>NC_143551.1:31385000-32635000 GCF_054136105.1 Typopeltis vanoorti
AACAAGGAATAAGTAGATTACCTAAAACGAGTGCGTCAAGACTTGTGAAGCTCTATGTTTAATATTTCAGTTATATAGTGAAGATTCCCTTTGAATAGTGTTACTTCAAAGTGATAGTTAACTTTAGTTTTAAGTGTGCCTATAGTGAATCCGATGTGCAAAGGATGTAACCCGGTAAGAGCAGTCCATTTTTTTATATTTCAGCATGAAGAAATAAGAGTTAGCTCTGCCTGATATATCTTAACATTAACTGTGACATTCTACTAAAATTAACCGAAGTATGGAGCTTTAAAGTGTTTTCCCCTTGAAGTGATAACTGCCTCATAATTGAATTAAGTGTTTGTTGACTAAGAGAGAATTAGAGAGTTCTACTATAAGAGTATTTACTGTAAGACTCTGTAACGTTGAACTGTGCGAACCATTTTAATCAGGCAAACACCAAATTGATTTCAATTTGGTGTTTGCCTGATTCTTTTCATTGCACCACTCATAAAAAATATCGGACCTTGCGGAAGCCTTAAATGATAATATTAACCTCGGCCTGTATAAAGTGAGATTGAAAAAGTTAATTGATGATTGATTCCTCTATATTATATAGACTAGTCTGAATATAGGATGACGCAGGATAATATAAATTTCTCTATATTCAGATCAGTATCATTCAGCATCTAACAAATAAAAACAGATAATTTAAATAAGAATAACGTTCCAACAAGATGGCAGATTCAAAGCCAGGATGTACGATCCAACACTCTCCTACTCCAACCAAATCTATCCCACAAACTGGAAATTGGCCTATATTCAGCCCATTCCCAAGAAGGACAAGTCACTGCCATCCAATTACTGCCCTATCTCGCTCACCTCAGTCCTGTCAAAGGTAATGGAAAAAAGTCATCAATTACAAACTCTTTCACTATCTTGAAGACACTCACCAAATGAATGACCGCCAGTATGGATTCCGCCACTGCTGATCAACAGGAGATCTACTCACATACTTCACCCATCTCTGGACAAATGCAAAGAAGAGGTTTGGCGAATCTCAAGTGGTTGCACTAGATATCTCCAAAGCCTTTGACTGGGTCTGGCACAAAGGCCTACTAGGCAAACTACCATCATTCGGCCTGACCCAGGACTTCTGTAGGTGGATCGCAAGTTTTCTGTCTGGACACACCCTGTGTGTGATGGGCGGCTCCCTATCCTCTCACCACCCAATTAATGCTGGGGTCCCACAAGGTTCTGTCCTCTCACCAACCCTCTTCCTGTTATATATCAATGACCTACTGCAATTGACCTACAACCCAATACACAGTTTTGCAAATGACAGCACACTACACTCTTCACTTGCATTTGATAAGCCTTACCCTACAGAACATCAACTACCACCACCCTCAACTCCGATCTCAAAGCCATCCTACAACGGGGTTCGGATAACCTCATAAATTTCTACTCCAATAAAACCCAGTTTTGTAATATTTCCCATAAAAAAGAACCATTTTTCCCCAGTATCCTTTTTGACAGTACCCAAATTTCCAGACAGTTAGAGATCTCGCTCCTTGGAATTGCCCTCACATCAAACCTCTCCTGGCACAAACATCTCAAACATTGCATCCTCAGCCTCAAAAAAAAACTAGGATTTCTCTTTCGCTCAAGACGTTAGTTCACCCCTGAACAGCTATTAACATTATACAAGTCACAAATCCGCCCAACTATTGAATACTGCTCGTCACATATGGGGTGGGGGCCCCCAAAAGCTCTCTTAAAATGCTCGACTCAATACAGAAGAGAGCAATTAGACTTATCAATGATCCATCCCTTAGCAACTCTCTCCCCCCACTTTCACACAGACATATGGTTTCTGCAGTATGTATATTCTACAAATATTTCCATGGGAAATGCTCATCTGAAATAACATTAATAATTCCTCCGCTCAGTACTAAACTCATTGGAACACGTGCAACTGCTGCACAACATCCCTTTACAGTACACCTTGAAACAAACAGAACAAATTTCTTTTCCTCTTCCTTCATCCCTGCAACTGCTGCACTGTGGAACAGTTTCTCACCTGCTGTGTTTCCCAAGGAATACAATTTAAAGTCATTCAAATCAAATGTAAACAAATTCCTCCTTTCCCAACCCACTACCCATACACGGTACTAATGCACTATAGGTTGACCAACCAATCTCCAGTGTATGGGTCCAACATTTAAAAAAAAAGAAACAAACAGAACAAATTTCTTTTCCTCTTCCTTCATCCCTGCAACTGCTGCACTGTGGAACAGTTTCTCACCTGCTGTGTTTCCCAAGGAATACAATTTAAAGTCATTCAAATCAAATGTAAACAAATTCCTCCTTTCCCAACCCACTACCCATACACGGTACTAATGCACTATAGGTTGACCAACCAATCTCCAGTGTATGGGTCCAACATTAAAAAAAAAAAAAAAAAAAAAAAAAAAAACTGCTTTTTCAACTTCATGTCTAAGTGGAGGAGGTTCAAAATCAAAATTTTCCTCGTGAGAGGGCTCCTCCACATTTTCTTTATCAACTCTATTGTACTCCTATCATTAATAGGATTATAACCAAGAATGCTTCTTGCCTGCGGTGTCTTCATTATCACACTACTCCATGATATTTTGAGTCACCACCTGAGTAAACAACTAGCTTACCATCCTTTCTTTTGAAGTGACCTTTTCCATTCCATATGGTCTCTGTAATTCTCAGGATGTCAATGTTATACCTCTCCATCTCTTTACAGATAATCTCAAGAGTACCCATCTATAGACCCTGAACATTCCATGTGCCTATGTAAAATTCCCTTCTAAGATTAATCTTATGTCTCCTGCGTTACTCATTCACAATATCACTGACTTTTGTTGGAGACTGTAATATACTTCTCGAACCCTGAATGCGGCTCTGATTATTCTGCGCGACAGCCAATGCGACATGAGATGTATTATAAGCACAACCATATTAGCATTTTGGAATGAAGTCACTGCAACAAGAAAGTGGTAGGGTTGCAGAGGCCCTTTCCACATTAGATGAAATAGCAAATAGGAAAGATTCACCCCCTAGCCTTTGAATACTCTAATGGTATTGGGAGGGAAGGAGCAAGAAGGAAAGAAAAAGAGGAGGGACCAGTCTACAGATAATATAACAGATGTATATTACGTGAAGTAAGGTATGGTCCAGTATCAGGTACCTCGGGTTTGCCATGCCCGTACTCACCAAAGTGAGCCCTTGAGGACTGTGTCATTTTGAGCAGTTTTTTTTTTTTCTCATAACATCTTGTCATATACCTTTTTCAGATATACAGATCTGTGTTATATTCCCATGATTTCTGAACTATTTGTTTTAAACTGAAATTCTGATTCCACAACTCATGTTATTCTTCTCCAAGCTTCTCTTCCTCAATTTTTCTTAACTTTATTCTCAAGTATACTTGCATGAATCTTACTTGAAACATTCAGAAGAGAAATTCTATAATTCTATTTTCAGTTTTATTTCACTTTATATAGATCATTACTATGAAAACTCTTCTCCAATCATCTGGAATTCCTTTCTCTCAGTAGGTTTTTTGAATTTTGTGATGTAACCACTGTGAAACTTTTATACATTCATATTTGAGAATTGCTGATTGAATATCATCTACTGCAACTGCCTTTTCTACTTTTTTTCCACCTCAAGTATTGTATTCCTGATTCCATTCATTTTGAGTGTTTTCTACCATAATGCATCACTGCTTCTTTCATTTAACAATTTTACAAAGTACTTACTAAAGACATCTAGAATATCATTAGCTTAAGTTTTCATGTCACTATTATCATCTTTGATTCCTTTTACAGCACTCTTTCCCCCATTTCCAAATTTTTTGTTATCCTCCAGAATATTTTGCCACCTTTGTGATATTTATATTATATTGTCTTATCTAAGTTTTCCAATGACTTTGGTATCGTTGCTTTCTTACATTTTTCTCCAGATTCTCTCAGATTATGCAGACTTACTTGCTAGGAACTTTCACTATGCTTTTTTATTTTTTGACTGTCTCTTTAACTAAAGGGACAAAATAACATCCTTATCCTTTACATGCCAAGGTTCACTTCAACATTGCAATTATTCCCTCAGTTGTATTTGCAAATTTTGGTATGTGACCATTGAACTTAAAATTCCTATGCACCATTCCATCAAGATTTCTCACCTGATCAGTTTCTTGTAGCATAACTGTTAATATGAAACAACAACTGTATACCACTTTTGGTATCTGTCTGTCAACCATCCACTGATCCAAGTCAAGAGTTTATATTTCAGTCCCATATTCTCCAGTTTATGCAACAGTCTTTTTTGTAGTATCCTGTCAAATGCCTTAGCAAAATCCAAAAATCCATTATAATAGTGTATCCATTCCCTTTATCCAACTTGGCTGTAACATTGTTATGAAATAAGAGCAAATTACTAAAACACGAACTTCCTTTAGTAAACCCATGCTGCTGCTGCTTGCTTGCTAAAACATGACCTTCCTTTAGTTAACCCACGCTGCTGCTTGCAGGGGTTAGCTTGTTTATCCACCCATTTCTGTATTCGAATTCTTACAAAACCCTCTCATATCATCACTATAACACCAGAGATACTGATAGGTTGGTAGTTAGATACATCAGTTTTTGCACCATCCTTGTACAGTGGAACTATCTGGTATTCTTTCCATTTCTGTGGTATCTCCTGAGCTGAGATTCAAGTTACACAAACATGTCAAAGGCCTAGCCAATTTGGCTGAACATGCCTTTAGCATATGTGGTGATATTCCATTTGTTCCTATATGCTGATTCTTATCCAGGTTATGAGTCTCCATAGCTCAGTCGATATAGATGAAGTCCTTTGTTTGGAAAGACCTGGGTTCGATTCCTGTCAGTGACGTGAGGAACCGTTATCTGGTCTCTTTCGACCAAAGGTGAGTTAGCCGGTCTCGTACAGAGGTAGGGTTTTTTCACCTGGAAACTCGGGTTTTTCGTCCCTCAGAACAGACAAACCGGCCCTGTGAACACACACGGTTAGTCATGAATACTTACAACAATATGTGGAAGAGATAGGGTCCTCACCACATGTCCTTATGCCCATAGTTAACCATGAGTCACATCATGGTAGTCAAACTCCTAGGTAGGAGACGGCACATGAATGAATGGGATCTAGGTTATGCAGCAGGCCTTCATCCTCATTCTCATGCACCTCCACCTCTTCAACCAATGCGGTGGTAGCACCATCCATAGTTGCATACACTTGGTTGATATATCTTAGCAAAATGAGCACTCATTAATTGATCGATCTCATCAACTTCTGACACAATAGTACAATTTACATTTAATGAAGTTATTCTTCTACATTCATTCTTTCTTTTACTTGCAATATTACGATAAAATTCTTTTCTACTGGCTTTAGCCTGCATAACCAATTTCCTTTCGTATTCTGATTTAGCTTTCTGCTTAATACTCATTACTTGTCTAGCATGTGCTTTATGTATTTCATAACTTTTCTCTTTGTTTCTCATGATATTCTTTCCACGTCGTTTTCTTTTAATGGGTTTCTTGCTTAATAAGGTTGTTCGTCCATTTGACTCTCATCATGTTTATTCTTCGAAATTTATGTATACATTCTGAGACTGCCCATTTAAGCATTTTTGCAAAGATTCTTCTTCCTTGCTGATATCTTTCCATTCAGTAACTGATACCATCAAATCAAAGATAGTATTCTCCTGAGTTTTGCATAATATTCAGGTTTGTTTATCAACATGTAACCTGTCCTAATTGGAACACATCTCTATAATTAGTTACTTCACAGGAAAGTACAGCATGATCACTGTTACCAACTGGTGGTAAAATAGTCATATTCTTAACTGAGATTCCTTCTGATGCTGTGATTCAATGAACACTCTTTGACCTTGAATTCCTTTTTTTCACGTGCTTGAGTGAGAAAGTTGTCTTGCAAGAATTCAAAAATTTTGCTTCATTGTTATCACAAGATTTCTCTTCTACCCAATCAATGTTTGATCATTATGGGTGACTTTAATTAAACAATCATTTTGCACTCATCAGAATAATTTGGCATTTCATTTTTTGTTCCTGCAACTGAACTGTCAGGTCTGTAGCAACGTCCACTGTATATTTAATCCTGTAAGCTTCCACTTCGCACCAGATAGCATCAAACTCACTGCTATATGGAACATAATAAAATACCATTATTGCTTTTGTGTGTTTCTACTATACCCTAACTGGGCTCAAGTGATCTGATGTCATTATTAGTATTCCCCCACCCCACCCCTTCTCTCCTGCATCTTCTGTCCTCTCTACAAATACTATATCCTTGATTCCCATTACAGCATGTGATTCTGATATCAAGCTTCACTAATGGCAACCATCTTAGGCCACAATGTATTCAATCAAGCAATGAACTTAATTCCTGAGTCTAAGTAAGTTGCACACATTTTACAATAATGTGATGGCTGACCAGGGGAATAGATTCACCTTGGTACCTTTGCACTTCACTGAAGCTTTTGACAGGTGACTATTAAATTATTTAAGGAATTTACAACATATACTGGAATATTAATTAAAAGAAACTTTAATAAATACTTCCGATATTTCGGCAGTGTCACATTGCCATCTTCATGGGAGCATACAAATATGGCACGTGCAAGCAGGCACTACAGAAAGCAGATGAGGCAAAAGATAAACTACTGTTGTTCCTAAAGTCCTAATGGTACCCCCTGGTGGGCTATATTGGATTGTCTTGGCCATTGGGCTGATGTTCTCATGATGTAAGTCTCCCAAATTTGGGGCATTCTCATGCACCTAAATTTGTTGAGGTTGGGAATGTTTTTTAGAGCTGAGGCTGATTCTATGAATAATCATTCATACTTAAACTTGCTGCGTATTACTTTGACTTTCTTCCAACGTATTCTGTGGCAGGTATCTAGAGCATGGTCTGCATGCCCAGAGTGGCTGTACTGGTGAAACTGGATGTAGACTTTGGACAGTTTACAGCTGCAAGGGACCTGGTATACCCCAGGTAGGTCTAGGGGGAAGTTGTTGGTCTTTGGTAGTGCAGATAAGGGATGCCAACTTTTTATATGGTCTGTAACAAGAGGTCAGGTCATATTTTTTCAGAGGTGCCCCAGATGTAGGGAATGGTGATAGTTTTAGTGTAATCTTTATTGTGAAGGGCGGAGAGGTGTGGTTTACTGGTGTTAATATTTTTTGTGGGTTGTGGCCATTGGCTAAGAAAGTATTAAGGATGTGGTTTAGTTCAGTGGTTAGGGCATTGTCATCTGAACAGATTAATTTTGCCTTGTTATATAGTGTTTTAATAACAACATATTGTTATGAGGGGAGGATTGCTGGTGAATGTATTTGCCTGTATGGGTGGGTTTTCTATAAACAGAGAAAATCAAGGATCCATCAGGCTGGTAAGTGATTAGAGTGTCTAGGAAAAGAAGGTGAACAGGACCCTGGGGTCTTAAGAAGGAGTGGAGTGTATCTGAGCCATGTGGCCAAATAGCAAAACATCATCCACTTAACGAAGCCAAATAGTGGGTTTTTGTTGGGCAGAGTTTAAGGCTTTCTCTTCAAAAGTCTCCATAAAGAAGTTTTTCCAAGGGTGGGGAAAGTGGTGAACCCATGGCTGTCCCCTCTATCTGTTTGTAGAATTTTCCTTCCCAAACAAAATAGCCTGAGTTCATTGTGAACTGAAATAGGGCTGAGATATCAGGAGGAAATTTGGCTTGGATGAGCTTTAAGGTTTCCTTGAGTGGGACATTTGTGAATAGGGAGGAGACATCAAACTGACCATTATGTCAGTGTGTTGGAGTGAGGGGTTTTCTATACTGGCTTTGAAGTGGGTTGAGTTTTTTATGTGTGATGGTGTGTTGCCAGTATAGTGTGTGAGCGCTTTGGCTAAATGTTTGGCTAATTTATATGTGGGGGAATCAATGCCCACCTTGGAAAAAGAGGAAAAGAACAATTCACCTTGGAAAAAGAGGAAAACAATTTACCTTGGAAAAAGAGGACAACAACAGCCTCCCTTTCGTAGACACTCTAATCACTTGCCAGCCTGATGGATCCTTGGTTTTCTCTGTTTATAGAAAACCCACCCATACAGGCAGATACATTCACCAGCAATTCCCCCCCCCCCTCACAACAATATGGGGTTATTAAAACACTATATAACAGGGCAAAATTAATCTATTCAGATGACAATGCCCTAACCACTGAACTAAACCACATCCTTAATACTTTCTTAGCCAATGGCTACATCCCTAAAAAAATCCAAAAAATATTAAAACCAGTAAACCACAAACCTTCTCACCCTTCACAATAAAGATTACACTAAATCTATCACCATTCCCTACATCCAGAGCACCTCTGAAAAAATAACCAAAATCCTTAAAAAAAATGACTTCTTGTTACAGACCATATAAAAAGTTGGCATCTCTTATCCGCTCTACCAAAGACCAACCACTTCCCCTAGACCTACCTTGGTGATACCAGGTCCCTTGCAGCTGTAAACTGTCCTACTTTGGCCAAACAGGCAGGACAACGAATATCAGGATTTCAGAACACAAAGACTACATCTGGTTTCACCAATACAGCCATCTGGGCTTGCAGATCATGCTCTAGATACCCGCCACAGAATACGTTGGAAGAAAGCCAAAGTAATGCACTTCTGCAAGTTTAAGTATGAAAGATTATTTATAGAATCAGCCTCAGCACTAAAAAAACCTCAACAAATTTGGGTACATGAGACTGCCCCAAATTTGGGAGACTTACCTCATGAGAACATCAGCCCAGTGGTCAAGACAATCCAATATGGCCCTGTAGGGGACACCATTAGGAGTTTAGTAACAACAGTAGTTTCTTGTCTTTTGCCTCATTTGCTTTTTGTAGTGCCTACTTGCATGTGCCATATTTGTATGTTCCCATGAAGATGGCAATATGACATTGCTGAAATATAGGAAGTATTTATTAAAGTTTCTTTTAATTAATATTCCAGTATATGTTGTAAATTCCTTAAATAATTTAATAGTCATGTGTTGCCAACGTATAAGCCTTTTGACAGGATTTAGCATGGAAAACGTTTATTAGTTGTAGGGTATGGGATTGGAGTATAAACTGCTAGTTTGGATAACTGGATGGCTTTCTGACAGATATGAAAAAGTAGTGTCATAGCATAACCAGCAATGAAAAAAGTAGTACTATAACCCTGCTAATATATGCTGCTAAAAATCTCATCACACCAAAGTGCATAACTTTACGCTTACTAGCATTAAACTGATAGCCATTTTTATTTGCCCAAATTTCCAACCTGTTCAAATCATTTTGTAAGTGCTGGATATCAGTAGCATCCCTGATTGCTCTGCCTGTGTTCACATCATTGGCAAATATTTGTACATCTCCTGTGTTAGACCCTTCCTGATGTCATTAAGGTATAGATTGAGTAACAACAGCCCGAGGACTGAACCTTGAAGTATACCACTGTTTACCTTAAATGTGCAGATTCACACCCACCATATACCATTTTTTGATATCTGTCTGTGTACCATCCACTGATCCAAGTCAAGAGTTTATATTCTTATCCCATATTCTCCAGTTTATGCAACAAACTTTCATGTGGTATCCTATCAAATACCTTAGCAAAATCCAACATTAGCATAGCATATCCATTCCCTTTATCCCACTCTGCCATAACATTGTCATAAAATATGAGCAAATTGCTAAAACATGACCTTCCTTTAGTGAACCCATACTGTTCCTTGCAGAGTATAGCTTGTTTGTCCACCCATTTCTTACCAACTTCTCTAACACCTTCACTGCAACACCAGAGATACTGATAGGTCGGTATTTAGATATTAGTTTTTGCACCATCCTTGTACAATGGAACTATCATACTTTTGCTTCCATTCCTGTGATATCATTCTTGAGATGAGACTCGAGTTATACAAACATATGAAAGGCCTAGCCAATTTGGCTGATCATTCCTTTAACACTTTCATTGCCAAGCTGAAAATTGGAATTTCGTGTGGTGGCCAAATTTTTAAAATTTTTTTATTTAGTTAGCGACGTCCACGTGATAACGCGTGATCGGCCGTTTGGTGAGAACTCGCATCGCGTGATCTCGTTCATTGCCAAGCTGAAAATTGGAATTTCGTGTGGTGGGCAACTTTTTTATATTTTTTATTTATTTAGTTAACGACGTCCACGCGATAACGCGTGATCGGCCGTTTGGTGAGAACTCGCATTGCGCGATATCGCGTGTTTGGCAATGAACATGTTAACAAACATGATGATATGCCATCAGTCCCTGTAGACAAATTCTTATTCAGGTTACGCAACAGCTCTTCAACCTTATTTTCATGCACCACTAACTGTTCATCCAATGTAGCAATAGCACTGTGCACCATGTTACATGCACCTGGTTGATATATCTTAGCAAAGTGAGCACTCATTAATTGAACAATCTCATTAGCTTCTGACACTAGAGTATCATCTACATTCAATAAAGTTATTCTTGTGCATTCTTTCTTTTGCTTGCTTGCAGCATAATGATAAAATTCTTTTGGATTTCCATTGGTCTGCATAGTCAATTTCTTTTCATACCTTGATATAGCTTTTTGCACAATCCTCATTACTTTTCTTGCCTGTGTTTTATATATTCATAACTCCTCTCACCTTCCTGCTTCGCATGATTCCTAAATTTAAACCCAATATACTGATGCTTCATGAAGAGGACACTTTTGGACATGGGAACATTGTATCACATTCGCATTAATATCCCAGGTGTGCAGTCACAAATATGGCCATTTTTGAGCCCTTTGAACAGACATATAGATCGCACACCTGGTCAAATTCTTAGCATTTCAGTGGGTTTAAACCACCCAGAAGGTGAGGCAGGGTGAATGCTGAGGTAGTAGCACCCAGAAATCATTGGCTGTGATTGGTTGTGTCAAACAATTGAACGTTTTCATTTGTCATGCGTTGCTATTTTTGTTTTCTGAGTTTCATTTGTTCTGTGTGTGTGAAGTGTGAATTAACATGTTTAGGACACTGATATAGATATGTAATTTTCTGTGAATAATTTCTAACTTTTTGCACATATTTACAATGGGAAACAGTTGACAATCTACAAAATGTTCCATCTTCTGCCAGAACTTTTGCAGATTGTATGATTGCTCATAGTTGGAGGAGGTTGGAACTTGTGTATAAATAAATGAGTTATTTCAGCCTTTCTTTGGTTTAATCTGGAAAAATAATAATTTCCCTCGTGATTACTTTTTCTGATGTCTGTGCATATTATATGGTTGTATTTAAAAAGTGTATCAAAATTCAAATGATCTGTGTCTCACTCTAGTGTTTGCCAATAATAATAATAATAATAATCTAATTTCACCATGAAGGGTAAACCCTTTGTGCTTCTTACATAAACAGCCATGAAGCATAGCTATTGTACATTTGACCATTTTGCTTTCCATATTTAAAATTATATTAATTGATAAATTAAAATATTCTATATTATCTTACAATTAATTGCATCGGGCCAATTAAGATGAGCGCTAATGCACTATGCACTCTTAAAAATTTCATGCATCGATAAAAATGCAATCATACAGTCCGATTGATGTAATTTTTTGCATGGCTTGCATAAGACAGCACACCCAACCTAAATTAGCATGCAAGAGCACGCGCGCGCGCGCACACACACACACACACACACACACACAGTAATATACACACACACACAGTAAAACCCCATGTTACTTTCCCGGAATTTACATTTTCCTGCCATTTAAGTCATTTTCCGTTGGTCCCGTCTTAAGGCCTATTCTTATGATATATTGTTTTCCCACCATTAACAACTTTATGTGGATGTTATTTCCCGTGACAGCATGCCATATTGCTTGCAATATGGCGTGCTGTCACGGTATTAATTGATAAATTAAAATATTCTATGTTATCTTACAATTAATTGCATTGGACCAATTAAGATGAGCGCTAATGCACTATGCACTCTTAAAACTTTCATGCATCGATAAAAATGCAATCATACAGTCAAATTGATGTAATTTTTTGCTTGGATTGCATAAGCCACATGACAGCACACCCAACCTAAATTAGCATGCAACAGCGCGCGCGCGCGCGCACACACACACACGGTAAAACCCCGTTTTTACGTTCCTGGAATTTACATTTTCCTGCCATTTAAGACATTTTCCGTTGGTCCCGTCTTAAGGCCTATTCTTATGATATATTGTTTTCCCACCATTAACAACTTTATGTGGATGTTATTTCCCGTGACAGCATGCCATATTGCTTGCAATATGGCGTGCTGTCACGGTATTAATTGATAAATTAAAATATTCTATGTTATCTTACAATTAATTGCATTGGACCAATTAAGATGAGCGCTAATGCACTATGCACTCTTAAAACTTTCATGCATCGATAAAAATGCAATCATACAGTCAAATTGATGTAATTTTTTGCTTGGATTGCATAAGCCACATGACAGCACACCCAACCTAAATTAGCATGCAACAGCGCGCGCGCGCGCACACACACACACACACACACACGGTAAAACCCCGTTTTTACGTTCCTGGAATTTACATTTTCCAGCCATTTAAGACATTTTCCATTGGTCCTGTCTTAAGGCCTATTCTTATGATATATTTTTCCCACCATTAACAACTTGATGTGGACGTTATTTCCCGTGATTTGTGGTTTTTTCGCAGGTGGCAACACTGATTTTCGAATAGATTTCTGTTCCCAGATGGCGTTGCTTTCAGCTGTAGTTTCGTTTCCGCCATCATGATGACTTGCACGCTTGTAGCAGTGATGTAGTGATGAGCGATACTGTGATTTTTCAATCACAGTACGAATTGATATCGTGAAGTTTTCATATCAGTAATTTTAACCTGTCAATAGCTCATGGCACCTGTAACGTGTTGTGATGTGATTTCACATTCACAGTGCTGTATTGAAATCGTGAACAAGGATCATACAATCAGTGAATAAACCACAGTTCTTGAAATATCGCTTCACTAGCTTGCAGTGTTGGTGTTCGTAGTTGCAATTCAGAAGCACATGGTATATTGCAGAATTTCTGCTACGTAATTTAGTGTGTGTGTGATAGTTGCTTGCAAGTTGCGGTGGTGGATGATCCATCTTAATAACATGGAAAAAAAAGACAGAAATGTATTTCAGTAGAAGAAAAGATGGCAATTCTGCTATGTGTAGATTGGCATGCTGGAACACGTGTGCAATTAGCAAAAGATCTTGGACTTTCCATGTCCACTTTGAACATGATAATAAAAAATAGGTCGGTCAAGCATTGAACTCAATGCAAAGCAATCTGGTGCTATGTCAAAAAAAAACGAAGATATATTGTATAACATCGACATACGATGAATTGGATAAACTTGTGGCGGAGTGGTTTGTTTCTATGAGAGCATCGGGTATTCCAGTTAGTGATACTATACTTCGAGCAAAACCCTTGAATTTGCTGCGAGGTTGGGGATTAATGGTTTTACTGCGTCAAATGGATGAATTGATCGTTTCAAGACTTGTCACAATATTGTGTATAATCAAGTGTGCAGAGAAATTAATAGTATAGCAGGGGAAACTGTAAGCCAGTGGAAACACGAACTAAAGACTATTATTCAGGAATACGAACTGAAAAATATTTTCAGTGTTGATGAAACTGGGCTCTTTTATAACATTCTGCCAAGTTAAACGTGTTTTAAAGGAGAGATGTGTCACGGTGGAAAACTTAGCAAGCATAGTGCAACTGTTTTGCTCATGATCAATGCTGATGGATCAGAAAAATTACTTCCACTGGTAATTGGTAATTTTAAAAAGCCAAGGTGTTTTATGAACGTGAAAAATCTGCCTATTAAGGATGATGCCAACAGCACAGCATGTGGATGACCAGCAGCATCTTCACATCCACCATGCATGCTCTGGATGCTAAAATGGGGTCAAATCACTCCAAAATACTACTATTACTACTGCTTGACAAATGTCCTGCACACCCTGAAGATCTGAAGCTCAGAAACATTAGATTAGTGTTCTTACCCCTAATTGTACAAGTGAGCTTCAGCCATTAGATCTGGGCATCATCCATGCATTTAAATGGAAATATAGAAAAATGCTTCTTGAAAAAGCTGTGTTTATGCATCATAATGGTATGGACCCAAAACAAATGACCATATCAGTCCTTGATGCCATGCATTATGTGGGCAAAGCATTGTTGCATGTTGCTCCTGAAACCATATCCAACTGTTTCTGGAAGGCAGGAGTTACATGTGCGGAAGAGGAGAAACAACTACAGGAGGAAGAAAAAGATATGTCAGAGCCCGATAACTGGTATGTGATGGATGAGTCTTCCTCATTTCAAGACTATGTTGATGCTGATGTGATGACATCAATGGTACCAAGTGTAGAAGGCATCCTTTCCAGCCACCTTGATGAATAGAAGAGGAAGCAGTGGTTGAAGAAGACTGTGATCAAGAACCTACTGTCCCTATTAGTAAAGAATCAATGGAGGCTATCTCTGTTTTGAGGCTGTATATTGCAAGTGCATCAGGAGACGATCTAACATTTAATGCCTTATATACTGTGGAGAGGCAGGTGGAACTTATAAGAGTGCAGAAAAAGCAAAAACAATCAACAATTAAAGATTTTTTAAATAGATAAATGTAATTGTAAATTTATTTATTTTTAGTTATTAAATTTTATAATCTAGTATGTAAAGTCACATGCTAGCAGTAAGTCATCTTTTATCCTTTTTTTAATGTTTTTTACATTTCCTGCTATTTACACCTTTTTCCATCAGTCTCCTGGAAAGTGTAAAAAAAAGGGGTTTTACTGTATATATATATAGAGAGAGAGAGAGAGAGTGAGTGAGTGTATACACACACACATAAGCCTAGTCATGAAGATACTTTAGATGCAAGCTTTGTTAAGTGTGAATTTTTTTAATATCTTATTTGTTTTACTTAACAGCTATGCTTAGATGTTTTAGATGCCGTAATATGCTATAGTCATCTTCCGTCGCCTACACTGCCTCATTTTGTTACATCTTTGTGTCGAGTTGTAAATGTGGAAAGGTTCACACAATGTAGCTGGAAAGTAAGTAGTGATGCATCTTCTTTGATCTTAAAAAAATACAAATTTTGTGTGAATGCAGAATGAAGTTAATTAATCATTGGGAAAAAACATCAAAATTTGTTTCCTTTATTTCGTTAATTGCATTTAATATCTATGATATTTGAATGTTCAATAAATGATAAATGATGCAGATATTATATTCCTTTTCTTCATTTCCTACTGTATTCCATTCATTAGTTTTCAATTTTCTTTTGTTGATAACTTTATTATGACATTGATGTCAGTAAAATTATGGGGACCACAACTGTGTTAGGAATAATTACTTTAATTTCTTGATGTTTCATCCTTCATACTAAGGTCATTATCTGGTGTGTGTGTGTAAAAAAGTCAGTAATTTATCAAGGCATGGCCAACCCTTCACAAAACCATGTTGCACCTCATAGAGTATCATATCTTATCCACCCATTCCTGAATTCTTTAATTTAGAATCTATTTTTTGAGCAATTTTTCCAGTACTTTTAGCCAATAATATGTTAAGTCAAATACGTATGTACTGTGTTTTTATAAGATTTTGCTTTTCTCTTATGATGATTAACAAAATAACATACTGATTTATTAATGTATTAATATACTCATATATTTTATATATAAATATTTGTATTTCATATGTATTATCATCATCCATTTAAATTCTAATGAAACCTTATTGGCATGAAGATAACTTGAATTACAATATATGAAATGGAAGACTGGTATAAACATAAACCATTTTGATTGGCTCATATTGGAAGACATTGTTCATAAATTACATTAAAGAAAATACCTGCTGCGATATCTATGCTTCCATTATATTAAGGTAAAAGTGATGTGTAAGAATCCATCAGTAGCAAGTGTAAAATTTGTGGTAGTCTTATACAGCAAGTATACTACAACTACAAAATAAACATTTTAAAAACAGATTATGCAATCTCCTTATATGCTCAGTGACCTTGTACACTGGCATATGTCGTTTCTCGTGCATTTATTTAAATTATATATGTTCTGTAATTGATGTTAATTACAGATTATTAATTTTCTTTAACTTTTGCTAATTTCTTTTTCAGCTTATGAGAAATCTTCTTGGTACGACACTTGGACACACTGCAGTTTATACTATGTGCAGGATATTACAAGATAGGTAGGAAAGAAAGTACTTTGTTTGAAAAAAAAATGTGAAAAAGATGTTAAAAAGAACATGAATGCTAAAATAGAGAAATTGATAAATTCCATTACACCAGTAATGGAATTTATCAATTTATTAATGATGAGTTCTTATAATGAATTGCATAATTCAGCCAAGCTCTTAATATACAAAAGTAAAAAAAAAAAGAAAGAGAAAAATTGAATAAATGTGATAGAAATGCATGATTGTTGCTCTTGTTGAAATCAAGTAATTTCAAACACCAATAACATTTGATTCTTCTATCATTAGGTCTCTTATCTGTAACAAATAAAATCTTTACATTTGCAACAATCATATAAGCTCACAAAGAATAAATCAATTCAAGACTCTACAGTAATCAAGGAGTTGTACACGTAACTTTTTTTTAATGAGGATCCCAAACATAAAAGGTTTTTACCTGAATACACCTACCAAAAAATTTGTAAATCTAACTCTTAGACCTCTTAGTTTGAATTTCATAACAAAGGTGTTCCATCATGACCACAGAAATATTAAACAAATGTATTGTTTAGATTTTGTGACTAGATTTTGTATTTTTTATGAAAGTTTCCTCAGGAGAAAAACAAAACAAAACATGAACTATTAAAATGAGAACCAGTGGTCAAGCAGCAGTAATGGAATAAGACAGTTAAATAGCTATGCAGTTATATGCATATAGCAGAACAATTCACTCAATATATTGTGTGGGGGGATACTGTTGAGGCCACATCATGGCATGGAGACTGTTCTGTCTTCTCTCACTGCATGTCCACACTATATCCTATCATCTTATCAAACTTATGAAGACCCTCAAAATAACAGTGACACTGTGACAAAAGTGAATCTCCCTCACAAATTAATCCCTTCAAAAAAGTCACATTACTACCAGTTACAACATACAAACCATGCCAGAATCTCTTCACTAAAACCTCACATTCACTTCAGAAACATAAATGATGTCCACCATCACTGCAAGTGATGGTGGACTAGACATCTTATTCCTGACAGAAACCCAGAGCGCAGCTACATCTACTGTCCACTTTCAGTGCTCAAACTGCACACTTCATGATTATTTTCACCAAAATGGTGGCACCTGTGCCTTTGTGAACTCTAACATAGCCTGCCAGAGAATGGTTAACTTAGAATTCCCTGCTTTTGACCCTCTGGCTCAAGGTTTTCAATCCCCATTTAGTAACATTCATTTGTTGCATTTACAGTTCTCCAAACACTGATAACCACTCAGATCTCTTCACATTCCTTTTTGTGAAATTCGATGACCTGCAATCCAGCTATCTAAATAGTGCAGTCATCTTCCTGGGTGACCTCAGTGTCCACAACTCCAACTTTGTCCATTACTTCAACACCACTGACTAAACAGGACAAAAAGCAGTATTCATTATTGTTATAAGTTCGATAATATACATCATTGCTATAAGTAATGATGTAACACAGATTGTACATCTACCCACTTGAATTCCTTCTTCACTCTCCAAATACTCTGGATCTCTTTTTGACCAGTTTTCCTTCCAGATACACTGCGCGAGGTTACCTCTCCCTTGGCAACTCAGACCACAATCTTGTACAAGTCTCTCCTCTCACACAGAATGTCCCTCCTCCAACCACTCCTGACCTCACATCTTTTTGTACTACAAAGGAGCCAATTGAGATGACCTCTGGAATTTCTACTCCTGCTTTCCTTGGTCTGACTATTGCTTCCACTCATCTGACCCTAACATCTGCTGTGAATGAGTCAGAAATTATTTTCAATGGTCTGAAGGCATTCATTCACCATTCAATCCATAATCCTTATCTGCTTTCCAAGTCCAGGTTCAACCGAAAGTGTATCAAAACAGATGAAGAAAAAAAAGGTCAGCTTACTACATTTGGCTCTCATCAGGAACTCCAACCTCATACTCTGCCTGTATCATAGCATGCAACATATGTAAAGCAGTGATCAGCAGATCCAAATCTGATTTCATAAAGGAGACCTAGCAAAAAATTTGCCTCCTGTACAAGTAGAAGCTGTGCCTTCTGGTCGCTTGCTATGGCCATTAGATGCAACTTGTGCTCTTCTGCACTTCAACCTCTCTCTCATCTTGATTGCACCTCTCACTTCACCCAAACATAAAGCTGACCTCCTGGTGTCACTCTTTTCCTCAAACTCTTTTCCATAAATGACCAAGGGAAATCAACTCCTACCATACCAGAATCCAAGCACTGTATGCCTTCTATAGTTCTTCAACAAAAAATATATCAGAAAACTACTAAATAACCTGGATATCAAAAAGTCTTCTGGTCCTGATGGCATCTCTCCAGTTCTCAAACATTGTTTTCCAGAGCTAACATCCATCCTGCATCATCTCTGTAATTTATTATACATATCCCAATGCAGGGATATAATCTCATATCCATCCTGTTCCAAAAAAGGGTGATAGAAGTCTACCATCAAACCACTGACCAATTGTCATCACCTCTATCCTCCAAAATAATGGGGAAAGTCATCAATAGCTGACTCCTCCACTACTTAGATGCCCACCAATTAATTAGCAACCAGCAGTATGGATTCTGCCATTTGAGATCCATAGCTGATCTTGTTGCTTACATCACCCACCTCTGGACATATACCATTGAAAGGTTCACAGAAACATATGGTATTGCCCTGGACAATGCTTTCAACTGTGTGGGTCATTGAGGCCTACTAAACAAATTGCCATTCTTTGGTCTCCTTGCTACCCTGTGTAACTAGGTAGCCAGCTTTCTCTCTCTCTGGTTATTCTCTGTGAGTCATAGCCTATACCTACTCTCTTTCTCCTGTACATAAATGACCTACTCATGATAACCACTAATCCTATCTACAGCATTGTAGATGATAGCACTGTCTACTTATCCTGTTCATTTGACAAACCATTCAGTACTCTTAACATCCCAGGCTACAAGATCATATACAACTGGTGCCTTAAGCATTGATCTACATACTATCCTCTAATGGGGGAGAGGACAACCTAGTTATGTTCAATGCTACCAAAACACAGTCTTTCCTTTTATCATCTGAAAGAGAAGCCCAGCTCGCCTTCCCTTATCCTCAGTAATACACAAATCACCAGACAAGATCAGATCTCTTTGCATGGACTACTAAAGTTTACTTCCAGTCTTTCCTGGCATAAACACATCACATCAATAGCTTCCTCAGTATCCGAGAAACTTAGCATTCTCTTTCGTTCAAGAGCCTATTTTACACCTCACCAACTCTTAACTATATGTAAATCCCAAATCTGCTCCTTTTATAATAAATTTAGTTTAATCCTTTATCCAAGTGTGAGCAAACAAAGTTTGCACCTGAAAGTATCATCAGGACTGGGGTAAGGTGGTGCAACACCAGGGCGACTCCTTGCAAAGGTGGAGCAAGATACTATCACTCCTATCTCAGTATCTCCCTTAATGCATAACATTAGACATATCCTTGCGGATATGTCTAATGTTATGCATTAAGGGAAGGGCCACTACCCAGACTAGTTTCGACCTTTATTGAAGTAGAATGGGAGTTCATATCTCTTCATCATTGGCCTCTTAAGAGTCAAAAAAAGTTGTGCTGAGAATCAGCTTGATAGTGAGAGAGGAGGAGAAAGATAGAGTGGATAGTAGTAGATAGTTAAAGGAGGCCTCAGTCGATCTACTTGTTCTGACTTAAATGCCAGCACCAATCAGATCTCCAACATTATCTCCCTCCATCCGTTCTTTTCAGCTTTCCTCGGTCAGTCACCTCTTCAGATGACTGCCCGAGGAAAGTGGGGAAAAACAAATGAAAGAAGCAACACACAAAAAAGGAACTGGTAAATAACATTAAGACGTACATATAACAATTTGTAAGACAGAACCAAAGAAATAAACTAGGTGAATTTCGGAATTTCAAACTGAATGATCAGAAGAGCAGGGGAAGAGCCTGGCCTGGGTGATGCAGCACACAAGGAGCTACACTGCCTCGATGTAGGCCTTCGCAGCCCAGGTTCTCACGGTACCCCCTCCTGTGGAATATCCTGTGGAATATACAAATACCTTTTCATACCAAAAATTCTAATCTGAAAGGGAAAGAGAAAAAGAAAAAAAAAATTTTTTTTTTTCCTTCTCGAGTCTGGCAGCTCAATACGACGAATCTACTGACTTGTCTGCCTGTTAAGCAAGGCTTACATCCTCCTGCTTTCTATTGTTGTGAGTTTTGAGGATGTGATCTGCTAACTTTTCTCCGTGGGAGTAGTTTAGCATTCCTAGGCCTCTGTACAATGCTGCTCCCGCGTCATCCTTTGCATCAATAAATTCTTCGATTTGTTCTGGAGTGATTTCGTCTATGTCTTCGACAAACATATCGCTCCACTCTGTGCTTACCACTTTAGGCCCATTTTTCCCTGTGAGGATAAGTAATATATCTCCGAATGTTTCTATTCCATTTCGTAAAACCTTCGCATCCTCGGGGAAGTCTTTTAGCAGATGCAGTATTGGTGCATTGGCTTTTGCGGGTTCTGCTGTTACCTTTCCAGGTTCAGCTATGCCCAGACTCCATGGTTTTGGTTTTTTCACATTCCCTTCTTCAGGTCTGCCTGGCCTTTTCTGCGTGGTTTCTTCGCTATGAATTTCCATTTCTACTGTTTCTTCAACTACCGTGATAGGACCTTCCTGCTGGTGTTTCTGTTTATTTTCTGTGGCGGTGGTTCGGTCGTTGGCTGGCTCCTCATGCTTTGTGTCTTTCCTGGCTGCTTCTACCGTTTTTGTCTGTTGGTTTCTCTGTTACTCCATTTTGCAATGTGGCAGTGTGATTCTTTGTTGCTGCCCTTTCATGTGCAGCCTTCAGGGTTGGGAAGTCGTTCTGCTCCATGCCACTGCTATCGTTTTCTGGTGTTGCAGTGTTGGGCATAATAGTACCTCCCACTCTTTCTGCATGGTTTCTACTTGGACAGGTGTCCACTTTATGGTCTGTGTTTCCACATTTTAAGCAGGCCGACTGGCAATTCTCCAATGTATGGCCCGCTATCAGGCAGTTCCTGCATTTCATTTTCGGGCACTGAGCCCCGAGATGCGCGAGGGCACTGCACTTAAAACACTGTCGCTTTACGCCAGGGTAGCTGACCATTACCCTGGCCGATCCTATCTTGATGAAATTCAAATTTCTGCCTTCATCATGATGGAAAAGGTGACTTCACCTGACTTCCATTGAGGGAAGTCAGCGTCCGTGCCAATTTTTATATCACGCACGGCTCCCCATTTCGACAAGACTTTAGTTATGATGTCAGTATCTTCTTCGAGATATTCTAGTGGGAAGCAATCTATTCTTACTCTTTTGGAAAAACTTCCCACCACAAAAGGATGAAAAACTTTTCCCTGGCACTCGACTCTTGTCAGTAATTTTTCTCTAGTTGCAATGTTAGTGCATACAACTTGAAACCTCCCCCCCCCCCAGTAAGGGGTAAAACCAGAAATGTTGTCTGCCCCGACATAGTTAATTATAGTCATCGCAAACGTCCTCTTCTCAATATCAGCATCAATTTCAAACCTGAGGGTTCTTACCCTTGGTAAAACTGAAGACATTACTTAAAGAAAGAAAGGAAGAAGACTTTCCAAGGATAGTCTATTCTTATAAAATATAGTGGAATGCCGTGTATAGGCCTAAAGAACCCACAGAAAGAACAAAGAAATCTTACCATGGCAGGACTTCAGTCGGAGCTCTCTTTTCAGTTCTCCTAAACTGTTGCTGGAATCCACTGGAACAGGTTCGAAGCAGGACTGGAACATGTAGCTCTCTCTCGGGGTCTGGTAACTGGCAACTTGAGGTCTCTTCAGTGGGAGCCAGGCCCAAGTGGAGATACCAGCCAGAAGTATTAGGAGGTCATCTCTACCTATAGGAGTTGCCATAGGTAGTGCACCTTTTTAATAAATTACTCTGGATTTAGAGAAAGATGTTGAAAGTTTATTTTTCACTTGGTTAGAATATAATAAATTTAGTTTAATCCTTTATGCAAGTGTGAGCAAACAAAGTTTGCACCTGAAAGTATCTTCAGGACTGGGGTAAGGTGGTGCAACACCAGGCAACTTGTTGCAAAGGTGGAGCAAGCTAACATCACTCCTATCTCAGTATCTCCCATAATGCAAAACACATCTCCTTGCGGATATGTCTAATGTTATGCATTAAGGGAAGGGCCACTACCTAGACTAGTTTCGACCTTTATTGAGGTCTCTTCAGTGGGATGACCACTGAAGAGACCTCAATTAGAGATGACCTGCTAATGCTTCTGGCTGGTATCTCCACTTGGGCCTGGCTCCCACTGAAGAGACCTCAATAAATGTCGAAACTAGTCTTGGTAATGGCCCTTCCCTTAATGCATAACATTAGACATATCTGCAAGGAGATGTGTTTTGCATTATGGGAGATACTGAGATAGGAGTGATAGTAGCTTGCTCCACCTTTGCAAGGAGTTGCCCTGATGTTGCACCACCTTACCCCAGTCCTGAAGATACTTTCAGGTGCAAACTTTGTTTGCTCACACTTGCATAAAGGATTAAACTAAATTTATTATATTCTAACCAAGTGAAAAATAAACTTTCAACATCTTTCTCTAAATCCAGAGTAATTTATTAAAAAGGTGGCACGCCATTTGGCAATTCTTGTAGGTAGAGATGACCTGCTAATGCTTGTGGCTGGTATCTCCACTTGGGCCTGGCTCCCACTGAAGAGACCTCAATAAAGGTCGAAACTAGTCTGGGTAGTGGCCCTTCCCTTAATGCATAATATTAGGCATATCTGCAAGGAGATGTGTTTTGCAGGAGATACAGAGATAGGAGTGATAGTAGCTTGCTCCACCTTTGCAAGGAGTCGACCTGGTGTTGCACAACCTTACCCCAGTCCTGAAGATACTTTCAGGTGCAAACTTTGTTTGCTCACACTTGGATAAAGGATTAAACTAAATTTATGATATTCTAACCAAACAAAAATAAACTTTCAACAAATCTGCTCCTGTTTAGAATACTGCTCCCATGTTTGTGTGGTGCACCTAAAACTTACCTTAAAATTCTCAATGCTGTCCAGAGGCAATTAGGTAGGCTCATAGATGATACCTTTGCTACAGATTCACTTCAATCCCTATTTTGCAGATGCAGTGTTTCAGCACTTTGTCTATTTTACAGGTATTTTCATGGCATGGTCATTGCTTCAGTGAATTGGCAACCATCATTCCACCACCTTCTGTTGCACCTGTTAATACAAGAACTGCAGCTGCCCAGCACTCCTTAACTGTGCAACTGCAAACACACTGAACCTGTTTCTGTTCATCATTTTTTATTCCATCCACCTCTGTCCTCTGGAATATTCCTCATGAAGTATTCCCATACTACTACAACCTTCAGCTCTTAAAACATCAATAAACTTCTGTCTCAGTTCTCTCCTTACCTCCACACATGGCAATGATGTGATTATAGGTCCCTTGACTTCTTGTGTATTGGATTAATATTTAATAATAATAATAAAGCTGTCTGTTATTATTATTATTGTTTTGGGAAACTCCAAGGAGTCGACAGACTCATCGAGGGAGGCCCTAACATCATGTCAAGAACAACTATTCGACATTGACACAGTATCTATAATACCTTGCCTTGAACTCATTCACGGTCGTAGCACCCACAACAGACTCTGGAAGCTTATACCACTCATTCACCACTCTCCAAGTAAAAAACCTGGCTCTAACTCTCTTGTCAACTACGCTCTTGCCCAGCTTCCAGGCATGGCCCCTAGTCCTTCCACCACCAGTCATATTTTCAAAAATATCTTCTGGATCAATCTTATAGAAACTCTTCAGTAATTTGAATGTCTCAATCATATCACCCCTCCTTCACCTATCGTCCAATCTCTTCAACCTATTCTCATAAGGTTCATTCCATAGACTTGCTATCATCTTGGTCACTCGTCTCTGGATCCTTTCCACTTCCTCCCCATCACGAAGAAACCCTGGTGCTCATAACTGGGCACAGTAGTCCAGATGGTGGCTTATCAAGGCTCGATACAGAGGATCAACAACTTGTTTGTCTGTGCATGTTAAAGTATTTTTCAGAAGCCAAGTGATTTGATGAGCTGATTTAGTCACTTTTGCAATGTGCCCCCTAAACTTCAATTCCCTATCCACCAACACTCCCAAATCCCTGGCCTCATCAATCTCCTGGAGTACAGTTCCACCAATACGATATACTGCTGCTATTCTTTTCACCCCAAAGTGCATAACCTTACACTTTGCCACATTAAATTGACATCCATTTTTCCTAGCCCAGTCCTCCAAACTATCCAAATCATCCTGTAAAATTTTGACATCCTGTGCACTCACAATTGCTCTACCCAACTTTGCATCATCAGCAAACAAGTGAACACTTCCTCTCAAATCCTTTCCTATATCATTGATGAACAAATTGAAAAGGAGTAGTCCAAGAACAGAAGCCCACTAGTCACAAGCCGTCTTTTAGACTCCACTCCTGCATAAACCACTCTCTGATATCTCTCCTTCAACCACCCTCCTATCCATCTCACCAACCCTATATCTATCCCCATCTGCTCCAGTTTACTTATTAGGGTTCCATGTGGTATCCTGTCAAAGGCCTTGGCAAGGTCCAGTAGTATCACTGTAAACACATTACCCCTATCCAGTTCAGCCGTCACTGTGTTATAAAACGTGAGCAAGTTACTGAGGCATGATCTACCCTTCACAAAACCATGTTGTCCCCCATACAATATCCCATTTTCATCTATCCAATCCGGTCTTCTTTTTGTGACTAATTTCTCTAAGACCTTGAAGTAATTTACAACAGCAGTCTTGGAACCACCTTTATGCAGTGGAACTATTTTCCCCTCTTTCCACCCCCTCGGGACTGACCCAGACCTGAGACTCAAATTAAACAAAATGGTGGAGGGTACTAACAGTTCTTTAGCTGCTTCTCGTACGACTCGAGCTGGTGTACCATCCAATCCCACGGATGTATTGACATTGAGGTTATGCAATAGACCACTCACCTCCACTTCATTCACCACAATTCCCGTATAATCTACTGGTTTATTTGTTTCTGCAATGTCTCCACCTGGATGATATATACTTGCAAAGTGCTTACTCAGTAACTCAACTATATCAACTGATTCAGTTACCACCCTACCATCGGCATTCTTTAAAATCATTCTGCCATGTACATTTTTCCTTTTACTTGCTACATATCTAAAAAACTGTTTAGGATTCTCTTTAGCCTGCATGGCCAATGTTCTTTCGTAATCCTTTTTTGCTTTTCTTTCCACACTCGTTACCCTTCTGGCCTGCGCTTTATACCATTCATGTGCCTGCCGGTCACCTTTCTCCTTAAATTCCCTCCATAGTTGTTTCTTTTTTTGCAGCTCAAGCTTAATGGTGTTATTCATCCATTTAACCCCTACTTGATTTATTATTCGCACTCTAGGTATACAGTTAGCCATTGCTTCATGCAATCACTTCTTAACCGCCTCCCATGCACTATCAACTTGTAGTCCTTGCAGTTGTACATGCCATGGCGCTGAACCAATCAAACTCCTAAGCTTGTCATACTTTCCAGCCCGATAATTCCACATGTACCCTGTCTTAATTGAAAATTCCACACCTTTAGCCACCTCCCAAGTCAAGACCCTATGATCACTCTCACCAATTGGTGGTAATGTGGTCATATTTGTTACAGCCAAATCCTCAGATGTAATTACTAGGTCAAGCACTCTCTGACTTCTACTATTTCCCATTACATGCTGTCGCAGATAGTTATCCCTTAATAACCGCATAAAATCCAATTCCTTCCTCCTGTGTGTCCTCTCCTCACTCCAATCAATGTGACCATAGTTGAAATCTCCCATAATAATTACCCTCCTTCCACTCATTTCTTCTATTTGCTTGTGCATACTGTCACCACCATCTTTTCCATCACCTGGTCTATAGCAGCACCCAATTGTATCTTTAGTTCTGCTAGCCACAATCTCACACTAAATGGCCTCAAATGTGCTCTTTTCTCTATCCTGCAATTCAACTTCTATTCTCCTTGGCTGTAGCTCATCAGCTATCATCAGCAATACTCCTCCCCCCATTTTATTCTCTCTGTCATTCCTGAACACACTATACCCATCACATTCAATCCCACTAGCTATATCATCTACAGTCAGCCATGTTTCACTAATACCAATAACCTGTGGTCTGGAAGGGCACCATGGCCAAAAACTCTTCTTGTTCCTAATACTCCTAGTATTAGTGTACATGAATTTAAGAACCCCATTAGCTCTAACCCTACCTTGATGCCTTATATTAACTATCCCACTCTGATTTGTTGTCCTTATTCGCTCGTGCATATTATATTCATTCATACATTCAACTGCCTTCCTAAGGACTGTATATCTACCCCCCCCCTTAATAAATCTAGTTTCCCTGAATTTGCACATCCATTACATTCAGCAACACTTTCTCAAGTCTCCTTACACCATAACCATTCAAATGCAAGCCATCCATCTTATATAGATGCTTTCGCCCATCGATCTCGCTCCACACATCCACAAATTCCACACCACTCGTCATACATAACCCACGCATAAAGTCATTCGCAATTATGGCCCTCCTTTTAAATATTTCACTGTCATACTGTGGCAAAAGACTAATCATTCTAACTCTCTCTCTCTTTTCTTTTGCTACCTCAAACAATTCGTTCAGGTCTTCTATCATTTCCATTTTATCTCCTTTCAAATCATTCGTACCTGTCACAACAATTATTTCTTTCACCCTTTCCTTTTGCTCTCTAATAGACTCAGTTACATCCTTTATGGTCGCAACAGGTTGGTACGATTTTGTCAAATCCTCTACTAACACACCTCGTACTAACGAGTCTCCATACAGCACTCTATCCTTCATTTTGTTCATGTTCACACTCATACGCCTATTTTTCCTGTCATACTTTTTATTATTGGTTGGTTCATTCAGTCGACTTTTGCTCATATGCTCTAGCTGCTGTTTTGCCCTTTGTATCGCACCATTCAACAACGCGATCTCACTCATTGCATCTATCTCATCTTTTTTATTCTCTGTAAAACCATTAACACTATCATTCACACTTTCTTTTGTAGTACAAAGATACTACTGAGTATCAAGTAGCATCAGTTGAGTGTATTCTCTTGCTTGTTTGTTTGTCTGTCTTATAGACTGAAAAATCCAAGTTTCAGCAAGGAAAAGCTGTTGCATTTTCACATGAGACTTGCTATTTCACCAAGTCCTTATTCAAGTTTTTTTTAATGTTTTTGATAGAATTTGATTCTAGATTTTTCCTTCCAAACTGTATTATGTATATGCTGACTAAACTGCAGAAGCAAAGAATAGCAACAGGAAAATACATGAAGGAAATAATTAAGAAAAAAATAATTTTTAGATAGCAGCTAATCATGCATATATCTTAAAATAGATTTGAAGGAACCTATGAATGACGAGAAGTTGATCAACAAATTGTACTGCTTATTCACTATCAAGAATTTTTAGATAGCTTTTAAGACCATTACCTCAAATTTGATAGTTTATCTCTGAAATGAGAGATTTGCAAGTTTTGCAATGTTAATAGATTTTTAGAGCATGGAACAAAATAGTAAGCATTTTATTGGTTTCTGAGATGATGCATACCACATTTATTACTGTTGAACATTGGAAATTAAAATCTGACAGAGGGAAATATCATCTTATCTAAAAATATGGATATTATCAAAAATATAATTGTGAAAAAAAAGAACTTTTTTTGTGAGAAATAAGAGAGAGAGACTTAAGTTTTTATGATTATCATCAGAGGAGACCTTACATCAACCTTGCCAGCTGTTGTATGTTACTCTTAAACTCATTCACACTAGATGCACTTATTACTTCAACAGGCAAGCTGTTCCACTTGCTCTGGATTCTGTAAGGAAAAAATCTAGCTCTTGTCCCTTTCTTAACCACACACAAACTTCCATGAATGTCCACTTGTCTTCTCTCCACCTTCCATTTAATAAAAAATTTCATCAGCTGATATCCTATAATACTTCCATTGTCTGTAGTCCACATACTCTTAATCTATCCTTGTAATCCTCAGTCCATAATCATGGTATCGTCTCTGTAACTCTTCTTTGCAGCTTTCCCACAGCTTCTTTATCCCCTTGAAATGCAGGAAACCAAATCTGTGCACAACGGTGTCCAGTTATTGTCATATTAAGGCCTTTTTTAAGTAGTAAAATGGGTTATGTATCCTTTGTGTCAATGTAAGTTTCAACATCTCAATGATTCTTTGAGTTGTATTTGCAATTTTTGCTATGTGATCTTTGAACTTCAAATTCCTATCCACCATCATTGGTGGATGGGAACTTCAAACTCCAACATCATTAGCCCATCGGTTTCTTGTAGCATAATCCTACCAATATAATGTGCCCATGGGCTATACTGTTCAATGTGCTGACCTTCCTTGTAAACTGCATCCTTTGCAGTTTGCCAGGAAGTCATCCACAAGATGCATTATGCTGTCTTTCAGCAATAGCAAGTTATCAGGATGATTCATAATAAACCCTGTCTTTGAGAAATCTCTAGACCCACAAGTCACACAGAGTTAGCTCAAGTGTAAGAAGCAGCCATGCAGTGGGAAATGCATGGCTGATCACTCTGGCTTCTGTGAAATGTTCTTGAAAAATCTCCTATATTGATCGACCAGGATGTGGAGGGTTCATGCATAAGTACTACTGTAGCTGTGGTACAAAAAATTATTTATCATATCGTGATACCTCTTGGCAGTAACTGAGCAGGTCACTGACAAATATCCTCAAAGAAGAATGGTCTGATGATAACCAAAGCTAAAAACCCACACCAGACATCACTTTGGGTGTCTGCAAAGAAATTTGTTGTATTGCATGATTTTGCATAGCCCATACCCAGCAGTTCCATTCAGGTGAAAGTGAGCCTCATCTCTCCACAGAATCATCAATGACCACTCAGCATCCAACTCTGCTTGAGCAAGGAATGCTAAAGTGAATGTCAGTGAACTTTCAAAGTCCTGCAGGTACAACTCCTGTGTCAGGATTATCTTGAATGGGTAGAAATGCAGAATCTTCCACAGCATTTTCCAGACAGTTGTGTAAGGCACATCCATGTGTCTTGAAACAGCACATGCACTGCAGGAACTGATGCTATTATTCATGGTTTGCTCCACAATGGCAGTTTATTTATTTATTCTTA
This sequence comes from Typopeltis vanoorti, assembly GCF_054136105.1. Lineage (NCBI taxonomy): Eukaryota > Metazoa > Arthropoda > Arachnida > Uropygi > Thelyphonidae > Typopeltis > Typopeltis vanoorti. The sequence continues at coordinate 31,414,604 of NC_143551.1, forward strand.
TGGCAAAAGGAATACAAAGCAGTTACAGGTCAAATTCTAGTCTAGAAAGCCAATCCAGGGCCTCATCCGGCACCTCGTGGAGGCCACCACCATGAAATTGGCACCTTGGACAGTCAATCACGATATGAATAAGCGCCTGGGCCACGGGAGGGACAATCTCAATAAGGATGGTCTGAAAGTCTCCATTTATGTAGTAGGTAGTCACATCTTCCCTGATTAGTTCTGATCCTGTTGATAGATGACCAAATCTTCCTAGGAAGAGCAAAACCAGGCTGCAGAGCACAGGGATCTTCAACTAGGAAACCATTTGTTGGAAGATTGTTGGACCACTGTTCTCTCCACATGTCAGGTGTTGATGGTAAGGCAGCTGAAGAGAGTTCATCCATGGACCAAAAGAGTTTCTTGAATTTAGGCGAAGACTAGGTAAGGAGTGGGTTGCTCATTACTTTATTAAATTCTTTAATTGAGGCTTGTCTTCTCCGTATATTTCATGAAGCAATGTTAGATTGGACAGGCAACCAGGGGAGATGGATGCTTCTCAGTGTCCCACTAATTGTGCATATAGTAGAGTTTAGTTGGGTGTCTATAATGTTTGTATATGCACTTCTTTCCCAGACGGGGACACAGTATTCTGCTGCAGAGAATGTAAGGACTAGTGCAGACGACCTTAGGACTTCACAACCCGAGGTTGTTCCAGCAAGCCTTGAAATGATATTATTCCTTATTTTAATTTTGTTGGACAGGTTGGTGATGTGCCTTTTATAGGTTAGGCTTCTGTCTAGGCTCACTCCACGGTATTTCGGGTGAGGCTCATGTTCTACCATTTTACACAGAAAGAAAGGTTGAGGTGTTGATTTGCCTCTGCATTGTTCAGCTGGAATACCGTGGACACAGTTTTTGTTGGATTTGACTTCAGGTACCACTGCTTGAAGTACTCTTCTAGGATGCTTAGGTCTGTGTTCAAGGTTGATTCCAGGTTGGCAAAGGAGGCAGATTGGTGTAGGATCGCTAGGTCATTGGCATATATATATTTGCTTGAGCTGGTATGTGGTAAGTCGGACATGTGATGTTAAAGAGTAAAGGGGATAACACAGAGCCCTGTGGGAGACTGCTGTGGAGGAATCTGGACCTGCTTTTTTTCCCACCAATATGGACCCGGATCTTTCTGATGGAGAGAATGGATTCAAAAAGCTGGAAAGTTTTTTTCACTTTCATTGATCTAACATCAGCCTATGACACAGTCTGGATCAGAGGCCTCCTAAAGCTAGGCAATATTATAAGGTGGAAGCCCCTTATCCAGTCTTTTGTCATATGCTGATGTTAGTTAAATCAATGAAAGTGACTCTGGATTTAAGTTTCTTCTAGAAGCCTGCTTCAATCTGTGTTGCCAGGACCTGGTCACATCAACTTCTTCCCAGCCTGAAGCCAGTTTGTTCAATCAGGAGTGCTCTTTCGATGAGTGGTGAAATTCTTTTCAGGAGAATTCTTTCAAAAGAGCTTAAAGGTGGTACAAAGCAAGGAGATGGGTCATAGATTTTTGACATCATTTGGATCTTTCCATGGTTTGGGCACCACAATTATTTTGGTTTCCCGCCACAGATTTGGTAGTTTTCCAGTTGTTATAATTTTTGAGAAAAGAGCAGCCAGCCATGTTTGACCTCATTGGCTGAGATGTTTTAGAAACTCTGGAAGGACACCATCCACTCCTGCAGGCTTGCTATTCTTGGTGAGTTTTAAGGCTTCCTGAGATATTAGTTGTACAAGTTCAGGAAGCTCAGGGCCCATCTTCAGGTTTTTTTCTAATGGAAGATTGCACAGTTATTTTCCTAATAGAGCTGGGATGTATCTTGGAGGTTTTCAGTAAATGATTAAATCAGCCATTTGATCAGGAGTTATCTCTGGTGGTCTGTGTGTTGTTTGTTCTACCCTGAGAAAATTAGAGGGGGTAGAAAAAAAGACAGCCTTCCCATGCCCCACCCCCCTCACCAGTAGTGTTACCCTTGAGGTACATATTTCTGGTTCTTCAGACAAAAGAACTCCCAGAGATGTACATTGGTAACATGAAGCTAATGTCTCTAACCAGCCATCCAAAGGTACAAACCTCCTGGACCACTTGCAGCAACTATGATAAAAACAATGGCAGTAGCAACTTCATTCACTGTTGTGAATTGATTGGTTTGTGACTTCTGCCAGATCTAACTTCCAATGGGCCTGTTTCTTCAAAACAACTAATCATTTGATGCAGTGCACATGGAGATAATGGACTTTGTTGACATTTGTTCAGGCAATGAAGTTTACAGAGTTCAGCAACAGCATCGCAGTTACTTAGGTAGTACAGCTTCATGAGCAAAGCACATTGGAGAAAGGTTAGTGCCATCACTGTGGCTGTATTAACAACCAGAATGAAGTGAACAATCCCATGTCCATATTTTTTTTCTTCTGTCCTGGCACACCTGTCAAATTGTGTGATATGCAAATTCCATGCATTTGGTGTTTACAATGCCCCTGGTGGTGAATCTTGGAACTACTTATTTTTTCCTCTTCAGATTTTTTTTCCCCTCAAGGGTAATGCAAGACTGATGTGTATATATACACATCAGTCTTGCATTACCCTTGTATATGGAATTATCATACATTCTTTCCATCCTTGCAGAATCCTTCCTGAGCTGACACTCAAATTATACAAACATGTCAAGGGCCTAGCCAATTGTCTGAACATCCATTTAGCCTATGTGCTGATATCATATCTATTCCTATTGCCGAATCCTTATCCAGGTTATACAGCAGCTGTAGAATCTCCTTTACATGCACCTCCATCTCTTCATCCAATGTAGTAGTAGCTATGTTACCTACACCACGTTGATGAGCACTAATTATTTGAACTACATCTTCTGCCATAAGCATGCCATCTGCATTCAGTATGAATGAATGTGGAAGTTATTCTTCCACATTCATTCATTTTATTTATTTACTTACAGCATAATGATAAAATTCTTTTGTCACCTTTAGCCTGCAGCCAATTTCTTTTTGTACTTCAGCTTAGCTTTCCATAAAATACTCATAGTTCCTTTCACCCTCATTCTCAAAATATTCTCTCCACATTACCCTCTTGTGGATTTCTTGTTTAATAAGGTTGCCTGTCTATTTCATTCACATGCTATTTTTCTTCAAACTCTAAGGAGACATTCTAATACTTTATTTAAGCACACCTTTTGAAAGTTTTTCATGCTTTACTGATATCATTTCCATTTGGTAATTGATAGCATTCGACAAAAGGTAATATTCACCTGCGTTTTTCATGGTCTCCTGTTTTGTAGGTCAGCATTTAACCTGTCCTAATTGTAACACCCATATAGTTGGCTACTTCCGATGTCAGTAAAGCATGGTCACTGAAAGTTGTCTTGCAACAGCTCAATAAATTTTCTTTCATTCTTATCATAAGTTATTCTCTGCTACCCATTCATTGTTCAGATAATTTAAGTCACCCATAATAATTACTTATTTAGTATACCATCAGGGTCATTTGGCAGTGCATTTCTTCATCCCTAGCAACTGAACTGCCAGGTGTATAGTCATATCCTACTGTATATTTTATCCTTTAACCTCCACTTCACATCCAATAACCTTAAACTCACTACTTCATGAGACATAATTACTGTTATTTCTTTTATGAGTTTCTATCCTAGCTGGACTGAAGTCATCTATATCATTAATAGCATCTTACATTGCCATCTCTCTTATCTTTCCTGTCATTCGTAAAAATGCTAATAATGCTAAAAACGGTGTTTACTAATGCCAAACAATTTTAGGCCATGACATATTAACCAAAGCAACAAGGTTTCTAACACTGGATTTCTAATGCTTCTAGCATTTGTGTATAGATGTATAACAAGTTGTGTGTTATTGTGTTATGATCCATCGAGTCGTTTCCGATTCCTGGCGACTCCACGAACATACACTCTCCATTCCGATCTGTCCCTGACCATGTCTTTCAGAACCTCCAAGTGTACTCCAGTTGCTTTTTTAACTCCATCCACCCATCTAATTCTTGGTCTTCCTCTTCTCCTACTTCCATCAGCTTTAGCAAGCAGCATCATCATCATCTTCTCCAGACTGTCATTTGCTCGCATAATATGTCCGAAGTATGACAATTTTTGCTTGATGATCATAGCTTCAAGGGAGCAATCTGGCTTTATTCTGTCTATCACTGATTTATTGGTTTGCTTTGCAGTCCATGGTATTCTTAGTAAGCGTCTCCAAACCCATAATTCAAATGCATCTATCTTCCTTCTTTCACTTTTTCTCAGGGTCCAACTTTCACATTCATACAGCACCACAGGGAATACCATTGCTTTCACGATTCTGATTTTTGTTGTGAGGCTAATATCTTTATCTTTAAAGATTTTGCTTAAATTTGTCATTGCTTTTTTTCCGAGTAATAATCTTCTTCTGACATCTTCGGTACAATAACCATCTTTATCAATTCGGGATCCTGGAACACAAAATTGTTAACTGCTTCCAATTTCTCCCCATCTACTTCAAAATCATTAAGTTCACATGTTCCCATAACTTTTGTCTTTTTGAGGTTAAGGTTAAGACCATATTTAGCACTTTCTTCTTTAACTTTCATAATAAGTTCCTTCAAATCTTCTTTGCATTCTGCTAGCAAGGTGGTATCATCTGCATACCTCAAATTATTAATATTTTTTCCACTAATTTTAATTCCAACTGAAGACTCCTCCAGCCATGCCATTTCTTAAAATGTATTCGCTGTACAAGTTAAACAGGTACAGAGATAAAATTCATCCTTGTCGCATCCCTTTACCTATTGTGAAATACTCCGTTTCTCCAAGATCTGTTCGGACAATAGCTTCTTATTCATAATGAAGATTTCTCAGAACGATAATGAAATGCTCTTGTACTCCCATTGTTCTTAACACATTCCACAGTTTCACATGATCTACAGAGTCAAAAGCCTTGCTACAGTCAAGGAAACAAAGGTAGACATTCTTGTGATATTCCTGTGCTCTTTCTATTATCCATCTCACATTGGCGATTTGATCTCTTGTTCCGTCTGCCTTTTCGAAATCCTGCCTGTTCATCTGGCATTTCTCTCTTCATAAATGGTTCCAGTCTTTTCTGAATAATCTTAAGTAAGACTTTACTTGCATGGAAATCTGTGCTGTAGTTCTGTAATTTTAGCACTCTCTTGCATCACCTTTCTTCAATAAAGGTATAAAAACTGATTTTTTCCATTCCCTAGGCCATGTAGTTGTGATCCAAATTTGCTGACATAGAGCTGTTAAAATTTTAACTGTCTCCTCTCCCAGGGCTTTGAGCAGCTCAATGGGTATTCCATCTCCTCCTGGTGCTTTCTTACTGGATATCTGTTGCAATGCCCACCTCACTTCACTCTCCACTGGTACTGGTTCCTGTGTATAATTCTGCTCTTCAAATTTCTCAGTAATTTTGGAGTTTCTGTAAAGGACTTCTGTATACTCTTTCCATCTTTCTTTGATGTCTGCAGCTTCTGTAAGATATTCTTTGTGTTTACTTTTCAGTATTGTCAGCTTGGCACTAATCTTCCCTGTTAGTTCTCTGATCTTTTTGAAAAGATCTCTTGTTTTTCCTTTCTTGTTTTGATCTTCTATTTGTTGGCATTCCTGGTTAAAGTATTTTTCCTTGTCTCTTCTGGCTTGTCGTTGAAACTCTGCATTCAAATGCTGTACTTCCTGCAAATTTCCTGTGGCCTTCATTTTCCTCCTTTCCTGAGCAGTTTTGATGGCATCTTCTGACAGCCATTTGGACTTCTTCTTACATACTGTTGGAATATTCTTCTTTGCTTCTGTTTTAATTATATCTTTAATCTCTTCCCATAGTTCATCTGGTTCTTTTTCACACAAATTAAATGTATTCAATCTGTTCTGTATACTAATTTTGTATTCAGCTGGTATGTTTCCAAGATCATATCTGATAGACATTTGTGATGTTTTCAGTTTCCATAGTTTCACATGTATCGTAGCTGCTAATAACTCATGGTCTGCTCTGCACCTGGAAAAGTCTTGACAGATTGAATTGCACTTCTCCATCTACTTTGTCCAAGTATATAGTCAATTTGATTTCTGTGTTGTCCATCAGGTGATACCCATGTGTACAATCTTCTTTTGTGCTGTTTAAAGCAGGTGTTAGCAACAAACAAAGAATTCTCTGCACAAAACTCAACTAGTCTCTTCCCTGTAGTGTTACGAATACCTAAACCAAAAACGACCTGTTATTCCTTTTTCCTCAATCTCTCCCACTTTTGCATTCTAATCTCCAGTAAGTAGCCTTAAAGCTCGCTTTGGTGCTGCATCTATCACTTCTTTTAACTTGCCATAAAATTCTTCAATGTCTTCTTCTGATGCCTCTGTAGTAGGTGCATAAACTTGAATGATGGTCATATTCATTGGATATCCACTCACTCTAAGAGAAATGATTCTGTCACTCACTGGATTATAAATACATACCTAGCCATCTTTTTCCTGAGTAAGAAAGATAATCCATTTTTTCGACTTGTCTCATGTCCTGAGTAATACATCATATAGTCCTCTGCTGAAAATGGCCCATTCCTGTCCATCTAAGTTCACTTATTCCCAATATATCCAGCTTCTTGTGCTTCATTTTCATCTTTATTATTTCCAGCTTACCTTGGTTCATACTTCTAACATTCCAAGTTCCAGTTTTGTGTTTGTTTTTTTTTTGTGAAACAGGGAGCCTCCCTTTTCCAACCAGCAACATCCATGACCAAGCTTCCTTCTGGGTTTGACCTGGACACATCATAAAAACTAGTTCTACTTGTGGAAGCCCTCTGTTAACCTCTATAACAAGTTACCTCCTCACTTTTCATATACTTATATTTACAGTCTGCTTAGCTCAGTTGTGGCAGTTTTTCTCTTTTCCTTCTCCAGATACTACTAAAAAAGGCCAAGCCTGTGGCATTGTCTATCTATTCATCAGATTTGCAATAATCCCCATTGACATTCACATCACTATGTCTGCTCAATTCTAGTTGAACTCACACACACACACACACACACACACACACACACACACACACACACACACACACACACACACACACACACACACACACACACACAGAGACAGACAGAGTTCTATCCAAGATGATCTAGTTTTTCTGACTCGTTGTATTAAGTATGATGACACTAATAAACAATTTCCCTACACACTTGATGCCAAATCTATTCAAGTGCAGGCAATCCCTCTTATACAAATCTTTTCTATCATCAAACTCACTCCATGCATCCAAAGCCCATTTCTTCTACACACCCAACATATCACATTCCTCCTTCTTAGCTCATTTCTGTTGTATCATTAACTACTAATTTTCACTTTCTTTTTCTTTCTTTCTTTTTTTTTTTGCTTCCATCAATCCTTTCATATTTTGTCTCATACTATATTTATCATTACTTAAATCATTAGTTCCATCAAGCTTTTCTCCTTTTTATTCTTTCTCTGTTGCATTTGTCACTTCTGGGAGGCTCGATGTAGTGACTTGTCATCAAACGCAAATTTAATTATCCAACTGTCATTCTATATTACTTATGTTTTCTTCTATTCTAATTGACTTATGAGTTTCTGCACTTTCCTGACTCTTATTGTTCTCCTTCCAATTATATATTTGATTTATTCCTTTATCCAAGTGTAAGCAAACAAAGTTTGCACTTGAAGTATTTTCAGGACTGGGGCAACTCATGGTAAAGGTGGTATAAGTTTGATCACTTGCCTTAGTATCCCATAATGCAAAGCACATACCTTATGGGTATGTATAATGATATGCATTATGGAAAGGGTCACTACCCAGACCGGTTTTGACCTTTATTGAGGTCTCGTCAGTGGGAGCCAGACCCAGAAGTGGTGATACCAAGGTGTCACCATATACCAGTTGCCAAAAGGTGTCAACATCTTATTATTAAAATTCTCTGGATTAGAGATAGTTGATGGAAGTTTTTTCACTTGGCTATGCAACCGATCTGTGTAGTGACCCTTTCCATAATGCATAGCATTATACATACTCATAAGGATGTGTGCTTTGCATTATGGGATACTAAGGCAAGTGATCAAACTTATACCACCTTTACCATGAATTGCCTCAGTCCTGAAAATTCTTCAGGTGCAAACTTTGTTTGCTTACATTTGGATAAAGGATTAAACCAAATATATAATTGGTAACATAGCCAAGTGAAAAAACTTCCATCAACTATCTCTAATCCAGAGAGTTGACACCTTTTGGCAACTGGTATATGGTGATATGATTTCTGCATTACTTCCACCTTAGTATTATCAACTCTGGGTCTGACTCCCACTAACAAGACCTCAATAAATGTTGAAGCCAGTCTGGGTAGTGACCCTTTCAATAATGCATAGCATTATACATACCATAAGGATATGTGCTTTGCATTATGGGATACTAAGGCAAGTGATCAGAACTTATACCATCTTTACCATGAGTTGCCCCAGTCCTGAAAATACTTCAGACACACTTTGCTTACACTTGAATAAAGGATTAAACCAAATATATAATTGGTAGCATAGCCAAGTGAAAAAACTTCCATCAATATTGTTCTCCTTATTTTCCTTTTACCATCAGCTTTTATAAACTTTTTTCCTGCTTTCTCTAACTTTCTCATCAATTTTCTGATAATTCCTTTAAATCTGGAAATTTCATATGTCAATTTTTTTTTCATTTATATCACCAGTATAAAGGTTTTCATTTCCGTATTCTGCTTTATCATTATCCTTAGCTTTTGATGCTGCCCTGTTCTTCTGCTGAGTTTTGGACTGCATTTTCAAATACTATCTTAAATTAATATGTCTTAAAATATACTAGCAAATGTACCAAGTACAATGAAATCAGTAAAAACCACAATTAAATACTAAAAATACACTGGCTACTGTTTTAAAAAAACCCTCAATATCTTATAAGAGCTTCAAATGGCACATCTGCTCAAGGTTACTAGAAATGTCCGTCTCTTTCTTCCCAGTGAACATTGGTTTTGAGATCAACATTTAAGGGTTTTAGAGAGAAAATTTTAGCAGTTTATTCATTGATGTGATGCATGGTTTGTCAAATAGGATTGAGAATTGCATTGTATCTGCATCAACAAATTTGAATTGGATTTGCTGTGTTGTCAACAGGAGAATGTCAATATACTGGGGGGATGAAATAGGAAAATTTTACAGTACTCCAGCATTAGTTAAATATATAGGTACCATCACTTTAAAGCGCATAAAAGCCAAAAGCTAACAACTCAATTGTGAAAGACACCATATGATGGAAGTTTTATATAACATGCTTTTTTTTGCTTCATACTTCATACTTTGTATATACTTCAAATACCATATATACCTTAGATAAAGGATGGAACCAAGAATATAATTTATTGGCATTTTTAATTTATAGTATTTTTTTTATCTGTCTCTCGGTCTCCTCATGTCTGAAGATTCTTGACTCAAGCCTCAATGTCTCTCCATTTCTTTCTGTCTTTTGTTGCATTAGTGGCCAACTCCAAAGTAAGCCCGGTTATCTTTTTAATCTAGTCCAACCATCTTGGTCATGGGTGTCCTCTTTTTCTTTGTCCTTCCACTTTGCCCTGCATGATAAGTTTTTCCAGGTTGTTATTTTCACATCTTGAAATGTGACTGAAATATTTGAGATTTCTTTCATTTACAATGTCACATAGTTGACTTATTATACTTTTATTACACCTTTTGTCCATCCAGGAGACTCTCAAAATCCTTCTCCAGCATCACATCTCGAAGCTATTTATCTTGTCCATATCTTTTTTTTTTTGTTGAATGTCCAAGATTCTGCATAATAAATGAAAATCAAAAACACCAAGCTATTGACCAATCTTGATTTAGTAGTGACAGAAATGTTTTCTTTCAATATTTTCTGCAATTGCACCATTGCTGACTTCACCATGGTAATTATTCTTTTAATTTCTGGTTGACATCTACTCTTGGTGCTTATTAGAGCTTCAAGGTAAATGAATTCATCTGCCTTCTCGAAGTCAATATTGTGGGCCAAATTGTCATTTTCCTCTATAGTCATGTATATTTTGTTTTTATCACAATTAATTCTTAAACCATATTTCAGGCTTTCCCATTCAACTCTTTTAATGAGGGACTGCAGTTCTCCTTTGCTGTTGGCAATAAGAATGGTATCATCAGCATACCTAAGATTATTTATCTTTTTGCCATCAACTGAGAAACCACTGTTGTATCTATTAAATGCCTTTTTCATAATGTATTTTCCATAAAGATTGTATAGATCAGGAGAGAGTATGCATCCTTTTCTCACACCTTTCTCGACTTTGAACCACTGAGATGTTTTTTCCATCCATCTTCATCACAGCCTGATTTCTCTTGTAGTGTTGCTTTAAAAGGTTTGTCAAATGTTCTAGGATGCCTATTTTACTTAGTATTTTCCACAGGTCCTCCTACCTGACACAGTCAAATGCTTTGGCATAAACAATGAAGCACATATACAAGGGAATATTAAATTCTTGAGCCTTTTCAACCAGGTGCCGTAGATTAGAAATTTGGTCTCTGGTTCCACATCCTTTTGTGAAACCTATCTGTTCTGCTGGAAATTTTTGCTCAGCATATTGTTTAAGTCTTTCTTTAATAATATAGAAAAGAATTTGTTTGCATATGAGATCAAGGCTGTAGTTCTATAATCATTGCATTTGTTGACATTTCCTTTTTTTTTTTTTTTTTTGTATATTGGGATAAAAATGGATTTTTCCCAATCATCAGGCCAATCTCCTGTCTCCCAGATTTTATTACAATTTTTCTGATTTCGATTCCTATGGGTCCTAGAGCTTCTTCAACCTCTTCTTTTAAGATGCGTGGTTCCTTATGGAAGTCTCTGTTGTTTTCTTTGTTGAATGAGACTGAATTATCTTCGTATAAATTTGAGCAATTGGCCTTCCATCTATTAAGGATGTCTGTTGGATCAGTAAGAATACGATTGTTGACATTAGCTATATTTCAATACTTTGGTTTAAATTTTCTATTCAGCAGCCTTATAGGTCTTTGGTTTGATTTTGATTTAAGTGATCTTCAATTTCTCTGCATATTTTGTTGATAAAGTTGTTTTTATCCTTAATGCAAAATTTTTTTATGAGCTTGGATAACTTGCTAGAGATCTGTCTGTCATATTTTGTTGAAAGTCCTTTTGACTTTATTTCTCATTTTTCTCAACTTGTTTCAGAGTTTCATTTGATATCCAGGGTGTGTTGATTCTGTATTTTTTGAACATTGTTGGCTTTGAAATTTCCAGTACTATTATTTTGATTATATCCCAAAGTTCTTATAGGGTCATTTCATCAGTGTAATTTTCTAGTTCTAGAAATTTATTTTCCCACTTTAAGGTTATATGTCTTGGTAATTCCTGTGAAGTCCAATATCAGTGGATATGCTATTTTATTTGTTTTCAAGCATATTTTCATATCAGCAATGAGGAGCTGGTGATCAGAGCCGTCAGCTCTGGGAAATGCTTTAACATTTTTCATCACAGACCTTCATCTTTTGTTAATAAGGGTATAATCAAATTGGTTCCTTGTTCTGTCTCCATGTGATTTCCAGGTGTATAGCCTCTGTTTATGTTGCTTAAAGAAGGTATTAGTAACCATAAGTTCTCTTTCTATACCAGTCCATGAGATTCCAGGACTGTCTTGTTGTGGTCTTCCATCCTTTTTCCAATGTTTGTATTGAAATCACCCTTAATGATCAAAATGTCCCTTTTCAGCATTGCATCTATGGCTAAATTCAGATCCCTGTAGAAGTGGTAAATGGGTCATTGGTCTCTTTGTCTGCATCACTTGCAGAGGTGCAAATTTGTAAGAGTGTGATTGGTATTGGATTACAGTCAATCCTTAAGAAAATTATCCTATCATCGATAGGGTTATAGCTTTTGACAATTATTGCTACTCCATTTCTGTTTATAGAATGATGTCCAGCAAAATAAATGGTATTGCCTAGCTGTAATGTAAATTGTCCCTTGTTTTTCCAATATGTTACTGCAATTCCTAGTGTATTGATGTAATAGCTGTAATGTAAAGTGTCTCCCTTGTTTTTCCAATATGTTTCTGCAATTCCTAGTGTATTGATGTTTAGTTTTCATTTCAATTTGCACTATGTCCAGCATGCTTGTATGTAATAATCCTTGTACATTCCAAGTACCAATACAGCTAATTTTCCTTAATTGGTGCTTTTTGGTTATAGTTGGATTGGGGCTGAGGAGGGTATCAGTTTTTTTGAACATCATGGGTTCTCAGCTGGTGTCGAGATTGGGAGTTCACCCCTCTGTGCCTGCAGGTACTACCTTGGTTTGCCAGGCTGGGAGCTGCCTTACTTTTACCATCATTCTTCATTGTGGCTATGGTTGTCATGGGAGGATAGCAGAGGGGTTTCCCCTTGCCTTCTCTACCACAGAGCTATTGCCAGTAATGCTGATTCAGCCATGCGCTGCCCGGACTTGAGCCCTTTGGTGATATTGCATATCTTCAGCCTCATGCTAGTACTGGAATGCTGTTGTCCACTTCCAGGATATCTCACTTATTCTGGCTCCTACCCAAGCGAGACCTGTCTGGCTTGGGTGGCTCTGCTGGTTGCTAAGCAACCACTGGTATATCTCTTTGGGTTGTCAGAGTATGTAAGTCCCCTTATCATATCACAGTGGAGATACCTTTGAGGAAGTAGTATAACAGTTTATAGTATAACTAAGTGAAAAAACTTTCAACATCTACCTCTAATCCAGACTAGTTTTGTAATAAGGTGTGTTACCTCTTGACTACTTGTATTTGGAAATATGATTTCTGCATTACTTCAACCTTTGTATCACTTCCGGGTTTGGCTCCCACTGATGACATTTTCAGATTTTGGCAAGATAAGTACTTTGGTTTTCTTTCCTTTGTTTTTCACTTTGATTTTATTTTACTGATGCTAATGGGGGAACCATCACTAGCACTGGGATTTTTAAAGTAAATATTTAGATTAGTGATAGTGCAGTTATACAGGATTACTTTTGGCAGTATCACAACCACCATTTTATAGTAGCTCAAATATAGCATTTGCTGGTAGTGTACAGTTGTTTCTATATCATGGGATTATTTAATTTCAGTCTTACGACTGTAAAGTTTTTTCCTCTTACAATCAAATGCAGAGGTCTTAGCTTCTTTCCTTGATCCCACAAGTTAATGGTACCAATTCCTCCAAGGGTGCAAACTCTAGGAATTGAAATTCCAGGATGCGAAGAGGTGAGACAGGTGACTAAGGTTTTAAAAAAGATAGTTGGGGCTAGTAAGATTTATACTTTCATGCTGTACAGTGGAGGGAAATATTTAATTGTAGTTAAAGATGTGGAAACAAAGGATAAACTATTACTCTGGATTTAGAGAAAGATGTTGGGAGTTTATTTTGCACTTGGTTAGACTATAATAAATTTAGTTTAATCCTTTATCCAAGTGTAAGCAAGCAAAGTTTGCACCTGAAAATTTCTTCAGGACTGAGGTAAGGTAGTGCAACACCAGGCAACTCCGAGCAAAGGTGGACCAAGCTCTCATCACTCCTTGTCTCAGTATCTCCCATAATGCAAAGCACATCTCCTTGCAGACATGTATACTGCTATGCATTAAGGGAAGGGCCACTACCCAGACCGGTTTCTACCTTTATTGAGGTCTCGTCAGTGGGAGGCAGACCCAAACGTGGGGATACTAAGGCAGAAGCAATAGAAGTCATATTTACTTATAGGATTTGCCTTACTAATTTGAATTACTCTGGACTTAGAGAAAGATGTTGGAAGTTTATTTTGCACTTGGTTAGACTATAATAAATTTAGTTTAATCCTTTATCCAAGTGCAATCAAACAAAGTTTGCTCCTGAAAATATCTTCAGGACTGAGGTATCACCACCTTGGTGTTGCACTACCTTACCTCAGTCCTGAAGATATTTTCAGGTACAAACTTTGTTTGCTTACACTTGGATAAAGGATTAAACTAAATTTATTATAGTCTAACCAAGTGCAAAATAAACTTCCAACATCTTTCTCTAAATCCAGAGTAATTCAATAATAAGGTGGTACACCTGTTGGCAACTCCTATAGGTAAATATGACCTCTCCTGTTGCTTCTGCCTTAGTATCCCCACGTTTGGGTCTGCCTCTCACTGACAAGAACTCAATTAAAGTAGAAACCGGTCTGGGTAGTGGTCCTTCCCTTAATGCATAGCAGTATACATGTCTACAAGGAGATGTGCTTTGCATTATGGGAGATACTGAGACAAGGAGTGATGAGAGCTTGGTCCACCTTTGCTCGGAGTTGTCTGGTGTTGCACTACCTTACCTCAGTCCTGAAGAAATTTTCAGGTGCAAAATTTGTTTGCTTACACTTGGATAAAGGATTAAACTGAATTTATTATGATAAACTATTACAGGATTTTACATTTGAAGGTATCACAGTAATTCCTGTGATGGTGGGAAGCCAGGTTAAAACAGTAAAAATTCAGATTTCCAATGTAATATATAAAGAGCAGTAATGAAATTCTTATCCAAACATTCACAAAATGGGGTAAATTCAGTAACATATGAGAGAGTATATCAGGTGACGATCCAAACTGGTTTTCTGGTGAGGTCACATTCACAATGGATATGAAGATGCTTGTACCAAATTTTGTCAACATTGTTACAATTTGAGTTATAGTAAACTATCCCAGAGTACATAGGGCAGTGCCTGCATTGTGGTTCATACGATCACTTGGGTGGCAACTGCCCCAAAGCTAAATGTTTCAACTGTATGGATAGTGGACATATCACTAATCAGTGTCTCAAACCCTGTCAGAAATGCGAAAGTTCTGAACACCGCATTAACATTGTCCTTTCAGAACTTTTGCTGAAAGAGTGGAAGCACCAGTAAAGATAATTAGAACAGCATATATATCAGAGAGGCATATATATATCAGCTATGTCAGGTCGGGTGGGTGCTTCTGCTTTAGAGGTGTTTTTGTTGTCTCCTACAACCCCGACCAATAGGAGACAACACAAACACCTCTAAAGCAGAAGCACCCACCCGACCTGACATAGCTTCCACTTTCCCAATGTGTTCAGATGACGACCACGAATAGTCGAAACGGTCCACACCCCGTCAACCACCTTTCCCCTTCCCCCTCCCTATTTTAAAAAATTAACCCCTTCACTTTTTCCCCACCCTATATAAAAGTATATGTTTCTATATATTACGAAAAAAACCCAGGTTTTTCTAACTTATTCTACCAAACTGCCTACCCCCCCCCCCCCACACACTCTGCAGTTTTCGACATCGCAGACAGAGGAAAAGCCACAACACCCAGAAAAAGGTATGTGCAATTTTCTATTCCTTAGGCTACATATACTTTTTAGTACATCTACACTCATAATGCCCTAAGAATCCATGAGTAAATAGCCAATGACATTTAAACAGGGGTACTCCTAAACTGAAGCAGGCAAAATAGCTGTAATTATAATATGAAAACTTATGCTATGATATTTCAGGTTTTTGTTTCTCCAAGAAACATACTTCTGCAGATTATAAAAACTTATAGATATCCACTTCTTTCTTATTGGAACTTTGGAAGATTTAATATGGCTGGAGTAGAAGTTCTTATACTTGATCCCCTTCCTTTGATCATTCTGTAATATTCAAAGGGATGCTTGATAATCTTGACAATAGACAAGAAATACTGTGGATGTGTAATAAGGTTTATAAATGTTTATGCTCCATTCAGTGGAACAGTTAAACAAAAAATCCAGGAATTGCAGCCATATTTATACAGTGCCCACTACATTATAGCACCTAGAGACTGGAATTGTATTGAAAACTCCACATTAGATAAAAATAGTAGGACACCCCCAGGAATGGAAAAGCTGGATATGCACTGTTAAACACATATCTCAACAATACTCAACTAGTAGACATATGGAGGATCTACAATCCTAATCTCCATGCTTACATGTACATGAATCAAGGTATTGGTACCATCTTGATCAAATTTATATCTCTTCTTTCCTCATAAATATGATATTTGAGATAAAACATCTTGACATCAACTTGTCAGATCACAATCCAGTTCTACTTAAATTCCACTACATGGACCATGGAGACTTCCACCAAATTTTTTGTTGTGGAATTCTGATCTGGAATTTTCAACCAAATTCTAGATCCTCTGTTCAAATTGGAATAATGTTACCAGAACTGGTATATGTTGTTAAAATTCAGACAAGCAGTAAAACAGAATATGATTGGATTGGGAAAGGAACAGGCTTTCCTCAAAAGAAAAAAAGTAGAACGACCTGTATAAAGAACATAGAGATAGAAGTGAAAAGGCAGAAACAAGTTGAAGAAAGAAATTTTAAAATAAGAATACAGCAGCACTAGCAGATATCTCTTCAGCTGCATTCTTCAATAGCAATTCACTAAATTCCACACAGAAAGGACTGTCACTCAAATCACTGCTGTGTTCATGGTGAAGACATGCCTACCACTCAAGACATCCTTGACTCCTTTCAAAAACACTATAAAAATTTGTTTGAAGACGATAGTACTGTGGGAAATTGTCTTCAAACAGATTTCACAGCAAACCATTACACAGAAAGCCATTAACTCTTTGAACATTAATGGCTTTCCTGTTCATATCCAAAATGGGCTTGACAGACCCATTACAGCATCTGAAGTTACCCCAGCCTATAAAGAATGCTAGACAATAAATTCCCCCAGACCTGATGATCTAGGAATAGAACTTTACCACAATGTCTGGGATTTTATTCTTCCCATTCTAGTTATACTGTTTAATTCTTTTCTCTCATCAGGACATATATACCATGTGAATTTGTAGCAAGCCATATTGTCCTCATTCCAAAACCTAATACCTTAATCAGCAGCTGGAGACCTATTTCTTTATCTAATACTGACTACAAGATATTTTTCCACATTATCAATGACAGGCTCAAAGTAGGAGTGAGATACATAATTAAAAACACATAGGTGTATGGAGTTCCAAGCCGAGCAGTAGAATTCAGTTTGTTTCTGCTATGTGATCTACTCCACTTAGTTAATACGAAAAGCAGCCAGTGGCAGTGCCATCAGTAGACCTTACTCAAACATTTGATAATGTCTGGCATTCCTTTCTGTTCCATATTCTCCAGCAAATTGGTGTGGGTACAAAGCTGCTATCCGTTATCAGAGTCTATGCCAATTCAACTATCGGCCTCCTAGTTAATGGGTTCCTATCAGAGCCAGTCAAAATTCAAAAAAGAGTCAAGCAAGGTGGCCCTCTTAGTCCACTGGTTCTTGAACTTTTCTTATAGGAAGTCGACAACATACGTACTGTGCAAGGAATAACAGTTCCTTCAACTATGAAGGAAAATAAGGTATTAGCATATGTCAATGATGTAGTGTGCACTTTGAAGGATTCTCCAGGACATGATTCACCACTGTTATTCATCAGAAAAACCAGGAACTACCATCAACTCCAAGTTTGATTGCTGTGCCACTACCATGATCTCTTGCCTCAAGACCGGCCACACAAGACCAATCAAGTTTAGCAATGGCATAAAAATCTTCCCCATCTGCAGAATCTGTAACATCGAGGAAGCATCGCCACTACATTTACTGAATATTTCTAAATGTGAACTTTATAACAACCCAGTAAAGGTGCTTTACTAAATACACGAATTTGACCTCTATGATCTGGTGTAATAATACCATGAAAAAAAAAAAAAACATTCCATATATATAAATCTTTTTTAGTATTTTGTAAAAATTCAGCAAGGTCAGTGGATTAACTGCTAATGCAGACAATACAAAATTAAAAAACTTTTTGGAAAGTGGGATCTTGGAGACATTCCTTTTGGACTAACCCCTAATTAGAGAGAACCCCCTCATTATACTTGGAATTTCCTTCTCCACTTACCTGGTATTACTAGTTTAAGAACTTATATACAAGAACATTGAAATCTTAGAAGACTGGAAAATTGGGCCACTTTCCTTTTCTTCTAAAGTCATAGTACTTAAAACCATAATCTTCCCTGCTCAGTTGTTCATAATAAATATCACAGTCATCACAGAAGCTGAAGAAAAGCAATTATATAGTATGCCTGTGAATTTTTTTGGTCTAGCTAATACCAAGAAGTTAAAAAGGAATTTCTTCAACTATCAAAGAAGCATGGAAGATTTGGGCTTCAATTATTAAAATTCTGCTATTTAAGCAATGCAATTTCAAAATTCCATAAAATGTTGCAGATCAATCACACGTGTAGACCTTCTCTAGTACTACCTAGGTTTTCATCTTCCCATGTTTGGAGTAAATGATTATAAAGGTCTAAAAGTTGAGATTGTTCCTATATACAACATTCTGGTATTGACATTCTTTCCATTAAAAAAAAAAAAATAAAATTTGGTATAAAGAAATCTTTAATCTCTTTTGCCAAGAACTTCCACAAGTACTGACAACAACACTTTGTTTCATAGCTTACTGAAGTTCCAGGGATACCCTAACAGGAGAGATCTTGCCTGGAAAATTGTATATGGCCACCTTTCAGTCAATACCATCAATTGGAAGTACTTTAACATCGGAGACCCAATCTGTGACATTTGTTAACCAATTGGAAACAGTAGAACATGCATTCTACAGCTGCACTATTTGACCTAATGTCACCTTTGAAGTAATACCTTGTGCAGTAAATTTTTTTATGTGGCTTCCACACATGAAAGTTTTTTTGTAAACCTATAATACATTACATGGGTTAGCTATGAAATTTTTTCTTTATATTTATTAATTTAATTCGATTTTAATTATTTATTTTATTTGTTTATTTAAGTTTAATAATAATATAATATAATTTAATAAGTTAGTAATGATATAATTTTTTCATGTAGTATCCTGTACACCCCTTGAGGGTACATAGCAGGAATTTGATGATGATAATGTTTGTTTATTTATTTTGTATTCTTTTTTTTTTTTTAATACAACCTGGAAACTCTAGAGACCAAACATGGAACTTTTTTCAGGCCTCCAATAAGTGAGGTACTTGTCTTACACTGGAAAATAAGAAATTCATCTTCTATGCTTTTTATCTTCACTCAGAATTTGCAGAAATCTACTTAGATGATTCTGATATTGTTAAAAACATTTCTAGAACTCGTCTTTTTGAATGCTTTTTATTCTGTTACCACATGATGTGTTGGATGTCAGAAACATCAGAAAATCTACATTCTTTTGGAGCATTCTTCAATTTTCAGAGCTGCTAAATGTCACAAATGGCTAAGTCTAGTGAATATGAAGGATGGTCCAATTTTGTGATTAATTTTTTAGCCAGAAACTTGTGGACAACTATTGCATCATGTTCAGGATCATTGCCATGATAGATGATCCAGTTGTTCAGCAAAAGTTTATATAATCTTGCCAGCATTTCTAAATAACAATGTTAAATCACTGTTTGTCCTTATTTAATGAATTTGAAATGAACTATGCCTATGATCAAGTAAACAAACAAACATGGCTTGATCTGCGATCATGACATTTGCAGTGTAGTTCAGTTACTACATGAACAGTTCGGTCTTGGTGAAGATATTTTCTATGGCATGCTTTAGCATTTTGTTCTGGGGTTATACTGAGTACACAGAGTTTCAATCAACAGTAATAACTATCAAAAACAGCCGATCATGAAGAAAGATCAGAACAAACATCAAGCCACCATTGCGTTTGATCTTCACTCAAAATTTGTGGAACCATCTTTGTAGAAATTTTTTCCATTCCTAAATTCCATCAAAATTTTCCTCACTGTTTCTAAGTTTAATTCTTATGCTATTATTCATACACTTAATCATCTTTATGGGTGAACCAATTGCCTAATGCTTTCCACTTCACAAGTTAGATTAGTTTGTGGTTGCCCATTACTTTCATTGTCTCACATCTTACCGTTTTTCTTTAAATCTCTTATGCCACTCGTTATGCACTAGAATTTTTCGTGGCATTATCACCATAAAAAAACTCTTAACATGCACAGAGTTTCACTTTTTGCCTAACATTGTTGAATTCAATTCAGTCATTTTTCCAACAGAAGCAACAAACATGCATGTTCAAACTCTAATACATTTTGTCAACTGCTGGCTTGATTATTTTGATATGACTCAAGACAGTAGCACAAACATATTCAGCATGCATAGTTACACTAACTTGCCACATGCATGATAGTACAAAGCTGTTCCAGGAATTTATCACACCTCATATATACCAGTCATTCTCACATACTTGGTGTTTCATTAATTCTCAGTTTGTCTATTTACATCTTTTAGTAATTTAGATATATCAACCAAATATAAGACTTCCCCTCAAATATTGATTTCTGATATATTCCAAAATACGTATATCCCCCCCCCTCTCCCCCTGCAAAGCAGTTTCTTTTTATCAGATCCATACTATAATTTTTGGTGTGCCCACTGATATGCAAACAAGAAGTACATCGGAAATTATCATGTCACAATTTAAGGTCAAGTACAAATGAGATGGTTTTTCTCGGCCCACCATGGACATATTAAGATTGCCATATTGCTTTTTTTTTTTTGGCTGATTTCTCTCTACCATACAAAATTGTTCAACCACAGGACTTCCCACCATACTAGCTGTATTTATTCTGTTGTTTGTTTCTATATTTAGTTACCTCATCATCAAATTCCTGACATATACCCTCAGGGGAGTGTACAGGGACTTATGATAGTACTACATGAACAGTTCCATCATTACGAACTTCTTATCAACAATTTTCCTCTAGATTAGCCTGTTAATTGTCAACATTTCAATATTATGAGATCTTATATTCCTGGATTTATTTGGGACATCATCTGCATTAAGTAAAGTGCTGAGATTAACTTCTTCAATTTTGATATCAGGTTTGATACCTCTTTCCTTCATAATGTGATCCACATAGATGATTAATAACAGTGGAGATAATGTGCACCCTTGTCGCACACCTGACTTAACATCAAACCATTTTCCTCTACCTCTTTCCATTCTAAATGCTGATTTACAACTCAAATATTTGTTGGATCCTACTTTCTACTCCGATGTATATTCTAGCTGTTGACTGACTTCACATTCAAACACAGAGAAAATTTATTTTTAACTGTGCCACTCTATGTTCTAATTTGCATAAGCAACATTGTGAAATCAACCATCAGTTAGCACCATATAGTTACCAACTTAATTCAGGCCGAAATTCTCTTTATTATATATAGGGTTCCCGCTAAGATTCAATATATTTTAATGAGCGGTGCAATGAAAGAAATCAGACAAACAAGATTCAACTCAAATAAAAATATTTAATGCTTTAACACATAAATTTACATTAAAACAAGGATTTCTAGTAGGGATAATAGACAGTAGTAATTTACTCAGCTGAGTATATCATTTACAATTAGAATTTATGCATATAAATTCCTCTCTTCTTATCATCAAGATTCCAAACACAATTTTACTCTAAACAAAACTATCATTCAATGTACTTTAAATATTGATTCAGTTTAACTGTTCAGAACAATCACAAAGCACAAGTCATCAGTCATTCTTTCAGCAACTTTAAAGTTTATCAATCTAACACAATAGTTCTCAGAAAGTTCAGTCTCAATTTTACATCGTGTTCTCACGTATCACGCTTCACTATATCACACATTCAGTTATGAATTATCGATCCAGCGATACTTCATATATTACATTTACGAGGAAATGCTTCACTATATCACACATTTAATTATGACTGTTAATTTCAGCAATATGAACTATATCATGTTCTCCAGAAACAAGCTTCACTACTTCACACGAGGTATAGAAAAGATATCCTTACCAGTATGAACAGTATAGCTTCCTCATTATCAAGAATCCTAGAAACACTCCTTGGTTCTTGAATACTTTCACTTTGAGAGCACACAAATATTATAGAGTCCTGGGTTTCAGTAACTGATTAGTTAACTTGGTAGAATTTATCTTCTTGCTCGTAATTGCCTAACCTTCAATATTTCTTACTCATTCTTATTATCCTTTTGTCCAATGCTATCCTTCTGCGAGGCAATAGGAATTTATAAAAGAATAAGAACTCGAAGAAAGTTAAGTCAAAATACGAAGTGGTCCCCAGTCCTTCCTACTCTGTTCAACCCCAGGTTATTTCTCTTCCCTCTCTTTCCACTGTGTTCTTCCTTTTTTATGTACTGCTCATGACATCCTACTCTCCTTTCCCACCAAAATCTAGTTCTAACTGGCTTCTTGTATACTGTACAGTAACTCATGCTAAAGCACGCACTGGCTAAAATTAACATAATTTCTCACAACAATCAATCATGTCTTGTTTTGAAGAATTACTTGGATGCATTGCATTTTACTAATAACATAAAAAGATTACATATTTTATCTCTGTTTTAGTAATATTAATTTCATAATAACAAGTGATATTTAATACACAGTTTTCACAACTGCACTTCATCTCAAAACAATAAATGAACAAATAAATATTAATAAACATAACTTGAAAGAAATCATATGAATAGCATACTATTAACAAGAGATTATTAGTCTGATGAGCAAATTTGGCTTAGGGAATGGCAGATTATGTTGGACTCTGAATGAAGTATTAATAATTTCCAATTTTCTTCATTCAGAATCCAACACTATGTATTGCTTGATATAATGTCCCATTTACACCATATAACTGGAGCGTTTTGAACAGCTTTCCTCTTGGTACCTTGTCTAGTTTTGACTAGTTTTGACCTTTATTGAGGTCTCTTCAGTAAAGGTCGAAACTAGTCTGGGTAGTGGCCCTTCTGTTAATGCATAACATTATACATATCCGCAAGGAGATGTGTTTTGCATTATGGGAGATACTGAGATAGGAGTGATGTAATCTTGCTCCACCTTTGCAACGAGTTGCCTGGTGTTGTACTACCTTACCCCAGTCCCGAATATACTTTCAGGCGCAAACTTTGTTTGCTCACACTTGGATAAAGGATTAAACTAAATTTATTATACCCATTCTGATATTGGCCCTCATCACTCTACTTGATATTGCCTGCCATTCAAGAAGATTACCCTCATGTTTAGGGTTTAATATTATTGTTCCGCATTCTTTTCCCTGATTGTTATGTAAATTATTCGATGTAACCTGTGTAACTGTGGTGTTTAAAAATAGAGGAAAGCGATTATGTCTTGTTAATATAGTGAGTCAGCAAGAAATGTAAAAGAAAGTTTCACAACAACTTGTGAACAAATTATGCACCTAAAAGACTTTTGGTAAGATAGAACCCAAGTGACATCATCGTGCTGGAGGGTAATCACAGACGCTTCGAGTTGGAACAAAGAATGAGAAGCAAATTTGAGGTACTGAAAGGGAGAGAAACAAATGGCTGACTTTTGGTCCTTTTTTTTTTTTTTTTCTGGCTGTATGGGAAGAGATGAGGTGATAACTAGGGGCTCCTGGCTGGAGGTTTAGTAGTTCTTATCTCATGACCCTGATGGTCTATCATCGGAGCTTTGTCAGTGGTGAGTCTCCCTGAAGTTTTCCGGGTAGCTTCCAAGGCACATCCATCAATGTATCTCGCCGTATGGCAGGTTGCACTCCCTACGAAATTGAGAATGGCTGTTCAGGGGCCTATGCATAAACATCGAAGGCAAAAAAATCAGAGATTCTCCATATGCCTACTAGTGTAATAAACTTCCAGCTGCCACCCGAGGAAGAAAGAAGGAAGGATGTCATTTGCTACTCAGGCAAAACTGTGAGGGTACACAGGGTACAGAAGCATCCGAGTTAAAGAAAGAAGTATCCAGATCAAGGCAAAGATTCAAGATGTCCCAATGGAACTTTGTTTGTGGTAAAGGACTGTTTATAAAAAGAAAAACTGTGAGTAAGCACATCATATCGATGTTTCCTGGATTGTAGATATGTAAAAATTGGATATAAATATATTAAGCAAGTGTCTGTGCTAAATTTTGTAAAATACTGAGTAGAGTGTCAGAATGGTGTAAATGAATATGTTATATTTGTATAAGGTAAATTTCTGAAGTTAGCTATGCTGGGAGAAACAGTTATTCCCCACTACTGTACGCTCACAGATGCGAGGCCCTTTGACACTTTTGCGCATGTCAGAAGAAGGAGAATCCATTCCGATAATAGGATAATCAATCCGTATTGTGGGATGAGTTCTTTATTATTACACATTGAAAAAATTAACTTTTTTTATGAACATCGTATTTTTTAAAGTGGTAGCTATTTTGCTTATATAACAGTTAGAAAATTTTGCATATAAAGCACGTGATTTTGCGTGTTGTGACCAATCGTACATCACCTTATTTCTTTCTCCCCATCAACATGAATTGACTCTTCTTGGCAGATTTCCAACTGAGGTTCTCTATCTGTGGTCGGACAGTATTTGTCTAGTATGTATTGTATAATACTAAGTAGTGTGTTAGGGTTGTGTGAATGCAGAATGTGTGTTTTAATTGTGTAATGTATTTTCTGGAGTTAGCTATGCTGGGAGAAACAGTTATTCCCCACTATTTGTCTAGTTTATAATGTCAATTTTTTTAGTTAGAATAAAATGTTTTGTTTGAACAGAAACTTGATCTGATCATTGCCAATGCACTATCTTAAAAGAATTACGAACCTCTGTGTGTTAATTAGATATTGCCACAACTTGTTATATGGTTAAGAGAAAATTTGTTAAATATTGCCTTTAATTCCACTTCTTTGATTCCTCACTTTCTATTATTCAGTCTGACTGGAGCAGTCGTAAATCATATAAATTTATCAGGCCGATGAGTGTGAGAAATTGAATATACCATAATCGTAAAGCCGGCCATAGCTAAAATTAGAGTCTGCTTTACGTGCAGTAGGAAAGGGCAGGAAGAAAGCGGGGAACAAAATTTAAGATAGAGAAGCTTAGTGAAATAACTTATTGTAAACAAAATTTTTTGTTAAACTGTTGTAGTTAATGGAATGATGATATAAGAAAATATAACAACAAAGGGCAAAATAAATGAAGTAAATAGAGTAAAGGTCAATAATAAAAAATTAATAGTAATAATTGAAGAACAAATAAAGAATTTTACAATGCTGCAGTTTAATAAATAATAAAAAAATCATTAAGATTTTACAATTGCACAATCAATAGGATTTTAATAAATAATAAATTACGATAATTTACAAAGGCAATCTAAAAAGTAATATCAGCATACATAGTAGAAAAAGAAAATTCATTACAATTTTACACCTGAATATAGCATCTTGCATTTGATGCTTAGAAATATGTCACCTGTTTTTGTCTTGTTTGTTTCAGTAACACCTATTATGTAGATGTGGTAATTATCCAGTTTTTCTGCTAGTTTCATTTCTTTTCCATTGATGCTTCTTATGTTGATGGTGCCAATCTTGATTTCTGCTGAGGTTGAGTTGGAGTTTGTTCCAGTAGTTGACTTTTCACTCTTTACCCTGGTTCCCTGACAAAAACAAACGGAAGTCTTGTTTAACTGGGCAATGCCACAGCTGGCATGAAATTCCATCATGATGTACCATCATTCTGAGTTATGGTAAGAATACAATTTGGTTGGTTAAATCTCATATTGCAAGCCCATCCTCATTCATTCATTCATTCATTATCCAGGTAGATATTCAACTGTTTCATAGATACCCAACAGGGTACACCATGAGAAGGTGAGCACTGGACATCAAGTCAGAAGTCCTGATTGGTTTCCCCCCAAAATGCCATGTGGAGGTCTCTTCCCAGTTATTCACCTTAACCCTTAAACACCTTATTTAATTAATTACCTGTCTTCACTAAAAATTATGCCTAAATAGCTAAAATGCATAATTTTTTTTTTTCAAGTTCATAAGTTTATTACCCAGAATGCAGTTGATGTTTTCTGTTTTCCTGTCTGTATTCAAACTGTTGCATAGTATATTCAATTCTTTTGCCACCAGATTTTATTTGTTTGTTTTAATTTGATGTGTTATGGTTCTAGTATTACTGATTTTTGTACAAAACTTAATGCGCCTACATCATTCCTGATTCTCAGATACAATGAGAGATGATCTTGTAATAAGCAGAAAGAAACACTTATCCTGATATGCCTTGATATTTTTCATGCTACTTGGGAATGGAGTATATAGAAAAACACATTTTTGGATATATCTTGATTAGTCTTATATGTAAGAATTTTTACATATATTTCCTACAGATTTTTATGGTATACACATCATTCTCTTTTTTCTTCTTTTTTTTTAGTAGAAGTAAATTACCAGAAGAACAGCTGTTTAATACAGTCAACTCTCATTATAGCAAACTTGTAGAAACCACAGGAATAGTTTGCAATAGATTTTTGTTAGAATGGCATTATAACCTATGGGTCTTCAGCCAGAACATTCTAGCAGTTTGCTATAATGAATGAATTTGTAATGATGGTGTTTGCTATAAAGAGAGTCCAATGCAATAACTCTTAAAAAAAGTACAGTTTTGTAAGTAATGGATGACATATTGTATTGAAAATAATGAAATAATAGATGACAAATTGTTCTGCATTTAATTTAAAATAACAATAGTTCTCGTTTTGAAAAAAAAAAAATCCTTTACCATCTAGGAGAAACTTAACAGACAATATACTTCTAAAAGGAGCTGTACACTTCCTCTGGATGGCATTGTGGAGTCCTGAACAGGTTCCCACACTGCAACATACTCCTTCTGCTGTTCTTCCAGCCTTTCTTATGGTGAGATTTTCTTGAATAATAATACAAATTATTTTAAAGTAATTCACTAGATTTAAGATTTATAAATATTTAATCATGGCCACATAAGGGGTGAAACTAGATAATTGGGTGGAAATATCAATGTAGCCACTATGTGAAGATTTCACTGAAAATTGTGACCAATATCCATTCTTTATTTTCTCATGATGTGTCCCCTTTTTTAGATATCTTCTCAGATGCTAAGAGGATGAGCTGGCAATATAAGACCTAGCCAAATAATGCTTATTACTTAGAGATGGCATGATATCAGATAATTTGATATCATGCCATTTCTAACATCACCAGTTACACAAGGCTAGCTGTTTTATTCAGGTTGAACAGTGAGAAACTACCTTAGCAGAATTGAATAGACATTATCAATCTTCAAAGTATAAATGGAAAAGAAGCAGAGTTAGCAGAAGAGTTGCAAAAACACCATGTTATTCTTATTTACTGAGTTGATGACAACAACAGATGACATATCAAATATAGTATAAGATAATTTATTCAGGTAATAGATCAGGGAAGGGAGGATAAAGGTTTTTAATGGGAGTTGATTTCACATAGAATGATGAGGACTTATTTCAAAAGGGGAGATTGAACACTGAGATGTTCTTGTAAGAAAGACATAAAGAAAGTTTTGAGATGAGCTAGCAGCTGACATATAATGAAAAACAAAAAGTCAATTCTCTTTCCTTTCTGGAAAAATATACATCAGAGTAGGTAGAGAAGGAAATGAATCCTAGACATGTAGAAATGTCATAGAAAAATTTAAAGATAAAGTGCTAACAGGAATTTTATCTGCTTGATTTCTGCTCAGGTGCAGACAAGTCATTATTATTGCTATTGGTGCTAACATGAAAATATTAATAAATTCACATGGAAAGATTACACACAAAAACATGAAAAGTTATCGTTGTTAATAATGATATCTTTAAAATAGTCCACTGTATTAAGAGAGTGCAAGATTTGAAATAGGAAGTGACTATAATGAGCATGATAAAAATGAATGCCACATTGAAAAATTTATAGTAAATTAAATTAAAAAAATGGAAGTTACACAGCTCTTAGATATGAACTTAGACCAAAACATACAAATGTTGCTGGTTTGAGAACATGGATTAAACCTTAGAGACTAAGTGGAAAAATCCAAAGAAAACAATGAAGTTCTCTATGAAGTTAGCCATAGAGATTGAAAAGAACTCCATGGTAAATACCAGAAGATAAAGAAGCAGTCCACATAAAGAAGATATATTGACTAGTAAGTTAGTATGCACTTTTAGAAAATACAGAGAAGAATGTAGGAGACCTAACTTATATATAAAAGGCAACTTGACAGAAATTATGAAAAAAAAATTGTTAAGAATAAAAAAGATAAATATCATAGAGGTGAGGAGGTGTTTGGAGGCTACTAAAGAAAACTTGAAAATGTAGGAAAGAGTGTCACAAAAAGAAGTGATATAAAAAGTAAAGTTAAAAGATATTCTAGAGTAATATTTGGGAAAAATATTAAAGTAGCCAGAAACAAAACTGATAGAAAATATCAGAAAAGGAATGCAACCACAAGTATATTCCTCTACTAGAAGAGAAAAATCTATTAGAAACCTCAAATGCAAAAAAGGTAGCTGAGTAGATGATGCCATTCTACACCTTCTTTCTTCCTTATCTGAAATACTTGAGCTATTAATGAGATGCTGATATGCGATAGATATCTTCTTCCAGCCAAGTCATCCCCACTTTCCTATGGTGTGGCCTGTTCTTGTAAACAGCATTCTGGTGAAGTGAGTATTGACACCTCATAATCATGTCTTGCCTAGTTGGATAAAATGCTGAATAAACTCAAAATTAATCCACCCCGCAGGTGGCAGATTAATTTTGCCATTTAATGAAACACCACTATTCTGCTTACTGGAGGTGTGAAGTAGCTATTGCCAATTTTTGCCTCTAGTGTAGTGTCTCAATTTTCTCTCTGCATTTGTCACACAAGCATAGCAGGTGATGGCTTTGCTGTGCATGTCTTCCCATCAGTGGAAAGCATGTTAGGGATCCATGACATCCTCCATTCAAGGGTAGTACAGCAGTAAAATGGTCTCTGCAGGCTAGCTGCTAGATAGTACATAGGACCAAACCCGTCGACTGGCCAATAATCCTGCTGCTTCCTACTAAGCTGGTTTATGCACAAAGGGAGTCTGAGTATAGTAGCTTGCAGGGGCACTATCAAAGCTACATTTGAGTCTAGGAATCCCCTGTGTTGAAATAATGTTCACAAGTCCTTTTGCCATGCTACATGTTTCTGCTCTATAGATTTATCCAGTATTTCACTACTGAGAAAGTTGGCATAACAAATGTATAACTGATTAAAATAAAATCGTCCATGAAAACTAACAAAAAAAATTCAAAAATGCACCAAAGAATTAAAAAATAAATAATGTATATACAGGGTGTTCGGGATAAATTTGACAGTTTCGTAAGGAAAAAGAAAATCTTCTTTGTATCTATTAAATTTAATGAATTGACAAAAAAACATTACAGGCAGAGTTAATTACAATACTATCAACAAGATTTACTCAAAATAACCACCATTAGCATCGATCACAGCTTCAATTCTGCTTCGGAACCTCGAACAAGCTGATGCTACAGTCTCCCTGGGAAGGGCCGCAAAAACTGTTTTAATTTTATCCATTAACTGGGCTTTTGTATTACTGGAAGTGCGATTGGTGTCTTTTTCAACTGCGCCCCATACAAAATAATCCATGGGGTTAAGGTCTGGGGAGTTTGGAGGCCAAACATTTGGACTGGTGAAGTCGTAGAAATTTTCAGACAACCATTTTTGACTTTTCCCAGAGGTGTGGCAAGGGGCCGAATCCTGCTGCCATACATACGGCCTACCATTGGCTACCCTTGTTATCCAGGGCTTGACTACAGTTAGCAACTCCACGAACAAAGCCCGAATTCCAATGCCAGGGTTCTTCAACACCTGTTCCTGCAGATTTGCGAGGAATTCTGCTGTACGCACGCAATCAGATCGTCTGCTAGGGATCTTTCTTCTTGCTACATCCTCGTAGTCACCATTGCAAGTCTCTAGTTCATGCCTGATTGTTTTTACTGTATTCAGGGAGCATTGGGCAGCAGTCGTAATATCCTTATTTTGATGGTGGGCACGAATCATCATGATACAAGTTATTCTCTTCCATGATTCAGGTGGGTTCCAGCTATCCATCCTTTCTGACATCTTGTATATGAATGAAGAAGGGTCCAAACTTTTAAATGAAGAGAAGTGTGTGTTAATACATGTAACTTACGGAAAAATATAATTAATTATAAATATGTCAAATTTATCCCGAACACCCTGTATTATTTATTATTTTTTTTGATGGTATATTTGGTGAGTGGTCAGTGTATTTATGATGTTTATCTGTTGTATTTTTTCCTTAGAAAATTAACGTTTTATATTATATTAGTGCATATTTTTGTATTTCAATAATATTTAATGTTTTTATAGCATATTTTTATTAAGATATTGCAAGACAGCTGTAAAATAGCTCCAAAAATGCATGCTGTTAATGAGATCAGCTACAGCTTGAATAAGGAGGCTTGCCCTTTTAGAGCGGTTATTGAAAATGATTTAACTTTGAAAATCATAAAGTTAAAGTAGGTTATTAGACAGACTATTCGGAAATTATAGAATGTTGAGTGGCATTTAAAGGAACTTAGGAAAAAATAAATAAATTGCAAAATCAACTTTACTTGCCTGATCCATGCAACAAAGCATGGATCAGGCAGGTAAAGTTGATTGTAAAAAAGAACGATATTATTTGGTATGGCAACTCTCATAAAGCTTGCCATTGATGAGAGCTTTATAACTTCAAGTTTTCCCAGATCAAAAATTAGAAATATATCATATGCAGTTGGAAAACAAAGAAGAAAAGCAAAAGAGACCATCATTCTAGTAGGTACCAATGACTTAACTAGCATAAGTTCACTATGAGAAAGGATATAAAAAGTTGTTGGAAGAAGCGAAAGTAAAGAGTGAGAAAGTGAAAGTCATAAGTATTACCTGGATATGATTGAAATGAATTAAGAAGAGGAGGCTATGATGGCAAATAATTCTACACGTAAGCCGTACAGAAGGAATGGATGTATGCGAGTTGTTGGATATATAAAGTGAGTTTGAGAGAAGAATGGATTTGTAGAAGAGGGATGGCCTATACTCAAATGCATTTGGTATCAGGAGTCTGGAAAAACTATTAATTGGTATGAGACATAACACAGAATGGTGTTATGAGAGGCAGTATGCTAATGATGGGAATGGGCATTATCATGGAAATGATTGAGGAGGGAATGATTTTGTGTTTGTCTGGTTTGGACCTATCAAGCACATGCAAGAATGTCTGAGTAAGTAAGGTAAGAACAGAGATCTGCATGTTTTCCAACTCTGTCACACAGACAACAGAGAAGAGTATACAAAAAAAAAAACATACAGGTAACATTAGGTCTGTACACAAATGCTAGGAGTATAAGAAACAAAGGGTTAAATTTTGTTGCCTTGGCAAATATGTTGGCACCTCAGATTGTAGGCATTAATCTGAGGTGCATAGCGTATAGCGTCTCATGAGAAGAATGAAACTGAATTTATTGAGTTGTTGCTAGGCGTCTTCTGCAAGCAGTATGTTACAGAAGGAACTCAAGGTCAGAGTCTTAGATCTGATTAAAGTGTCAGAGGAGGGGGGGGGGGATTTCAGTTAAAGACATAACTTTAGTGACTGGTTGGTGACAGTGATCTTGCAATACTCAGGAAGTGGCTAAGTTTATGAATGTTCCATTCAGAAAAAGTTGCAAAGCAGGAAATTATCACTACCTGAGGAGTATGCTGGGTTATCTGCACCATGTTATCGGTTGTGATGTGAAGGATATCAGGAATGCATGGGAAGTGTTTAAATAAATACTTAAATGATGTGATATTTGAATGTGTCCCTAGAGTATAAAGAATATATAGGATAGAATGAAATGGATCCATGTGCACCCTACATCAGTAGCACATTATAAAAAATAGCTAGGTCCTTAAAGTACAACCTCCACACAGCATTTAAGCCCCACCATAAACTTGCTGCCCTTATCTGTTCTACCAAAGATCAGCTCCCTCCTCTCTCAGTGCCTGGAATTTATAAAGTACCCTGCTCCTGCAAGCTGACTTACTTTGGACAGACAGTTAGATCAGCAACCATCTGTTTAGAACACAAATCATACATCTGCAATCATGGCTATGGTCAACCCTGGCCTTGTAGACCATGTTTTGGATACAACCCACAGGTTCTCCTGGAGAAAAACCACCATGCTCCACCATAGTAAATTAAAAAAAAAAAAAAAAAAAAAAAAGACTGTTTTTAGAATCCATGGCAGCACTTAGAAATCAACCAAATTTAAATAAATACGGTTGCATAAAACTTCCCAAAATTCGGGAAATATTACCAGAGATCCCACTTTACATCCTAGGTCACCTACACCCATAGAGGACGCACCACATAGATAGGACTTTAGAATCACCTACGTGTTTCACTTAGTATTTGTAATCCCTGAAGATGCCTCAGTGCTGTATATCACTAGCACTTTCCTAATGATTTACAGCACCACTAGGAAAGAATTAAAAATCAGTTTTTATCCTTTCCTAGTGCTGTAAATATTCCATTGAACCTTCAAGAGTGAAATGGGTGTGTAATCTTATTAAGAGAGTCGTAAGAAAAAAGATGTGGAAGGAATACTGTGTGTATAAACATGATGACAGTTATGAAAATTATAAGTACAGCATATAATTTACAAATAAAAACAATTGTTATAGAGAAAGCTAAGAGTGAGTACGAAAAGAAACTTGCTCTGCAAGCTAAAGACAACCCAAAAGAATTCTGTCTTATACTGCAAGTAAAAGAAGGAATGAATACGAAAGAATAATTCTACCGAATGCAGGCAGCGTGAGGATAACAGGTGTTGTTCAACTAATGAGTGCCTTTTGCTAAAAGCTATCAACCTGGTATATGCAACATTGTGCTCACTTCTACCTCTTCACTGTATGAGTAGGAGGAGATACTAAAACTGTTGCATAAACTGAATAAGAATACAGGAATATATGAGCTATCAGCATGGTTGCTAAAAGAGTTTTCAGCTGAACTGACTATTCCTTTGACCGTCAGTATAATTTGAGTCTCAGAGCAGGGAAGATTCCATAGGAATTGAAAGAAAATAGAAAATGTATGTTTATCCCTTTGCACAAGAGATAATCCCATTGCAAAGACTGATGTACTCAACTATTGACCTAATAGTGTCTCTGGAATGGGAGGTAAAGATTTTGGAAAAGTTGGTTAGGGCTTACATTCAGAAATGGATTGACAGAAAATCTCTATTTTGGGATGAACAGCATGGGTTTACTAAGAAAAGGTCATGTTTGAGCAACTTTCTCACATTCTATAATAATGTTACTGTTGAATTAGGCAATGGAAATGGATACGTTATGATACTTTTGACACTATAAGGCTTTTGATAGAATATAACATGGAAGACTGTTACACAAACTGGTGAATATGGGATTGGATTATAAAATATTGGCTTGGATAAGAAGATGGCTGACTGACAGATATCAAAACCTGGTCTCCTGATTTCCTTGGAAATTCTGAATTTCCAAAAAAATAACACAAAGAAGTGTGTTAAATATGATACCAGATATGTGAAATTTTGATTATGATGATAGAGAATTTGTAGACTGCAGACACTAGCAAACAGGAGAAAGAGGGGGGTGATATGATTGAGACTCACAAACTTTTGAAAGGGTTATACAGAATACCAACAGTTGGATTTTTTTTTTTTTTTTTGCTGCCTTTGCTGTTCTCTTAAAACTGATGACTGTTCTAACCTTTTTGAGTATTTATTTCTGACATTGCTCATATATAGTCTAACTATCCAAACAGGAAAACAATCTTCCTTGGAGGTTTCGACATTGATAACTCATCATGGCTCCTATCCTCTAAGTTAACACACCAGAACAGAAGCAAAGTAGTTGCAATAACGATCTAATACAAATCATTTACCAACATACAGAATATCGGATAATTCTTATCCAATATTCATTGGCATTATGTGATTGGTCAATACTTGTAAGTTCACAATCCATTATTATTTTACAAAAAAAAATTTTTTTTTTTTTTTTTCAAAGTTAAAAATTGTAACTGCCTGACCTGTTACCAAAACTGTCTCAAAAATCCACAATATTTTCTGTCGTTAAGTGGATTTAAATCCTGTCGGCTGCGGCATTGTAATAATATCTATCTTTTAATTTTTGTTGATATTTATTTATTTCTTATTTATTACGTCGTCGCACTGAGCCTTTGTAATGTCTCTTTCTTATCAGTCGTAATACCGAGCTTATCGTCGTTGCTTGAGCTAGTTCTTCATGCACAAAACTTGTGATTATTCTTAATCCTTTTAGTCTATAGTTTTACTCCCTCCCATTTCTTTCAAGGCCGTAAGTAAGCTATTTCACGTGCTTGAAGTGGAGACAGAGGAAAAGCTTCTGGCTGGAATGAATTCCCTAATCTACCTTCTTGTACTTCTCTTGTATCGATCCTTAAAAATTTATTTTTCTTTTCGACTGCGCCATTAAGGATCACATGAAAGAATTGTTTTTCTTAATCTTAATAATTTTACCCTACATGCAAAAGAAACATTCAGCTAAGCATGAGAAATATCTCTTAAATTAACTCTAGTTCAAGCAACTCCTAAATCTTATCATTAGTCAGTCGTAGCTATCACTGTTCTTTGGTCACACAGGTTCTATATTTTTATGAGACAGTGCATTAGTAAAGCATGATCAGGCAAGCTATTAACAAGACAAACATGTTTATTCATTCGAAGACAAATTATTTACAAAATTTAAATTGCACATATCAAGTGTCTGGTTCAGCCTGATACAACTAGATAACAATGGAGACAATACAAATTATATGTCTAATTCTCCATACGATCATTCAAGCATTTTCGCTTAATCTTTAAGATGAAGACATTAAAATTTCACATAAATTTTCAGACATGTGGATAGACTTAAACACACTTTATCTTTACTCACGCTATAAACAGGAAAAAGTTAAAGCTTTTTAACCAAGTCAATTTTAATCCACATTAAATTTGTTTGCATTACACAACATTAGCAAATTCCTTAAAACGCTATATAATACTTATTCACATTCAAACAGAAGTATGGCTTTCCGAATTCTCTAATACTTTCTTTGCTAATCAACAATAGAACCAACATTCATTGCTTAATTTTCACAATCTAGGAATTAACATAAAACATCTTACAATCTTGCCAGCTCATTACATATAGTCCTAGATCCTAAAGGTATACGGGCATGTTCCGCTTCTTCCAAAAAAATTTTTTTTTTCCAATCGGGCTCTAGGTTACGGCAGCAATATTACTGCACAGACATAGATCATTGAAGAATCATACAGTAGGACATCTCGAAAAGACCATCTCCATTGCTGTCCAACTTCCCATCTTCATCAGAACTGCTGCTCTTTGCGGAATGCAACACTGCCCGTCCTCGGAAAAGACTTGACACACAAATAAAAATTCGAAACGAGAGGCCTTTGACCCCTCAATCTCTGTCTTTTATCTCACCCTTCCGACTTTGACCCTTCTTCAAATTAAGGCCCCCGGACTTACTGCCATCCATGTTATCGTTGAGTTTTGGCTGGAAAACTCTTAATCCAGTGACCTTGTCTCTAGCCTTAATTCTATTTGTCTAATCATCTCTGAGTTTATTTTTTCTTTAATTCTAGTGGTTCTTATAAAATTATTCTAACAATTTGTTACCAGATTTAATACAGTAAAAGTGAGTTAAACATTATTTTAATTACAAGTAGTTTATGTAAATTTAATTTCCCAAGTGAAATTGACAGAAAAAAATATTACTATGTTTTTTTCTATACGAGATTTTACAAAGGCCTACTCTCTCAAAAAAGTTTTTCACAAAAAAGTTTTTCTTAACATTTTTCTGGAGAAGACATGACTAATTTCACCCTTTTAGGCTTTTCTTTCTTTCTTTGCCTCAAATTGTACCGCATTTGAACATATTCTCTCTTTTTGGCATTAAACTTATTTCTCTTTATTGAAAGACTTGAAGCTAAATAAAGAGCTATTAAACTAAATATAAAGTTTGCAAAATCAGTTAGCAAGTGAACAGCATCTGTAGCAATAGCTAAACTCTGAGCTAACAATCCTCCCACTGCTTCTCTTATCATAAAAAGAAAACAGAGGATACTGGTAAAATGAAGCCTTCGCTGAGCTTGGTTATCAACCCCATTTTCTCTTTGCCTGTTCCATTGGTTGGTTATAAGAATTTTTGAATCTTCTAGGTGTTTCAATCATATTTATCGCTATTGTGCTCTGCTTACTTTCCCCTAAAGGCTCTCCCGTTGCTTTGTGATCTTTTACTAGCTTGACGTTCGAGATAGAGTAGGCCTCATTCAGGGCCTTCGAGTGACTGTTCCCTTCAGATGATTGACTTAATGAAGAGTCAGTGTGGTCATTAAGACATTCCTCATTATTTCTCTCAGTCCGTTCAGTAAGTTTGACTTTATTGTCACTCCTTTGTTCTCCCTTCATGTGTTCTCCCTACCTCTGTTCTTTAAAACATTGTCATCCTTGCCTGAACGTTTGTTACCCATTAGAAAAACCTCATTTCTAGAAAAATCGCAAGAGAATTTGTATTTCTGTAGAAAGTCAGTTCTCAAAATTATTTGTACGCTCGGGCGAGATGTCCTAGGGAGAACCAATAACTCTTGCCAAGTACACAAATTAAACTCTGGTAAGTATTATTTAACTCTCGCTTTCCTTGTTGCACATATCTTGGGCGTTGAAACTCCCATTAGTTTAATCGGTCTCTTCAGTTCAGTTATACCCTTCCATACACTGGATTTTATTCTTTGAAAATAACTTCCAGTTATGACAGCGGCCTGGGAACTGGTATTTAATAAAACGTCACAAGGTATTCCTTGAACCTTTCCCCTTATGGTCATTTTTGACTTCCTTGGGTATTCTCTTATCTTGTTCTCTCTTTTCCATGGTCTATTTGCATAACCCTGATGAGTATGCACAAGATTAGACTTGTATCTAGCATTTCCGTTGGAGGGTCTCTTATTTCTAAAACAATTGCAAGCCATGTGCCCACATTTGTTACAAACAAAACATTTGGGAGGCTCCTTTCTGTTCTTTGCCTCATTATTCCCCTCTTTTTGAGGTGCAGTTAATTCAGAGGTCTTTGCTGTTAAATCCCCCAACTGCTTAATAACTGCATCAAGTTGCTCCATCATAGGCTATTGTGGCCTTTCTACTTCTTGTCTTATTATCATTCTTAATTTCTCTATGTTGGTAGGTCTTAAATCCTTCAGGATGGTTATCTCACTGTCAGTTATTTGTTTAATGTTGAACGAATTTCCCCCTTCCTACGATCTTTAATTTGTTTTCCCTTACCCTTGCTTCAGTGCTTCTCACACTTACTTTTACA
Source organism: Typopeltis vanoorti (assembly GCF_054136105.1). Lineage (NCBI taxonomy): Eukaryota > Metazoa > Arthropoda > Arachnida > Uropygi > Thelyphonidae > Typopeltis > Typopeltis vanoorti. Next base: position 31,452,010 of record NC_143551.1, read on the forward strand.
AGAGGAATAATCTTCCTTTTTAATTACATTAATTTGGCTGTTTTAATAGAAGCAGGACAAATGTCTGCAAGCTCCTCTCTCTCTCTCTCTCCTTCACAGCGAGGTAACATTCCTCAAGATTTGTAATCCTCTTTTTGTAAGCAGTCTCCTTCAGTTCTTCCTTGACTCCTAATCTAAATTGGTGGAATACCACCCAGTCAAGGTGAGGTTTATCTTCCTTGGAGACGCTTATACTGCAATTGTCAGTAGTCTGTTGTAAAAATCTATCACATTTTCTTTCTTATCCTGAGCACACCTCTGCAATTTCCAAAGGTTAGGACTCAAGCTTCTTACTTTGGAGAACTGGTAAATCAAGGTTTCCTTAAACTTCATGTATTCCAAGGTGTCCCTAGGAATGAATATGGGGATCAAAACAGGAAGTTCTTGGTCTTCCCAACCAGTTTTCTCCTAAATAGAATTAACAGTTGGAAGTCTGACCACCTTCCAACCTTTCTTAGCTCTTCAACAAAGCTAAAGAATGCTAATACATCATCATTTTTGTCACCAGAAAATTGCGGGATGACAAATTGAGGGTTAATTGTACGGAAAAATTCTACGTTGTCCATTTTGGTATTATTTGATTGGTAACTTTGATTGGTAATTTTTAACTTTGAAAAAAAAAAATTTTTTTTTCAAAGTTAAAAATTGTAACTGCCTGACCTGTTACCAAAACTGTCTCAAAAATCCACAGTATTTTCTGTGTTATTAAGTGGATTTAAATCCTGTAGGCTGAGCCATTGTAGTAATATCTATCTTTTAATTTTGTTGATATCTATTTATTTATTATTTATTATGTCGTCGGTCTGCACAGTTAGCCTAGTGGCTTTGCGCTTCGTAACCATGTGCCTGGGGAAGGAGTGTCCCAGGTTCGATTCCCGTCGAAGATGTGAGGAACGTGAGGATCTTCCTCAGGCATAGCCAAGTTGGCCGGTCTTGGGCGCGGGCAGTAGGGTTTTTTCTGCCAGTTTATCTGGTGTTTTTCATCCCGCAAGCAGGCAAACCGGCCCCGTGAACATATTCTTCTACAGCAGCCAAAAATATATCCCCCAACAGCGGCAGACTAGGCGACAGGTCGGTTGGGAGTGGTACTAACAAATAGTCACATCTAAGTAACACGCGGACCCTGCATAGGAAGTGGGAATAACTCATAGTGAAAGAAGATTTATTATGTCGTCGCACTGAGCCTTTGTAATGTCTCTTTCTTATCAGTTGTAATACTGAGCTTATCATCGTTGCTAGTTCTTCATGCACAAAACTTGTGATCATTCTTAATTCTTTTAGTCTATAGTTTTACTCCCCCCCATTTCTCTCAAGGCCGTAAGCAAGCTATTTCACGTGCTTGAAGTGGAGACAGAGGAAAAGCTTCTGGCTGGAATGAATTCCCTAATCTACCTTCTTGTACTTCTCTTGTATCGATCCTTAAAAATTTATTTTTCTTTTCGACTGCGCCATTAAGGATCACATAAAAGAATTGTTTTTCTTAATCTTAATCATTTTACCCTACATGCAAAAGAAACATTCAGCTAAGCATGAGAAATATCTCTTAAATTAACTCTAGTTCAAGCAACTCCTAAATCTTATCATTAGTCAGTCGTGGCTATCACTATTCTTTGGTCACACAGGTTCTATATTTTTATGAGACAGTGCATTAGTAAAGCATGATCAGGCAAGCTATTAACAAGACAAACATGTTTATTCATTCGAAGACAAATTATTTACAAAATTTAAATTGCACATATCAAGTGTCTGGTTCAGCCTGATACAACTAGATAACAATGGAGACAATCAAATCATGTGTCTAATTCTCCATACGATCATTCAAGCATTTTTGCTTAAGCTTTAAGATGAAGACATTAAAATTTCACATAAATTTTCAGACACGTGGATAGACTTAAACACACTTTATCTTTACTCACGCTATAAACAGGAAAAAGTTAAAGCTTTTTTAACCAAGTCAATTTTAATCCACATTAAATTTGTTTGCATTACACAACATTAGCAGATTCCTTAAAACGCTATATAATACTTATTCACATTCAAACAGAAGTATGGCTTTCCGAATTCTCTAATACTTTCTTTGCTAATCAACAATAGAACCAACATTCATTGCTTAATTTTCACAATCTAGGAATTAACATTAAACATCTTACTTACAATCTCGCCAGCCCATTACATATAGTCCTAGATCCTAAAGGTGTACGAGCACGTTCCGCTTCTTCCAAAAAAAAATTTTTTTTACCGATCGGGCTCTAGGTTACAGCAGCAATACTACAGCACAAATGTAGATCATTGAAGAATCATACAGTAGGACATCACGAAAAGATCATCTCCACTGCTGTCCAACTTCCCATCTTCATCAGAACTGCTGCTCTTTGCGGAAATTAACGCTGCCCGTCCTCGGAAAAGACTTGGCACACGAATAAAACTTTGAAACGAGAGCCCTTTGACCCCTCAATCTCTATCTCACCCTTCCGACCTTGACCCTTCTTCAAATTAAGTTCTCCAGATTTACTGGAGGGTTTTTCTTCGCCACCCATGCTATCGTTGAGTTTTGGCTGGAAAACTCTTAATCCGGTGGCCTTGTCCTCTCTAGCCTTAATTCTATTTGTCTAATCCTGTGTGAGCTTTTTTTTTTTATCTTTACAATTCTAGTGGTTCTTATAAAATTATTCTAACAATTTGTTACCAGATTTAATACAGTAAAAGTGAGTTAAACATTATTTTAATTACAAGTAGTATTTTATGAAAATTTAATATCCCATGTAAAATTGGCACAGAAAAAAAATATTACTGTTTTTTTCTATACGAATTTTTATATCTTCTTTATACAATATTTAGCCTGTTATCAGAAAAACTTAATGAAGCCACCATCAGCATCCTAAGTCTCGGTCACAATTTTGCTATTGCTGTTGACAAGTACCAGTGCTAGAGCTGATGTTCAACATTGAATGCAATATCTGTAACTTGGCTCCTGAAATAGCTAACAACATTAGGCTTGAAGTCACGAGTATTCTTTCTAGATTTTTGCCTCCTATAAGAAATCTGTAATCTTGCCAACTCAGCGCTCAGGAAACTATTCCAGTCAGTATAGTCATCACCATAGCTGCTGATACGGGAAGTGTTGCTGTTATTCTTAATGTCACTGAATCCAATCAAAATAGTGATATCATTCTCAGAGAATGATCCATGCTCCACTTACAACTTAAAATTATGAACACACTGTCTCAGATCAAAAAATTAAAGTCTTCTCAAAAAAGTTTATGGCCTCCTGAAATAAAAAAAAAAAAAATAAAAATAAATAACTCAACTCCCCCTTGGCTAAAATCCCTCACTCATTGGTCACACCACATTCTATTTATACAAAAAAAAAAAAAAAAAAATACCCAGTTTAAAACTTCTATTGAGAATTTAATGTTAAATAATGCAGATATATTGGTTAGTCTTTGATATCACCTCAGTGTTCACTAACATTCCCTTAAATAACACCATATCACCTTATAAATGAAAACCTTTTTATAAAAGTTTTTTTTATTTCTGATATCACAGATCTCCTTTCCTATCTATTCCAGATATTTCTCTTGGAAGAACAAAATTTATAAACAGGATACCACTATCAGTTTTCCCCTCTCATTCTTGCCCTTGTCTGTTTTTTTATGGAATATTTTGAAAAACAAGTTCTTGACTTGCTGCTCTGAAACCTTCTGTCTGGTTAAGGTAATGTGGTGATTTGTTCTTTCTTTGGCCTCATTGCAGACTCAATAGTCTTCCTTCTCTCACCTCAATAGTCTTCACCCTAGAATCCAACTCCTTTTTAGATACCTTAGTAACATGTATACCTAATAATAATCTGTCCTTTTTAGTATACATGAAACACACTCACACTGGTAGATACATATTCACAAAATTTGCCATCCCCCCCCTCTCAGAAATATGGTATCATTAAAACACTGACCAATAGAGCCTATAATCTTTGTTCCAGGGAGGTCTCTCTTGCAGCAAAACTTAGTCGTATGCAACACACCTTCTTAACTAATGGCTACAGCTTCCACAGTATCTAAAAGAATAAGCCCTAACTCCAATCCTCAACCTTCTCTTCAGAAGAATCTTAATAATGCTATCATTAATATCCTATGCCTAAGTTACCTCAGAAAAAGTAACCAGAACCTTAAAGAAATACAACCTCTGCATGGCTTTTTGAAACTAACCACTTTTATTTGCTTCACTAAGGATCAACCCCCCCCCCCCTTCTCTCTCTCTCTCTCTCTCTCTCTCTCTCTCTCTCTCTCTCTCTCTCAGTTCCTGGTGTATATAGAGTTCTCTTTTCCTGCAATTTGGCCTATTATGGACAGACAAGATCAGCCACCATCTGCACAGATTGACCATAAAAAATACACCTTGTAGTCATGGCTATAGTGAATTGGTTCCTGCAGGCCATGTTTCAGATACAACTCGTAGAATCACTTCGAAAAAGACCACCATGCTCCATCACAGCAAATTTAGAAGAGAAAGACTGTTTTTAGAATCTGTAGCGGCTTTCAAATATCAGCTTAATTTGAATAAATATGATTACATAAAACTACCCAAAATGTGGGAAATGCTAATACTTCGAGATCCCAGTTTATATCCTACACTGTTAACAGGTTCCCACAGAAGGCACCCTACCTAGTTAGGACTTTAATGTCTTTTGTCCACATGTTTCGCTTAGTTTTATGCTGCCCGCCTCTGTGCGCATGTGTGCTTGTGTGCACATTATGTCTCATATTGTACTCCCCTGATGATATCTCAGTGATGGCAATGACATGTTGGAAGAATTAAATATTACTTTTAATCCTTTTTCGGTGCCGTTTCACTCCATTAAGCCTCTTACATGAGTTTCTCCTGGCACTTAAGCATTGCCACATGGAATAAAGCTGTAAAATGTGTATTTTGCTTTAGTGTTTATAAATACTCTTTTAAAATGTTATTTATTATATTCCATATATATATATAATTTTTTTTCCTCCTCTCCAGGCACTAGAATGTGGTCATACATCAGTAGCTCTTGATGTTGTTCATTCAGTGCAGCAATTAGTAAAAAATTCTGACACAGATCTAAATGTAATAACCTGGGAATTAATATTGGATATTATTGAGCGGTTACTCTTATGTCCTGAGGTGAGTCCCAAACATTTCATCCTGAATTTTGTAACTTGAAATCAAACATTGATGACAATGTTTCATGAAATGTTATTTGCAACACTTACTATTTATAGACCTGTTAACAAATTCTTTTTACTAATGATCTATAAGAATAAAATGTAGTTCTGTGTAAAACATGTTTATTTTTTACTTTTATAATACATCCAGGCCTTAACGTGTTTTGCAGTTAAGTGGAATTAGAAAAAATAATACCAGTTTTATCTTTATGTGATGCAAATCTCCAGTCAGTGTGATAGTTGAAAAAGATTTGAATTGCATGCTGAGGTTACCACACGTCAGGCAGACAATAATCAACTCGTTGCCCACCTCAGTTTGTTCCATCAACCATCAGAAGCAGAATTGTTACTTGTTTGTCTCTCTCAGTAGTAAAGTCACAGAGAACCTCAAACAAAAGGCAATAGATGTTGATAACATTCAAAGAAGCATGTTATTTTGTTAGGAAGCTTGTTGTCAGCTATACAAAAATATATGATGGAAAAAAAGGAAAGCCAACACTATTCAAATGACTCTTCAAATATTTCCTTAACAAATCCTTTTTTCATTGTTTATTTTATACAATAAACATTTAATTCTATAATTACAATTTATTTTCATTATCTTTTACATGATATACAATTAAAAGGTTATTTAAAAGGCGTTTTTAAAAATCTTTGAGCTATTCCTGAAGGTCACAGACCAATTATAATTTTTCCTATTGATTATATTAAGATTATATTTCCTATTATATTAAGGTGTTTCTATTTTGAGTGATACATTCACAGGGTGAATTAATGAGCAGATTGAATTTTATGTGAATTATATAACATGTATTTTAGAATGTGTGGCCAAAGCATTGTGTATATACTCTCTTATGATAAATTCATTTTCCCCTATCTGAAAACAGGTGTTTTCAGATAGGGGGAATTTTTTCTTAGCCTGTTTTTTGATGTACACAAACTTTGGAATAATATTATTATCCTTTCATCTTTTAAGAAAAAAATTAAATAATTAAGTATCAAGGCCTTTTTCTGCTTCAACATCTTGAAACAACATACCTGTCTTTTAATGTCTCCTTGTGTGCTGTTCTTATGTATTTTTATTATCTGAGACCTCCAAAGAGTAAATTACTCATCGAGGGAAGCTATACATCACCCAAACCAGCTGTCATGCCTTCTCTTAAAATTATTCACACTAGATGTACTCACCTCTTTAAGAGGCAAACTGTTTCACTCACTCACTCACTGTTCTGTGACAGCAAAATCTATTTCTTAGCCCTTTCTTAACTTGAACAAACTTAACTTCCATGGAGGGACCTTGTGTTCTCTCTCTCTCTCCCCACTTTCTATATAAAAAACATCAGACACTATACTACAACTCCCATTCAGAAGTTTCTAAACTGCTTATTACATCACCCCTCTTTATCCTGTTCATCAGAGTCTATAGTTGACATACTCACAATCTCTCATCATAATCCTAATATAAACTTTATAACTCTTCTTTGCACTCTTTCCACATCCTATCCCCTTGGAACCCAGGAGACCAAATCTGCACACAGTAGTCAGGCATGGTCTTATCAAGGTTTGTTTTAACATCACAATTATCCTCTGAGTTGTATTTGCAGATTTTGCTATGTGACCTTTGACCCAATTCCTCTCCACTATAATGCAAAGATTCCTATCCTATTCGATTCCTTGTAGCTAACCCTGCTAATATAATATGCCATTGGAAATCCCCACACCCAAATGCATAACTCTACACTTACTAACAGTGAACTGATAACCATTATCATTTTCCTTAATTTTCAGTCTATTCAAATCATTCTCTAATTGCTGGATATCAGTAGTGTCTCTGATTGTCTTGCCTATTCTCTGCATCATTATTAAACAATTGAAAAACTCCTGTTCAATTCCTTCTAATATCATTAATGAAAGATTTAACAACAATGGTCTAAGGACTAATCCCTGGTGTACACCACTGATCACCTTAAATCTGGCAGATTCACATCTACCACATACTTTCTGTATGTTGTTGTGTCTGAATAAGCATTAAAAAGGTTTATATTAAAATATTCAGGTCACAACATTAATTCTACTCAGGCAGAGAACATGGAACGTTGGCAATAGAAAAAATAAATTGTTTGTGAATACAAGTCAAGATAAAGTTAAGGAATTGTATAAAATTGTATAAAGTTTTTAAATATAATCTGTATTAAGTGTGGGCCTGATAATAGAAATCCATGTAAGCTGGCAAAATCCGTTTGAAAAACCAGCCTCTTGCACTGAAATAGTAAAACCTGTGAGTCAGGGTTCAAGGGTCATTTTACCATCCTGCATTATGAAAGTATCGGAAAGAGAAACCTAAGCATCTTCCAGGAATAGGAGGCAGATACACATGTGAAAGAAATAATAGAGGGAGCTAATGAGATTGACGTGGACACACGTGACCAAGTTGGCGCGTATCGCAAATATCGAGATTTAACGAGAGGAGAAAATTGAACAAAAAGGCCTTGCATGAAGATTCGAACTCTCTGATCCTTTTTTCTTCCTGGATTCCGATCTCTCGGAGTGGTCCTCCTCGTCGTAGGAGGGAAGTCCCTGGCCAGTCGCGGAAGGCAGTTAGTTCATCCGTCGTAGCATTCGTATTGGGCCAAGCTATGTCCGTGTTCTAGGATAGCTGTGATGTTGTCGTACGACGGAGGGACTAAATTGAGCCATCCATTCAAGGCGATGTTAACGTGCCACCTCCCATGTTTCCCTCGGAGATTCTGCTCGCACGGATCTACGGAAGATATCCTCCAAAGCGATTACATTTGAAGGCCTTGATGATTAGACAAGGCGGGAACAAGTTTTAAGAGTCCAAGGACAAAAATGGTAATGTAGACTTTTGAAATACTAATTCCAGTTGTAAGAAGAGAGTGAATTTCCTGTGTGAACGTTTAAATTGGACTGAACTTAAAGAACTGTAAGAGTGGCCTACAACTAGATACGTGTCTGAGACAGAGTTAAGAATTGTTTGCCCAAGAGGCCAAATAGATACAAAATTATGTTAAACTAAAAGTGTAATTGTGCTGATGTGTTCACTGATAGCCATGTGTATCCGAATGGCTTAATGATAATCTATGAATTGTATTTTATGATTGTATTTAAGGTTATTAAGATTTAGTATGTGTGATAAGTACGAGTTAATTAGAGCTTTTGATCTGAGTTGAGTGCAACCATATTATCCTGTTTTGAAGTGTATTATAGTGTATCGCCTTTAAGCTCATTAAATTGTTTCATTCATGTACTTGCCTGATCTGCCTATATTATATGAATTCAAAACTACCGCTCATAAAAATAACAACGAACCAAGCGGGATAAACCCATGAATACTAATGCAATAAGTAAGCCGCGACTGTAAGAAAGAAAAGGACAAGCGAAGGGGAGATAAATTTATGCTTGATCAAATAATCATTAACTCTCTAAAGGGGTCACCCTGAACAAGAATCCTTTCTACCTAGGTATTAGCTGGCGCAGCATAAATATAAATGTGTTAATACTTATAGGGTGAACTTCTTCAGATTGTTTGTTTAGGACATAGAGAGGCCAATAGGACTGCAAAGCACTGAATGAGAGAATATTTGATTGTAGAGTTTAAATTATAAGGGATAAATGTGTACAAGTAAGGAACAGTGTTAGACGAGTTTTGAATTTAAGAAAGATAGAATATTGGATTAGTTAAGAAAGGGTAGAAAATGGGTAAATAACTAATTAAGTAAAGAAAAGGCAAACAAGATAAGAAAAGGGCAATAACATAAATAACGGAGTCGAGAGGATAGTAAAGACAAAGGATAAGAAAAAGTCACAACATAAATGGCGCAGCTGGTAGGATAGAGGAAAGATATAAAACAATAGAAGTTAATCTAAACGATTAGAATACAAACGTATTATAACAAATAAGCAGGGAGATAAATAATATAAGAAAAGCACTAACATAAATGGCGCAGCCGATAAGGTTAAGATAGAAAAAGGTTTAGGTTAGAAAAGTTTGAATAAAATACAACCATTGTATAAATAAAAACAGGAATTCGACATAACAATGTGGTATGTCATGATGGTCTGTCAACCATCCACTTATTCAAGTCAAAAGTTTATATTCCAAACCCTTCTACTCCAGTTTATGCAACAGCCTTTCATGTGGTATCCTATCTAGTAGCTTAAAAAAATCCAACAGTATCATTGTCTATCCATTTATCCAACATGGCCATAACATTGTTATAAAATATTTTTGATTTTACTAAAGGAAATGATTTTCCTTTAATAAACCAATACCATTACCTGTATAGTATATGATGTCTGTCAGCCTGTTTCTGTATACAAGTTATTACCAACTTCAAAATCTTCCACTCCTCCAGAGATATCGATAGGTCAGTAGTTAGATAGATTTGTTTTTTTTACATCACCCTCGACTTCCCTTTAGTAAATCCATGTTATTCCTCACAAAGTATACCTTGTTTGTCAATCCATTTTTGTATACAGGCTCTTAGCAACTTCTCCAAAATCTTCACCTCCACGCCAGAGATACTGATAAGTTGGTAGTTAGACCCAACGACTTTTCCAAAACTCTTTTACAATGGAACTATCAGACATTCTTTCCATTTCTGTAATATCATTCCTGAGCTGGGACTCAAGTTATAGAAACATGTTGAAAACCCTAATTCTGCTGAACATTCCTTTCAGATGAAGAAGGGCAGATGAAATATCAGCATATGTGCTGATATTTCATCTGCCCCTATTGCTGAATTCTTATCCAGGTTATGCAAGAGCTCTTGAACCTTATAGAAGATTTTAAAACATCTGAACAAATTCTTATATTTGGTTTGAATGCATAGTACTATTCAGATACAGCAGTGCTTGGTTAAGTTTTCATAACAGAATCTTTAACGTAGGAAATTTCTGTATCTTTTGTTTTTTGTAATCATTATCCTTATTTTGTTTGAACTGAACATCAACTTATTAGTTAATGTATATGTTTCAAATTGAAAGAGAAATTTTAAATAATTTCTGTTCAGATTTTATTTTCATTGGATTTGCTTTTTCTCCTTTTACTAGGGTTGCCAACCGCCAAAACCTATGATTTTGAGAGATTTTTTTTCAATTTTTTTTTATGAAAAAAAAAGACCAAAGATGTTTTATACTTTTTTAAAATTTAAATTATAACACACACGTTTATAGTGATGATGGCAAATTAAATTTGGAAACTGACAGCAGAATTAGCAAAGCTGCTGTGCACTGTATTATGTACACCTGGTTGATATATCTTAGCAAAGTGAGCACTTATTAATTGATCAATCTCATTAGCTTCTGACACAAGAGTAGTGCCACCTGCATATAGTAGTTATTCGGCCACATTCATTCTCTCCTTTAGTTACAGCATTATGTTGAAGTTCTTGTGGATTGTGTTCAGCCTGTATAGCCAATTTCTTAGTTTGATTTACCTTTCCTCATATAATACTGGTAACTTTTCTTGCCTGTGCTTTATATACTGGGGGGGCTGAAAAGTTCTGGTAAGCACCTAGAACAAAAATGATATTAAAGCAATTGATATAACTGCAAGGAAGAAAATATCTTAAAACCCTTTAGCCCCATGTGTGATCAAATTACAATTATGTTCTTTTTCTTTTAGGATGTATACGAAGAGTTGCTTTTATATAATTTTTGTTCTAGGAGTTTATCAGAACTTTTCAGACTCCTCGTCATATATCATAACTCCTCTGAGTGTTATTCTCATGATGTCATGTTTTCTTGAATATAACCCGCACTTTTTTCCCCCCAAATTTAAAGCTAAAAAATCGTGGTGCATGATATATGCAGGGATTTTCAGGAACTGAAGTTTTCAGGAAAAAACTGAAAATGGGTATGACTACCAAGAATTTCCTATTCGCTACTGCTATTTCTGGCCTTGAGAGCAGTTTCCTAGTGTGCATCATCACAATCATCTACCCAAATAAATAGCATTATCTTCTTTCCCATTATTTCAAGCAAAAATTACTAGTAATTTACAAGACTTGAGATATGTAATGAACAATCCTTCACAAATGACTAATGAGAAGTGAAAGCAGAATGCGAAACAGACAGCAATGGTAGGCCAGTAGAGATAGAGCAGCTATGCTTTCACTTCTCATTAGTCATTTGTGAAGGATTGTTCATTACGTATCTCAACTCAACAATTGTCAGCTTGCCTTTGTCACTGAGTCATATGATTGGTGCAGTATTAACAAAAGATCACATGACTCAGTGACAAAGGCAAGCCGACAATTGTTGAGTTGAAATGCTAATTCTCTTCAACCAATTTCCATGAGATCCGAAACTGCCATAATATTCGCTATATATTTCTTAATTTTAGCATATTCACGATGGGATGGTGTTTTGCACATTTCTCATTCCGATAGAACTTACCATTACATTTGTGTATTGCTTTCATGTTGCGCGGGTAGGCTCAACTGACACAAAGTTTCAACCCTTCAGTTGAATTATATTGCCACTTCCGTGTTGAGCTGGTGGCACACACACATCATATGACATGTTTCAATTCGTGGTAGAATTTTATTTGAAGTTAGCCTTTGTGATCTGTATTAATGACATCAAAAATTTCAAATGCAATCAAACAAACATGTATCATGTAAATGAAAAATTGGACATTAGTTACTATATTTGTTGGTGCAACATATGGTTTTTGCATGAGTATACAGCATGCTTCTGTGGGAGGGGATATGTGATTCATTAGTTAGTGTCGTTTTTTTCCCAGTTGTCTCTAGTTGCACTATTTGTTGAGAAATATATTACACAGACTGCAAACGTCTGTACCTTATTCAGTGATGCAATAAAACTACTTGTTTTTCTTGCGTCTGCAGTATTGTGGTCGTTGGGGAGGGCATGTTGTTTACTATGGGGAGTGAGTTACTATTGCTCCAACATGAATGTGTTTAAACTTTTTATTCGTGTGCGAGGTACAAGCAAAACTTTTTAATTTCTTTTTTCATAAAGTAAAAACAGGGGTGCGAGTTATATGCGAGGATGAGTTATATTTAAGTAAATGCGGTATTCCTTCCATATCATCTTATCAACCTTATTGATTAATAAGGTTGCACATCAATTTTACTCCCATCATATTTGGACTTTGAACTCTAGGGATGCATTCAGATTCTGCTTTGTTTAATTTTTCAGAATTTCCTATGCATTGCTGATATCATGTCCATTTAGTGATTCATTTCATGGGACCAAATATAGTATTCTCCTGAGTTTGTCATAATATTTAGGTTTGATTTTCAGTGTCTGCAATATTGTGTTCCAACTTTTCCTAATTGGAACATTTATATAATCAATTTCCAGGAAAGTACGGCATTTATGATCATTGTCATCAAATACTGATAAAATAGTCGCATTCTTAACTGACATCCCTTCTGATGTTACAATCAAATTTAATGCTCTTTGATTTAGAATTCCTTTGAGAAAGGAATGAGAAAATTGTCTCGCAAGAATTCAGTAATTTCTGCTTCAGTCTTGCCATGAGATTTCTCTTCTATCCATGATGAGTACTCATTTAGTCCAATCAGGTAATTGGACAATGCATTTCATCAACTCTAACAACCGAACCACCTGGTATGCAGCAGCACCCCATCATGTTTTTCTTCCTGTTAGCCTCTAGTTTAGTTTACACCAGAAAGCCTCAAACCCACTGCTACATGGTACATTATCGCTTTTGTTTCTTCCCTAAAAGTTTATTTTTTTCATCATCATCATCAAATTCCTGCCATGTACCCTCAAGGGGTGTACAGGATATGATAGTACTACACGAAAAAAAAAATTACATCATTACTAACTTCCTATCTACAATTTTCCTCCAAATCAGTTTGTTACTTGTCAAGACTCCAACATTATCAGATCTTATATTTCTATTGTCTAAGGCACTTTGTACCGTATCAATCCACCTATATCTTGGTCTTCCTCTGGGTTGTTTTGTTGCCAACCTGGCAGAGAACACTTGTTTTGCTAATCTTTCTTCGCCCATTCTGTTTAAGTGACCATACCACCTGAGATTAGCTCTGCTAACGCATTCCTGGATGTTGACAATGTCAAGTTCTTTCCTAATATCCTCATTTTTAATATGATACTGCCATTGATGCCATCTGTTTCACCCCTATAATCTTTCTCAGGACTCTCATATCTGCGGTCTCTAGTCTTTGGTCAAGTGTTTTACTTCTAACCCAGCTCTCAGATCCATAAATTAAAACTTGTTTGAACACTGTCTTGTATACAGCTAATTTAGTGTTCTGACTAATTTCTCTCTTATTCCATATGAATTTATTCAATTGACTTCCTACCATACCAGCTTTGCTGATTCTGTTGTCTATTTCTATATTTAATTTACCATTTTCAGTAAAAATCGTGCCTAAGTAGCTGAAATGTTTCACTTGTTCCACAGGTTCTCCATTCACAATACAGTTGACATTTTCAATGATTCTGCCTATTTTCATTGTCTTTGTCTTTTTATTGCTGACTTTCATACCATATCTATTACAACATCTACTCAATTTAGTCAGAGAATCCTGCAGACTTGTAGCGGATTTATTTAGAAGTATAATATCATCCGCATAAAGCAAAGAGCTGATATTAATATCTCCAATTTTGATATCATGTTTAATACCACTTTCCTTCATAATGTGATCCATATAGATAATGAATAACAGAGGGGGATAATGTACATCCTTGTCTCACACCAGATTTAACATTAAACCATCTTCCTGTACTTCCTTCAATTCTAACTGCTGACTTACAACTCAAATAAAGACTAAATATTGCTTGATATAATGCCCCATTGACACCATATAACTGTAGCGTATTGAATAGCTTCTCTCTTGGCACCTTGTCATATGCCTTTTCCAAATCAACAAAACTTAAATACAGATCTCTGTTATATTCCCATGCTTTCTAGACTATTTGTCGTAAAGTGAAAATCTGATCCTGACAGCCTCTATTTGGCCTGAATCCAGCTTGTTCTTCACCAAGCTTTTCTTCCACAATTTTTCTCAACCGTTTCTCAAATATACTTGCAATAGATCTTGCCAGGAACACTCAGTAGGGAAATACCTCTGTAATTCTCACACTCAATTTTATTTCCCTTTTTATATATGGGTACTATGAGAGCTCTACTCCAATCATCAGGAATTCGTCCCTCTGTCCAGGCTTTCTGAACTATGCAGTGCAACCACTGTAAGACTCTTATACCACCGTATTTCAGCATTTCTGGTCGAATATCATCTACTCCTGCTGCCTTTCCACATTTCAAGCCTTTGATGGCTTTTTCTACTTCAAGTATGGATATGGATTCCTGACTGCATGCCTGGTAAGTGTTTTTTACTTCTGTGCTGTCATCACTGCTTGTTTCATTTTGCAGTTTTTCAAAGTAATTACTCCATACTTCAAGAATATCTTTTTCTTCCATTTTCATGTCACCTTTATCATTTCTGACTCCTGTTACAGCACTCTTTCCTCCATTCCTAAGTTTCTTCAACAACCTCCAGAATATTTTGCCACCTTCTTGATATTTATTTTCTATATTCTTGCCAAAGTCCTCCCATGACTTTTGTTTAGCTAGTTTTACATTCTTGCATTTGTCTCTGTATTCTCTAAGAGCACAAGCTGACTTATTTGACAGGAACTTTTGATATGCTTTTTTCTTTTCCTTCACTGCCTCTTTAACTTCCTGTGTCCACCAGGGAGTTCTGATTTTTTTATCCTTGCAGACAACCTCACCACATGCCTCTCTGGCAGAATCAATCAATGTTTTCTTCAGAGTTTGCCACTGAATCTCCAAGGTTTGATTCCTGTTCTCAAACTCTTTCATTTTTTCTTCAATAATCTTTGTGTATTTTAGTCTACGGTTCACATCTGAGAGCTGCTCAACTTTTTTTCGTTTTAAAACTTTCTTACATGTCATTCTTTTCAATATGAAATTCAATTTTATCCTGCTCAAGACTAAATAGTGATCGCTTCCAATTTCAAATCCTCTGTACACTCTGGTGTCCTGCACCAGGGAGAAAACATCACTATCCACAATAACATAGTCAATGAGACTTTTCTTATTCCTAGCCTCTTCTCTCCATGTGAATTTGTGTACATTTTTATGTTGGATCTCACATGGTGTTAGTAATAACCAGTCCATGTCCTGAGCAGAAATCCAACAGATATTTGCCATTATTATTAGCTTTGCTCTTTTCTCCAAATTATCCCAAAATATTTTTGTATGTCTCACAATCATTTCCTACTCTGCTATTTAGATCCCCAACAAGGACCAACTTTTCCTTTTTCATTGTGTCAGTTGCTTTTTCTATAGCCTCAAAAAATTCCTCCACTTCTACCTTAGTAGAATCTTCTGTGGGACCATAGGCACAAATAAGTCTCATTGTCCAGTTCCCCATTCTCATATTTGCCCACATTACTCTACTTGTGACTGCCTGCCTGCCATTCAAGAAGATTAACCTCATATTTTGTGTTGAATACTATGGCTACTCCTTCTTTTCCTTGATTGTCATTGCCTGAATATAACATTTTGTATTTATTGCTCAGAAAGATCTCACCAGTTTTTGTCTTTTTTGTTTCAGTTACCCCTATTATGTCGATCTGGTACTTATCTAATTCCTCAGCTAGCTCCATTTCTTTGCCATTCAGGCTTCTTACGTTGATAGTACCAATCTTTAACTCTGGTGATGTTGAGTTGGGGTTTGTTTTCAGATTTGTTCCAGTAGCTGACTTTTCGCTGTTCGCCCTGGTTCCCTGGCGAAAACAATGGGGGCCTTGTTTAACCGGGCGACGCCCCAGCCAGCATGAAATTTTGTCATGTCGTACCATCATTTTTCATTTTGGTTTAACCAATAAGAATAGAATTTGGTTGGCTAAATCCCAAATTGCCAGCCCATCCTCGTTCGTTCAGTATCCAAGTAGATACCCAACAGGGTGCACCACAAGAAGGTGAGGATTGGACATTAGGTCAGAAGCCCTGGTCGGTTCTCCGCATTCCTTTAAAGGCTATGTGGAGGTCTCCTCTCAGTTATACAGCTTTGACCCATGAGGGGAGAATGAAAAGTTCTGATAAACACCTAGAACAAAATGACTGGTTTGTGCAACAAGGGAAAGACTTTTTTTTTTGGAGGATTGTAAATGATGCAGCAGCATTATAACAAGTGTGTAATACTGCATGGGGAATATGTAGAATAATGTGTAAGTTACATGGTTCTATTTCAATTCCTTCATGGTGATTATCACAACTTCTCAGCACACCTTTCCACAAGGATTTTTTATTTTGAAACTCAACTAAAACTAGTTCCACTCACACAAAACAACTGGTGGCATCTTCAGAGTTTATAATATGCACAAAAAGATACACATAACAAGGTTGTCTAAATTCGGAAAAATCATTACAAGAAAATATGAATTTATTCATTCTTTAATCATTATTGCAAAAAAAAAAAAAAAAAAAAAGTTGAAAAGATTTTTTTTTCTATTCTGACCTTTCCATAACTGGAATGTCCAGTATAGAGATTCGATCATCATTCCATGTATTATCAGAAGATTATCCGTTAGGATTACTTCTCTTTACAAATATAATACAACATGATCACAAGTAAGATTAAATCATGAGTTATCATATGAGAGAGATAGACCAAGGGGGTCCAACAGGGATGCCCCCCCCCCCCATCTCAGCAACTCTCTTTAATATTTACCTAAATGAAATAACATCAAGATATTAAACTTTCTCCTACTGTGAACTTAAACGCACTCCGTTTTGCCAATGACCAAATAATAATTGCCGATTCTGAAGATAACTTACAGAAAGCTAATTTAGATCTAAATGAGATAGCCAAAGATTATGGTATGATAATATCAACAGAAAAATCAAAAACTATGTCCTTTAAAGGAAAAGATCCAGTAAGAACTAAAATAGTAATAGATAACAAGATCTTAGAACAGGTGAATTCATTTAATTATCTAGGATGTATTATCACATATGAAAATGAAAAAGATATAAACCTAAAAATTGCAAAATATTTATAAATAACTATATTTTAACCAAACCTAGTTCAAAAACAAACCAGACTAAAAGTATACAATACATTAGCCATTCCAGTCTTATTGTATGGTAGTGAATGGGCAATAAAACAAAAAGACAAACGAAGATTAAGAACCGCAGAAATTAAGTTTATGAGAAAAACTGCAAAATATACTCTGTTTGATCACAAAAGAAACAAAGAAATTATGAAAGAATTAAACCAGGAATCAGAAAAAAATTAAAAAATATAAACATAAATCGATGGAACATGTTCAAAGAATGAAAATAGAAAGATTACCAAAACAAGCCTTAAAGTACAAGCTATTAGGAAAAAGAAAACCAGGACGTCCTCTTAAAAGATTCAACGATGACTTCTAAGGCTGGAACAGGCCATGCTAGTCTTAAATCCTTGATATGCATGATGATGATCACTGTCACCAACTATTGGTAAAATCGTCATTTTTAACCAAGATCCCTACCCCTTTTCTGATGCCATGATGAAATATACCCCTCTCTGACCACACATTCCTTCTTTCACATACTGCTTTAGAAAGTTGTCTCACAACTCAATAAATTCTCCTTCATTCTTATCATGAGATTTCTCTTTTACCCAATTAGTGTGCTTTCAAGGAACTTTCCGATCCAGGTCTCTTAACTTTTTCTGCTTCTTCAGGTCTCCTAAGGATATTATCCCTTTTACAAATACTTAGGAGTATATAGAATACCATGCTCATGTTGACGTAGTCTATATAGGACAGGCCATGGATTTGAAGTTAGAAAGAAACATGTTGGAAATGTTGTTCATAAATAAAAAAAAAAAAAAAAAAAAAAAAAAGATGTGGTCTGCCCAACATACAGTAAACTGTATTTAGAAGAAAAATTTTATTACTTCAGGCTTCTAAAAGAATCCATTAAAGTTATCCATTCACATGAATCTTTTGAATAGAAATCAAGTACTTCTATTAAATGGCATCTGGAAATCTCTCATTAAATCTTTCAGCATCACAGATTTCAATTGTGCCAGCAATCATCTGCATGGCAAGTGACGTTATATTTGTGTTTAGGATGAATTAATTTATTTTCTTTTGTAACAATTTTTCAGCATTCGGACAACATTATTGTTATCTCCTTGCCTTTTTTTTTTTTTTTTTTTAATGCTTATTTATAAACTCAGAAGATGCTACCAGTTTTATGAGAGTGAAACAAGTTATAAGTTTCAAATTAACAACTAATAAACATTACTTGTATAATTGTTAGTATTTTGTAATTGTAAAAATGGTTTTAAATACAACAGTATACAATGAGACATTAAAAGACAGTTACATGGCTTCGAGAATTTGACACACAAAAAAGTCCTCACTGCTAATCATTTCTTTCTTCTTAAAAGATGTAGTGATAATATTATTCCAAAGTTGGTGCACATCAAAGAATAGTTGTTTTCAGATAGGGGAAAACAAATTTATTATTATAAGGCTTTTATAGCCCTCATATATGAATGTTTCCATTACACCATGGTGTGTATACTATGTTTCGGAACACATGCACCCATTTAGTTACTTAACACGAGTACTTTACCATTGTGGGCCTGAACATTCTGTATCTTAAGCATATGCACAGTGAAAGGCCAGACTGCCATGAAGAAGCGCCCTAAATGTAATTCATTCTAAACATTAGAAGCCAGCACATCACTGTCAAAGGTCAACCAATGCTATCAAAATATTTTGCACCATCCTAATGTCTGTAGAGAATTGTTGCCAGTCTTTAGGATGAATGTTTGATCAAAGTTGAGCAGCTTTCATTGGTGAATTGTAGACAATACTATGTAAATGTTATTCATGGAAAACCTTAGAGAATCATTTGCAAATTCTGAAGAAAACATTGACTAATTCAGTAAGAGACATGTGATGTGGCTATGTGTATGGATAACAATCCAAACATCATGGTTTAATCAAGAAGTTGAAGAGACAAACCAGGAAAAGAAGAAAGCAAGTACATCAGCAGTTGTCCACAAAGAATACAGAAAAAAAAGTTAATACAGAAGTTATGGGAAGACTTATGTGACTTTTACCTGCAACATGTGATAAATCTACCTATAGTACTTGAGAACTATGTGTGGGCTAAGGTTTTTTAAAATATTTTATATATATATATATATATATTTAAATAATTATTTATTTTTAACATGACCCGAGATTGTGGAACTTTTCAAGCCACTTCAGGCCTCTTTAAACAGGGTAGCAGCCTTCCACCAGGCATCAAAATTCATCTTCCACCCAATGGACAAAACATTCATGCCCATGTTGGGATTCAAACCTACAACCTGTTGGTTAGAGAGTGGATACATTAACCGCTCATCCAATCAGCCAATATTTTAGATGAAATATAGACAATAAGTACTACAGAGGTAGCAAAATGTACTGGAGGCTATTTGAAAAAGTTTAGAAATGGAGGACAGAGTAATGTCAGGAATTAATTGTCAAGAACTTTCAATAATGTATTTTTTCTTCCACTCAGGACTTTTCTCTTAGCTGTCTCCTAAGTCTGTAATAAATGACGTCTCTTGTAAATTTATTATTTTTTTTTGAAACTTTCACATGCCTACTTACCTCCCAGGTCAAGGCTGCATGATCTCTCTCTTTTTCTCAACCAACCAAGTAACAAAGATGTCATCTCATTTCCAATGACATTATTTGATTCTATGACTAAATCAAAATCCTTGATTCTTATGTTCCTTTCAGCAAATACTGCCTGAGATAACTGTCCCTTTAGAATTCCAGAAAGTCAGTTTTCATATCATATGTTTCCATGGGAAATTTCATAATAAAATCTCCTATAATAATTATCTGCTTTGCATTAGGTAACTTAATACAACTAAACATCTCAAGCTCCTCATATGACATATACCCCAACCTAAATCATCATATACTTAATAGTTAAAAAGTATTTTACCTTTACTTGTTTACTTATAACTGGTTATGTCAATGTCATATTTCTGTTCCTTGTTAGTTGAATAATTGAACCTCTTTTCCGTGCTTCATAAGTTGATGGCACTTCAGTTGTGTGAGGTGAACACTCTGCTTCCTTTATGAAAATGAAGACCCTCCCTCCCCCCACCTCATGTGGGTAAGTAGTATACCCTACTGGTATGATGTATGATTATGTATGGTTACACATCATACCCTATTGGTATGATGTATGATTATGTTATGTCGTCATAATGTGTATATGGTTTTGGCCAATATAGAATATAATTTGCTTGACTGAGCTCCAAATTCTTAAACGTCCCTCGTTTCTTTAGTGTTCAAGTGGAAACTTGTAACAGAGCATGGTATAGCAAGGTGATGATTTAAAGGATCTCATCACTATGCCTTAGAGGACTATTGATAATGATATAATGTTAAAGCTTATATTTGTTTTGGAGAATACATAGTCTTATAGTGCCAAGGTCTTTATTTTTCATAACAGATGTGCCTTCTAATGCCTTTTATTCCTTGTAGGCAGTAGGCAAGGCCATTAAGCCTTATCTAACTTTTGAATACTGAGCTAGCTGGCCTAAGACTATCACTGACCTGCAGAGATAAAAGAGTTATCCTTCCATCGTATGAGACCATGATCAGACCGCACTTATACTATTGTGCTCAAATTTGGTCCCCAGGATTTGAAGGGGATAAATTAACTGTGGAAAGGGTACAGAGGCAGATAACAAAGATGGTTTCAAGATTGTACAATGTTAGTTATGAGGATTGGCTGAGGGATTGTGGACTGCAGAGTTTGATAGATAGAAGGAGGAGAGATGATAATGTGATTGAGACTTTAAAACTGTTGAGAGGTAGTTACAGGGTTGACACTGGGGAATTCTTTCGCTTCATTGAACAGTGGAAAGGAGTGATGACAAGGAGCCATCCCTGGAAGTTGCAAAAGGAAGCTGCGAGCAAGAGGGTGAGGAGTGGTTCCTTTGCATGGAGGGTGGTTGAACCGTGGAATGCATTGCCTGATAGAATGGTGAGAGAACTCAGTGACTTCAAGGAGTCGTATGATAGACATTGTGTTTCCTAGGAAGGACCTCCCACGATCAGTCTTTTGATGCCATGGAGGCCTGAATAATAATAATAATGATTATTATAAATGGCATTTAATGAAGAGATGGCTGTCAAGTGCCACCATCTCATGGTCCCTAATTCTAACACACACTATATATTTATTGCATGAGATAGTATGGGGTCTGTGGCCAATTTTCTGGGATGAGTTTATGGTCTGAAAACCCCCGAGTTTCTGGGAGAAAAAATCTGCTTATCCATGGCAGAGATTGACTAACTCAGGAACCATTCAAAAAAGCTTAGAAAATGTTCCTTTAGTCGGTGACTAGAATTGAACCTCATCATCATCAAATTCCTGACATGTACACTCAAGGAGTGTACAGGATGTGATAGTACTACATGAAAAACTTACATCATTATGAACTTCCTATCTACAATTTTCCTCCAAATCAATCTGTTACCTGTCAAGATTCCAACATTATCGGATCATATATTTCTGTCTTCAATATTTTTATATTTTATATAAGATATTTTTACTGTATCAATCCACCTATATCTTGGTCTTCCTCTGGGTCTTTTTCCTGCCAGCCTGGCAGAGAATACTTGTTTTGCTAATCTTTCCTCTCCCATTCATTTAAGTGACCATACCACCTGAGATTAGCTTCGCTAACACATTCCTGGACGCTAACAATGTCGAGTTCTTTCATAATATCCTCGTTTTTAATATGATGCCATCTGTTCACGTCCCTAATCTTTCTCAGGACTCTCATATCTGCGGTCTCCAGTCTTTGGTCAAGTGTTTCATTTCTAACCCAGCTCTCAGATCCATAAGTTAAAATTGGTTTCAAAACTGTCTTGTATATAGCTAATTTAGTGTTTTGATTAATTTCTTTATTATTCTGTATAAATTTATTCAGTTGACTTCCTACCATACCAGCTTTATTGATTCTGTTGTCTATTTCCATATTTAATTTACCACCTTCACTAAAAAGCATGCCTTAGTAGCTAAAATGTTTTACTTGTTCTATAGCTTCTCCATTCATGATGCAGTTTATATTTTCAATGTTTCTGTCCATTTTCATTGTCTTTGTCTTGTTATTGTGCTGATTTTCATAATAAATTTATTGCAACAGTTATTGAATTTAGTCAGGGAATCTTACTGACTTGTACCGGATTTATTTAGAAGTATAACATCATCCCCATAAAGAAAAGAGCTGAGATTAACATCTCCAATTTTGATATCATGTTTAATACCACTTTAATGCCAACCTGGCAGTAAAGTGGTATTAAACATGATAAACATAATGTGATTCATTATGAAGGATTCTATATATGATATTATCTATATCATATATAGATAATGAATAACTGTGGGGATAATGTACATCCTTGTCTGACATGAGATTTAACATTAAACCATCTTCCTTTACTTCAATTCTAACTGCTGACTTACAACTCAAATAAAGACTAAAATCTGGAAGATGAAAGACTTGTCTTCCAGATCTATGAAACTTAAATACAGATCATTGTTATATTCCCATGATTTCTGAACTATTTGTCGTAAAGTGAAAACTGATCCTGACATTTGGCTCTTCACCAAGCTTCCCTTCCACAATCTTTCTCAACCATTTGTCAAGTATGTTTGCATAAATCTTACCAGGAACACGCAGTAGGGAAATACCTTTGTAATTCTCATATTCAGTTTTATTTCTCATTTTTATATGGGTACTATGAGAGCTTTACTCCAATCATCTGGAATTTGTCCCTCTGTTCAGGCCTTCTGAATTATGCAGTTGAGCCACTGTAAGACCTTTATACCTCCATGCTTAAGCATTTATGTTCGAATATCAACTACTCTAGCTGTCTTTCCAGATTTAATGCTTTTGATGGCCTTTTCTGCTTGAAGTATGGGTATGTATTCCTGACTGTATGCCTGTTGAGTGTTTTTTACCACTCTGCTCTCATCACTGCTTGTATCATTTAGCAATATTTCAAAGTTATTACTTCATGCATCAAGGATATATTTTTGAATAGTTTTGATGTCACATTTATCATCTAATTCCTTTTACAACACTCTTTCCTCTCTTTCTGAGCTTTTTCAACAACCTCCAGAATATTTTGCCACCTTCTTGATATTTATTTTCTATATTCTTGCCAAAGTCCTCCCATGACTTTTGTTTAGCTAGTTTTACACAGTGTTTAGCTTTCTTACATTTGTCTCTGTATTCTTTAAGAGCACAAGCTGACTTATTTGCCAAGAACATTTGATATGCTTTCTTCTTTTCCTTCACTGCCTCTTTAACTTCCTGTGTCCACCATGGAGTTCTGATTTTTTATCTTTGCAGATAACCTCACTACATGCCTCTCTGGCTGAATCAATCTGTGTTTTCTTCAGTGCTTGCACTGAATCTGCAAGGTTTGGTTCCTGTTCTCAAACTCCTTTATTTTTTCTTGAATGATGTTTGTGTATTTTAGTCTACAGTTCACATCTGAGAGCCGTTCAACTTTCTTTCGCTTTAAAACTTTCTTACATGTTCTTCTTTTCAATATGAAATTAAATTTTATCCTGCTCAAGACTAAATGGCGACCACTTCCAATTTTAAATCCTCTGTACACTCTGGTGTCCTGCACCAATGAGAAAACATCACTAGCAACAGTAACATAGTCAATGAGACTTTTCTTATTCCTTGCCTCTTCTCTCCATGTGAATTTGTGGACATTTTTATGTTGGAACATTGTGTTAGTAATAACCAGTCCATGTCCTGAGCAGAAATCCAACAGATATTTG
Source organism: Typopeltis vanoorti (assembly GCF_054136105.1). Classification (NCBI taxonomy): domain Eukaryota; kingdom Metazoa; phylum Arthropoda; class Arachnida; order Uropygi; family Thelyphonidae; genus Typopeltis; species Typopeltis vanoorti. The sequence goes on from NC_143551.1 coordinate 31,476,139, forward strand.
CCATTATTATGAGCTTTGCTCATTTCTCCAAATTTTCTCAAAATATTTTTGTATTTTCATAGAATTGAACCTAGGTCTTCCACCAGGCAGTGAAATGCCACTTCCACCGAGCTAGCCATGTTCTTAACACACATGTATTCTTATTAAAATAAGTTAGCATCTTCTAAAAATATTCCAAATGAGAAATTTAACCATATGATGATTTGACAAATTGATATAATCTACTGTTGGACACAAGTCAGTATACTTTTGTGTCCTTTTAATGAACTATGTATTATTAGTGTATGAATATGGTAAGGCTGTAATTTATGTCTAGAGCCTGAATCATATGATTGAATTTCATCCAGTGAGTTGTCAATTTTATTCTACAAACCACTTGATATCTCCATATAAATACATATTGTAGATTCCCACATGAAATACTTTTAATTACATAAATACAAAGTTATATTCAATAATTTTGCTATCCACTAGGTGTAATTAGCCTAGTAGTTAGTGTATCTGCTGTCGAGTCAAAAGGCTGCTGGTTTGAATCCTGATGTAGGGATGGATGTTTGTGATTGTCTGAAAATACTAGTGGTGGTGGTGTGCAGTAGATGACATTAGTGTAGTTGTGGTTTGTTGTAGTTCATGAATTTGAGTGATGGAGACAGAGAGTTGTAGAGTAGGTGCCCTCCTTCGATGAGTCTTTGGACTCCCTAGAGGTATCACATAAAGAAAAGAACTGAGATTAACATCTCCAAATTTGATATCATGTTTAATACCACTTCACTGCTAACTTGGCAGTAAAGTGGTATTAAACATGATAAACATAATGTGATTCATTATGAAGGATCTATATATGATATTAGATAATGAATAACAGAGGGGATAATGTACATCCTTGTCTGACATGAGATTTAACATTAAACCATCTTCCTTTACTTCAGTTCTAACTGCTGACTCACAACTCAAATAAAGACTAAATTCTGGAAGACTAAAGACTTGTCTTCCAGATCTACGAAACTTACAAAATATAATAATAATAAAGAGTTATGAGATCTAGTACTTTTGTGTAATCTTGTTATGGTGATGTTTTTTATTTTGCTACAGAAAAAGCATGTATGCACTTGCTTTTCTCTGTGTACATTTATAAATTCCTTATTCTGTTGACCATAAAGTGAAAATAACAGTATTTTGCATTGGGTGACATCAGAGTCATTACTTGAATACATTATTAATTTCATCCTAGTTAACTACTGATTTTTTCCTGTTATCAACTGGGATATTAGTTGGGAATAATTCTCTTTTTCTTTAAATTCTAAGTATTAAAGTTCTAGAGACATGATGAAATTCTCCTTTGAAATTCACGAGAATTCATATTATTTAACACATCATAGATCAGCGTAATCCTTTATTTGGATTTCTGTTATTATTCATGTAGTAAATTGATCTGTTCATTACTTAAAAAATCTGACCACCTATCTGAATGAAGTTCACACAAAATTCAGTTTATTTAAAATGTTCAAAGGATAAGGAATTTGGCTTTATTTAAGACAGCACTCATCTCTGTCTTATCTTATCATCTGTAATATCCTCGTTCATGCTGCCACCAATGCCTCTGTAGCATAGTTGCAATATATATATATATATATATATATACACACATACACATACACATTAACTGATATATATTGATGCATACTGATATATGTGTATATATATATATATATATATATATATATACACACATACACATACACATTAACTGATATATATTGATGCATACTGATATATGTGTATATATATATATATATATATATATACACACACACACACACACACACACACATATGTATGTGTATATGTATATATATATAATCTTTTATGAAGACAGCAGGATTTTTCATCCCACATGACTTGCAGTGTAACAGAAGAACTCAACACAGGATACAGACATAATGCAGTCATATCATAGTATTAGTTGCTTTGATGTAATCAACCAAAGTTTATGCAACCTCTGCTATTTTGGACATGTAATCAACAGAAATTAGAATAGAAGAATATAAAGACTACTTCAGGTTTCTTATCAGATTTTGGTTCTTTCAGCATACATTTCTGCTTGATACATCCATTTAGAATCATTTAAAAGTGTTAAATTGTCACTTTAAATATTGTGAATGATAAACTTCAAACTTGTGAAGTTTACCTGGATGATTGGATGATACATTTCGAAGTGTGGAAGTTGAAGTACTAAATTATTGATTTTTAAATACAAACAGTAAATCATGTTAGTATATTGTTATTGTTCATAGGGATGTGAATAGTGGGCTCTCCTGTACAGACAGCAGTGAGTGACAAAGTTAAATAGTAAATGCCAAGCATCTTCAGCATTGGTATCACCATTTCTCTTTTTAGGATGCTTAGCAGTATTCCAGAGAAAATGTCAGTTTAATTCATTAACTTTTTTTTTCTTTTTTATGTATTAAATCATATTTTATGCAGTAGGGTTATCAATGTTTAAAAAGAAAGACATTTAAAATTTCATGATATACTTCAACTATAATCATACAGTGTTGCCATTTCCATTAGTGATGATTTGTGCATTCCTTTGCAGTAATAGAGCTCTACAATATGCAAATATTACACACACATTTGCATTGGACAGTTCAGGAAATGTGTGTCTTTGTCTCTGTATAACTGAGATACAAGTGAGACTAAAATTACACAAACGATCAAAAGAGTAATCTTGGTCTTATTATAAATATCTGGGGGAGGGAAGAGATGTGATTACCATGGGAAAAATCTTTTGAAAAGATAATTTCACATATTTATTTATAATAACATATTTGCATCCCTTTTAGGTACAAAACCCAAAAGGACCAATGGCTGTTCTGTCAACCAATGTACATTGTCTAATCAGCCAGCTTGAACATCAGTATGAAGCTGGTAATTATAGTTCTTCTGTTGAGAGGCTCTTCAGTGTAATTGAAAGTTGTGCCAGTAAAAGACCAGTAAGTAATAAACTTCTTTATTTATTAGTTATACAGTTTATTTTTCACTTGGTTAGACTATAATAAATTTAGTTTAATCCTTTATCCAAGTGGGAACAAACAAAGTTTGCACCTGAAAGTATCTTCAGAACTGGGATAAGGTGGTACAACACCGGGCAACTGGTTGCAAAGGTGGAGCAAGATAACATCACTCCTCTCTCACTATCTCCCATAATGCAAAACACATCTCCTTGCGGATATGTATAATGCTATGCATTAAGGGAAGGGCCACTACCCAGACTAGTTTCGACCTTTATTGAGGTCACTTCATTGGGAGCCAGGCCCAAGGTAGTGGCTCTTCCCTTAATGCATAGCATTATACATATCTGCAAGGAGATGTGTTTTGCATAATGAGAGATACTGAGAGAAGAGTGATGTTAGCTTGCTCTACCTTTGCAACGAGTTGCCCGGTGTTGTACCACCTTACCTCAGTCCTGAAGATATTTTCAGGCGCAAACTTTGTTTGCTCCCACTTGGATAAAGGATTAAACTAAATTTATTATATTAGTTATACGGTTCTTTGCTGTACATCAAAACATCAAATTCCTAATAAGTAGCTAAGGAATGTATATAGGATACTATGATGGTGATACATAAAAGATTTATATTTTTACTAAATTCCTATCAGTTTTCCTCTAAATTAGTCTGTCAGGACTTCAGTATTGTCAGATCTTATATTTTGGTTTTCTAATGTACTTCTTACTGTAGAAATCCACATGTGGCATCGCATGACCATTTAGTGTGTTTTGTCTTGTGGCTTATGCAACCCATGCTACAAAATTCATATCGGTCATATAATTGCATTTTTATTGATGTATGAAAGTTTCAAGAGTGCATATGTATCAGTGCTCATCTTAATTGGTCTTATGCAATTAATTGTAGGAAAACTTTGAATACTTTAATTTATCAATTAATGTAAGTTTAAATATGGAAAGTATAAAGTTGTTGCTGAGGATAGTCAATTTCACTAGGTCTTCCATTTAGACTTTTTCATGTCCACTTTGTATGTTTTTTTCTCCCTTGGGGGTGGGGGGGAACATTCATCATACGGAGGTTTTCCTTTTCTGCAAATTTTATTAGTCTTACTCTATCATCTTTATGTTTGCAACAAAAGAAAAGTTATGATACATCACGAGAGAAGTCTTCAGTTTCTTTATCAGTGTGTCTTATTGTTGGTGCATATAATTGAATGACTTTGAGAGTGTCTTTTTGAGATATGCTAATTTGTTAAATACTTGCTATTTGATCAGATATGTTGTCCAGTTTTTCTCTCAATTTTTTTAAATCAAAGAATTTCTTCACTTTACATCTTTGAGCTTCTGTAGCTCAGTTGATATAGACAAAGCCCTTTGGTTGGAAAGATCTGGGTTCAATTCTTTTCCATGACAAGAGGAGCCTTTATCTGGTTTTTAGGACTTGCTGACTAAAGGTGAATTAGTCAGTCTCATATGGAGGTTTTTTCCACCAGAAACTCATTTTTTTTGTCCCTCAGAACAGGCAAACTGGCCTGTGAACACACACGAATCTACCGTCATAAAATACATACTTAATCCCTCGTCTTGGCATATAATTTCACACAATCCACGAATGTCCTATTTTAAATTTAACTCTTCTGTTAATTTGGTCAGTCATTCTATATTAGACTAGCTCTACATCATCCATGTGTTAAGGCTTAAGTGCTGGGGGGTGGGTGACTGTTAGTGAATGTATTGGATTATAATAACCCTATATAAGAGGGCAGAATTAATTAGTTGGGAATAAGTGTCCTAACTACTGAACTTGCATATCCTTAACATTCTCTTGGCCAATGGCTACAACTCCCAAAAATCCAAAAAATATTAAAACCATGTAACTGCAACCCCCCCCTTCAAAGCAAAGATTATTCAAAATCTATCACCATTCCATATATCTGGGGCACATTCAAAATTAACAAAAATCTCAAGGAAATATGACTTTATATAACCAATTACAAACCATAGGAAATTGACATCTCTTATCTGCTCCATCAAAGACCAGCCACATCCTCTACACCTACCAGGGGTATACCAGGTCCCTTGCAGTTGCAAACTGTCCTACTACAGCTAAACGACAGCCAATATCAGAATATCCGAACACAAGATTTACATTCAGTTCCACCAATATAGCCACTCATAACTTACTATGCTTTGGACATCCACCACAAGGACACATTGGAAGAAGGCCACTCTATTACACTGTAGCAAATACAAGTATGAAAGACTATTCCTCGAATCTGCTTCAGCTATGAAAAACTTTCCAAACCTCAACAAATTTGGGCATATAAGACTGCCCCAAATTTGGGAATCATACATTTTAAGATCGTCAGCCAAAACCTAATTCAGTCCACTGGGGGTAGCACTCTGAATAGGACTCAAGGCCCGACTTCTTTTGCCCTTTATTCAGCCTCATTTGCTCAATGTTGTGTGCCTGCATGCATATATCATTGTTTTTTGTGATCCCTGATGATGGCAATGTAACATTGCTGATATATAATAGGAAGGTTATTTAAATTATACATGTTTTTGGTCATAAAATGTTACAAAATATGACTTATTGTTAAACTGACCATAGATTTTTAATTCGTATGTATATTCGTACAATATTGCCTACCGGTTTCACTAGTAAACTGACTAGCTTTCTCAAGCTTGCACAGTACGAAAAAATGGTAAATGCAAAAAAGGTTTAAGAATACAAAAAAATGTTAGTACCCCTTAGGTAGCTAAGGTAACACATTCGCGTGACATTTCTACTTAGTATCATGAACACGCGTTACATGCAAACGCGTAATATGATTATTCGCGTACTGTAGTTCTGTTGAACTGAGGGAATTAATTAGATTTTTCCAAGTATCGCTCAGTATGGCCCTTGATTTCTGTTTAGGTTGCTGCCTGTACTTAGCACTACTGCTGTGTCTTTAAATAATCCATGTCTGTAATCTTCGTCTACATAGGGCATAGAGTTGTTATTCCAGTCTATAGTGTGGTTCGAAGTTGAAAAGTGGTGTGCTAACCTGGAGGTGGTCGTTCTGTTTGATTTACATCGCCAACATGGTCTTTCTGTCTTATTTCCAGGCTTCTCGAAGTTTGTCCAATGTAGGAAAGACCACACATTTTATGGGTTCAGTTTCCACCAAAATTGCGAGATTGTTAAAGGCCCATAACATTAGGGTTGTATTTAAACCAGCTACTAGCATCAGACAGATTCTAAGATCTCCTAAAGACAGTGTTCCATTTTATAAATATCCAGGTGTGTATAATATTCCATGCACGTGTGGTCTTTCCTACATTGGACAAACTTTGAGAAGCCTGGAAATAAAACAGAAAGAACATGTTGGCCATGTAAATCACAACAGAACGACCACCTCTTGGTTAGCATATCACTTTTCAACTTCAATCCACACTATAGACTGGAATAACAGCTCTATGCCCTACGTAGACGAAGATTACAGACATTGATTATTTAAAGAAGCAGCAGTAGTGCTACGTACAGGCAGCAACCTAAACAGAAATCAAGGGGCCATACTGAATGATACTTGGAAAAATCTAATTAATTCCCTCAGCTCAACAGAACTACAGTACGCGAATAATCATATTACGCGTTTGCATGTAACGCGTGTTCATGATACTGAGTAGAAATGTCACATGAACTTGTTACCTTAGCTACCTAACAGGTACTAATGTTTTTTTGTATTCTTAAACCCTTTTTGCATTTACCATTTTTTTGTACTGTGCAAGCCTTGAGAAAGCTAGTCAGTTACTAGCGACACCGGTAGGCAATATTGTACGAACATACGTACGAATTAAAAATCTGTGGTCAGTTTAACAATGTCTTATATTTTATAATAGGAAGGTATTAAAATTTTTTATAAGTAATGTTCTGCTGCTATTTATATCATAATGTAATGGGCTAAAGCATTCTTAACCAACTGTGGCAGACAGTGAAAATCAGCTAAAACATTTCAAAACTAATTACCATCAGTGTATTATAATGCTTTGGAAATGATGTTAATATTATATATACAATCAGTTTAACAATAAGTCTTATATTTTATAATAGGAAGGTATTAACATTTTTTATAAGTAATATTTTGGTGTGAGAATCTAGCAGAACAAAATATACAATTGGGTGCTGTTATAGACCAGGTGATGGAATAGCTGGGGATAGTATGCATAGGCAAATAGAAGAAATGAGTGGAAGGAGGGTAATTAATATGGGTGATTTCAATTATGGTAACATTGACTGGAAAGAGGAGAGGACACATGGGAGGAAGGAAGATTTTATGCGGTTATTAAGGGACAACTATCTGTGGCAGCATGTAGCGGAAAATACCAGGGGGCAGAGAGTACTTGACCTAGTAATTACAACTGAGAATGTGGCTGTAACGAACGTGACCGTGTTGCCACCAATTGGTGAGCGTGACCATAAGGTCATGACTTGGGAGGTGGCTAAAGGAGTGGAATTTACAATTAAGACAGGGTACGTGGAATTAACGGCCTGGTAAGTATGACAAGCTTAGGTGTGTGCTTGGCTCAGTGCCATGCATGTAAAACTGCATGGGCTGGATGTTGATAGCACATGGGAAGTGGTTAAGAAGTGTTTGCAGGAGGCAGTGGTTGACTGTATACCAAGAGTCCAAATAATAAATCAAGTAGGGGTTAAATGGATGAATAACACTATTAAGCTTGAGCTGCAAAAAAAAAGAAACAATTGTGGAGGAATTTTAAGGAGAAAGGTGACCAGCAGGCGCAGGAACAGTATAAAGCTCAGGCCAGAAGGGTAACGAGTGTGGCAAGAAAAGCAAAAATAGGATTACGAAAGAAAATTGGCCATGCAGGCTAAAGAGAATCCCAAACAGTTTTTTCAATATGTGGCAAGTAAAAGGAAAAATGTTCATGGTAGAATGATCTTAAAAAATGCTGAGGGTAGGGAGGTAACCGAATCAGTTGATATTGTGGAATTACTGAGCGAGCACTTTGCAAGAGTATATCATCCAGGTGGTGACATTGCAGGAATTGAAGAACCAACAGCTTATACTGGAATTGTGATGAATGAAGTAGATGTAACTAGTCTATTACAGAACCTGAATGTCAATACATCTGTGGGATTGGATGGTATACTAGCTTGTGTCATATGTGAAGCAGCTAAAGAATTGTCAGTGCCCTTGAACATTTTGTTTAATTTGAGCCTCGGGTCTGGGTCTGTCCCAAGGGGGTGGAAAGAGGGGAAAATAGTTCCGCTGCATAAAGGTGGTTCCAAAGCTGCTGTTGAAAATTACTGGCCACTCAGCATAACAGGAATCGTTATCAAGGTCTTGGAGAAAATAGTCAAGAGGAAAATACAAGATTGGATAGAAGAAAATGGGATACTGTATCGGGGACAGCATGGTTTTGTGAAGGGTAGATCATGCCTCAGTAACTTGCTCACGTATTATAACACAGTGACGGCTGAACTGGATAAGGGTAATGGGTTTACAGTGATTCTACTGGACCTTGCTAAGGCCTTTGACAGGATACCACATCGAATTCTAATCAGTAAATTGCAGCATATGGGGATGGATATAGGGTTGGTGAGATAGATAGGAGGGTGGTTGACGGAGATATATGTGAGAGTGGTTTATTCAGGAGTAGAGTCCACAAGACGGCCTGTGACTAGTGGTGTGCCACAAGGATCTGTTCTTGGACCACTGCTGTTTAATTTGTTCATTAATGATATAGGAAAGGATCTGAGAGGAACAGTTCATTTGTTTGTGGATGATGCAAAGTTGGGTAGGACAATAGTGAATGCAGAGGATGTCAAAATTTTGCATGATGATTTGTATAGATTGGAGGTCTGGGCTAAGGAGAATGGATGTCAATTTAATGTGGCTATATGTAAGGTTATACATTTTGGAGTGAAAAGATTAGCAGCAGATTACTACATTGGTGGAACTGTACTTCAGGAAATTGATGAGGCATGAGATTTAGGAGTGTTGGTGAATAAGGAGGTGAAGTTTAGGGGGCACATTGCAAAAGTGGCCAAATCAGCTCATCAAATTACTTGGTTGCTGAAGAATACGTTGATAAGCAGAGACAAGCAGGTTATTGTTCCTCTGTATGGAGCCTTGATAAGACCCCATCTCGACTACTGTGCCCAGATTTGGTCACCTAGGTTTCTTCTTGTTGGGGAGGTGGTTGAGAGGATCCAGAGGCGAGTGACCAAGATTAAAAACAGGTCTGTGGAATGAATCTTATGAGAACAGGTTGAGGATTTGTGGGTTGCAAAAATTGGTTGATAGGCAGAGGAGGGGTGATATGATTGAGAATTCAAATTACTGAAGGGTTTCTATAAAATTAATTCAGAAGATATTTTTGAGAACAGGGCTGGTTGTGGGAGGACTAGGGGACATCCATGGAAACTGGGCAAAAGTGTGGTTAGTAAAAGTGTTAGAGCTGGGTTTTTTACTTTTAGAGTGGTGAATGAGTGGAATGGGCTGCCAGAGTCTGTGGTGGATGCTGTGACAGTGAAGGAGTTTAAGGCAACGTATGATAGATACTGTATGAATGTCGAATAGTTGTGATGAATATGATTTAGGGCCTACCTCGATGAGTCTAATGACTCCCTGGAGTTGCCCGTAATAATAATAATATTCTGCTGCTATTTATATCATAATGTAATGGGCTAAATCATTCTTAACCAACTGTTGCAGACAGTGAAAATCAGCTAAAACATTTCAAAACTAATTACCATCAGTATATTATAATGCTTTGGAAATGATGTTAATATTATATATACAGTCATCCCTCGACGTAACGTCCATTCGAGTTACGTCCTTTTGAAGATGTGTCCATGATCCCACAAGGGAATAAATAACACTTTTGGCTATGCTTTCGTACAAGACACAAGTGAGCATAAGGTAGAGCACGCACAGTGGCAACAGCGCTTTCACCTGCAACCTCCCTCGGCAGTCAGCACATGTCTTCAGCAGTTCCTCTGTTGATTTTGTGTTTGAGAAATGGGTTGTATATTTATAGTTAAATATCTCGAGAATTTTTGTGCAACATGGCCCTACACGCACAATCAAAAAACCTAGTGAAGAATCACAGAAAAAAAAGAGGTGAGCAGAGCAGTTAATCTTGAAACAAAGTTGCAAGTTATAAAGCAACATGAAGCTGGTAAGTCCGTCAGTGTGATCGCACATGACTTCGGATGGTCTCATTGTACAGTGACAACCATTTTAAAAAATAAGGATAATATCTTAGAAGCTGTGAAAGGATCTGCTTCCATTAAATCGACGATAGCGATAAAGCAATGAGAAGGTCCTATCGGTGATATAGAAAAGCTGCTGGATAGAGGACCTGAACCAAAAGTGCATACCCCTTAGCACTGTGACCATAACTGCTAAGTCACTAAATCTCTTCAACATGTTGAAGGAAAAAGCAGAACCCAATTATGACTACAAATTCAAAGCTTTTTCTGGTTATTCATGAGATTCAAGCAGCGTTTTGCACTGCATAATGTGAAAATGTATGGGAATCTGCAATTGCTGAGAAGGCTGCCAAGGAGTTTGTGGGAAAATTTGATAAAATTATTACACAGGAAAATTATTTGCCACAGCAAATATTTAATATGGATGAGATGTCCTTGTTTTGGAAAAAAAAGCCCGAGCAGACATTCATCCACAAAAAAAAGCTAAAATCTATACTTTCAAAGTTCTTAATACTCGTATTACGATTCTGTTACGGGTAATATGGCTGGATATAAACCGAAACCATTTGTGATATGTGTGAATCCATGAATCTTCAAAAATATTAGCAAGCATACTCCCAGTTCATTATCGGAGCAATAAGAAGTCGTGGATGACTCAAAAATTGTTTGAGGATGCCTTAATCAACTGTTATGCAAGTGAATTAAAAAGCTACTGTGTGAAAGAAAATGTAGAATTTAAAATTTTATTAATTCTAGATAATGCCCCAGGTCATCCGTCTTATAGCAATGATCTTCGCCAAGTTCATGTTTTTCCCTCCAAACACTACTTCATTGATCCATCCAGTGGATCAGAGAGTTTTTGCAGTGTTTAAGGCTTATTACCTATGGAGAACTTTTTCACAAGCCATTTCTGCTACTGAAGGAAATGACCAGACTCATGCATTTCTGGAAAACATTCAATTATCATGCTATTAAAAATATTGCTGTGGCTTCGGTGACCTCTCAATGTATGAGAGGTCACCGAAAAACGTGCATATGGAAAAAGACATTAAAAAGGTTTGTGCATGATTTTGGAAGTTTGTAATAGTAGGCCTAGCAAACAACCTGAATCTTGAAGTGAATGATGACAACATAATTCAACTCATAGAAAGTTCCCCTGAAGAAGAGTTGACCAACGAGGAATTGGTCGAACTGGAAGAACAACTGTTGCAGAAGAGGAAAAATGAGAAAGGGAAGTGGGAAAAATGAAACAGGAAGAGGTAGTTAAACAATTTACAGTGAAGGGTCTTGCAGAAATGTTCTTTGCAGTTAGCGATTCTCAAAATGACTGAAGACATGTACTCCAATATTGAACGCTACTTAATAATAGAAAGGAAAAAAAAAGTTTATTATATACACTTGATCAATATAATCCCAATAAAAGTTTTTCCAATAGAAAGGAAAGTTTCGTGATGCGTTTGCTTGCTATGAACAAATTTATGATGAAAAGAAGAGGAATAAGGAAAGCACATTACATTTTCATAAAAAAAAATAAAGGTTACACCAGAAGAGCCACAGCCTGATCATTCACACAGGGAGGGTAATGAAGATGTGATTGTGGAGGAAGATTTGGGTGATTATTCTCCTGTTTTATAGTAGCAGTAACACACAGTACAGTTTTATAATAAGGTTTAAAAATTAAAACGACAGTATACTTATTAAGTCCCTAACCCCTATAACTCTGTTGATTTAACGTATCGATTTACGTCCTGACGGATGGAACAGAACCCAGACATGAGTTGAGGGATGACTGTGTATATATTTTTTTGTAATTTGTAAAATTCTTGATAGGAATATTTGATCTTGTGTGTTTATCTTGTCTTGTGTTATTTGTTTCACAAGGATACTAAATTTTTTCTTATTTGAACACTAAATTAATAGAAAAGTTTATATATATATATATATATATATATATATATATATTTTTTTTTAAATATTGTGAACATGTTCTGATTTTAAGTCAGATCTTTATTATATGCACATTTTATCCATCCTTCCAAGATGGTACTGATATGGACGAAGGGTGCCCCCATTTTCCAGAGATTTTGAAACATTTCATATTAATCAAAAAAAAAAATTACCACGAGTCGTTTTTTGGTTCCTTAGCAGATGACTGTGAAAAAGTGATCTCACAATTCATAATCATGATATTTATAATTTGCAACTCTTCATTTTCAAATATATATGATTTAGTCATGATTAGACTCCACTTTGTGAAGGTTCTTGGTATGTTTGTGGATCACAATCTTCTCTGTTCTGTTATCACCAGAAATGCAGAAGCATAATCTGCATCATGATAACTATCATACGCTATCAAATTTTTTTACTCAGCAAAAAATCATGATATCCGTATTCTTTATATCTTGTGTTAGGTATTTGTTTATAATTGTAACTCAGATGCATGGTGAATAGATGCTGAGATTATTTTCAAAAGGGATAAGAAAAAAAATGCCAGGCAGACTATGATAAGATTGATAATGTTAACATAAGGTAAGATAGACAAAAGCTGACTTTTTTGTTAGAAAAAAAAAAATGAGTCCAAATCAAAATTATTTGTGAATTAGCATCAGTAGAAGTAGTGACTTATCTACATATTCGAAAAGTAATATTTCTAATAGTGGATAGAAATACAGTTGGTTTCCACTATATCAAACTCATAGGAACCACGACTTTGCTATAATGAATGGATTTTGACACAGCTTTCTGTTATACTTTGATCAGGACTTTTCAGCAGTTTTGTTAAAGTGAACAATTTTGCTGTAGTAAAAGTTGACTGCATGTAGTTATTTTAAATGGTACTTGCCAGTTGTGGAAATTGCTTTTATATTAACGTTTGTTTTTAAATTTCACTTCAGGAAGAATCTGTTCTCAGGTTAATTCAGTATAGAGCACAGTTTTTAAATCCTGAAAAAGATCTCATTAGTGATTTACAACACATTATGGAAAGGTATTTCAGGTATGATTTATTATTATTATTATTATTAATTTAATATCTTATGCATCCTAGACTTAACAGTAACTTCTAATCAGTGTTTTTGATATGCAAAATTTGAGTCTTCACTCAGAAAATTGTTTCCCAACTTGTCATGTACTGTGTATCTATCCCAGATTTGTTTAGAGTGGGAGAGGAATTGAGTTCATATATATATATATATATATATATATATATATATATGACTACCTGTTTATCACAAATAAGCACTGTATTAATTATGGTGCTGCTTCTTAATTGGTACATCATAATTATTTGTTAGTATATTTCTGATTGTAGAAATACAATTACAATGACTTGAATGTAGTGCCTTATAAGTTCTGTGGCAGGTGTTTTCGTCTCTGAAGATGTTAGTTTGAAATGTGACAAAATATTAGCAACTTTTTTTTGTATGGTTGGTTTGTGAGTCAGTGTGATAAAAGTTAATGCAAACAATGGTTTTAGTAAATAAGAAGTGAATGATCATTATATGGGCGATTTTAATTATGGAAATATATATTTGAATGAAGAGATAGCATTAAGGAGCAAGGAAAACAAAAATCTGAGAGACAGTTGCCTTATTTATTATCATCATCATCATCATCATCAAATTCCTGCCATGTACCCTCAAGGGGTGTACAGGATATGACAGTACTACATGAAAAATTACATCATTACTAACTTCCTATCTACAATTTTCCTCCAAATCAGTCTGTCACTTGTCAAGACTCCAACATTATCAGATCTTATATTTCTATCGTCTAAGGCACTTTGTACTGTATCAATCCACCTATATCTTGGTCTTCCTCTGGGTCGTTTTCCTGCTAACCTGGCAGAGAACACTTGTTTTGCTAATCTTTCCTCTCCCATTCTATTTAAATGACCATACCACCTGAGATTAGCTCTGCTAACGCATTCCTGGATGCTGACAATGTCAAGTTCTTTCCTAATATCCTCATTTTTAATATGATATTGCCATTGATGCCATCTGTTCACGCCTCGAATCTTTCTCAGGACTCTCATATCTGCGGTCTCTAGTCTTTGGTCAAGTGTTTTACTTCTGACCCAGCTCTCAGATCCATAAATTAAAACTGGTTTGAACACTGTCTTGTATACAGCTAATTTAGTGTTTCGACTAATTTCTCTCTTACTCCATATGAATTTATTCAATTGACTTCCTACCATACCAGCTTTGTTGATTCTGTTGTCTATTTCCATATTTAATTTACCATCTTCACTAAAAATCGTGCCTAAGTAGCTGAAATGTTTTACTTGTTCCACAGGTTCTCCATTCACAACACAGTTGACATTTTCAATGATTCTGCCTATTTTCATTGTCTTTGTCTTTTTATTGCTGACCTTCATACCATATCTATTACAACAGCTATTCAGTTTAGTCTTTATTTATTTCCTTATTTATTATAGTCCTTATTTATTATTATTGATTTATTGTATCATGGTAAAATACAGTGAGAAACGTAATACACCAATGTAACAGATGTATGACAACTAAAAGCCACGTTAAAGAAAGTTTTACAAAGAAATTTTCAATTTTTCAAGGCCAGTTTATAGCTTTTGTTGTAACGTTATGTATATCTTGTATAGTGCTCTCAAAAGCATATATCGGGCAGTTCTGTAAAATATGGTCAATAGTTTGAGAGTTATAGCTGCAGTCACAAGCAGGAGAATCGGTCCATTTCCATTTATGTAGGTGGTGCTTACATCTGCCTTGTCCAGTTCTAATGTGGTTTAAGGTTGTCCAAAGATTACATGGTAGTCCAAATCTGGGTAGTTTAGATGTAGGTTGTGATATAGCTAATGTGGGATTCTTATAGTGTTGGTTCCATTCATCTTTCCATTTATCAGTCAAGTTGAAAGATTCATCTGTTAATTACTTTGCTGTTCTCCAACTAGGATTTCTTGATTTTAGTCTCCTTGCAAGGGGGATTTTGTATGTCTTTGTGGATAGGTAAGTTAACATTTTGGTTAAATTTTGTCCATAATTTAGCAAGAGCTGCTTTTCTGTGTAAGTTAGGAGGTGCGATGTTGCTGATGACAGGGAGTCAATAATTTGGTGTAGATCTTATAGTTCCTGTTATTATTCTCATTGTTTGATTAAGTTTGGTGTCTACTTTAGAAGTATGAACACTGTTGGGCCAAACTGTGGGGCAGTAATCCTCAGTTGAATAAACCAAGGCGAAAGCTAATAGACGTAAAGCTTCAGCATCTGCACCCCAAGTCGAACCAGCCAGCTTCTGAATTACGTTATTATGAATTTTTATTTTCTGAGGTACTTTCACTAGGTGTTCTTTAAAGGTGAGTGTTATATCTAGGTACCTAAATATTTAGCTGTACTGTTAAAGTTCAATAATGTATCTCTGAAGAACACAGTAGGTTTGATAGGTTTGGATTTAGATGCCTCTGTTTGAAATATGAGTCCAGAATTTTCAAATCATTTGTAATTATTTTTTCAGCTTCATTAAACTTAGTGCTTTGTGTGATTATTGCAAGGTTGTCTACATAAGCAAATTTCCTTGAACTGGTTTGAGGGAGATCATAAATTATATATATTAAACAACAATGGAGATAGTACAGAGCTTCGAGGGAATCCATTATTAATATTGCGTGGTCGACTTTTTGAAATGCCTGCAAATACCTGTATCTATCTGTTATTAGCATATTGTTCAATAAGTTGTTATTATTATTATTATTATTACATGACACCTCTAGGGAGTCCAAAGAATCATCAAGGGAGAACACCTACTCTGCAACTCTATCCACCACTCAATCCACCAACTAATGAACTGCAACTATACCAATGGCATCTACCACCCACCACCACCACTAGTATTTTCACAGACAACCTCAAACATCCATGCCCATGGTGGGATTCGAACCTGCAGCCTTTGGGCTTCAGAGTTGATATGCTAACCACTCGGTCAACCAGGTTGGCAAATGATAAACGGTATGGAAATAAGTTGGCGAATCTTCTACATGGAATCATCTTCAGAAATTTAAATAGCAGGCCCTTTCTCCACACTGTGTCATATGCTGATAAGTCAATAAACACAACAATAGATTTCAGATGTCTTTCAAAATCATTCTCGATCATTGATGTAAGAGTCAGTACTTGTTCATAACATTCTCTTCCTTGTCTGAAGCCTGCTTGCTCAGGAGGTATTAGGTTGTTTATGTTGGGAGATATTATGTTGTATAATATAATCCTTTCCATGAGTTTAAGAGTAACACTCATAAGAGCTATGGGTTGGTAGGTTGCTCCTAGGGATAGATTTTTGCCTGGTTTTAGAATGGTTATTATTTTCGTTCTTCTAAAGAGAGAGAGGGAAGATTTCTTGAAACCAACATGTTATTATATAGGTTAGTTCAGGGTTTCCCAAAATTCTTGGTAAGTGGAGCCCTAAAGCAAGCAAAAATTTTTTGTGGAGCCCTCACAACTCAATCTTTAAAATAAACATGAAAAAAAAAGGAAAATTTCAGTAAACACTCACCATTTTACAATTTAGTGCTCCATAAATTTGAAAAATTTAAGTTCATTTTAATGATTACAGTGCAGTTGTCAAAACACCTGCACGGTAATCATTAAAATGAACTTAAAATGAACATTAAAATGAACTTTGAAAACCTCTGCAGTTCAAAAACTGCAGAGTTTTTCAAAGTCTCGTATGATGGGCATAACTTGTAGCATCATATCATTAATTCATTAATTAAAAAAAAAAAGTGAATGTTTGTAAA
The DNA here is from genome assembly GCF_054136105.1 of Typopeltis vanoorti. NCBI lineage: Eukaryota > Metazoa > Arthropoda > Arachnida > Uropygi > Thelyphonidae > Typopeltis > Typopeltis vanoorti. The sequence continues at coordinate 31,493,137 of NC_143551.1, forward strand.
CAAGATCACGGAGCCTTAGAATTTCAGTTTTGGAGCCCATTTTGGGAAACCCTGGATTAGTTCACCATTTTATGACATTCTTGCCAAAATTTTTAAGAAATTCTTGAAAAATTCCATCTTGTCTGGCAGCTTTGCCATTTTTAAGTATTTTGTTACCTCTTCAATGGTAAACAGTCTGGAAAGGGTAGAGTTTGGTTTTAAGGATGTCTTCAGTTTCCACAGTTGTATGCTGATGTCTTTTACAAACTGGCGATCATAAAGGTGTTTAGAAGTTGCAACTATATGTTTTGCCTTCTCTTCAACATCAATAGGTTACTGTTTCTTAGATGCTGATGCACTAGGATCCAGTCTCTGCACAAAGGACCATGCTTGTCCACTTGAATGTGTAAAATTGATGTTTTCAATTGTCTCAATCCATTTCCTTCTCCTTGCATTATCTAAGGAGTGCAGGAGATCCTTAGATACTGTCTGGTCTTCTTTTTCTATAAATTCATGATAGAGGTTGTTGCTATCACTGTTCCAACCCAGAATATATTCTTTCCTGTAACCTCTAGGGATAGTTTTCTTTGCAGCTTCTTTAATCACTCCTATAAATCTACCATAAATGTTAGGTATAGGTTTTTTCAACCTAATATTGGCATCTTCTTATTCAGCAAAGTTCTTCCAGTTTGCCTTATTGACGTTTCATCTAGGATTTGGGACAGACAACATAAGTGGTATATGAATTCCAAGAGAATATAAGATTGGTCTGTGCTGATCACTTGGAGAAGGCCCAAGAACTTTTCTATTTATGCTGAGACTTTGATGAATCATGATTCTTGGTTACAAAGCAAAGATCTGGAGTGTATCCTCTATGCCATCTAGCTGAAAAAAAGGTACAACTATCTTTAGCATCATATATTAAGTTAAAGTTCTGGTCTGCCATCCATTCCACCAGCTTTTCACCATTATCATCATTTTCGTTATAACCCCATAAATTGTGATGGCTATTGAAATATCCCAGTATCATGCGTGGATGTTGTCGATTGGTTAAGGGGGATCAGGCCAAGTGGCATTCAAGGGGTTTATAGATGTTTGTAATTATGGTGTCAGCTATTTGGATAGTTGCTGAGAATATGCTGTTGTAGTTACTTGTTGGCATGAGTTTACAACTCTCAATATCTTCTTTTACATAGGTTGCAATTCCATATTTAGGATGATTAACTGAAGCAATTAATCGGAATCCTTGCTGTGGACTATTTGGCATTATCCAGGGTGCACCATGTGGAGGCAGCATACATTACACTCCTTAGTTGCCTTAGGCATTATGTAATGGAAAGTACATGTCTTAGATTTTGTCATTGCATCAGAGGATGTTATTGTCAACAAGGTTTCAGATCTGGCTCTGGTTTAGGAAAGTGACCAATAGTTAATTAGCCGAGTGGTGGTGGTCAGCCATATGAAGAGTGCTGTGAAGAAAAGATATGTAGAACTACAAGGCCAGTGATTATAGTTTTGATTATAGCTTTGAACTTAGTGCTGCTTGGGCGGCAGCAGCACTAATCATTGAATATTTTAATTGTAGCTCGTGAATGAATGATATCATTCATCAGCATTAAATACTTTAACCAGTATTCTTTGCAGTGATTACCTGTTTGATTATGAGAGGATATGAGGTAATGATGGAAATAATCTTTTATCTCCTTTTTTTTTTTTTTAGCATCACACACATGAGAGATTACTATAAGTACCCAAGTAGAATAATTATGTGCGTATAGCTATTCTACTTCGTCATGGAATATTTAATGGTAGCAATGCCTGAAAGTATTCCAAAGGTAAGGGAGGTTAAATAAAGTAGATGTAAAATGGATGGGTGAAATTAATCAGATAATCAGGAAGAAAGCATGATAGAGACAGTATGAGGGAGATAACATATAAACAAGATGCAGTAAACAGTTATAGTATTATTATTATTACCACCCCAAGACCTCATGGAGTCAAAGACTCATCTGGGAGGTCCTTTTATCACATGCACACAGCTCATCATACCATGTTTTAAACACATTCAAACTCTTTGCAGACACCACATTCTCAGGCAAGGCATTCCAATCATTCACAACTGCACGAAAAAAACCTGCCTCTCACTCCCCTACTCACACCCTCTTTATACAGTTTCCAGGGATGACCTCTAGTTCTCCTATCTCCCACTATTCTCTGTAAAACTTCTCCAGCATTGATCCTATAACAACCCCTTACCAACTTGTAGGTTTCTATCATATCTCCCCTCTTCCTCCTGTCCACCAGACTCTGCAAATTACATCTTCTCAATCTTTCCTCATACTCGACATTCCAGAGGTCAGAAACTACCTTAGTCAGTCTCCTTTGGACCCTTTCCAACATCTCTTCATCCTTTTGAAAACCCGATGACCAAATCTGGGCACAATAGTCCATGTGTGGCCTAATCAAAGCCTTATACAATGGAACAAGAATCTCCCTACTTCTACACGTCAGTGTCCCCTCCACATCATTCCTAGAAGCCTTTGTGTTGTCTTCACAATTTTGGCTATGTGTCCCCTAAATTTTAGATCCTTATCCACTATCACTCCTAGATCTCTAATTTCCTCTACCTCCAACAATATATTCTCACCAAGCATAAATTCTGCATCCCATCTTTGTTTTCCAAATTTTAAAACCTTACATTTTGCAACATTGAATTCACATCCCCATTTCCGTGCCCAATCACTCAATCTATTCAAGTCTTCCTGTATGGCCACAACATCTTCACTACACTTCATGGTTCGTCCCAACTTTGCATCATCTGCAAACAACTGAATATCTCCATCCAAATCTTCACATATATCATTAATATAGGTGAAGATTTACTTTACAAGTTAAATAGTAATGGACCTAAAACAGACCCCCGAGGCACTCCACTAGTGATTTACACAACTTGTTGATACCTATCAGATAGCCAGTCTCCAATCCATGCACCAATCTAATATCCAACCCCATCTGCTCTAGTTTGACAGTCAACCTATCATGAGGTACTCTATCAAAAGCCTTTGCGAAATCCAAGTATATTACTGTGTATCCTTTTCCTCTGTCCAAGGAAGCAGTCACTTTATTGTAATAACTAAGTAGATTACTAAAACATGACCTCCCTTTAGCAAATCCATGCTGTCCATCAAAGATAATACCATTGTTATCAACCCAACTCTGGATCCTAGTTCTCACAAGCTTCTCCAACAACTTAATCACAACACCTCACTCACAGATAGGCCTATAGTTTGATGCTTGAGTTCGATCACCTCCTTTATGAAGTAGCACAACCTTGCCCTCCTTGCACTCCTTAGGAACTTGACCGAGTGCAAGACTCATATTAAAAAAATATGTCAAGGCAGGTGTCAACTCCCTGGCACATTCCTTCAGAATACGTGGTGACATATTATCAATTCCCACAGCCTTATTAACATCTAGTTTACTCAACTCCCAATACACCTCTTGCTCACCTACAGTCAGTCTCTCCTCCCCATCATCAACTGCTCTCAATCCCTCCATGAAGTCACATTCACAAGATTGAAAGATCTATATAAACTGTTCATTAAGTATCTCCACCACACATTCTTCATCAGCTGTCTTTATACCATTTTCTCCAATCAGTATCATCCTTCCATAATTATTCTTTCTTTTGCTGGCTACATATCGAAAGAACTCCTTAGGATTCTTTTTGGCTTCATTAGCCAACTGCTGTTCATACCTGTCTTTAGCTACCCTCACCAACCAAGTCACCCTCCTTGCTTGGTCTTTTGTAGTCCTCATGGAATTGGTTATTTCCACTTCTCTTATGCTGCCTCCACAATGCCCATTTTCTCTGTATCGCATGCTTAATCTCTTTATTCATCTACCTTATTTAACCTTCTCACCCTTGGAATACATTTAGACATTGCAACTACTAAACAGTTTTTTGAAAATTCCCCAAGCTGCATTGATCTCTTTTCCAGCTAACTCCTCATTCCACACTACACCCGCAAGCTGTCCTGAGCTCTTCATAATCACTTTCAGAATCTAATCACCCCCCTTGTAGTTCCAAGGGGGTGATTAGATTCTGTTTACCTGTATTCCACATATACCCTTTTCTCACAGAGGTCCTCGCATTGCTGGACCTCTGTGATATACATCTGTGATATACTTTGTGATATACATCTCATATAATCATCCACCAATTGGTGAGAGTGACCATGAGGTGATTACCTGGGATGTATAATGTGCAGGCTAGAAAATTTATATATTTGGTAAGGTAAACAAAGCAAAAGTACAGTACAAGAGCTGTATAGCCTATCTATCTACAAAAAAAATCTCATTTTATATTCTCTACGTATGTGGTCAGTAAATGTGCTCTGCTGAATGTATAATTTCTTTACTCCCCTGCATTAATATGAACAAAAGAATATTCCTACCCCCCCCACACACACACTTTCATTCTGTTTACCTGTATTCTCTTCTGGTACAGCCTTCATAAAGAAGTGTTCCCATGGACTCTCTTATCTGTTGAGGGGGGAGATAAGAATATCAATAGCAAATTCCTTTTTCCCCCTGTCTATACATGATATTAATGTTACAGAGCCATAAGTTTGAAATCTCTCTCTTGTGTGTATATGTGTGATACTAAAAAAAAAAGTAGAAGAAAGACTGTTATTTCCATCACCTGATATATCCTCTCATAATCAAACAGATAATCACTGCAAAGGTTAAATATTTAATACCGGTTCAAGTATTTCATGCCGGTGAATGATATCATACAAAGTTTGAGTAATTCTAATGGTGGAAGGATTAGCAGTAACTGAGTAAGAGATATAAATGAACAATTAGGTAAAGTTAATGTTAATAAGGCAGTAGAAATAGCAACATGTCACTATATGTTTTAAAAGAATGTTCCAGGTAGTAGCCTTGACATAGTCTTTAAATGGGGAGAATTCTAAAGCAGCAGTGGGTGGATTGAATAAATTCAGTGGGTAATTTGATAACATTGAGTTTCAAATTACATGCTTGTATCTGAAGTTTGATTCAGGTGCTAGGGAGATTGGTAGAGCCTAGGACCTGAATCAAACTTCAGATACAATTCTAGTAATTTACTTACATATTACAGATGTATTGGACAAGGGATATTTATATACTATATTATATCGATATTTTCTATGGGATTTTGGATAATGAATTAATGAGGTGGGTAGTAGATTGGCTGACCAGTGGATAACAGCAATTTATCTGTGGGGAAGCAATGTTCTTGAACAAGAAAATCATTAATGGTGTGCTTGTTTAACTTAGATTTTTTGATAGTTTTTGGAAGAGATTTAGATGAAACATTGGGAAGAGCCATGAGGAATAAAACTAACATTTTTGGATCTTCTCTATGACCAGATGAACGAGACTACATTTTGGTGTTTTGAAATTTGGAAGGCATGGATAGGATGTTGTGTATTCAGTTTGTGAAAATGTATTGAAAGAAAGGTAAGTGACCTAAGAGTGATGGTAGATAAGAACTTGAGAATTGCAAGGACAGTGCACCATATTATGGTGATGATGAGAAGGCTACTAATGTGTAAAAGTAAAGAGATGACAATTCCTCTGTGCATAGTCTTGATCAGGTCTTACTATTATTATTGTAGTCCATATACTAATGCTCAGATTGTGTCACTTGGATTTTTGAGAACATAATGAGTTATTTGGAAACGGTTCACAGAAAAGTGGCTAAAGTGGTGCATGTCTCCTGGATTTTAAGTATGAGGATATATTGGGGGGGGGGCAAAAACGGTTAAAGTGGTGCATGTCTCCTGGATTTTAAGTATGAGGATATATTGGGGGGGGGGGGGCAAAAACTCAAGCCTGCCTTATTATCTGATACCTCCAGGGAGTCAAGGACTCATCTAGGGAGGCTATAAATCAACCAAACCAGCTGTCATACCTTCCCTTAAATTCATTCACACGAGATGCACTCACTATCCTTAAAGGCAAACTATTACACTCACTCACTGCTCTGGGAGAAAAACCTAGCTCTTACTTTCTTGACTGTGAACAAACTTAACTTCTCTGTATTCTCTCCCCACCTTCCATATAATAAAAAATTTCATCAGACAATATCCTATAACACCATTTAAAAGATTATAGACCACTATCATATCATCTGTTGTATGGTGACTCGTTATTAAGAGGAGTAATAGATGGGAGTGTAACAAAATCGTACTTACCGGGTGCGAAATTTAAGGATGTAAGTGAGAGCATTAGAGTGCAAAAACAGAGGGTGAAAGAAATAACAATTGTGGCTGGTACGAATGAATTGAAAGGTGATAAATTTTTTATGAGAGAGGACTTGAAAGTATTGTTAAAGGTAGCGAAAGAAAAGAGTGACAGAGTTAGAATGGTGAGTCTGTTACCGCGGTATGACAGAGAGGAGTTTAGAAGGAGGGCCATAATCGCAAATGATATTATGCGCAGGTTATGCGGACGGTGTGGTGTGGAATTTGTGGACGTGTGGAATGAGTTTGATGGGCGAAAGGACTTATACAAGATGGATGGCCTGCATTTGAATGGACTTGGTGTGCGGAGACTGGAAAAAGTGTTGCTGAATGAAGTGAAAATGGATGTGCAGAACCAGGGAAACTAGAACTACCAAGGAGGGGGGGAAGTGGATATCCAGACATCAGTGAGACAGTTGAGTGTAAAAATGTATATAATGTACCTGAGCCAGCAATAAGGACAAAAAATGGGAATGGGATATTTAGAATAACGCATCAAGATAGGGGTGGGACAAAGGGAACACTGCAATTCATGTATACTAATGCCAGGAGTATTAGGAACAAGAAGGAAGAATTTTTGGCCTTGATTGGCTCTTCCTGGCCACAGGTTATTGGCATTAGTGAAACATGGCTGATGGAAGATGATATAGTTAGTGGGATAGAATGTGTAGGTTATAGTATGTTTAGGAGGGACAGAGAGAATAAAATTGGGGGAGGGGTGTTATTGATGATAGCTGATGAACTGCAGCCAAGGAGAATTGAAGTATTGCAGGATAGTGAAAGGAGCTCATTTGAGGCTATTTGGTGTGAGATTGATACTGGCAGAATAAAATATACAGTTGGGTGCTGCTATAGACCAGGTGATGGAGTAGATGGTGGAGATGGTATGCATAAACAAATTGATGAAATGAGTGGAAGGAGGTTAATTATTATGGGGGATTTCAACTATGGTAACATTGATTGGAAGGAGGAGAGGACACATGTGAGGAAGGAAATGGATTTTATTCAATTATTAAGGGATAACTATCTGAAACAGCATGTAATTGAAAATACTAGGGGTGTGAGAGTGCTTGACCTGGTAATAGTATCTGAGAATTTGACTGTAATGAATATGACCATGTTGCCACCTATTGGTGAGAGTGATCATAAGGTCTTGACCTGGGAGGTGGCTAAAGGTGTGAAATTTGTGATTAAGACAGGGTATATGTGGAATTACCGTGCTGGCAAGTATGACAAGCTTAGGAGATTGCTTGGATCAGGGCCATGGCATGTACAACTGCAAGGGCTGGACGTCGATAGAGCATGGGAAGTGATCAAAGAGCATTTACAGGAGGTTATGGCTGATTGTATACCTAAGGTCCGAATAGTGAAACAAGGAGGGGTTAAATGGATGAATAACACCATTAAGCTTGAGCTGCAAAAAAAGAAACAACTATGGAGGGAATTTAAAGAAAGGGGTGACCTGCAGGCACACGAACGGTATAAAGTACAGGCCAGAAGGGTAACGAGTGTGGTAAAAACAGCAAAAGCCAATTATGAAAGGAAACTAGCTATGCAAGCCAAAGAGAATCCCAAACAGTTCTTTCAATATGCTGCAAGCAAGAAAAAAAACTGTACATGGCAAAATGATTTTAAGGAATGACGATGGTAAAGAGTTCACTGAACCAGTCGATATAGTGGAGTTACTGAGCGCGTACTTTGCAAAAGTATATCATCCAGGTGGTGACGTTGAAAAAATGAAGGAACCATTAGTTTATATGGGAATTGTGATGAATGAAGTGGAGGTGAATAGTCTATTACAGAACCTTAATGTGAATACATCTGTGGGATTGGATGGTATACCGGCACGGGTCTTGCATGAAGCGGCTAATGAATTATCAGTGCCCTTGACCATGTTGTTTAATCTGAGTCTCAGGTCTGGCTTAGTCCCGAAGGCGTGGAAAGAGGGGAAAATAGTTTCACTGCATAAAGGAGGATCCAAGACTATGGTTGTAAATTACCGACCGATCAGCATATCAGGAGTCGTTGTCAAGGTCTTGGAGAAAGTAGTCAAGGGAAAAATACAGGAATGGATTGATGAAAATGAGATACTGTACAGAGGACAGCATGGCTTTGTGAAGGGTAGATTATGCCTCAGTAACTTGCTCAAGTTTTATAACAAGGTGACGGCTGAACTGGATAAGGGAAATGGGTTTACAGTGATACTGCTGGACCTGGCAAAGGCGTTTGACAGGATACCACATGGAATTCTAATCCGTAAACTACAACATATGGGAATGGATATAAGGTTGGTGAGATGGATAGCTGGGTGGTTGATGGAGAGATATCAAAGAGTAGTTTATTCAGGAGTAGAGTCCAAAAAACGGCCTGTGACTAGTGGTGTGCCACAGGGTTCTGTTCTTGGACCACTGCTGTTTAATCTGTTCATTAACGATATAGGGAAGGGTCTAAGTGGGACAGTTCATTTGTTCGCTGATGATGCAAAGTTGGGTAGGGCGATAGTGAATGCAGAAGATGTCAAAGTCTTGCAAGATGACTTAGATAGATTGGAGTTCTGGACTAAGGAGAATGGATGTCAATTTAATGTGACAAAATGTAAGGTTATGCATTTCGGAGTGAAAAGATTAGCAGCAGTATACCACATTGGTGGAACTGTACTCCAAGAGATTGATGAGGCCAGGGACTTGGGAGTGTTGGTGGATAGGGAGATGAAGTTTAAGGGGCACATTGCGAAAGTAGCTAAATCAGCTCATCAACTCACTTGGTTGTTGAAAAATACCTTGACGAGCAGAGAAAAACAAGTTATTGTACCTCTGTACCGAGCCCTGATAAGACCTCATCTCGACTACTGTGCCCAGATTTGGTCACCTCGGTTCCTTCTTGATGGGGAGGAGGTTGAGAGGATCCAGAGGCGAGTGACTAAGATGATAGCAGGTCTATGGAATCAACCTTATGAGAACAGGTTGAAGATTTGTGGGTTGTAGAAACTAGTTGATAGGCGGAAAAGGGGAGATATGATTGAGACATTCAAATTGCTAAAAGGATTCTATAGGATTAATTCAGATGATATTTTTGAGATCAGGACTGGTGGTGGGAGAACTAGGGGACACCCATGGAAGCTGGGGAAGAGCATGGTTAGCAGGGGTGTTAGAGCTGGGTTCTTTACTTTTAGAGTGGTAAATGAGTGGAATAAGCTGCCAGAGTCTGTTGTGGGTGCTATGACAGTGAGCGAGTTCAAGGCAAGGTATGATAGATACTGTGAGAATGTTGAACAGCTGCGTGAACATGATGTTTAGGGCCTCCCTCGATGAGTCTAAGGACTCCTGGAGTAGCCCGTGGTAATAATAATAATAATAATAATCCCCTATTTCTCTTGTTAACCAGAGTCTGCAATTCACTTATTCACAATCTGTCCTCATAATCTACATCCCATAATCCAGATATAATATTTATAACTCTTCTTTATCCCTTTGGAACCTGAGAGACCAAATCTGAGCACAATAATCCAGGTGGGGGTCTTTTGAAAGCCTTATTAAAGAGGCAAAATGAGTTCCTTATCCGTCAAAGTTTGCTCTGAGTTGTATTTGCAACTTTTGCTATGTGATCTTTGAACTTCAGATTCCTATCCACCAATACACCAAGATCCCTTGCCTCCTCAGTTTCTTGTTACATAACACTGCTAATATAATATGCTGCTGGTACTCTAATCATGCCAAAGTGCATAACTTTGCACTTACTAACATTAAACCGATAGCCATTTTCATTTGTCCAAATTTCCAGCCTATTCAGATCATTTTGTAAGTGCTGAATATCAGTAGCATCCCTGATTGCCTTGCCTATCTTCACATCATCAGCAAACGATTGCACATCTGATGTTAGACCCTGCCTGATGTTATTAATGTACAGATGGAACAATAATGACCCATGGACTGAACCCTGATGAGGTACACCACTGGTCACCTTAAATCTGGCAGGTTCACACACCCATTATATACCACTTTTTGATATCTGTATGTCTGTCAACCATCCCCTGATCCAAGTTAAGAGTTTATATTCCTATCTCATATTCTCCAATTTATGCAACAGCTGTTCATGTGGTATTCTATCAAATGCCTTAGAAAGTGTATCCGTTCCCTTTATCCAACTCAGCCGTAACATTGTTATAAAATATGAGCAAATTGCTAAAATATGACTTTCCTTTAGTAAACTCATGCTGCTCCTTGCAGATTATAGCTTGTTTGTCCCATTTCTGTATGCGATTTCTTACCTTCTCTAAAATCTTCACTACCACTCCAGAGATACTGATAGTCAGTAGTTAGACACATCAGTTTTTGCACACCCTTGTCCATTGGAACTATCATACATTCCTTCCATTCCTGTGGTATTATTCCTGAGCTGAAAATCTAGTTATACAAACATGTGCAAGGCCTTGCCAATTCAGCTAAACATTCCTTTAGCAAACTGACTGATATTCCATCTGTCCCTGTAGACAAATTCTTATCCAGGTTATGCAACAGCTCTTCAACCTCATTTTCATGCACATCTAACTCTTCATCAAATGTAGCACTATGCACCATGTTACATGCACCTGGTTGATTTAGCACTGAACAATGTTATTCATTTTCAACACATGAGTACCATCTGCATTCAGTAAAGTTATTCTTTCACATTTATTCTTTCTTTTGCTTGCGGCATAACGACAAAATTCTTTTGGATTGTCTTTAGCTTGTATGGCCAATTTCTTTTCATATTCTGATTTGGCTTTCTGCACATTACTCGTTACTTTTCTGGACTGAACTTTATATAATTCATAACTTTTCTCACTCTTATTCTCAAGATATTCTTTCCACATCATCATCTTCTTGTGGATCTCTTGCTTAATAATGTTGCACATCCATTTCACTCCCAACCTATTTATTCTTCAAAACGAGGATACATTATCATACTGTCTCATTTAAGCACTTTTTCAAAGATTACCATGCATTACTGACATTTTTCCCATTCAGTAACTGATATCATGGGACCAAAGATAGTATTCCGCTTAGTTGATAATAATTTCCAGCTTTGTAGTTCAGCATGTAACCTGTTTTAATTGGAGCATCAATACAATTAGCAAAGGTTGGTCGATTGGTAGAGCCTCTGCTACTAATGGTTCGCAAAAAGTTAAGCAAGTTTGAGTGCGGTTAGTAGTTGGAAGAGGATCAATCATTCGATGCTGTTGGTACACTCTCCCTTGATGAGTCTTTGGACTTCCTGGAAGTGCCACATAATAATAATAATACTTCCCAAGAAAGCACAGCATTATCACTGTCACCAACTTGTAGTAAAATAGCCATATTCTTAACAGAGATCCCTTTCGATACTTTGAGCAACACTTCCTTCATGCTGCTTGAGAAAGTTGTCTCGCAACAATTCAATAAATTCCTCTTCTTTCTTATCATGAGATTTCTCTTCTACCCAATCAATGTTTGGAAAATTAAAGTCATCCATAATGATCACTCATTTGGTACCCATAAGGCTAAATTGACAATGCATTTCTTCGTTTCCTGTAACTGAGCTGCCAGGTCTGTAGAAACATTCCTCTATGTATTTCATTCTGTTTACCTCCACTTCACACCAAATAGATTCAAACTCATTGCTACATGGAACATTGTTACCATCATTGTTTTCTTGTGTTTCAACTCTAACTGGACTTCAGTCATCTGATATCATTAGTAGTACTCCTTCTCCCTCCCACCCTCTTATCTCCTCTGTCATTCCTGAAAATAGTATACCCATTATACTCAGTCCCAGTTACCATATCTGATTCTGATAGCCAGGTTTCACTAGTGACAACAATCTTAGGCCACATCCTATTCAATAAAGCAACGAACTCAATCCCTTTGTTTCTGTAAAAAAAATTACCTGCAAGAAAAATCCTACCTCATCCCTTCTCATTTTTGATAATGTGCAAGTTTCCTTTCAATATCAACTTTCTCTTCTTGGATTGACTGTCACATCTAGTTTATCCTAGCACAAACAAACACATTACTCGCATAGCTTCCTTAGCCTCTAAAGAGCTTGGTCTCTTCTTTTCTGTTCTAAACATTACTTCACTTCCTCTCAACTCCTAACACTTTGTAAATTTCTGATCCATCCAACTTTGGAGTACAGTTCCCATGTTTGGGGTTGAGCACCCAAAGAATTCTTGATATTCAGAAGAGTGCAATCTGCTTAATAGACAACTCTTCCCTCACAGACTCCCTTCAGTCATTTATCATAGGTACTCTGTTTCATTGCTGTGTCTTTTCTATAGGTATTTTCATGGGCATTGCTCCTCTGAATTGGCTGCTACCATTCCTCCACTTTCTTCTAACCATGGAAGAACTAGAGCAGCCACTGGCCAACACCCATACACTCTCAAGCTTAAAACACACTGAACTAACTTCTCATCAGCTTCCTTCATTCCATCCATTTCTATTCTTTGGAACAATCTGTCATACTGTTTTTCCCACTGAATACAACCTCCCACTCTTTAAGAAATGTATCAGTAGGCTGCATTTTCTTCTTAATCACTTGCCCTCACATGGCACTGTAGTATTTGGCATTGAAGGTCTTGTGACCTTTCATGTATAAAGTCAACATAAAAAAAAATGCCATCTGTAGACTGTAGAGCTTAGTTGCAGTCTGCAGATGGCAGAGCCTAGTTGATAGTAGGAGTGATATGATTAAGAAATATAAGTTTTGGGGTAAGGGATATTTTAATCAGATTAATGTAAAACATTTCATAGCATAAGCATATAGCATATAAGCAAGGAAGTAAGAAGCAGGTTTTTTTTTTTTGAAAAGCAGTGGTGAATAGGGAAAAAGAAATTATTTCAAGGCAAAGTTTGATGGAGAGAATCATGCGGCATATGCAGATGAATACTGTAATACGATGACCATAATTTTGTATTTACATGCATTTTATCTTATTCTGTTATAATGACTCAAATTTGTTTTGTGTCTACCCCAAACTGCGATGCAGTTCTCACAACATTGTACTATGCTTAGCACCAAGTGATTCAGGAGATCTTGAGGCAAATTGGCCCACTCCTCCTCCAGAGGAGTGGAAAGGAAAATTTCCTTCCTTTACTGGAAGGAAATTTCAAGCAGTAATCCATCCCAAATGTGTTCTATGGGGTTGAGATCTGGGGAAATGCTGGCCGCTCAATTCAATTTATATCCTCAGTCTCCAGAAGTATTTCCACTGCTTGTGTATGATGGATGTGGTGTGGTACTGTCATCCATAAAAATGAATTCTTTCTTTCTATTGAGAGGAGACTGAAGAGTCTTCTTGTCTAGACTCTTCTCTAAGATCATTTCATTTTACATGTTTTTATGTTGGTAGACATTGATTTATGTCTACCACAACATTGGTAAACATAAATTCATAACCCAAACTCTTAAAAGAATAAATTACAAGAGGAACAGAACTCATAAGAATAATGATTTACAAGAAGAATTTAAAATCTTAAAGGTTTTAAAATGCATGGAAATTTTTTACCAGAAGGGAATAAAATGAAGATAAAAATATATAGAATTTTTTTAAAAATAGAGGAATATATATTGTGTGACATAATGAACATCCCTGAAGAATGAACAGAGAAACAAAAATCGTAGTGTATTGGCTGTTGTGACTAGGAGTTGCCTTCAGAGGAGTGCGGGAAAGCAATGAAAGGTGAAGTCTGTGGTAAGTTAACTTTTATGCTTGCATCAAATTTTTTAGTCATTGCTCATTGGCGGAAATCTCAGATTTATTTGAATATGGTGGAGCTTCTGATTCTCTGAAATCACACAGGGGCAATGGATTTTATGGAATTGCTGTCACATCTTATAGCTATGGTTTCTGAAATTCTTAACATGATTTCATCATTTTGAAGTCAAATATAGTAGCTTTTTCAATTTGAGGCATGTAGTTCTGTTCAAATGTGTGGATTGCGATTTCAGTTTTCTAGAAATAAGGTGTGAACGATGCTTAACATCCTGGGGACGTCAATGTTAGTATATATAGCCATTGCATTAAGTGAAGTTAGAATGTCATTTTGGAATAAAGCTAGGTTTGATATTTTGTGAAAAAACTCATCGGTGTATTTGATCATACATTTAGATCTGATTAATAATAGTTTAATTAATTTTGCTACGAATTTTGATTGAGATGATGTGGTGGTATCTTTATATGAAATTATAGGATGTATTGGGTAACCTACTTGTTGAATTTTGACTTGTCCAAATATATATGAAGCACAAGTGATCTGGGTTTTTTTTTAATTCATGTAATACACTATCAATCTGATTTTTTGAGATTGGAAGTAGAGTTGTTAGTTTTTTGTATGTGTTTTTGAAAACAAACCCCAACTCAACATCACCAGAGTTAAAGATCGGTACTATCAACGTAAGAAGCCTGAATGGCAAAGAAATGGAGCTAGCTGAGGAATTAGATAAGTACCAGATTGACATAATAGGGGTGACTGAAACAAAAAAGACCAAAACTGGTGAGATCTTTCTGAGCAATAAATACAAAATGTTATATTCAGGCAATGACAATCAAAGAAAAGGAGTAGCCATAGTATTCAACACAAAATACGAGGCTAATCTTCTTGAATGGCAGTCAGTCTCAAGTAGAGTAATGTGGGCAAATATGAGAATGGGGAACTGGACAATGAGACTTATTTGTGCCTATGGTCCCACAGAAGGTTCTACTACGGTAGAAGTGGAGGAATTTTTTGAGGCTTTAGAAAAAGCAACTGACACAATGAAAAAGGAAAAGTTGGTCCTTGTTGGGGATCTAAATAGCAGAGTAGGAAATGATTGTGAGACATACAAAAATATTTTGGGAAAATTTGGAGAAAAGAGCAAAGCTAATAATAATGGCAAATATCTGTTGGATTTCTGCTCAGGACATGGACTGGTTATTACTAACACCATGTTCCAACATAAAAATGTGCACAAATTCGCATGGAGAGAAGAGTCAAGGAATAAGAAAAGTCTCATTGACTATGTTATTGTTGATAGTGATGTTTTCTCCCTGGTGCAAGACACCAGAGTGTACAGGGGATTTGAAATTGGAAGTGATCACTATTTAGTCTTGAGCAGGATAAAATTGAATTTCATATTGAAAAGAATAACATGTAAGAAAGTTTTAAAGCGAATAAAAGTTGAGCAGCTCTCAGATGTGAACTGTAGACTAAAATACAGAAAGATTATTGAAAAGAAAATGAAAGAGTTTGAGAACAGGAATCAAACCTTGGAGATTCAGTGGCAAACTCTGAAGAAAACATTGATTGATTCTGCCAGAGAGGCATGTGGTGAGGTTGTGTGCAAGGATAAAAAAATCAGAACTCCCTGATGGACACAGGAAGTTAAAGAGGCAGTGAAGGTAAAGAAGAAAGCATATCAAAAGTTCCTGGCAAATAAGTCAGCTTTTACTCTTACAGAATACAGAGACAAATGTAAGAAAGCTAAACAGTGTGTAAAACTAGCTAAACAAAAGTCATGGGAGGACAAGAAGGTGGCAAAATATTCTGGAGGTTGTTGAAGAAGCTTAGGAATGGAGGAAAGAGTGCTGTAAAAGGAGTTAGAGATGATAAAGGTGACATGAAAACAGGTGAAAAAGATATCCTTCAAGTTTGGAGTAATTACTTTGAAAAACTGCTAAATGAAACAAGCAGTGATGACAGCACAGTGATAAAAAACACTGACCAGGCATGCAGTCAGGAATACATATCCATACTTGAAGTAGAAAAAGCCATCAAAGGCTTGAAATGTGGAAAGGCAGCAGGAGTAGATGATATTCGACCAGAAATGCTGAAGTATGGTGGTATAAGAGTCTTACAGTGGCTGCACTGCATAGTTCAGAAAGCCTGGACAGAGGGACGAATTCCCGATGATTGGAGTAGAGCTCTCATAGTACCCATATATAAAAAGGGAAATAAAACTGAATGTGAGAATTACAGAGGTATTTCCCTACTGAGTGTTCCTGGCAAGATCTATGCAAGTATACTTGAGAAACGGTTGAGAAGAATTGTGGAAGAAAAGCTTGGTGAAGAACAAGCTGGATTCAGGCCAAATAGAAGCTGTCAGGATCAGATTGTCACTTTACGACAAATAGTCGAGAAAGCATGGGAATATAACAAAGATCTGTATTTAAGTTTTGTCGATTTGGAAAAGGCATATGACAAGGTGCCAAGAGAGAAGCTATTCAATACGCTACAGTTATATGGTGTCAATGGGGCATTATATCAAGCGATACTTAGTCTTTATTTGAGTTGTAAGTCAGCAGTTAGAATTGAAGGAAGTACAGGAAGATGGTTTAATGTTAAATCTGGTGTGAGACAAGGATGTACATTATCCCCTCTGTTATTCATTATCTATATGGATCACATTATGAAGGAAAGTGGTATAAAACCTGATATCAAAATTGGAAATGTCATTGTCAACTCTTTGCTTTATGCGGATGATGTTATACTTCTAAATAAATCCGCTACAAGTCTGCAAGATTCTCTGACTAAATTGAATAGCTGTTGTAATAGATATGGTATGAAGGTCAGCAATAAAAAGACAAAGACAATGAAAATAGGCAGAATCATTGAAAATGTCAACTGTGTTGTGAATGGAGAACCTGTGGAACAAGTAAAACATTTCAGCTACTTAGGCATGATTTTTACTGAAGATGGTAAATTAAATATAGAAATAGACAACAGAATTAGCAAAGCTGGTATGGTGGGAAGTCAATTGAATAAATTCATATGGAATAAGAGAGAAATTAGTCGGAACACTAAATTAGCTGTATACAAGACAGTGTTCAAACCAGTTTTAACTTATGGATCTGAGAGCTGGGTCAGAAGTAAAACACTTGACCAAAGTCTAGAGACCGCAGATATGAGAGTCCTGAGAAAGATTAGTGGCATGAACACATGGCATCAATGGCAATATCCTAATATCCTATTAAAAATGAGGATATTAGGAAAGAACTTGACATTGTCAGCATCCAGGAATGCGTTAGCAGAGCTAATCTCAGGTGGCATGGTCACTTAAATAGAATGGGAGAGGAAAGATTAGCAAAACAAGTGTTCTCTGCCAGGTTGGCAGGAAAACGACCCAGAGGAAGACCAAGATATAGGTGGATTGATACGGTACAAAGTGCCTTAGAAGATAGAAATATAAGATCTGATAATGTTGGCGTCTTGACAAGTAACAGACTGATTTGGAGGAAAAAATTGTAAATAGGAAGTTAGTAATGATGTAATTTTTTTTCATGTAGTACTGTCATATCCTGTACACCCCTTGAGGGTACATGGCAGGAATTTGATGATGATGATGATGACTATTTTCTGTGATAATTGGTTTTATTTATAATGATCACAATGTCACCTTTATCTTCTTTAGCAATCACAACGTCTGGGTTCTTTTTTAGTGATATCAAAGCTTTCTACAGATTAGGGGTTGTGATCAGGCTGTATTTTTATTTTACTATTGATGTTTTTTTGTTTTATGAAATATATCTTTATTGGTATTCGTCTCTAGTTTTGCCTGGATTTTGATGATATCTTTGCTGAGTACTGTATTGAGAATATTGCAAAATTAAAGCCATTGCATATGGTGATTTTGTCTTGTTTGGGCTTAGTTTGGTAAATTTATAATTGGATTATTTGGCATACATTACAATTCAGTGTTTACAGAAGAGTTGGAAACCACCTTTTTCTTTTTTATGAGGGTGAGTGAAGGCACTCCATTTTTTCATATGGCAAATCTCGATTAATTTTGTGTAATCGTTAATTTGGAATTGAATTTTTTTCTGAGAATTGTGTCCAGGCATTCAGACCTAACAACTATTTTTCATATTTAGTCTATTTTTTATCTGATGAACATATGCGTATGAGAGTGGTCTGAAAAGTTCTCAACCTCCACCATAGATGGTAACACTATCAGCAAGATTTTTTTTTTTAAGTTTGTGCATCTGTCATAAGCATCCGTGTGAAATTGCAAGTCATTCTTTTATACAGCTTTCTGTATAAAAGAATGACTTGTATACATTCTGTATACAGTTTTATACAGCTGTCTGAACCAAAAAGTGTTGTCTGTATCTCTTGAAATGGATAAAATTGAGTATCATGTGGTTATAAAATTTTTTGTAAAAGAAGGTTTAATGGCAAAAGAAATTCATTTGAAGTTCATAAAAGTTTATGGGCCTCTTTTCCTTCATTTTTGACAATTAAGAAATGGGCTGCCGAGTTTAAACATGGCCGTACCAGCCTTGAGGATGATCCACATGAAGGATGTCCTAAAAGTGTAACAGCAGAAATCATTGATCAAGTGCACGATATGGTATTGGATGATCAGCGAGTCAAAGTGCATGAAATTGCTGAGACTATAGGCATTTCAAAAGAACATGTAGGAGATATTTTAGATGAAGAATTGCAAATGAAAAAGCTTTGCGCAAGATGGTTGCTGCACTTGCTCACAGCAGATCAAAAACGCACTCGCATGAAAATCTCTGAATAGTGCTTGGAGCATTTTAACAAGAATAAAACTGATTTTGTGCATCGATTTATTACTATGGCTGAGACTTGGATTCACCATTACACACCAGAATCCAGACAGCAATCAAAACAGTGGGCAGAAGCCGGTTGTTCAGCGCCAAAGAAGACAGTCAGTTTCATCAACAGGAAAGGTCATGGCAATAGTGTTTTGGGATGCTAAAGGCATTTTGTTTATTAATTATCTTGAAAAGGGTAAAACAATAACTGGGGAATATTATTCCGATCTTTTAACCAGACTAGATGAAAAAAATTGTGAGAGAAGACTCGGTATGCAGAAGAAAAAAATCATATTTCGTCAGGACAACGCACCTGCCCACCAAAGGTGTTTTGGCAATGGGAAAATTATGGGATCTATGAATTGTTGTCACAATCCACCCTATTTCCCCAGATTTGGCTCCCTTTTACTTCTATCTTTTCCCAAAACTAAAACTCTTCCTCGCTGGTCAGCATTTTGATTCGAATCAAGAAGTGATTGCAGCTGTAGAAGGGATATTTTGCAGATCTTACTGAGAACCAGTACAAGGATGGGATAATGGTGCTTGGGCATTGCTGGAATAAATGTATTAGTCTTAGGGGAGATTATATTGAAAAATAAAAATAATTTTTAAATTATAAATTTGTTTTTTCATTGTTAGGCCGAGAACTTTTCAGACCACCC
This sequence comes from Typopeltis vanoorti, assembly GCF_054136105.1. Taxonomy (NCBI): domain Eukaryota; kingdom Metazoa; phylum Arthropoda; class Arachnida; order Uropygi; family Thelyphonidae; genus Typopeltis; species Typopeltis vanoorti. Next base: position 31,512,627 of record NC_143551.1, read on the forward strand.
TCATATGTACATTTTTTAAAAAAAATTTTCTCTTTTAAAGACTGCTTTATGAGTGCTCTAGATGCATTGATAGCAGATTTTTTTTTATTTCTGGTGATCAATCTATTGCCACATACTGTTGCAAATTGAATACTTATGTTTTAATATTTAATCACAGGAATAACCAATGTTTCTATACTAGTGCATCCCTTAAGAATATAGGAAAATTTGCTATATTGTATTCATACTTATTTATGTTTTCATAAGATTGGAGGACCTTCAACCAGTTGTAAGGATAAAGGCCATAGAAGTACTATCCTGCACTCTCAGCACATGCCATCTTATTTGTGAGGTAGGTCTCAGTCATATATAAGAATTTCTCCTTATGAGCTCTCTCTCGTCTTTCATTATCATATAAATAATCATTTCCTTGAATGACAGGATCAGGAGAAAAATTGTGATTATAGCAATGTATTACTGATCATATTTATAAATCCCTTGTGAACAGGAAATAATATACACAACACATAAAGAATGCCCAGTTGTTTTTAACTTACAAGAATATATATGTAAATGAAGTACACATGCCAGCCACTGAATTAGAAACCTTTATGTAGATGTACGTAAATATCAGTTATGCGGTGTATAAGCAAAATAGTTGGTCACACTTATCACCATGTGTTCTAGGTAACTATTTAAGGATGCTGTTAGTTATTAATCATCAATAGTGTTAATCACAATGCAAAAAAAACAAAGGATTTTCAGAGTTTGATAAAGAACTTATTACGGGTACTATTTGGCTGGAGCCACAATTTTGAAAACAGCAGAGCTGACTGGTTTCTTAAAAGATGCTATATCCTGGGTATTTAATCAGAAGAAAAATAACTTGCATAAGAGGATAACTGTGGTCCTAAAATGAGATTGCCATCATCTGAGAAGGTTTGTATGGACAAACAGAACTTCCTGTGTTCAGGGAATTGAAAAGTCTTGGTATTGGCAGTTGAATGCCTATACTGAAACCACTAATTTCTGTGAAAAACTGGCAGCTTCATCTACAGTGATGTCAGGAACACAGTGACTGGCCACTAGAAGCATGTCATAATCTGATGAGTCATGGTGCGCCATGTTCTGTACTGATGGTAGGCAGAGAATTTGGTGTGAGCATCATGAAACAATGAACCCATTTTATCCTGTAAACACAGCTGAAGAGGTGGTGTCCTGTTCTGGTACAGATGAGGCCCTCTGATATTACTAGAAGGTCAGATATCCTCCAAGGAGTCTCTGGAAACTGTTGCCAATCAAGTCCATCCTTCATCAGTGTTGACTTTTTATCTTGTAGGTGATTGTTGTTTCATGGACAACACTGTTACTGACCACAACACAAGAACTGTTCAGCAGTTATTCAGTGACTTTCACCATTTTATTACTAGTTTTTTATTGGCAGCATGAACAAATTCCATAATCAGCAAACATCTGATTAATTTTGCCTAGCTGCTGCTTCTTAGGGTAATGACCTAAGTTATTAAATAAGAATTCTAGAAACTTGGAATCTGTGAGCATGGGAATGTCTCTACCCTAAGAAGAAGTGTCCTAAGAAAAATTAAACAGTTTTTTGTTGAAAAATAATATACTTGTAAAATTGATGGTGGAGATAATCCATAGACAGGCCACCGTGATGGAGGGGAAAGGAGGAACAAAGGATGCTGAAATAAGAACACACTGGCTGGATTTTCATGTGTACAATTTATAGTTGTCAGTTCACAGAATTCTTGAAAATTTAATAATCAGTTCAAGTGAGCCAACTTCAACACACCACTGAATATAAGTAATACTTCTGCAACTTTTCAGATAGCGAATTAGTAAGTTTCAAGCTGATGCCAGAATTTTTCTTCTCCAGAAACTCAGAATTTCTTTGCTGCAAAACATAAACTAAACTACTGAAAAGTGCACACAATTAACAAACGTAAAACGCGTAATAGCTTTAGTGGCTTTCATGTAGTTCTCACACCATCAACTTACTTTTCTTTATGCAGAGCTAATCTTAGATAAGATTAGCTTTGCATATTGACTTTTGAATATTAATGTCAAGTTCTTTTCTAATGCCTTCCTTTTTTAATACTGCTCCGACATTGATACCAACAGTTTACTCCTAATTTTCCTCTGAAAATTACTGTAAATATATTTGCCTCCATTCTTTAATTAACCATTTTATTTCTTACCATTTCTCAGTTATCTGTGAGTTAATTGTTTTGAATGATTTCTTTCTTATTCCAAAGAAGTTTAATGTTGAATAAATTTCTTTGGAATAAAGAAATTTCTTCAATTGATTTCCAATACCAGCCTTGCTTATTCAGTTGTCTATTTCTATATTTAATTTACCATCTTCACTTTGCGCCTTCCAGTTGGCATGCAACTGCCAAATCCGACCAACAGCTCTTCTATTGTACATACTGGAAAATCGATGGGCTTTGTGACTTTGTTCACTTCTCTTAGGTCTATAACAAACCTAAGGTCACCGTTTGCCCAGTATGAATGGGCTGTTCCAACGGGATACTGACTTCTTGATCACTCCTGCTTTCTCGTAGTCATCCATGAGCTTCTCCAATTTGTCTGTGTGTTTCAGGGGGTGGGGTATTATTTTATGTGTATGGGTGTGTTTGAGGTTAATTATACAGTGTGTTTTACTGCATTCGTACAGGTAAGGGTGCTTATCCCTTCAGTGAATACCTTGGTGTGTAGTTTGTATTCCACGTCAAAGAACAATTTTATCTCCTCTATATTGCGAATAGAGTTATGGTTGCTTATTGATCTATTCACCAGTTTCCCCTTCCACATGATTTGTTTCTCTTCTGGTTTCTTTGTGAATATCAGTTTGGCTTCAAGGGAATTGGTTCTGTGCAGTCTTTTGAACGGGTCTATGTTAATGTGGTAGGTTTTCCCACAGAGAGATATTGACTTGGTTCCAAAGTTGCAGGTGAACTGGTTTGCTTTTAGAAAATCTAGCCCTAGAATGACTCCGTTACCCGTGTCTGCAGGTATCTCGGTGAGGATTATTAAGTCATGGGTGAGATCAATTGGAAAGCAGGGAGATTGATATTTTTGCCCTTACTTTTGTGGAGGATTGAAGCTCAATCTTGGCTATTCCCATTATTTTGTGGGGTTTTTGGAGGAGGATCAGTATTTTTTTGTGTGACATATCGAGCTTCTTGTATAAGTTATGTGGGATAATGGATATATGTGCCCCTGTGTCGAGCAGGAATTCACATGGTGTTTCTTCTATGCTTCCCTCGACGAGGGCAAGGTTCCCCTCGAAGTCACCCTCAGTTATGGTGGTGCTCTGCATCTTGTAGTATGTGCTCTCATGATCCTTGGGGTTGGGGTTTTGGCCCTCAAAACCTTTTTCCTTTCTACCATGCCTCTTTTCTATTATCATTTCTCTGTATTTAGAGGCTTGGGTAATGTTGCCACTATTTCTTCCCCCTCTCTCTCTCTCTCTCTCTCTAGCTGCTATGCAGCACGTATCAAGGCTATTTATTCCATTGAGGTATACGCTCTCTTGTAGTTCAGGTGAGATGCCTGCTCGAAATTGTTGTAGTGTTAGCCATTCAATGTGTTCTTTTTCGTGTGGCGAGGTTTTTATGTCGTCAGCGAGTTTTGAGAGTCTATTGAAGAATTCTATCACCTTTTCCCCTTTTTTCTGTATGCATTTGTAAAATTTTTCTAATGCTTGGTTAGTCCCCCCCCCCCTTTTTTTTTTTTTTTTTTTTGAACTCAGATATCAATGCTTCCTTGAAATTGTTATCATTTAATGCTCTGTTTAAGGTGGGGTGGGAGTGCAACATCTTCTTTGCTTTCCCTTCAAGCCCACTACGTATTAGGGTTAAAAGTTGAGACTCACTCCAATTGGCTGCTTTTTTTTAGCCTTTCTATGTACCAGAGGAAGGATCCTACATCATCATTCCCTTCCCCTGAGAATTTGGGACATATTTGTTTGGGGTTCACGGTTTTGAAAAATTCGGGGTTGCTCATTTCAGATGATGTTGGTAAAGACATACTTACTCTTTCAAGTTACACTTTGTTATGGGATGAGTTATGAACCCTTTTTCTCTCTACGATTTTTTTTTATATCTTAATTAAGTTCTGTGTGAGAGACTGAACCAACTTATCGTGCCTGTATTGCTTGCTTTATATTTTTCTTTTTCAAGCACATCCTGTCGACTTCTGCGGCATTGTTACATCGCCCGTCTGCACCATTGTTATATCTCCTTACTTTTACAACTTAGGTCTTACTCATACCAGAAGTTAGTCTCCGACAAATTTATTTATCTTAGATCGACTGCACCAGCAGGTGACTAGTTCCTGATACTTAAGCTTACTTTAATAACTATCTCGACAATATTACGCAGCATTGGGAATACGTGGTATGCAGTTGCGGCTCCCTGCTTTATGTTACTTCAAATGTCTCTCACCCCCCACTTACACAGGTTCGAATTTTTATAAGTGGTAGGTCAGTCTCAAACAACAGAAACATACAAACTTTGATTTAAGATAATGCATTTTAATATAACTAAAATTCATATACAGGAAATCAAGTAATATTAATAGAAAAAAGGAAATAGATTCATGCACAAATGCCCATGCAAATGCAATAGGCTCAATCAGTTCCTCTCACGCACTTCTTAATATGCAGGCTCATACAAATATAATCCAGGAGCATTAGTTAATCGGTGTTATTTCTGTGGTTTGCGTTAAGATTAAGTGATACTCCAGTTGTTATACAAGTTTTGGCAATACAAAATTAATCAAATTACACATGATACGTTCACTGAATCTTATTAATTACAAATCTTGTATAGGGAAACTCCTTGCTATAAGACTTATGCAAGTCACAGGCTTAATGTACAAAACAGGACCTTCATTCATTGCATCTCATATAATAATTCATCTCTTAACTGTTCCATTATAAGTTCACTCAAACACAAATTTACAAATCACAACAGGAAGGTCCTATCAAGACATTCAGTCCAAAACGGATCTTCTAGTCGGGTCAAACAGAGCTATGCTTAAGGTTCTCCCATTTTTCCTTGTTCACTCTGGTTTTACAGCACTCGATATACATATAGGGTAGGAGATATATGCCTTACCGGTTAATCTTCTTAGGGAAGTGGTTCCTTTGTTTCAAGTCTGGTCCTTCCTCGGACGTGGCAAGATTTCCTTGTCGCTCCGCTGTCTTTCCTTATTCACTCCTTTCGAAGTGTTGGGTTCTTCACTATCGTCACATTGGCGGCAAACTCACCAATGGCCCTGTCTGCTGGTTTCCTGTTGTTCAGTTGGACGTCCTGTACACATCGGGTCCCACAGCAACATGGAAGGTTATTGGACACCGGCGACAAGCTTCGTCAGCCTTCACGGCCTTCTCACTGGAACATGGAAAGGTGCAGAAAACAAGAAAGCCTTTGAAGTGTACACCGCTCCTTATATCTCAGTGGCGAGCGCCCTCGCTCTCTGTCTACGTCACTCACTCAGTCATCTTTGATTTGTCAGATTCTCGACGGAACTGTTACTGCAGGGGTTACAGGATTACTTTTTGAGTTTTCTGCTGTGTCATGGACTATTGCATAATGATCAGGCCTTCTGCTGATTGGTTAACATAATTTTCCCTATATCGGGTATTATTCTAAAACAGTATTTGAATTATATTACAAGAATATTGTCAATTAAGTTAATACACTTTTCATTTACAAGTTATTTATTGCCTCTCTGCATCTGCTCTTGAGAGTTTAAGCATGTCTTTATGCCAAGATACTATTCTCTCATGTTGTGTGTGAAACGAATGGCTGACTTATAGTGGGTCAGTTATTTCTGACACAACAATCTCAAATGTTTTATTCATTCGCTATTTTCATTCACAATGCAGATTAAATTTTCAATGTTCCTGTCTATTTCAGTCATTTCCTCTTCTTTTTATTACTAGTTTTCATTCCAAATTTCATACTGCATTTACTCAGTTTAGTTAAGGAATTGTACAGACTTTTACTGAATTTATTTAGGAGTAACCATCATTGCATAAAAAAGAGCTGGGTTAAATACTCTGATTCTGATATCAGGTTTTAATGCCACATTCCTTCATAATGCAGTCACATTGATGATGAATAACAGAGCTTATGTACAGCTTGTCCCACAGCTGATTTTCCATCACTTTTTAGTACCCCTTTTCTAACTGCTCACTTACTATCATCATAACACTAATTACGGGTATAGACCATATTGGTCTGTTCCGGTCTCATTATCCTTCTTTGAGGTCTACCCTGCCTTCTCTTTCTAATTGGCTTATATTTTAGTATTTGTTTAGGATGTTGGGTGTTGGCCATTCAGTTTACATGTTCAGTCCATTTTTGTTTAAATATTGCATAGCATTATACATGTCTACAAGGAGATGTGCTTTGCATTATGGGAGATACGGAGACAAGGAGTGATGAGCACTTGGTCCACCTTTACCATGTTTTGTCTCAGTCCTGAAGATACTTCAGATGTAAACTTTGTTTGCTTACACTTGGATAAAGGATTAAACTTAATTTATTATAATTGTTTAGTTTTTCTTCTGTTGATTTTGTTTTTTTAGTTCTTTTAAAATGTCTTCGTTCCTTTTTTGATCTAATAATGTGTATTTTGCAGTTTTTATAAATCTCATTTCGCTTGTTTTTATTCTTTGTTTTATTTTGCTTGTTTATTGCCCAAATTTCACTGCCATATAATAATGTGGGCACTGCTAAAGTATTGTATATTTTCAAGCATGTTTCTTTTTGCATTATTATTTGGGTTGAGTGTTCATTTATCAGGCCTATAATCTGTAAAAATTTTGAAGTTTTTAATTTTGTCTTTTTCTCCTTCATATGATATTTTACATCCAAGATAACTGAAAGTATTTATCTGTTCTATTGTTTTATTATTAATAACTATTTTGCTTCTAACTGGAGTTTGTCTGCAAAATGCCGTTATTTTAGTTTTATTATTCTTCTTATTAAGGGTATCTCCATGGAGTCAGTAGACTCATCGCGGGAGATCCAAACTATCAAAACAATATCTATCATATCTGTTCTTGAATTCATTTACAGACGAAGAACTCACAACTGAGTCAGGCAATGCATTCCACTCATTCACCACCCTGCAGGCGAAAAACCTCATTCTCACACCCTTGTTAACCACACTTTCCCTTAATTTCCAGGGATGACCTCTTGTTCTTCCATCACTATCATACAGCTGAAACATTTCATCTGCATCAACCTTATAAAAACCTTTTAGTAATTTAAATGTTTCTATCATATCCCCTCTCCTCTGCCTATCAACCAACCTCTGCAATCCACAAGATCTCAATCTATCAATGTAGGGAGCATTTTTTACATCACTCACCAACCTATCTACGGAAATTTTCATTCCAAACTGTTCTACTATAATGTTTAAATTATATATTGCTCTTGTAAATTGTCTTCCTTATCTGATATTATTACCTTATCATCTGCAAATAATAGCGTATTTATTTTGTTATTCCGGGAAATTTCTATATCTTGATTGTTTAAGGTGTTCCACTGTATTAATGTAAATATTGAAAAATGTTGGAGACAGAGGGCATCCCTGTCTTACTCCTTGGTTTATAGGATTGTTTATCAGACAATTTTTCATTTATTTTTATTTTTATTTCATTATCTTTGTATATATTCAATATTGCATGTAGTAAAATATTAGGTATATTTATTCTTTGTAATATATCAAACAGTATATATCTTTTTACTTTGTTAAATGCTTTTTTGTAATCTATAAGCAAAAGATGAGTTTCCAAATTAAATTCTCTTCTTTTTTCTATAAGTAGTTTTAAACAGAAAGCTGCATCCATTGTAGAGTGTCCTTTTCTAAATCCATTTTGACATTCTAATAATATTTTTCACTGTATATTTTTAGTTTTTCATATTCTATATATAGCAGTATTCTGCTATATATAGAACAAAATATATAGCAGTATTCTGCTATATATTTTGTAGCACATTCAATAAACTAATATCTCTATAGTTAGCAGGTTTTGTTTTATCCCCCTTTTTTTTTAAATATAGGTATTACTATGCTTATATTCCATTCTATTGGTATTTGTCCATTTGTATATATTTTATTTAAAAATTTTAGTAATTTAGTAATCTTTGATGAAATTTTTTTCCAGCAATTTTTTTTTATATTCGGAGTTTATCCCATCTTCTCCTGCTGATTTGCCATTTTTTATTTTATTTAGGTTGTCCTTTCATTGTTATCATATCATTTAAGGTATTTTGTAAGTTTCTGGTTAATTATTTTTGATGCCAGTATTATCCATCCAAAGATCTGTAAAGTAATCCAAGAATTCTTTTTACATCTGTTTCACAATTTATATTTGCAGTATATATCTGCATTCATGTGTTTTAGTAATTTGTACTCTCTGGGTCTGATTTTGTATATGTCATTTTCTAGATATGATACAAATTTTTCCCAACTTTCTCTGTGTCTCTTTCTGGTTTCTCTTTTGGCTATTGCTCGTCTTTTTTTATATTCAATTTCATCTTCTTGTTTTTTGCTACTTAATCATCTTTTAAAAGCCAGCTTTTTATTTTCGATTGTTGTTTTTATTTCATTGTCCCATTTATGCAATTTTTTATTTTTATGATATTTTTTGTCTGTTCCTAGACTTTCATATGCTACTGATGCGATAATTTATTTTATATTATTCCATTCTTTCTCAATGTCTTCATTTTCTTGTATTTTTTCTAAGTAGTTATTAATCCTCTGTTGGTATAAATTTCTTATACTTGAATAATTTAGTAGTCTTACTTTGTAATTAGATTTTGTTTCTCTAGTTAGTTTTTTTTTTTTTTTTGTATTTTTTGTAGTTTGGTGGAAATCTTAGTTTTGCCTGTACTAAATAGTGACCTGTGTCAATTTCTAGCCCTCTTCTAACTTTAACGTCTAGGAAGAGGTTTGCTGCTTTTTCATTTGCTATAAAGTAGTCTGTTATTGATTTTTGTCCTCTTACCACTTACATATAAAATATCATCATCATCAAATTCCTGACGTGTACCCTCAAGTGGTGTTCAGAATATGATAGTTCCACATGAAAAACTTATATCACCAATAACTTCCTATCTACAATTTTCCTCCAAATCAATCTGTTACTTGTCAAGACTCCAACATTATCAGATCTTATATTTCTATCATCTAAGGCACTTTGTACCATATCAATCCACCTATATCTTGGTCTTTTTCTGGGTCGTTTTCCTGCCAACCTGGCAGAGAACACTTGTTTTGGTAATCTTTCCTCTTCCATTCTGTTTAAGTGACCATACCTCCTGAGATTAGCTCTGCTAAGGCATTCCTGGATGCTAACAATATCAAGTTCTTTCCTAATATCCTTATTTTTAATATGATATTGCCATTGATGCCATCTGTTTATGCCCCTAATTTTTCTCAAGACTCCCATATCTGCAGTCTCTAGTCTTTGTTCAAGTGTTTTATTTCTAACTCAACTCTCAGATCCATATGTTAAAATGGTTTGAACACTGTCTTGTATACAACTAATTTAGTGTTTTGACTAATTTCTCTTCTCTCTCTTCTCGGATCTCCTTATGTCTGAGGACTCGTGACCTTCCTGATGATGCTTCACCATTTCTTTCTCCCCTGTACTTCTCTTATTGCTTGTTCTAGTTTAAGTCCAGTGATTCTTGATATTTGGTCAATCGACCTGTAGGGGAGTTTTCCTCTTTTTCTTTTTCCACACAGTTTACCCTGGATGATTATTTTTTCCAGGCAGTTGCCTTCTCTTCTACATATGCATCCAAAATATTGCACTATTCTTTTGTCAATTATGTTTATCAGTCTTGTGTGGATATTCACTTCTTATAGGATACTTTTGTTTGTTCGTTTTTCTGTCCAAGACACTCTTAACAATCTTCTCCAGCACCAGACTTGAACACCTCAAGTCTTCTTCTGTCATTGTTCATGAATCAGAAGCATAGAGAAAGATCGAAAAAATCTGTTTTCTACAAGCTTAATTTTGGTCTTTTTGGAGAGGTGCCTGTCTTTCTAGATCTTAGTTAAATCAGTCGTCGCTTTCTTAGCTTATGCTATTCTTCTTATCTCTTTTTTACATCCATCCTTTTTTTGTTATTATCACTCCAAGGTAGTTGAAATTGTCGACAATTTCAATTCCTTCTATATCTATCTCTTCTGTGTTGTTTAAAATCATTATCTTGGTTTTATCTTGATTTATTCGTAAACCATGGCTTAAGCTTTTCCATTCTAATTGATTTAGGATGGATTTTAATTCCTGTTCATTTGTTGCTATTATCACTGTGTCATCTGTGTATCATATTTTAGTGATTATTTAGCCACCTAATTTAATGCTTCCATTCCACTTTTCTAGAGAACTTTTTCATTGTAGTTTCGCAGTAAAGGTTGAATAGTAATGGTGAGAGGTATGCATCCTTGTCTTGCTCATTAAATTGGAATACAGGGACACTGAGTTTTCAATTCTTACTGTTGCTTGATTTCCTTGAAATCAAGCAACAGTAAGAATTGTTCTTTTTGTAAATTCTTTAAGAGGGTTACTAGATGGTTTGGTATTCCTGATTCTTGCATGATATGCCATAAAATATCCCACCTCATACAGTCAAAGGCCTTGAATTAATCCATAAGGCATAGATAAAGGCTTTAGTTGAATTCCCTTGCTTTTTCAATTATTTGTCCGATGTTAGATATATGATCTCTAGTTCTTTGACCTTTTCTGAATCCTGCTTGTTGTTCTGAGATCTGAGGGTCTATAAAACTTTGTAATCTTCCCTCAATAATGTGTAGTAAAATCTTGCTGGTGTGAGATAAGGGCAATGGTGTGGTAGTTTTCACATTTGTTGTGATTTCGTTTTTTATAGATTGGGATAATGGTGGAACTATTTCAGTCATTTGGTCATCTTCAAGTCTTCCAGATTTTGTTGCATAAATCATGTATCCAGTTGACTGCATTCTCTCCAAGGTTTTTCAGCATTTCAGCCGGTATTGAATCAGGACCTGGGGCTTTGTTATTCCTTAATTTTTTGATTTATGTTTTGTTGAATAGCTGGGTCCTTGTAAAGCCACTGAACCTCCAAGGTTTGGTTCCTGTTTTCAAACTCTTTCATTTTTTTCTATAATAATGTTTGTGCATTTTAGTCTACAGCTCACATCTCTGAGAGCCGTTCGACTTTTATTTCCTTTAAAACGTTTTTACATGTTCTTCTTTTCAATATGAAATTCAGTTTTACCCTGCTCAAGACTAAATGATGACCACTTCCAATTTTAAATCCTGTGTAAATCTAGTGTCCTGCACCAGTGAGAAAACATCACTATCAACAATAACATAGTCAATGAGACTTTTCTTATTTCTTGCTTCTTCTCTCCATGTGAATTTGTGCACATTTTTGTGTTGGAACATTGTGTTAGTAATAACAGTCCATGTCCTGAGCAGAAATCCAACAGGCATTTGCTATTATTATTAACCTTGCTCTTTGCTCTAAATTTTTCCAAAATATTTTTGTATGTCTGACAATCATTTCCTACTCTGCTATTTAGATCCCCAATGCAGACCAACTTTTCCTTTTTCATTGTATCAGTTGCTTTCTTTAAAGCCTCAAAAAATTCTTGCACTTCTGCCTTAGTAGAACCTCAATTGCAGAATCTCAATGTAAATACAGCTGTGTTGGATTAGATGGGATATCGTCTAGGCTTTAGCAAGAATGTGCATGTTAAGTTGCAGTGTCTCTGAATAGGCACTTTAAGTCTCAGCTCTGGCCGAGTTCCAAGGGAGTGGAAAGAGGGCAAAATTATTCCTTTGCATAAGGGAGGTTCTGAGACTATAGTAGCAAATTATAGTGGTAAAAGTACTAGAAAAATTGGTAAAAAAGAGAATACGAGAATAGGTAAATAAAAATATGATACTTTCTTTTAGTGTTACACGGTGATCAGCATTCATTTTCGAAATTATGGATTTTACAACCATGTTATGACTAACTCTTTTTATTATCCCGACGTTTCGATCTTCATATCAAGATCATCATCTGGAGCATACACAAATATACAAGACAAGCTGAGTTACATTACAAACCGTAAGCTAGAGAAACAATGATTTGATCATATGTTATTCTACTGGCATCACCTCTAGGGGAAAAAAAAAAAAAAAAATATATATATATATATATATATATATAAATTACATCAAGCTAGATTTAATTTGAGATAACATGAATAAGCATTTTTTCTTATATAGTTTTCTTTCAGCAACAATGATTTCCTATTATTAGTATTACAATTGTTTTTTTTTTATTTAGGATCCTGGATTTACTACAGTCCTATTTATAGTTGTTCTTAGAGAGGAAGATTCTGTGGGTCGAATAGATGCCTTCCATAGATGCCTTCCAGATTTTTAGACCTTCATTATTGTTCAGATTGGGGTGGTTGATAGTGATCTCACAGGCTTCCTTAAATTTGTGTTCATACCATGTTTTGGTGTGATATAGACAACTATTATGGAAAAGCACTAGTTGTCTACATCCCACCAAAACATGGTATGAACGCAAATTTAAGGAAGCCTGTGAGATCACTATCAACCATCCCAACCTGATCAATAATGAAGGTCTAAAAATCCCATACATATGGAAGGCATATATTCGACCCACAGAACCTTCCTCTCTAAGAACAACTATAAATAGGACTGTAGTAAATCCTGGATCCTAAATCAAAAATAACAATTGTAATACTAAAAATAGGACATCATTGTTACTGAAAGAAAACTATCTATAAGAAAGAAACTATCTATAATATAATGCTGTATGAGGGTCAAAGTGGCTTTGTTGAATGGTTAATCATGCCTTAATTTACTAACTTTTTATAACAGAGTAACTGAATTGGATAAGCAAATGGCTACACAATGATTTTGCAAAGGCATTTGACTGAATATCACATGACACACTGCTACACAAATTAGAACAAATGGGGATGGATATTATTATTATTATTTGACACCTCCAGGGAGACCAAGGACTCATCGAGGGAGGGCACCTGTTCTACAACTCTGTCTCAACCACTCAATCCACCAACTGACCACAACTACACCAACGCCATCTACTGCCACTGGTATTTCCACAGGTATTTCACAGCCACTGGTATTTCAAACATCCATCCATGAAGGGGCAGAATTGAAGTGAAACATGTGGCTAGTGGTGTGCCACAAGGTTCAGTGCTGGAACCATTGCTGTTTAATTTGTACATAAATGATATTAGGAAATAACCTGAAAAGAAATGTTCAGTTGTTTGCTGATGATGTGAAATTAGGTAGAGTAATATTGGGTTAATCAAGGTGATATGTAGAGCTTGCACGAAGATTTAAATAGGCTGTCAGTATAGGCATAAGTTATGGATATCAGTTTAAAATGTTGAGAAATGTAAAGTTATGCATTTTGGAATAAATTGGTTACAAGCTGTGTTTCACATGGATGGCACTGTACTCCAGCCCATAAGATTACTTGGCTATTGAAGAACACATTAACAAGTAGAGATAAGGAAGTTAAGTAGAGATAAGGAAGTTAAGTAGAGATAAGGAAGTCTCTTTATAAGGCTTTGATATGCACGCATCTGGAATACTGTGCTCAAGTCTGGTCCCCTGGGTTTCTTGGGGGATGAGAAAGCAGTGGAGTAGATTCAGAGGTGAGTGACCAAGAAGGTGAGTTGCCTTTGGAATGTTCCCTATGAGGATAGATTGAAGGTGTGTAGATTGCAGAAGTTGGTTGATACGAGAAAAAGAGGGGATATGACAGAAACATTTAAAAGATTTTATAGGATGGATGCAGGGGAAATGTTTCAGCACTTGGCTAGAGGGACCAGAACAAGGGGTCATCTCTGGAAGTTAAATAAAGGTATGGTCAGTAGTGTTGTGAGGGCTAGATTTTTTGCTTGGAGAGTGGTGAATGAGTGGAATGTGTTGTACGATAGATTGTGTGGATAGATTGGGTCTCTCTGCGATGAGACCTTGGACTCCATGGAGGTGCCCATATAATACTAATTATAATAATAAAATCTTCTGTGGGACCATAGGCACAAATAAATCTCATTTCCAGTTCCCCATTCTGATATTGCCCACATCACTCTACTTGATATTGCCTGCCATTCTAGAAGATTACCTTCATATTTAATGTTGAATACTATAGCTACTCCTTCTTTTCCTTGGTTGTCACTGCCTGAATATAACATTTTGTATTTGTTACTCAGAAAGATCTCACCAGTTTTTGTCTTTTTTGTTTCAGTCACCCTTGTTATGTCAATCTGGTACTTATCTAGTTCCTTTGCTAGCTCCATTTCTTTGCCATTCAGGCTTCTTATGTGAATAGTACCGATCTTGAACTCTAGTGATGGTGAGCTGGGTGAGTTTCAGGATTTGGTCCAGTAGCTGGCTTTTTACTGTTCATCCTGGTTCCCTGGCAAAAACAATGGGGGCTTTATTTAACCGGGTGACATCCAGCCGCCATGAAATTCTGTCATGTTGTACTATCATTTTATATTGTGGTTTAAACCAATAAGAATAGAATTTGTTCGACTAAATCCCAAATTTCCAGCTCATCCTCATTCGTTCAGTATCTAGGTAGATACCTAACAGGGTGCACCAAGAGAAGGTGAGGATTGGACATTAGGTCAGAAACCGTGGTCAGTTCTCCACATTTCTTAAAAGGCTACATAGAGGTCTCCTCCCAGTTACACAGCTTTGACCATTAAGCACACCTGTAAGATATCATCATCATCAAATTCCTGATATGTACCCTCCGTGGGTATATAGGATATTATCATAGTACTATACAAAAACGTTCCATCATTACTAAATTTTTCTCCATCTGTGTCTTTCGCTTGCCATCTTGGCAAAGAGCATTTCTTTTGCTACCCTTTCCTCTATCTTTCTGTTTAAATGACCATACTACTGAGTAGCTCAGCTGACATATTCCTGAATGTTAACAATATGAAGTCTTTCCTAATATCCTAATTTTTAGCATGATACTGCCATCTGTTAAGGCCCATAAACTATCTATAGTCTCCAGTCTTCGATGAAGTACTTTATTTCGCTTAAGGTTCAAAAACCAAATAACTGGGAGGAGATCTCCACATCACCTTTCAGGAATGCAGAGAACTGACTGGGGCTTCTGACCTAATGTCCAGTCCTCACCTTCACGTCGTGCTCCCTGTTAGTTGGTATCTACTGGGTACTGAACGAACAAGGATGGGCTGGCAATTTGGGATATAGCTGATCAAATTGTACTCTCTATTGGCTTAATTTCAAACACATATGATGGTACAACTTGATGAGATTTCATGCCAACTGTGGCATCGTCGCCTGGTTAAACAAGCCCCTACCATTTTCGTGAGGAAACCAGGGTGAACTGTGAAAAGTCTGGAACTACTGGAACATGCTCCATCTGAATATCTAGAAGAAGAAAAATAAACTCTCCATCAGAAAAATTGAAGATAGGAATCATCAATGTAAGGAGTATTAATGGAAAGGAAATTGACCTAGCAGAAGAATTGGAAGAGTGCCATGTGGATATAATTGGCATTACTGAGACAAAGAAGACAAATGACACTTGCGATCTTACTAAATAATAAGTATAGGATGTTATTTTCAGCCAGCAATGATCAAGAAATGGAAGGAGTAGCAATAGCATTCAACACCAAACATGAGGATAAACTTCTTGATTGGAAGCCAGTTTCAAGTAGAATTATGTGAACAAACTTCAAAATGGGAAGATGGACAATGAAACTTATTTGGGCCTATGGTTCCACAGAAGGTTCTTCTAAAGAAGAAGTGGAGCTATTTTTTGAGTCATTATAACAGGCAGTTGACATAAAGCAAATGGAAAAGTGGTACTTGTTGGGGATTTGAACAGCAGATTAGGAAATGAATCGCACCAGGCAAATAGGAACGTTTTGGGAAATTTTGGATTAAAGAGCAAAGCTAATAATAATCACAGATATTTACTGGACTTCTGTTGCTGGAATACAGACTAGTCATTACTATCACCATGTTTCAACATAAAGATGTGCATAAGTTCACATGGAGAGAAGACATAAGAAATAAGAAAGGCCTCATCGGCTACGTCATTGTTGATAGTGATCGTAATGCTGGTTCAAGATACAAGAGTATCTACAGCTTATTTGAAATTTGAAGTGACCATTACTTAGTACTAAGCAGGATAAAAATGGATATCACATTGAAAAGAACAGTATGTAAGAAAATTTTAAAAAGAATTAAAGTTGAGCAGCTTATACAGGTAAATTGTAGATTTGACTATAGAAACATTATTGAAGAAAAAATGAAAGAAATTGAAAATAAGAACCAAACCTTGGAGTTGTGGTGGCAAACTTTGAAGAAGACATTGATTGCTTCAGTTAGAGAAGTATATGGTGAAGTTGTCTGCAAGGATAGAAAAATAAGAATACCATAGCAAACACAAGAAGTTAAGGAGCAATCCTGGAAAAGAAAAAAAATCATACCAAAAACTTTCTAGCAAATAAGTCAGCAGATGTCTTAAAAGAATATAGAGAAAAATGTAAGAGACCTAATCTGCATGTAAAAGTTGCTAAACATATATTCATGGGAAGATTTGGTAAGAATATGGATAATAAATATCAGGAAGGTGGCAAAATGTTCTGGAGGCTATTAAAAAATAGTTTAAAAATAGAGGAAAAAATACTGTAAAAGGAATCAAAGATGATGAAGGTGCATGAAAACTGAAGAAGAGGATGTCCTAGATGTCTGGAATAATTACTTTGAAAGACTATTAAATGAACCAAGCAGTGACAGAACCATATTAGAAAATTTTCAATAGGAATACAAAGAGGAGTAGATAGTGATACTTGAAGCAGAAAAAGCTGTCAGAAACTTGAAATGTGGAAAGGCAGCTGGAGTAGATGATATTCAACTGGAAATGCTCAATTATGGAGGTTTTGCATTGGCTACACTGCATAATTCATAAGGCCTGGTCAGAAGATCAAATTTCTGTTGATTGGAGCAGAGCTCTCCTTGGACCCATCTATAAAAAAGGAGAATAAAATTGAATAAAAGAATTTTTCTACTAAGTGTTCCCAGTAAGAGTTATGCAAGCATACTTTAAAAGCAGTAAAGAATGATTGTGGAAGAGAAACTTGGAGAAGAACAAGCTGGGTTCAGGCTTAGAGGCTGTCAAGATCAGATTTTAACTTTAAGACAAATAGTTGGAAAATCATGGAAATATGACAGTGATCTGTACTTGAGTTTGGTAGATCTGGAAACGGCATATGACAAGATGCCCAGAAAAAAGCTCTTCGAAATACTTCAGTTATATGGGGTGAATGAAACATTATACAAAGTAATACATAATCTATATTTAAGTTGTCAGTCAGCAGTTAGAATTGAAGGAAATACAGAAAGATGGTTTGATGTAAAATCAGGGGTGAGACAAGGATGCACATTATCTCCACTCTTATTCATCATCTGTATGGATCACATTCTGAAAGAATGTGTCATTAGGCCTTATATTAGAATTGGAAATGTCAAACTTACCTCTTTGTTTATGCAGATGATGTTATACTCCTAAATACATTTTGTGAAGTTTTCAGGATTCTGTAACAAGAACATGTGAATATGTGAGGAAAGATTAGCAAAACAATGTTTGATGCCAAGATGGCAGGAAAGGTGGCATGGAAATCAGGAATAGAAACTAGGCAGAAATACTGAACATATTGACTGCATTCTGAATGGAGATCTGTAAAACATGTAAAATATTAAAGTTATTTATTTATCTAATTACGCTTGGACTCGCTGAACTTTATATAGTTTCTATATTCGGCATGAAACTCTTTGAGTTTCTTATTCGGCTATGAAACAATTAAATAACTGTTTATTTATCTATTTATTAATGTTATTTAGCAAAGATGGCAAGTTAAATCTGGAAATAGGCAACAGAATAAGCAAAGGTATGGGCAGCTTAATAAATTTATATGGAATAAGAGAGAAATTAGCCTAAACACTAAACTACCAATTTTAGATTATGGATCTGAGATTTGGGTTAGAAATAGAGCATTTCATCATAGACCATAGATATGAGGGTTCTGAGAAGTATTATTGGAGTGAACTGATGGCATCAGAATCATATTAAAAATTATGGTATTAGAAAGGAACTTGACATTATTAGCATTGTGTCAGCAGAGCTAATCTGAGGTGGGGCGACCACTTAAATAGAATATGTGAGGAAAGATTAGCAAAACAGATGTTTGATCCCAAGATGGCAGGAAAGAGACCCAGAGGAAAGACCAAGATCTAGGTGGATTGATTCAGTTGGAAGTGCCTTAGAAGCATAAAATATTAGATACGACAATATTTAAGTTCTTACAAGTAATAGGTTGATTTGGAGAAAAATTGTTGATAGGAGATTAATAATAATGTAAACTTAATCATGTAGTGCACTTAAGGGTACATATCAGGAGATTGATGATGATGACACTGCCATTGATGCCATCTGTTAAGGCCCGTAATCTGTCTAAGTCTCCATCTTAGATCAAGTGCTTTATTTCTATTCTGCTTCCTATAAGTTACCATTATTTAAGTTAAAGTTAAGTTGAAGTTGAAGTAAAAATAAGTTAAAATTATTTCTAACCCAGCTCTGAGATCCCTGTTAAAAAATTGGTTTGAACACTGTCTTGCATACAGGTAGTTTACTATTTTGATTAATTTCTCTCTTATTCTGCATTAATTTATTCAGTTTGCTTCATACCATACCAGCTTTGCTAATTCTATTGTCTATTTCTGTAGTTAATTTTCCATCACTAAATATTGCCATATTCACTCCATAAAACTAAAATCTTTTACTCTTTTTCTGTAGGTTTTCCCTTCAAGGAGGCAGTTGATGTTTTCGATGTTTTTTCTGTTCTCATTGTCTTTTTTGTTGATTTTTTTACAAAATTTTATTATATCAAATATTCAGTTTAGTCAGAGAATCCTGCAGTCTTTTACTGGATTTATTTACAACTATAACATTATCTCATCATCATCATCAAATTCCTGCCATGTACCCAGGGCCAGCCATCTTGGGGGTGCAATGTACCTGGGCCCCACGATCGAGTGGGCACAGTCAGTATACATTTGCAGAAACATATTATATTTCAAATGTGTTTTTTTTTTTTTTTTGTTTTCCTGTGCCAAAATGATTTGCAGATAAGAGGTTTTACAATACATTTATTTCGAAAATCCTTGAATTTTTACTTTTGAAAAATATTTTAGGGCCACCAAAACGTTTCTTGCACACGGGCCCCGTTATAGAGAAGGCCGGCCCTGCATGTACCCTCAAAAGGTGTACAGGATATGATAGTACTACATGAAAAATTTACATCATTACTAACTTCCTATCTACAATTTTTCTCCAAATCAGTCTGTTACTTGTCAAGACTCCAACATTATCAGATCTTATATTTCTATCATCTAAGGCACTTTGTACCATATCAATCCACCTATATCTTGGTCTTTCTCTGGGTCGTTTTCCTACCAACCTGGCAGAGAACACTTGTTTTGCTAATCTTTCCTCGCCCATTCTATTTAAGTGACCATACTACCTAAGATTAGCTCTGCTAATGCATTCCTGGATGCTGACAATGTCAAGTTCTTTCCTGATATCCTCATTTTTAATATGATATTGCCATTGATGCCATCAGTTCACGCCTCTAATCTTTCTCGGGACTCTCATATCTGCAGTCTCTAGTCATTGGTCAAGTGTTTTACTTCTAACCGAGCTCTCAGATCCATAAGTTAAAACTGGTTTCAACACTGTCTTGTATACAGCTAATTTAGTGTTCCAGCTAATTTCTCTCTTATTTCATATAAATTTTTCAATTGACTTCCTACCATACCAGCTTTGTTGATTCTGTTATCTATTTCCATATTTAATTTGCCATCTTCACTAAAAATCGTGCCTAAGTAGCTGAAATGTTTTACTTGTTCCACAGGTTCTCCATTTGCAATGCGGTTCACATTTTCAATGATTTGTCTATTTTCATTGTTTTGTCTTTTTATTGCTGACCTTCATACCATATCTATTACAACAGTTATTCAATTTAGTCAGGGAATCTTGCAGACTTGTAGAGGATTTATTTAGAAGTATAACATCATCCTCATAAAGCAAAGAGCTGACATTAACATCTCTAATTTTGATATCATGTTTAATACCACTTTCCTTCATAATGTGATTGATATAGATAATGAATAACAGAGGGGATAACGTACATCCTTGTTTCACACCAGACTTAACATTAAACCTTCCTGTACTTCCTTCAATTCTAACTGCTGACTTACAACTCAAATAAAGACTAAGTATTGCTTGATATAATGCCCCATTGACACCATATAACTGTAGCGTATCGAATAGCTTCTCTTTTGGCATCTTGTCATATGCCTTTTCCAGATCGACAAAACTTAAATACTGATCTTTGTTATATTCCCATGATTTCTCAACTATTTTTTGTAAAGCAAAAATCTGAACCTGATAGTCTCTATTTAGCCTGAATCCAGTTTTTTCTTTATGAAGCTTCCCTTCCACAATTCTTCTCAACCATTTCTCAAGTATACTTGCATAAATCTTACCAGGAACCCTCAGTAGAGAAATATCTCTATAATTCTCACATTCAGTTATATTTCCCCTACTCTACTCTAATCGTCTGGAATTCATCCCTCGGTCCAGGTCTTCTGAACTATTCAGTGCAGCCACTGTAAGACTTTTATACCTCCATTCTTGAGCATTTCTGGTTGAATATCATCTGCTCCAGCTGCCTTTTCACATTTCAGGTTTTTGATGGCATTTTCTACTTCAAGTATAGATATGTATTCCTGATTGCATGCCTGTTGAGGTTTTTTTTTTACCACTCTGCTTTTACTAATTGTTTCATTTAGCAATTTTTCAATGTAATTACTCCATACATCAAGGATATCTTTTTCTCCAGTGTTCATGTCATCTTTATCATCTCTAATTCATTTTACAGCATTCTTTCTTCCATTTCTGAGTTATTTCAACAGCCTCCAAAATATCTTGCCACCTTCTTGATATTTATTTTCTGTTCTTACCAGTCTTCCCATGTTTAGTTAGTTTTACACAGTAATTTGCTTTCTCACATTTGTCTCTGTATTTTCTAAGAGCACAAGCAGACTTATTTGCCAGCAACTTTTGATATGCTTTCTTCTTTTCCTTCTCTGCTTCTATAACTTTCCGTGTCTACCATGGAGTTCTGATTTTTTTATCCTTTGCAGACAACCTCTACATATGCCTCTCTGGCTGAATCAATCAGGGTTTTCTTCAAGACTTGCCACTGAATCTCCAAGATTTAGTTCCTGTTCTCAAACTCTTTTTTTTTTTTTTCTGCAATAATGTTTGTGTATTTTAGTCTATAGTTCACATCTGAGAGCTTCAACTTTTATTCACTTTAAAACTTTCTTTTTACCATGTTCTTCTTTTCAATATCAATTTTACCTTGCTCAAGACTAAACGATGACCACTTCCAATTTTAAATCCTGTGTAAATCTAGTGTCCTGCACCAGTGAGAAAACATCACTATCAACAATAACATAGTCAATGAGACTTTTCTTATTCCTTGCCTCTTCTCTCCATGTGAATTTGTGCACATTTTTATGTTGGATCTCACATGGTGTTAGTAATAACCAGTTCATGTCCTGAGTACTTCATTGTCCAGTTCCCCATTCTGATATTTGCCCACATCACTGTACTTGAGAATACCTGCCATTCAAGAAGATTAGTCTCATATTTAGTGTTGAATACTATGGCTACTACTTCTTTTCCTTGATTGTCATTGCCTGAATATAACGTTTTGTATTTATTGCTCAGAAAGATCTCACCAGTTTTTGTCTTTTTCGTTTCAGTCACCCCTAGTATGTCAATCTGGTACTTTTCTAATCCGTCAGCTAGCGGTTAAACACGGGGGCCTTTCTTTAACCGGGCGATGCCCCAACTGGCATGAAATTTTGTCATGTTGTACCATCATTTTGTAGTTTGGTTTAAGCCAATAAGAATACAATTTGGTCGGCTAAATCCCAAATTTCCAGCCCATCCTCCTTTGTTCAGTATCCAGGTAGATACCTAACAAGGTGCACCACGAGAAGGTGAGGATTGGATTAGGTGAGTAGCCCTGATTGGTTCTCCTCATTCCTTTAAAGGCCATGTGGAGGTCTCGTCTCAGTTATACAGCTTTGACCCTTAAGCACCCCATTTTCTGCATAATATATAACAGATACAGATATAACATCTGCATAAAATAAAGAACTGTGATTACCATCTCCAAGTTTGATATGTTTGACATCAGTTTCCTTCATATTATGATCCATATAGATGATGTACGCCATTGTCTCACACCTTATTTAACATCAAATCACCATCCTGTAACTCCTTTATTTCTAACTGACTTACAACTCAAATATAGACTCGGCATTGCTTGGTATAATATCCTATTTATGCTATATTACTGTAGCGTTTTAAACAGCTTTACTTTGACATCTTGTCATATGCCTTTACCAAATCTATGAAACTTGAATACAAATTTTTGTAATATTCCCATAATTTCTGACAAAAATATAATTTCTGTCTAAAAGCGAATATCTGATCCTGACAACCTATATGTGACCTGACCAGCTTGTTCTTCAAATTTGTCTTCTATAATTTTTCTTAGACTTTTCTCATGTATATACTTTTATAAATTGCCAGGAACACTCAGTAGGGAAGCCTCTCTTTAATTCTCACATTCAGTTTTATTTCCCATTTTATAGATGTATACTATGACATCTTTTGATTTGGTCACCTAGGTTTCTTCTTGATGGGGAGGAGGTGGAGAGGATCCAGAGGTGAGTGACCAAGACGATAGCAGGTCTATGGAATCAACCTTATGAGAACAGGTTGAAGATTTGTGGGTTGCAGAAATTAGTTGATAGGCGGAAAAGGGGGATATGATTGAGACATTCAAATTGCTAAAGGTTTTCTATGGGATTAATTCAGAGGATATTTTTGAGATCAGGACTGGTGGTGGGAGAACTAAGGGACACCTATGGAAGCTGGACAAGAGTGTGGTTAGCAAGGGTGTTAGAGCTGGGTTCTTTACTTTTAGAGTGGTAAATGAGTGGAATAAGCTGCCAAAGTCTTTTGTGGGTGCTATGACGGTGAGTGAGTTCAAGGCAAAGTATGATAGATACTGTGGGAATGTCGTATAGTTGTGTGGACATGATGTTTAGGGCCTCCCTCGATGAGTCTAAGGACTCCCTGGAGTCATCCGTAATAATAATAATCTTTACTCCTGTCATCTAGAATTTAACCCTCTGACCAGGATTTCTGAATTATGCAATATAGGCTAAAACTTTTATACCTCCATACTTGAGTATTTCTGATTGAGTATCATCTACTCCACCTGCCTTACCACATTTCAGGTTTTTAATGGCTTATTTTCCTTTAACTAATAATATGCATTCCTATTTAGTGTTTTCTATCACTTGGCTGTTACTGTTTGTTTCATTTATCAACCTTTCAAAGTAATTCTTCCCAACATTTAGAATATTTTTATCTTCGATTTTGATGTGATGTTACTTTTATTATCTTTGATTCCTTGTAGAATATTCTTTCCTCCAGATCTAGGCTTTTTAAATAATTTGAATATTTTTACCACTTTCCTGATATTTATTTTCTGTGTTCTTAGCTGTGTTCACTTTTTAACATTTTTCTCTGTATTCTCTAAGAGCACAGGCTGACTTAGTTATGAGGACCTTTTGATACACTTTCTTCTTTTTCTTGACTGCCTCTTTAACTTCTTGTCTCTCTGGTTGAATCAATCAATCAGTCTTTTCTTCAAGGTTTGCCAGTGAATCTCAAAGGTTTGGTTCTTTTTTCTAAACACTCATTTTTTTTTTCCTGAATTATATTTGTGTATTTGAGTCTGCATTTTATCTCTGAAATCTGATCAACTTAGATTTATTTTAAAACTTTCTTGTGCACTCTTCTTTTCAATATGGAATTTAGTTTTATCCTCCTCAAAAAACTAAATGGTGATCACTTCCAATTTCAAATACTGTGTGTACTCTTGTGTCCTGAGCCAGTGGAAAAACATTGCTAGCAACAATAATATAGTCAATGTGACTTTTCTTATTTCTTGCTTCTTCTTTCCATGGAATATGTGCACATTTGTATGTTGAAACATAGTGTTAGTAATAACTAGTCCATTTCTTGCTCTTTTCTCCAAATTTTCCTAAAATATTTCTATATGTCTGGTAATCATTTGCTTCTCTATTGTTTAGATCTCCAACAAGGACCAACTTTTCCTTTTTTCTTTTTCAGTTGCCTTATCTAATGCCTTAAAAATTCCGCTTCCTCCTTAATAGAACCTTCTGTGGGACAATAGGCACAAATTAGTCTTTTTGTCCAGTTCCCAATTCTGATATTTGCCCACATTACCATACTTGATATTGCCTACCATTCAAGAAGATTATCTTCATATTTAATGTTGTATGCTATAGTTACTTCTTCTTTTTCCTGATAGTTATTGCTGAATGTAACATGTGATTTTCGTTACATAAAATAATACTCACAGATTAAAAAAGACATCCACATCCTCAGTGAAATCTGTTAACATTGACCAATTGCACCAATGCTATGCTCTGTTTTTATCAGGATTATGGATAGCAAGAAAGAATTAAAGGATATTAAATATAACTAAACTACATCATTCAAAAATAGCACATCAAGTATAGAATCATTTTATATATATATATAAATAAATATTGAAAGTTTTTCCGCTTGGTTATACTATAAATTAGAGATACCAAGAGATTATATTCTTGGTTTCATCCTTTACCCAAGTGTAAGCAAACAGAGTTTGCACGTGAAGTTGCTTCATGACTGGGCTACTTGTATATAGAGGCTAATGACTTCACATCAATTGCCTTAGTATCCCATAATGCAATGCATATATCCTTATGGACATGTATATTGCTATGCATTACGAGAAGGGCCACTATCCAGACCAGTTTCGTTCTTTATTGAGGTCTCATCATTAGGAGCCAGACCCAGAAGTGATACCAATGTTGAAATAACTCAGTAGTCGTATTTCCATATACAAATAGTCAAACGATGTTGCACCTTATTACTAAACTACTCTAGATTTTTTGTTATACTTGGCATAACCAAGTGAAAAACTTTTCAACATTGAAATTAATTGAATTGAAATTCAATTCTCTTTCAAGATTGAAAGAGAACTAGGGGAATGGGAGACTTTCTAAAACATTTTCCCTTTCTACTTTTCTTCCCTCCCCAAATAACATTCAGTATACTTTCATTAATTCCTGAAACATGTCCAGTTTTCAAAATTATAGGTAATTTCAGTTTAGCATTATTCCCAAAAGTATAATTATACTAAGCATTTTTTATACACACCAGTTTCAATGTAATCTGTATTACTCTTTCAGGGAGAAATCATTGACCATGTAGTTCTTCCATTTCTGTCTCACCTGGATACTGTATCAGATGTTAAAATTAGGAAAGCAGCTATTCATATGTTAGTAGAGGTAGCAGAAAATTGTATAAATAAACACTGTTTGGATATTCTTGATATTATTGAAAGGGTAAGGAAAAATTTATGAAAATAAATGTTGTAATAAGTACTTTTGAATTATGCAGTGTCATTTTTTGACTGTACACCCTGTACTCTGTTTTCCTGCACATATAAAATTGGAGATGAAAATATTATCTTTTACTCTTCTAAACACTGAACTTGATGAGATTAGAATTTGGTGTTATAGAAGTAGATATTCCAGAAATTTTATTGAATTTATCCAGAAATTTATTGAAGTATGTTGATTTGTGTAACAAATCAACATAAATTCAACATAAATGTTAACATAAATTCAACAAATCTACATAAATATTCCCCCCCCCCTCTTCAATACAGTCAACATTTCCTTTTTTATTAAAAATTCCTTAACAGTTCAAAACATTAATAAAAAATTCAACATTGACAAATTCTGACGTCATGGTGAGCCTTGACATTACTTCACTATTCACTAGGCAGAGATCCTTGATCTTATTAATTCCCCCCCCCCCCCCATTTAATTGAAACATTTTGAAAACCGAACACTCAATACAGCTACACTCAAACTAATGGTCTGGCTGTGCTATGTTGATGATGTGTTTACTGTTTGTCCTCATGTCCCAGATACATTTTTAGAGTGTCAACAGCCAGCATCCTAAATAAACCTCATGATAGAAATTAAAAAAAAAAAGTAACAATTGCCTTTCCTTTTTAGATACACTAGTGACATGACTTCCTAATAGCTCATTATTCTTTTCCTTTTACAGAAAACCCACATACACAGGAAGGTATTGACATAAGGGATCACATCAAAACCCATCCCACCAAGTGGCATCCTCAAAATACTTACTCATCAAGCCACAGCTATTTGTACCAATGAACAACCCATAAGAGTGACCTCAGCTACCTTTGTGACACCTTTTTGTCCAATGGATGTAACCTGTATAAAGTAGATAAAATACTGCATGCATGATATCTGAGTGCTGCTGCAGATTTCAAATGTAGTCTTTTTTTAAATTTACTGTGATGGAGCATGGTGGTTTCTTCCAGAAGATCATGTGAGTGGTATCCAATGCTTCATCCACAAGAGCAGATTGACCATAGATATGATTTCAGATGTACGTTTTGTGTTCATCTAAATGGATGGTGGCTGATCTATCTATCTTTCCAAAGTATGTCTACATATAGGAATAGGGTACTTTATATACTCTAGGTACTGAGACAGGAGCTGATCTTTGGTAGCACAGTTAAGGGTAGCAAGTTTCCAGTGTGAAACTTGTTTAAAAGTTGTGTAGAGGTTGTACTTTTTAAAAAACTTGGCTATTTATGCCAGTGTACCTATTAGATGGTGATAGCATTTCTAAAATCCTTCTGAAAGGATGAGCAAGGATTTGGGCAGTGGGGGGGGGGGGACAGAGGAATTGATTTTTTTTTAAATTCTGTAAGCACTATAGCCATTGGATCGGAAGGTGTTGTGTATATGGTTGAGTTCTGTTGAAAGAGAGGATCCACTGGAACAAAGATTGTAGTCTCTACTGATTTGATGCAGTATTGTTGAGAAGGGTGCTGGTGGGAAAGTTTGTGAATACATCTGCCTGTGTGAGTTTTCTGTAATACAGTGGCGAGGTTACCATTCAGAAGGCATGTCACTAATATGTGTAGGAAGGGTAAACAATTGTTATTTTCTTTTTCTGTCATAAACTGTATTCTTCGATGACAGAAAAGGAAAATTACAATTGTTATTATCTAATGTGGCTAAGATATGTAGATGATCTCTATATGGCCTCATGGTCCAGACACATTAGACTCCTTCCTTGGTTACCTCAATAAAGAACACATCATCTACATATCTTAACCACACAGAAGGTTTCAGGAGGGCTGAGTCTATGCTCATTTTTTAAAATTTTCCATTTAAAAATTGGCAAGTGGGAGGGGGTGAGAAGGTGGAACTCATAGCAGTCCCTTTATCTATTTATTTGTAAATGTTGTTCCTCTAAGAAAAATAACCAGAATTAGTAGCAAATCAAAAGTGATCTAAGATATCAGAAGGAAAAACGTTTTTTTAAGAGTGTTAAGATGTCATTCAAGGGAATATTGGAAAACAGTGAGATGATGTGAAAGCTTGCTTATGTATCTGTATTATTTAAAGTTAAATTTTCAGTCAAAGTTTTAAAATGGGTAGATGTTTTTATATGGAATGTAGTAAGGTCAGTGAGAGGGGGGGGGGCAACAGAATTTGCTAGCTGTTTTGACAATTTCTTTTCAAAAAGGCTCAACGAAGATGCTGTCAGTACTCTAAGCCTCAGCCACAAATTTGCCATCACACTGAAAGAAGTGTGTGTGTTCTAGACCAAATGTACAACATAGAATGCAGAATCTGTCACTTAACTGTGGAAATAGACATCATAATACTTAATATTGCCAATATCTTTTCCCAGTCTTCACCTCCAAGTGTAATCAATCTTCAGGCCAACTTGCTACAAAAAAAAAAAAAAAAAAAAAAAAAAAAAAAAAAAACAGGTATTGTCATAACCAGAGTGGATAAGGATAATGCATAGTCATCCTTAATGCCACTGAATATAACTGGAAAATGGATATTATTCTCTGAGATCACTCTGCCTACTGCTTGCTTGACTTCAATTCCACCAATATGCAGAGTTAAATTAAAAAATTAGAAAGCTAACTTAAAAAATTGTTCTTCCTGGTCCCCGGCATCACAAAAAACTCAGTTCTCTAACCCCTCCCAAGCTTTACAGTTTACTCAAAATCAATTTCCCCATAATACCTATAGCAGATGCCACTGATGCTTCATACTATAAATTGTCAAAACATCTAGCAAACTCTCTTACCCCCCCCCCCCCCCCTCCCCGGTCTTATTTCATCATCATCAAATTCCTGATATATATCCTCAAGGGGTGTATAGGATATGATAGTACTACATGAAAAATTACATCATTACCAACCTCTTATCAACAATTTTCCTCCAAATCAGTCTATAACCTGTCAAGACTCCAAATTATCAGATCTTATATTTCTGTCTTCTAAAACACTTTTTTACTGTATCAATTCTGCTATATCTTGGTCTACCTCTTGGTCTTTTTCCTACCAACCTGGCAGAGAACACGTTTTGCTAATCTTTCCTCTCCCATTCTGTTTAAATGACCATACCACTTGATATTAGCTCTGCTAATGCATTCCTGGATGCTAACAATATCAAGTTCTGTCCTAATATAATCGTTTTTAATATCATATTGCCATTGATGCCTTCTGTTCATGCCCCTAATCTTTCTCAGGACTCTTATATCTGCAGTCTCCAGTCTTTGGTCAAGCGTTTTACTTCTGACCGAGCTCTCAGATCCATAAGTTAAAATTTGCTTGAATCTTGTATACAGCTAGTTTAGTGTTTTGGCTAATTGCTCTCTTATTCCATATGAATTTATTCAGTTTTCTTCCTACCATACCAGCTTTGTTAATTCTGTTGTCTATTTCCATATTTAATTTACCATCTTCACTAAAATCTTGCCTAAGTAGCTGAAATGTTTCACTTGTTCTATAGGTTCTCCATTCACACTGCAGTTAATATTTTCAAATTTTCTGCCTATTTTCATTGTCTTTGTCTTTTTAATGCTGACCTTCATACCATATCTAGTACAATATATTGCAAGATTCCCTGACTAAATTGAATATTGTACTGGGTACAATATAGTACAATATATTGTATCCAGTACAGTATTCAATTTAGTCAGGGAATCTTACAGACTTGTAGCGGATTTATTTAGAAGTATAACATCATCTGCATAAAGCAAAGAGCTTAGATTAACATCTCCAATTTTGATATCAGGTTTAATACCACTTTCCTTCCATAATACAATCCATATAGATAATGAATAAGAGAGGCAATAATGTACATCCTTGTCTGACACCAGATTCAACACTAAATCACCTTCCTATACTTCCTTCAATTCTAACTGCTGACGTACAAGTCAAATACAGTCTAAGTATTGCTTGATATAATGCCCCATTGACACCATCTAACTAGCATTTTGAATAGCTTCTTGCTTGGCACCTTGTCATATGCCTTTTCCAGATCTACAAAACATAAATAGAGATCTTTATTATATTCCCATGATTTCTCAATTATCAGTCATAAAGTGAAAATCTGATCCTGACAGCCTCTATTTGGCCTGAATCCAGCTTGGTCTTCACCAAGCTTCTCTTTCACAATCCTTCTCAACCTTTTCTCAAGTATACCTGCATAAATCTTAAGAGGAACACTCAATAGAGAAATACCTCTGTAATTGTCACATTCAATTTTATTTCTTTTTTTATATATGGGTACTATGAGAGCTCTACTCCAATCATCTGGAATTCGTCCCTCTGTCCAGGCCTTCTGAATTATGCCACTGTAAGACTTTTATACCTCCATACTTGAGCATTTCTGGTCGAATATCATCTACTCCTGCTGCCTTTCCACATTTCAAGCCTTTGATGGCTTTTTCTACTTCAAGTATGGATATGTATTCCTGACTGCATGCCTGGTCAGTGTTTTTTATCACTGTGCTGTCATCACTGCTTGTTTCATTTAGCAGTTTTTCAAAGTAATTACTCCATACTTCAAGGATATCTTTTTCTCCTGTTTTCATGTCACCTTTATCATCTCTAATTCCTTTCACAGCACCCTTTCCTCCATTTCTGAGCTTCTTCAACAACCTCCAAATAATCTTGCCACCTTCTTGATATTTATTTTCTATGTTTTTACTAAAGTCCTTCCATGATTTTTGTTTAGCTAGTTTTACACAGTGTTTAGCTTTCTTACATTTGTCTCTGTATTCTCTAAGAGCACAAACTGACTTATTTGCCAGCAACTTCATCAGAGAATCAGAACTCCATTTTTCTGTCCTTACAGACAACCTCACCACAAGCCTCTCTGGCTGAATCAGTCAGTGTTTTCTTCAGGGCTTGCCACTGAACCTCCAAGGTTTGGTTCCTGTTATTAAACTCTTTCATTTTTTCTTCAATCATGTTTGTGTATTTTAGTCTACAGTTCACACTTGGGGGAGACTACACTCCTGCCAGGTGCATCGCCCGGGTGGCGGATGAGAGAAACTGAAATGGGTTGCTCTGAATAAAAAACAAAGAGCCATAGACCAAAGGATGTAGCAGAGGCATGGCAAGCGGCTACATTATTATGCCAGTAATGTACATGAGCCGGAGAAAGTCTACAATCTGAGATAGTGCTACTGTGTATGGGACAGCTGACGCCTGCTCGAAGACCACATAGAGTAGGTTAGAAATCAGCAATGTGGTCAGCCAAGGATGTCAAACATATAGCCACCCCTCAACATAAAATCATTATACCGACCTGGAAAAATGCAGTTAGTCCAGGAAAATTTAAAAAGACTGAAATGGAGTATTTTAGATTTATCAAAGACACATTGGTGTGGAGATGAATTTACCAGAAGGAAGACTATACTTCTCAGGAAGAAAGTTGCATTATTAATTGAGAAGAAATTTACACACTCAGTAATTGAAATAAAACCAGTGTCTCCTAGAATAATCACAGCCAAACTTCAAACAAAAGAAAAAGGTCAAACAATTAAAATAATCCAAATATATGCACCAGATAGTAACCATTCAGAGGAAGAAATAGAAAATTTCTATGAAGAACTACAACAGGAAGTAGATAATTCCAAGAACAGAGAACTCATGGGAGATTTTAAAGCTAAAATAGGACAGTTCACAGCAGACAAAAAAGATGTGATGGGGAAATTTGGATACCAAGAGTTTAATGACAGGAGAACAATTACTCCACTTCTGTAAAGCAAACGATCTAATGATTACAAAAGCACATTGTTCTATCAATGCTCTAATAATAAATATACAGTGCTGCGCTTACTCACAGTAGATCAAAAACACACTCACATGAAAATCTGTGAACAGTGTTCGGAGCATTTTAACAGGAATAAAGATGATTTTGTGTGTCAATTTATTACCATGGATGAGACTTGATTCACCATTATACACAGAATCCAAACAGCAGTCAAAACTGTGGGCAGAAGCCAGGTTGTCAGTGCCAAAGAAGACAAAGTCGTTTCCTTCAGCAGGACAGGTTATGGTATCGGTGTTTTGGAATGCTAAAGACATTTTGCTTATTAATTATCTTGAAAAGGGTAAAACAATAATCGGGGAATATTATTCTGATCTTTTAACCAGACTAGACAAAAAAATTCATGAGAAAAGGCCCGGTTTGCAGAAGAAAAAAATCATATTTCATCATTACAATGCACCTGCCCACAAAGGTGTTTTGGCAATAGGAAAATTAAGAGATCTGCACTATGAATTGTTGGAACATCCACCCTATTCCCCTGATTTGGCTCCCTCTGACATCTGTCTCTTCCCAAAACTAAAATTCTTCCTTGCTGGTCAGCATTTTTCTTCGAAGAAGAAAATTTTGCAGATCTTACAGAGAACCACTAGAGGGACAGAATAATGGTGCTGGAGCATTGCCTGACTAAATGTATTAGTCATAAGGGAGATTATGTTGAAAAATAAAAATAATTTTGAAATTATAAATTCATTTTTTCATTGTTAGGCTAAGAACTGGTAATTAACTTAAGGAAATTACAATGCATAAAACAGATATTAATTAAAAGAAACTTTAATGACTACTTCAACATTTCGGCAAAGTCACGTTGCTATCTTCAGGATCATACAAATATGGTATGTGCATTCAGGCACTAACAAAAGCAAATGAGAAAGAAGGTAAGAAACTAATCTTTTCCTAAAGTCCTAATGGTGACCCTTGGGTTGTCTTGGCCTTTGGGCTGAAGTTCTTAAGATGCAAGTCTCCCAATTTTGGGGCAGTCTCATGCACCCAAATTTGTTGAGGTTTGAAACGTTTTTTAGAGCCGCTGATGATTCCATGAATAATCTTTCGTACTTGAACTTGCTGCAGTGTATTATTTTTGTTTTCTTCCAACGAAGCCCAGAGTGGCTGTACTGGTGAAACCGGATGTAGTCTTTGTGTTCTGAAATCCTGATATTCGCTGTCCTGCCTGTTTGGCCAAAGTAGGACAATTTACAGCTGCAAGGGTCCTGGTATACACCAGGTAGGTCTAGGGGAAGTGGTTGGTCTTTGATAGAGCAGATAAGGGATGCCAACTTTTTATATGGTCTATAACAAGAAGTTAGGTCATATTTTTTGAGGATATTGGTTATTTTCTCAGAGGTGCGCCAGATGTAGGGGATGATGATAGATTTAGTGTAATCTTTATTGTGAAGGGGTGGTGGGGGTGTGTGGTTTACTGGGTTTAGTATTTTTTGGATTTTTTGGGGGGTTGTAGCCATTGGCTAAGGAAGTGTTAAGGATGTGGTTTAGTTCAGTGGTTAGGGCATTGTCATCTGTGCAGATTAATTTTGCCCTGTTATATAGTGTTTTAATAACCCGATATTGTTGTGAGGGGGGGGAGATTGCTGGTGAATGTATCTGCCTGTATGGGTGGGTTTTCTATAAACAGAGAAAACCAAAGATCCATCAGACTGGGAGTGATTAGAGTATCTAGGAAGGGGAGGGTGTTGTTTTCCTCTTTTTCCAAGGTGATCTGGATCCTGGGGTGTTGGTTGGTTAAGTGTGTTAGGAAGACGTGGAGTGTATCTGAGCCATGTGGCCAAATAGCAAACACATCATCCATGTGACGAAGCCAAATAGTGGGTTTTTGTGGGGCAGAGTTTAAGGCTTTCTCTTCAAAGGTCTTCATAAAGAAGTTGGCCAAGGGTGGAGAAAGTGGTGAACCCATGGATCTCCTCTCTATTTGTTTGTAGAATTTTCCTTGCCAAACGAAATAGCCTGAGTTCATTGTGAACTGAAATAGGGCTGAGATATTGGTCAGAAATTTGGTTTGGATGAGCTCTAGGGTTTCCTTGAGTGGGACATTTTTGTGAATAGGGAGGAGACGTCAAAACTGATCATTATGTCAGTGTGTTGGAGTGAGAGGTTTTCTATACTGGCTTTGAAGTGGGCTGAGTTTTTTTATGTGTGATGGTGTGTTGCTAGTATACTGTGTGAGTGCTTTGGCTAAATGTTTGACTAATTTATGTGTGGGGGAATCAATGCCATCCACTATGGGACGTAATGGCACATTTTGTTTATGTATTTTTGGAAGTCCATATAATCGGGGGGGGGGGGGGGGGGGGGGTTAGTTTGTTAGTAACTTCCACAGGCCAAGAAGTGACCTTCTTAAGGAGTCTGTGAAGAGTTCTAATCTGAGAGCTGGTAGGATTATATTTAGTAGAAAGGGATGTAGTACGGTCTAATAATAAATCCTTAAGCTTACTTGTGTAGTCCTTTTGGTTGAGAACCACTGTGGCATTTCCTTTCCCTTATCCGCTTTCGTGATTACTATTTTTTTGTTTTTCTTCATTTCTAGTAGAGCTGCATATTCTTCTTTGGATAAGTTGGTTTTTGGAGGTCTTGCTTTGGTGAGAATACCGGCTACATCCAGTCAGACGTTGTTATCGATATGGTTAGGAAGGTTGCGGATCCATGTTCTATTTGGATCATTATTTCCTTGGCAGGTATTCTTATAGGAGCTAGGGCGAAATCGTGGCTACGTGAAAGTGCGGTGAGTGCTTCAGGCTTCAAAACTACGGAAGAGAGGTTGACTACCATGTTCAGTGGTTGTAGTGGTACAGAAGTAGAATTCTTTATCAAGTTACCATATTTTTTCATGTACCGACTACGTATTTGCATCATAAGAACTTCAGCCCAACAGCCAAGACAACCCAATTAGCCCACTAGGGGGCACCATTAGGACTTTAGGAACAATATTAGTTTCTTGCCTTCTTCCTCATTTGCTTTTGTTAGTGCCTGCATGTACATACCATATTTGTATGTTCCTGAAGATGGAAATTGAAGGTATTCATTGAAGTTTAATTAATATCCGTTTTATACGTTGTAATTTCCTTAAGTTAATTACCAGTTATGTATAACCAACATATAAGCCTTGCTATATAAGCTAAGAATGTTTCATACCACACTCGTTGTCTCATGGTGTATCAGATTGATGATATTGGTTTGCAATTTCTTGCAAACCAATATCATCAATCTGATACACCATGTGCAACCTTTTCAACCGAAGTGCATAACCTTACATTTTCAACATTAAATTGATAATCATGCCAATTTATTTAAATCATCCTGCAGGATATCTACATCACATTTATCAACTATTGCTCTCCCCAGCTTTGCATCATCAGCAAACAACTAAATATTCCTTCTTAAATCTTTCCCTATGTCATTGATATACAAATTAAAGAGTAGTGGCCCTGATACTGAATCCTGAGATACTTCACTAGTCACCATCATTTTTCTAGAATCCACCATATCTACTCTCTGGTGCTTGTCCTTCAGCCATCCACCCTGTCCATGCTACTATCCTCATATCCATTTCCATACTCTCCATTTTTTGTAATAGTTTTCCATGTAATATTCTGTCAAATGCCTTGGCAAAGTCGAGCAGTCTCATACTTTTGCATTACCTTTATCCAATTCTGCTGTCACCTTATTATAAAATGTGAATAAGTTACTAAAACTAGTAAGACAGTTCCTACCGTTTACAAAGCCATGCTGCCCATTATAGAGTGTCACATCCCTGTAGGTGATGTATCTTAATACCGTCTGTTCTATAAGTACCTTCATGGTGACTGCTCCAGTGAACTGGCAATTCCCCACTTTCTTTTGCACCTGTTAATACAAGAGCTGCAGCTGCCCACCACCTCTTTACTGTGCAACAGCAAACACAATTAACCTGCTTCTGTTTTTCCTCTTTCTGCTCTCCACTTATGTTCTCTGAAGCAGCCTTCCTCTAGAAGCATTCCCAGACAACTACAGCTCTGTAACTCATCAAAAAAAAAAAAGAAACCTATCTCAGTCCTTATCTGCACCCCACATACACAGTAAAAAAACCTAACCCTTTTCACTCATCTGATCCCATACATGAGTGGTTGAAGGATCTATAGACACACTATACCACTTTATAGTAAGTGGCGACAGTATTATTTACTAGCTGGTTGGGAGTCTCTGATTGATTACTGTTGGCCATCCTTCAGAACGTTTTCTGTTGTACTCACATGGGAAGGATCTAGGTCACTACAGTGTAGTTGGCATGCTCTTGAAGAGTTTTGTTGCACTGCATTTGAGAAGTAAGGAGAGGACAGAAACTGGAGTATTTGCTATGAAGGCTAAACATGACAGCAACTAATTAAGAAGGTAGTGTTTCACTGGGTAATGTTATCTACACCTAGAGGTCCAGTTGGCATTTCCTCCAAATGGCAAGTACAACTGCTGCCGCAAAGGCAATGGCAGAAATCCAACAGGTATTTGCCATTATTATTAGCTTTGCTCTTTTCTCTAAATTTTCCCAATATATTTTTGTATGTCTGGCAATCATTCTTACTCTGCTATTTAGATCTCCAACAAGGACTAACTTTTCCTTTTTCATTGTGTCAGTTGCTTTCTCTAAAGCCTTAAAAATTTCCTCCACTTCTACCTTAGTAGAACTTTCTGTGGGACCATAGACACAAATAAGTCTCATTGTCCAGTCCCCCATTCTCATATTTGCTCATATCACTCTACTTGCGACTGCCTGCTATAGAAGATCAGCCTCATATTTAGTGTTGAATACTCTGGCTACTCCTTCTTTTCTTTGATTGCCATTGCCTGAATATAACATTTTGTATTTATTGCTCAGAAAGATCTCATTAGTTTTTGCCCACATGATGAGTTGGGGTGAGTTTTAGGATTTGTTCCAGTAGCTGACTTTTTGCTGTTTGCCCTGTTCCCTGACTAAAACAATGGGGGCCTTGTTTAACTTGGTGACTCCCCAGCGCATGAAATTCTGTCATGTTGTAACCATCATTTTTTATTTTGGTTTAAGCCAATAAGAATACAATTTTGGTCGGCTAAATCCCAAATTGCCAGCCCATCCTTGTTCGTTCAGTATCCAGGTAGATATCTAACAGGGGTACACCATGAGAAGGTGAGGATTGGACATTAGGTCAGAAGCCCTAGCTGGTTCTCTGCATTCCTTTAAAGGCTATGTGGAGTGTCCTCTCAGTTATATAGCTTTGATCCTTAAGCACTCCTTAAATCTTTCATAATATTAATAATTCAATCCAGTTTTTAAACCTTTTCTTCCCTTTGTTAATCCACCACTGTCAGCAATGCCTATTACTCATTTGGTGTATGTGTGTGTGGGAGGGGGGGGAAGCAAATGCAATGCAATAAATTTCTAAGTGTTCTTCAAAAGTATCAACTTTACAGTAATTTTACTTTGCTCTTTAGGTTATAAAACGGCCATTTGATCACACCATGGGAGGTAGAGATGCAGCAGATACCATTTTTATTATCAATGATGAGGAAGTTGTGGATGTGAAGGCTGCTATTACAGGATTGATTAGTATATTTAAGGTGAGATATCTTGGTATTATAATTGAAACATATTACATTTTAAAACATTACATCCTTTGGGAGTGTGCAGTGATGGAACATAATTTTTACCTTCCACTTGTTTTATGATTTGTTAAGTTTTACATTATCTCTTTTGTTTCTAGATAGGTACATTGATGCCATATACACACACTAAATTCTCAGGGTTGTATAGCTATTTTTGCTTTAAATGCTGTGTTCACTGTCTTTCTTAATATTTTTATTTGTCAAGTTAGTTCAACTTGAATATTCATGAATATTAATAATAGTAGGGTTCTTTTCTAACATCTCGTTTTCATCATGGCTTTGTTATTGATATGATTAAATAATTTATTTTATATTTAAAGGCAAGAAAGGTGACCAGTATGGTAAGGAAGGCAAAATTCATATTTTGAAAAGAAACTAATCGAGCAGGCCACAGGAAATCCCAGAGTTTTTTCACTACATGGTAAGTAAGAGGAAGAATTACTGTGGAAAGGATCTAAATAAGTGGGGATGACAGTGAGGTTACAGAAGCAGACGAAATAATTGACTCACTGATTGACCACTCCACAAGGGTATATCATCCAAGTAAAATTACTGCTGTGACATGTGTGACAGGGACTGGTGTTGGAACATAGATGGATGAATTGGCAGCTCTTTGGATATTGAGGAATGTCATGTAAATACAGCTATGAGATTAGATGGGATAACCCGTGTTTCACATTGATGGCACTGTATACTCTAGCCCATAAGATTACTTAGCCATCGAAGAACACAAGTTGTTATTCCTCTTTATAAGGCCTTGATACATCCACATCTGGATTACTGTGCTCAAGTGTGGTCCCCTGAGGTTCTTGGGCATAAGCAATCAGTAGAGAGGATCTAGAAGCAACTGACCATGATGGCAAGTGGTCTGAAATGTTCCCTGTGAGGATAGATTGAGGGCTTACAGGTTGCAAAAGTTGGTTTACAGGCATAAAAAAAAGGGAGGCATGTGATAGAAACATTTCAGTTACTTAAAGGGTTTTATAGGATTAATGCAAGGAAAGTGCTTCAGTACTTGGCTACAGGGACAGAACAAGAGGTCATCCCTGGAAGTTGAGTAAGAGTGTAGTTACAATAAAGAGCCAAGAGGCTATTTTTTTTTCGGCGGCGTAAATTAAGTTAAGGGGATAATAAATCTCTCATTATTTCAGAGCCGAATAAGAAACTCTGAGATCAAAATCTAAGAGTTTCATGCCGAAGAACTTTTGGTGAGTCCAAGCGTAAGTCAACACCTGGTAGTACAACACTAGGGCAACTCGGAGCAAAGGTGGAGCAAGTGTCTATCACTATCCTTAATATTTTCTCATAATGTAAAACGCAACTCCTAGGAGATGTGTTACTGTTTTACATTATGAGGGAAGGTCACTACCCAGACCGGTTTCAATTTTTATTGAGGTCTCATCAGTGAGTAGGTAGACCTGGATAATACCAAGGTTTAAGTGAACCGAACTTACATACTTTACTATATGAATTGCCAGAAAGGTGTACCCATATATTATTACTACAATAAAGAGCCAAGAGGCTATTTTTTTCGGCAACATAAATTATGGGGATAATAAATCCCTCATTATTTCAGAGCCGAATAAGAAACTCTAAGATTGAAATCTAAGAGTTTCATGCCGAAGAATTTTTGGTGAGTCCAAGCATAAGTCAGCACCTGGTATTACAATACTAGGGCAACTCGGAGCAAAGGTGAAGCAAGTTTCGATCACTGTCCTTAAAGGATAAGAATTTGTTGTTTTAAGGATACTTGCGACATAAGACTGAATGATATAATCACGTAATCACAAGAAAGATATTTATTTAACCAAATATTTCGGTCTGGAAATAGCAGACCATCGTCGGTGGTATTACAAGAACAGTTTAAAAAAAAATATATACAAGCTAGAATACTAACAATAGATCGTTGAAATTAGAACATGCCGCGTGATGTTATATCACTAAGTATGAAACGAAATATTTTGAAGTAGAAACATGATTGAATTTGCTATAAAAAAAAAAAAAAAAAAAAAAAAAAAAAAAAAAAAAAAAAAAAATTAATGAGTAATCTTGATTAGGCTTTCCCAGATTTTTGATATAGATATGCAGTCATTACGATTCAGGTTGGGATGATGGAGCAAGGCCTCCACGCTTTCCTTGAACAAACGTTCGAACCTATAACGGGATCTATGTAAGAGGCGCGTTTTGGACCAAAGGATGCTGTGGTCAGTTTCAATCCCGTGTTGAGCCAAACCAGACTTTTCAGGTTTATTGTGAAGAATGGATGATTGATGTTCTTGGATTCTTTTTTCAAGAGAACGTCCAGTCTGTCCAAAGTAAGAGAGATCACAGTTGCAAGGAATTTGATAAACTCCAGGAAGAGATAAAGTTGAGCGTTTGTCTTTAGGAGAAGGAAAATGAGAAGACAATTTGTTAATAGGAGAATACGTAGCTGTTAAATCATATTTCTTCAAAATTCTTGCGATAGGTTCTGAAATACCGGAGATATAAGGAATAGGTACTCGACGTATTGAATCTTTGTTGTTTTGTGGAGGATTATAAGATGTAAGAAGACGTTGAATACTTTTTTCAGAAAAGCCATTGTTCTACTTTTGATTATCTACAGAAAGAACTTTCTACTATCCAGCAACACATGAAACTCAATGGCTTTTCTGAAAAAAGTATTCAACGTCTTCTTACATCTTATAATCCTCCACAAAACAACAAAGATTCAATACGTCGAGTACCTATTCCTTATATCTCCGGTATTTCAGAACCTATCGCAAGAATTTTGAAGAAATATGATTTAACAGCTACGTATTCTCCTATTAACAAATTGTCTTCTCATTTTCCTTCTCCTAAAGACAAACGCTCAACTTTATCTCTTCCTGGAGTTTATCAAATTCCTTGCAACTGTGATCTCTCTTACTTTGGACAGACTGGACGTTCTCTTGAAAAAAGAATCCAAGAACATCAATCATCCATTCTTCACAATAAACCTGAAAAGTCTGGTT
Organism: Typopeltis vanoorti; assembly: GCF_054136105.1. Taxonomy (NCBI): domain Eukaryota; kingdom Metazoa; phylum Arthropoda; class Arachnida; order Uropygi; family Thelyphonidae; genus Typopeltis; species Typopeltis vanoorti. The sequence continues at coordinate 31,552,794 of NC_143551.1, forward strand.
TGGCTCAACACGGGATTGAAACTGACCACAGCATCCTTTGGTCCAAAACGCGCCTCTTACATAGATCCCGTTATAGGTTCGAACGTTTGTTCAAGGAAAGCGTGGAGGCCTTGCTCCATCATCCCAACCTGAATCGTAATGACTGCATATCTATATCAAAAATCTGGGAAAGCCTAATCAAGATTACTCATTAATTTTTTTTTTTTTTTTTTTTTTTTTTTTTTTTTTTTTTTATAGCAAATTCAATCATGTTTCTACTTCAAAATATTTCGTTTCATACTTAGTGATATAACATCACGCGGCATGTTCTAATTTCAACGATCTATTGTTAGTATTCTAGCTTGTATATTTTTTTTTTTAAACTGTTCTTGTAATACCACCGACGATGGTCTGCTATTTCCAGACCGAAATATTTGGTTAAATAAATATCTTTCTTGTGATTACGTGATTATATCATTCATACTGTCCTTAATATTTTCTCATAATCTAAAACGCAGCTCCTAGGAAAGTATGTAAGTTCGGTTCACTTAAACCTTGGAATTATCCAGGTCTACCTACTGACTGATAAGACCTCAATAAAGGTCGAAACCGGTCTGGGTAGTGACCTTCCCTCATAATGTAAAACATTAACACATCTCCTAGGAGCTGCATTTTACATTATGAGAAAATATTAATGACAGTGATCAAATCTTGCTCCACCTTTGCTCCAAGTTGCCCTAGTGTTGTACTACCAGGTGTTGACTTATGCTTGGACTCGCCAAAAGTTCTTTGGCATGAAACTCTTAGATTTCAATCTTAGAGTTTCTTATTCGGCTCTGAAATAATGAGGGATTTATTATCCCCTTAACTTAAGAGTGTAGTTAGTTGAGTGTTGAGGACTAAATTGTTCGCTTGGAGAGTGTTGAATGAATGGATTGGTTTGCCAGAGACAGTGTTCCTCATCTTAATGGGTACAATAAATATTGTGCAGATAGTTTGAGTCTCCTTTGATCAGTTTTCAGACTTCATGGCAGTACTCGTACAACAATAATAATTTCTTGTATCATTGAAATTATTATTTTCTGTACTGTTTTAATTCTGTTGTATGTACACATATGATTGTTCACATTATTAAGAATTGTGTCTAGATGTCTTTGCTTTTTTTCCCCCTTAAAATAATGGCTTCTTGACAGCTAGTAGCTATAATACGTACTGGCATATTAACATTTTGAATTTCACATTATGCCAGAATAAATTAGTGGCTTGTTAAAAATTTACTCTTTCCATATAGCAATTTTGTTCATTTCAGCATTTTCAAGTGTTTAAGATTTGTGAAAGGTATATATCACATCTTTGTAGCTGCGTGTGTAATTCAACTTTGGATGTTATTTAGGTGCTGTAATTTTTGAACACAAAGAAAGTGCACCCTGTCTAGTTTCTGATAGAACACAGTAAGAAGGTTGTGAATATTCATCGTCAGTTACAGAAGATACAAAGCATGATTGAAAGTTCTTGGATGGGACCCATAATTCAAAAATGTGTTGATAGTATAATGGATTTAAAGTTTTGTTACGTATGAATGATCCTCCTATTCTTCACTTATTAGTACACACAAGCAATGATTCACTAATGTTTTGACATAGTTTTTCTAGTTGTGTTCCTTGTGCATTTTGGCATGCCATCTCAGAGAATTTAGGCTTTTCAATTTTTTTTTTTTCTCTCTCTCTCTCTCTCTGTCTCTTTCCCACTCCAAGTCTAGAAGGGCATTCTGCATTACAAAGATGTTTTGGCTGAACAAATATCCAGCCAGCAGTAGTGCATTTCAGTGTTGAAATATTTGTTAGACTGAAGCGAACATAAACATCACTTCTATTGTTGTTTATTGATAATTAAGTAATATTTAAATTCTTTACTTTACTTTTTTAAATTGTCTTTAATTGTTCTTACTTTAGGAAATAAGGTAAATAAATATTATTTTCTTATTATTCTGTGTTGTGAATTAAACTGTTAAATATAAACTGACATGAACTTTCCAACACATAACCTTTCTACTCATTTAATATTTAAATTGTATATAATATATAAATTCTCTGAATATAATTTAAATTCTTTTGACTTATATAAAAAATTCATTATGATTAATATGCCAAAAACTATAATTCAATGCATGTAGTGCTTTTGTTAGTATTTATTTAATGAATACTAACAAATTAGTATAACCGAAAAAGTTCTTTTACCATGTGTAAAGCCAAACTATGTGTGCTAAAGGCACTTACTTTTAAAACTATTCTATGATTTTCATAGAATAATCAATTTTAGAACAATGAATTTCATTGCCCATTGTGAGATTATCAACCTGCGAGGCATAAAAAAGTATCACATTTGATCTCTTAAACCTGGGTTTCCCGAGTATCTCACATAGTCCATAACCCACCCACGGTACAAAATATAAATGTACTATAATAGGCTAATAGCCTTTTGTAGGTAGAATTAAAAATGTATTGGATTCTACTAAGTTTTAAGATTTTATTCGGTAACTGGTTATTACATTTTGCTACCTCTTGCTTTGGAGGGGAGGAGGTGTTAAATTTAGCAATTAATTTGCATGGTTGATCAATGACTGGAAACCACAAATATGAGAGTTCTGAGAGAGATTAGTGGAATATGGCATCATTGGCAGTGTCATTATTAAAATTGAAGATATTAGGAACGAACTTGATATTCTTAGTGTTCAGAGTATGTGACCAGAGTTAACCTCATGTATTATTGTATCAATATGTTTGTATATTATATCTAGAAAGAACTTTGTAAGTTTTTCAGTATATAATGTAGACTGTGGTTTATGCTGTGGCCGGAACTTCCAAGGCAAACAAAAATTTTTCATAAATCCTATGAATACTTAGCAACAAGCAGCTACAATAAACGTTCAAAGAAAATCAAATCAGTAACCTCAGAATATGCTTTCAGAAAAAGATTGAGACTACCTCATGGAACTAAATAATGGTGACCTTTATTTTAAATGTATATTATAAGAGATCACTATAACTTACATATCATGTCCAGTTATGATTCTAATATGTTAACAAATATATACCATGTTCTGTGAGCACTCATAGATACAACCACTCAATTTTGCAGTGACTGTATCGAGCTAATTTATTTTGTAGTAACCAGTACAGCTGTGGCCCTTGGTTACAGACATAAAAAAGCTGTAAAAACTCACTAAACATTTTTATAAACTACAAAAACTATCTGATAATGTATTTTATCAGATAGTTTTATCATTATTTGATTTATATCACTATTTGTATATATAAAGAAAATATTTTTATCTATAACAAAATAATCAGCCAAAAAAAACCCAGAAAATATGATAGTAATACTTGAATTGTATATTTATAAATATTACGTATATGTGATAAGAATAATAAACTTTGTATTGTGTTGTAAATATTGTTACACTATCAATCCACCGAGATCTAGGTGGATTGATACAGTTAGAAGAGTTTTAGAAGAACTGAAATATAACATCTAGCAGTATTAGTCTTAACAGATTACAGATTAATTTGAAGGAAAGTTGTCAATATACCTCCCCCCCCCCCCCCAACTTACACTCTCCTTATACAGCTTTTAGGGATGGCCTCCTGTTCTTCTCCTGTCTCCACTCATTCTGTGAAAATATTTATCCTATTCATCCACATTAATCTGATAATTATCCCTTACCAATACATGTCTGAATCATATCCCTCCCTCTTTCTTCTCCTACCCTCCAGATTCTGCAAATTGTGTTTCCTTATGGTGACACTGATGGAGTAAGTGTGTTTCAGAACATAGAATATTGTGGTTGGTATCCCACAATATGCAAGGCCAGATTTCTTAGGTTTCTCATTGATGATGTAGGACTGTATTATTGCATTCTTTTTTCCACTGAATGCCCAGTTTGTCCAAAATAAGAGCGGTGACAAGTCACGTGGAATTTAGAAGAGCCAGAGTGGAGCATTTATCTTTAGACAATGAGAACAATGATGACAGTTTATCAAATGGAATGAACATAGTTATTAGATTATATTTATCTAATTGTAGAGATTAATTCCTAGATACCACAAGTGTATGTTGTAAGGATGCTATTAAAACTAATTATTTCCAATATTAAACCACACACAGAGAGATGTCAAATAGAAACTGTTTTAACTCGACTAGTTAGTGAAAACATTTTTGTACTTCATCAGGAAATAGCATGAATAAATTAAAAAACTGGAAGGAAAATAATAACAGTTAACATTTTTAGTGAAAAATATTTGAAAATGTTTCAACAATGAAAAGCGTGCATTTGCTGTTATACTGGCTGCTGGTTTGTGGATTGCTGCATTCGACTGGCAAATGTGTCATGATGGATTAAGGAGGACCAGACTTGATATAAAATCATCCTTTTTTTTTCTTTGTTATAGTATAGAGGATGCTTCATCATTTCTGCTGATTTTTTGAAAGCTCTTGAGTAAAAGCAGTAAACAATGTGGAGCATTTTCTGTTTGCCACTCTACTATGTTAGAATGGCAAACAATGGAGGCTGATCCTGATTTTGTGAGGTGTACTTTAAGAAGAGATGGAATTGTACTGGCCCTACTCCTCTCTTGAGATGATAGCAATGGAGCAGAAGGTGTGGGGTATTTCCTGCTCTTGCGGGTTCTTCTAACATAGATATCTACAGTCTCATCACTAGTTCTTTTTAGGATGGTAATTTATGATGTGATCTGATCGCAGCTATTGTCCTCCTATGCAGAACCTCTGCCAAAGCCTCATTGATATGAGCTATATCTATAGGCTTCACAGAAAGCAAGATTCCTCTTCAACAGTGTACCGTGCCATTGCACGTTCAATGCAAATTTCAGCAAAACAATAACAGGATGTTTTGCATGGCAGCAAACATCAAGACCAATAGAGGTAATAAAGTCTCACCAACATTCTGGGTAGACAGTGTCTTTGAGATGATGTTCCTAGTTGGATTAAGATATTTTGATAGTTGGATGCTAAGAACAATGTTAGCTGCAGAATGTTCCTCTTCAGTAGTCCGTGATGCATTTTTCCTGCTTAGTATAAACTTTAGCAGTAGCAGCATTGGAATGTTTTGGATCTTTTTATAATTCCATCTGAATTAATCTAATAACATATTTTCACTAACAAATGTCTCTATCATGTCATCTCTTTTCCTCCTATCCATCATACTCTGCAATCCACATTTTTTCAACCTCTCTTTCACTCTCTCCATTGCCACTATCAGAGTCCTGATATTGTCTCTGGATCCTCTTCAATATTTCTACAACACATTGAAAACCATTTGACCAAATCTGAGCACAGTAGTCCAGATATGTTTGACCAGTGCTTTACAGTGGCACAGCCACCTCCTTATCCCTGAATGTTAGAGTACTTCGTTTCATAGTGGCACTGCGATGTGCAGTCTTTGCAACACTTGCAATATGCCCTCTCAATTTCAGTCTGCTGTCAACCATCACTCCCAAGTCTCGAATCTCATTTACTTCCTACAGTACACCACTATCAGTGTAGTACACAGGCTTATATTTCAGCACTCCAAAATGCAACACTTTACACTTATTAGTATTAAAACTACAATCCAAACTTCTTTGTCCAAATCAAAAGTCTATTCAAATCTTCCTGAAGGGATTTAATATCAGCTGTGCTACTTATAATTCTCCCCTACTTTGCATCATCAGCAAACAACTGAAGATCCCCAGTCAGTCTGTCTGCATAATATATCATTTACAAGCAAGTCAAACAGCAAGGGCCCAAGAACAGAACCCTGGGGCATGCCACTGGTTACCCTCCTTTTATGAGACACTTCTCCATCATACACCATTTGCTGGTATCATTCAGAGAGCCAATCTCTGATCCATCTATTCCTATCATCTGTAACTTGTACACCAACTTATGTGATAATCTATCAAGCGTCTTTGCAAAGTCCAAGAATATCACTGTATGTGACTCTCCCTTATCACTTATCGCTTGTCACCTTGTCATAAAATGCAAGTAAATTGTAAAAACAAGACCTACCCTTTACAAATCCATGCTGATTATCATAAAGAATGCTATGTCCATCAACCCAATCTTGTATTCCTAATGAATCTCTCCAACACTTTACTGCAGTTATATAGACTGGTGCATAATTGGAAATCAGTGTCCTAGAACCATGCTTGTGGAGTTATACTATAATAAATTTAGTTTAATCCTTTATCCAAGTGTGAGCAAACAAAGTTTGCGCCTGAAAATATCTTCAGGACTGAGGAAAGGTAGTGCAACACCAGACAATTTGGAGCAAAGGCGGACCAAGCTATCATCACTCTTATCTCAGTATCTCCCATTATGCAAAACACATCTCCTTGCGGATATGTATAATGTTATGCATTAAGGGAAGGGCCACTACCCAGACCAGTTTCGACCTTTATTGAGGTCTCGTCAGTGGGAGCTATACTATTTGCTATTTTGGAGTGATACTATTTTGCCTTCTTTTCATAGGAACCTTACCCAGTGCAAGACTAGGATGTTGGAGGATTGGGGGGGGGGGAGCAGTTGAGATTTCCTCAGAAAAACTTCAAAAATTATTTTCAACTAACAGAAAATATCAGTATATATTGGAACAAAATCAAGTATTTAACATGGTACCGTGTAGACCTGTTATATTTTTATGTAAAGTAATAATGTTTTGTAGGTGATAATTAAGTAACTAAGGGCTAAATTAATAAATAGTAAATAATGCAAAAAATTAAATTGCCTCTTTTTTTTTTTTATTAAATAAGAAAATGAAATTTATAGTAAAATACGTAACAGGTACCTCAAAATTTAATTGTTTGTTGCATCTGCAGTCCCACCAGTTTCTGTTTGTGCTGGAATTTTGCTGTAGTGGCTGATTCAATTGTCATCATCTTGTCTGTTATATACTTTTCAGAAGAATGTGTCATTTTTTAAATATATATATATATATATATATAGGGTGTTCGGGATAAATTTGACAGTTTCGTAAGGAAAAAGAAAATCTTCTTTGTATCTATTAAATTTAATGAATTGACAAAAAAACATTACAGGCAGAGTTAATTACAATACTATCAACAAGATTTACTCAAAATAACCACCATTAGCATCGATCACAGCTTCAATTCTGCTTCGGAACCTCGAACAAGCTGATGCTACAGTCTCCCTGGGAAGGGCCGCAAAAACTGTTTTAATTTTATCCATTAACTGGGCTTTTGTATTACTGGAAGTGCGATTGGTGTCTTTTTCAACTGCGCCCCATACAAAATAATCCATGGGGTTAAGGTCTGGGGAGTTTGGAGGCCAAACATTTGGACTGGTGAAGTCGTAGAAATTTTCAGACAACCATTTTTGACTTTTCCCAGAGGTGTGGCAAGGGGCCGAATCCTGCTGCCATACATACGGCCTACCATTGGCTACCCTTGTTATCCAGGGCTTGACTACAGTTAGCAACTCCACGAACAAAGCCCGAATTCCAATGCCAGGGTTCTTCAACACCTGTTCCTGCAGATTTGCGAGGAATTCTGCTGTACGAACGCAATCAGATCGTCTGCTTGGGATCTTTCTTCTTGCTACATCCTCGTAGTCACCATTGCAAGTCTCTAGTTCATGCCTGATTGTTTTTACTGTATTCAGGGAGCATTGGGCAGCAGTCGTAATATCCTTATTTTGATGGCGGGCACGAATCATCATGATACAAGTTATTCTCTTCCATGATTCAGGTGGGTTCCAGCTATCCATCCTTTCTGACATCTTGTATATGAATGAAGAAGGGTCCAAACTTTTAAATGAAGAGAAATGTGTGTTAATACATGTAACTTACGGAAAAATATAATTAATTATAAATATGTCAAATTTATCCCGAACACCCTGTATATATATATATATATTTTTTTTTTTTTTTAATTTATTAATTTTTTTAATGCACAAACTCATGAAAATCATCACACTTCAGTCCTTTTAAAGAGATTTTTTATAATTATCATTGATTTTACTATGTCGATATGTAACCAAGTTTTCTTCTTGAAAAATTCACTAAAGAGAATGCTTTTTATTGAATTAGTGGAAACTAGGCAGTGTTAAATTCAGCAGCATTTTCATATTCTAAAAAGAATGTGTTTCAAAAGTGCTGGACAATTTCTTTCTGTTTATCACTAACAAGGCTAACAATCTTTCCAAAATGTAATTTTTCTGTGAGTATAACTTTTCAGGTAGTAGTCATCATCAGCAGCTTTCTTCAGTCCATTGCGGGATTAATGCCTCTCTATGCTTCTTCTGTTTGGCTGCTCTTGTGTATTTTTCCACCATAAATGCCATAGCATCTTGTTTTTGTCCCATCTTACCACTGATCTACCTGGCTTCTGATAACCAGTTCTTGCTGTCTATTTGGTTGTTCTCTTTGTCCATCTGTTGTCAGACATTCTCATCACATGTCCTGCTTAGTGCCATTAGTTGCCTTTAATTAGTAAGGCAATGCCCATCATCTTTGTTTGCTTCCTTATCCAAGTATTATTCATATAACCAGGGAATAACCTGGTTATTCCCCAAATGGCTCTTTCCATGTTTCTTTGTGTTGTTTTCAGATAGTAGTAGAATTCCTTAAATAAATTATCTTAGTCCATAACCTATGCTAAATTAAAGGCAAAATATTCTTAATTTTGTTTTACTTTAATTTTGTTCATAAAGATTTCAATTTCCACACTTAATCAAATTCTGATGCATCTTGTCATTCATTTGCCTGAATCAGATGAAAAGAGTTTATTTACATTGACTGTGTCAGAAATGTATTAATATAAGCAAAAGCAGATTTTCAAAAAAAAATATAATAATAATATGATCAGCTATTTATTGATGAAAGAAAATTATAATTTTAGTTCTTAAAAAAAGTAACTGACTTTTTCCTTTGAAAGTACTTTTTCTAAAACTTTTTCAAAGGAACAAGGAAAATGCCAGTTTTACCTTAGCAAGCAATAATGATAATCAACATTGTGTCCTAATATAGTTTTATATTCTTCATCACCAAAGCTGCAACACAATTTTAGTTGTACATATCTTAGGGTATAAATATGAAAACAATAATTTTTTGTGAATATTGCTATAATAATAAAAATACTGTGCTGTAGTGTGCAGTGCAACAGCAATATGTTGGCTCTTACACTTAAAGAAAATAGTAAATAACATTTTGCTAATAGAAATAACTTAAGTTATCAGAATATAAAAATACCCTTTATTTCTTCAACAGTTGTTTTGTGTTTTATGAATGTTATATGAAAACAATTCATCTTTGAAATCAGATATCAAAAATGGGACATATTGGCATCCTGAAAGCATGTCTGGAGAAAATCAGAGCAGTTTTTTTTTTTAAACGCAACAGGTGGGCACCCTGCATTTGATAGACAAGAAACAAAAACATTGGCATTATATGCACATGATAAAAATTAAATACATAGAACTAATGCTAATATGAATGATTAGCATTCATATTAGCATTAGCTTTACATTTAGCATTATTCATAATATAGAGTAATATTAAAAGCATAGTTATTTAATATGATCTCTTGTTATTGCACTATGAGTTATTTTTATTAATTATTGTACCATAATTGTTATTAATGAATAATATTTCATTTGGTAGAAAAAACTCCATTTGCTTCCATCAAACCATGCTCTCCGTGTATTTAAAATGTTAATTAGTCATATTCAGGCTCATTATAATTCATCGGTGATTGAAGAATCGGGCACTATTTGTAAAAGTGTAAGTAATTTTTATAAAAGTGTTATAGTATTTTATTTTGCTATTTTATTTTGTTTAGACATCCTATTTCATTGATAATTTAATTTACAACAAAAAATATCATCATCATCAAATTCCTGACATGTACCCTCAAGGTGTGTACACGATATGCTAGTAACACATACAAAAATTTACCTCCTCCTAAAACTAGGAAATATTATAAAGTGTAAAAAAACTTTACAACTATTATAATACAGCTATATCGCCTGCTTCAGTTTACAACTTAAAACTTTACAACTTTTTAAATGTATTCTGTTCAAAAGAAAGATCCGGGTCCATATTGGCAGAAAAAGGGGCAGGCCCAGATTTCTTCACAGTCTTCCTCAGGGCTCTGTGTTATCCCCTATACTTTTTAACATCTACATGTATGATCTACCTCATACCAGATCAAGCAAGTATATGTACGCCGATGACCTAGCGATCTTACATCATTCCATCTCCTTTACCAACCTAGAATCAACCTTGAATACAGACCTGAACACCCTGGAAGAGTACTTCAAGCCAAATCCAACGAAAACAGTGTCCTCAGAATGAGGCCTTGAATTGGCCTTCCAGCCTGGAAAATGTGTAGTTGGTATGGTGGTGGTGGCAGTGGTTATGGAGGAAACAGAAGATTATGGTCCCATCTCACCATGAAGACGTTATCCTCGTAGTCACTCTGATAGTCCTCGTCATAGTGTCAGCAGAACTCCTCCTCATGTTAGAAGATGATGATACAATGTGAAATGGGTCTCCTCTAATGGATCAAGTTTTCTCACACAAGACACAACTGCTCTCTATTTAAACTTCAGATACAGGTACATTTATGTTGTGAAGTGTTGTGAGAACATGCAGCCTTGTCATACTTGTTGCAGCAGGACGATAATTGTCCCTGGCTTGATTATGACAAGTTACTTTTGCTTTTTTTTTTAAAAAAAAAGGAAAGGCTTAGAAAGCAGGTTGTGCCTTTTTTGTAATGAACTTTTATATGTTAAGATTTTCATCATTTGTTTCTGGAAATTGTGATTGTACTTTTCACTTACCAGTTTCATGTAGCCATAAGCATAAATAAATAAATTACTAACTTCCTATTTAAAATTTTCCTCCAAATCAATCTGTTGCCAGTCAAGACTCCAACATTGTGATATCTTATATTTCTATCTTCTAAGGCACTTTTTACCATATCAATCCACCTATATCTTGGTCTTCCTCTGGGTCTTTTTCCTGCAAAAACTGGAAGAGAACACTTGTTTTTGATAATCTTTCTTCTTCCATTCTGTTTAAGTGACCATACTACCTTAGATTAGCTCTGCTAACACATTTCTGGATGCCAACAATGTCAAGTTCTTTCCTAATATCCTCATTTTTAATATTATGTTGCCATTGATGCCATTTGTTCATGCTCCTAATCTTTCTCAGGACTCTCAAATCTGTGGTCTTTGGTCAAGCGTTTTACTTCTAACCCAGCTCTCAGATCCATCATCATCATCATCAAATTCCTGACATGTACCCTTAAGGAGTGTACAGGATATGATAGTACTACGTGAAAAATTTACATCATTACTAACTTCCTAAGTACAATTTTCCTCCAAATCAGTCTGTTACTTGTCAAGACTACAACATTATTTAATTACTAAATCATTTAAGGAATTGAACAACATAGATATGAATATAAATTAAATTACACTTTAATAAATATTTCCGAAATTTCGGCAGCGTCACGTTGCCATCTTCAAATGGAACTTACAAAAAAAGGCACATGCACGTAGGCACTACAACACAGTAACTGAGAATGAAGAGATGAAACTATTGTTCTCCTAAAAGCCCTGATGGTGCCTTCTAGCGGGCTATGTGTTCTTGGCCGTTGGGGTGAAAGTCTGCTGATGTAAGCCTCCCAAATTTGGGGCATTCGCTTACAACCAAATTTGTTGAGGTTTGGAGAGTTTAGAAATACACTTTTATTAATACAGACCAGTATTTTACAAATAAACATTTATTAAAACCTACCAGTTTCGCCAGCAAACTGTCTGGCTTTTTCAAGGTATTACGGAGATATGAAAGTAAATGCAAATTAAAAGGAACATAAAAAACGTTGTAAACCAAACTAGTATCTATGGTTACACGTTTCGCGTGACAGAGATGGCTTATTGTTCTTATTCATTATCACGCATGCGCGTTTGTTGTAGACTTGCAATGTGATTACTGGCCAGCTGCAGTTCAGATTGACTGAGAGAGAGGATCAAGTTTTTCCACGAACTGTTGAGAATTATATCCTGATTTCTGTTGAGGTTTCCGCCGGTTATTAGTACTATTGTGGCTTCCTTAAAAACACTTGTGATGGTTTGAAGTATAGTGAAGATATCTTTCAGTATATACTTCAAACCATCACAAGTCACACAAACTGAGTATTATCCACATGTTGAAACATAGAGCCAAAAAGTTTATATCAGAAGAGGAGGATACACAGAATGAACTCTCACTAATAGCCAACACATTATCACAAAATGGATACCCTCAAAACATCATCAAAAAATATCTATACAATGACAACCCCAGACAAGAAGAATCCCACCGTCAGCACGTTTCTACTGTAGTGATACCTTTCATCAAGTCAATTTCTTATCAAATAGCAAGAATACTAAGAGCCAACAACATCAGAGTGGTCTTCAAACCAACCACCAACATCAGACAAGTTTTAGGATCTCCAAAAGATAAAGTTCCTTTCTACAAATATCCAGGAGTATATTACATTCCCTGCTCCTGTGGTCTTGCCTACATTGGACAAACTTCACGAAGTTTAGAAATTAGACAAAAAGAACATGTTGGTGACGTAAACCACAACAGAAGCATTTCTTCCGGCTTAGCACATCATTTCTGCACGTCTAACCACACGATAGATTGGCAAAACAGCTCCATGCCATATCTCGATGACGACTACAGGCATCGTGTTTTTAAGGAAGCCACAATAGTACTAATAACCGGCGGAAACCTCAACAGAAATCAGGGTATAATTCTCAACAGTTCGTGGAAAAACTTGATCCTCTCTCTGTCAATCTGAACTGCAGCTGGCCAGTAATCACATTGCAAGTCTACAACAAACGCGCATGCGTGATAATGAATAAGAACAATAAGCCATCTCTGTCACGCGAAACGTGTAACCATAGATACTAGTTTGGTTTACAACGTTTTTTATGTTCCTTTTAATTTGCATTTACTTTCATATCTCCGTAATACCTTGAAAAAGCCAGACAGTTTGCTGGCGAAACTGGTAGGTTTTAATAAATGTTTATTTGTAAAATACTGGTCTGTATTAATAAAAGTGTATTTCTATCTATAAAAACGACCAAAAATGTATACCTTGAATAGTTTGGAGAGTTTCTTAGGGCTGAGGCTGATTCCATAAATAGTCTTTCAAATTTGTATTTGTTACGGTGTATTACTGTAGCTTTCTTTCACCGTATTCTGTGGCATGTATCCAAAGCATGGTCTGCAAGACCAGAATGGCTGTACTTGTGAAAACAGATGTAGTCCTTGTGTTCAGAAATTCTGATATTCGCTGTCCTGCCTGTTTGGCCAAATTTAGACAGTTTACAGCTGCAAGGGCCAATTTCTTTATCGAGACCTTTGAAGAAAAAGCCTTAGCCTCTTCCCCACAAAACCAACCATATGGCTTCGCTATGTTGATGATGTGTTCACTATTTGGCCACATGGCTCTGAAACACTCCTTTCCTTCTTAACACACTTAAACAACCAACACCCCAGAATCAAGTTCACCTGGAAAAAGAGGAAAACAACAGCCTCTCTTTCCTAGACACACTAGTCACCCGCCAGCCTGATGGAACCTTGGTTTTCTCAGTTTATAGAAAAATCACCCATACAGGCAGATACATTCACCAACAACCCCCCCCCCCCACCACCACCTCACAACAACATGGAGTGGTGAAAACACTATACAACAGGGCTAAACTAATCTGTTCTAACGACATGGCCCTAAACACTGAATTAAATCACATCCTCAACACTTTCTCAGCCAATGGCTACCCCCCAAAAAAAATCCAAAAAATATTAAACCTACAAACCGCAGCCGCTTCCCCACTCCACAACAAGAATTACTCTAAATCCATCACCATTCCCTACATCCGAGGCACCTCCAAAGTAAAATTACCAAAATCTTAAAAAAACATGACCTGACCTGTTACAGGCCATACAGAAAATTAGCATCCCTTATCTGCTCTACGAAAGACCAACCACTTCCCTTAGATCTACCTGGTGTATACCAGGTCCCTTGCAGCTGTAAACTGTCTTACATTGGCCAAACATGCAAGACAGCGAATATCAGAATTTCTGAACACAAGGACTACATCCGTTTTCACAAGACAACCATTCTGGTCTTGCAGACCATGCTCTGGATACACGCCACAGAATAACGGTGCAAGAAAGCTACAGTAATGCACCATAGCAAATACAAATTCGAAAGACTATTTATGGAATCAGCCTCAACCCTAAGAAACTCTCCAAACCTCAACAAATTTGGTTGTATGTGACTGCCCCAAATTTGGGAGGCTTACATCAGCAGACCTTCAGCCCAACGGCCAAGAACACCTACTTAGCCCGCTAGAGGGCACCATCAGGACTTTTAGGAGAACAATAGCTTCATCTCTTCATTCTCAGTTACTGTGTTGTAGTGGCTATGTGCACGTGCCTTTTTTTGTAAGTTCCTTTTGAAGATGGCAAAGTGACGTTGCCGAAATATGGGAAATATTTATTAAAGTGTAATTTAATTTATATTCGTATCTACGTTGTTCAATTCCTTAAGTGATTTAATAATGCATAACCAACGTATAAGCCTGTCTGCAAGAATTATCAGGTCTTATATTTCTATCGTCTAAGGCACTTTGTACCGTATCAATCCACCTATATTTTGGTCTTCCTCTGGATCATTTTCCTGCAGATCTGGCAGAGAACACTTGTTTTACTAATCTTTCCTCGCCCATTCTGTTTAAGTGACCATATCACCTGAGATTAGCTCTGCTAACATTCCTGGTTGCTAACAATGTCAAGTTCTTTCCTAATATCCTCATTTTTAATATGATATTGCCATTGATGCCATCTGTTCATGCCTCTAATCTTTCTCAGGACTATCATATCTGCAGTCTCTAGTCTTTGGTCAAGTGTTTTACTTCTGACCCAGCTCTCAGATCCATAAGTTAAAACTGGTTTGAACACTGTCTTGTATACAGCTAATTTAGTGTTCTGACTAATTTCTCTCTTATTCCATATGAATTTATTCAATTGACTTCCTACCATACCAGCTTTTTTGATTCTGTTGTCTATTTCCATATTTAATTTACCGTCTTCACTAAAAATCGTGCCTAAGTAACTGAAATGTTTTACTTGTTCCACAGGTTCCCCGTTCACAACACAGTTGACATTTTCAACAATTCTACCTATTTTTATTGTATTTTTTTTTTTAATGCTGATCTTCACACCATATCTATTACAGCAGTTATTCAATTTAGTCAATGAATCTTGCAAACTTGTAGCGGATTTATTTAGAAGTATAACATCGTCCTCATAAAGCAAAGAGCTGACATTAACATCTCCAATTCTGATATCATGTTTAATATCACTTTCCTTCATAATGTGATCCATATAGATAATGAATAACAGAGGGGATAATGTACATCCTTGTCTCACACCAGATTATTATTATTACGGGTATCTCCATGGAGTCAGTAGACTCATCGCGGCAGACCCAAACTAGCAAAACAATATCTGTCATATCTCTTCTTGAATTCATTTACAGACGAAGAGCTCACAACTAAGTCAGGCAATGAATTCTCATTGCCTGACTTATTCACCACCCTCCAGGCAAAAAACCTTGTTCTGACACCTTTGTTAACCACACTCTTCTTTAATTTCCAGAGATGACCTCTTGTTCTTCCATCACTATCACACAGCTGAAACATTTCCCCTGCATCAATCCTATAAAAACCTTTTAGTAATTTGAATGTTTCTATCATATCCCCTCTTCTTCGCCTATCAACCAATCTCTGCAATCCACAAGCTCTCAATCTATCAATGTAGGGAGCATTTTTTATATCACTCACCAACTTGGTCACTCTTCTCTGAACCCTCTCCACAGCCTCCTCATCTCCAAGGAATCCAGGTGACCAGACCTGAGCACAGTAATCCAAATGTGGAAGTATCAATGCTTTATAAAGGGGAATAATAACCTCTTTATCTTTGGATGTCAGTGTGTTCCTCAACAACCAAGTAATCCTATGTGCAATCTTAGACACCTTAGCAATGTGTCCTCTGAACTTCATCTCCCTATCTACCAATACCCCTATGTCCCTAGCCTCATCAATCTCTTGGAGTACCTTTCCATCGATGTAGTACACAGCTGGTAATCTTTTAATCCCAAAATGCATGACTTTACACTTTTCCACATTGAACTGACATCCATTTTCTTTTGCCCATTTTACCAGCTTATTTAAATCCTCCTGCAAACTTTCAACATCAGCTTGATTTTTTTATTGCACTACACAACTTTGCATCATCAGCAAACAACTGAATATCTCCCTTTAAGCCGTTTCCTATATCATTTATATACAAATTAAACAACATTGGCCCAAGCACAGAGCCCTGAGGCACACCACTGGTTACCTGCCTCATTCTGGACTCGGCTCCTCCATACACTACCTTATGGTATCTCTCCCTGAGCCATTCTCCTATCCATATCACCAATTTAATATCCATTCCCATCTGCTCCAATTTGCGTAACAGTGTTCTATGGGGTATCCTGTCAAAAGCCTTAGCAAAATCCAGAAGTACCACTGTGTAGCCAGTTCCTTTGTCCAACTCAGATGTTATTCTATTATGAATAGTTAATAGATTGCTAAGGCAGGATCTACCTTTAACAAAACCATGTTGGCCTCTATAGAGTATCATATCCTGATCCACCCATTCTTGAATTTTGTCTTTAACCAACTTTTCCAATACTTTTACCACTACTCCTGAGATGGTGATTGGTCTGTAATTCAATACCGCAGTTTTAGAGCCACCCTTATGCAAAGGAACCACTTTGCCTAACTTCCACTCCCTAGGGACCATACCAGAGTTCAAACTTAAATTAAATATCCAGGTAAGAGGGGTTGACAATTCATTTGCACATTCACGCAACACGCGAGCTGATATTCCATCTAAGCCTACCGCAGTGTTTGTATTTAAGTTTTGCAATAGATTTAACATTAAACCATCTTCCTGTACTTCCTTCAATTTTAACTGCTGACTTACAACTCAAATAAAGACTAAGTATTGCTTGGTATAATGCCCCATTGACACCATATAACTGTAGCATATTGAATAGCTTCTCTCTTGGCACTTTGTAATATGCCTTTTCCAGATCGACAAAACTTAAATACAGATCTTTGTTATATTCCCATGCTTTCTCAACTATTTATCATAAAGTGAGGATCTGATCCTGACAGCCTTTATTTGGCCTGAATC
The DNA here is from genome assembly GCF_054136105.1 of Typopeltis vanoorti. Classification (NCBI taxonomy): domain Eukaryota; kingdom Metazoa; phylum Arthropoda; class Arachnida; order Uropygi; family Thelyphonidae; genus Typopeltis; species Typopeltis vanoorti. The sequence continues at coordinate 31,570,099 of NC_143551.1, forward strand.
CAGCTTGTTCTTCACCAAGCTTTTTTTTCCACAATTCTTCTCAACTGTTTCTCAAGTATACTTGCATAGATCTTGCTAGGAACACTCAGTAGGGAAATACCTCTGTAATTCTCACATTCAGTTTTATTTCCGTTTTATATATATGGGTACTATTAGAGCTCTACTCCAATCATCAGGAATTCGTCCCTCTGTCCAGACTTTCTGAACTATGCAGTGCAGCCACTGTAAGACTTTTATACCACCATACTTCAGCATTTCTGATCGAATATCATCTACTCCTGCTGCCTTTCCACATTTAAGCCTTTGATGGCTTTTTCTATGTCAAGTATGGATATGTATTCCTGACTATATGACTGTCGTGTTTTTTACCACTGTGCTATAACTGCTTGTTTCATTTAGCAATTTTTCGAAGTAATTACTCCATACTTCAAGGATATCTTTTCTCCCGTTTTCATGTTACATTTATCATTTCTAACTGCTTTTGCTGTACTCTTTCCTCCATTTCTAAGCTGCTTCAACAAGCTTAGAAATAGAGGAAAGAGTGCTGTAATTATTTGTTTCTTGTATCATCAGCCAATATACAAAATGATGGTACAACAAACAAAAAATATATATTTTGTAAATTTGTAAAAGGATTGTAGTTTTCTTATCTTCAAATTTATATTTGTGATTGTTATAAAAATCTTTCTATGTCATGATGACCATTAAACCTAAAATCAAAAAAGATTATAGTTTTTTATTAAAAGCTGTTAAAATTGAAATATTTTGTTTATATCAATAGATGAAACACTGAATTGCAAAATGGTTTATTGGCTAAATAGTTAATCTCTGCTTTGTAACCAAGAGGTTGTGAATTTGACATCATAATGTGGTAAAGATGCTTGTGATAGCCTCTAGGTGGGAAATAATCACGAAGGTGGAATTTTCAGCTAAGAAGATGTATATGTGGAACCACAAAGGGTAACTATGACAAGCTCAGGATACAACTTGAAGCAGTGCCGTGGTAAAAAATTTTGCAATATGTCATCTGAACTTAAAACTTTCTATCTGCCATCACCTCAAAGTTTCTTTGTTTCCTCCAGTTCTTTCGTCTTCATGTGAGGCACCTGTTTGTGAAGGAGGGGACTTCTCATTAATGTTACTGGCCCTTTTCATTCTCCCTCTGTTTCTTTGCCTTTCTCTCCATAATCTTTGTTCACTTCCTGTTTCTTTATTATCCTGTCTTCCAGACCATCTTCATTGAGATCCAGTGCCTTGCTACTGTTTGCCATGTAGTTTGACCTGTGGATATCTGTAAAGTAGAGGTGGGGGGAAATCCTGGTAGTTTGGCACTACTTTAGCCCCTGCTTCAACAAGATAGTAGTCCTGTATGGCCTAGATAGGATCAGTCAGCTGGTGGGCTTGTCTGCAAGTGTCAATGGTGTTGCTGTAAATATCCTTCCCCATGGTCTAGGGACAGGTCTGAGGCTTACTGTGGTACTTGTTTAGCATCCAGGGTGGCCTGATGTTCCACTCCTGAGGACATTCATTGTTGCTGGAAAGTGAATTAAACTCATCCTGAGAATGAATGATTTTTCACCCTCTTGTTCCAATGTTCAGAAATCATAGAAACATCAACAGAAAATCAAAATATGAAACAAAAAACGTCAGAAGCTGCAACACATATATCACATTTCTTAATCCTGTATTCAACAGGGGAATGTGCACTTTGAAAAATGTCATTCTTTATCCTGAAGGGTTTGGAAGGATCTCCAAAATCTCTAGAGTGCATTCAAAAATATTGAAGCTGCAACAGTAGCACGATCAGAAAAATTACCCCCCTCCCCTCCCACTTTTCTAGAGATGTAACATAAGAATGGGACCTATTTGATTTTTCTGATAATGTGATCCACCCTGAACTTAAGGACCAATCAGTGACAGCCAACATCTTTCAAAGCAGATTATCTCAGGTATCTAGTAAGGCTTTATATCCCATATCCTTTGCACTGCTTTAAATGTCAGAAATATGGTCATTCTCAAACTACCTGTAATGGCTCTGCCATCTGTGACTCATGTCAGTCACCTGGTATACTCCTGAGCATGCCAAAGTGGAGGGATGAAAAGGAGATCCAAAATATAAAAACAGAGCAATTCATCACCTATCACAAGGCAAAGAGAACGTATACTACAACAATAGCAACAATATCTGCTAAATCATCTTACATCAGGAAGGCAAACAGCGAAGAAAGTATCATTATGGATGTTGACACGTCATTTCTGCTTTCTTACAACTACAACATCCCTGAACGGTATGACTTCCTGGCTGACTCCTTACAGCAGTTGATATGGGCTCACTACTGAGGAAATGCTACAAATGGTCCTGTTATATTTTCTGTTATGTATATCTCAGCCCTGCTTTATCTTTGTTGTTCTTTACTTAAACTTCGTGAATGGTTGACTGCCTTAACTATCGACTGCCACCATATATTTATTTCTAGATCTTATGTCCTCATGCTCTATAGTCTAACAAATGTATTTGTTTTACGACTGTGCCAGTTAGACTATGTATTGAGTGCAAGTTTATATGATTTTAAACTAAAGACAGGAGATATTGTTAGCGTTCCCTGCTTATGTTAATCTTTACCTTCAATTAGTCATATCTTGATTATTGAGGTTCGAAATTTTCAGGATAGTACATTCACAGAATCAGTTCAATGTGTTGTTCATAAACCATATAATTAAATCAAAAGGAATATTTACACAGTCTGATCCATATTAACACATATATATGCATATATACACACATATATGCATTGTGCATATATACATATATGCACAATTGCATTCAAGTTTCAATTCTTCCTGATTCAGACTTAGTTCTATGTTTCTTCCCTTAAAGTTAAATTACAATCTAGTATATCCTGCTAGTCATACATACACACTGAAAATAATGCTTAAATCAATATTAATTTACATTATCTAGTACAGTACTCCTCACTCTTACAATGATTACCTGTACACAGTTAAGTTTAAGACACATCTAGAGTGAACTTATTTCAATATTACTTACACAGTCTTATTCTGCCTATACACAGATACACTTGATGTACTTTCTTGCTTGGAAATCTCACATATATATAAGTACTTACAATTCTCGTTTGGCACTGTCTTTTACAGGAATCTTTTGTCCACACGAAAGTGCCCCTTTTGTTCTCTTTGTTTCTGCTGGCTTGTTCTTAATCCCCCTGGCAAATTTCTTCTTTGTCTGAGTCATTGATTATTCTATGCGCTTTAGGATCCTTAACATGGCGGCAGACCCAAGTAGGTATAGATTTTTGAAAACTAAGACCTACAACACTTCTCTTTTAATTACCGACAACGGACCTCATGTGCCAGCAGACCCAGGTAAGAGAAGACTGAGAAACCTAAGACAAATTCCTTCTCGACGGTTCACATTATAAAGGCCCGGACTTCCATTGTGGGCATGTGCACGTCTCTCAAAACTTTCATATATGGTCATGTATTGACATCCAAACATGATGACATCATACTTCGCATGTGTTTTGAAATTGCCATATATGGGCATGAGTTAACAATGTTACATAATGACGTCATGCGCCACATTATTTTTACAAAGTCCATGGTTAAATTACTGCAAATACAAGACAGACAAAATTGAAATCTCTCTAAGTGCATTCTCCCTAGAAAAACATGTAAAAACAAACATTTTAAGGTACTTATCATATGACATTTTACAATCCCACTGAATGAAACTCCTCTCATTAAAAAAATAATGAAATGTCAGCTACAGAGGACCAAAGACATGCCTCGAGACTCTTTAATAGATGGCTTGTTAACAAATAGCATAGATACTACCCCTGCCAGATATGCACTCGGCAAAATTTTTGCAAACTACCAGCTATCTTCCTATTACTCAAGTTCCTTGCAGAAAAATGTTTGCAAATAAAGAAACAAAAGCTGCTTTGCTTAAATGTTGCTCAACTGCTGTTGTACTAGATAACATTCATTATGAGATGGTCAAACATTTGTAAACATCAGCCATGGATTATTTGCTACATCTTTCAACAGAATTTTCTGCAAGAGCAGGTTTCCAGATATCTGATAAAAGGATATTACTTTTGTCTTCCTGAAGCCAGGGAAGGATCCAAAATCCCCAATAAACTATTATCCAATTGCCCTGACCTCTGTCTGGTTAACTCTCATCATTTATGCTTTCTAGAGAGAAATAACTTTTTTTTCCTCCCCAGAACACAAATCTGGCTTTTACAGATATTCTACAACCGATCATCTAATCAGGCTGAAAGTACCCCCCTAAAACATCAGCACTTAGTTTCAATTTTCTTTGATATGGAAAAATAAAATCATATGACATTGCTTCAAGATGTGGAATATTGAAACACTTATACACTTTTGGCCTCAGAGGGAATCTTCCTCTATCCAACTGATATATCATCATCATCATCATCAAATTCCTGCCATGTACCCTCAAGGGGTCTACAGGATATGACAGTACTACATGAAAATATTACATCATTACTAACTTCCTATCTACAATTTTCCTCCAAATCAGTCTGTTACTTGTCAAGACCCCAACATTATCAGATCTTATATTTCTATTGTCTAAGGCACTTTGTACTGTATCAATCCACCTATATCTTAGATAGGAAGTCTTTGTCTTTGGTCAAGTGTTTTACTTCTGACCCAGCTCTCAGATCCATAAGTTAAAACTGGTTTGAACACTGTCTTGTATACAGCTAATTTAGTGTTCGACTAATTTCTTTCTTATTCCATATGAATTTATTCAGTTGACTTCCCACCATACCAGCTTTGCTGATTCTGTTGTCTATTTCTATATTTAATTTACCATCTTCAGTAAAAATCGTGCCTAAGTAGCTGAAATGTTTTACTTGTTCCACAGGTTCTCCATTCACAACACAGTTGACATTTTCAATAATTCTGCCTATTTTCATTGTCTTTGTCTTTTTATTGCTGACCTTCATACCATATCTATTACAACAGCTATTCAATTTAGTCAGAGAATCTTGCAGACTTGTAATGGATTTATTTAGAAGTAAAACATCATCCGCATAAAGCAAAGAGCTGACATTAACATCTCCAATTTTGATATCATGTTTAATACCACATTCCTTCATAATGTGATCCATATAGATAATGAATAACAGAGGGGATAATGTACATCCTTGTCTCACACCAGATTTAACATTAAACCATCTTCCTGTACTTCCTTCAATTCTAACTGTTGACTTACAACTCAAATAAAGACTAAGTATTGCTTGATATAATGCCCCATTGACACCATATAACTGCAGCGTATTGAATAGCTTTTCTCTTGGCACCTTGTCATATGCCTTTTCCAAATCAACAAAACTTAAATACAGATCTTTGTTATATTCCCATGCTTTCTCGACTATTTGTCGTAAAGTGAAGATCTGATCCTGACAGCCTCTATTTGGCCTGAATCCAGCTTGTTCTGCACCAAGCTTTTCTTCCACAATTCTTCTCAACCGTTTCTCAAGTATACTTGCATAGATCTTGCCAGGAACACTCAGTAGGGAAATACCTCTGTAATTCTCACATTCAGTTTTATTTCTCTTTTTATATATGGGTACTATGAGAGCTCTACTCCAATCATCGGGAATTCGTCCCTCTGTCCAGGCTTTCTGAACTATGCAGTGCAGCCACTGTAAGACTCTTATACCACCATACTTCAGCATTTCTGGTCGAATATCATCTACTCCTGCTGCCTTTCCACATTTCAAGCCTTTGATGGCTTTTTCTACTTCAAGTATGTATACGTATTCCTGACTGCATGCCTGGTCAGTGTTTATCACTATGCTGTCATCACTGCTTGTTTCATTTAGCAGTTTTTCAAAGTAATTACTCCATACTTCAAGGATATCTTTTTCTCCTGTTTTCATGTCACCTTTATCATCTCTAACTCCTTTTACAGCACTCTTTCCTCCATTCCTAAGCTTCTTCAACAACCTCCAGAATATTTTGTCACCTTCTTGTCCTCCCATGACTTTTGTTTAGCTAGTTTTACACACTGTTTAGCTTTCTTACATTTGTCTCTGTATTCTGTAAGAGTAAAAGCTGACTTATTTGCCAGGAACTTTCGATATACTTTCTTCTTTTCCTTCACTGCCTCTTTAACTTGCTGTGTCCACCAGGGAGTTCTGATTTTTTTTATCCTTGCACACAACCTCACCACATGCCTCTCTGGCAGAATCAATCAATGTTTTCTTCAGAGTTTACCACTGAATCTCCAAGGTTTGATTCCTGTTCTCAAACTCTTTCATTTTCTTTTCAATAATCTTTCTATATTTTAGTCTACAGTTCACATCTGAGAGCTGCTCAACTTTTATTCGCTTTAAAACTTTCTTACATGTTATTCTTTTCAATATGAAATTCAATTTTATCCTGCTCAAGACTAAATAGTGATCACTTCCAATTTCAAATCCTCTGTACACTCTGCTGTCCTGCACCAGGGAGCAAACATCACTATCAACAATAACATAGTCAATGAGACTTTTCTTATTCCTAGCCTCTTCTCTCCATGTGAATTTGTGCACATTTTTATGTTGGAAAATGGTGTTAGTAATAACCAATCCGTGTCCTGAGCAGAAATCCAACAGATATTTGCCATTATTATTAGCTTTGCTCTTTTCTCCAAATTTTCCCAAAATATTTTTGTATGTCTCACAATCATTTCCTACTCTGCTATTTAGATCCCCAACAAGGACAAACTTTTCATTTTTCATTGTGTCAGTGGCTTTTTCTAAAGCCTCAAAAAATTCCTCCACTTCTACCTTAGTACAACCTTCTGTGGGACCATAGGCACAAATAAGTCTCATTGTCCAGTTCCCCATTCTCATATTTGCCCACATTACTCTACTTGAGACTGACTGCCATTCAAGAAGATTAGCCTCGTATTTTGTGTTGAATACTATGGCTACTCCTTCTTTTCCTTGATTGTCATTGCTTGAATATAACATTTTGTATTTATTGCTCAGAAAGATCTCACCAGTTTTGGTCTTTTTTGTTTCAGTCACCCCTATTATGTCGATCTGGTACTTATCTAATTCCTCAGTTAGCTCCATTACTTTGCCATTCAGGCTTCTTACGTTGATAGTACCGATCTTTAACTCTTTTGATGTTGAGTTGGGGTTTGTTTTCAGATTTGTTCCAGTAGCTGACTTTTCGCTGTTCGCCCTGGTTCCCTGGCGAAAACAACGGGGGCCTTGTTTAACCGGGCGACGCCCCAGCCGGCATGAAATTTTATCATGTTGTACCATCATTTTTTATTTTGGTTTAACCAATAAGAATACAATTTGGTCGGCTAAATTCCAAATTGCCAGCCCATCCTTGTTCGTTCAGTATCAAAGTAGATATCCAACAGGGTGCACCACGAGAAGGTGAGGATTGGACATTAGGTCAGAAGCCCTGGTTGCTTCTCCGCATTCCTTTAAAGGCTATGTGGAGGTCTCCTCTCAGTTATACAGCTTTGACCCTTAAGCACCCCCCAACTGATATATATATATAATATATATCAGTAATACTGAATGAATTTATATATGGATGGCTTCATTATGAAAAGTAATATTAAATCAGAGATTCAAATAGAAAATATTAAGCTTTGCTCTTTGCTCTGTGCAAATGATGTGTTCTTAAATAAAGCTATGGCATCTTCAAAAGTCTTTATCTAAACTAAATAATTGCTGTGACAAATTTGGTATGAAAATCGTTAATTAAAATAAAACTGAAGCTCTAGAAATAGGTTAGAAATAGAGAACATCAGCTGTACTATTAGAAACAGTTAAACATTTTAGCTATTGAACAATTTTTTGTAAAGATCTCAGATTAAATATGGAAATAAGTAACACAGAAGCATATACTTCATCCTTGAGCTTTAGCTGTAAGCCTTGTTGTAATGATTCTTGTCTTTTCATGTGCAACTGTTGTATTTTTTTTATTCAATCTTTTCTACCTAAACCTCCTTCTATATTAACCTTATCGGCTGCGCTATTTATGTTGTAATATTTTCTTCCTTATTATAACTATCCTACCACTGAGCCATTTATGTTGTGTCGCTTCTTCTTATGCACACTTATTTTAAACCTTTGTTGCTTTATCTCTGTAATACACTATCGGGTAGCACATGGTACCTCTGAGGGACAATGGAATTTCCTCGAGATCGAGGCAGTATCAGAGTGTCTAAGATTTACCTCTCGTAAAACCCCAAGAAATTTATTTGTTTCGCTGCACCACTTAGCGCTATTAGATTATTAAACATTAACAACCAAGAGGTAATCTCTGGACAGTACTTAATGATACCTATCAACTCTGCAGATGTGGCCAAAATATACCCTTTTCAAATATCCCTTTTAATATCCCGCATAGGTTCGCATTAATATTTTATAAGTGGTGCATTGGATTCCAGAAATTACAGAAACTCTTTGTTAGAATCAAAAGCAAGGTTTATTATACTCAAAAGTTGATACACATAATAACACTAAATCAAATCCCATCTTAAGGGAGTTTCAGACAAGGTATATAAAATTCAAACACTACTGTTACACTTATAAAATATTATACAGTAGCTTCCTAAAGTAAGAATTATATTAACCTTCGCTAATGCATTAATCATGTACTAATATCACAATCAATCTACGACTCCATAGCTCTGTCAGACTACACAAGATAACATTCATATCTTTCACAATCTCTTAATATTATGCCAATTCTTTACTCTAAACATATCCTTGATTTCATTCAATATAATGGCAAACTTCAACACAACGACAGATAATAAACATAAATTCAATATCCTTCTAAAGTCCTAGCAATACAACCTTATTCTATATCATTAATGTTCCCTTTTTTAACATATTAACGTGGCACAAATCTTTCATTCATATTCAGTGAAACACAAACAAAGTCTACTTATCTTCCTTTATGGCTCTTTATGGCATCATAAGTTCACAGGAAACTGGCCTTCTGTGTACAGCCGGACTTTTCCGCGGAGATACTGTCGCCAAAACCCGCGACTGCCGCTACCGGGCACTGGCACCCTTCCCACGAGGCACACTTCACCACGAGGGGGGAACACACCAGAGATCCAGGAGAAAAAAAGCCTTGCTACAGGGTTGCATGACCCTTATATTACCCTCCTCTTTCTCGGCGTTTCTTGCCCCTTTCGATGTCCAGCGAACTACTACGTCACGGCGTTCATCGTCTCTGCCGCTAATCGCACGTACGATGACGTCATTGTTTACTCGGGGTGATCCGTTCTCTCATGTTACAACTCAGTAACCTTTGGACTTGACTCTCCCCCAACTGTTGAATTTGTGCTTACATTTTATAATTCTTTTATACATAATTTATAATGCTCTGCTAATGTTTTATGCCTTCAATATTAATTTAATCACATTCTTGAATTTCACAGTATACATACTTATTTAACCTTTTCATAACAGAACACACTTGATTTATATATACATAATACTTATTCTACACTCAGAGGCAATTTATTGTATTTATCTCATTCTTTTGATTGGAAAAGCATGTTAGACTGTGATAAGATAGGAATTCATAAATTTCCACTCTATCACAATCTAACAGCCTTATACTTTATCCTTAAGCCATTAGTTTCGTTCTTTTGATATATCCTTAAGAGATGTTGAGAAAACTGCAATAGTGCTACGTGATAATAAAAAAAAATGTAGTACTTCACCCTTCATAAAAGTTTTATCCCTCATTGATATTCTCCTCCCCAACCCAAAAATGCACAGTTCAACTTCAGTGTATTGATCATTAGAAAAGTTTGTCATCATCAAATTCCTGACATGTACCCTCAAGAGGTGTACACGATATAATAGTACTGTATGAAAAACTTACGTCACCACTAACTTCCTATCCACAATTTTCCTCCAAATCAATATGTTACCTTTCAAGACTCCAACATTATCACATCCTATATTTCTGTCTTCTAAGGCATTTTTTACTGAATCAATCCATCTATACCTTGACAATAAATTACACTATAGCCACAGTAATTAATTTTAATGAAATGAAAGTACAGATATTTCGTACTGAAAATAACAGTACATCATCGGCGTGTAGAAAGCAAATTTTTTAATACTCTTATTTATTAATATGCAACAACAGTTCTAGCATGCAACAACAGTTTTTAGTTGGTAAAACACCGATGGCTGTATGTACCTTGTATTCCCGTTCCTTTGATTTGCTTTTTTCTGCACACTGATGACGTGCTGTTATTTTCAGTACAAAATATCTGTACTTTCATTTATTAAAGTACAGATATTAAAGTTAATTACTGTGATTATCGTGTAATTTATTGTTTATAGTCATGCCATAGGTACCTTTAAAGATTACACCTATATCTTGGATCTTGGACTTCCTCTGAGTCTTTTTCCTGCCAACCTGGCAGAAAACACTTGTTTTGCTAATCTGTCCTCTCTCATTCTGTTTAAGTGACCATACCACCTGAGATTAGCTCTGCTAACATTCCTGGTTGCTGACAATGTCCAGTTCTTTCCTAATATCCTCATTTTTAATATGATATTGCCATTGATGCTATCTGTTCATGCCCCTAATCTTCCTCAGGACTCTCATATATGCGGTCTCTAGTCTTTGGTCAAGTGTTTTACTTCTGACCCAGCTCTCAGATTCATAAGTTAAGACTGGTTTGAACACTGTCTTGTATACAGCTAATTTAGTGTTCCGAATAATTTCTCTCTTATTCCATATGAATTTATTCAATTGACTTCCTACCATACCAGCTTTGTTGATTCTGTTGTCTATTTCCATATTTAATTTACCATCTTCACTAAAAATCGTGCCTAGGTAGCTGAAATATTTTATTTGTGCTATAGGTTCTCTATTCATGGTGCAGCTGATATTTTCAATGATTCTGCCTATTTTCATTGTCTTTGTCTTGTTATTGCTGATCATCATCATCATCATACGTATCAAGGATTTAGGCCTAGCATGGCCTGTTCCGGCCTTAGAAGTCATCGTTGAATTGTTTAAGAGGACGTCCTGGTTTTATTTTTCCCTAATGGTTTGTACTTTAAGGCTTGTTTTGGTAATCTTTCTGTTTTCATTCTTTGAACGTGTTCCATCCATTTATGTTTATATTTTTTAATTTTTTCTATTACTGGTTCTTGGTTTAATTCTTTCATAATATCTTCATTTCTTTTGTGATCCAGTAGGGTATACTTTGCAGTTTTTCTCATAAACTTCATTCCTGCTGTTGTTAATCTTTGTTTGTCTTTTTGTTTTATTGTCCAGATTTTGCTTCCATACATTAAGAGCGGTAGGGCTAATGTATTGTATACTTTTAGCCTGGTTTGTTTTTGAACTAGGTTTAGTTTAAATATAGAGTTAATTACTCCTGTTATTTTTAAATATTTTGCAATTTTTACGTTTATATCTTTTTTATTTTCATATCTGATCATACATCCTAGGTAGTTAAATGAATTCACCTGTTCTTAGATCTTGTTATCTATTACTATTTTAGTTCTTGCTGGATCTTGTCCTTTAAAAGCCATAGTTTTTGATTTTTCCGTTGATATTACATACCATAATCTTTGGATACCTCATTTAGATTTAAAATAGCTTTCTGTAAGTTATCTTCAGAATTTGTAATTATTATTTGGTCGTCTGCAGAGAGGAGAGTGTTTAAGTTAACTGTAGGTGAAAGTTTAATTCCTTGATATAAATTTTTACTCCATTTTATTATTATTTCATTTAAGTAGATATTAAAAAGAGTTGCTTAGAGGGGACATCCCTGTTGGACCCCTTGGTTTATCTCTCTTGTATATGATAGTTCGTGATTTAATCTTATTTGTATTTGATTATTTTGATATATACTTGTGATCGCTTTTAGGATATTATTTGGTATTTGTCTTTCTTTTAATATGTTAAATAATATGTTTCTTTTAACTTTGTCAAATGCTTTTTCAAAGTCAATAAATGCAATATGTGTTTCTAAATTATATTCTCTTCTTTTCTCTATTATTAATTTTAGGCAAAAGGCTGGGTCTATACATGATCGTCCTTTTCTAAATCCATTCTGTACCTCTAGAATAAAGTTTTCGGAATATTTCATTAGTTTGTTATTTAAGATTCTGCTATATATTTTGTAACAGGAATTTAGTATGCTGATACCTCTATAGTTTTTAGGGTCATCTCTATTACCTTTCTTAAAGATAGGAATCACAATTGCTTTTTTCCGTTCTATTGGGGGGATACCAGTTGAGTAAATTTTATTTAATGATATTCATGACAAATTTATTACAACAGTTATGCAATTTAGTCAGGGAATCCTGCAGACATGTACCAGATTTATTTAGAAGTATAACATCATCTGCGTAAAGTAAAGAGCTGAGATTAACATCTCCAATTTTGATATCAGTTTTAATAACACTTTCCTTCATAATATGATCCATATAGATAATAACAGAGGGGAAAAAATGTACATCTTTCTCTGAATCAGGTTTAGCATTGTCATCTTTCTGTGCTTCCTTCAATTCTAACTGCTGACTTAAATTCAAATAAAGGCTAAGTATTGCTTGATATAATGCCCCATTGACTCCATACAGCTATCATTTTGAATAGCTTCTCTCTTGGTACCTTGTCATATGCTTTTTCCAGATCTACAAAACTTAAACACAGATCCTTGTTATATTCACATGATTTCTCTACTATTTGTCATAAAGTGAAAATCTGATCCTGACAGCTTCTATTCATCTGAATCCAGCTTGTTCTTCACCAAGCTTTTCTTCCACAATCCTTCTCAACCTTTTCTCAAGTATACTGGCATAAATCTTATCAGAAACAAACAGTAGAGAAATACCTCTGGAATTCTCATATTCAGTTTTATTTCCCTTTTTATATATTGGTACTATGAGAGCTCTACTCCAATCATCAGGAATTTGTCCCTCTGTCCAGACTTTCTGAACTATGCAGTGCAGCCACTGTATGACTACTTTTATACCTCCACACTTGAGCATTTCTGGTCAGATATCATTTACTCCTGCTGCCTTTCCACATTTCAGACTTTGATGGTTTTTCTACTTCAAGTATGGATATGTATTCCTGATTGCATGCCTGTTCAGTGTTTTTTACCACTGTGCTGTCACTGATTGTTTCATTTAGCAATTTTTCGAAGTAATTACTCCATACTTCAAGGATATCTTTTTCTCCAGTTTTCATGTCATCTTTTTCGTCTCTATTTCCTTTTACTGCACTCTTTCCTCCATTTCTGAGCTTCTTCAACAACCTCCAGAATATCTTGCCATCTTCTTGATATTTATTTTCTATTTTCTTACCAAAGTCTTCCCATGTCTTTTGTTTAGATAGTTTTATACAACATTTAGCTTTCTTACATTTGTCTCTGTATTCCCTAAGAGCACAAGCTGACTTATTTGCAAGTAACCTCTGATATGCTTTCTTCCTTTCCTTCACTGCCTCCTTAATTTCCTGTGTCTGCCATGGAGTTCTGATTTTTCTATCCTTGCAGACAACCTCATCACATGCCACTCTGGCTGAATCAATCAATGTTTTCTTCAAGGCTTGCCACTGAATCTCCAAGGTTTGATTTCTGTTCTCACACTCTTTCATTTTTTTCTTGAATAATATTGGTATATTTCAGTCTACAGTTCACATCTGAGAGCTGCTCGACTTTTATTCACTTTAAAATTTTCTTACATGTTCTTCTTTTCAATATGAAATTCGTGTGTAGAGGCTTAAGTGCCGTGAGGACATCATGTTGGAGGCTTAATGGATTTTTTACAACATTCTGAAAGGATTAAAACAGAATTTAACTTCCTATATTTCATCTCAGTCACTGAGACATCTTCAGGGATTACAAAAAAAACAACTAATGTAACATAAACACAAATAACAAACAATACTAAGCCCAACCACGTAGGTGACACTAAAGTCCTTAGGTGAAGCGCCCCTCTAAGGGCAGTTGTAGGTGGCCTTAGAGGGTGGGACCTCTGGTGATAAGTGTTTCCCAAATCTTAGGAAGCTTAATGCAACCATATTTATGAAGATTTGGTTGATTTCTGAGAGCTGCTGCTGATTCTAAGAATAGTCTCTCTTTTTTGAATTTGCTGTGGTGGTGCATGGTGGTTTTTTCCATGAGATCCTAGGGGTTGTATCCAAGACATGGTCAGCAAGGCCTGACTGACCATAGTCGTGGTTGTGTATGTGGTCAAGTTCAGTTGTAAGGGCGGTTCCACTGGAACAAAGATTGTGGGCTTTCTTGGTAAGAGTTTTAATAATGCCATATTGTTGAGCAGGGGTGGTGGTGGGAGATTTTGTGAATGTATCTGCCTGTGTGCATGGGTTCTCTGTATATACAGTGAAGGAAAGTGTACTGTTAGGAAGTGCATGTAACTAAGGTGTCTAGGAAGGGTGTACAATTGTTCTTTTCCCTTTCCATCATAAACTCGATTCTTGGATGAAGGTGACTGAGGAAGGAGTCTAATGTGTCTGGGCCAGGAGGCCAAATAGAGAACACATCATCAACATATCTTAGCCAGATAGAAGGTTTGAGAGGGACTGAGTCTATGGCTCATTTTTCAAAATCTTCCATATAAAAATTGGCTGGAAGGGGTGAGATAGGGGAACCCATGTCAGTTCCCTCTATCTGCTTGTAGATTTTGTTCTTCCAAGAAAAATAATCAGAATTAATGGCAAAGGAAAAGAGATCTAAGATGTCAGAAGGAAAAAATGTTTTCTAAGAATGTTAAGGTATCAGTTAAGTATCAATGGCCCAGACACATTAGACTCCTTCCTCAGTCACTTCAACAGCCTACATCCAAGAATCCAGTTTACGATGGAAAGGGAAAAGAACAATTGTTTACCCTTCCTAGACACCTTAGTTACATGCCTTCCTAACGGTACAATTTCCCTGTATATAGAAAATCCACATGCACAGGCAGATACATTCACAAACTTTCCCACCACCACCCGCTCAACAATATGGCATTATTAAAACTCTTACCAAGAGAGCCCACAATCTTTGTTCCAGTGGAACCGCCAGTTGTGTATATGTTAAAGTTATAACTGAACTTGAACACATACACAACACTTTCCTCTCCAATGGCTACAGTGATCACAGTATCAAAAAATTAATCAGTTCTTCCCCCATTCCCCGGTCTTCTCATCAGAAAGAGTTTAGAAATGCCATCACCATACCCTACATCAGTGGCACATCCTAAAAAATAGCTAAGATTTTAAACAAGTACAACCTACACACAGCATTTAAGCTCCACCTCAAACTTGCTACCCTTATCCATTCTACAAAAGATCAGCTCCATCCTCTCTCAGTGCCCCTGTTCTTGTAAGATGGCGTACTTTGGACAAACAGGCAGATCAGCAACCATCTGCCTTCAGGAACACAAGTCATACATCTGCAACCACGACTATGGTCAGTCAGGCCCTTGCTCAGCTCCCTCCTCTCTCAGTGCCTGTACCCTGTTCCTGTAAGATGGTGCATTTTGGACAGTCAGGCAGATCAGCAACCATCTGCTTGGAGGAACACAAGTCATACATCTGCAACCATGAGTATGGTCAGTCAGGCCTTGCTGGCCATGTCTTAGATACAACCCATAGGATCTCATGGAAAAAAACTACCTTGCTCCACTACTGTAAATTCAAAAAAAGAGACTATTCTTAGAATCAGCAGCAGCTCTCAGAAATCAACCAAATCTTAATAAATACGGTTGCATTAAGCTTCCTAAGATTTGGGAAACACTTATCACCAGAGGTCCCACCCTACATTCCATGCCACCTAGTTAGGACTTTAGTGTCACCCACGTGGTTGGGCTTAGTATTGTTTGTTATTTGTGTTTATGTTACATTAGTTTTTTTGTAATCCCTGAAGATATCTCAGTGACTGAGACGAAATATAGGAAGTTTTAAATTCTGTTTTAATCCTTTCTGAGTGTTGTAAAAAATCCATTAAGCCTCCAACATGAAATATGAAATTCAATTTTATCCTGCTCAAGAATAAATTGTGACCACTTCCAATTTCAAATCCTCTGTACACTCTAGTGTCCTGCACCAGAGAGAAAATATCACCATCAACAATAACATAGTCAATGAGACTTTTCTTATTCCTTGCTGCTTGTCTCCATGTGAATTTGTGCACGTTTTTTTTTGTTGGAACATGGTGTTAGTAATAGCCAGTCGATGTCCTGAGCAGAAATCCAATAAGTATTTGCTATCTTTATTAGCTTGGCTCTTTTCTCCAAATTTTGCTAAAATATGTTTGTGTGTTGATCACTTCCAATTTCAAATCTTCTGTACACTCTAGCATCCTGCACCAGTGAGAAAACATCACTATCAACAATAACATAGTCAGTGAGACTTTTCTTATTCCTTGCCTCTTCTCCCTATGTGAATTGCACGGAAAGAAGAGGCAAGGGATAAGAAAAGTCTCATTGGCTGTGTTATTGTTCATAGCGATATTTTCTCACTAGTGCAGAACACTAGAGTGTATGGAGGATTTGAAACTGGAAGTGATCACTCACCATTTAGTGAAAAATTTGTTATATTTATTTATTAAAAAAAAATATAAAATTAACTATATTACATAAATAAGTAACAGTGAATTCATAATAATAATTACATTTGTGTAATAATTTTTTGGTTAGGTAACATGTTAGTCTCATAAAATTCACAGAATATTATATGCCTATTTTAGTAGAACAGTTTTACCAGATTCAAACATGCCGTGCCATACTAAAATTACTGAGCTTGAACCTTAAGTCCCCATGTTTTCATATGTTCATCCTCTTTCTTGTTTATCTCAGTAAATTATTAATATAACTGAACTTTAACCCTGAACTGTAACCCTCATGCCATCAGGCATGAGTACGCCATCAACATGGTGTATGCAACATTGAGCTCACTGTTAACTCTTCACTAGATGAAGTAACTCAGCTGTATGAGGACGAAGTATTAGAGCTGTTGCACAAATTCAATAAGAATTCAGCAATAGGGACTGATGGGATATCAGCATGTGTGCTAAAAGTGTGTTCAGCTGAACTGGCCATTTCTTTGACCAGGTTGTTTAATATGAGTCTCAGAACAGGGAAGATTCCGCAGGAATTTAAGGAATGTATGGTAATTCCATTGCACGAGAGTGGTGCAAAGACCGATGTATCCAACTATCGACCGATTAGTATCTCGGGTGTGGTGGTGAAGATTTTGGAAAAATTGGTTAGGGCTCACATTCAGAAATGGGTTGACAGTGAATCTCTACTTTGCAAAGAAACAACATATGTTTACTAAGGGAAGGTCATGTTTTAGCAATTTGCTCACATTCTATAACAATGTTACTATTGAACTAGACAAGAGGAATGGATATGCTATGATAATGAGTCTAAGTTATAGAATATTAGCATGGATAAGAGGATGACTGACTGACAGATATCAAAAAGATATACGGGGGATATAGGTCCCCCGTATATCTTTTGAGGTCTGCAAGGTTTAAGGTAATTAGTAGTGTACCACAAGGATCAATGCTTGGTCCACTGTTATTCAATCTGTACATTAATGATATTGGGAAGGATTTGACAAGTGACATACAGCTATTTGCTGATGATGCAAAGATAGGTAGGGTAATCAGGAATGATGCTGATATGCAGTACTTGCAAAACGATTTGTATAGGCTGGAATTTTTTGAATGGGAAAATGGCTGTCAGTTCAATGTCAGTAAATATAAAGTCATTCACTTCGTCATGATTAGATATCCAATGTTGTATTGTATTGGTGGGATTAGGCTAGAAGAAGCTGATGAGACCAGGGATCTTGGGGTGTTAATAGATAGGAAGTTGAAGTTCAGGGGGTCATGTGGCGAAGATTGCAAATTCAACTCAAAAGATAATTGCAATGCTGAAATGAACGTTCATATGTAAAGATAAGGATGTTATTTTGCCTCTTTACAAGGCCTTGATAAGACCTCACTTGGACTATTGTGCGCAGGTCTGGTTTCTTGGTTTCCATTGTGATTCTGATATACTGGAGAAGAGTACAAAGGAGAATGTTAAAAATGATATCGGGATTGTGGAATGCTGATTATGAAGACAGATTGAGAATTTGTAGACTGCAGACACTAGCAAACAGGAGAAAGAGGGGAGATGTGATTGAGACTTACAAATTTCTGAAAGCCTCATATGTGATCCCAATTGATGAAAATTTTCAATTTATAGAGGGTGGAGAAAGCACGAGAGGCCATCCTTGGAAGTTGAGAATGAAGGCTGCTAAGAAGGGGGTGAGGACTAGATTTTTCTCTCATAGAGTGATGCTTGATTGGAATGGATTGCCATTGGATGTTGTGAGTGCAAACTGTGTGAATGAATTCATGAATAAGTATGATAGCTGGTGTGTGTAGTATATGGCCTCCCTTGATGAGTCCTTGACTCCCTGGAGGTCTTTCTTAATAATAATAATAATAACTGAATCTGACTTCCTTAAGATAAGAACTAGAGAAAGTTCATGGTTATATTTTTAAATTAAGTTTTTATATTTATTCTAAAAATAAAATAATTTGCCATCAATCCACATTCAGTCCCTTTGCATATAAGACCTCTCAGAAGTTAGTATTCAATCAGTTAGGAAGGAATCCCTGACCCAGATCTTGATTTTTATCTAGGTCTTTTTCTTGCCTTCTTGACATCAAACACCTGTTTTAGTAACCTTTCTTCTCCAATTCCATTTAAATGACCAGGTCACCTTAGATTAATTAACTCTGCTCAACTTTCTTCCTAATATTTTCATTTTTAATAAGATTCTACCATTGGTGACATCTGTACAGTCCTTTAATTTTTCTCTGAACTGTCATATCTGTGGTCTCTATCTTTGATCAACTGATTTATTTCTAACCCAACTCTTGGATCCATAAGTTAAAATTGGAACACTGTCTTGTAAACTAATAGTTTTGGATAATTTCTCTCTTATTCCATATAAACTTATTTAGTTGGCTTCCCATGATATCAGCTTTGCTTATGCTGTTGTCTATTTCCTTATGTAATTTGCTGTTTTCTCTAAAAATTATACCTAAATAGCTGAAATACATTACTCTTTCTGTAGGTTTTTTTTTTTATTTTTTTTACTATGAATGCAGTTGAAGTTTTCCATGTTGCTGCCTATTTTCATAGTTTTGGTCTTTTTTATTGCAACATTTCATGGCAAATTTGTTTCATGTTATTCAGTTTAGTTAAAGAATGTGCCTGACATTTACATGGGATTTGTTTAGTAGTACAACATCCATAAAGCAAAGAGCTGTTTGATATCATATTGTTAATAATTGGTGGATTTTTATATTGAGGAGATATTCATAGATATTATCATAATATTTAACCCTACCATAGAGATGATCTCTGTTTCTAACAATTATTTTTAATTTATTTCCGAGTGTACCTATATATTATTATATGCACAAGGGTTCGACTCCAATTGGTGCAACGACCTTAACTGTTTCAGAATCCAAATAATCACTGACTCAAGACCAAAATACAAAATAAACACATTTAATATAACAAAAACAATATATATACACTTCAAACAAATATTACATAACTAATTACAAAATTAATTGGATCCAAGGCCTTTAAAAAATAAACTTACACTTAAGACTAGACTAAACACTTTGTTTGCACAATCACAAAATGTTCATAGCCAGTTTCTTTCTCTGTCAAGGCCCTTTTCCGAAGATATGACTTTTCTTCATTTTCACAGGATCCTTTATCATCACTTATGTAGCACACATTAATTCTTCTGAACTTAATTCTATCTCTTTTCTTCAGTAGAAATAATAGTCAGATTCGGCGTCCTTAATACAGATGAAACTTCCTAATCAGAGTTTTCTCGAACATTCCTTTAGAACATAAATAGCAAATTCTTCTTTTATTCACTAAATGCTTATTGACAGTCTTAACTCTCCCAATTAAAAAAAAAACTTACAGTTCTACGATTTCCTTTTCGGAATCTCCTGTTAATTTTTCAATTAGTGTTTCCTCCAATATTCCGTTTAAAACACATATAGCAATATTCTCCTTTTATTCATCAATACTTATTCCACTTTGAAACTTAATAGTTCCACGATTCCTTTTTTGGAATATACTATTAATTTTCCTCCGACTGTCACATAAAAAACTCAAGTTCCTCTGAATCTAAATATCTGCCGGCATGTGTTCTAATTTCCTTCCGAACGCTTTCTTGTTTACAGCCGTTACTCAGATACCGAACACTTTTCTTGTCAGCTGTCGATCACACATCCAACTTCTCAGCAAACATGCGCACCCCTTGAAAATGGCAAGCAAGAAACTAGGTGTAATGGCTGGCACATTGTCTCCATTAGTGACAAGAGAATGTCTTCATAAAACACAACTTTTGATAATTTTAAATTACAATAAAATTCTTGTAAGTAATACAAATATCAAATCTGGTAAGTACATCAATTTTTTGACTTCTTTACATATCACTTTTGACAAAACAATTTCCATAATGGGCACATCGCAAGTGCCGACAATGTGTGTTATGAAAACAAAACTAATAAACATTTTAACATTTTACAATTCGTAAAAATATTCAGAATTTTAATTATGATTATTTTTACAATATCCTTAATTCTGATATCAGGTTTAATGCCACATATAGTTGATGAATAAGAGTGGAGATAGTGCACTGTCTTACACCTGATTGTACATCAAACCATGTTCTTATACTTTCTTCAATTATGACTACTGAATTACAACTTAACTATTGCTTTGCATAGCGTTCCATTTATCTCATATAACTGTAACGTTCTGAAGTGCTTTTCTCTTAGTACCTTCTTATATACATTTTACAGATCTGCAAAAATTAAGTAGAGATTATTATTATCATTATCAGACCTCCATGGAGTCAAGAAACTCGTCACAGGAGATCCCACTCTCACATGCACAGCTCAGCATATCTTGACTTTAATGTATTCATTGTCTCTGCACTCACCAAGGCAATGCATTCCAAATTACCCACCACTCTTCATTAAAAAATTTACTCCTCACTCCCTTGCTCACACCTACCTTATACAACTTCCAGAGACCACTTGTTCTCCCCATGTCTCCTGGCACTCTATGAAAAATCTCATCCACATTAATCTGGTAATTACTCCTTACCAACTTTTATGTTTGGATCATGTCCTATCTCCTATCCACTAGGCTTTGCAGTTTGCATTCTCTTGATCTGTCCTCATACTCCACATTCTAGAGACCAGAAACTCATCATCCTTTTGATAACCAGGCAGTCAAATCTGTGCATAGAAATCCATATGATCAAAGCTTTGTACAGTGGAATCATAACATTGTTACTTCTACATGCCAGTATTCTCCACATCATTGCAAAATCCATTGTGTTGTCCTTCACAATTATGGCAAAATGTCCCTGAAATTTCAAGTCCCTATCTACTGAAAAAGACCACATCCCCAGATCTTTCATCTCATTCACCATCTCTAAGATATCCCCACCGATCCTATACTCTGCACTCCATATTTCCTTCGCAAATATTAAAACTTTATACTTGGCTACTTTATATTGATATTCCCACGCACTCGCCCATTCAGTCTATTCAAGTCCTCATCATCTGCAAACAACCGTATATCACCATTCATACCCCTTCCAATGTCATTTACATATAAATGACGTATTAAACATATTAAACAACATTTGGCCATAAACAACATTATGGCTCAAAAAAAAAAAAAAAACACTGGAGCACACCACTAGTGACTTTACTCTTCTGGGATATCACTCCCCCCCCCCCCCCAAACACAACTTGCTGATACCTATCAGGCAGCCAATCTCCAATCCAATGCATTAATCTATCATCCAACCCATCTATTTCAGTTTGCTTACTAGCTTTTTGTGGCAACTATAAAAGACCTTTGCAAAATCTAAATGTACTGCTGTATATGCATTCTCATTGTCCATTGTATTCATTACCTTGTTATAATAAGTAAACAGATTACTAAAATACGATCTTACTTTAACAAACTCATGCTGTCCATCAAAAAGAATTCTGCTGTCAACCCAGTTCTGAATCCTTATCCTCACTATCATCTCTAACACCTTGACCACAACTCCAGGTAGGCAGATTGGTCTATAATTTGAAATCTTAGTCTTATCAACTCGCTCATGAAGTGGAACAATTTTGTCCTCTTTCCACTCCTTTGAAATTTGGGCCAGTCTATGACTCATGTTCTTGGGACATTCCCTCATGATGATGATGATATACTATCACGTTGACATCAAGTTTACTTAATTCCTTGTATACCTCATGCTTACTTTCCTCTCACATCCCACTGCTCTCTCAAGTGCTGCATTATGTTATAATCACAAGGATGGAATACTTTAATAAACCGCTCATTTAATGCTTTTCCTATATCCTCCTCAGTGTTTGTCATTCTCTGATTACGGCTGGCCAACATCATCCTCCCATAATCATTCTATTTTGTACTGGCCACATATTAAAAAACCTCCATAGGATTTCTTTTAGCCTCATTGGATAACTGCTGCTTTTACTGCACTTTTGCTACCCTTACCAAGTGAGTCACCTTTGTTGCATGCCCTTTGTACTCTGTATGTAACTGATTATTGCTACTCATTTTGTGTTGTCTCCACAATGCCTTCTCTTCCTCTTTAGTCATACTTACCTCATTTAATCTCTTGACCTTTGGAATACACTTAATCATTGCCTCAGCCAGATAGTTTCTCATTCCATGATATCACTGCAAGCTGCCTTCTGAGTTTGTCATAATCACCTGCCTTATAGTTCCACATAACCCTTTCACACAAAAGTCCTGATATGGCTGGCCACCTCAAGTGATCACTTTCTGGTCACTTTCACTAAATGGAAAAAGATTTGATGCTTCATTTACAATGAAGCATCTTGGAAGCATCTAAAAATCTTGGATTTCATTATCTTCTGATAAGATAATGAAATCCAAGATTTTTTAATCCTCATGTAGCCTCTGCTACTTACAGCCGAAGATAGTTGTTCCTCAAAAATTTCAGAAATTCATTCTCTTTGTTTCCAGATACTGCTGCTTCATTCCAGTCTATATTACCATAATCATCTACAATGATCTCATCTATCCACACACAAACATTTCATCCTGTCCACTTTCACTTTACACCATACTCACTGTACTGCTTCAATGCCACTGTCAGTATTTGCTACCTAAATGGGCACAACTCTTCTGCCTTCATTATCAGCATCCTCCTCCCTTTCTGCCTTTTCTGTCTTCATGAAAGACTACATCTCCCTCCATCTCTATTCTTTTCAGAATGTCATCCTCATTCAACCATGTCTCACTTATTCCAACAATTTTTGGGCTAATGAACTTTGTCAATGCCACTGCTTCATTCTCCTTCTTTCATATACTTTAGTATTTGTAAACATAAAAAGTATCTCATTTCTGTTTCTATAACAAGTCCCACTGACCTCTCTTCTTGGATATGACTCTCCTTCCCCCAATCCATTTGTCTTTATCATCACTGATATTACACTTCTCCCTAGACCTAAATATCATCCCCACATCTTTGACTATCTTAATCCTTTCTTGCACTCACACATCTACTCTTGAAACAGTCATCTACACTTCTTATGCAGTGGAAATTAGCAGTGTTTATGCAGGATTGGAGCATCATCTCACATTACCACAAAAGATATGATAATCAGTTGATTTGGCCTAAATAGGCCATTCCATTCTCACCCTTTCCTCTCTTATTTCTAGTCTACAGGGATGCATAAAGTCTGTGGTTGTATGACACAATCCTTACCTTTGAAAGTCTGAAGGAGCACTACATGGCATACTTACATGGTCATCACTCCTGGCATGTTATGGGTAGTCGTTGAAAGTACTGTAATTTAAATAGAATGTTTTCATTTGGCTACTATTTAGGCATTCGACAGTTGTACTAATATTCCATTAACATGACAGTTTTTATTGTGATAGCAGAGCAATTTCTTCCTTTACTGGTTGAAAGTTCCTTGTTTGACCATTATTTTAATATTCATTATGTCAACATTAACATTCGTTAACATTTGTTATATGTATATATATTCTGATTTTTATAGATATTAGAATTGCTACTTAGACTTTGAACAAATATATATATATATATATCTGTATGTGTGTGTGTATGTTTGTATATATGTGTGTGTGTGTGTATATATATATATATATATATGTGTGTGTGTGTGTGTATATAATGAATGTTAATTCTATCCAGTGGAAAAGCTAAAAGAGCTCTGAATAGAGATGCTTTAATTATCTAGACCTTATATTGCTTGGATGACAATATCTCTAATATATATATTTATAGATATTATGAAAGAGTGATATTAGTTCTACTTTAAAAACCAGTAATCAACACTGTCTCTAACTTACTGAATGAGGACAAGTTTGGTTAAGTTCTAACAATGAAAAAGTAAGTAAAAACAAGAAAGAACCTAGAAAAAAAATGAAATGTGAAACTGAGATGAAATTGCCAACTGCTTCTAGTTAATTCATGTGGAATATTTAAAGCTTCCCTTGTGTTCATCAGGATTCATTAGATAATCACTTTCAATTGCTAAAGATTTAATTGTGGAATAGAATCAAATTGAATACTACAAAAAAAAAAAAAAAAAAAAAAAAAAAACGTTTTATGCAGCAAGAGTCATCGCAGTGATTCTTAAGCCAAATACTATAGGGAGGCACTGAATGCTCTTTATTACAAGAATTATTAGGATCTAAATTCAATGTACTGTAATTCCAGTTCTAAATTGAATATTATTCTACTCTTATATGACAGATATGTTCAACTGAATAAAAGCTGACAATTTTGAAGCATTAAATCTAAAAGAAAACTAGAACTCTTTTGAAATTGTGGAAGAATCCCAAAAAACATACCCCCCCCCCCTTCCTCCCTGCTTTCTTCATAGATACCTCTTAGCTGATTTCAACCAAATTTGGAATATAGTTGTTTCTTAATGTTTGCTAAAGGCCCTTTGAGATATTCAGTCTAAGCAGAACTGAGGAAGGGAGACACTTCTCTGTGAATTTCACTATTTAACTGATTTTGACTAAATTTGGAATATAGTTATTTCTAATGTTCTTTATTATGCTCTGAGAATTTTAACCCATTTGGACAAAAAAGAAGAGGATTATAAAGGGGAAGAGATTACATTCTTTATGGACAACTTTTACTGGTCATATTGTTCATCTGATTTAGACCTAATTTAGAGTATAGTTGATTCTGACATTTCTTAAGATCCTCTGAAATATTCAGCAGTGCATCCATTAAACGAAGGAAAGAATTGCAAGTGAACTAATTATTTCTTCAGACACCTATTAGTTGCATCAAGTGTCAACTAAAATGAAGTGGAAGAGTTTAAGGAATCCATTTCTGCATAGATACATCTACAGATTCCATTGTTCAGCCATTAAAATATAGTTGTTTGTTTGTTATGTTTTTAAGAAATCTGAAATTTTAGCAACTGAAACCCAGCACAACTGGAGGGTGGAGTTGTAAAGGAGAAAGAAGAAAATAAAATGTAACTGATACCACAGCATCAATTAACTAATTTTGGTAATTTATTCTTGGACTATATTACCTATTCCATGTAATAAAAAAAAGGGAGGGAGGAAGGGGAGCCCCCCCTCTAGGAAGGCAGCAGGAGGTTCACTACCATTTAATAATGACTATTTGGCTGCTGTTGCTGTTTTAATTATTATTATTATTACTGAAGACCTCATGGAGTCAAGAACTCATCCTGGAGGTCCTTTTATCACACACACACACACAGCTCATCATACCATGTCTTAAACACATTCAAACTCCTTGCAGACACCACACTCTCAAGCAAGGCATTCCAATCATTCACAACTCTGCATGAAAAAACCTGCCTCTTTTTTTGGGAATGTAACTCCTCTTAATCAGTACAATAACAGCAGCAACAGTACTCTCACTGATATTAAAAACGTCTGTAAAGATGCTGCTTTTACACTGCAGGCAGCCACATGCAGGATCATTACTTGACTTTTTTTTAGTTAGATTCTGAGATGTTAAATTTTTGTTGGCAAAAGTAGTTTCGGTTTGATTTGTAATTTTTGGTGAATATGAACTGTAGTTTATATTTGAATTTTTGGTTGAAATCAATTATTATATTGTGAAATATCGTTAACATCTTACTTCTGATTTTTTTAGATATTAGAATTTCTACTTAGACTTCGAACAAATTCTTTAAAACAGATTGGTGTAGCAGATTCAGCTGGAAATGTTGACTATAGCGTATACTTGCTCTGTGCTGCTTTGTGAGTCAGTTTTTTTTTTTTAATTGTTTTTGATAAAATTGTTATTTGCAAAATTATTTCTGATATATTTCTTTTTTTTCTTTTTTTGCCAATATAATTAGCTTTTATATAAAATATATAAATTTATATATAATTAGTTTTAAAATTACTGAATTTTATTTCAGTACACATCGCCAGAATGAATTGTGAACGCTGGGAGTGTAAATAAGTAATGTTCATTGCGATATGTTGCTAGCTGAGCCCTACCACTATGATTCTGCTTACATCATAGAGGTTGCTGTAAATAATAAAATATTAATCTAAATAAATAAAAATAATAAAAATATTAATCTTAATTTCGACT
This sequence comes from Typopeltis vanoorti, assembly GCF_054136105.1. Classification (NCBI taxonomy): domain Eukaryota; kingdom Metazoa; phylum Arthropoda; class Arachnida; order Uropygi; family Thelyphonidae; genus Typopeltis; species Typopeltis vanoorti. Next base: position 31,596,847 of record NC_143551.1, read on the forward strand.
TATAACTACTGACATAAAAGAATGATGACAGAACATGTAACAACAGGAAAACACACACACAAAAAAAAAAAGAAAAGAAAGAAAGAAAAAAGCACAAATGCACATATCAATGGGAGACAAGGAATGAACTAGAAGAGTATAAAATTATTAAAGAAAAAAAGAAAATGCATAATTACTGTTTAAAGTTCACAATGCATTGATTTGAATTAATGTCTTTTAACTGAAATCATCATAAAACTATTTAAAGTATACATTTTTGGTCGTTTTTATAATAAAAATACAATTTTATTAATACAGACCAGTATTTTACAATAAACATTTATTAAAACCTACCAGTTTCTCCAGCAAACTGTCTGGCTTTTTCAATAAATTTGCATTTACTTTCATATCTCCATTATGCCTTGAAAAAGCCAGACAGTTTGCTGGCGAAACTGGTAGGTTTTAATAAATGTTTATTGTAAAATACTGGTCTGTATTAATAAAATTGTATTTCTGAAATCATCATAATAAATTAAACAGGTGTACTCTGTACCATTACAATCAAAAATAGCCAGAAAACTTCAACAGTTGGTCAACTTTGTTATTGGTCAACTAAAATACAAAGAGGGAAGGAACACAAGTGAATATTAGACCTCATTAGTTATCTGAAAGGAGGAGGAAAAGTGATTTAGTATAGCTGGTGTGAAGAAGTCAACTTCCTAATTAGAGACAGTTACATATTTGCGTAAATTGATACTGTTCTCTTAGAAATATAAATTAAAGAAATGCAACACATTATAGTGTTTGTGTAAGTCATTTATATTTGGAAGATTCTTTGTTCCTATGATGAAGAGTTATTCTGATTACTCAAATTATCTAATCCTTAATGCACTCACAGTATTAGCATGAATATTTAGCCCAAGCAAGGTACAATATGCACTATAGGTTTGCAAGTTGTTCATAACAAACTATATAGTACAGTCTGCACGATTTAGTTTATAAAGATTTTGGGTAAGTGATATTAATTTAATCTAACCTACCACTTTGAAATTTAAACATTAATTCAGCATTTTTGTTTATAATTTCACACTTCTAGTTCTTTCTTATGTCTCCCATTATTGTTTCCATTTGTACTTTTTCATGTTATGTTTGGTATGTCCATCCATTCTGTTTCCCATAATTTCTTTTGTGTATGGTTCTTCCCATAAATAAACGTTCTTCTATTGTTTGTTGAACAATTTCCTTCCATTTGCTTTGTCTACTGATGGTGATGGCATTTCATTGGATATTCAGTTCACTTTCATGAAGGTTTTAGCTTTTATTGTTTATAATAGCATTGGTTCTATGGTACTTATGTTGACTTTTCCATAGTTCATTATAGTGAAGTTTGCTAAGGTGCTCATCATGGTTAATCTCAAAAAGCCAGTTAATTCAGAGTTGCATTCTATGCCCTGAGAAACAATGAATAAAAGTATGCAATAAAATGCAGCGTGAAAATCATTCTTATTCTTATTCATCACCTCCAGGGAGTCCAAGGACTCATCGAGGGAGGGCATCTACTCTACATCTCTGCCTCCACCACTCACAATCCACCAGCTGACCGCAATTACATCAACGCCATCTACCACCGACCATCACCACATCACCGCTTGCTTTTATTAAACTTTTACTGCTGACGCTGCCATTTTATATCTCAAAGCTAAATTCTAGTTGCAAGAGTTCCAAGTACTTAGTACATACATGTTAGTTAGTTTTTGTAACCTCAGTCTAGTATACATAGTTAACTATTTACTAAAAACCTAAAAAGTTTTTTGCAGTTGGTTCTTGAAGTTGAAAGGAATGAAATGATTATGAAAAAAATTTTTTGAAGATTTTTTCGAAAGTGTTTAGCATAAGGAACATTCATCTTTGAAAACAACTATCATCAGTAATTTGGCCGTCAAGTTCTTCCTTGGACATTAATGTCACTGAGAGCCTTCTTTCTTTTCTCACTCATTTTTAGAAATTAGACTTGTAGCAATTTAAATTTCATTTGAGTATTTTGTTTTCTTCATGTGGTTTGAGTCCATCACTCTACTTAATTGAAAGCCTGACATGACTTAAATTGTGTTTGGACTCTAGAGCAGGGGACTCAGATTATCTAATCCTTTACACACTCACAGTATTAGAGTGAGTATTTAGCCCACTCATGGTACAATATGTACTGTACACAAATAACCTTTTGTGGGTGAGAGCAAAACACACACGTGTCAGTGAAATCTCATTTAATTAGTCATACAAGGTGAAAATACAGGCTTCGGCAGAGCTGGTGTCTTTTACATAATACAAACCAATGCAACTATGATGCCAAACGTTATCTTCTCATAAGCTCTCTGGGAAAATTCCAAAACTTTTAAGTTCTTTTTATGTCACCATCATTTCCTGATATACCCTTAAGGGTGTTCAGGTTACTATACTACATGATTAACTTTACATTTATTATTATTCTCCTATCAACAGTTTTCCTCCAAATTAGTCTGTTACTTGTCAGCTCTTGAATATTGTCACAACTCGCATTTTCTTCTAAGGCACTGACTGAATCGATCTGCCTGGACCTTGATCTTCTTCTGGGTCTTTTTCTTACCATCTTAGCATGAAACACCTGTTTACTAACCTTTCCTCTTCTATTCTGTTTAAGCGACCACATCACCTTAAATTAGCCCTGCTCACACATTCTTGAATTCAAACAATGTCAGATTCCTTTCTGATGTCTTCATTTTTAATATGATTCTGCTACTACTCTCCTAATTTTTCTCAGAACCTTCATATCTGCTGTCTGAAGTCTTTGATCAAGTATACTTTATTTCTAACCCAACTCTCTGATCCATACCTTAAAACTGGTTCGAACACTGTCTTGTACAGGGTGTTCGGGATAAATTTGACAGTTTCGTAAGGAAAAAGAAAATCTTCTTTGTATCTATTAAATTTAATGAATTGACAAAAAACATTACAGGCAGAGTTAATTACAATACTATCAACAAGATTTACTCAAAATAACCACCATTAGCATCGATCACAGCTTCAATCCTGCTTCGGAACCTCGAACAAGCTGATGCTACAGTCTCCCTGGGAAGGGCCGCAAAAACTGTTTTAATTTTATCCATTAACTGGGCTTTTGTATTACTGGAAGTGCGATTGGTGTCTTTTTCAACTGCGCCCCATACAAAATAATCCATGGGGTTAAGGTCTGGGGAGTTTGGAGGCCAAACATTTGGACTGGTGAAGTCGTAGAAATTTTCAGACAACCATTTTTGACTTTTCCCAGAGGTGTGGCAAGGGGCCGAATCCTGCTGCCATACATACGGCCTACCATTGGCTACCCTTGTTATCCAGGGCTTGACTACAGTGTTTAGCAACTCCACGTAGCCATCTGAAGTCAACCTGAGGCCCTCTTGGAAAAAATGCGGAGGCATCACATTGCCTTCAGAGGATACACATCCGAAAACCATCACAGTTTGGGGAAATTTAGTCTGCATTACACGAGGAATGTCCTTTGTACTGTATGCAAGCCATCTGTTATTCTGCGTGTTGTGTTTTTGATCCTGGCAAAAGTTTTTCTCATCGGAAAAGAACCAGATTGTTTGTGGTTCCGCAGGATGTTTCACTTTGCTTAGAAGTTTCTTCGCGTTTATCAAACGTTTTTCACGGGCCTTTTCTGTAAGCAGCTGACCTTTGCGGCGCTTGTATGAGTAGTAGCGGAGGTCTTCATTGAGTGCAAGCTTCATAGTAGAGGCTGCAACATTCATTTCACGTGACAAAGCCCGAATTCCAATGCCAGGGATCTTCAACACCTGTTCCTGCAGATTTGCGAGGAATTCTGCTGTACGAACGCAATCAGATCGTCTGCTAGGGATCTTTCTTCTTGCTACATCCTCGTAGTCACCATTGCAAGTCTCTAGTTCATGCCTGATTGTTTTTACTGTATTCAGGGAGCATTGGGCAGCAGTCGAAATATCCTTATTTTGATGGCCGGCACGAATCATCATGATACAAGTTATTCTCTTCCATGATTCAGGTGGGTTCCAGCTATCCATCCTTTCTGACATCTTGTATATGAATGAAGAAGGGTCCAACCTTTTAAATGAAGAGAAGTGTGTGTTAATACATGTAACTTACGGAAAAATATAATTAATTATAAATATGTCAAATTTATCCCGAACACCCTGTATATTGCTTGTTTGGCATTTTGGCTAATTTCTCTTTTATTCCATATAAATTTATTCAGTTGACTACAGAATATGGTGGGTAGCCAGCATATTCTGTTGTCTATTTCCAGATTTAACCTGAATCTTCACTAAAAATTGTGCCTAAATAGCTGAAATATTTTATTTGTTCTATAGGATCTCCATTCAGAATGCAGCTGAAGTTTTCTATGCTCTTGCCTATTTTCATAGTTTTGGTCTTTTTATTGCCGATTTTCATGCTAGATTTGTTCCAGCTGTTATTCAAGTTAGAGAATCGTCAGTAGATGTGTTTAGGAGTGCAACATCATCTGCATAAAGCAAAGAGCTAACTTTGACATCTCCAGTGCCACTTTCATATGGTCTTTCTTGTAGTTATATCAGTTGCTTTAATATCATTTTTTGTTCTAGATTTTATCAGACCCCACCTCCATACATAGTGCCGTTTGCAGTCAAGACCAATGTAAACAAACATAAAGATGCAGTATTAAATCATAACTGCATAAAATTAACTTAATTAATTAGCATAAAATAAAAAAAAATAACTATTCATTCATTAGCATATATTCTAGGCTACCGTGAAGCAGTCGTATCGTAGGCTACCATATCATAAAGTAATCATATTGCTGCTTCATTATTGGTGCATGAATCGTTATACCTGTAAATGAAAATGAATTTCTTTCTCACATTATTTTCTCATATTTGATGTCTAGTGTTAGTAATATGTATAACATCTACAGTGGTTTTGTATCATATAAGACAATATTGATGTAGTGTTGACAGACGATTCATCTTGTAACAGATGATGTAAACTTACGATATCGATAAATGCAGTACAGTACAGTGCTGTAAATGCATTTTCTCTTCCTTATGATTTTCTTAACAACGTTTTCTTTTCTCCAGCTTACATTATTGTAAGAATATAGTATATAATACATATACATAATATGTGTTTATCGACTGTTTGTTATTGGTAAGGCTTCCAGTCAACAGTAGGCTATTAATAGTTAAGTTTTTGGGGAGTCAAAAATTATGCGCTGATTTTTCACTGCAGAGGGTGGGTTGTTGCTCCTAACCCTCACGTTGTTCAAGGGTCAACTGTACTTGAATTCATTCACACTGCCTCCCTCACAATCTCCAAAGGCAGTCCATTCCAATCATCCACCACTATGAGAGAAAACTCTAGCTCTCACCCCTTTTATTACATTCTTTCCCAACTTCTATGGATGCCCTCTCTTCTTTCCCCACCCTCTGTAAAAGAAAAAAGGTCATCTGCTGGTATCCTGTGTGACCCTTTCTGAAGTTTATAAGTCTCAATCACATCACTCCTCTATTTCCTGTTTGTTGGTGTCTGCAGTCCACAAATTCTCAGTCTGTCTTCATAATCTTTATTAAACAATTCCAATAACATCTTTAACATTCTCCTTTGTACTCTCTTCACTTATCAGTATCACCACGGAAACCAGACCTACTCATAGTAGTCCAAGTGAGTTTGTATCATGCTGTTATAAAGGTGTCAAATGACTTCCTTTTCCTTATGTTAAGTTGGATTTCAGTGTTGCACTCATCCTCTGAGTCATATTTGCAATCTATGCTATATGGCTTTTGAAAATCGACTTCCTATCTACTAAAACTGAAAGATTCCTAGCTTGATCAGTTTCTTTTAACATAATCCTACCAATATAATAACATTGGATATCTCATAATCCCAAAGTGCATAATTTTATTTATGAACATTGAAGGTACAGACATTTTCACGTCCACAATCCCAACTGATTCAGATTATTCTGTTAGTACTGCATATCATCTGCATTCCTGATTACCCTGCATGTCTTTGAATCATTAGCAAACAGCTGTATGTTACCTATCAAATCCTTCCCACCAAGCACTGATCTCTGTGGTATGCCACTGGTCACCTTAATTCTTGCAGTCTCACATCCATCGTATACTACTATTTGATGTATCAGTCAGCCCATCCTCTTATTTATGTTAATATTTTATAATCCAATCTCACACCCTCCAATTTATGCAGTAATCTTCCACAGTGTATCCATTCTCCTTGCCTAAATCAGTGCTAACATTGTTATAAAATGCGAGCAATTTGCTTAAACATGATGCTTTCATAGTAAACCCATGCTGCTCATTATAAAGTATAGATTCTCTGTACTTGATGACTTAACTCATTTCTGTATGTGAGCTGTTACTAACTGTTCTGAAATCTTCATTACCACTCCAGAAATCTGAAGGTTAATAATTAATTATATTTACATCAGTCTTTTCAGCACCTTTCTGCAATGGGATTATCATACATTCTTTCTGCTCTTGTGGAATCTTCCATGTTCTGAGGCTCAAATTATATAGTCTGGTTAAAGGAGCAGTCAGTTTAGCTGAACACACTTTTAACATATGTGCTAAATTCTTTTTCACTTTATGCAACAGCCGTGATGTTTTCTTCTCATACACCTGAGTTTCTTCATCCAGTGAAGGGGCTGCACTGAGCTCAGTGTGTTGCATACACCAGGTTGGTAACTTTTAGTAAAATGGGCACTTATTAGTTGAACAGTCTCCTCTTCATCTGTTACATGCCTACCATTTACATTCAGTATATTCTCTCATGCGCATTCTTTCTTTTACTTGCAGCATAACAATAGAATTCTTTCAGGTTGTCTTTAGCTTGTAGAGCCCCCCCCCCCCCCCCCCAACCCCCAAAATTTCATAAGCATTCTGTACAATAGTTGTAACTCTTCTGGCTTGCTCCTTATGAATTTAACTGACATCATCCTTATGCATACAATATTCCTTTCGCATCATCTTTTTCTTAATAATGTTTTGCTTAATAAGATTATACATTCATTACACTCTGACCCTATTTATTCTTTGAACTCTTGGGAACACATTTTAATGTTGATCATTTTTTAAATTCTTCTCATACACTGACAATATCCTCCCCATCTAGCAAACAATACCATGGGGCAGAAGTTAATATACTCCTCAATTGGTCATAATTTCCTACTTTGTAGTTCAGCATGTAACCTTTTCTATATGGAACATCCATATTAAATTAGCCACTTCCAAAGTCAGTACATCATGATTACTGTCACCAATCAGAGGAAACACAGTCATCATGTCTTTAACTAAAGCTCCCCCTGATACTATTATCAGATCAAACACTCTTTGACTTTGAATTCCTTCTTTCACATGCTGCTTGAGAAGTTGTTGAGCAACAGCTCAATAAATTCAGTTTCTTTCTTTTCATGAAATTTCACCACTACTCAGTCATGGTTCAGATATCAATGGCAGCACACCATACTCCCTTTTTTTCCTATCCTCTCTATCCTGCTTAAAATTACCATATCCTTTACACTTGACACTAGTTAGTATATCTACCTCTGATAGCCAGGTCTCACTAGTGCATACAATCTCAGGTGTGACTAATTCACCAAGGCAGCAAACTCTATCCCTTTGTTTCTGATACTCCTTGCATTTGTACAGAAAAATAAGTTATCTACATGCTTTTTTATATTTTTATATATTCATTTCTGTAGCCTGCTTCATATCTAATGCCTTACTTGTACAGACATCCTTTCACATGAACGAAAGGATAAGTCTGAACTGGACAAACACAATTGTTCTTTAATTGTGATCATTTTCATGATAATGGATGTCTATCATTAACACAGTTGCATATCATAGTTACTCTTTTGCATAGATTCTCACAACTCCTCCCATCATAATATAGTTTCCCTGACTCTTTGTTACATCTCATGCTAATAATAACTTCTCCACACCATAACCCAACTCTAAGTTTTTTTTGTATTCAGAGCCTCTTTGCACTCTGCCTGAATTCTTAATATTAAAATTTTCTGATGTTGATGATTTAATATCAGGAGTAGTATATAAGGAGTTTTTATATTTTTGTAGTTGCATGAATTGATTTGACCTTTACCTACTGCTGTCTTTACGCACACACATCTTTAAAATTCAGTAAATGCTGTTATATGTTTACTTTAAGCAATTGCTGTTTTTTGATTATTATAGGAGCAATAAGTGCCTGTGTATATTGTATTTGCTTCCTTCTATATTCCTTCTATATATTTCCTTCCTTCTATATATTAGACTGCCCAAAGAAGGACTGCTATTCGTTTGATTCTAGTTGCCAATAAGAAAAATTTTTTCTAGGCATTCAAATTTCCAGAGTTAGTAGATCTTTAGCATGAGAGTATTTTCTTCTCATTGCACATGGCAATGTTGGCACTGTCTAGTCTCTGTGGGAATGAAAGGTATTATAGAGGATTTATTTTATTTGAAATAAAAAAGTGATTATTTTATTAAGTACAGACTCTACACTGAATGGAAAATACATCCTCCCCTCCTTATACCCATTATAGATAAACAGAATCTTTTATTTCAGATAAAAGACCTTTAGATAAAAATATATCTCAAAAGCATATGAACATATTCAAGTGAACATATTCAGTTCACTTGCTTAATATATTTAAATGAAACAAACTTATCTATCTATATATATACAGGGTGGTTCAAAATTCCACGTACAAACTTTGAAGGGAGGTGGAGAACATCGAAATCAACCATATTCACATGGAAAGCATTACAAAGGACACAAAGATACAGAAATAACACAAGGCAGTAAGTAGTGTTAAAAAAACTTTATTAGCCATAACGGAACAGTTCAATAGTAGTTGGACACATAATATGGTAAACGAGGTGCATGTCTGCCATCTCAGCATTCGTAAAACAACGCATGTTCTTCGTATGGCATCGAAAGCTTGAATGAGGACGCCCCAATTGCTCACCTGAATCGCTAGCGAACAGCACCACCTATCACTTTCGGGTGGCATTTCCGGTCATGCTTTCCTATGTGAATATGGTTGATTTTGATGTTCTCTACCTCTCCTCAAAGTTTGTACGTGGAATTTTGAACCACCCTGTATATATATTTTTATTTATTCTTAGATTTAAAAAAAAAATTTTTTTTTTTGCAGGGACCATGGTGACAAAGCTTCTTCAGGAAATTTAAGTCCACCTGTGACATCTCCAACTTCATGTGCATCGCCATCTAATGTTATTTCTCATTTGTCTCTGAGACAGGCTTTTGATACAATTATCACTTGTTTAAAACAGGTAAGTTCAAAAAAAAAAAAAAAGAAAAAAAAGTCATTATTTTATTAAATACAGCCTTTAAGCTGAATGGAAACTAAACCCTCCCCTCCATATACATAACTAAAGACAATCCACTACACATTTAAAAGAATAAGATAAAACAAAAGTTTCTTTCTTTCTGAAATGTGCAATAGTTATGTCCTTACTTTATGTTAATTATAACTGTTATTTCAAAAGGGAAGTTTTTGTTTTTTTCCCTCCCTAATACCACTACATAAATTTTGAAGAATTATCTTCTTGTTCTGCACATTTAATAGATTCCCCATGATCCAAAAATGTGTATGCATGCACATTTTTGGATCATGGGGAAAAATGTGTATGCATATTTTTAGCAACATTTCCTCTAGATTCTGCAATTTTTTTTTTGTATTCTATATTTTTGAGCTATTTCAATACTCATGAATATTTTGTCAGCATCAAACCGTCTTATTGTTTCTTAATATAGATTTTTAGATATAGAAATTTATTTTAATATTCCAGATGTTTTTCTGTAATTAACTCTTAGATTTGTTTACCATAAAATTTCTAATTTCTGGATTTTCTGGAAATATTTTTTTCAATGAATATTTTAAAGTAGTGTTTTTCATTCAATAAATCAAATTGCTATACATAGATCTCTGGCATCCTGGGTTTCTTTAGGATGAGGAAGTAGTGGAGAGGATCCAGTGGCAAGTGATCTAAATAGTGAATGACCTGCTGAATTCTCCTTATGAGAATAGATGAAGGCTTTGTGGATAAAAAAAAAATAATAAATAAAAAATTGGTTGATAGGCAGAAAAGAGGATATGAAAGAAACACTTAAGTTTTTTAAAAGGTTTTACTGGATTGATACAGTTGAAATTTTTCATCATCAAATTCCTCACATATACTCTCAAGGTGTAGAGGATATGAGAATGCTACATGAAAAAGTAGTACTACCAGCCTCTTGTCAGGACTAGTGTTCTAATGTTTTTTTTCTATCCTCGTTCTCGTTCTTATAGCAAGCTTACCACTAATCTTTACTTAATTTTCCTTTCTCTCTCACACATGCACGTAAGTCTTTTGTCTCTTATCAAACTAATTTATTTCTTAGGATCTTTGCAGTTTTATTGGCCTTTCTATGTTCTAAACGTCAATTTATCACACAACAATCTGATGGAGTTCACCCTATAAGTATTAACACATTTATTTTTTTTACTGCGCCAGCTAATACCTAGGATAGAAAGGATTCTTGCTCAGGGTGACCCCTTCAAAGAGACAATGATAATTTGATCAAGATTAATCTTATCCCTCTGCTTGCTTATTTCTTTCTCACAGTCGTGGCTCGCTTAATATATTTATACTCATGGGTTTATCCTGCTTAGTTCATTGATGATTTTATGAGCGGTAGTTTTGAATTCATATAACGTAAGCAGATCAGGCAAGTACATGAATGAAACAATTTAATGAGCTTTAAAGTGATACACAATAATACAATTCAAGCAGGTTAATATGGTAGCACTCAATTTAGTTCAAAGGCTCTAATTAATTTGTACTAATCACACATATTAAATTTGCAATAACCACTAATACAATCATTTTAGTATAAATTCATAGGTCATCATCATGCCATTCTGATACATGTGACCATCAGTTAACACAACAGCACAATTTACACATTAAGTTTAACATAATCAGATATCTACTCGGCCTCGTGGGCAAACAAATCTTAACACTGTTTCGGACCTATGCCTAGTGGTAGGCTACTCTTACAGTCCCATAAGTTCAGTCCAATATAAATGTTCTCACAGGGAATTCACTCTCTTCTATAACTGGAATTAGTATTTCAAAAGTCTACATTACCATCTCTGTCCTTGAATTCTTAAGACTTGTTCCTGCCTTGTCTGGTCATCAAGGCCTTCAATATAGTCACTTTAGAGGATATCATCCGATCTGTGCGAGTAGAATCTCCGCGGGAAACTGGGAGGTGGCACGGTAACGTCGCCTTGAATGGACGGCATCAATTTAGTTCCTCCGTCACACGACAACGCACAGCTATCCTAGAGCACGGACATAGCTTGGCCCAATACGAACGCTACGACAGACGAACTAAATGCCTTCCGCGACCGGCCAGGAAACTTCCCCAACGACGAGCTCGACCACTGTCCGAGAGACCAGGAACCAGGAAAAAAGATCTGGAATCGTGCTTGCAAGGCCTTTTTGTTTAACTCTTTCTTCTCGGCAAATCTTGATATTCGCGACAACGCGGTCACGTGTGCTAACGTCGATCACCTTAGCTCCCTCTATTTTTTTTTTCGCACGTGTGTCTGCCTTCTTTTCCTGGAAGACGCTGAGGTTTCCTTTTCCAATACTTCTCTCCCTCCCCCCCTCTCTCTCTCATAATGCAGGACGGCAAAAGTGACCCTTGAACCTTGACTCATAGGCCTTGTTAATTTAGTAGTAGAGACTGGCTTTTCAAATGGATTTGCCAGCTTACATGGATCTCTATATCTGGTTCACACTTAATACAGATTATATATAAAATATAAAAGCTTTCTATACAAATTCATGAAATTCCTAAATTTTAAGTGTTTTGTACTTGTAAACAGCTTACACTTATCCTATTGCCAACGTTCCATATTCTCTGCCTTAAGGTTGTGACCTGAATATTTTATAACAAACATTTCATAGCTTATTCAGGACACGGCACTAGTATTGTCTGATATATTTTGTCTTCTAAGACACTTCATACTCTATTAGTCTCTATCAGTCTTCTTCTGGCACTTTTTCCTCACCCATTATGTTAACATGATCATCTCTCCTTTGATTAGATCTACTTACATTCCCGAATGCTAGCAATGTTAAGTTCCTTCCTCATATTCTTTATAATATGATTTTACCATTGATGGCATCTGTTCACTAGACTTTCTGAGAATTCTAATATCTGTTGTTTTATTTCTAATCAAGTCATTGTAACCAAGCTTTCAGATGTACTGGTTTGAACACTGTTATTCAGCTAGTTTAGTGTTTTGACTAATTCTTTATTCCATTTAAATTTATTCAGTTAACTTTCTATGATCCGACATATTTATCATCTTCAGTAAATATTGTACCTAAATAATCTGAAATTTTTTATTTGTTCTATAGGTTCTCTTCTCCATTCAGGATGCAGTCGATGTTTTCAGTGTTCATGCCTATTTTCATAGTCTAGTCTTTTTTATTGTTGATTTTCATAACAAATATATTGCAGCAGTTATTTAGTTTAGTTAAGGAAACCTGCAATTGTGTACCAGCTTTATTTAGGAGGGTAACATTACATTTTTAGTAAAGAGCTGAGATTAATATCTACAATTTTCTACCTGCCATAATTGATCTATATATGATGATGAATAGCAGTAGAGGTAATGTGGGCCTTATATTTCATTTTACACAAATTATGGACTCTACAATCATGTCAGAAATAATTATTTTAATTTCCAAAAGTTTCTTAAGGTCATCATCTGGACTGTACACACACACATATATATATATATATAGAGAGAGAGAATCATCATCATCATCATCAAATTCCTGCCATGTACCCTCAAGGGGTGTACAGGATATGACAGTACTACATGAAAAAATTACATCATTACTAACTTCCTATCTACAATTTTCCTCCAAATCAGTCTGTTACTTGTCAAGACTCCAACATTATCAGATCTTATATTTCTATCATCTAAGGCACTTTGTACCGTATCAATCCACCTATGTCTTGGTCTTCCCTGGGTCGTTTTCTTGCCAACCCGGCAGAGAACACTTGTTTTGCTAATCTTTCCTCTCCCATTCTATTTAAGTGACCATACCACCTGAGATTAGCTCTGCTAATACATTCCTGGATGCTGACAATGTCAAGTTCTTTCCTAATATCCTCATTTTTAATATGATATTGCCATTGATGCCATCTGTTCACGCCTCTAATCTTTCTCAGGACTCTCATATCTGCAGTCTCTAGTCTTTGGTCAAGTGTTTTACTTCTGCCCCAGCTCTCAGATCCATAAGTTAAAACTGGTTTGAACACTCTCTTCTATACAGCTAATTTAGTGTTCCGACTAATTTCTCTCTTATTCCATATGAATTTATTCAATTGACTTCCCACCATACCAGCTTTGCTGATTCTGTTGTCTATTTCTATATTTAATTTACCATCTTCAGTAAAAATCGTGCCTAAGTAGCTGAAATGTTTTACTTGTTCCACAGTTTCTCCATTCACAACACAGTTGATATTTTCAATGATTCTGCCTATTTTCATTGTCTTTGTCTTTTTATTGCTGACCTTCATACCATATCTATTACAACAGCTATTCAATTTAGTCAGAGAATCTTGCAGACTTGTAACGGATTTATTTAGAAGTATAACATCATCCGCATAAAGCAAAGAGCTGACATTAACATCTCCAATTTTGATATCAGGTTTAATACCACTTTCCTTCATAATGTGATCCATATAGATAATGAATAACAGAGGGGATAATGTGCATCCTTGTTTCACACCAGATTTAACATTAAACCATCTTCCTGTACTTCCTTCAATTCTAACTGCTGACTTACAACTCAAATAAAGACTAAGTATTGCTTGATATAATGCCTCATTGATACCATATAACTGCAGCGTATTGAATAGCTTCTCTCTTGGCACCTTGTCATATGCCTTTTCCAAATCAACAAAACTTAAATACAGATCTTTGTTATATTCCCATGCTTTCTCGACTATTTGTCGTAAAGTGAAGATCTGATCCTGACAGCCTCTATTTGGCCTGAATCCAGCTTGTTCTTCACCAAGCTTTTCTTCCACAATTCTTCTCAAACGTTTCTCAAGTATACTTGCATAGATCTTGCCAGGAGCACTCAGTAAGGAAATACCTCTGTAATTCTCACATTCAGTTTTATTTCCCTTTTTATATATGGGTACTATGAGAGCTCTACTCCAGTCATCAGGAATTTGTCCCTCTGTCCAGGCTTTCTGAACTATGCAGTGCAGCCACTGTAAGACTTTTATAACACCATACTTCAGCATTTCTGGTCGAATATCATCTACTCCTGCTGCCTTTCCACATTTCAAGCCTTTGATGGCTTTTTCTACTTCAAGTATGGATATGTATTCCTGACTGCATGCCTGGTCAGTGTTTTTTATCACTGTGCTGTCATCACTGCTTGTTTCATTTAGCAGTTTTTCAAAGTAATTACTCCATACTTCAAGGATATCTTTTTCTCCTGTTTTTATGTCACCTTTATCATCTCTAACTCCTTTTACAGCACTCTTTCCTCCATTCCTAAGTTTCTTCAACAACCTCCATAATATTTTGCCACCTTCTTGATATTTATTTTCTATGTTGTTACCAAAGTCCTCCCATGACTTTTGTTTAGCTAGTTTTACACACTGTTTAGCTTTCTTACATTTGTCTCTGTATTCTTTAAGAGTAACAGCTGACTTATTTGCCAGGAACTTTTGATATGCTTTCTTCTTTTCCTTTACTGCCTCTTTATCTTCCTGTGTCCACCATGATTTTTTTATCCTTGCACACAACCTCACCACATGCCTCTCTGGCAGAATCAATCAATGTTTTCTTCAGAGTTTGCCACTGAATCTCCAAGGTTTGATTCCTGTTCTCAAACACTTTCATTTTCTTTTCAATAATCTTTCTGTATTTTAGTCTACAGTTCACATCTGAGAGCTGCTCAACTTTTATTCGCTTTAAAACTTTCTTGCATGTTATTCTTTTCAATATGAAAAGAATATTTAAAATATTAGAAGTTTCCAAATGTACTTTATCTGCTATTGTGCTAGGGATAAATCTTAAGCTTCTTTCTAAAGCCACCTTTAAACCTCCTTCAAAATTAAAGAACTTACTCAACTCATCCAGCGATCCTCCCTTCACTGGCCCACCCTGGAAAAAAAGATGTAAGGTTATATTTCTGTAATATTCTGTTTATTTTGTCTGATATCCCTTTAATGTATGGAATGGTTATGGTTTTATTGTAGTCTAGTTTATTTTTGTTCAAGTGAGGACTTATACAGAATTTTATTGATAATATTTTAATGAATTTAGTTTAATCTTTTATCCAAGTGAGCAAACAAAGTTTCTGACTGAAGTATCTTCGCGACCGAGGCAATTCATGATAAAGGTTGACCAAGCTCTCATCCTTCCTTGTCTTAGTATCTCCCATAATGCAAAGCACATCTCCTTGTGGTCATGCATAATGCTATGCATTAAGGGAATGGAAACTACCCAGCCCAGTCTCGACCTTTATTGAGGTCTTGTCACTGGGAGCCAGACCCAGAGGTGTCTGGGTCTGTAAGTGCTTTTTCACTGGAGCAAATCTTCAAAACCCTGTTTTGTAGTGTATTAATGACCCCTAGTTTTTGTGTTGGGTGGTGGTAGGAGTTTATGTGATTGGTCAGTATGCGTCAGTGCCAGTATGTTCTGATAATTCATGGAGATTCAATGCACAAGTGATGCAGTTACTACGGTAAGTTGAAGATTCAAGTTTCTGTTTTGATTAACTGACTGGCTTTTTAAAACATTGTAGAGACAGCAATATCATTCCAAACTGCATCAAACTGGAAAGAAAATTTACCTCGACAAAGGCACTACGAATATACCACCGTATGTAGAAGGTGTTGCTCAGAGAACAGATCCAGGCTACTTGAAAGAACTTGGCTTTTGCTCAAAACCAGGTCTGGAATTAAAAATCTGAACTTTCAAGTTGTTTGAACCCAGATATTTTGGATATCCTTGAGAGGATTATGGACAATTTGGCTAATCACATCTGTGAAACAAAAAAGCAAAAGTCATATCCATATTTCTTCGACTTAATGATCAACATTATTTGGAAAACCAATGGACATATTTGAATTTCTCCGAAGTGAACAAAAACAGCCAACCACAAGTCAGTGATAAAAACCACCAGAAGCAAGGGCCAACAGGAGCCACCAACTGTCTTCAGCGAACAGTCAACTGATCTAACCACGCCTTGAACAATGATGAACACCATGGCACCCAGAATGATTAACAAACTTGATTTTATTTACCATATAGAAAAAAGCTTAAGATTTATCCCAACCACCATAGCAGATAAAATACATTTAGAAACCTGTAACATTTTAAATTTAAATTATACAAAAACAATAACCAACATCCTAACAAAATCGGAATTGACAGTGGTGAAATCACTAAAATTAAATCTGGACATTGTAATTACTAGAGCCAATAAAGGCGGTGCCACAGTTATTCTAAAGCAAACTACATACTTACAAAAAATGAATCTAATAGTCTCGGACAACAGCGCCTTTAAACTCGTTAACTATGACCCAACCAATCGAATAAAAACAAAATAAAACTGCGAAGCTACTTAAATCAATCACTACATGGCCCAAAAATATGGTTAAAAAATTACTTCCTCACTCTGCTGATTTGCCGAGAATTTACGATCCGTTATACATTCACAAACAAAACACACCACTCTGCCCGATACTCAAAGGTATAGACAGCCCCAATTATCACTAGCCAAGAAACTAGCATCAACACTCAAGGAGTTGGTAGGTCATTCCCCAATCCTATATTAAAAATGCACAATACTTTGTAAATAAAATCGAAGACATCACACTGGAAAATGATGATTTATTAGTCAGTTTTGATGTCTCTTTTCTCTTCACAAATGTCCCAATCAATGACACACTCATCCTTCTATTACAGGACAAATTCCCTCCCGACATCATGGCTCTCTTTGCACATGTACTACGTTGTGGCTATTTTGTGTGGCAAAACACTTTCTACCTACAAAAAGAAGGCACAGCTATGGGCTCACCATTATCCCTCTTTCTCCATTGCTAACTTTCATGTGGAACATTTTGAGCAACGTGCTCTAGATTCCTCTCCTTGAAAACCCCAAGTCTGGCTTAGATACGTTGACAATGTTTTCGCTATCAGGCCCTACATTAGACATTTTCCTCAGCCACCTAAACAAACAACACAAATGCGTACAATTCACAATTGAGATTGAAAAGCATAATACCCTTCCGTTTCTAGATACACAATCCTGTTTTTCTAGACACATCTTCCTTCTGATAGTCCTTTCTTCACTGTTTACCAGAAACCGACACACATACTGGCCAATATATACACATAAACTCCTACCACCACTGAACACAAAAACTAGTGTTCATTAATACACTAAAAAACAGGACTTTGAAGATTTGCTCCAGTGAACAAGCACTTAAAGATGAATTAAAAGTTATCAGCTATACCTTCCTAAAACATGGGTATATCTAAAATACTATCAACAAAATTGTCTGCAAGATCTCACTTAAAAACAAAAATAAACTGGACTACAATAAAACTGTAACTATTCCTACATTAAAGTGATATCAGACAAAATGAAAAGAATACCGCAGAAATACAACCTTAAAGCTACCTTTAAAAATCTCCTGCAAAATTAAAGAACTTAACTCATCCAAGGATCCTCTCCCTCCACAGGCCCACCTTGGAGTATACTGTATTCATTGCACCTGTAATTTGCCCTATATAGGGGAAACAGGATGCACAATTCCTATCAGAAAAAAGGAATATAAATGACACATCAAATATAATAACTATGGTCAAGCATCACACCAAAACATGGTATGAACATAAATTTAAGGAGGCCTGTGAGATTCTCATCAACCACCCTAATCTTAACAATAATGATGGTCTAAAAATCCCAGGAATATGGAAGGCACATATTCTACCCACTTAACCTTTCTCCCTAAAAGTTAATTAGAAATAGGACCATAGGTATAGAAAGCTTTTTACCTTGGTATATACTATGTTAAAGATACCAAGCAATTTTATAAGCTAGGTTTTAATCCTTTTTCCCAAGTAAGTAAACAGACAAGTAAGTCGAGTTTGTGCCTGAACATAGTTAAATTCCGAGGCAACTCATGGTAAAGGTGGAGTAAACTCCGATCACTTTCCTTAGTATTTTCCCCTAATGCAAAGCACATTCTCTTGCAGAGATGTATGATGCTATGCATTAAAGGCAAGGGCCACTACCTAGACCGGTTTCTACCTTTATTCAGATCTCGTCAGTGGGAGCCAGACCCAAAAAATGCCAAGGTTGAAGTAATGCAGAGCTTATGAATTTTACCTAAACAAGTTGCCACAAGGTGCTTTGACCTTATTAAATAAAAATCTCAGGATGAGAGTAAGATGTAGAAAGCATTTTTGGAAATTATGGAGACAACTACTGTGTTTGAATAAAAACTTTAGTTTAATATTACTAAAATTTACAATTCGACGTTTCGCCTTTATGTCAAGGTCATCTTCTGGAGCGTACAAATATACACAAGAAACAAGCTATACTACAATCAGACTGGTTCATTAAAGAAACTGACTAACCGCTACCACAATTGTTGGCCTGACCTCTGGTGAAAAAAAAAAAAAATAATAATAATAAAAAAAAAAAAAAAAAAAATTATACATGAATGCTAGAGTCCTATTATTTGTGTTGTCTATTATATACATATATTAACATCATTCCAGCCAGTTGGAATGGAATGGTTTCTAATACTAGCGGATTGGCTAGTAGTCCTGACTTATGTTGAATCTTTCATATTAGGTTGGCTGAATGTGTGTCATCCAGATCCTTGGAATTTTCATACCATCTTTATTGTTGATATTTGGGTGGTTTATCAGGATTTCGCAGGATTCTTTAAATTTTCTTTCGTACCATGTTTTTGTGCGGTGTAAGAGGTCAGACCAACAATTGTACCACAATTATTGGCCTGACCTCTGGTGAAAAAAATAAAAAATAAAATAAAAATAAAATAAAAATAATAAAAAAAATAAATAAATAAAAAAAAATAATAATAAAATAAAAAAAAATTATACATCAATGCTAGAGTCCTATTATTTGTGTTGTCTACTTTTTTATTTTATTTTATTATTATTATTTATTTATTTTATTTTATTTTATTTTTTTTTAATTTTATTTTTTTATTTTTTTTTTTATTTATTTTTTTTTTTTTCACCAGAGGTCAGGCCAACAATTGTGGTATTGGTTGGTCAGTGTCTTTAATGAACCAGTCTGATTGTAGTATAGCTTGTTTCTTGTGTATATTTGTACGCTCCAGAAGATGACCTTGACATAAAGTTCGAAACGTCGAATTGTAAATTTTAGTAATATTAAACTAAAGTTTTTATTCAAACACGGTAGTTGTCTCCATAATTTCCAAAAATGCATTCGGATCACCGTGCAAGCCTAAAAGAAAGGATTGAGATCATCCATGGAAATGATACCCACAAGTGCTGCAATCGCTATGGTAAGCTAAAGATTCGTATTTCTCTCCTGATCAATTGGCTGGCCTTTTTAAAAAGATGCAGAGACAATAACCTCATTCCGATCTGCATCAGGCTAAAAAAGAAATTTACGTCCGCTAAGGCACTCCGTATCTATGACCACACAGAAAAAGCAATGCTTAGAGAACAGATCCAAACAGCCCGCCAAAACCTAGCTACAACACAAAATCTGGTTTCTAAATTACAATCAGAACTATCGAACTATGTTAATCCAGACATTCTACAAACACTTGAAAGAATTACTGACAATTCGGCCAAGCATACCCTGGAAAAGAATAAAGAAAAACTCAAGAAAAAATTCCACAGGTTGAAACAACGGCAAAATATGGCGGCCAATCACAGGAATCCACCCAATCAGAGGACTTCCTCCCCGAGAAACAACAATGAACAACAAACAAGGGAGACAAGGAGCGACTAACCACCGACAAGCAAGAACCATGTGATTAACCTATCAAGCCACACCCTGAACAACAGCGAACTCACGCTGCTGAATAAAGGACTGAACTACGCAATAGCACCTAAAAAGGTAAACAAATTGGATTTTATCTACCACATTGAAAGAGGCATCAGATCCCTACCTAACAATATAGCAGATAAAATACGACTAGAAACCAGTAATGTTCTAAATACCAAGAAAACCGTACAGAACAACCTGACTAAAACAGAATTAGCAGCAATTAAATCATTAAAAGCCAAACAAAACATAATAATAACGAAAGCGGATAAAGGCAGTGCCACTGTTGTCCTTGACAGGTCAACATACATACTGCAAATGAACCAACTAGTAGCCGACAACAACACATATAAAATGGTAAATTATAACCCAACAAAAAGGATAAAGGACAAAACAGAAAAACTACTAAAGTCCGTCACTTCTTGGCCACTAGACACAGTTAAAAAACTCAAACCCCACTACGCCTGCCCCCCCCAGAATATATGGGGTTCCGAAAATACACAAACAAAATGTGCCCCTTCGACCAATAGTGGAAGGAATAGACAGTCCCAATTACCACCTAGCCAAGAAATTAGCGGCAACACTCAAGGAGTTGGTAGGTCATTCCCCCTCCTACATAAAAAACACACAACACTTTATAAACAAAATCAAAAACATAACACTCGACAAAGACGACTTATTAGTCAGTTTTGACGTTTCTGCCCTTTTCACTAATGTCCCCATCAATGACACAATTCTCCTACTACAGAACAAATTTCTGCCCGACATTACGGCCCTCTTTGCCCACGTACTAAAGTCTGGTTACTTCGTGTGGCAAAACAAATTCTACCTGCAAAAGGAAGGTACAGCCATGGGCTCACCATTATCCCCCCCAATCACGAACTTCTACATGGAAACCTTTGAGCAAAGGGCTCTTGATTCCGCCACGCTTCGACCGACAATCTGGCTCGCTCAGATACGTTGACAACGTGTTCACGATCTGGCAGCACGGGCGACAAACGCTAAACACATTCCTCAGCCACCTAAACAAACAACACGAACGCATACAATTTACCATCGAAATCGAAAACCAAAATTCGCTCCCGTTCCTAGACACACTAGTTACACGTCTTTCTTCAGGCAGTCTATCCTTCACGGTCTACCGAAAACCGACACACACACGGGCCAATACATACATGCGAATTCATACCACCACCCAGCACAAAAATATGTAGTCATTAACACCCTTAAAAACAGAGCCACAACTATTTGCTCTAACCAGCAAGCCCTGAAACAAGAACTAAAAATCATTAGTGACACATTCATAAATAATGGCTATAACAAAAATACTGTCAATAAAATACTCTATAAAACCTCAACAAAAACGAATCTAGATTACAGCAAAACCATAGCCATCCCATACATTAAAGGGTTATCAGAAAAAATCAACAGAATCCTACAACATTATAACCTCAATGCCACCTTTAAACCACCCACTAAACTTAAAACCATATTCAGTTCCTCTAAGGATCCTCTCCTCCCATTAGTACATCCTGGAGTCTATTGCATCCGCTGCACTTGTAACTTACCGTACATTGGTGAAACAGGATGGACAATCCCTATACGCAAGAAAGAACACATTAGACACATTAAATATAACCATTATGGTGAAGCAGGCCTCTCAGACCATGCACTTAACACCTTACACCAAATCAACTGGAAAAGCACCTGCTCCTTACACCGCACAAAAACATGGTACGAAAGAAAATTTAAAGAATCCTGCAAAATCCTGATAAACCACCCAAATATCAACAATAAAGATGGTATGAAAATTCCAAGGATCTGGATGGCACACATTCAGCCAACCTAATATGAAAGATTCAACATAAGTCAGGACTCTAGCCAATCCGCTAGTATTAGAAACCATTCCACTCCAACTGGCTGGAATGATGTTAATATATGTATATAGTAGACAACACAAATAATAGGACTCTAGCATTGATGTATAATTTTTTTTTTTTTATTATTATTATTTTATTTTTATTTTTATTTTTTTTATTATTTATTTTTTTATTTTTTTAAAAAAATTTTTTTTTTCACCAGAGGTCAGGCCAACAATTGTGGTAGCGGTTGGTCAGTGTCTTTAATGAACCAGTCTGATTGTAGTATAGCTTGTTTCTTGTGTATATTTGTACACTCCAGAAGATGACCTTGACATAAAGGTCGAAATGTCGAATTGTAAATTTTAGTAATATTAAACTAAAGTTTTTATTCAAACACAGTAGTTGTCTCCATAATTTCCAAAAATGCATTCGGATCACCGTGCAAGCCTAAAAGAAAGGATAAGATGTAGAAAGTTTTTTACCTTGGGTATATACTATGTTAAAGATACGAAGCAATTTTATAAGCTCGGTTTTAATCCGTTTTCCTAAGTAAGTGAAGTTTGTTTAGGAGCAAACTTGACTACTTGTCTGTTTGCTTACTTGGGAAAAAGGATTAAAACCTAGCTTATAAAATTGCTTGCTATCTTTAACAGGACCATAGGTAATTCAGGATCTTAAATCTAATATAACAATTGTCATGTTACATTAGGACATCATTTTTACTATAACAGAACTATCTGAATGAAAAAATGTTTCCCTGATATTGTCTAAAATAGAGTATAGCTTTGATGTCATTATTTTATTTTATTTCATTTATTTTTTATAATTTTATTTTATTTTCACTAGATGTCAGAGCAGTAAAATAACCATTAATCAATTTATTGTCTCTTCAGCATACTGTGTGAAATGTAATTTAGATTGTTTCTGTATATATGTGTATACTCCAGATTATACACATATATACAGAAACAATTACCTTAACATAATGACAGAAATGTCAGAAAATTAAAATAATTATCTATAACATTTTTGTTAAGATTAGAGTCCATAATTTGTAAAATGAATGCTGATCACCATGTAACATTAAAGGAATGGATTCACCCTTATCTTACACTTATTTGACATCAAACTCACTTTGCATACCTCCTTCAATTCTAACTGCTGTCTTTCAGCTCAAATATTATTTGAGCTGTAAGACAGCATAAATAATACATATTAATATGTATTAATAAATATTAATCCATTATTCTCGCCATGCCTGTCATATCTCTGCTTAAACTCATTCACTGATGAAACATTCACAACCACCTCTGGCAACCCATTCACCATCCTACAAGCAAAAAATATAGTCCTAACTCCCTTGCTAATGACACTCTTACACAATTTACATGGGTAACCTCTTCTTATCTCCCTTCTGACATGTATTTAAAAAAATCTTAATTGTCAGTTCTATAAAATCCCTTTAATAACTTCTATTCATCTATCATGTCTCCTCCTCTTTTTTTTGTCTGTCTGCTAGTTTTTGAAGCCCACAAACCTTCAATCTACCTACCATAATTTTTGTCCTTTGCCTCAGGATCCTCTCCACTATTTCTTCATCCCCATGGAATCCGGATTACCAGATCTACACACACAGTAGTCCAGTTGTGGCCTTATAAATGGGAACAATAAATTTCTTTCTAGGCTTATTAGTGTGTTCTTTAACAACAACGTAATCTGAGGTGCTATTTTGGCTACCTTTGCACAATATGTTCTCTAAACTGGCATCATCAGTTTTCTGCAGTTCATTTCCAACAATATAGTATTGTTATCTCTTCTTCCCAAAGTGCATCACCTTACCCTTGGCCATATCAAACTGACAGCCATTTCACCTTTGCCCATACTACTACAGGATCTGTATATCACCTTAATTTACTTTTGCTCTTCTTAGTTTATCATCATCAACAAACAACTACAGTAAAACCCCGTTTTTACATTCCCGCAATTTACGTTTTCCTGCCATTTACATCATTTTTCATTGGTCCTAGCATAAGATGGCGTTGGTGTAGTTGCGGTCAGTTGGTGGAGTCAGAGCTGTAGAGCACGTGCCCTCCCCCGATGAGTCCTTGGACTCCCTGGAGGTGTCAAATAATAATAATAATAATAATAATATTCTCAGCACCTCCATTTCTTCAGCTTTTATTCTCACATCAGTCAGTGTCGCTTCTTGCAATGCAGCATCACCACCTAGATGGTACTCCCTTCCAATATGCTAACTCAGATACTACGGGCATTGTATAGACTGTGTAATGCTTGATATAAGGTTTTATTTACACCATATAATTATAGCCTTCTGAACATCTTTTCTCTTGGCACATTGTTTCCAGATCTATGAATCTTAAAATAAAAATCTTTGTTATATTACCATGATTTCCATGATTTGTCATCTAAGGTTGAATTGCTTAAGAATCAAAGCCAAATAACCAGGAGGAAAACTCAACATCACGTTTTACGGAATGCTGACAATTGACTGGGTTTCTGACCTAATGTCCAATCTCACCATCATGTGTTGTATCCGATTAGTAGATTGCACTCCCTGATGATACAACATGATGAGATTTCATGATGGTTAAACAAGTCCCCAGCTGTTTTCATCTAGGAACCAGTACAAGTGAAAAATCAGATACTGGAACAAAACTCCAACTCGGCAACTAGAAGAACTGAATATAAGAATCATCAACATAAGTATATTAATGGAAAGGAAATTGAACTTGCCGAAGAGCTAGAAAAATACCATGATGACATAATTGGCAGAGACAAATAAGACTAAACCAGGTGAGATCTTACTAAATAAGTAAAGGATATTATATATTAGCAATACAATCAAGAAAAGTTAGGAATACATTCTACTCAAAAATGTGGATAAACTTAATTGGAGGGCAATTTTGAGTAGAGTTTTTGAGCAAATTTCAAAATGGAGAAATGAACAGTGAAACTTATTTGTGCTTGTAGTCTCACATTAGATTCTCTTATGGAAGAAGTGGAAGAATTTTTTTAGTCATTAGAGCAGACAGTTGACAAATAAAATGGAAAAAATGATTCTTATTGCATCAAAGTGGGAAATGAATCCCGCAAGGTATAAAGAAAAATGTTTAGAGAAAATTTGGAGTATCTACTGCATGTATGCTCAGGATGCAGACTGGTCCACTACTAACACCATGTTCCACAATAAAGATGTTCCCATGTTCACGTGGAGAGAAGACAAGAAATCAGAAAAGCCTCATTGCTTATGTCATTGTTAATAGTGATCATGCTTGTTCCGGATACAAGAGTGTACATAAGATTTGAAATTGGAAGTGACCGTCACTCAGTTTCAAGTAAGTCATAAATGAATATCACATCGAAAAGAACGGTATACAAGAAATTTTTAAAAAGAATTAAAGTTGAGTAGCTTTTACAAGTAAACTATAGACTCAACTATACAAACATTATTGATGAAGAAATGAAACAGTTTGAAAACAAGAACCAAATCTTGTAGTCTCAATGGCACACTGAAGAAAACACTGATTAATTCAGGTAGGGAAGAATTTGTTGAAAATGTTTGCAAAGACAGAAAAATAACATGTTTAATACAAGATGTTAAAGAAGTATTTCTGGAAAAGAAGAATGCATACCAAAAGTTCCTAGCAAATAAGTTAGCAGACACCTTAAAAGAATATAGGAAAAATAAAAGTCAGTTTGCTAAGCTGTGTGTAAAAGTAGGTAAACAAACAAACAAACAAAAAAAGTCATGAGAAGACTTTGGTAAGAATATAGAAGATAACTATAGGGAAGGCAGCAAAATGTTCTGGAGACTATTAAAAAATATTAGAAATGAAAGAAAGAGTATAGTAAAAGGAATCAGAGATGACAAAGGCAATATGAAAACTGAAAGTAAGGATATTCTAGATGTTTGAAGTAATTACTTTGAAAGACTCTTAAAGAAACAAGCAGTGATAGAACAGTAGTAGAAAATTTTCAAGAGGAATGAAAACAGGATTATGTATCACTACTTGAGATAGAAAAACCCATCAGAAACTTTAAATGTGTAAAGGTTGCTGGAGTGGATGATATTCGACCAGAAATGAAGTAATGAAAGTCTGCATAATTCAGAGGACCTGATTAAATAAATGAATTTCAGATGATTGGAGTAGATCTCATATAAAAAAAAAAATTCCCCCAGAGGAATTTCTCTACTAAGTGTTTCAGGGAAGATTTATGCAAGCATATTTGAAAAGAGACTGAGAAAAATCATGGAAGATAAACTTGCAGAAGAATAAGCTGGATTCATGTGAAATAGAGATTGTCAAAATGAGATTTTTACCTTTAACAAATAGTTGAGAAATCCTGGGAATATAACAAGGATCTGTGCTTCAGTTTTGTAGATCTGGAAAGACGTACAGCAGGATGCCCAAAGAAAAGGTTCTCAAAATACTGGAATTGTATGAGGCAAATAGAACTTTATACAGAGCAACATAGTCTATGTTTAATGTGTAAGTATTTAGAAAAGGAAATAGAGGAAAATGGTTTGTAAAATGAAGTGTAAGACAAGGATGCACACTATCTCCACTCTTATTCATTTATATGGATTGCATTATAAAAGAAAGTCACATTAAACCTTATATTAGCAATGGCAATATTGAGCTTAGCTCTTTGCTTTATACAGATGATGTCGTACTTCTAAACTCATCTTGATTGAAGAATTTGTGGAGAAAACACGTGTGTTGGAGTAATTACTTATAATTAAGAAAATAACACTCGACGTATTGAAGTCATCATCAGGAAAAGAAAGCGCAGGATACAATCTACCAATTATATAAGGATACAAGCTGCATGACACTACACAAAAGTAAGATGAAGCTAAATGCTTTGTTAATCGTTTACCCCCTAGCCTGACCTCTGGTGAAATAAAATAAATAAGTCATCTCCCTTCTATGTATTAGGCCTACTGGCCTGTTACAGAACTAACTTAAGCCCTTCTATGTAGTACCCGTCCTGAGGATAAGGTGACTAGCCCTATGCCTCCCGGTATATTCTATGGCTATAGCTGCGTGTGTTCATGGTGCCAATTTGCCTGCTTGCTGGAGGAAAAACCTCGGATAAACTGGAGAGAAAAACCCTGCTGTCAACGTCCAAGACTGGCTAATTTGGCTATGACTGAGAAAGATCCTTAATCTCCTCACGTTGGCAACAGGAATCAAACCAAGGACACTCCTGTCCCAGGCATATGGTTGCGAAGCGCATAGCCACTAGGCTAACCATGCAGACAAAAATAATTAATGCCAGCACCCGTGGTTTCCCAGGTTGTCACCCTCCCAAGTACTAACCATGGGTACACTAACAACTTGGCCGAGTGGTTAGCATACCCGCTCTCTAGCCAAAAGGCTACAGGTTCAAATCCTGCCGTGGGCTTGGATGTTTGTGATTGTCTGTGGAAATATTAGTGGTGGTGGTGGTCTGCGGTAGATGGTGTAGTTGCGGTGAGTTGGTGGATTGAGTGATGGAGACAGAGTTGTAGAGCAGGTGCCCTCCCTTGATGAGTCTTCGGACTCCCTGGAGGTGTCTAATAATAATAAATGGACTCAGGTTTGCTTAACTTCAGTGATCAGACGAGAACTAGGGCTTTCAAACTGATCTGGCCACAGACAAAAAATAAATAAATAATAAAATAAAATAAATTAATTAAATGAAAAAATTAAATAAAGTATATACAAAAATATAAATTAATTAACAAATTGAAATAAATTTTTCTGCATATCATAATAATATACAGATGATAGTAAAAAAACTTCTAAATAAATAAAGTTTTATAGCAGAACTACATTAAACATATCTCTGCAGTCCTCTTATATTAAGGTTTTCTTGTGTTGAGGGTGCTGCAATCATGTTCTGGATATTATATAGGTTGCCTGTGGGTCCTCCAGATTCTTGGAGTTACTAATCCATCATTCTTGTTTAGATTTGGATGATGTTTCAACATCTCGCAAGCTTCCTTAAACTTTCTTTGAAAACAGGTTTTGGTGCGGTATAGGGACTTGATGCCTATCCAGTTGATTCTCTGACATGTTTGAAGTTCACGATCTGACAGGCATATTTTTTCGTAGTGGAGGAATTTATTGTGGTGTTTATGTTTGTCTTTTCTTATTGGGATTGCACGCCCTGTTTCTCCTATGTCGGGTGGATTGCAGGTGCACTGAATTTTGTAAACCCCTGAGTCGGCAACGTAGGAAAGGGGATATTTGCATGAGCTGAGTACACTTCTTAATTTTGCAGGAGGTTTGAAGGTTGCCTTAATGTTAGATTTATGTGTTGTTCTATCTATTTTTTCTGATATTCCCCTAACGTATAGTATGGCTATGGCATTCTTGTAATCTTTTTTGCTTTTAATGGTATTATTGTGGAAGGTCTTGTGAACTGTCTTCTTTTTTTTTTTTTTTTTTTGTGGTAGCCACTTTTTATAAACATTTGGGTAATAATTTCATATTCTTTATTCAACAGCTGGTCACTGGAGTAAATTGTTATGGCTCTGCACTCTCTTTGAGAATCTTTTGACCCATAGTTTTTGTGTTGGGGGTGGTATGTATTGGACTGTGTATGCAGGTTTGCAGTAGACCTGCTAGAAAGGCACCAAGTCCCTATGCTGCACCAAAACCTGGTTTCAAAGAAAGCTCAAGGAGCTTGTGAGCTACTGAAACATCATCCAAATCTAAACACGAATGATGGATTAGTAATTCCAAGAATCTGGAGGACCCACCTGCAGCCTATATAGCATCCAGAACTTGATAGCAGAATCCCAACACAAGAAAACCTTAATATAAGAGGACTGTAGAGATGTGTTTAATATACTTCTGCTATAAAACTTTACTTTTAATTATTTATCGATTTTTTTTTTTTTTTTTTTTTTTTTTTTTTTTTTTTTTTTTTATCATCTGTATACTATTATACTGATATGTATAAAATATTTATTTTATTATTTATACGGCTATTTTAGCCTGTTTCCGTTTAGGAGTGTTACTTATTTTAAATACATTGGCTTTTTACTCAAGAATTTTTTAGGGCATTATAAGTGTATTTTAGAGGTAAATATATACACACTAATAGAGGAAGAAATTTTGCACATACCTTATTTAGATGGTAGGATGTCTTCATTCTCCATACTTCTGCTGTTTGGCTGATAAAGGGCGTAGGAAACGGGGGAGGGTGTTTGAGGCAAGGTGGGAAGATTGAATTAGAAAACCTGGTTTTTTTTTTAAAAAATAATACATATATATATATATATATATATATATTATATTTTAAGTGCACTTCTTTGGGAAATAGGAAGGGCTCTAGTCATCATCAACCAAACTGATTACCACAACAAAATAATGGCCGTCTTAAACGACCAACACACCTACCAAAAAATCCAAAATGATCCCCCCCCCCCCGACCTCATAAAACAAATCAACAACACCCTACACACCTTAAAAAATCAAAACAAAACAGACAAAATCACAAGGAAAAACACAACACCACATGCACCTCCATGTTCAGGAACATCAAAACCCACAAAGACAGTTACTCGATACAGCCTATAGTCTCCTACAAGAACACCACCACCACAGCACCATTATCAAAGTTCGTAGCTAAACTCATCAAACCTTTACTTACAAAGTCAAACTCTATGATAAAAAATACGGACGACCTATTTCAGAAATAACGTTACTTTATCCTGGGAAGACTTCCTCTCCTCGTTGGATGCAACTTCATTATTCACTAACGTGGACAGGGATGTCCACGTTAGTGAATAATGACATCGTACACACATACACACTACTCACAGAGGACCACACTCTGCACGCACGCACGTACAAAATTAACACCAAACGACATCATAAACTTGATAAAACTCATGATGTCAGCTAACTTCTTTAATTTCAACAATAACATATATGTTCAAATTTTCGGCCTCCCTATGGGCCAAAACATCAGTGGACAACTAGCGGAATTATTCCTGGCACGCATAGAGTCACTCCTACTCCACCCTTCCCTGCCCCGCCCCCTGGCATCACCTTTTATGGCAGATACGTGGATGACATTCTATGCATTGGAAAACATACACACATCACCACCTTACAAACATCCCTTAACAATTACAGCAACAGACTAAAATTCACCATGGAAACTGAACAGAACAAATCCATCAATTTCTTAAACCTGACATTAATCAGAACTAACAACAAAATAGCCACGAAAATATACCACAAACCCACACATATCGGAAACTATTTCAGTTCATACCATCCATATTCAGTTAAAAAATCGGTCATCCTATCACAATTTATAAATGCTTATAAATTCTCAACTAACTGTAATATCTCAACACGGAATTAACATGAAAGATTATCAAACTGCCATACATACAAAACATATACAAAGACTACAAATACATTTTCAAACCCACGGACTATAAGCTAGTATTCACCACAAACCAAAAATTAGCAACTCTCCTGAAACCGACTAAATCTCTCACACACTAAGAAATGCTAGAACACCACAATGTAGTCTACAAATTTCCTTGGCAAAAAAGACTGTGATATCACCTACACAGATTCTACCATCAGGTCTTTATGGGCAAGACCAGGGGTCAGCAAACTTTTGAGATGGAAGAGCCAAACCTATCCCTCACAACAATTTAAAAATTATTCGAGAGCCATAAATATATTTTTACAAATAAGGAAAATTTAAAGTAATATTATAGTAAATTTATAACAATATATAACAAGTTATATATTGCTATATATTATAAAGATATAATATTAATTATATCTTTATTAAATGAAGAAAAAAATCACACAAAAATTTGCTCATTGGTTTTAATCAGTGTGAGCAATGAGCTTGCATTTCCTTAGAAAGTTTCTGTATGTCTGGTTTGTAACTAGTCGTTTTTAATTTAAGGCACGATTCCAAGATGGCATCAGTAATTTGGTTCCTCAATTTACATTTAATGAAATTCATGTTAGAAAACGATTGCTCACATAAATATGTAGGCCCGAAGATACTGAGAACACCAAATGCAAATTTTTTCAACTCACGATATGAGTCCGGAAGACTATTCCAAGTATTGAAAATCATTGAGTCTGCCTTCTGTAGTTCTTTTACAGCAGGCTGCTTGTGCTGTGAAATCAGATTGCATTTTTCTTTTTCCAGTTCTTCTATTTCAGTACCAAGACGTACAAATTTTGAGCTCCATAAGTCTTTGCTGGTCAAGTCCAGCAATTATATTTCAAAATTAGCTATGTCAATATTAAACGGAGAAAAATTTAATTCCTTCACACTGGCATTGAGAGGATTTGTAATAAAAGCTAGAGTCGCTTTATTATTTCTGAATTCCTGAAACCTTTGAAGAAAAGATTCTCTCATGTTTGAAATTGCTGTCTTGAAATAATCTATGTTAATGAGGGCATTGTTTTCTTGGTGATATTGAGACAAGTTTAGGAAATGAACTAAAGTTCCCCTCTCTAAATCTTCAGCAAACAGAATCAATTTCTTTTCAAACAAAATAACTTCCTCTAGCATTGAAAAAGCAGTATTTCCCTTGCCTTGTAATTTACGATTGAGCTGATTCAGTTGTGATGTAACGTCCACCGTAAAGTACAATTTTTGCAACCACTGATCTTCTGTTAATTCTGGATCTTGAACATCATTGTTATCGAGGAATAGTTTGATTTCATTTATGCAAGATGCAAAACGCTTTAACATGTTGCCTCTGGAAAGCCATCATACCCTGTTGTACTGGAGAAGATCTGAACACTCGCTCTCCATTTCACTTAGCAACTCTTTAAATTGTCAATGGTTAAGTCCCCTTCCTACAGTGGTGTTGGTAATCTTAATTACCAATTCCATAATTTTACCAATTTCTTCTGTAAATGTTTGTGCACAAAGTGCTTCCTGGTGGAGTATACAATGGAAAGTAATCACTTAACGATTAACTTTTCCTTTTAAAATTGAAACAAAACCCTTTTTCCCTTCATACTTTTTGCACCATCAGTTGCAATTGACACAATTTTATTGAGATATGATTTTTTTCCATGCATTCAAGGATGACATTTGCTATGTCCTCTCCACACGCTTGGCCCTTGAGTGGCAATAATCCAACTTCTTCTCTTGGACCCTCAGATGATACATACCGCACGAAAGGGGAAACTTGGGCTGTGTCCTTGATGTCGCAAGACTCATCCCACAATTGATAAAGCTGAAGCTAATTTAACATCTTCGACTTGTTGGTTGGTCATATTTGAGGACATTGTGACTCTCCTATCTGCTACTGTTTTGTCAGATAACGGTATGCTTTTAATTTTATTTAAAATCTCTGCTTTGTTTTTGAAATCCCGAAAAAGTTCTTCAGATGCATTAACGAAACAACATTTTATGTATTCACCATCTGTGAATGGTTTTCCTCTCTTAGTGTTCTCCTGACTCACTACGAAGCTTGCAATATTAACATCATTGGCAGACTCTCCAATAATTAAATACAGAACTTGATTTTTCAAAATTTTTCTGAAGTTCTTCAACTGCTCTCTTTCTTGTGTCACCGACAGGATTTTTCTGGCAAATGTGGCATGTTATGTCATGAAGTGTCTCTCCAAATTTGACTTTTTGTTGTGCGCCAGTTTTTCTTGGCAAATAAGATAGGTAGGAAGGCCATCTGAGTTCGAGATGAATGCAAAAGATTCAGTCCATTCAGTTTTAAAGCCACGATGCTCATCTGTGTTTTTCTTAGTTTTTTCTTCATAGCCATGTTGAAAAGCACCCTAAACAATATATTTTATTTAATATGTTATATAAATACATAAGTAAATGATTACTCAAAATAATAAATGACAATAATTCGAAAATATAATAAAAATAAATCTCGCCAGTAACACGTTTTATTGTAACAGTTGCACATGAAATGAAACGCGCTGCGGTAAATCGGGACCGTAATAAATATAATAAAACCAATATTATATATATATATATATATATATACATCAATCCCTCGATTAGTGCGCCTAATGCATTCTTTAAAACAGGCGCATTAATCGAAAATGCACCAATCGAGTATAATAACCTATGGAAAAAAGAATAATTTGTTCTTCAAATGTCTTTTTTTTTTACCCTTGATTTTTTTATAAAAGAATTAGGGTATGTCTCAGGGCCTAGTTAAAGGAAAACTATGAAGCTGAAAGACAATAAAACATATTCAAAATATAAATCTATTATTCTGGCAGGCATTCTGTTTTTTTTTCATACAACTGCCTCTTATGCAAATTTTCCTGCTTCTCTCTTCACAAGGGCCAGTCTCTAAGCATTGCTACTTAAAAGTTTCGGTTGCACGAAAATATTTTAAATTTGTTTCTGTGAAATCTCTTTAGGCTTGTCAGTGATTAAATTTTCTTCATATGCTTCAGGATCTTCCAGCTGTGCATCTAAATTTAGCAGGTCGGAATCACTCAGTTTCTCAGAATGAGATTTAATTAACTTAGATTCATTTGAAAAGCCTCTAAAATCATTTGCACAATGTTGAAGAATGTGCTTCCAAATGGATCGCATATTGCTGTCAGTAATTTCATTCGACTTTGCAACTTTATAACCAGGCTGATATTTCTCTGATTTGGCCAGAAAAGTCTTGGAAGGCATTGACTTCCAAAAAGAAGGCCAGTTTCATCGACATTAAATATTTGTTGGTCACAATAGCCCTCTTTTTATACAATTTTCTTCAAATCTCTGGATAATTTGCAGCCACCTCCTTATCGCCACTTTCAGCTTCGCCTGTGATTAGAACATTATGTAGGCTATTTCTCAAACCACCCAGCACTGACGTGGAATTCTTCTTTTCCATCATTGATAGCCCTTTCTTTCAAGGTTGCAAAGAGACAATGCTTTTGATTTAATAAAGACTAAAGTCAGTTCTTAGCAGGATCTGTTTTTGGTTACAAACTTCGATCTATGTAGAAAGAAGTCTCTCTAATTCAATCATTATGATTTCGAGTGCACGCATGATGAACTTGAAGAACTCCCTTCTTTTCTCTTTGTATTCAGCAGCTTTGTTTAAAATTGCTCTTATAGTTGATTCATCCATTTTTGTGTTCTTATCTTATCTTTGCTCTGGACTCGCCTTGTTCACTTTCTTTATTATTTCAAGTTTTTCTTCAAACAAGATTACTTTCAAATCATTTTCACACTTTCACTTTTTTGCTCATTAATTCTTTTACTAATGATGAAAGGTTGGGAAAATACATTAAAATAATAAAAAAAAAAAGGTAAAGAAAATAATTGCAAAGGAGGTACGAGATGTGATCAGGAAAATGCTATGTAATTAGCAGATGACGTAAATTTTGATAGTAAAAATTTGGAACATAGAGTACATGGTAGTATGCCATTAAAAATAATTTTGTAAACTGTTTTAAATCAGTAACTAAATTATTTCATTCTATTTTAAATTTTTTAAAATAGTCAGCCATAAAAAATGTATAGATGCAAAATTTTTAAAATTTGTAACATTTATTTTTAAGATGTATATAGGCACACTAATCGAATTTCGGTATCGAAATTCACTAATCTCACTAATCGGGGGCGCATTAATCGAGGGATTACTGTGCGTGCGTGTGTGTGTGTCAGTGGCGTCACATGCTCATTTCGGTTGGGTGTGCTGTCATGTGGATTATGCAACCCGCGCTACAAATTTCATGTTAATTTGACCGTATGCATGAGCGTGCGTGTGCTGAAAATTTTCCACGGCAGGGAGGCTTGGAGACAAATAATTACATCAATAAACGTCTTTTAGCTTTTTTTTTTATGTAATTGTTTCTTCATATAAACTATAAATACATTGTTGTCATTTGGCATCGATTTTAATGATCTTTAATTTCTGGGAGAAAAAAAGGTATTCAGAATTAATAGATTTTTCAGCGCAGTTTCATATATAAAAAAAAAATTGACCAGCATATTTTATTCAAAAGCTATTAATTAATTAATCCTAAATTAAATTATTTCAGTTTAAAAGCCAAAATAAAAAAATCATGAAACTAACAAGTAAAATAATATTAAATTACATTAATTACACTTACCTTTTAAAAATATATTTTTTTATTTAAATTTGTTTCACTATATTACAATTCATACTTCACTCTATAATACACACACACAGGCCAAACTAACCAGTCATTCTCCACAAATCAGAAAAAGATGAACCAAAAAGAGGAACATGTGTTTTATTGCTGCAATAAAACAGCATATCAATAAAACTCGAAGAAGAAACAGCCGTAACGCATCAGCGCTCATCTTAATTGGTCCAATGCAATTAATTGCAGGATAACTTTGAATACTTCTGCGTAGAGTGGGGGAACAATCTGTTTTAGGATTTATTAGAAAATAAGAATGAAGGAGAATGCTATATTTGATTGGTATATTTGAAATACTGAAAGATGAAAATATGTGAACCATCATTTATAAGACATGTAAGAATAGGAAAAAATAAATGTGAGTAGAAACACTTTCATTAATGGTAAAGGATGATTAATAATTATCATTTGTGATATGTGTGTCCTATAATTTGCTGGGTAGAGCAAATAGCACGATCTTATAAATTCTAAACATGAATAAGTGAATTTATGATGGCATAATTAAAAAAAAAACTTATGAAGAGAGAGAGAGAGACAGAGAGTATTGCAGGAATAAATATGGTTTGATGGAGCAGCAAATCATCTTGTAAAATTTGTTGCACATGTTATGTGTATTTCTGTGGTTTATCTATATTTCGCTGTTTTCCAAGAAATTTCTTTTGTTTATTAAGACTCAGTATACAGCCGATCATTATCTGGAATTATTAATTAACATTAATTAATACAAAATAAATTGCAGAATTTTATTGAGACAAGTTTAAAAATTAACATAGAATTTCATAAAAATAAACTCATAATTTGACATACCCATTGTCGTATACAAATCAATATCAACCTATTAATTTATCAATATCAATATATCAATTTATTAATGAGATTTTTGCTGTTGTACATTAGATTCCAAATGCTTTATATCAGGTTCATATTTTGTCACTTTTAGTAATACACACGTGGAACTAGATTCATCAGTCATTCTATTTCTTAAACTGTCTTTTATAAAATTCATTTCGGAAAATAATGACTCGCAAGCATATGTAGAGGAGAAAATTAATTATGGCATAATCATAAAAAATATTAATACACTTATGTATATGGTGTAGCATGTTGACAAATATAAAAGTACGCATTTAAATTAGTTATCAATCACAGGACTAATGCTACAATATTGTAGTTTCCTCAGGCCAACATCATTAAATTAACTTGTGGTAAGTTTCATTGAGATATCCCATTCTGATCACCAAAAATTTATAATATTATTCAGTATAAAATTATTGATTATTGTATTATTAAATTGATTTTAATGATGTTGGCTTGAAAGAAAAAAAAACAGTAGTGAGAAAAATATTTATGCATTGTAACTCACCATAGAAGTCAGCAGAGCAGGAGAAGCAGCAGAAGGATGTTGTCGGCAAACGCTTACCGTCGAATATAACTTGCACTTGCATATAACTGGCACCCCTGATTTCACTTTACGAAAAAAAGACATTAAAAGGTTTTGCATATATACCTCCCACACGAAAACAACACACCCTCCTCCAACAACCATTATATACTGTAGATGCGAGAAAAAAATAGTTTTATTGTATCCCTGAATAAGGTACATAGGCTTTTGCAGTCTGTGTAATATATTTCTCAACAAATAGTGCAATTAGAGACAGCTGGAATAAAAACGGTGCTAACTAATGAATCAGATGTACCCCTCTCACAGAAACTACCCTGTATAGGCAAGCAAAACCATATGTTGCACTGAAATACAGTATCTAACTAAAATCATTGTCCAGTTTTTCAATTACATGAAATAAGTGTTTGTTTGACTTCATTTGAAATTCTCGATGTCATTATGACAGATCACAAAGGCTAACTTCAAATAAAATTCTACCACGAATTGAAACATGCCATATAATGCTTATGTGAGTTCCCCTTCCAGCTCAAATGTAAACAAGGCAATGTTTGCGTTTTAAAACTAAGAAATATATAGTGAATGTTGTTATGACAGTTGCAGATGTTATGGAATTCTGTTGAAGAGAATTAGCATTTCAACTCAAAAATTGTCGGTTCCATTTGTCTTTGGGTCGCGTGATCTTTTGTTAATACTGCACCAATCAAATTCATGTCTTCATAGCTGCTCTCTCCTGTAAAACAAAATTTAACTTGTACGTATTGTAACAATTAAAAAAAAAGTGGAATAATTTATAAGTGTATAAAAGGATATCATATGTACATCGTTGACGTGCCAGCAAAATTCTCGGTCATGCCACAGGTTTGCCACCACTGCCCTATAGCAGTGTTTCTCAACCTATGGTCAGCGGACCACAGGTGGTCTGCGACGATGAGACAGGTGGTCTGCGACGATGAGACAGGTGATCCACAGGCAGACTTAAATTAACCAAATAAATCTATATATTTTAATTATCCAAACAAAACAAATTAAAATTGAATAAGTAAAAATTATCGAAATAAAATGGATACTTAAAAAAATAAAAATAGTGGCAGAATGTTCATTCCATGAACATTCTGCCACTATTTTAATTTGTAGCAGCAGAATGATGAGTAATAAGAGGGGTGAAATGAACAACAATATGGTTTTATTGCTTTCACCCTCCCTTGCTGTTTTGTCAGATTTGAAGTGAACACTGTTATCCACATGACCACATTTCAACCAATTGCTTGTTGTTTATGGATTTTTATTGTTGAAGGTTTTGAAACAAATTTTCCTCCTTCAACCAAGGTTCGATATATCTTCAGAAGTGCTAAGTAATACTTGGACAAAGTGTGTTGTGAGTTAACCCCAGTATTTATATATTTTTTGGAAATCGTGAGACTGAAAGATAAAAGCAAGCCGCCAGTTGAGTTGACATGCTAACACACACACGTGCAATCATTTATTAGTCACTTTGTTGCTCTGCAAATGATCTCAGGCACCCTGAAACCTAATCCTAATTAGTCACTTTGTTTGGCTGCCCTGCCTACCATGTGCTCAACCATCCCCTCCACTCCCTCTGTATAATCTTTAAAAATTTTATAAATGAAACTATGATAGTTCTATTTTTATTTTCAATTTTACTTGAGAGCCACATGTATGAACCCAAAGAGCTGCATGTGGCTCACGAGCCGCAGTTTGCCAACCCCTGGGCTAGACTACAAAAACACTTCCGTGACTGTAACATCCCTATTCCAGAACATTTAAACACAAAAAAATGCAACATCAAAAAGAAAAATAAAATACAGAGTACAGGGAAGACAGAAATAGCAGTTCACGCCCTTGAACAGAAACACCCACAAATTGACAAGGCCATAATAATAGACAAAGAAACAATGCTTAGAATATCGGTAATACTCTGACCGATAAGCGAAAACAAAAGTCCTTCTAAGGCAGATACACCAAGCCGTCATGACATGGCCCTACACTTTTCCTCAAATGTTCTGATGATGATACACGATTGAAATGGCTCGCATCCCATTAACATCTCCCCTGGCCCTGTTTCCCATAAATCCCTTCCTTTTTCCCAAAGAAGCGCCCTTAAATATAATATATATGTATACATATTATTTTTAAAAAAAACCGGGTTTTCTAATTCAATCTTCCCACCTTTCCTCAAAAACCCCCCGTTTCCTACCTCCCTTTATCGGCCTAACAGCAGAAGTATGGAGAACGAAGACATCCTAAAATCCAAACAAGTTATGTGCAAAATTTCTTCCTCTATTAGTCTGCATATATTTATCTCTAAAATACACTTATAATGTCCTAAAAAATTCTTGAGTAAAAAGCCAATGTATTTTAAATAAGGGTCACTCCTAAGAAACAGGCTAAAATAACCGTATAAATAATAGTTTTTTAAGAGGAGTAACATGGGAATTTTCCCAGAAATAATATCAATATTCATTTTATTTTTTAATTTATTTTTTTTTAATATATTTTATTTTATTTTCACCAGAGATTAACAAAGCATTTAGATTTATTTTGTGTAGTGTCATGTAGCTTATGTCCTCTGTATATGTATGTTTTCCTGATAATGACATTGATAAAAAGGTCAAAACATCGAGTGTTATTTTTTTAATTATAAGTAAGGTAATATCTGACACGTGTGTTTTTGTCTCCATAAATTCTTCATTATGAGTGCTGACCACCATGTAATCTTAAAAGAAAGAATTGTCCTAAACTCATCTGGTGCATGTATCTATTTTCTGGAATGAAATTGAATTAGAGCTGTGACATATTTGTCCTGAAAATTCACAATAAAATGACCAAAACTTTGAAAAGACAGGAACTTCCATGGAACAAGTAAAACATTTCAGCTATTTAAGCATAGTTTTTAATAAAGATGGCCAATTAAATATGGGAATAGATAACAAAAGAAGTAAAGCTGGTGGTGGGAGCTTTTGGATATTTATATGGAATAAGAGAGAAATTAGCCAAAACAATAAACTAGCAGCATATAAGATAGTGTTTGAACCATTCTTCATTTATGGATCTGAGAGTTGAGTAAGAAATAAAGCACTTGATCAAAGATTAGAGACCACAGATTTTAGAATTAGGAGCCAGAACAGATGGCATCAGTGGTAGAATCTTATTAAAAATGACAACTGGAAGGAATTTGACATTGCTGGTGTTCTAGAATGTGTTGGCAGATCTAATCTACAGTAGTATGGTTACTTAAACAGAATGAGGGAGGAAAAGTTAGCAAAATAGGCAATCGATGATGACAAAAACCCAGAGGAAGACCAAAGTCCTGGGTGGATCGATACAGCCAGAAGAGTCCTAGAAGACTGAAGTATTGCAGTGCTGACAAGTAATAGACTAATAATATATAATAATAATGTCAACTCAATCATACACTAGTGGCCAAAATTGTGGAAACCTTTTGGAAAAAGTGTATTTCTAATGTTTGATGGCTCATAACACCACTTTTTTTTTTGAGTAATACCATAAAATTATATATCAATGGAAAGATGATTTAATCACGAATGTAATGCAATAACTTTTATGAAGGATTTTTTATTAGAACAGCAGTTATAAAGAAGGAAAGTGAAACACACAGAAAAAATGAGATATACAAAAATTCTCACAATGTGAGTTAATACTTAGTTGGGTAACCTTTAGTGTTAATTACGACCTTACAATGCCTTCCCATGGAGTGAACCAAGTTTTTTAGTTCTGCAGCTGTTATAATGTGAAACCAAGATTGAATTATTTCTTCTATTAATTAGGTTTATTGGTGGGTTGCTTTTGATTAACAAGTTTCTTTAGTCGGCTCCATAGATTTTTGATTGGGTTAAGGTCTGGGCTATTCCCAGGCCATTCCAGCAGTGGAAGATGATTATCTTGAAACCACTTTCTGCACACAGCAGCAACATGACATGGAGCTGAATCCTGTTGAAATATAAATGCTTCATTATCTTGGAAAATATTACATGCAGAAGGCTTCAATTTGGGCTGAAGTATTTCATTTATGTATTTTTGGGTATTTATATTCCCATTAATCACACAAATTCTGCCCACACCTTTTGATATCATACAAACCCAGATCATAGCACTAAGTGGGTGTTTCACGGTAGGTGTAATGCATTAAGGATGCAAATCTTCTCCGATTCTTCTCCTTACGTATTTTATGCCATCACTACCAAACAAGGAGATTTTGGTCTCATCACTTCAAATAACACTCTCCCATTGTTCCGCTGTCCAGTTAACATGGATTTTAGCCCAGTTTAATTTTTTCAACCTTTGTTTGAGAGATAAAAATGCTTTTTTCATGGAATTCTAGCATTTAGACCAAATTCCTGCAATCTGCACCGAACAGTCCTTGCACTCAACTTCACATTGTATTGTGCCATTTCATCTTGTATACACCCAGATGATTTTCTTCTGTCACGTAGGCACAGTCTCTCAATTCTTCTATCATCACTTGCTGTTGTGCATCTTTTTCTGCCTTTACCAGTCTGGTTTTTGTAGTGACTGAGTCTCCTTATACCTCTTCAAAAATTTAGAAATGCTGCTTTTGGTTAAATTTCAACTAATTTTTCTTCATAACTGTAGCCTTCTTTACTTAATAGTACTATTTTACATCGCTTTTTGGGTGACTAGCCAACTCTTTGTGGCATTTCTTTAATTTTATTACGTTTTACAAGCTCACTAAATGAAAGAACACAAAAAAAAACAACCAACTTGATAGCAATCACATAACACACTGACAAATGTCCTCCTCTCAGCTCCAATACATGACATCAATAGCTGAATCCTAATGTGACTTTATTGGCTCATTGCCAAACAAGATGACACTTGATTGGCTCTCTAAACACTCATGCTCATTGGCTACATTCAATGAAGGAAAGCTACTTCATATCAACCTAAGCAAGTTGTGCTTCTTTTTTCTGGTTATTTGGCTATAATCGTTCATAGAATACAGATAATTGAACAAACTTTGTTGCATTACATTCTCGATTAAATTATCTTTCCATTGATATGTAATTTTATGGTATTACACCAAAAAAGTGGTGTTATGAGCCATCAAACCTCAAAAATACA
This sequence comes from Typopeltis vanoorti, assembly GCF_054136105.1. Taxonomy (NCBI): domain Eukaryota; kingdom Metazoa; phylum Arthropoda; class Arachnida; order Uropygi; family Thelyphonidae; genus Typopeltis; species Typopeltis vanoorti. The sequence goes on from NC_143551.1 coordinate 31,638,563, forward strand.
CTTTTTCCAAAAGATTTCCACAATTTTGGCACATTAGTGTATAGTGCTGTCATAGTAGCCTGTATACCCATTGAGAGTATACCCATTGTGTATGTGCATCCATTGAGGCATAAGCATTTAAAGATCCGGACACAGAAACCAGTGGACCTATTCCAAACCAGGAAAAACAATCCCCAAAGCAAAATTGTGTATCATGATTCATCACTGCACAGAACTCTTTTTACATTGATCCACAGTCCAATGACGGTGTTGTTTGTACCATTCCAGATGATGCCAGCCATTCGCAGGTGTAATTAAGGGCTTGTGAGCTACAGCACAACCATGAAACCCAAGTGCAAACACCTACTGTCAAATAGTTCTGTCTCTGACATCAGTTCCAGAGCTCATACAGAAGTCATTTGCAATGGTTACTAAGGCTGACTCACAATTTACTATGGCAACATGCTTGAGAGCTTGCCAGTTCCGATTTGTCAGTTTCTTCGGCCTACCAGTTTGGGAGAGAGGTTTGGTGATTCCATCACATTTCCACTTCATGATAACCTCACTGACAGTAGACTGGGGCACATGCAATGTGGAAGGAGTCTCTCAGACCGAATGACTGTACTTGTGGGCTCCAGCTATTTGTTATCATTCTGTGTTGTGAATCAATACAATTAAATATATTAGCATATCATACCACGTTGAACAGACTCAAATCTTTACATCCACTCATTCTGATGGCAAAGAATGTCTACACTGTTAATACCCACTTGCCTATGCTTATATAGCATTGCAGACTTGTATCTGTGTGATACGGGTGAAGCAACATAGCACTATGGGGTGTCTAGGCACTTTTGGCAATATAGTGTATATCAAGAAAATGATGATGATGGTTATTTCTCCTCCATTTGTTTTAAAGTGATAATCTGATCTTGTCAGCCTCTGCCTGAATCCATCTTGCTCTTCTAGTTTGTCCCATCCATAATATTTCTCAAGTATGCTTGTATAAATCTTATCAGGAACACTCAGTACAGAAATTCCTCTACAATTCTCACAGTTGGCTTTATTTCTGTTTTAATACACAGGGACTCTGAGGCCTTTGTCAGTCATTTGGAATTGAGTCTCTGACCAGGCATTCTGAATTATGCAGATATAGCCACTTGAAACTTTTATTCCATATTTGAGTAATAATTGTATATCGATCTGTGCCAGTTGCTTTTCCACATTTCAGGTTTCTGATGGCTTTTCTACTTCAGTTATTGATGTCCCTCTTGAATGTTTTCTACTACTGTGATTCCATTGCTTGTTTCATTTAGTAACCTTTCAGAGTAATTATTCCAGACATATGCAATATCGTTATCTTTGGTTTTTCTCTTGCATTTATCACAATTGATTCTTTTTACAGTACTCAGGTGGAGGGCTTGTTTGCTTGTTTATCCAGGCACACCCCCAACCAGCAGATTTTATCATTTCTGCTGTAATTTAAGTGAGATCCTTCTATAATACAAATATGGGTTGTTATATTCAGGCAGTAGTGATCAAAGAAAGAAAGGAGTAGCAATAGCATTCAAAACAAACATTAAGAAAAACTTCTTCATTGGCAGGCCATTTCAGGAGTTATGTGGACAGATTTCTGAATGGGGGATTGGACAATAAAACTTGTTTGTGCCTGTGGTTCGACAGAATATTCTCCTGAAGAAGATGTGGGGAAATTCTTCGAATCATTACATAAGGAAGTTGACATAAAGAAAACAAAAAAGGCTAATCATTGTTGGAGATCTAAACAGCAGGGTAGGAAATGAATCCCAGACATAAAGAAATGTTTTGGGAAAATTTGGAGAAAAGGGTACAGCTAATATTAATGGATAAGTATCTGCTGGATTTCTGGTTAGGACATATGCTAGTCATTATTAATACAGTGTTTCAACATAAAAGATGCACAAATTCATATGGAGAAATGGCAAAAGAAAAGTCTTTACACTGGTTCAGAATACATGAATATGAGGAGATATTAAATTGAAAGTAATCATCAGTTAGTTTTAAGCAAGCTGAAAATAAATAACAGATTGAAAAGAAAAAAAGAGTTAACAAAAGTTTAAAATGAATTAAAGTTGAGCAGCTTTTATGGGTGAACTGTTGACTTGACGGTACAAATATTATTCATATAAAAATGAAAGAGTTTGATAACTAGAACCAAATCTTGAAATCTCACTGGAGAAAACATGGATTGATCCATTTAAAGTGACATGTGGTGAAGTGGTTTGCAAGGAAAGAAAAATCAGAACTCCATGTTGGACACAAGAAATTGAATAGTTAGTCCTGGAAAAGAAAAGAAAAAAAACGTACTGAAAGTTCCTAGCAAGTTAGCAGCTGCCCTAAGAGAATACAATAAAATAAAATAAAAAATAATGTTGCTGACTAAAGCTATGTGTAAAAGTAGCTAAACAAATGTCACCAGAGGACTTTGGTAATTATTTAGAAGATAAATATCAGGAAGATGGCAAAATGTTCTTGAAGTTGTTGAAAAAACTTCGAAATGGAGGAAAGATTACTATAAATGATTTAGAAATGGTAAAGGTAACATGGAAACTGAAACTAAAGTTATTCTAGATATTCCGTGTAATTACTTTGAAAGACTAAATGAAACAAGCAGTGACAGAAAAAGTGGTAGAAAATATTCAAGTGGAATGCAGTCAGAAGTATTTATCAAAATTAGATGCTGTTAAAAGCCTAAAATGCAAAAATTCAGTTGCAGTAGATGATGAAATTTGACCAGAAATGCTCATATATATGGAAGTATAAAAGTTTTATGCTGAATACACTGTATATTCAGAAAGCATGGTCACAAGCTCGAATTCTGGAAGATTTGATTAGAGCTCTCATAACTGTACTAAAGGAAATAAAACTGAAATAAATTCTCTACTGATGTTCCAAACCTGGTGATCACACTGGATTAAACCAAATAAGGGTTGTCAGGAAACTTGTTTTCACTTTGCAACAAATATCTCAAAGAGTTGAGAAATCATTGGGGTATAAGGAGGATCTGTATTTCAAGTGCTGTAGATCTGTAAAAAATGTATGACAAGTACCAAGAGAAAAGCTCTTCATAATACCAAGAAACAGAGCCGAGAATGTTTCAGTTTGGCAAGATTATTAAAAGATAATGAGGATATTCAGCATTTACATGATCATTTTAAAATCAAATAAATGAAACGTAGCAGTTTTGAATTTTCACCAGAGAGTTCATGAGAATAACCTTCAGCATGGCTGTTCATAATGCTATGTAGAGTTGTATAGTATGGAGTCTGTATTTAAGTTGTAAGTCAGCAGTTAGTTAAACGAATTGAAAGTAGCAAAGGAAGACTTGATGTAAATGATGTAAAGGATACCCTAGAAGACCAAAATACAAGATTTAATATATTGGAGTGCAACAAGCAATAGACTAATTTGGAGGTAAAATTGTTTTATGAGATTAGTATTATCATCATCATCAAATTCCTGACATGTATCCTCAAGGGGTGTACAGGATATGATAGTACTACATGAAAAATTTACATCATTACTAACTTCCTATCTACAATTTTCCTCCAAATCAGTCTGTTACTTCTCAAGACTCCAACATTATCAGATCTTATATTTCTATCGTCTAGGGCACTTTATACCGTATCAATCCACCTATATCTTGGTCTTCCTCTGGGTCGTTTTCCTGCCAACTTTGCAGAGAACACTTGTTTTGCTAATCTTTCCTCTCCCATTCTGTTTAAGTGACCACCCCCACCTGAGATTAGCTCTGAACGCATTCCTGGATGCTGAAAATGCCAAGTTCTTTCCTAATATCCTCATTTTTAATATGATATTGCCATTGATGCCATCTGTTCACGCCTCTAATCTTTCTCAGAACTCTCATATCTGCAGTCTCTAGTCTTTGGTCAAGTGTTTTACTTCTGACCCAGTTCTCAGATCCATAAGTTAAAACTGGTTTGAACACTGTCTTGTATACAGTTAATTTAGTGTTCCGACTGATTTCTCTCTTATTCCATATGAATTTATTCAATTGACTTCCTGCCATACCAGTTTTGTTGATTCTGTTGTCTATTTCCATATTTAATTTACCATCTTCACTAAAAATCGTGCCTAAGTAGCTGAAATGTTTTACTCGTTCCACAGGGTCTCTGTTCAAAACGCAGTTGACATTTTCAATGATTCCAACTATTTTCATTATCTTTGTCTTTATATTGCTGACCTTCATACCATATCTATTACAACAGTTATTCAATTTAGTCAGGGAATCTTGCAAACTTGTAGCGGATTTATTTAGAAGTAACATCGTCTGCATAAAGCAAAGAGCTGACATTAACATCTCCAATTCTGATATCATGTTTAATACCACTTTCCTTCATAATGTGATCCATATAGATAATGAATAACAGAGGGGATAATGTACATCTTTGTCTCATACCAGATTTAACATTAAACCATCTTCCTGTACTTCCTTCAATTCTAACTTCAACTCTGTATCCACAATTAAAACTACATCACTAGTCTTATCGGTGCCGTATATTGTGGTTGCATCTATGCAATATACAGCCCTGTAGTTTTTTTTTGTCCCAAAGTGTATAACTTTGCACTTCAAAACATTGAATTGCCATTTTCATTTTTTCAAACTATGTCTATATAAATCATCTTGCTGGAAATGTTGATCATCTTTATTTCTATTGCTCTCTGCTTATTAGTATTATCAAAAAACAACTGAATATTCCTTTCACAATCATCCTAAGATCACTGATGTACAGATTGAACAGATCATCCCAGTATATAATGGCCAGTATAGATAAGTGAATGTCCCACTAGATAGTGGCTGTCTGTCTGTCCATCAGCCACTTATCCTGTTGAAAGTTTATTTTTCACTTGGTTAGAATATAATAAATTTAGTTTAATCCTTTATCCAAGTGTGAGTAAACAAAGTGAACTTTGTTTGTTCACACTTGGATAAAGGATTAAACTAAATTTATTATATTCTAACCAAGTGAAAAATAAACTTTCAACATCTTCCTCTAAATCCAAAGTAATTTATTAAAAAGGTGGCACACCAGTTGGCAACTCCTATAGGTAGAGATGACCTTGCTAATGCTTCTGACTAGTATCTCCACTTGGGCCTGGCTCCCACTGAAGAGACCTCAATAAAGGTCGAAACTAGTCTGGGTAGTGGCCCTTCCCTTAATGCATAACATTAGACATATCTGCAAGGAGATGTGTTTTACATTATGGGAAATACTGAGATAGGAGTGTTGGTAGCTTGCTCCACCTTTGCAAGGAGTCGCCCTGATGTTGTACCACCTTACCCCAGTCTTGAAGATACTTTCAGGCGCAAACTTTGTTTGCTCACACTTGGATAAAGGATTAAACTAAATTTATTATAGCCACTTATCCTTTTTCACCAAATTTATGTCCAACCATGCAGTATCCTTTCATATGCCTTTGCAATGTCCAGCAATATCATGGCATAGCCTATTTCCTTTATCCAGTTCAGCTATCTCTTTATTGTATTAAGTGTATAAATTGTTAAGACAAGATCTACCATTTGCAAGCCATGCTATTCCATGTAAAATATTATATTTCTATCCATTATTTTTTATTAATCTCACACAAAAGAGGCAGGAGGGTCTATAGCAAATAAATGGCATGTACGGGCAGGTTTCGGGAGCACAGTGATCTGTTGATTATGTTTAATATTTGGTAATCCTTTGGAAATGTGTCATGAGAGATGCTGTTCCACAGAAATGAGGTGGTGGATGGCATGAAAGATGACTAGGGGTAGCAGATACTGTGAGTATGCAGTTAAACTGTAAAACGGGGGGCATAATGGATGGAAGACTGCTCTCATGTTTGGGATGGTCTACCTAAGACCTCCCTAAAAATTCTTCGTGCTGTTCAGAGACGCTGTGTGGAGGCTGATCTCCACACAACTGATGTGTCATTAATTGGTTAATTAATGACATCAGTTGTGTGCAGATCAGTTTCCATACAGCGTCTCTGATATTTCCATGGCTGTTCAGCAGAACTAGCATCCATTATGCCCCCCGTTTTACAGTTTAACTGCATACTCACAGTATCTGAGTATGCAAATATCTGAGTATGCTGAAAACAACCCAGTACCTTCTTTATCGAAAATTGATACTGAACGTTTTGGAAGCTGAGATGCTATAGAAGTGATATGATTATGCCAGGGAAGGTTTAGACTAAGTCAGTCCCAGAAGAGAGATTTGATCTTGACTGTTGAACTGAGCATTGTCAAAGGAAGCAAAGATCTGAAGTTTTTTGTGAGAAAATAAAACTGTTTTGGAAGCATTGAAGGTAACTGGGTTGTTTTCAGCCCAATCAAAGAAACTGCAGAGATCATTATTCAGGGCACTTATTACAGATTATCTTGAAGCTTGAGATACTTGTACCTGCAAGGCTTGTTATATGAGTAACATAAGTTGAGAGTGTTATCATCAGCAAAACTGTGAATATGGTTTGCAATTAACGAGAGCTGATCACTTATGTAAATCAGGAAGTGGGTGAGGGAGATAGCAGAGTCCTGAGTGACACCACCTGCATTAAGAGGAAAATTCAAAGAGAGAGAGTAAAAAGAAAGAATACCATCCACAATTACAAATAGGGATTGATCAGAGAGACAAAACTGGCAGTCCAATTACAGAGGGAGGAAGGCAGCATAAGACAGTAATTTGTTGAGAAACCCTTGATGTCAGACCTTATCAAAAGCCTTAGAGATGTCAAGTGCAAAAGCACAGGTTTCTCCAATCCTTTCCATGGCATGAGTCCAGAGGTGGGTGATGTAAGCCACCTCTGGACTCATGCCATGGAATGTGGATCTAGATCAGTGAAATCCATATTAGCACACTTATTAGCTAATATTCTCCTGATGTTGATAATCTTGATCTCCTCCATTACATTAGACAAAACTGAGGTGAGCGCAATAGGTCATTAATTTGATGGTAGATATTTATCACCTTTTTTGTGAATTTGCTATGGTCCTGCTTCAGTGCTGTAGGATGGATGCCAGCTGAGTACAATATAGTGTAAAGATGAACAAAGAACAGGTGTTAGTTCAGGAGCACATCTCTTGACTACAATAGATTGGATTCCATCAGGACCAGCTACATTTTTATTATCCAGGTTTTTCAGTATTCTGATGTTTTTCTGGCAAGTCACCAGAGGCATGTGATGCAGTGTTCTAGGCAAATAAACAGGTAATTTGCCGTGGTCATCTATTGAAGAGTTGGAAGAAAAAAATGAAGCCTTGAGTTTTACGTGATGATATACTGCTATCATTAAGGTGAGAAAGAGGAGGTAGCACAGATGAACAAAAATTGCACCCATCAGCTTTGATGAAGAACCAGAAGACATGATTTCCGGTAGCACAAGCAGCAAGTTTTCTACAATTATTTCTGTTAAAGTTAGACTTAGTCCTTTCAATAATGGTTTTACAAGGGTTGTAGGTAAATGTGTAGGCTGTGAAAGAAGCTGAAGCACAGATATAGGGCATGAATTTTGAACAGAGTGGGGAATGAAAGCTTTCATTCTAATTTGGATTACTTAAAGATCACAACAATGCCAAGACCCTATTTGGCATTATTGTAATGCCAAATTGTCAAGAAAGGCAGTCACTTGAACTGAGTACCTGGAAGGAGAATTAGTTAAGAAGAGATCCAGAGTGTTCAGTGAGTGAAGAGAATTGTTGGAAATTCTGGTAGAGAGATGAATAATTTGTTTAAGGTTATTACTTACAGCAAAAAATCTTTGCCTTTCTTCAGTAAGCAGTTTGATCAGTAAAATTTGAGAATGGGAGGAAATTAGAGTTGTGGACATTAAAATCACCTAGAAAGATTACTTTACTTTTTTGGAATTTGGACTGAATGAAATTGAGTTTCAAAGATAAGAAATCAAAGCTGCCATAATTATTTTTAGAATTGGGAGAACAATGGAGACAACAAATGAATTAAACAAAATGTGGCAAAGAAATCTTAAGCTATAGAAGGTCAAAAAGTTGAAATTCTAGATTAGATATCCTCTGCTAAGGAATACACTACAATAATTTCAGATTTCACTCACAAGCACCTTCCTTATGGCAGAAGGGAGGGATTATATTGGATATAATTTAAGATAGGCTGTGGTTGATGTGACAGAAATTTGGGATTCAGTTAGAAGCAGAACATCAGGTTTGGATGTCTAAAAGTGGTGATGCCATTTAAATTATTGTTGGCACCACAAAAGTGAATGTGGATGATTTTTTATTTTTTTTGGCGCAATTTTTGAGTTTTTTTTTAAAGTTTGGGGGTGGAATTTTGGAGGGAGGTTTAATTTTTAGTTTAACTGCAGACACACTATAATGATTATTCCATAATAATTACTCGATTTGCAATCATTGTACTAATCTGCTGATGCATATCTTCCACATCATCCCTGACATTCCCCTGGGCTATAGCTGCTTGCAATTTTATATTTTGTTCTATTGCTTCAGTCTCACACCAAATTGATGCGAAAGAACTGCCATCTGCCCTACTGGCTCCTAATCTTGTAGGCTGCAATTCATCTACTATCATCAGTAGAATTGTCCCTGAAAATACAAAATCCATCATATTCTGTCCCTCTGACTATGTTATCTGATGTTAGACAAGTCTCACTAATTCTAATAACTTTTGTAAATGTTGCACTAACTATGTCAAAATTTTTCTCTTATTCCTAATGCTGCCAGCATTATTATATAAGAACTACAGTATTATTTTAGGCTCCCAACTACCTTTACATTCTGAATTGACTATCCCCCACCCCCCTTAAGCTCCCAACCATCTTTACATTCTTAATGGATTACCACATTTGATATTGTTACTTAAGAAACTAGATTCCACATTTTTTGTTCATTCACACACTCATTTACTTCATGGGTACACGTGCGCACATCTGCATTCACCCAAATTAGTTTAGTTTTCCTGATTTTATGCTTCCACACCTTCAGTGAATAAAACTCTCTCCAGACACTTAACTCCAAATTCATTTAAGTGCAGTTCATCAGCATTGTACAAATCTTTCCATCCATCAAACCCATGCCATCGGGCTGCAAACTCTACATCATTCCTTCTGCACAACCTGCATTGATTCATTAGTTATCATTCCTTTCCATCTCAGTTCGCCTCTGTCATAAAGTGGCAGCAGATGCACAAATTTCGTTCTGTCACTCTTCTTCCAACAACTCTTTGACATCCTCCCTTATACAATATTTCTTCCCTCTCAAGCCATTGGTTCCAGCCAAAATAATTCTGTCAACTTCCCGTTCTGCATTCTGACTGCATTACTAATTATCATAGAATTTCCGTAAAGAATTATTTGTTTACATCCTTTCTCTCAATTATTCTTACAATTTATTTTTTGGTTTTGAACCTCTTTTTTTTTTTTTTTCAGTTTGATTGATCTCTTGCTGTTTCTGCAGACTTTCAATCTTGCACTTCATCCTGTGAATGATCACATGCGTGCATGCAATTACTTTATTCAGGTCTTTTACGTATTGCTGAATTTAACACTTCACTTTCAGTCTTATCACCGATATTTACATTTTCTGGTGTTGTATTAATGCTCTGTACTCTACTGTCATGTAATTTGTTCTCTCCATATTCACTTTCAAAGCATTTATTACACACACTCACTGGTTTCACTCTCCTTCCACAAATCTTTCAACTTTTGCGACAAATACATCTCACAAATTTTACACTGCACAAAATTACACAAAATCAGCTCACCCAACAAAGAATTCTTGGCTGCTATTTTTCTGCTATGCATAGGTGCCATACTATCAATATATCTATATCTAATTTAAGGACATATTAGTTACGTCTGTATGACTTAGTCTATCTTGCACAGTTATAAAACAATAAAGTTACTCAATATTATTAGCAAAAATTTGAAAAAAATTCCTATCTTTAGCAGCATTACGAATTGATGATGTTCAATATTGGCTGTTGATATTTATCTATTTTTATCTATTGGCTTTTATATCACACAAAATAACCTAGTCTAAAATCTTTTGATGGAGGGATAACTTTGGGATCTCCACCAAAATTAAAGACAACATAACCCCAGTAAAGATATGAATTGGTGAGACTTGGTTAACAGGGAAAAATATTGCTGCAGAGTTAGAATGTGTGAGATACTGTACTTACAAGGAGAATAGAGGAGACAATTTTTTTTTTTTGGGGGGGGGGATACTAATGATAGTAGAAAACCTGAAATCAGCAAAGTAGAAGGTAGAAGTCCAACAAGAAGGTAGATCTTAAGAGGGCAGAATATATTTGAAGCTATTTGTGAGGGTAGTCTGAAAAGGTCTTGGCCTCGATCATAGATGGCAACACTATCAGCAAGATTTTTTTTTTTTCTAAGTTGGTACATCTGTCATAAGCATCCATGTGAAATTGTGAGTCATTCCATCAAGTAGTTTTTTTATACAGCTGTCTGAAGCAAAAGTGTAGTCTGTATCCCTTGAAATAGATAAAATTGAGTATTGTGCAGTTATAAAATTCTTTGTAAAAGAAGGTTTAATGCCAAAAGTAATTCATTCGAAGTTCATAAAAGTTTATGGCCACTCTTCTTCTTCATTTTTGAAGTAGCAGCCTTGAAGATGATCCAGGTGAAAGACGTCCAAAACACCAGAAATCATTGATCAAGTGCACAATATGGAATTGGATGACCGGTAAGTCAAAGTGCATGAAATTGCTGAGACTATAGGCATTTCAGAAGAACGTGTGGGATATATTGCATGAAGAATTGTAAATGAAAAAGCTTTGTGCAAGATGAGTGCTGCGCTTGCTCACAGCAGATCAAAAACTTGCATGAAAATCTCTGAACAGTTCTTGGAGTGTTTTAACAAGAATAAAACTGACTTTGTGCGTCGATTTATTACTATGGATGAGTCTTGGATTCACCATTAAACACCAGAATCCAAACAGTAGTCAAAACGGTGGGCAGAAGCCGGCTGTTTAGCACCAAAGAAGACAAAGTCGGTTCCATTAGCAGGAAAGGTCATGGCATCGTTGTTTTGGGATGCTAAAGGCATTTTGTTTATTAATTATCGTGAAAAGGGTAAAACAATAACTGGGGAATATTATTCCAATCGTTTAACCAGACTAGATGAAAAAATTTGCGAGAAAAGGACTGGTTTGCAGAAGAAAAAAATCATCTTTCATCAGGAGAATGCACCTGCCCACAAAAGTGTTTTTGGAATGGGAAAATTAAGGGATCTGCACTATGAATTGTGAACATCCACCCTATTTCCCAGATTTGGCTCCCTCTGACTTCTATCTCTTCCCAAAACTAAAACTCTTCCTCGCTGGTCAGAGTTTTTCTTCGAATCAAGAGGTGATTGTAGCTGTAGAGGGGTATTTTGCAGATCTTACTGAGAACCAGTACAGGGACGGGATAATGGTACTGGGTCATTACTGGAATAAATGTATTAGTCTTAAGGGAGATTATGTTTGAAAAATAAAAATAATTTTGAAATTATAAATTTGTGTTTTCTTTACTAGGCCAAGAACTTTTCAGACCATCCTTGTATATAAAGAAAACACATAACCACAGTAAAGATAAATTTTGGTTTGTGTATCACAAACCATTTTCGTCATTGAAAAATAAAACATTGTTTATATTCTTATGTGCAGTTGCTTTGGGTGTCAGGTTGTAAAATGTTACAAATATATATATATATATATATATAACAATTTGTAGTATTAACTCGGAATTGGGATATGTTCATATTTATATATACTGACACAAGCTCACAACCATCTACAATTCCCAGGAGTGTACAAAATCACGTGTGACTGCAGGAAGCAATACTATGGCCAAACTGAAAAATCCATCCTCCTACATCTGGAAGAACACCAGAGGGACATTGCCTACAAAAGAACTATAGCAAGTGCCCTGTCAAGCTATGTACTGTTTTCAGTAAACACAAATGATGAAGGCCGTCAACATGAGATAAACTGGACAACAACCTCAAACCTTCATATATACTGTGACAAGGTGGAGCGCCTCATAGTCGAGTCTAAGGAAATTGTTATGGACTGTCATCACATAAATTAACCTTAGCTATAATCTACCAGACTCTTTCAGCTCTGCTATCCGATATTGGCACACACTCGTGAAATCAGACGCATGCAGCTGCTTGACAATAGAACTTCAACACGGACTGTAGCTACAGTTCAAAGCTAACCAAATTTTATAATACTCATTTTTATAGTGATATGATGTTTCTTATAGTGTTTATTTGCTTTCTATGTTCCCACGCCTGAAGAAGTCGGACAATCTGATGAAACATGTTGCGTTTTGAATAAATTTAATTGCTATTCTAGTCTCGGTTATAATCAGTATATATAAATATGAATATATATATATATATATATATATATTGAATGTGTGTGTCCATCCCATCATCCTTTTATATGAGGATCAGCAGATTGTAATGGCCACGTATCTTGGCTTTGTATGAGAACAGGTAACACATCTGCAGTTGAAAAGCCCTGAAAAAGGTCCTTTGCATCCTAGAACTGAATTTTCCAAACAAAGCACAAGTAATGCTTGAGCTGCAAAGGTTGGTGCATGTGTGTGAGAGAGAAAGAACTTATAGATGCCTTTGTTACAAATTTAGATCATTTTGAAGGACCCTGTGGCTAGTGTGGTTGATTTCATATTTTTCAAGTTTGTACTTGAGACATTCATTAGTTGGATGTAAGAGTGGTGCTCTGAATTCCGTATTTAAAACAGATCAGCCCATTTCCAAAATAGCATAAGTTAGTCACAGAGGGTATGATACATCGGATAGTAACAATGGAGAAATTTTATCTTTATCAGCCAAATCAACTTACTTTTTATCTTCTCCTAAAGATAAATTCCTCCCTTCTTGCTACTTCAAAATTCTATTACAAATGAAATATTCCTCATTTTCATTAAATATCACCTATTATAATGTTCTGAACATTGTAAGAAATGAGTGTCATTTCATTGTCATCTTATATACTGTATTTAATTATTTCTTCAGTTTAGATTTATAGATGTAAATGATAATTAATTTAAACTTTACTATAACTAATTACAAAATAAATGCAAACAGAACCTTATGATTTTAAAATATATAAATATAAAATCATGATTTGGTGATTTTGTAGTTAAAGTTGGTATGCATTTTTATAAAAGCTCCTGTTTATTCAACACTGTATGAATTTGTGACTACAGCATTTGTGCAATTTTATTTCTGTTTTACATTTAAAGGAAAAAGAGTGGACAGTGCTGCAGTTAGTTCTTAATGAATTACCAAAAATGCTGCAAAACAAGGCATTAGTAGTATCTTCACAATCAAATATGAACTCCCTCTGTTCCACCCTCTGTTCTATGGTAAGATTCCATTTCTCATTTTACCAGTTTTTCATATTTTTTTAATTTGTATAGTAAAGCATCTGCTTATGAATACAAGTAACATTCACTGAAAGTGTTAATCTTTTGAACACTTTCAGTGAATGAAAGTGTTCAAAATGATTCAGTGAATGAATACTTTCAGTAATGTTTTGGTAAAATGCTTGGTGGACGTGTGTAAGAAAAGCTCTGGATTGAGATAAGTAATTCTTGGAATAATTAAGTATATATGAGTATTTGTTTTAGTAAGAGCTGCTGTAAAAGTTGTGTGCTACCATTATTATTAGTGTGGGGGATTTTGTTTTGCTTAAACTTAATTATGAATTCGTTATTATTAGACCTTAGAATAGTAACTGGCAAAAGAAACATGGCAATGGCTTTGTCATTCCATGACTTTAACTTAGACTTCAGTTGTTTGTTAAGTGTGAGGTGTGCTATAGGTATTCTTTCGATTACATAAATGATTTGTGGATGTTTAGGGCAGATGGAAGGAGGGTGTGTGCATAGTATGACCTGAACGAGGAATTGATGAATGAAATTGATGACAGAAAGTGTTAGTAGTCAGAATGTCTCTGGTGAAAATGAGTGCTCGTTCGAAAGAGAAGGATGGTGTGAAAGAGAGGCAAAAAAATGTTAAAAAATCAAAAAAAAAGAAAACCAGTGATCTGAAAACCATAATGGATGTTAAAAAGGACGAAAGTGAGGCGAGAGTGGCGAAAGGGAACGAAATTGAGAGAACGAATGAAACCAGAAATGGCGTGGCACAGGAATCTGAGAGAGTGGAAAAAATCAAAAGAAGAATGATAGTGAAAGTTGGATGCATGTTGGACTGAAAGTACGGAAACACAGAAGGATGAATGAAAGTGAGAAGAGGGGGGGTCGAGAATTAGAAAATTAGAAAGATTAAATGATAGAGAGAATGTGATGCGAGATTCAGAAGTTGAATTGGATTGGATGAGGCAAGAGATGAAATGGATGTGGAATGAATTAAGAAAATTCAGGTAAAAACTATTAAAACAAATCTTGATGGCATGAAAGAGTTAACAAAAGATGAGCAAGTGGCGACTCCATTATGAAAGGTGTGTTGGATGATAGGATGCATAAGGTATGTTTTCCAGGTGGTAAAATGAGTAGAGTGAGTGAGGTATTGGATATGAGGAGGGAGCGAGCAAAAGAGTCGATGGTTTTAATAGGAACAAATGATTTGACAGAGGACAAAGAGCACGTCAGAAAGGATATCAGGTGGCTGCTTAGAAGGAAAAAAGAGAATAGTGTGACAGGAAGGGTAGTGAGCGTGTTGTCTAGGTATGACTGTGGTGAGATGAGGCGGAGAGCAAGGATTATGAATGATATGCTGGCTGAAATGTATGAGGAGACGGGACTACAGTTAGTTAACACGTTCGCTGCCAACTACAAGTATACTAGTAGTTGGTAAACCAGCTACACAAGCCAGCTACGAGTATACTCGTATGACGCTTATTGCCGGCAACAAGATTACTGTACTGACCTTGAAGAAGTGAAAATGCTTGGCTTGTGGAGCTAGCATCAAAACTGTGTATTCCCATAGATGGTATGTGCTCTGCACAAGCCAACTACGATGTTTACCGCTGGCAATGAGGAGATGGGAGTACAGTTAGTTAACATGTTCGCTGCCAACTACGAAAGCCAGCTACGAGTATACTCGTATGACGCTTACTGCCGGCAACAAGATTACTGTACTGACCTCGAAGAAGTGAAATTGCTTGGCTTATGGGAATAGACTATGCCGAACTAGCGTGGCAGCGAACGTGTTAATGTGTGGAATGAGTTTGAAGGATGAAGTGAACTGTATGGGAGCAATGGACTGCATTTGAGTGGTTATGGTGTGAGTTGCTTGGAGAGGCTGCTGCTGGAAGGTAGAGAAGTGAGTAGAGAGAATGAATCAGATCAAGTGGGAAGTGATGAGGAAGAGCAGGAGAGTAAGACAGGAGAGATTGAAGAGGTGGTTATGAATGGGGAAGTGAGTGGTATGATTATAGAAAATGAGAGAAAGGGGGTACAAGTGGAGCAGGGAAACAGGGGTGTTGAGGATGGACAGGCGTACACAGCGTGAGAAGGGTGGATGCTCCAAGAGGAGGTGAGAGCATGTGTAGGCAGGAAAGGAATGAGATGACCTGGGATCGAGAGGAAACCGTTGGAAATGGGGAGGGTTCTAGAATGAATGGGCAGAAAGAGAAATCGCTCCAGTCGAGCATGGAGAGATCACATCGAGTGAGTGATATCAGTGGAACTAGCTGTAGATCCAGAAATGAGCTGTTATGTTTGTATACAAATGCTAGAAGTATAAGAAACAATGCAGAAGAAATGGTTGCACTAATTGCGTCTGTTCACCCAATGATTATCGGAATAAGTGAGACATGGTTGGAAGAGGACGTCATCCTGACAGGAATAGAGATGGAAGGGTATAATGTGTTTCGTGAGGATAGAAGGGGTAAAAAGGGAGGGGGAGTGCTATTGATGATAGAGAAAGAGTTATGTCCACACAAAGTAGAGATGCAAGAGGGAAATAGTGCCAGTGGTTTTGAGGCAGTATGGTGTGAGATAGAGGTGAATGGAATCAAATACTGGTTGGATGTTGTTATAGACTAGGTATGGGAATGTGAATGGTGGTGATAATGAAATGTATAATCAAATTAGCCAAGCAAATAACAAAAGGGTGATCATTATGGGCGATTTTAATTATGACAATATAGACTGGGATGATGAGATAGCAACTGAAAGTAAAGAAAATGAGTTACTTGAGTTTTTGAGGGATAACTACCTCAGACAGTATGTAACAAGGGACACACAAGGATTGAGAGTCTTAGATTTGGTCATCTCATCAGAGGATGTAATTATAAATGAGGTGTCAAATCATCCACCAATTGGTGAGAGTGACTATGAGGTGATTACTTGAGTGGTTGCCAGCAGTATGACAACCTCTGTGAGAAAAGGGTATATGTGGAGCTACAAGGAGGGTGATTATGAAGAGCTCAGGAGACAGCTTGTGGGTGTAGCATGAAATGAGGAGTTAGCTGGAAAAGAGATCAATGCGACTTGGGATTTTCAAAAACTATCTAGTAGATGCAATGTCTAAATATATTTCAAGGGTGAGTAGGTTAAATAAGGTAGATGTGAGATGGATGAATTAAGAGATTAAGCATGCGATACAGAGAAAAAGGGCATTGTGGAGGTAGCAAATGAGAAGTGGTAATAAACAATTCCATGAGGTCTACAAAGACCAAAATCCTAAGGAGTTCTTTCGATATGTAGCCAGCAAAAGAAAGAATGATTATGGAAGGATAACATTGATTGGAGAAAATGGTATAAAGACAACTGTTAGAATGTATGGTGGATGTGCTTAATGAGCAGTTCATAAAGGTTTTTCAATCTTGTGAATGTGCATGGAGAGATTGAGAGCAGTTGATGTTGGGGAGGAGAGACTGACTGTAAGTGAGCAAGAGGTGTATTGGGAGGTGAGTAAACTAGGTGTTAATAAGGCTGTGGGATTTGTTAATATATCACCACATATTCTGAAGGAATATGCCAGGGAATCGACACCTGCCTTGACATAATTTTTTAATACGCGTCTTGCACTCGATCAAGTTCCTAAGGAGGGCACGATTGTGCCACTCCATAAAGGAGGTGATCGAACTCAAGCATCAAACTATAGGCCTATCTGTATGTCAGGTGTTGTGGTTAAGTTGTTGGAGAAGCTTGTGAGAACTAGGATCCAGAGTTGGGTTGACAACAATGGTATTATCTTTGATGGACAGCATGGATTTGCTAAAGGGAGGGTCATGTTTTAGTAATCTACTTACTTATTACAATAAAGTGAATTTTTCCTTTGACAGAGGAGAAGGATACACAGTAATATACTTGGATTTTGCAAAGGCTTTTGATAGAGTACCTGATGATAACTTGACAGTCAAACTAGAGCAGATGGGGTTGGATATTAGATTAGTGCATTGGATTGGAGACTGGCTATCTGATAGGTATCAACAAGTTGTGTATGTGGGAGCAATATCCAGGGAAAGGAAAGTCACTAGTGGAGTGCCTCAGGAGTCTCTTTCAGGGCCATTACTGTTTATCTTATATATTTTACTGTTGCTTTATTATTGTATATTAATTATATTGGTGAAGATTTGGATGGAGATATTCAGTTGTTTGCAGATGATGCAAAGTTGGGACGAACCATGAAGAGTAGTGAAGATGTTGTGGCCTTACAAGAAGACTTGAATAAATTGAGTGATTGGGCACAGAAATGGGGATGTGAGTTCAATGTTTCAAAATGTACAGTTTTTAAAATTTGAAGAACAAAGATGGGATGCAGAAATTATGCTTGGTGAGGATATATTGTTGGAGGTGGAGGAAATAAGAGATCTGGTGGTGATATTGGATAAGGATCTGAAATTTATGGGACACATAGCCAAAATTGTGAAGACAACACAAAGGCTTCTAGGAATGATGCAGAGGACACCGACGTGTAGAACTAGGGAGATTTTTGTTCCGTTGTATAAGGCTTTGATTAGGCTACACATGGACTATTGTGCCCAGATTTGGTCACTGGATTTTCAGAAGGATGAAGAGATGTTGGAAAGGGTCCAAAGGCGACTGACTAAGGTAGTTTCTGACCTCTGGAATGTCGAGTATGAGGAAAGATTGAGAAGATGTAATTTGCAGAGTCTGGTGGACAGGAGGAAGAGGGGAGATATGATAGAGACCTACAAGTTGGTAAGGGGTTGTTATAGGATCAATCCTGGAGAAGTTCTACATAAAATAGTGGGAGATAGGGGGAGAACCAGAGGTCATCCCTGGTAACTGTATAAAGAGGGTGTGAGTAGGGGAGTGAGTGGCAGGTTTTTTTCGTGCAGAGTTGTGAATAATTGGAATGCCTTGCCTGAGAGTGTGGTGTCTGCAAGGAGTTTGAGTGTGTTTAAGACATGTTATGATGAGCTGTGTGTGTGTGTGTGTGAGTGATAAAAGGACCTCCCAGATGAGTCTTTGACTCCATGAAGTCTTGGGGTAATAATAAAAAATTTGGATAGAAGTGCAAATCCACCAATAATTAAGTACCTACTGGATTTTTTTTCAGAACACAAACTACTCATTACTTCCTTGTCCCAACGTAAATATTTGCACAATTTCAAATGGAGAAAAGATAAGAAAAGTTGCATTGTTATTGTTGATGGTAATATCTTCATGCTGGTTCAATGCACAAGCATTTGAAATAGGAAGTGATCTGCATTTAGTTTTTAGCAGGATAAAAATGAATATCATATTGAATAGAAAAGTGTACAAGAAAGTTTAAAAAGAATCAATCTCGGAGCTTTTAAAAGGAAATTGTATGCTCAAATATATGAATATTATTCAAGAAATGAAAGACTGAAGAAAATATCGATTGATTCAGCCAAAGCCACATGATGAAGTTGTCTGCAATGAACGAAAAATCAGGACCTTGTGGTAGATTTAGAGAATTAGACAAAAATAGAAAACTACAAAGGGTATCCAAAGTTCCTAGCAAGTAAATTAGCTTGTTCACTGAAAGAAAGAAAGCAAAGCAATATATAAAAGAAATCATGGAAAGGCCTTAATAAGAAAATGGAGTATAAATATCATGTGCCAGAATGTTCTGGATGCTGTTTAAAAAAGCTTAGAAATGGACTAAAAAGTATTGTAAAAGAAATCAGAGAAGATAATGATGACAAGATATGCTAGATGTCTGGAGTAATTACTTTGAAAGATCTTAGGTTTGAGGGAAACTTGTGCCATAGCTTTATCATAAATTATTTACACATAAACACAAGAAGTAATATTTATTAAAGATACTGTCAAATATTTCAGTTTGAAACTAACAAACTATCATCAGTGGCCTGAGCAACATTTTTTAACAGTTTTTTATTTATTTTATTTTTTTCTTCAGTTGTTTGCATCCTACCTAGCAAAAAAAAAAAATGCTGTTCAGGCCACTGATGATAGTTTGTTAGTTTCAAAATGAAATATTTGGCGGTATATTTAATAAATATTACTTCTTGGTTTACATGTAAATAATTTATGATACTTTGAAAGATTGCTAAATGAAACTAGAACAAATAAAACAAAGGAAAATATAACTGAATGTGCAAATAACAAGACAGATTTCCTTACTGAGTGTTCCAGTTAAGATTTATGCAAGTTCAGAAAAGGGTAAGGAAACTAGTGCAAGGTGTAACTGAAGAAGAACAAGATGGGTTCATGCCAAATTGAAGTTGTCAGGATCACAATTTTGCTATAAGATAAATTTTTGAAAAATTATTAGGAAAAAACAAATATCTGTATTTATGTTTTTTGGATCTGCAAGATGGCAAACTAAATATGGGAAGAAACAGTACAATTAGCAAATCAGCTATCATAGGAAGTTAGCTGAATAAATTTATATGGAATAAGAAGAAATTATTAAAAATACTAAACTAACTATATACAAGAGAGTTCAAACCAATTTTAACTTGTGCTTCAGAGAGGTGGGTTAGAAATAAAACACTTCATCAGAGACCACAGATATGAGAGTTCTGAGAAAGATTAGAAGAATGAACAGATTGTATCATATTAAAAATGAAGATATTAGGAAAGAACTTGACATTGCTAGCATTAAAGAATGTGTTAGCAGAGCTAATCTCAGGTGGTATGGTCACTTAATCAGAATAAGAGAGTAAAGATTAGCAAAAACTCTGATAATATTAGTCTTGACAGATGGATAACAGATTAATATGGAGGATAATTGTTGATAGGAAGTTAGTCATGATGTAACCTTTTCATGTCCCGTCCTGTCAGGTGTCTTCTCTCTCTCTCTCTCCAGGAGATTGACTACCATGTGTCTCCACCATGTCTTATTCTGCACCTCTCTGCTGCGTTCCTTGTATGAGAAGAAAATATAGGTCCAGTCTATATTTATCATCCATTCCAGTCTTTGTCTTCCTCTCCTTCTCTTTCCCTCAATAGTTCCTTCGAGAAGTGTACTTTGTAGGCAGTTATGTCTAAGAATATGTCTTAAATAGCTGAATTTTCTCTTTTTAATTTCTTTTATCAGGCTTCTGTTTTTCGCCTATCATCTCTCGTACCTCTTCTTTTGTCTTTCCATGATATCATCGTAATTCTTCACAGCATCAACATTTCAAAGACTTCCAGTATTTTCATACTCAGATTGGAGGTGTCCATATCTCTACTCCATTTAATAATATGCACCATATGTAACATTTGGAGATTCTTAGTCTTGTTTTCAGATTGAATTCTGTAGATGTCAGTAGGTTTTTCATATTATTGAAAGGTGACCTTGCAATTTCAATCCTTCTGATTTCATCTTCTGTCTTTCCATTCTCTGTAATCAAGCGTCCTAGGTATACGTATGTTTTCAATTGTCCTAATTTATTTCCTTTTATTTTGATATATATTTCCTTTTTGCTTGAAATTATCATGATTTTTGTCTTCTTAAAGTTGAAACTGAGGCGATACTATTCGCTGCTGTTGAAGGTTTCATCTTTAAGAAACTTGAGGTCATATTTGTTTTCAGCTAGAAGGACCATGTTCTGCATATCTTAGGTTATTAATATTTCTACCCCCAACAGTGATTCCTTTGAGGTTACGAATTTATCTGTCTTTTCTGTCCATGCCTATTTTTGAAAGAATTTCAATTAATTACTCATGTTGAACATTGTCATTTTATAATCTATGAAGCAGAGATCCTTGAAGCCACTTTTTGTATAATTTATTTCACCATCATCATCATCAAATTCCTGCCATCTACCCTCAAGGGGGTGTACAGGATATGATAGTACTACATGAAAAATTTACATCATTACTAACTTCTTATCTACAATTTTCCTCCAAATCAGTCTGTTACCTGTCAAGACTCCAACATTATCAGACCTTATTTTTCTATTTTCTAAGGCACTTTTTACCGTATCAATCCACCTATATCTTGGTCTTCCTCTGGGTCTTTTTCCTGCCAACTTGGCAGAGAACACTTTTTGCTAATCTTTCCTCTCCCATTCTGTTTAAGTGACCATACCACCTGAGATTAGCTCTTCTAATGCATTCCTGGATGCTGACAAAAAACAATGTCAATTTCTTTCTTAATATCCTTGTTTTTAATGTGATATTGCCATTGATGCCATCTGTTCATGCCCCTAATCTTTCTCAGGACTCATATCTATAGTCTCTAGTCATTGGTCAGATGTTTTACTTCTGACCCAGCTCTCAGGTCCATAAGTTAAAATTGGTTTAAACGCTGTCTTGTATACTGTTAATTTAGTGTTTTGACTAAGTTCTCTCTTATTTCATATAAATTTATTCAGCTGACATCCTAGCTAACAGGATCAACAAAGCATACCAGCTTTGTTGATCCTGTTAGCTATTTCCATATTTAATTTACCATCTTCACTAAAAATCGTGCCTAAGTAGGTGAAATGTTTGACTTGTTCTATAGGTTCTCCATTCACATTGCAGTTGATATTTTCAATGCTTCTGCCTATCAATGCTGACCTTCATACCATATCTATTACAACAGTTATTCAATTTAGTCAGGGAATCTTGGAGACTTGTAGTGGATTTATTTAGAAGTATAATATAATATCAGCTTAAAGCAAAGAGCTAAGATTAACAACTCCAATTTTGATATCTGGTTTAATACCACTTAATGTTAAATCTGACACCAGATTTAACATTAACTGATCTTCCTGTACTTCCTTTAATTCTAACTGCTGACTTACAACTCAAATAAAGACTATGTATTGCTTGATTTAATACCCCACTGACACCATATGACTGTAGCATTTTGAATAGCTTCTCTCTCTCTTGGCACCTTATATTCCTTTTCCAGATCTACAAAACTTAATTACAAAACTTTGTTATATTCCCATGATTTCTCAACTATGTTGTAAAGTGAAACTCTGATTCTGACAGCTTCTATTCATCTGAATCCAGCTTGTTCTTCACCAAGCTTTTCTTCTGCAATCCTTCTCACCCGTTTCTCAGGTATACGTGCGTAAATCTTACCAGGAACATCAGTAGAGAAATACCTCTGTAATTCTCACATTCAGTTTTATATCCCTTTTTATATATGAGTATTATGAAAGCTCTACTCCAATCATCTGGAATTTGTTCCTCTGTGCTTTCTGAACTATTTAGTACAGCCACTGTAAGACTTTTATACCTCCATACTTGAGCATTTCTGGTCAAATATCATCTACTCCAGCTGCCTTTCCACATTTCAGCCTTTTGAAGGTTTTTTCCCACTTCTAGTATGGATATGTATTCCTGATTGCATGTCTGTTGAGTGTTTTTACCACTGTGCTCTCATCGCTGCTTGTTTCATTTAGCAAATTTTCAAAGTAATTACTCCATACTTCAAGGATATCTTTTTCTCCAGTTTTCATGTCACCTTCATTAAAGATACCAAGAAATTATATACTTGGCTTTATCCTTTATCCAAGTGTAAGCAAACAAAGTTTGCGCCTGAAATATAATCAGGATTAGGGCAACTCGTATATAGAAGTTAATGACATCACATCACTTGCCTTAGTTAAAGTAATGACTTTGGCATTGCTTCAACCTTAGTATCACCTCTAGGTCTGGCTCCCACTGACGAGACTTCAATAAAGCTACCTGTCTGGGTAGTGACCCTTCCCATAATGTATAGCATTATGCATACCCATAAGGATATGTGCTTTGCATTATGGGAAGCAAGTGATCTGATGTCATTAACTTGTATATACGATTTGCCCAATTCCTGATTATATTTCAGGCACAAACTTGGTTGCTTACACTTACATAAAGGATTAAATCAAGTATATAGATTCTTGGTATCTTTAATTTATAGTATAACCAAGTGGAAACACTTCCAGCATCTATCTCTAATCCAGTGTATTTTAATTATACGTTGTGGCACCTTTTGGCGACTCGTATATGAAAATATGACTTTAGCATTACTTCAAACTTAGTATTGCCTCTTTGTCTGGCTTCCACTGTTTTGTTTTTGTGGTGAAGTAGTTGCTTTCGCTCAGATATTAGAGAGCAGTGGAGAGCAGAATCTTACCATTGAGTTATATGATCCTTTGTGTTACTCATTGTTGGGTAATCTGAGGGATTGCACAAATTTTTGGAGAGGTATTCCTGCACTAAAAGATACCTCAATAAAAGTTGAAACCAGTTTGGGTGACCCTTTCCTTAATGCATAGCATTATACATACCAATAAGGATATGTGCTTTGCATTATGGGATACTAAGGCAAGTAATGTGAAGTCATTAGCTTCTATATATGAGCTGCCCCTGTCCTGATTATATTTCAGGTGCAAACTTTGTTTACTTACACTTGGATAAAGGATTAAACCAAGTATAAAATTTCTTGGTATCTTTAATTTATAGTATAACCAAGTGGAAAAAATTCCAACATGTCATCTTTATCGTCTCTAATTCCTTTTACAGCACAGTTTCCTCCATTTCTGAGCTTCTTCAACAACCTCCAGAATATCTTACCACCTTCTTGATATTTATTTTCTATGTTCTTGCCAAAGTCTTCCCATGACTTTTGTTTAGCTAGTTTTACACAGTGTTTAGCTTTCTTACATTTGTCTCTGTATTCTCTAAGAGCACAAGCTGACTTATTTGCCAGGAACTTTTGATATGCTTTCTTCTTTTCCTTCACTGCCTCTTTTACTTCCTGTGTCCACCATGGAGTTCTGATTTTACTCACTATCCTTGCAGACAACCTCACCACATGCCTCTCTGGCTGAATCAGTCAGAGTTTTCTTCAAGGCTTGCCACTGAATCTCCAAGGTTTGGTTCTTCCTGGTCTCAAATTCTTTCATTTTTTTTTCAATAATCTTTGTGTATTTTAGTCTACAGTTCACATCTGGGAGCTGCTCAACTTTTATTCATTTTAAAACTTTCTTACATGTTATTCTTTTCAATATGAAATTCAATTTTATCCTGCTCAAGACTAAATAGTGATCACTTCCAATTTCAAATCCTCTGTACACTCTGATGTCCTGCATCAGGGAGAAAACATCGCTATCAACAATAACATAGTCAATTGAAAGGAATAAGAAAAGTCTCATTCCTTTCCTGTTCTCTCCATGTGAATTTGTGTACATTTTAATGCTGGAACATCCTGTTAGTAATAACCAGTCCATGTCTTGAGCAGAAATCCAACAGGTATTTGCCATTATTATTAGTTTTTCTCTTTTCTCCAAATTTTCCCAAAATATTTTTGTATGTCTGACAATCATTTCCTACTCTTCTATTTAGATCCCCAACAAAGACCAACTTTTTCCTTTTTCATCGTGTCAGTTGCTTTCTCTAAAGCCACAAAATATTCCACACTTCTACCTTAGTAGAACCTTCTGTGGGACCATAGGCACAAATAAGTCTCATTGTCCAGTTCCCCATTCTTATTTTTGCCACATCACTCTATTTGAGACTTCGTGCCATTCAAGAAGATTAGCCTTGTATTTAGTAATGAATTGGTGTATCACCATATTATTAAAATACTCTAAATGAGAAATAGCTCTAATAGTTGTAATGTGGTGTCAGCATTCATTTAGCTATCAGTATCTCCATGGGTCTAGTTCTAATTGATGAGACTTCATTAAAGGTAGAAATCAGTTTGGGTAATAACTTTTCTTATAATGTATGGCAATATACACACCTGAAATGAAGAGTACTATGCATTATGGGATATTGAAGCAAATGAAGCATCTAATCATGAAATATTTCACACGTAACTTTTTTGTTTGCTCACACTTCAGTAAAGGATTAAAACAGGAATATAATTTTCCTAAATTGGTGAGGTGAGGGGTATGTGAACTCTTTTGAAAAACCTGGGTTTTTCAAAAAGTTCACATACCTCTTGTCTTTCCAATAATTCTCCCACATATGCTCTATCCCCACATTCCAGCCCTCCCCCCCTTCCTTTCATTCATACTTCCTTCCTTTAACAGCAGATGAATGTATATTGCCACACACCGAGATGCTGCTGAATAAAACAGCAGCAACATCCTGCAAAGGTATGTCTGAATTATTCCTCCTATATATTCATCATATATCTGTCTATATAAAACATCAGTAATGCCATAAAATTTGAGTAAAAATCTAATGACATCATATAAAAAGGGGCACTCCTAAACAAAAATAGGCTAAAAAGCCATAAAAATAATATTTGCTTAGAGGAATAACATGGGAATTTTCCCAGAAATAATACTTATAAAAATAAATTGAAAATTCTAACAACAAAATTAAATGAAAAGTGTTTAATGTTCTGGCAGCTTATCCAGAACAAAACACAACCCCAATCTGTGGATTCACAGTTCTTAAGTCTACCTTTGTTCAGACATATGAAGATGTTTCCTATAAGAGAAAGTCATGATTGTATTAGATAACTCATCAGTCATATTTTTAATTGCTGAGAGGTCATAGTTGCAGTGCCATATTTTTGGAGGGATAAAGTTAGGGAACTTCCAACTCTCGTGATCATGTCAGTTTGCAGCAAACATTAAAAAAATCTCATCCTTCTAAAGATTGCAATTGAGTCTTGTTCTTAAAGAAAGAATCAGTTTTCACCTGTTTTGGTTTGACATTTCATTCAGGATAAATGCACATAGCTAAATGTAAAAATCTTTCCCTAAAGAGATGCTGAATATTCTGTCATAGTCAGGATCATGAGAAGACAATGTCTTTATATATCGACATAATTAGTAGACATAATCAATGTCATCATAACAAAACAAAAAAAAAAGATGTTAGCTTCTAAGTAACAGATACAAGAACACAATCAAGGAAAGGAAGGGGTAGCCATGACATGCAATACTATACAGTCTTGCCATAAATACTTTTATGAATTCTGTACACTCCTGTGCTGTTCATAGAAAGTGTACAAGCCTGGGTCTGTTAGTGGTGCTATGCAGAGCCAACAATCACATTTTATCCATAGAGAGAGAGTTGTCTAGCTCTACAGGTTAACATGCAGTGCAGAGAGATTATGAGAACCGTGTAACTGGAATAGCACTTCACAAGGTTGGAATGTAGCCACCTATTATTTTCTGTTATGAAGGCACTCCTCTGCCATAATCCTGTGAAAACGCAGGAAGTGATGTCACAAGAGATGAACATTTTGCAGAGAAAGAAGGCATGTACTAACTGATGAAATATGAGTGAGAGCCTGTTGTTATTCTACCTGACACTTCCTAACACCACAACTTATGTCGCAGAGGCTGATAAAATCAAGGGGCACTACTCTGACAGTACACGAACAACAGACACAGAGATATCCTCTTCACATATGAGAAGATTTTCACCATTGAAGAGGTCATTTAACCTCCAAAAAGATCAGTTTTATGCACTGGATGTTCACACAGCATGTGCCATATCAGCCAGGATTTAGAGAGCATCAGTGATGTTTTGGTGGGGGAGTGACATATCAGGGGCATCCAAATTGCATTTCTGTGAGAAAACTTTGCCAAAGTGTATCAAGACACCATGCTGGAACCTGTGGAAGGTCCCTGAACGACACCTTGTTTCATGGTGGATAGTAGACCTTCCAACAGGACTTAGCCCCTGCAAACAAGGCAAGGACCACACAACAGTGGTTGGAGATGAAATGCGCCCGACCATATATCACCATTTAATTGGCTGTCTAGACGTCCCGATCTGAATCTGTTGGACTTCAAATTGTGGTCAGAGCTTGAGAGAGAGAGAGAGAGAGAGAGCAGCTTCCAAGAAATGATCCAGCATCTCCACCCTGAAGGTGAATTTGGAGCGGGCATTGGTAGCGTGTTGATTGGATTTTAACGATATAGATGCAAACACAGATTGATAAGAAAATAACTATTTATTAACTTAAACACTAATATTTTGCTGGTATTCAGCATCTTCAGAGCATACCAACACAATTTGTTACAGTAGCAAGACAACTGCAATCTGGTGTAACAGTGGGACTAGTATGAGTAATTGTAGCATGCAACACAAAGACTAAAATCCTAATTAGGCACCATCTAAGTTATTTAAAAAAAAAAAAAAAAAAAAAAATATTAATTTGGTCTTAGGATGACTGTCTCCCAAATCTTTGGTAGATTTATACAGCCATACTCGTTGAGGTTTGGAGTATGTTTCAGGGCTTCTGTTGATTCCTAAATGCTCCTCCCCCACTATCTACCACAGAAGACCACAACAGAACTATCACCATCCCATACATTAAAGGCACATCTGAAAAGATATCTAGGGTGCTTAAAAAACACCAAATATGCACTGTATTTAAACCTTATGTGAAATTGGCAACTCTCATCCATTCACCTAAGGACAGATTCTCTCCTTTATCGCATCCAGGAGTCTGTGAAATGCCTTGTTCATGTCATCGAGCCTACTGTGGACAGACAGGAAGAACTGTGGACATCCACCTCTGTGAACACAAAAAATATGTCCAACACTTTCGCTATTGCAAGTCGGGTCTGGCAGACCATGCTTTGGATACCCCTGCACACAGGATTAATTGGAAAGAAACAAAAGTACTGCACAGAAGCTTTTATAAGTCAGAGAGGTTGTTCCTGGAATTTGTTCCATCTTTCTCATTCTCTTCATTCATGCTGCTCATCTGTGCATTCACAACTCTCCTACTCTACTTGACTGCTGTTCCACATCACCTCTCACTTCCTCAGGTCTTCCATTCACCTCAGTCACTTTCTCTTGCAGCAACAGTTTCTCCACCTGACTCTCACCAAATCCATTCAAATGCAGCCCATCTCTTTTATACTGCTCTATCCATCCCTCAAATTCATCCCACTCATTCATAAAATGAATTCTTTTCTCTTCACACATCTCAACTAGCATACCATTGATAATCTTCACTCGCCATCTAATCTCATCATTATCATACCTGGACAACATGCTGATTACCTTTCCTACTACACTGTTATCTTTTACTCTACTCATCAATCACCTAATATCCATCCTTACATTCTTCTTGTTGCCATCCAGACTATTTGTACCTACTACTACTGTGAACTCTCTTGCTCAGTTCTTTCTCATATCTAGTGCTTCAATTACTCTACTTAGTCTAACCACTAAAAAGTGAACCTTTTGCATCTTCTCATTTACTGGACCTCTAATAATCTAATCTCCATACATGGTCACTCTTGAATCGTTGGCACCTCTTTCACACTGCCATCTTTCTATCCTAGCCTTCCTCTCCTTTCTATACATATCTGTTAATCTCCTCATTTCATTCAGCAATTTCTTCATCTCTTGCCTCTTCATCCTTACTACCCATCATGCTCATTATCTTACAGTCAGTCCTTCAGTTTAACTTTCACATATGCTATCTTATTGCTACTTTCAATCACCTCATTTATACTCTTTCACATTTATTTCACCATTGTTTAAAGATGTTGGTTGTCACTCTATTGCTGATATAAAATCATTTGCAAAACTAATCTTAATAAATTAATGCATTATGCTCTCTACTTCCTGTAATTTTGTGAACAATTACACTATATAATCATTGTTAATTTATATGCATTTCATTAAATTTGTTATTAATATTACCTTTCTGCTTAATTTTTATTGCAGATCAAGGACAAAGGTATTGCAAGTCAAGATAGTTTACGTAATACACCATCTCGTTTTACACGAACTGATTTTCAAGCTAATGTATTTCCTGCACTTGCTTCTCTTGTAGCTTATCATAATGAGTTAAATTCTATTATGCAGGTACATCTTAAATCTTTTCATTATTTTGAATTTATCTGAAATAATAAAATAATGTAATCAACTTCCGTGTTATATGTTGTGAGATACATACATACATGTATGCAGATGATTAATAAATAACTCAAAAACAATTAGACTATAATTAATCTTAAAATTTTAATTGATTGATTTCTTTGTACTTATATTAATCCATGTTTAGCATTCCTTTTAATGATGAGATTAGTTATTTAATATAAGCTCAATTAACTTGATATTTATGCTGGATAACAAAGCATTTTGTAATCAGGATCACACTGGAAGCAAGTTTTATCCAGCCTAATAATGGATCCACTTGGAGTTCGATGGTGGCTGCCTTTTATTGCCCAAAATGGAAGATAAGTCAACCATTAAACTATCGCACTATCGCTCTCTCTTCAGTACTCTTGGAGTCTCGACAGTTACTCAGTGATCACCAATAGGGATTCTGCGACTTTCACTCAACAGCAGATTCCAGCTAGTATCACCCACCTTTTGACATGAAAAAGTTTGGACAAACTCAAGTGGTCACTCTTTATATTACCAAGGCATTTGATCAAGTCTTTCATCATCATTTCCTCTCACCAAGAGCTACCATCTTATGGTCTTCCTCTTATCCACTGTGAGGCATTCACCAGCTTCCTTGCATATGAGCAAAAAGATAAATAGTTGGGTTAAATTTATTAGAAGATATTAATGTGAACAATAAAATATTATATAAATTAATGAAGAGTAGAAGAAAGAGCAATGAGGGACCGGGCTTTTGATAAATAATGGAAATATTTTGGCTTCTAGAGAGAGAGAGAGAAAGAGATTGACATGATGTCCAACATTATTTTAGAGATCTGTTAACCAAGGATGAAAGCCATAGTGAAATAGGTCTGGAAGAAATGAAGCATTAAGGAAGATGAATATGAAATTCCCTGAGAGAGAGAGAGAGAGAAAGTATAGATGATTTGGCTGTTAAATTGAACAGAGCCTCTGGTAGTTCAGGATTGAAATGTTGTATGATATCTTAGATTGATCTGGAGGAAGAATATAATATTGTTGTTGGAAGTTTATTTTTCACTTGGTTAAACTATAATAAATTTAGTTTAATCCTTTATTCAAGTGTAAGCAAACAAAGTTTGCACCTGAAGATACTTCAAGCACAAAATTTGTTTGCTTACACTTGGATAAAGGATTAAACTAAATTTATTATACAATATTGTTGATTGGACCAAGGGGATTACTATTACAATATATAAAAGATGCTCAAGAAAGGAGTTTAGTAATAATTGCAAAAAGTTTAGTCCTAACACCCTTGTTGACCACACTCTTATGTGACTTCCATTGGCGACCCCTTGTTCTTTCCTTTGCCATGTGCTGAAAAAAGTCTTCAGTGTCAATCTTATAAAATCCCTTTAATAACTTCTATCATGTCTCCACTTTTTCATCTATTAGCTAATTCTTGAAGCCTGCAGACTGTCAATCTATTCCCATAAAGAGCATCCCACAGACCTGCCACAATCTTTGTCACTCACCTCTGGATCCTCTCCACAACTTCTTCATAAACTGTGGATTGCAGGAATCCAGATGGGGCCTTATTAAAGCCTTATACAGGAGAACAGTAACCTCTCTATTCCTGCTTGTTAGTGTGTTCTTCCAACCAAATAATATGATGTGCTGTTTTGATTACTTTTGCAATATGCCCTCTAAACATCAACTCCTTGTCCACAATCACACCCAAGATAATAATAATAATAATATATATATTTATATATCACACCCAAGATAATAATATGCATTGGAAATGAAACGGTTAAGGACAATGTGGGCAAAAGTGAGGAAAAATAGAATACGAAATGTAGACATCAGGAATGTTTTGAGACTAGAAGGTATTGAAGAAACTTGTGAACTCTCTCTTAAAAGTGGTTTGGACATATAAGAATGAATGCCAAGAAGCATTCATGTATTTAACAAAAATTGAGGGAAGGAGACCAAAAGGAGGACCATAGAAATGACAGAGAGATAAAAGATTTAGATAAGAAACTAAGCTGTATCAGTATTATGGTATTGATGACAATATTTTCTTATCATTCTGTGTTGTCATCATGGTATTGATGACAACACAGAATGATAAGAAAATAATATTTATTATATTGTACTAATTTTTTACTAAAATTTAAAATTTTACAATATTATTTACCTTAGTATATTGAAAGAGTTTTTACTCTTTTAGGTTTCTGCCTGGTCTCTGACGAAAACCAACCAGTTTAAAACAGCTGTCAGGCCAGTGAAACCTTATAAAAATGGACCAATAAGAGAGGAATATATGGACTCTTGGGCATAGCGATCATCCCTCCTATAAGGTTCGGCTAGGGCAACTTGTAAATGCCAGCAAGCGTATTCCCATAAGCTCTCTGGTCAAATTTCATAAGAAACTTTTACAGTTTCTATATTCAACTTGGAAATAATGCTGGATTTAATATCCACTTAATTTTTATAATATTTATTAGTTTATTTGCTGATATTTTGCTAGTATTACATCCACCATCTGTTTGTCACAGTATGCGAAACAACAACTATTTAGTATAATAGTGGGACTAGTTTAAAAAAATTGTAATAGACAACACAAGGAACTAAAGTCCTAATTAGGTGCCATCTGTGTTGGAAAAAGAAAGATAACAAATATTAATTAGATCTTAAAATTACTGTCTTCATATTTTTGGTAAATTTATACAGCCATACTTATTGAAGTTTAGAGTATGTTTTAAAGCTTTTGTTTTCTTCCAAATGATCCTGTGTGAATTTGAATCCAAGGCATGGTTTGATAGATCTGACTTGCCATAACTCTAGTGTCAGATGTATTCTATATGTTAATCCTCATAAAGCCAAAATAATGGCTTCTATTGAACAAGGAATATATAACCTGCCTCAAGCAACAGGCAATAACATTTGCTTGGATGTGGCCAACATCCTAATCTGTTCCACGCTTTCCAAAAACCATAACCTGCAAAAGGAAATCAGTGCTTTAAATGAACCGTACAGTAATAACCATATTGTTATACCTAAAGCAGACAAAGATAAAACTGTGGTAATGAATTTAGCTGAATATTAAAGCAAAATGCACATACTTTTACAAGACCAGTCTACATTCCAAATTATAGATCGTGATCCCACTAACTCTCAAAGGAATAGTTTGCAAATTATTGAAAAAAGTCACTTCCTGGTGAAAAGAAACAGTTGACAAACTCAAGCCTTTTCATGTTAAAACACTCAGAATATATGGAGCACCTAAAATTCACAAACAAGGTATACCCCTATGCCCTACATTCTCCTTGTTGCCATCCAGACTATTTGTGCCTACTTCTACCAACTCTCTTGCTCAGTTCTTCCTCATATCTAGTGCTTCTCATTTACTGGACCTCTAATAATCAAATCCCCACATGGTCACTCTTGAATCATTGGACACCTCTTTCACACTGCAAGCTTATTAAAGTCTTCCACATTACTAGCCATCCTCACAAATAATAAATAGGTGAACAGAATTTTTAACAAATAATTTGCTAAAAATTCTGTTCACCTAAAAAGTATTTTAGAAAACCATATCTTAAAAAGTTCAGACATAATGATTAGTTTTGATATCACTTCACTATTTACAAATGTACCATTAATTGAAACCCTTGATTTACTAAAGTCACATTTTCCCTTGATATATTTGAACTATTTAAATTTACATTACATGCATGTTATTTTATATGGAAAGGGAAGATACAACTAGATGGGACGGCAGTGGACTCCGCCTTTAGCCAATTTCTACATAGAAAACTTGGAAACGCTAGCTATGAATGCAGTCACTCTCAAATCAGTGGTTTGGCTATGCTGTGTTGATGAGTATTTGCTATTTGGCCACATAGTCCAGACACATTGGATATAAGTACATATAAATAGCCAGTACCCTAAAATCCACTTCACAATGGAACAGGAAGTTAATGACTGTCTGCCTTCCCTGGATACACCAATCACATGGCTTCCAGATGATTCCTTATCCTTTTCTGTTTATAGAAAATCCACACATACAGGGATACATTTGCACAAACAGTCACACAATCATCCAGCTCAACATTATGGTATCCTAAAAACACTTGACTCACAGAGCTAGACTATTTGTTCCAGTGACAATGCTCTTACTGCTGAACTCACTCACGTCACACCTTCTTAATCAATGGCTATAATCTCCATAGGATAGAAAAAATACTAAATGCTCCCAAGAAATCCCCTCCATTGACTACCACACAAGACCGTAGCATACATTCAAGGCATATCTGAAAAGATATTGAGAGTGCTCAATAAATATCAGCCATGCACCATGTTTAAACCTTATATCAAATTGGCAACTCTCATCCATTCACCTATGGACAAACTCTCTTCTTTATCACATCCAGGAGTTTATGAAGTGCCCTGTTTTTGTAACCGGGCTTACTATTGACAGACAGGAAGAACTGTTTACATCTGACTTGGTGAACATAAATACATCCAGGACTATTGTTATGGCAAGTCAGGTCTAGCAGACCATACCCTGGATAACCCTTCACATAGGATCAATTGGAAGAAAAGGAAAGCACTACACAGAAGTCATAAGGCAGAGAGATTGTTTTTGAAATCCACAGAAGCTTTAAAACCCTCAAAACCTCAATAAGTATGGCTGTATAAATTTACCCAAAATATGGGCGACAGTCATTTTAAGATCTAATTAATATTTGTTTTCTCTCTTTTTCCAACACAGATGGTACCTAATTAGGACTTTAGTTCCTTGTGTTGTCCTTTACTGAACTAGTCCCACTGTTATATAAATTATTGTTGTTTTGCATACTGTGACAAATGCTGTGACAAATATCAGAAAATAAATTTAAATATTATTTTTTTATCATTCTATGTTGTCATCAATACCATGAAAATAAATAACATGTACTGTGATATAGGTGACCAAGATATGCATTTTTCTTCTTTTTATGCTATCTAAAAGTTCATGGGATTTCCCCATTTGTTCCAGTACTTCTTGATGAGACGTTTTTGCTATCATAGGATTTTTAACATTCATCTGTATAAACACATTTCAAAGGCTTCAAGTTTTTTTATCAATGTTGTCTTTAAGGTCCAAGTTTCTGCACTGTGTAACAATACAGACTATACATTGCATTTAACCATGCACACTCTAAGCTCTAATTAACTAATGAGAGATATAATTAGTTAATTAGATCTTCTTTTCAGCCATTTTCTGTCCACTACTGGACGAAGGCCTCCTCCAGTTCCTTTCACCTTTCCCTGTTCTTGGCAATGGTTGACCAATTTTTCCCCAACAAATAATAAATTTAGTTTAATCCTTTATCCAAGTGTAAGCAAACAAAGTTTGCAGGACTGAGGCAACTTGTGGTAAAGGTGGACCAAGCTCTCATCACTACTTGCCTTAGTATCTCCCGTAATGCAAAGCACATCTCCTTGTGGACATGTATAATGCTATGCATTAAGGGAAGGGCCACTACCCAGACCAGTTTTGACCTTTATTGAGGTTTTAGCAGTGGGAGCCAGACCCAGATGTGGTGATACTAAGGTGGAAGAAGTCATATTTACCTATACGAGTTGCCAAAAGGTATCTCACCTTATTATTAAATTTACCCTGGATTTAGAGAAAGATGTTGGAAGTTTTTTCCACTTGGTTAGACTATAATAAATTTAGTTTAATCCTTTATCCAAGTGTAAGCAAACAAAGTTTGCACCTGAAGTATCTTCATGACTGAGGCAACTCGTGGTAAAGGTGGACCAAGCTCTCATCACTACTTGTCTTAGTATCTCCCATAATGCAAAGCACATCTCCTTGCAGACATGTATAATGCTATGCATTAAGGGAAGGGCCACTACCCAGACGTGGAAAAAAACTTCCAACATCTTTCTCTAATTCCAGAATAATTTAATAATAAGGTGAGACACCTTTTGACAACTCGTATAGGTAAATATGACTTCTCCATTGCTTCCACCTTAGTATCACCACCTCTGGGTCTGGCTCCCACTGACAAGACCTCAATAAAGGTCGAAACCGGTTGGAAGCTTTGGTGATGAATGACAATGCTGTAGCCCATGAAGTTTTAACTGAGGCTCGGCTGTTGCTGTCACCCTGGTCTTGGGTGGGGGGGGTAATGAATTGCAGTGCTGTAGCCCATGAAGTTAACTGAGACATGGCTTTTGCTGTTACCCCTCAGATGTGATATGAGCAAATGAGCAGCTTTGCTTGGTGGTGGGGGTGAGCCTGCCACGGTGTAGAGCCAACCGGTTCTGAGAGTTCTTGTCAGTGGCAGGGTGAGTCTGTTACTGAGGGGAACAAACCCAAGTTTTTGGAGTTTGACCTGTACTTGAACACTCAATAAAGGTCAAAACTGGTCTGGGTAGTGTCCCTTCCCTTAATGCATTATACATATCTGCAAGGAGATGTGCTTTGCATTATGGAAGATACTAAGACAAGTAGTGATGAGAGCTTGGTTCACCTTTACAACGAGTTGCCTAAGTCCTGAAGATACTTCAGGCACAAACTTTGTTTGCTTACACTTGGATGAAGGATTAAACTAAATTTATTATAGTCTAACCAAGTGGGAAAAAATTTCCAACATCTTTTCCCAACAAAATTTGACATATCATCACTCCACCTTCTTTTAGGACGTCCACAGCCTCGTTTCCCTTCTTTTGGAATCCAGTTCATTAGTTTAGTGATCCAGTCCATCACTCTTATTCTCTTCTGGATAGATGTCCAGCCTATTTCCGTTTTAGTCACTTGTGGTGAAGAATGATGTCAGTGATAGAAATCCAGGTGTTTCACTTCTTATCTTTTAATGTGATGCCTAGCATCAGCCTCTCC
The DNA here is from genome assembly GCF_054136105.1 of Typopeltis vanoorti. Classification (NCBI taxonomy): domain Eukaryota; kingdom Metazoa; phylum Arthropoda; class Arachnida; order Uropygi; family Thelyphonidae; genus Typopeltis; species Typopeltis vanoorti. The sequence goes on from NC_143551.1 coordinate 31,674,654, forward strand.
ATTTTTCTTTTAGTTGTTGCTAGTTTATTTGTCAGTGCTTTTGTTAGAGACCAAGTTTCACAACCATATGTGATGATTGGAAGTATACACTGGTTAAATGTCTTCCTTTTTAAACAGAATAGGATATCATTGTTTTGAAAAATGCTTTTCAATTTTCTGAATACACTCCAGGCAAGTCGAACTCTTCTATTTATTTCCTTTTGGAGTCCACAGTTTAGATCAGTGAGATGAACTAAATATGTATATGAAGAGACTTTCCAAGAAATTATTTTCTATTATTGTTTTTTGGTGTTACAAAATGATTAAACATGAATTTAGTTTTTTCTCTCTTTATTTTTATCTTTTCTGCTTTCATGATATAAGTGCTCTATCATTATATTGAGATCTTCTGGATTGTTTGCAAAATTATGATATCATCTGCATATCTTAGGTGTGTTAGGTTTCTGTTATTAATTTTTATACCAAGGTTTGTCCAGTTTATATTATTAAATATTTCTTGAAGGATACTGTAAAGATTTTGGGCGATAGAGTCTCTTTGTCGGACACCTTTTTCAATTGATATTTTATTGCTACTCATGTGAAGTTGGATTGTTGCTGTTGCAATGTTGTATATTTCCTGGAGTATATTTCCATATATTCTCCAGGAACTCCCTGATTCTGGAGTGCTTTGATTATTGCATTAGTTTTGATGGAATCAAATACTTTTTCATAATGAATAAAGGCTAAACAGAGAGGCATTTGCTTTTCTTCTGCATTTTCTATTATTTGTTTTACTGCATGAATATGATCAATTGTGTTAAAGCGTTTATGGAGTCCTGCTTGTTCTGCAAGTTGATTTGAGTCTAGAAGAGGGGTTAACCTGTTTGTTATTACTTTTGTGATAATTTTGTACAGATTAGAAAGAATACTAATTGGCCTATAGTTCTTTACTTCTTCTTTGTCTCCTTTTTTTTAAATAACAGTATCAAATAGCATTTTTTCAGTTTTCTGGTATCTTTCCCTCTTCTAGGTATAGATTTAGTAAGTTTGTGACATTGTTAATTATGCTATTCCCTCCCCAATTAATTAATTATATGTTGTGAATTAGGTCTTTACTAGGACATTATCCATTTTTCATTTGTTTTAATGTTTGTTTTATTTCATCTGAAGTGAATGGGGGAGGATGAATTCCATATGTGATGGGGAAGAGTTATTTACATTTCATTTATCTATTGAAGGATCACACTTTGTTTATAAAATTCTTCTAGTCTGCATAGGTCTTTGTTCTTTATTATAGCTCCATTCTTATCTTTTATTGCGGTATTTGACTTTTACCAACTGATAAATGTTTTCTTAGTATTTTTATTATTTTCAATTGTTTCTTTTATTTTTGTAGTGTTATAAGATCGTATTTCATTTCTCATCCTTTTTCGTTATTGTTTTGTATTTTATTTTAGATGTTAAGTTTTTGTCTTGTTTCATATTTCATCTCTTTTTTTATTAGTTGTAAGGTTTCCTCTGAAAGTTATGGGTCTTTTTGTTGTTTGTTGCTTTTGAATTTGTCGGCTGCTATGATTATTACTTTGATTAGGTTTTTGCTCATTTTATTTATGTCATCTTCAAATATGTTTATTTAGTCTAGTTTTTGATTTTCTTGGATACACTTGGATGGACTGTATCAGTAACTCTGCTGTGCTAAATCTGGCTAAGCATTTGTCAATATAGTCAAAAAACTACAACTCAGATGGCTTGGACATCAACTCAGACATCCCAAAGTCTCATCCTTTTTGGAATCCCTCATTCTGTACAACAAACTAGAAGATGGCAATCGCAATAGAGAAAATCCATGCAAAATTTTGGCAATACATATGTGAAATCATCAATAGGCTGAACTGTAAATAGAGAGATTTGGAAGACCATAATTTGCACTCTTTAATTTTTACTTTTTAATAATCACAAGATAAAATCCCCAGACTCTTGAGATATATATATATATATTAATAATCCACAGTTGCTTCTCTGGTTTTAGTTCATTACAGCAACTTAAAATGCATCATAACACTATCAAAAGATTGACATTTGTTTCAATGAAGTGGCATAAGAATTGATTGACCTGACAGAACAAATGCTCCATCTGTAGAAAGGAGTAACAATTTTTTAATGTGCTGTCATGAATCTCAAAAACCAACTGATAGAGAATGGTGTCATCAAAGGTATTGAATTTACTGAAACTTTCAACATTCATTGTGATGCTTTCCTAGAATACATGGAAAACAGGGCCAAGCCTTTTGCAATGCTATGTGACTTTAAATGGATTTTATTAAATATACCTTTATCTTGGTATGTTGTTCAGCAGTGTGAGTCCAAAAACATATCCACAATTGACATCAACATACTAAAAGTGATAGATGATCTATTCAACAAAGTGAATCATGTGAAGAATATGTGAATTTAAGATTCATCATAGGAAGAAATGTTCATTGATCATTGGAATAGCAGACACAAATGCATCATTAGAGAAGGTGTTTTCTTTAATGAACACATTTTGGACTGATGAAAGGAACCAGTTGTCCATTGAAACTGTACAGGCAATAATAATAACAAAAACACATTTAAAGATATTTCTTATATGGTCTTTTACAATTTCATAAAGGAACAGCCAAAGCTTTTGGAAGAAATTCAGTCCTCTAACAAATATGAACAAAGATATTAATATTTATATCCTGGACAATCTGCTCCATAAAGATTGTGTAATCTTTTCTATGTTAATGTCAGACTAAGACTATAAATATGCAAGTAACCTATGTTAATTTTGATCAAGCTTAGCAGTTATGGCTAGTTAGCATGAAAAAGAGCACAAGAGGATCATTTAAACTAGTATGATATTAGATTCATGTCAACTTACCACCCTACTCTAGAAGAGACATAAAGGCAAGGAAAATGTCTAAAAGATAGTGTTTGATGTGAATTTGTAAAAGTGAGAGGTCATCTATAGCTGAATTCCCATCTTCTGAAAAGCATCAGGCATTTTAGGAAGTTTTTTTAGTATACCAATCCCAAATGTGAGAACAGAATCCCAGAGAAGTTTGGATGTTTTTGGTAGATGTATATAGTTTTGATAGATTTATAGGTGTTAGGTAGCATGGAAAAGAACACCTGGTATTTTCCAGATGTAAAGGCTATAGATGTGTTTATGCCAGAAGAAGTCAAAAGTTAGATTTCTCACCTCTTCTCAAAGTGGTGGTGATTACTGTGATGCTTGGATTATTGTCCTTAAAATAGGAATACTAGGGTATTCATCCTTCACAGAGTAAGTAGGTGAAGATAGTGAAATAATTGCTATCATCCAGTGATTTTACACAAACTGTTCACATATTAGATATGAGAACTAGATAACAATGCTAGATAACCCCAGCTACTCTCCAAACAAATTGCTTTTCTTCCTTACTTCCTTCTGTAGTAATGAGAGCCCATTTCAAGACGGGAGGGAATCCATTTTCTGGAATGATGGTAAATATGATCTGGCATTCTGGTGGGTAACAATTTGAATTCAGTCATTACTAACATCATATACTTCTACATTTATATGTTCCAAGTTAAGTGGTGGAATTAGATTATAGGAAATATTTAGTTAAGAACATTGATGTACTCTCAAGCTTATGAGATAAATAATCACAGGCAGAGTGATTACTAGAATTTGGCAAGCAGTAAAGTCAGCAAATGAGGGCAGTGAAGTGTGGCAAGAAAAATTTGAGCCAAATAAGTCTCTAGTTTGCAGTTATTATAGCAGGCAGCTGACACAAAGAAAATGAAAACAAGTGGTTCTTGTTGTAGATCTAAACAGTAGAATAGGAAATGAATCTCACCATATTGAAACATTTTGCAAAACTTTGGAGAAAAAGGCAAAGCTAATAGTAATGGTAAGTACCTGCTGGATTTCTGCTCAGGAGCTGGACTAGTCATTACTAACACAATGTCCCAATATAAAGATGTGCACAAGTTCATATGGTGAACCTTGTGCACGTCTTTATGAAATAAGAAAAGACACAAGAAATTAGAAAAGCCTCATTGATTATGTTATTTCGATAACATAGTTTGATATTTTCATGCTCGTTCAAGATGTAAGAGTATACAGAGGATTTGAAATCGGAAGTGATCACTTTGTTTTAAGTAGGATAAAAATGAATATCGCATTGAAAAGAACAGTATGTAAGAAAGTTTTCAGAAAGAATTAAAATTGAACAGCTTTTACAGATAAACTGTACACTCAAATATACAAATATTATTCAGTTTGAAACATCTTTGAAGCCTCGTTGACAAACTGAAGAAAACATTGATTTGTCTAGGGAGGTTGGCCTTTTTTTCAGATATATATGTGTGCCGTTGCCTTTGACATTTCCAGAGCTTTCAGTCATGTTTGGCATTGAAGCTTGTTTTGCAAATCTTTCTATGGTCTATCTGCCATGCTTTAACTGGATAGCCAGTTTTCTCTGGTCATTCACTGCATGTCATGGTAGATGGCACACTCTCTTTGAGCTTTTCCACCAATGAAAGAGTGCTTTGGAGATCTGTTCAACTACCCTCTTATACATAAATGATCTACTCTTAATCACCACCAATCCTATCAACTGTTTTGCTGGTGACAGCTCACTCCATTCATCCTACTCCTTTGCCAAACCATGTAGTTGTGTCACATCCCAAGCATCATTCTCCATACCATCCTTTTGTTGGACAAGGGTAGCTTGGCCACCTTCAATGCACCCAAAATTAAGTCTTGCCTTTTCTCTCACAAAAGGGATCCTACCTTATCTTCCCTTATCCTTGGTTATATACACATCACCTGACAAGATGAACGATCTCTGCTTGGATTGACATTTACCTCCAGCCGCTAAACAATTAGGCATTCTTTTTCCACTCAAGAAGTTATTTTACACCCACTCACCTACTGAACCCTATATAAATCCCAAATACACCTATCCTTAGAATACTGTTCATGCATTTTGGGTGGTGCACCTAAAACCTCCCTATAAATTCTTGATGCTGTCCAGAGGAGAACAGTTCATCTCATAGATGACCCTTCCCTCACGGTCTCACTTCATACTCATTTGTCAGTGAATTGGCAGATATTTCATTCCTTCACTTACTGTTAGGCTTGTTAAAACAGAGGTGCTGTTGTCCAACATCCTTTTACAGTATACAACTTTAAACTCATCAAACCTGCTTCTCCTCTTCATCATTTATTCTATTGTTCTCTGTCCTGTGGAACAGGTAGATGGTAAGTAGAACAGTCTTCCTAATAATATGTTTCCTAACAGTTTCAAATTCCAACTCTTTAACTAAAATGTCAATAGATTTCTCCTTTCTCAGTCCTTATCTGTACCTCACACATGGCACTGATTTACTGTAGGTTCTTGTGCCTCTCATATGTGGGATTTAAAAAAAAAAAAAAGGATAGAAAAATAAGAACACCATAGTGAACACAACAACTTAAAGATGCACCATTAGGAAAGAAGAAAGCATAAGCAAATAATTTGGTCGATGCCCTAAAAGAATACAGAGATAAGTGTAAGAGTTACGCTATGTGTAAAAGTAGGTCAGTTATGAGGAAGGTGACAAAATGTTTCTAAAGGCTGTTGAAGTAGCTTAGAAATGGAGAAAAGAGTACTGTAAGGAAAATCAAAGAGGATAAGGGTGACATGAAAAACTGAAGGTAACAGTGTTCTAGATGCCTAGATACTTTGCAACTGTTAAATGAACCAAGAAATGATAAAATAGCAGATAATATTCAAGAATGCAATCGGAAGTACATATCAGTACTTGAGGTAGAAAAAGTTATCAGTAGCCTGAAATGTGAAAGGCAGCTGGAATAGATGATATTCAACCAAAATGCTAATACATCTCCTAGGAGCTGCGTTTTACATTATGAGAAAATATTGAGTATAGTGATGGAGCTTGCTCCACCTATGCTTCAAGTTGCCCTAGTGTTGTACCACCCAGATGTTGACTCACGCTTGGACTTGCCGATAGTTCTTCGGCATGAAACTCTTAGATTTCGATCTCTGAGTTTTGTATTCGGCTTTAAAATAATGAGGGATTTATCTTAATAGAGGTATTAAAGTTTTGCTATGGCTATGCTGCATAATTTAGAGGGTCTTTCAGAAGTTCCCAATTGATTGGCATAGAGCTCTTGTAGTTATTGTCTTTAAAAAGATGCATGAAGCTAAATATGAGAATCAGTGTGGATGAGAAAATGGAGAAAAACAGCTATGTTGAGGCCAAATAGAGATTGTCTAATTTTCACTTTGACAAATAGTTGAGAAACTGTGGGAATATAACAAGGATCCATATTTAGTTTTGTGGATATGAAAAAGGTATATGACAGGATGCCCAGAGAAGAGCTTTTCAAAATGCTACAATTATACAAGGCAAATGGAACTTTATACAAAGCAATATGTAGTCTGTATTTAACTTGTCAGTGTTAAGAATTGAAGGAAATGCAGGAAAATGTTTTGATATAAAATCAGGTGTAAGACAAGGATGCACATTATCTCCACTCTTATTCATCACTTATGGATTGTATTATGAAAGAAAGTGATGTTAAACCTGATATTAGAATTGGAAATGTCAAACTTGTCATCTTTGCTTTATGGTGCATGTCTCCAACTATTTTTTTCTAACTAAACTAAATTAGAGCTGTAACAAATTTGGCATGAAAATCAGCAATAAAATGACCAAAACTCTAAAAATAGACAGGAACATAGGAAACTTCAGCTACATTCTCAATTAAAAACCTATATATTAAGTAAAACATTTCAGCTATTTAGGTACAGTTTTAGTAAAGATGGCAAATTAAATATGGACATAGACAACAGAATAAGCAAAGCTGGTATTGTGGGAAGCTCTTGAATCTCTCATCTTCTTATTCCATAAAATTTATGGAATAAGAGAAATTAGCTAAAACACTAAACTAGTAGTATTCAAGATGGTGTTCAAACCAATTTTCAGTTATGGATCTGAGAATTGGGTTAGAAATATAGCAACTGATCAAAGACATGAGCTATGAGAGTCCTGAGAAAAATTAGAACAGATGAATCAATGGCAGAATCATATTAAAAATGAAGATATTAGGCTGGAACTTAGACATTATTAGCATTCAAGTGGTTTGCTCTCTTAAACAGAATGGGAGAAGAAAGGTTAGCAAAACAGGTGTTGGTGCCAGGATTGGAAGACCAAGGTCTAGGTGTATTATTTCAGTCATAAGTACCTTCGAAGATGGATATGTTAGATACTATAATATTGGAGTGCTGACAAGTAATAGACTTATATGGAGGAAAATTGTTGATGGATTAGTAATAATGCAAACTTAATCATATAGTACTGTCGTAGTAGCCTTGAACACCCTGTAGCGATACATGTCAGGAAATTGATGACCATGAGTAATGGTAATTCCTCAGTTTGATATTTGTCCACATCATTCCCCTTAAAATTGTCTGCCATTTAAGATTGTCATTTTTAGTTTGAATACTGTAACTACCTCTTTTCTCTGATCATTATTGCCTGAGTATATAATCTTGTACTTGTGAGTTTGAAGCATCTCACTTGTTTTTATGTTTGTTTCAGTAGCACAAATTATGCCATGTTACTTTTCTGTTTTTTTTTTTCCCTCAGTTCCACTTCTTTTCCTGTTGATGCTCCCTTCATTGATGGTAGATCTCTCAAATTTTGTTGATGTAAATTTTTAGTTTGTTACAGTAGCTGAATTTTCACTTCATCTTCCCTGATGAAAACAGTGGGCCCTTTTGTAACTGCATGATATCCTTCATACCCTGCCACATAATATTTCATCTTGTTTTACTACCATTTTCATTTGGTTTAAGCTAACATAGAATACAATTTAATCTGGTAAACCTGAAATTGCCTGCCCATCATGTCCCATCCTCATTTGTTCAGTTTCCTGATAAATTTTTATATTTTTTATGTGGCCCACAAAATGTTGCTCATGTACTTTCTTCATATCTTCTTTCATACTACATTGTCACCTGCCAAATCATCTGTACTAGCCAAAATAAATATCTCCTTCACCTTAACTCTCTGCATCTTTACAGCATCACTGACATCCTTAATCTTAACTCGAGGAAAACAAGACTTCATCACACTCTCCTCAAGCACTCCTTATATCAGTGAACCACTATACAAAATTTGAACCTCATTTTCACCTTTTTGCTCTTCCATGCTCTGCTTTCTTTCGCTTCGGTGTCATACCATCCGCCAGGTGTTTCAATATTGAGTGGTTGGAGAACCACTCAATTTCATGTTTTGTTCTGTGAAGAATTCCCTATTACTATCTGGTCACTATCTTCATTTTTCACCATGTCATCCATACAGTCACTATCAGTATGATTACCCAGTGATGCTTTCAGCACTAATTCAGTGCTTTCAAAACCATAAATTGTTAGTAATTTGTTTGTAATATTTTGAGTGAAAATGTTTGCTAGCTGTGTTCTGAAAAATATTAGGACCCTACATAATTAAACCTGATGAACTCCTACAAATAGCTATTGATATAAATTATACCTGACAAGAAATTATATTCTTGATTAATCCTTTACTCAAATATAAGTAATCCAAGTTTAGATGTTATATATCTTCACCACAGGCTACTTGTATGTACAGGCTGTTGACTTCAAGTCAGTTGCTTCAGTATCACTAATTCAGTACATTTCCTTTCAGACATTTATACTGCTGCGTATTATGGTAAGAGTCACTACCCAGACTTGTTTTGATCTCTATTGAGGTCTCATTAGTGGGAACTAGACCCAGGAAGATACTGAGGTTAAATCAATGCAGCTTTTGTTATTTTCCTATACACGTAGTAAAATGATGCATCAGTAGTGTATATTGAGCCCTCATTAAATGTCAAAATCAGTCTGTAGTGATCCTTCCCATAATGCATGGCAATATATACATATATCAAAAATGGAATGCGAAGTCAGCCTGTATATACAACTAACTTGTCATGATGGTTATTTCATATTCAGACTTTGTATATTTACATTAGGATAAAGATTAAGCAAAAACATATTTTTTAAGTATAATTTACTTTCTAACCAAGTGAAAAAAACTTTATACAACTATCTCTGATCCACAGTATTTTAATAATTTCTTCATATTCCAGTTCACTATTATTTGTATATAGAAAATATATGAGTTCTGTATTGATTCAACATCAGTATCTTCCTTGGTCAAGCTCCTGGTAAAACCTTGGTAATGATCAATTCCAGTTTGGATAGTGATTAACATTTCTTGTAATGTATAGCAGTAGTAGGAATGTACTATATTACATATGGGATACTGAGGCAATTGATGCTAAGTCAACAGCCTCTATATACAAGTAGCTTGTTGTGAAGATACTTTTTCATGTGAAGATAATTTTCATGCACAAACTTTGTTTGTGCATGAAAATTAAACATGAATGCAATTTCTTGTCAAGTACAGGTACATAATAGATAAATATTTTTTTTTCTTCGCCAGCAGTTAGCAGTGATCTGGTAAGCTTTGTCAGCAGTTAGCAGTGATCTGGTATACTATGCTAATTTGTAATGTAGCATGTGTCCTAATCCAAAGTGTGCACACATGCTGTGGATTATGACCTTCATGTGATGCTGGAAACATCATTGAATTAGTTTATTACTATGCTTTAGTTATAACTTTCAGATTAAACAGTATCCATGAAGAGTAAAGATACATTCAAGTCATGGAAACTGCAGTACACCCCCCCACCCACCCAACTCCATACACACACACACACCACCAAGAAAAATTCAAATCAGCATCAGCAACAAAGAAGATTTAGGATTGTGCAGATGTTATTTTTTGAGTTTCTTCACTGAAATGTGGTGCAAATGCTGAACAGTACCAAAACATGCATGATTGGTCATGGCTAGCCATTCTTTGAAAGCATTCTGCATCACAAAAGATTCATCTTTCTGCACAGTAATTAAATGCTGCCACACACACTCACACACCACACTGCATAAATGTGATTAAGGCACCATAACTAGACTAGAACTAGACCGAAATATCAAGGATGATATTTCTTTCTTTAGTTCTAAAGATCTCAATTCAAACTATAGCTATATCTGATTCTAAATAAAAGGAACCTGTTAAGGACTTTTCAGTTGAAGTGAGTTAGTCAGTGTTATATAAAGATAAGTTTTCATCGAAAACTCGAGTCATCTTGCAAAACTAGCATTCTGAGAGAACATGTTTTACAGCCCTGGTTTTTCTGCTGTAATTCCAACCAACCCAAAACCTAATTATTTCTATTTATTTGGTCCACTGTGGAGCACCTATATATATATATATATATATATATATGTTTATGTTTTTTTGACTGACTGAAACAGAGAAACAGACAAGTTAATTTAATGAAGACACCATGTTTTGTCAAAAATGACTTCTTCAGGTGTAGGAACACTTAAAGTAAATAAAAAAAAAAACTATAAAAACACTGTGTCATTATAATAACAGACTTGTAAACTGAAGTTAAGTTTGAATTGTCATTATAGTCCATGCTGTAGTTCTATTGTTCATATGCAATCATGTCAGTTTACACATATGCCAGTATCTAATGGCAGAACTATGCGAGTCAGGTAGACTATAACTAAGGTTGCTGTTGATGTGAGAAGAGTCTAAGATAATTTCTTTGGATTCAACTATGTGCTGTTCCACTTCATCGTGATAAATATAAACGTTTGATGTTGCATTCCAATCTATTTCATGGAATAGATCTAAGTAGTTTGGCTATACCTTCTGAGCATATTCTCTCTGCCGCACTGAATTGTTGCTCTGCTCTCCCAAGAAATCACATCAGGTCCACCTCCCTTACTAATGTCTTTACTGAATCATATGTCAACAAGATAATAACTACAGAGTTTCCTTGTCATCTGCCTCATCAAAATAGTGATACAGCAGTGGCTGCCATTGTCACCATTTCTTATGGTAAAGGCATTTTAGAAGTTATAGCCAAGCTACTTAAATCCATTGGCCTACAATTGTTCTAGACTCTGCTAAATATAAACTTTGTTATTTTTATTAATATTTTATTAATTATAAAAATAAAATATTAATATAAAAATAAAAATGTTTATATTAATAAAAATATATACATGAGTAATCTGTTTTATATTATTTATTAATGTGTGTGTGTGTGTGTGTGCATGCATGCTAAGATAGATGCCATGATACCATGGCAGGATTAAAAAAAATTACTTTTCTTTTGACTCTGTAATGTACATATATAAATATATATATATACATTATATACATATAATGTAAAATTATATATATATATATATAATTTTTCTTTTTTTAAGCCTTTTATATGTTTTGTCTTTTTTTACAACATTATAGACCACTTTAATCAACTGCCTTCAGTCTGGGTTGAATGCTAAGTGTGCCAGAGTATGTATTGAAGCATTAATTTTGTGCACTTTAGAAATGAGAAAAATGATGATAAAATTAATGCCAGTGGTTCTCCTTAATCTCTCAAAAATATCTGCTACAGTGGGAATATCTGTTCCAATCCTGGAATTTTTATCTAGTAAGTCCTATATATATATATATATATATATATATTTATATATATATTTTTTATATAATCTTAAAATATATTTAAATATATATATATTTTATATATTATATATATAATATATATACATATATACCTGGTTTTACTCCATTTCCCAAGTAAGCAAACAGACAAACAAGTCAAGTTTGGCCCTGCAAGTGTTGCAAGTCTAGCTGACCCTGCACGTAGTGCAAGACCAAGGCAACTCATGGTAAAAGTACAATAAGCTCTGATCACTAATCTTAATATTTACCCTTAATACAAAGCACATCTCCTGGAGGAGATGTATGATGCTTTGTATTAAAGGCAAGGGGCCACTACCAGGTTTAAAATAGCTTGGTATCTTTAACATTTATTATACCCAAGGTAAAATACTTTCTACATTTATATCTCCTCCTGAAATTTTTATTTAATAAGGTTAAAACACCTTATGGTAACTTGTTCTGGTAAAATACTTATAAGCTCCGTATTACTAAAATCTTGATATTTATAGCCTGGCTCCCACTGATCTTCTTCTTCTTCTTCTTCTGCAGCTTCTCCCACTTAAGTGGGGTCACTGTTTCTTATGAGTCTCCTCCACACCTTCCTGTCTTGGGCTGTCACCACATCCAAGTTCTTCATCTTCAAGTCCTCTTCTACCAGCTCCCTCCATCTCTTCTTTGGCCGCCCACGCTTCCGCCTTCCTTGCACATCCATCTGCATGACCCTTCTTCCCACAAATTCGTCCTCCCTCCTCATCACATGACCAAACCATCTCAACCTTGCCTCCTGTATTTTCGCTCCTAAGTTCGTAACTTTCACTGTTCCCCTGACATAGTCATTTCTCAGATGATCCTTTCTGGTCACACCGCACATCCACCTAAGCATTCTCATCTCTGCTACTTCCATCCTGCTAATGTTATTTTTCCTCAGGGCCACAGTTTCTATAGCATATGTCATAGCTGGCCTCACTACTGTCCTATAAATTTTGCCTTTCAGATTGATCGGCATCCTCTTATCACATAACACTCCAGCCATCTCCCTCCAGTTCCTCCAACCTGCTTGTATCCTGCATCCCACTTCCTTCTCACCTCCTCCATCTTCTTCCACTGTCGAACCTAAGTATCTAAAGTCTCTCACCTTCCTGATGACATTTCCTTCCAGCTCCAGGTCTGTCTCCTGGCCACCGCCCACTGTGCAACACATATACTCTGTCTTACTTCTGCTCAGTCTCATACCTCTCTCTTCCAGTACTTTTCTCCATCTTTCCAGTTTAGTTTCCGCTTCTTCTCTTGAATCTACACACAGCAAGATGTCATCTGCATACAACATTGTCCAAGGTGCATCTTCTCTCACCTCCTCTGTTACCACCTCCATCACAATATTAAACAGAAACGGACTTAATGCTGACCCTTGATGCAAGCCAACTGTTACTTGAAAACTTTCTGTCTGTCCCAAACAGGTCCGAACACTTGTCTTCACATTTCTGTACATTTCCTGCACCAACCTGACATATTTCTCCGGCACCTTCTTCTCCCTCAGACACCTCCAGACTTCTTGCCTTGGCACTCTATCGTATGCTTTCTCCAGATCAATAAATACCAGATGTAGCTCCCTTTGTTTCTCTCGATATTTTTCCATCATCTGTCGTAACCCAAAGATAGCATCTGTTGTTGATCTACCAGGCATGAAGCCAAATTGTTCCTTTGCAATCTCCACCTCCTCCCTCAATCTACCATCAAGAACCCTTTCTAGGATCTTCATTGTGTGGGACATCAACTTTATTCCTCTGTAATTTTTACAGTCTTGTGCATCCCCTTTACTCTTGTAGATGGGAACAAGAGTACTCTCCCTCCATTCCTCGGGTATATTTTCCTGTTGGCAAACTTTCATGAACAGGTCCCACAGCAGGTCAATTCCCTCTTCCCCCAGTGCCTTCCATGCCTCCACTGGAATTCTGTCGGGGCCCACCGCTTTTCCATTCCTCATCCTCTTCATGGCCTCCGTCACTTCCATTCTACTGATGTTCTGCACCATCCCCTCAGAAGGCTGCCCATCTCCTCTGTGAGTCCTTGCATTTTCCTCATTCAGAAGTCCCTCAAAGTATATTTTCCATCTGTTTCTTATGTCCACATCCCTCCATAATACTCTTCCTTCACCATCTTTGATCTGCCTCACATGTAAGATGTCCTTAGCTGCTTTATTTCTACATTTCGCTAGTTGGTAAATTTTTCTCTGTCCTTCCTTTGTTTCTAATTGATCATACAGATCTTGATATGCCATGGTCTTCGCCTGTGCCACAACTCTCTTGGCTTCTTGCTTTCTCTGTTTGTACACCCCTCTGTCCTCTTCCACTCTTGACTCATCCCACTTCTGCTTTGCCTTCCTCTTAGCTGTCACTGCCACTTGTACATCATTATTCCACCACCAACCCTCCTTCTGCTCTCTAATCTTTCCAGATGTCTCACCAAGCACCTCGATTGCACAGCTCAGGATTACTTTTGAATTATGTTTCCACCAATCTTGTACACTTTCCAGTCCATCCGAAATCCTCTCTAACACTCTCTCCCTAAAACGATTCCTCACACTCTCTTCTTTTAAGCGAAACCACTTAATTGTCTTCATCCCATGGCAACCAGAACCATGGCTCCCACTGATCAGACCTCAATAAAGATCGAAACCGGTCTGGGTAGTGGCCCCTTGCCTTTAATACAAAGCATCATACATCTCCTCCAGGAGATGTGCTTTGCATTAAGGGTAAATATTAAGATTAGTGATCAGAGCTTATTCTACTTTTACCTTGAGTTGCCTTGGTCTTGCACTATGTGCAGGGTCAGCTAGACTTTGCAACACTTGCAGGCGCAAACTTGACTTGTTTGTCTGTTTGCTTACTTTGGAAATGGAGTAAAACCAGGTTTAAAATAGCTTGGTATCTTTAACATTTATTATACCCAAGGCAAAATACTTTCTACATATATATATATATATATATATATACATACATACATGCACGAAATACTTAGTTCTTTTTTCAGTGTCATTTGATTAGTATTTAGTATATTAAATTTCACAAAAGTATTTCTTTTGACTTATATAAAAACAATAAAAATTGAAAAACATTGATGTCTAAAAAGTAAGGTACTACAAAGTAACAGGTATATGAAGAAGTTAAGCAGACAGTAATTAAAATCAGATGCTAACCAGAGGTAAAAATATCAAATTAAAAAGAAAAGCAAGAATCTTAAAATCAAGAGCAACAATAAATTGAGCATTCTGTTAATACAACTGTGGTGTGTATGGACAAGTGGTTAAGTAGAAAAGTTCAGTCTGTTAAGAATTATCTTGAAAAGTTGGGGGGGAGGGGTCCATTCACTGGGAAAAGCTGCACCTTTTTTTTTTATAGAATTAAGGATGAAATAGTGACTGTGGGATTTACATTTCATGAACAGATTCCTGTGTCCAGTATGTGGAGGAAGAAAGTAATGAGGGACAGTTCTCTCCGATCTTATATGTTTGGTTTACATAGGACTGTTTTCCTGTTGGTTAAATATTGAATATTAATAGGGGGAGGGGTAAATATATATACTGTATATATATTTATTTCTGTGCATTTGTCATCATCTTAGTTGTGTTTTTTTTTTTTTTAAATCTGATTATACATTAGTCATTTGTCATCATCTTAGTTGTGTTTTTTTTTTTTAAATCTGATTATACATTAGTCATTTGTGCATTCTGTTTGTGGGATGAGATCTTCATTAACTGAAGAGATAGATATACTAGACATCACAATCTTTCCTTTTTAATTAAATTTTGAAGTTCCTTTCCTTTAGTGTTACACAGTGATCAGCATCATTTCAGATAAATTATGGAGACGACAACCATGTTAGAAATAATTATTATAATTTCCCGATGTTTCGACCTTCATATTAAGGTCATCTGGAGTATATGCATATATATACAGAGACAAGCTATATTATATTTCACATAGATAGTAGTATGCTAAAGAGACAGTGATTTGATCAACGGTTATCTACTGGCCTGACCTCTAGTGAAAAAAATAAAATAACTACAACAAGCTATATTCAGTTTATGACAACATCAGAGAAAATTTTTTTCCTACAGATAGTTTTATTACAGCAAAAGTGATGTCTTAATTTAACATGAGAAAATTGTTATATTAGATTTAAGATCCTGGATTACCTGTAGTCCTATTTAGAATTAACTCTTGGACAGAAAGGTTATGTGGATAGAATATGTTCCTTCCATATTCTTGTGATTTTTAGACCATCATTATTGTTAAGATTAGGGTGGTTGACAATAATTTCACAGGCCTCCTTAAATTTATGTTCATGGCACGTTTTGGCATGGTGTAAACAACAGAAGCTTTTCCAGTCAATTCAGTGTAAAGTATTCAGGGCATGATCAAAAAGGCAAGCTTTACCATAGTTATTAAATTTAATATGCCATTTATGTTCCTTTTTTCTGGTAGGAATAGCCATCTTTCTGATAGGAATAGCCATGCGTACTGTTTCCCCTATATAGGGCAAATTACAGGTGCAATGAATACGGTATACTCCAGGTTGGGCCAGCAGAGGAAGTGGATCCCTGGATGAGTTGAGTAAGTTCTTTAATTTTGCAAGAGGTTTAAAGATGGCTTGAAGGTTGTATTTCTGTAGTATTCTGTTTATTTTATCTGATATCCCTTTAATGTATGGAATCATTACAGTTTTAGATAGTTAATTATAAATAGGACTATACGTAATCCAGGATCTTAAATCTAATATAACAAATAACAATTCTCTTGTTAAATTAGGATATCACTTTTGCTGTAATAAAACTATCTATAGGAAAAATTTCTCTCTGATGTTACCATAAACAGAATATAGCTTTCATGTAGTTATTTTATTTCATTTATTTATTTTATTAATTTTTTTTTTTTTCACTAGAGGTCAGGCCAATAAATAACTGTTGATCAAATCGTTGTCTCTTTAGCATAGTACTATGTGAAATGTAATATAGCTTGTCTCTGTATATATATATATATGTGCGTGTGTGTGTGTATTTTCCAGATGATGACCTTAATACGAAGGTCGAAACGTGAGAAAATTAAAATTATTTCTAACATGGTTGTAGCCTCCATAATTTGTCTGAAATGAATACATTTTGAGATTATTAGATAATCAGGTTATGCAGGTGATAAATCATCTCTGACAACCTGATTGTCAGAGATGATTTATCTTCTATCATATTTTTTTATTATATTATATTAGAGGTGAATATTACATGACAAGTCAATATTCTTATCATTACCATGGACCCAACTAGAGAGGCCATATAATCACCAACACTATAGGATGTCAGATGGCTATTCCTTTTCTTAAATTCATTCAAACAACCTGCACTCATCACTTCTAAAGGCAACCTTTTTCAATTATGCACTGATCTATGAAAAGAAATCTAGCTCTTGCCTCTGTCCTGATGACATTCATTTTCAACTTCGATGAATGTCATCTTTGCTCTTCCATAAAATTAAATCTTTATGACCCTTGCAGAAGATTTCATTTTCGTTCTCCTGTTTGCTAGTGTCTGAAGTCCATAAATTCTTCTGGTCTCATAATCTACATTAATTCTGCAATCCCATTATCACCACTCTGTCTCCATATTTCATCATACCAAAGTGCATGACTTTATATTTACTAACATTTACCACACCCTCATTCAAATTATTCTTAAGTACTGCACTATCTCCCATCAAATCCTTTGCAATGTCATTAATCATAAAATATATACACGTTTACACAAGAATATTATTTAATTTGCCAAATATTTCAGTCTGAATATTACAGTAGCTACATAGGAATAGTTTTAAAAAAACAAGGTGGAATACGAACAATTGATCATTCACAAATAGAATGAGCCACATGATGTCATATCGCTAAGTATTAAAAGAGTAAACATTTTTTATCAGAGTCATGATTAAATTAAAGATATTAATTCAGAAATTCATGTAATAATCTTAAAAAACATTAGACTAACTAGGAAATTAAAAAAAAATTAATGTGTTATCCTGATTAAACTTTCCCAAATTTTTGATACAGATATACAGTCATTACGATTCAAGTTAGGACATTGAAGTAAGACCTCCACACTTTCTTTAAATAAACATTCTTATTTATAATGACATCTGTGTAGGAAGCAAGTCTTGGACCAAAAGATGTTGTGGCTTTTTTCTATTCCGTGCTGAGCTAATCCAGATTTCTCAGGTTTGTTGTGTTGAATGGATGATTGATACTCTTGAATTCTTTTTTTCTATAGATCCAGTTTGTACAAAGTAGGAAAGATTACAGTTACAGGGAACTTGATACACACCAAGTAGAGACATAGTTGAGCGTTTATCTTTAGAAGAAGGAAAATGGGTGGATAATTTGTTAATAGGTGTATAAGTGGCTGTTAAATCATATTTCTTCAGAATTCTTGAAATTGGTTCTGAAATCCCGAAATATAAGGAATTGTAACTCGATGTATTGAATCTTTGCTGTGTTTGTTGGATTGTAAGAATCGAAAAGATGTTGTGTACTCTTTTCGAAGAAGCCATTTAGTTTCATGTGATGTTTGATAGTCGAAAGTTCTTTCTGTAATAAATGAGAAGTTGAACAATTAGGTTTGTCTCGTTGGATTAAACATTTTATGATTTCTGTTTTTTGACAAGGATGATGGGCAGATTCTTTGAGAATATAACGACCTGTGAAAGTTGGTTTTCTGTAAACTGTTGTTGTAAGAATACTTGAAGGAGAACGGATGAGGAGGACGTCTAAAAATGATAACTCGTTGTATTTTTCAATCTCCATGTAAAGAATTGATTCTTACAATCCAACACAAAACAACAAAGATTCAATACATCGAGTTCCAATTCCTTACATTTCTGGGATTTCAGAACCAATTTCAAGAATTCTGAAGAAATATGATTTAACAGCCACTTATACACCTGTTAACAAATTATCCACCCATTTTAATCTAACAGATAAGCTTAGGTGTTGATGGTTATTCATGACTTATTTTTCATGGTATTAACAACACCACAAACACTTTTAACAACGAAGATGTTTTATTAACACTTATATTTTGCTGATTTTCAACTCAGCATCATCAGAGCACAACACACATGTAAACGCGACAGTGAGTGAGTGAAACAATATAATTGCAAAAGACAAAAGATCTAAAGTCCTATTTTTGGCGCCCTCTAACGGGAAAAAAAAAAAAACAGTAGTTATCCAGGAGTTTTTCTTAGGATAACCATCTCCCAAATTTTTGGCAAATTAATGCAACCATATTTGTTAAGGTTGGGAGAATTCTTCAAAGCCATTGCTGACTAAAAAAATAATCTTTCAGATCTATAACGACTCCTAAATAGCACATTCATTTTCCTCCATCTAATCCTGTGTGAAGGAGTGTCCAAAGTGTGGTCTGCCAGTCCCGACTTGCAATAGTAATAGTAGCGAATGTATCTTTCACGTTCTTCCAGGCGGATGTTCACTGATCTTCCTGTTTGCCCATAATAGGCCAAATCACAGTTACACGGAACTTCATACACTCCTGGGTGTGCTAAAGGGTGAAGTTTATCCTTAGGCGAGCGGATCAGAGTTGCCAGCTTGACATGAGGTTTGAAAGTGGTGCGAAGGCCATGTTTTAACAATACTTTGGCTATCTTTTCCGATGTACCTCTGATATAGGGAATAGAAATGGTCATGTTGTATTCTTGTGTATTAGGGGAGGGCAGAGTAATGGGCCTATGTAGTATTTTATCTATTTTGTAGGGATTGTAGCCGTTGGCTAAGAATGTATGGTGCAGGTATTGGAGTTCAGTGGTCAGAGCTGTATCGTTAGAACAAATAGCTCTGGCTCTGTGTGTAAGTGTTTTTAAAATGCCGTACTGTTGGACTGGATGATGATGTGATTGTTTATGTAGGTATCTTCCTGTGTGTGTAGGCTTTCTGCAAATAGAAAAAGATAGTGCACCATCTGAAAGGTGGGTGACTAATGTGTCAAGAAATGGTAAAACAGTTATTTGATTCTTTTTCTACTGTGAAGTGAATTTTGGGTTGTTGGCTGTTTAGGTAGGTGACAAAAGCATCCAAAGTGTCTTGTCCATGGGGCCAGATGGCAAACACATCATCTACATAGCATAACCACACTTGTGGCTTGTATGTAGCTGTGGTAAGTACTTTGTTTTCAAAGTGTTCCATGTAAAAATTTGCTAACGGGAGAGAGAGGGGGGAACCCATAGCAGTACCATTAATCTGTTTGTAGAATTCCCCCCCCCCCCCCACCATGTAAAGTAACCTGCATTCATGGTAAATTGAAATAATTCAAAAATATCTGGGGGAAATTTAGAGTTGATTAAATCAAGAGCGTCTATAAGTGGTACATTGGTAAATAAGGAGGTGACATCGAAACTAACCATTATGTCTGAATCTTTTAGGATTAGATTTTTAACCAGTGTTTTGAAATGGATTGAATTTTTTACAAAAGTAGAGGAGTTGCCAGTAAGGGGGGGCAAGCGACTTGGCTAAATGCCGGGCCAGTTTATATGTGGGACTATCTATGCTATCAACTATGGGGAGAAGGGGAATATTAGTTTTGTGGATTTTTGGTAATCCATAAATACGGGGTGGTTTAACATGAATTGGTTTTATTTTCCTGATGATTTCTTTGGGCCATGATGTCACTTTTTTCAGTAATTTTCGGACTTTTTTTCTTATAATATACATCGTAGGGTCTCGATGTATAATTTGATATGTGGAACTGTCACATATGAGATCTTGCATTTTTCTGTTATACTCTTCTTTATTCATGATAACTGTTGCATTTCCTTTATCGGCTTTTGTAATAATAATATTTTTATTATTATATAACTTTTTTAGGGCAGTTATTTGTTTACGTGGCATATTGCTTTTTTGGAGGCTTAGCCTTGTTTATAATACTAGCTATATCTAGTCGCACGTTGTTGGCCATTGCTGGCGGAAGATCGTGGATACCCCATTCTACTTTCATCGTAATTTCCAGTTTAGGAATTTGTTTGGACGTGACGGCAAAGTTATGTCCTAGACTGAGAGCGTTCTTGGCTTCTTCAGTGAGTGTTTCAGACGATAGGTTTATGATCACGTGGTCTCATCGAAGTTGCGGTCGGGACTTCGTGTGCTGGCGTTGTTGTAGGAGTTCAAATTTCTTTAGGTGTTTGCTTTTTACTTTTGTGAATTCTTTTGTAGGGATTGTAACCGTTGGCTATAATCCCTACAAAATAGATAAAATACTACATAGGCCCCATTACTCCCCCTCCCCTAATACACAAGAATACAACATGACCATTTCTATTCCCTATATCAGAGATACATCGGAAAAGATAGCCAAAGTATTGTTAAAACATGGCCTTCGCACCACTTTCAAACCTCATGTCAAGCTGGCAACTCTGATCCGCTCGCCTATGGATAAACTTCACCCTTTAGCACACCCAGGAGTGTATGAAGTTCCGTGTAACTGTGATTTGGCCTATTATGGGCAAACAGGAAGATCAGTGAACATCCGCCTGGAAGAACGTGAAAGATACATTCGCTACTATTACTATTGCAAGTCGGGACTGGCAGACCACACTTTGGACACTCCTTCACACAGGATTAGATGGAGGAAAACGAATGTGCTATTTAGGAGTCATTATAGATCTGAAAGATTATTTTTTTAGTCAGCAATGGCTTTGAAGAATTCTCCCAACCTTAACAAATATGGTTGCATTAATTTGCCAAAAATTTGGGAGATGGCTATCCTAAGAAAAACTCCTGGATAACTACTGTTTTTTTTTTTTTTTTCCCGTTAGAGGGCGCCAAAAATAGGACTTTAGATCTTTTGTCTTTTGCAATTATATTGTTTCACTCACTCACTGTCACGTTTACACGTGTGTTGTGCTCTGATGATACTGAGTTGAAAATCAGCAAAGTATAAGCGTTAATAAAACATCTTTGTTGTTAAAAGTGTTTGTGGTGGTGTTAATACCGTGAAAAATAAATCATGAATATCCACCCATTTTCCTTCTTTTAAAGATAAACGCTCAACTTTGTCTCTACCTGGTGTGTATCAAGTTCCTTGTAACTGTAATATTTCCTGCTTTGTACAAACTGGATGCTGTATAGAAAAAAAGAATTCAAGAGCATCAATCATTCATTCAACACAACAAACCGGAGAAATCTGGATTAGCTCAGCACGGAATAGAAACAAGCCACAACATCTTTTGGTCCAAGACTTGCTTCCTACACAGATGTCATTATAAATAAGAATGTTTATTTAAAGAAAGTGTGGAGGCCTTACTTCAATGTCCTAACTTGAATCGTAATGACTGTATATCTGTATCAAAAATTTGGGAAAGTTTAATCAGGATAACACATTAATTTTTTTTTTCTACATTAATCTATTGTTTTTTAAGATTATTACATGAATTTCTGAATTAATATCTTTAATTTAATTATGACTGTGATAAAAAATGTGTACTCTTTTAATACTTAGAGCGTGGCTCATTCTTTTTGTGAATGATCAATTGTTCGTATTCCATCTTGTTTTTTTTTTTAAACTATTCCTATATAGCCACTGAAGATGGTCTGTAATATTCAGAACTGAAATATTTGGCAAATTAAATAATAATCTTGTGTAAAAGTGTATATATTTTATAATCCTAATGTCACATATCTTTAAAGAATCAATGTCATTAATCATTGTAAACATTGAATCACAAGTGATTCTTGGCAAACACCATCCATCACCATAAAAATCTTGCAGAATTTGTCCCATATAGAATTTTGATATGTCAGAGAGCCATCATGTGTTATGCAAGGTAATTGTCGTCCAGTCCCATCCTTTAAGTTATGTGATGGCCTTCCATGCTGTATCCTGTCAAAACTTTAGTGAAGTCCTGAAGTATCTCTGTGTATTCATTCCCCTTGTCTAACTCAGTGGTAGCATTATTATAAAATGTATGCAAGTTTTTCACACAATGACCTTCCCTTAGTAAACTCATGCCCTTCATAGCAATGTGTATTTATTTTGCATATGGCTCACACATGAAAAGTTATATTTCAATAATCTTTAATATAAATATATATATAATCATTAGTGTAAAATTGATGAAATAATTAAACATCATATTATTATTATATGGGCATCTCCATGGAGTCTGAAGACTTATCGCATACAATCTATCATACCTCTCCTTGAACTCATTAACACATTCGCAGCCAACTATGAATATACTCATAGTTGGTATATGAGCTACACAAGCCAGCTACGAGCATACTCATAATGATGCTTACTGCCGGCAACGAGATTATCATACTGACCTTGAAGAAGTGAAAATGCTTGGTTTGTGGAGCTAGCAGCAAAACTGTGTATACTCATAGATGGTGTATGCTCTGCACAAGCCACCTACGAGTATACTCGTGTGATGCTTACCGCTGCCAACGCGATTACTGTACTGACCTTGAAGAAGTGAAATTGCTCGGAGTACAGGAACAGACTATGCCGAAGTAGCGTGGCAGCGAACGTGTTAACAGACAAAGCACTCACAACTGACTCTGGCAATCCATTCCACTCATTCACCACTCTTCAAGCAAAAAGTCTAGTCCTCGCACACCTACTGACCACACCTTTATTCAACTTCCAGGGATGATCCCTGTTCTGGTTCCTCTAGCCAAGTGCTGAAACATTTCCCCTGCATCTATCCTATAAAATCCTTTAAGTAACTTAAATGTTTCTATCATATCCCCTCTTTTTCTCCAATCAACCATCTTCTACAATCCACACACACCTTCAATCTATCTTCATAGGGAACATTCCACAGGCCACTCACCATCTTGGTCACTCTCCTCTGAATCCTCTCCACCACCTCCTCATCCCCAAGAAATCAGGATCAGACTTGAGCACAGTAATCCAGATGTGGGCATATCAAGGCCTTATAAAGAGGAATAACAACTTCCTTATTTCTACTTGTTAATGTGTTCTTCAATAGGCAAGTAATCTTATGTGCTGCCTTAGCAAGCTTAGCAATATGTCCTCTAAACTTCAACTCTCTGCTACCACAAATCTTTAGCTTCATCTATTTCGTGGAGTACAGTACCATCGATGTGATACACAGATTGTAATCTATTTATTGCAAAATGCATAACCTTACATTTCTCGACATTTAACTGACACCCATGAACTTTTGCAATTATGACAGCCTGTTTAAATCTTCCTACAAGTTCACCACATTACCTTGATTAACTATTACTCTACCTAATTTCGCATCATCAGCAAACAACTGAATATTTCCTTTCAGGTTATATCCTATATCATTTATGTACAAATTAAACAGCAATGGTCCCAGCACTGAACCTTGTGGCACACCACTAGTCACTTGTTTTTACCTTGATTCTGCCCTTCGTATACCACTTTTTGATATTTGTCCAGCAGCCACCCTCTTATCCACCTAACCAGTGTCGTATCCCCATCTGTTCTAATTTGCATAACAGTGTTCCATGTGGTATTCTGCCAAATGCCTTTGCAAAATGCAGCTTTGCTGCATTTTGCAAAGCCACGTTGACCCTCATACAGTATCATATTTTTATCTACCAATTTTTGAATTCTGTTTTTTACCAATTTTTCTAGTACTACTTTTACCACAACTTCTAAGATACTGATTTGTCTATAATTTGCTACTCTAGTCTTAGAACCTCCCTTATGCAAAGGAATAATTTTGCCCTCTTTCCACTGCCTTCATACTCTACCAGATCTGAGACTGAAATTAAACAACTCAGTCAAAGGCATTGCCAGTTCCATTGACATTCTCACAAAACCCTAGCTGATATCCCATCTAATCCCACAGCTGTATTTACACTGAGATTCTCCAGTATCCTTAGAACCTCCATTTCATCCATCTGTGTTCCCACATTAGTGTCTGTCACATATATTAAAGCAGTAACCTCACTAGGACAATATATGCTTGCAAAGTGGTCGCTCAGTAAATCAACTATTTTATCTGTTTCTGTCTCCACGTGACCATCATCACTTATTAAGATTAATCTTCCATAGTTATTCTTCCCCTTATTGTCCACATAACGAAAGAACTCTTTGGGATTTCCTTTGATCTGCTCAGCTAAATTCTTCTCATAATCTAATTTTGCTTTCCTCAGCTGGTAACGTGTCATGTTGGTCACCTTTCTTGTCTGAGCCTTGTGCTGTTCTTGAGTTGCTGCTCACCTTTTTCTTTATATATCCTCCACAACATTTTCTTCTTCTGCAGCTCATGCTTAATGATATTATTTATCCATCTAACTCCTACCCGATTAACCATTTCTTACCCTATACTGCTTCCTCTTGATGACCCTTACTATATCCCATATACTACTAACATCCTTACCTTGCACTGTTTTATGCCATGGTACAGATTTAAGCTTTTTCCTAATCATATTATAATCACCTGCCTTGTAGTTCCACAAATACCTTTTCTTGATAAAATATTCCTCATGTTTTACAATCTACCAAGTCACTTTCACCAATTGGAGGCAATGTTGTTACCTTGGTTATGGATAGCTCCTCTGATTCTGTGACCAGGTCCAATACTCTCTCACCCCTAGTCCCTTCCATCACATGCTGCCTTAAGTAATTATCCCTCAGCAGGTGTATAAATTCTGTTTCCTTCCTGCCATGTGATCTTTCTTCTTTCCACTCTATATCTCCATAGTTGAAGTCCCCCATAATAATCACTCGACCTGTACTCATTGTACTAATTTGGTGATGCATGTCTTCCAGATCATCTGTGGAACTCTCTGGCCTATAGCAACAACCATCTTTATAATCTATTTTACTGTACTTAATCTCACACCAGATTGCTTCAGATGAACAGCCCCCCCCCCCCTGTGTCTCCTATTCTTTTTGGTTGCAATTCATCTCCTATCATCAACAGTATCCCCCCCCCCCATTCTATCTTCCCTGAAAATATTAAACCCTTCACATTCAATCCCTTTAACTACATCATCTGCTTTTAGCCAATTGTCACTAATGCCTATAACTTTTGTTGCACTAACCAATGCCAAAAATTCCTCCCTCTTGTTCCTGATACTTCTGGCATTAGTATATAGAAACAGCAACATCCCTTTATTCCCACCACTACCCACCTGTACTTTCTGAATTGACTACCCTATTCAATATTTTTGCTTGAGAGACTAGACTCCTCACTTAGTTATTCTCACACTCACTCACTTTGTGGATACCCTCACACAAACTCACTTGCTTCCTCCCTAATTGCTTGAGTTTCCCTGAATTTGCACGTCAGCATGATCACTCCTTGTACAATGAATTAATCTCATACCAGATTGCTTCAGATGAACAGCCCCCCCCCCCACACACACACCTGTCTCCTATTAAACTTCATGAATCTATGTATAGATTCATTAGCACTCAGTGCTCTCCTCTTCAGTTCACCTCTATCACAGTGTGGTAGGAGACTTACAGTTTTCACCTTCTCACTCTTTAGTTTTGCCTCTTCTAACAATTCCTTTACATCCTCCCTCATAGAATACTTCTCACCTCTCAAATCATTGGTACCAACCAAGACGTAATTTCCTTCTACTTACCTTTTTGTATCCAGATGGCATAGCTAATATCGTGAATTTTTGCTCCAGGGAAAGACGATTTCGAAATACTTTTGTTAAATACTCCCCCGATTACTGAGTCTCCATACATAATTTTCTTCTCCTTAACTTGTTTTTCTTGTTTGTTTGGTCAATTTTTATTATTTTTTTGGATCACTTGCTTCTTTCTTTTTTCGACCCTGCTTAACTCTTGCTGCTGCTGCAGTTTTTTATTTGTGCGCTTTGTCCTATGAAGGATAACATTTACGCGTGCTATTTCTTTATTGATATCCATTTCATTCTCCTCTATTGCCACTGCCACACGTTCAACTTCATGAACATCATTTTACGTCTTATAGTAGGTATTTGTTGCATTCTCGTCATCTAATTAGACACTCACTTTTGAAACACTTAATACATACTCTCTCTCTCCAGTTTCAATTTCCTTCCACATATTCTTTAATTTTCTTGACTCATACATTTTGCATGCGCTCCACTGAATAATATCTCACAAATTCAAATCGCCAGACAGTGTGGTCTTTGGTGTCATGCCAACAATATTGCAATAAATATCACAAGAAAAATGTTATAAATATACTGATACTCTAAAAACACAAAAATTTACACTAATATACTATAATACTCTAATTTTCCTATGAAAAATCACAACAAAACAGATAAAAATCACTTTATTTATTTATTTATTCGTATGGAGTTTCCTCCCTTCCCCCCCCCCCCCCCCCCCATCCCTATTGAGGCAAGTTGAGCCCCCTCATGGGGGGTTAAGCATTTATGACTGTAGATCCGTGTGTGTTCACGGGGCCTGTTTGCCTGCTTGCGGGATGAAAAACGCCAGATAAACTAAAAAACCCTACTGCCCGCACCTGAGACCGGCTAACTTAGCTATGGCTGAAGAAGATCCTCAAATTCCTCATGTCTTCGACGAGAATCGAACCTGAGATACTCCTTCCCCAGTCATACGGTTGTGAAGTGCACAGCCACTAGGCTAACCACGTGGACATAAAAATCACTAATTTCACAAGAGTGCTAAATTATACGACCACTCACAATATAAAACCAAAACTCAAAATATAAAACAGTCATAAAAGAGACACTCAAGAATAGACTACAACTGTATGTCTAGGTTGATTATTCAATCAGTTGCACTGGATATAGCATGGATGAGGTCTGACAGGTTTCCATTGTATGCAATTTGGGCACATTCTACTGTGATATGAGTAATTGTCTGGTGGGGTGATCCACAGTCTCAACTGGGTGAGGCAATCATGCCCCATTTGTAAAGGTGGTCTGCACATCTGCCATGATTGTTAGGGATTCTGTTAAGGGTACACCAAGTTTTCCAAATTAGGTCAAATCATTCCATTTCTTCATGCTTTCTGCATCAAAAATTTCCAAAATCTCTATTCTATCACTCCAATGATACTAATAGATTGATAGACACATAGGCTTTGTACTTTCCTTGTGAAATGAGATTATTTTACACTGATATATTGAAACAACAAAGTATATATAAAACAAAAAAATATATTGAACATAAAACATACATCTGCAGTCATTACTGTGGTCAATCAAGTCTTGGAGTCCATACATTGGATACCACTCATAGCATCTTCTGGAAAAAAAAAATCATAACTGTAAAGAAAAGCATCAGAAATCAATTAAATTTAAATAAATGTAGATGCAAGAAACTTCCCGAAATTTGGGAAACAGTAATTCTCAGAGATCCCAATTGAAGATGTCTCAATGACTGAGATGAAATTTTGGAAGAAATAGTTTTTAATTAAAATAGTTTTTAATCCTTTCCCAGTGCTGTTAATACTCCATTAAACCCCCCAACAAGTGATCAATGATTATCATGCATTCTTTCTACTGCCCTGAAATCTTCCCTGTGCTGAGACTGATGTTATAGTGCCAGCTCAGCTGAACATTCTTTTTTTGCCAAATTCTTAAGTTTTTGCTCTAGCACTCCCTCCCCATACACCTGAGTTTCTTCATCCATTGTAGAGGTAGCATTGAGTTCCATATTGCATACACCGGTTGATAGCTCTCTTAGTAAAACAGGCACAACAGTTTTACAATCCCTTCTTCGCCTGCCACCTACACTCCATACACATTCATTAGTTATTCTCTCCTATTCATTCTTTCTTTCTTTTACTTACAGTTTAATGATGGAATTGGTTTAGGCTGTCTTTAGCTTCTATAACCAGTTTCTTTTCATGCTCAGACTCAGTTTTCCATATAATACATGAACTCTTTTGGCCCACAGTATAATTTTCATAACTGACATCATCTTTATGCACACATATCTTATTCTTGAGAATCTGTTTTTAATAAGATTGCACATCTGTTTCATTCCTACTTCATTTTTTCTTCAAACTCTATAGGCATATATCAGTACAGGTATCCCTTGTTTAACGCAGATTTGATTATTGCGGCGAAATTAATTGCGGCTATCCCTTGATATATGCAGCAAGAGTTTTGATTAACATGCCTTTAAATTTACCATTCAAAATCATGCTCACTCCACGAGGCTGCTAGCTTCATGGTCATCCAAATTCTCTTAATGATCTGTGTGAGAATGTGAAAGTTTTATTTTTCCCACCAAATACGACATCATTGCTACAACCCAGGGGTGCTTAAGGGTCAAAGCTGTATAACTGAGAGGAGACCTCCACATAGCCTTTAAATGAACGACATCATTGCTACAACCCAGGGGTGCTTAAGGGTCAAAGCTGTATAACTGAGAGGAGACCTCCACATAGCCTTTAAAGGAATGCGGAGAACCGACCAGGGCTTCTGACCTAATATCCAATCCTCACCTTCTCGTGGTGCACCCTGTTGGGTATCTACTTTAATACTGAACGAACGAGGATGGGCTGGCAATTTGGGATTTAGCCGACCAAATTGTATTCTTATTGGTTAAACCAAAATAAAAAATGATGGTACAACATGACAAAATTTCATGCCGGCTGGGGCGTCGCCCGGTTAAACAAGGCCCCCGTTGTTTTCGCCAGGGAACCAGGGCAAACAGCGAAAAGTCAGCTACTGGAACAAATCTGAAAACAAACCCCAACTCAACATCACCAGAGTTAAAGATCGGTACTATCAATGTAAGAAGCCTGAATGGCAAAGAAATGGAGCTAGCTGAGGAATTAGATAAGTACCAGATCGACATAATAGGGGTGACTGAAACAAAAAAGACCAAAACTGGTGAGATCTTTCTGAGCAATAAATACAAAATGTTATATTCAGGCAATGACAATCAAGGAAAAGAAGGAGTAGCCATAGTATTCAACACAAAATACGAGGCTAATCTTCTTGAATGGCAGTCAGTCTCAAGTAGAGTAATGTGGGCAAATATGAGAATGGGGAACTGGACAATGAGACTTATTTGTGCCTATGGTCCCACAGAAGGTTCTACTAAGGTAGAAGTGGAGGAATTTTTTGAGGCTTTAGAAAAAGCAACTGACACAATGAAAAAGGAAAAGTTGGTCCTTGTTGGGGATCTAAATAGTAGAGTAGGAAATGATTGTGAGACATACAAAAATATTTTGGGAAAATTTGGAGAAAAGAGCAAAGCTAATAATAATGGCAAATATCTGTTGGATTTCTGCTCAGGACATGGACTGGTTATTACTAACACCATGTTCCAACATAAAAATGTGCACAAATTCACATGGAGAGAAGAGGCTAGGAATAAGAAAAGTCTCATTGACTATGTTATTGTTGATAGTGATGTTTTCTCCCTGGTGCAGGACACCAGAGTGTACAGAGGATTTCAAATTGGAAGTGATCACTATTTAGTCTTGAGCAGGATAAAATTGAATTTCATATTGAAAAGAATAACATGTAAGAAAGTTTTAAAGCGAATAAAAGTTGAGCAGCTCTCAGATGTGAACTGTAGACTAAAATACAGAAATATTATTGAAAAGAAAATGAAAGAGTTTGAGAACAGGAATCAAACCTTGGAGATTCAGTGGCAAACTCTGAAGGAAACATTGATTGATTCTGCCAGAGAGGCATGTGGTGAGGTTGTGTGCAAGGATAAAAAAATCAGAACTCCCTGGTGGACACAGGAAGTTAAAGAGGCAGTGAAGGAAAAGAAGAAAGCATATCAAAAGTTCCTGGCAAATAAGTCAGCTTTTACTCTTACAGAATACAGAGACAAATGTAAGAAAGCTAAACAGTGTGTAAAACTAGCTAAACAAAAGTCATGGGAGGACTTTGGCAAGAATATAGAAAATAAATATCAAGAAGGTGGCAAAATATTCTGGAGGTTGTTGAAGAAGCTTAGGAATGGAGGAAAGAGTGCTGTAAAAGGAATTAGAGATGATAAAGGTGAAATGAAAACAGGAGAAAAAGATATCCTTGAAGTATGGAGTAATTACTTTGAAAAACTGCTAAATGAAACAAGCAGTGATGACAGCACAGTGATAAAAAACACTGACCAGGCATGCAGTCAGGAATACATATCCATACTTGAAGTAGAAAAAGCCATCAAAGGCTTGAAATGTGAAAAGGCAGCAGGAGTAGATGATATTCGACCAGAAATGCTGAAGTATGGTGGTATAAGAGTCTTACAGTGGCTGCACTGCATAGTTCAGAAAGCCTGGACAGAGGGACGAATTCCCGATGATTGGAGTAGAGCTCTCATAGTACCCATATATAAAAAGGGAAATAAAACTGAATGTGAGAATTACAGAGGTATTTCCCTACTGAGTGTTCCTGGCAAGATCTATGCAAGAATACTTGAGAAACGGTTGAGAAGAATTGTGGAAGAAAAGCTTGGTGAAGAACAAGCTGGATTCAGGCCAAATAGAGGCTGTCAGGATCAGATCTTCACTTTACGACAAATAGTCGAGAAAGCATGGGAATATAACAAAGATCTGTATTTAAGTTTTGTCGATTTGGAAAAGGCATATGACAAGGTGCCAAGAGAGAAGCTATTCAATACGCTGCAGTTATATGGTGTCAATGGGGCATTATATCAAGCAATACTTAGTCTTTATTTGAGTTGTGAGTCAGCAGTTAGAATTGAAGGAAGTACAGGAAGATGGTTTAATGTTAAATCTGGTGTGAGACAAGGATGTACATTATCCCCTCTGTTATTCATTATCTATATGGATCACATTATGAAGGAATGTGGTATTAAACCTGATATCAAAATTGGAGATGTTAATGTCAGCTCTTTGCTTTATGCGGATGATGTTATACTTCTAAATAAATCCGCTACAAATCTGCAAGATTCTCTGACTAAACTGAATAGCTGTTGTAATAGATATGGTATGAAGGTCAGCAATAAAAAGACAAAGACAATGAAAATAGGCAGAATCATTGAAAATGTCAACTGTGTTGTGAATGGAGAACCTGTGGAACAAGTAAAACATTTCAGCTACTTAGGCACAATTTTTACTGAAGATGGTAAACTAAATATAGAAATAGACAACAGAATCAGCAAAGCTGGTATCGTGGGAAGTCAATTGAATAAATTCATATGGAATAAGAAAGAAATTAGTCGGAACACTAAATTAGCTGTATACAAAACTGTGTTCAAACCAATTTTAACTTATGGATCTGAGAGCTGGGTCAGAAGTAAAACACTTGACCAAAGACTAGAGACCGCAGATATGAGAGTCCTGAGAAAGATTAGAGGCGTGAACAGATGGCATCAATGGCAATATCATATTAAAAATGAGGATATTAGGAAAGAACTTGACATTGTCAGCATCCAGGAATGCGTTAGCAGAGCTAATCTCAGATGGTATGGTCACTTAAATAGAATGGGAGAGGAAAGATTAGCAAAACAAGTGTTCTCTGCCAGGTTGGCAGGAAAACGACCCAGAGGAAGACCAAGATATAGGTGGGTTGATACGGTACAAAGTGCCTTAGACGATAGAAATATAAGATCTGATAATGTTGGAGTCTTGACAAGTAACAGACTGATTTGGAGGAAAATTGTGGATAGGAAGTTAGTAATGATGTAATTTTTTCATGTAGTACTGTCATATCCTGTACACCCCTTGAGGGTACATGGCAGGAATTTGATCATGATGATGATGATGATGATGCTACAACCCATGGACATCATTGCAACTTTCAAAACCTATTTTCTTAAAAAGACATCCTCAAAGGCAGTAGAAACAACAACGGGAGAAAATGCGACTACACTCCACGAATTTTGGAAAAAATTTAACATTAAACACGCATTTGAGAACATTCATGACTCATGGGAGCAAGTGTCTTCTAGTTGCATGAAAGCTGTTTGAAAAAACCTTCTGCGAGAATGCGCTAATGACTTAAGTTGTTTTCAAAATCCTGTGAACAACGTGGTCAAAGAAATCATTGCAATTAGTGAAGACCTCGGTTTTGATGGTGTTGATGCAAAAGATGTTAAAGAATTATTGGATTCAAAAGATTTCAGTGGCAACGATCTTCTTGAAATTGAACAATGCAAATATGAAGATAACGAACAATGGAATGTGAAGATGAGGTTCCAAAGGAAATAACAGTCAAAGAACTGGATGGAATATTTCGCAGTTTAGAATCGCTTAAGCATCAAGTAATAGATATGGATCCAGATGTTAATCGAAGAATGCTTGTTTGCCGAGGTCTGGAGAGTCATTTTGCTTGTTATCGTAGAATTTATGCCAATAAGTAAAAACTAAAACTGTTCAAATGACTCTTTATAACTTCTTTTGATTAAAAAAAATTGCAGTAACTAATGTAGATACAAGTATTTATTAAACATTTATTTTGCATTCATTTTTTATCTTTCCTAAAAGAGTACCATATAAAACGAACTATTAGTACAGTAATCGATCAGGGACAAATTGTACTTTTTACCATTGATTATTAGATTTGATTAACGTGATTTTGAAATACGCGGTAACATCGAGGGATTAATTAACCGCGTTAATCAAGGGATACCTGTATTTCATCATTTAAGTGTTTTTTTAATGCTTCCCATGCACTGCCAATATCTTTCTCATCTACATTCAATACCATGGCAAACTTAGCTAATTGGTCATAATTAACTGCTTCATAGCATTAACTTTTTTTCTTTTTGAAAGGAACCCAGGTCACCACTACTTAGTTGATGTTTGGATAATTGAAGTTACTTATGATTACTTGTTGGCACCATCAGGTTGATTTGGCAATGCATTTTGTTTGTCAGCATCAATTAGTTCACTCATAATCTGTTAAAACATCCCACCATGCATCTGATCTTGTTAAGTTCTACCTCACACCAGATAGCTTCAAACTCACTACTTCATGGAAGTTGTTACTAATGATGCAATCATACCTTTGTATCCTAACTAGATTCACATCATCTGATATCATTAGCAGTATGCCAGTCCTCTCCTGTCTTGTCTGTTTTTCCTTAAATACTATTCACTTTAAATCTAGAAATATTTAAGTCTTATAAAGTCATCTATTTAAAAGTCTTAAAACATTAAATATATATGTAAATTTTATAATTTTTTCATAGGGATTTCATGAGTACAATAGTATAAAATATTAATCATTTCATATTTCTTTTTTAATACAGGTGACTGAACTTAAAATCATACATGCTCACATAGTGGAGTGGGTGGGTGGGTATACACAAAACCTGAACTGAATTTATGATAGAAACCATCATTATTTATTTATGATTTATTCAGGTATCAGCAATTATTGAAAGGTCAGAGTAACTATTATTCAATATTGAACTAGAAGATGAATTCTAGAGTGAGAGGCAATTCTCAATAAAACGAAATGGGAAATTGAACAGTTGGCTTATGTTTCCAATTCTTCTGTCTCCTAATGGATGATTCCATTAGGAGACAGAAGAATTAGACAAGACAGATGATATAAAGAAACAAGCATAAACCTAGTTATTGTTTGAGACCTAGACAGCAAAGTATGAAATCAATCCCAGATAGGAATTAAGAAGATTAAACATCGAATAGCTCTCAGATATAAACCACAGACTCAGGTATATAAATATTATTGAAGAAACCATGTAGTTTGAAAGCAAGAACCAAATCATAGAGTTATCTGAATGACAAAATCTGGAGTAAAGTTTCACTTAGCCATAGTAGAGATGGAAAAATATGAACATGGTGGACACAAGATGTAAAATAATCAGTCCACGAAAAGTATAAAGAATATAGAAAGAGACTGACTAGTTAGTATGTACATTAAAATATAGAAAAGCATCAGAAATCAATTAAATTTAAATAAATATGGATGCAAGAAACTTCCCAAAATTTGGGAAACGATAATTCTCAGAGATCCTAATTGAAGATGTCTCAATGACTGAGATGAAATATTGGAAGAATTAAAATAGTTTTTAATCCTTTCCCAGTGCTGTTAATACCCCATTAAACCTCCCAACAAATGATCAATGATGTGAAGATAGGGATCATCAGGTAAGCAGTTTGCTCTGTTCTGAATACAACTAAGCATTCTGAGGGAGGTCTTAAGACCATCATCCAAAATGTAGGAACAGTATTCCAATGTCAGGCATACTGAGCTTTATAAAGTGACAGGAATTGTACATATATGGATTAGTCAGTAATACTGTTAGCAATACAGTTTGGAACAAAAGAGAATACCAAGCTTTTCTGGAGGCTGCAGAAGCTATAGACTTAATATGAATATGCTGGGATAAGTTAGATGTGAAATCTAACCCAAGAAGAGAAAAACTGATCCTGTTTCTTATTCTCTGGTGCATCAATCTGAAGATTGGTTAGCTATAGCAGCATGTCATAACATCCTTCTTGTGACTTCTTTTTTATCTCTTCATAACACTTAGCGCTTGTTAGCATCATTGTGAAATTCTTGGTCTGCCTCGCAACCCCTTTCCTTCTACAGGTCACATTAATCACAAACATCCATGCCATCAGTCCCCCATGCCTCAGCTGGTGTCCAATTAGGCTTTTTCTTCTCTTATTGATGTGGTTCTTTAGTGACTGCTTTTCATGAACTATATTGAGAACTTCCTCATTGCTTTTTCTTTCCGTCCAACTAATTTTTTGATGTCTTGTTTTGTTAGCATCCAGGCCTCACAATAGAATGCAGTGCTCCATATGCTGGTTGGCAAGCAGAATATTCTCATCTCTAGAAAGAAAGTTTTTCTTTCTAGAGATGAGACAGAGTTGTGTTTTGGTGACATTAAAATTCACCAAGTTTTTCTTACCCCATTTGAGAATGGTGAGGATATTATTGTTAACATTATTAGTTAGAGATCTTCAAGGGTTAATTAACTGAGCACTACGAGGTTTTGAAAAATGAGAAATGAAGAGCTAGAAAAAATTATTACATATTATTATTATGTAACACCTGCAGGGAGTCCAAAGACTCATTGAGGGAGGCCACCTACTCTACAACTCTTCGTCTCCTCCAACCACAACTACCTTCATCATGTACACCAGTGTTTCTCAAAGAGGGGTCTGCGAAAGGGCTTCAGGGGATCCATGGCAATTTCAATTTTCGGCTATGCATCATTAACGCATGGAATAAAATTTTGAGAATAAAAGTTTGAGATCGTAAAACGTTCCT
The DNA here is from genome assembly GCF_054136105.1 of Typopeltis vanoorti. Taxonomy (NCBI): domain Eukaryota; kingdom Metazoa; phylum Arthropoda; class Arachnida; order Uropygi; family Thelyphonidae; genus Typopeltis; species Typopeltis vanoorti. Next base: position 31,710,456 of record NC_143551.1, read on the forward strand.
ATTGTATCACTGAATAAGGTAGAGAGATATCTGCAGGCTGTGCAATTAGAGACAACTGGCACTAACTAATGAATCGCATGACCCATCCCACATAAAATGCTGTATAGTATTATGTATAGACTGTATAGACAACAAAACCATACGGTGTACCGGCAACATATGGTTTTGTTTGAGTGAACGTGTTAAAACTAAGAAATATATAGTGAATGTCTTTCAGATATTATATAAGGAATTTGGTTGAAGAGAATTAGCATTTCAACTGAACTGTCGGCTTGTCTTTGTCAATTAGTAGCATGATCTTTTGTTACTACTGCACCAATCATATGAACGTCTTCATAGCTGCTTTATCTCTACTGGCCTACCATTGCTGTCTGTTTCGAGTTCTGCTTTCACTAGCCATTTGTTGAAGGACTGTTCGTTAAACATGGTAATTTTTTAGCTTTCAAATTCTTAAGTATGGATCACTGGTTAAAGTCTGGATTTTTAAAATGTGCAAAAGAGAGGAACATAGTAAATACAAGTAGCTGTCAGCAACAAGAAAATGTTGATAAGGTATCTGGATCAAGTGAAATTGATAAGTGTGTGTCATCTGACATCTCTAAAGAACAGACTAGGAAGAAGATGAGAAAACTTCGTAAGTATGATATAAATTACTTGAAATGTGGATTTTCATGGACGGAAAATGAAGAGGAACCTATTCCACTATGTGTAATTTGCAGTGAAACTTTAAAAAATGAAAGCATGAAACCATGCAATTTAAATCGCCATTTTGAATCGAAACATAATGAATGCAAGGACAAACCTGTCAAATTTTTTCAAAATAAACTAAAAAATTTAAAAGAATCTCAATAAGTGATGTCGATCGTGTCAGGAGGTGAAAACATGAAGTCTTTAGAAGCTTCATATCGTGTGTCGCTATTAATAGCAAAAAGTGGTGCAGTGGAAACAATTGGTGAAACTTTGGTCAAGCCTGCAGCAAAAATAATAGCGGAAATTATGATCGGAGATAATGCAAAAAGATCTTTTGATCAGATTTGCTTTTCAAATAGTATCGTTCATCGAAGAATCACTGAAATGGCTGAAAATATAAAACAAACATTGTTATCCGATATACGTCAGAGTCGTTATTATGCGTTGCAGGTAGATGAATCCACCGACATTACAAATTTTGCAAATCTTCTAGTGTTCGTTAGGTACGAAAAAAATCAAAAAATTCATGATGACCTTTTATATTGCCAACCCTTGCCAGAACATACAACAATAGAAGAAATATTCAACAGTATAAATACCTTTATGCATCAAAACAAACTTGATTGGAAAAGTTGTGTTGGAATAAGCACGGACAGAGTGAAATCCATGGTCGGATCTAAAAAAGGGCTTGTTTCAAGGATTTAAGCTGTTGCACCAAATGCAAAGTCGACACACTGCTGCATACACAGGGAGGCTTTGACTACACATATGATGTCTACAGACCTAGACATCATATGTGTAGGAAAAGATCTTTTAAGAAAAGTTCTTGATGAAGGTGTAAAAATCATAAATTATATTAAAGGCTGTCCTCTAAATGCCAGACTTTTCTTTCAACTTTGCAAAGAAATGGGAAGCAACTATACACAACTTCTTTTCCATACCGATGTTCGTTGGATTTCTCGTGAATGGCTACCCGCCAAAAAAAATCCAAAACATATTGAAACCAATACCCCCCTTCGCAACAAGGATTACTCTAAATCCATCACCATTCCCTATAAAAGTCCTTACTCATTTATTTGAACTTCGGAACGAACTACAAGTTTTTCTTGATGAAAAGTTTGAATTGAAAAAGCATTTACATAATTGGAAATGGCTCAGTCAATTAGCATTGCTTTGTAAAGATAAATTAAGACTATTTACTGTATTAAATAGTCTTAATTTATCTTTACAAGGCAAGGAAATTTCTATATTTCATGTCCAAGATAAAGTGAATGCCATGTTGGCAAAAATGAAGTTATGGCAAAAGCGGGTTGGTAATGCAGAATTTGACGCGTTTCCATCACTTCATGAATTGCTCGCAAGTTCAAATGAACAAATTGATGATGATGTGAAAATTACTATCATGCAGCATTTAAAAAGCTTACAAATGAATCTAGAAAAGTATTTCCGTGAATTGGACATTAACATTGAGTGGATAAGATACCCTTTCAATAAAAACAAATTTATGCCAAAGGGTCTATCATCAATAGAAGAAGAACAACTTTTAGAACTAGCTTCTGATGGTTTCCTAAAAAATAAATACAGTGAGAATATGTTATCATCATTTTGGCTACAAATACAGAATGAATTTCCTGAATTAACAGATAAAGCTCTAAGGTTCATTTTTCTATTTCCAAGTTCATATCTGTGCAAAGTTGGATTTTCGGCCCTTGTAGATATTAAGACGAAGAAGAGGAATCGCAATATAGATGTCGAACCGCATCTGAGATTGAAATTAACAACTATAGAGCCAAATTTTGCTGAAATTTTATCTCACCATAAGCAATTTCACTCCTCTCATTGATGATAAATTATTTCAAGTAACTAAAACTTTATAGTATCTTTATAAAGTTTGTTCTATTAAAAATAAATCATATTTTTTGTTTACATGAACATATAAATTCAAATAAAATAGATATTTAATTTTTTAATATTTTAAATCAATTTATTAATTTTAGTTAATTTATTCATTTTAATTAATTATTTTATTTATTTTTAATTAATTAGGGGGTACTTGGTAATAATGAAAATTTAAGAATGGGTCCATGGATATCTGAAGTTTGAGAAACACTGATCTACAACAATGGCATCTACTGCCACCCACCACCACCACTAGTATTTTCACAGACAACCACAAACATCCATGCCAACAACAGCAGGATTCGAACCTGCAGCTTTTGGCTGGAGAGCGGATATGCTAACCACTCGGCCAATCAGGCTGGCAAAAAAAATTATGTGGCTCCTTTAGGGAGTCTAAAGACTCATAAGGGAGGGCACCTACTCTACAGCTCTATGTCTCCACCACTCAATTCACCAACTACATGAACACCATCTACTGCTCACCACCACCACTAGTATTTTCACAGACAATCACAAACATCCATTCCAATGGCGGGATTTGAGCCCGCTAACCGCTCGGCCAACTTGGTCAGGATTAAGACATAAACTTATATGAAATAAATTTATCAGCTGTAAAATTTATGCCTAAGTTTCATAGGCCTTATGCCGGTGATATTTACACTACATACCATCTTTACTAAACATAAAACATAGTTTTTTGGAAGAAGACTAAACTTTTACATAAAAGTAGATTCTTATAGAGCATTTATATAAGTAGAGCTCTGATACTTTTCTGTATCGACCAAACTTAAACAGATCTTGATGGCCTTTTGGTTATTCCCTGTATCAGAAATATTATTATATCATTTTTAAGCAAATTCCCAATTATTATATCGTTGTAATTTTTTCTTCAATAATTAGAAATTTACTGATTGTCTGTTGTTCTATTGACACCGTAGTGGTACTTTTTGAAATTGATTCTTTTATTGTAATTTTATTTTTTGTTCCATTGTCATTATTATACACAGGATTTCTGCAATACTTAGATGAAGATTTTACAGCTAATAAATTTATTTCATGTGTGTTTAAGTTTCCATCTTTAATTTTTTTCTAAGTATGTCAGTTTACATACCCATATTAAAGCAGTGAAAATGAGGAGTAGAGTGTACTGTCATCTGTAAAGATATTAATACAATTTGTCAGAAAGAGAATGTCATTGATGTATTGGAGAAAGAGCATATAGGTGAAAGCACAGAGCCCTGGGATATACATCAGCATTGATTGGAAAATCTAATGAAAGAAAGCCATCCACCATGACCTACAATGAGCGACCAGAGAGGAAGCTGGCAGTCCATTTACAAAAGGAAGAAAGTCTACCATAAGATGTTAGCTTTGTAAGAAGGCCACAATACTACACTCAATCAAATGCCTTGGAAATATCAAGATCAACCACTTGAGTTTCTCCGAACTTTTAACTTTTCCATATCCTGCATTCAGAGGTGTGTGAAGGTTGGCTAGTAGATCTGCTGTCGATCGTGAATGGTAGACTCCATATTGATCATCACTAAATAATTAGTGAGTCATCCAGTAGTGAAGCAGTTGGTTGTTGATTATCTTTTCCATTATTTTTGAAAGTACTGAGATCAGAGCAGTAGGGAGTAGTTTGATGGTTGAATTTCATCTCATTTTTTGGAGACAGTTTGGATAAAAGCTTTTCTGATGTCCTCCCGGTGAAATTTCAGAGGAGGCATGTATTGAAGTTTGTGGAATTGTGCGAAGAGATCTACCTTATCATCTATATGAGAGTTGGAAGAAAAAAATGCTAAGAGGTTCTACCTTATCTTTAGGATATGCAACTTCTGTTCTTCCACATTTCAACCTCTTTCACATCTTGATTGAAAAAGGTGACATATCCTAAAGATAAGGCAGAAACTTAAAAAAAAAAAAAAAAAAAAAAGGTTTTGTAAGGACCAAATGCACTAAGCTTGTTGCTTGTCAAAATGGCAGTGTTGACCCTTGTGAGGTGACAAGCTTAGTTCATTTGGCCCTTTCAAAGCCCATTTGTTTGCAGTTGTTACATGCTGTCATGTAAGCTGAGTTAGTGGCTGAAATTTTTACCTGAGCCTTAGTTTAATGCCTTAGTTTTATTTGGCTTGGATTGCTTTGCCTCAGTTGTTGGAGAACTAGAGTTTAGATAAGGATCGAGAGTTCTGAATGAAGTGGGGAATAAATGCACTCATCCCAGTAGCATCAGGTAGTGTTTTTACCTTTTTCACAACAATATAATCTGATTTCTGTATTTTCCGTTAGGTGAATTGCACATGTACACTCTTGTTTTATGTTGTTGAAAGAAGTAGTTCTTGACACAAAACTCCAGCATCCTTTTTTCTGCTATTTACCTCAGTCCTAAACCAGATTTTCCAATGATGCCATGTTGTTCTTTTTTCTTTCACATTTGCATTTCATTTATAATCAATATAAAATCTCTCTTATCAAAACTGTACACTAACTTGTTGCAATCTACCATGAAATTCCTCTACTTCATCTTCACTTTCGTCTATAGTAGTTGCATACACCTGTGTGAGTGTGACATTCACTGGATATGCCTTTATTTTGATTTGGATTATTCTGTTGGACACTAGGTTTTCACTCAAAATGTACTTGTCATATCTATGCTCTTCTAACTATGAATGCTACTCTCTTTCCCAGTAACCATTTTGATGCCTTTCGACCTGTCTGTGTCCCATCTACAGCACTATATCTCAGCAACTTAAGCCAATGTTCATAAGATTTTCTTGGTAAAATAAATACAGAAATTGTTTGCCGTTGCCTTCTTCTGTGTTTGCAGTAGATCTTGACTTTAGGGATCACAGGCTATCTGCCATAGGAGGCCCTACTTGGAGAAAGTAGGGTCTCCTACTTGTCTGGAAAACTTGCAGTTTTTCAGGCATCATAACCTGCTTTGTCTTAAGTTCACTATCCACCATATTGAGATGTGCATCCAAATTGGGGAGGTAACAAATGATACAAAAGTTGATAAATATCCAAGAGGAACACAATAAGGAGCACATACCAAAACTTGATGTAAAAATAGTTGTGTTGTTAGAATGATGTGCAAGCTTCAGCTCAGAAATATAATAGAATGTTAATACCACATTGGATCAACTTAATAGACTAGTGTTGTAAACCAGTGAGAAAAAACACAGGAATAAAAAGACAATGACACTGAAAATAGGCAGAAACATTGAAAACCTCAACTGTATCCTGAATGGTGAACCTACAGAACAAGTAAAACATTTCAGTTATTTAGGCACAATTTTTAGTGAACATGGCAAATTGAATATGGAAATAGAGAACAGAATTAGTAAAGCTTATATGGAAGGAAGTCAGCTGAAAAAATGTATATGGAATAAGAAAGAAATTAGTCAAAACACTAAATTAGCTATATACAAGACTGTTCAAACCAATTTTAACTTATGGATCTGAGAGCGGGATGGGTTAGAAATAAATACTTGATCACAGACTGGAAACCTCTGATATGGAGAATTCCGAGAATGATTAGCGGAGTCAACAGATAACATCAATGGCAGTATCACATTAAAAATGCAGATATCAGGGGAAAAACTTGCCAATGTTGGCATTCAGGAATTTATTAGTATCACAAATTTCCTCTAGAAGAGGAAAGATTAGCAAAATAGTTGTTCTTTTCTAAGTTGGCAGGAAAAAGACCCAGAGGAAAACCAAGATGTAGATGGATTGATACAGTAAAAAGCACCTTAAAAGACAGAAATATAAGATCTAATATTATTCCGAGTATTGACAGATAATAGATTAATTTTAAGGAAAATTGTTGATCAGAAGTTAGTAATGGCATAACTTTCTTATGTAATACTGTCATGATTATCCTGTATACCCCCAAGGGTACATATGAGGAATTTGATTATGAGGATGATGAAGCCTACATAACTCTATAATAGTTGTTACCTTACTAATCTTTTACTGCTTGTTTGTCTTTTGGTTTTCTTTGACGTCACTTGCATGTGGATGTCATAAAAATAATTAGTGTTAATTACAACAGCATATTAAGGAAGGAGACGGATTGTTAAAGAAGCCATCGATGTCAACTGGTGTTTGTTTCTGCGTGTAAGCGTCATGGGTGTTTTTACCTTACTAATCTTTTACTGTTTGTTTGTCTTTTGGTTTTCTTTCCTACACCTGAAGAAGTGTTATGTAAGCAAGACAAAACATTTGTCTTTAATAAACTAATTATTTCTGTATAATTTTGGTTTACTGCCTTATAAGCTGTCATACATTTCACAAACCCCAACTCATAAGTTGCAAAACCTATATCTCATCACTTCTAAAAGTGTAGGCAAAAAAATTATTGCTTCAGTCATGATTCTAAATTGACAAAGTATAATAATACACATTATACTTTGCACAGTTACATATATATTTTGTATGATAACTTCATGCACATTTGCTGTTTGTACTGAAACTTGAGCCAAACAGCATGTTGTTAAGATGAAATTATCTGTTTATTTGCAATTATTACATTTTGAGGTAATGCCAATTTTTGATGTCCATTCCTGTTATATCTTTGTGTTTTTTTTTTTTTTTTTGCAATTGTTGTGCTTTCTGTTTTACTAAATACACTAATGACATTAACACGTTCGCTGCCAACTACGAGTATACTCGTAGTGGGTAAACCTGCTTCACAAGCCAGCTACGAGTATACTCGTATGACGCTTACCGCCGGGAACGAGATTATTGTAGTGACCTTGAAGAAGTGAGAATGCTTGGCTTGTGGGGCTAGCATCAAAATTGTGTATTCTCATAGACCGTATATGCTCTGTACAAGCCAACTACGAGTATACTCGTAGGACGCTTACCTCCGGTAACGAGATTATCGTACTGACCTTGAAGAAGTGAAACTGCTCGGCGCAGGGGAACAGACCATGCCAAAGTAGCGTGGCAGCGAACGTGTTAATACACTAATGTCAAGTGTGATATTAGTGTATTAATGTCAGAAATTATATAAATTTCTGGATGACATTTTAATTAAATTGAGAGTATAATTTCATTCTTAAGATATTTGTTTAATACCCAGTATAGTTAGAAAATGTATGCATTAAGACTTTATCAGTAACTAAATAAGAATATATTGTTCATTAAAACTGTAATTTTTAAAAAGCTTCAATTGCTTAACTACTGTAAATGTATTGCAATCTTTTCTTGAGTTTTATTTCGATGCATTTCCATATATGTTTTCATAAAAAGTTCATGTTTAATGAAATGTTTGTCAACAAAGCAGTTATAATTTATTTAAAATTATGGATCTAAGATAAGATTATTTCTTTATTAGATTTAATTCGTCTACCTACATTATACGTGAGTTTTGTGGAGGATCAGTTCATGAGTATATTTGCCATTGCCCTTCCATACACCAATCCTTTCAAGTAAGCATTGTCTTTGTCATGAAATGCCATTTGTTGGTAGTCTGTATAGTCTACTGGAGTTTGCACTAATGACAAAAATAGAGCGTTATTAAAAGCAAGCACTAATAGAAAGCATTGAATATAAAAATATATTCATGATAATTTGAGATTTTTATAAAATTGAAAGTTAGAAAATATTTACAGCTTGTACATTGTTGTATATCCATATTTCCATTTTTATGTTAATAGTTAGCACCCATTTTGATTTAAGATAGTTTTATTTAGATCAAATTCAGAGTGCAGAGGATATTTTAAATTATGGCTATCTGGTAGTCACTGTTACTTTTGTGTTTTACTGTGAACTATTTATCCAGATTATAGGATTTATCTCTACTTTATGCATGACTAAACCTTTTTTTTTTTTTAATAAAAAAAAAGGCGACCATGTATTTTTTCCTTTCATTTTAAATAATCCATTTCACTTAGTGGGGAGAAGTTTATAACTATATGTTGTTAATAATTCCTGACCCAAAATTTAAAAATAGCATCATTCTTTGTAAAGCAAAAGCTTTAACAATAATGTTAGTTCTTAATTATAGATAATTATAACTGTGTGTATTATACAACTTAGAAAGCCCCTCATCCTCAACAAAAAGCATTAGCTGAAAAAACATCAAGGTTGCTGTCTCTACATATGCTAAACCAGCTTATTATATTAGTCAGTCAGTATTTTAAAGCCAGATAAGAAACTCGGATATCGAAATCTAAGAGTTTCATGCCGAAGAACTTTTCGGCGAGTCCAAGCGTCAGCTTTCGATCTCCGAGTTTCTTATCCGGCTTTAAAATAACGAGGGATTTATTATCCCCTTAACTTAATTTATGTCGCCAGAAAAAATAGCCTCTTGGCTCTTTATTGCAGCTTATTATATATTTTGTATGATAATGAAATAAAAGTTAACTATTAATATGCTTGTTTACTTACTTTATTTTTGTTCTGGAACTATTGCAGCAGTTGACTTCAAGTTTACTTGCACAGTCTTACATACAGAATCAGAATGGAATGAAGGTTTTTAATCATTTGAAATAGTTTTGCTGTCTGGAATGTTTACTTATAGTTAAAAAAAAAAAAAAAAAGTGTTTTTATTGTTGTTAGTTGATTTTTTCCCCTTTCCCATGAATGCTATCCTAACAGATTCATATTAAATATTTAATTGATTTGGTGATTTTTTTTTATATTAAATTGTTAAAAAAAACTGGTCATCAAATTTCATTTTAAAATTGACAGAGTTCAAGTAAGTAATGAATTGTTTAGTCTTTTTGTTTTAGAGTTAATAGTTTTTTTGTTTTTTGTTTTTTTAGAATTTTACAAATAGATTATGTAATGATAGATGTTATTCTTTTTGCTTCAGATTTAATCAATTTACAGTTGCCCTTGCTCATCATGTAATATCCATGTGGTTCCTCAAGTGCAGAATTCCATTCAGACGAGACTTTGTTAGTTTTTGCATCAAAGTAAGCTTATAAAGATGAAAGTTGAATAAAGTTATTTCATATTTCTTGAGTCTATAATATTCTTGGGGAAGAAATTGTACAGAATATACATTTTTCTTGGGAGTAAGGGAATAGTAATTTGAATTTGCACTAAAAGGGATAAAAAAAAAATGGTGCCATTTCTTGTTATCTTAATGCATTAGCATAGTTCTTAAATAGAGAAACATAAAGGAATTCGGTATGTAAAGAACTATATCAACCCAATAGAAAATAAAAATCTAAGCATTATTTAATGGGGAAAAAACAGCATTGAAAAGAGTTAATACGTTATACTTGTTTTTTATACCAATTAGTTTGTTCATTATTCCATTTTTGAATACTAATAAGATTTGGAGTTGATATAAAAGAGATAACTAGTTCTTGTTAATATAAGTGACCCAAGCTCTTTTGACCTAGCCATCACAGTTAAACTTATTATAATTATCGGCCTCCAAGGTGTCACAAGAGTCATCATGGAAAGCCCACCTTGGGCAGCAATCTGTTATACCACTTCTTAATCAGACAATGAATTCCATGGTCCATTCACCTTCCATACAAAAAAGCCACTTCTGATCCCCTTACTCTTACCACCTTGTTTTGCAACTTCCAGGTAATTTAAATTATTGGTTTAAATGAATGATCATTATTTGTATTTACTCTCATGTACTATAATAGTGGTACATAATTCAGTTTATATCATTAATATCTTCCTTTCAACTCGTTTTCCTCGATATGAATCTGTTGTTTGTAATAAGTATAGAGGTAATAAATGGGCATAACAATCTTGACCAGTCCTAAATCTGTTTAACCAACTCTAGAGATGTTGAGGTCAGAGAGGGAAGAATGCGGTTTATCATATTGAAGAAACCACTTTGCTTCAGGAGAAAGAGGAGGCAAGGGATCTTTGTGGTTAGAAAACTGAAGCTCAGGGGACACCATGAAAGTTGTAAGAGTTATCCAGAAAATTACTGCTATAATGCGAAGAGTATGGGTAAGAAGTGATACTTCTACTGCATAAGGTATTAATTGGACCTCATTTGGTTTTTCTGTACACTGGTTTGGTCACCTGTATTTGTGATTTATTTATCTATTTATTGTATCAGGGAAATACAATAAATTATTAAGCAAAACTATATACAGGCTGAAAGTCCAGTTAACCAGTCAATGTCACTGTTTGGGAGTAAATGCAACTTCCTGAGGCCTCCAAGAAAGAACTGTTTGGGGCAGTCATCAGTGATAGGATGCATAGTGTGCACAGCATTACACATGCAAAAGGGTGACTGTGAAATTCCCCACAGATGTAATACGTGGTCATAGCAATCTTGCCCAGTCATAAATCTGTTTTATCAAACTCTAGAGATGTTGAGGTAGATTGAATTCTGGCAGTTTGATAGTTGGATTTGTGATCAAGTACATGTTTGTAATTCATTCCAGAGTCTTTTCCACCAGTTCTGGAGACCATCATCTGGTAATTCCACAAGCCATATGGGAGATCTGGAGGCAAGATTGTGGAAGAGATATCTTGATAAATAGGAAGATACATGTTATTTCTGATTTTCTTTATTTCTTTAATGATAGGTTCTTCTCTTCTGAAGCATGGAGAAGTAATGTGGGGATAGAACAGGTAACCATGGAAAATGAGTAGATCGTAAGATACTGGAGATGGTTCTCATGTGCTGATGTTAAGATCTGTGTCTTTGAGTCATCTGGTGACTTCAACTCCAAACTGGTGAACAATACTCTGTAACAGGGATGATTAGAGCCAGGGCTGCTGTTCTAAGAATCGAGACATTACAACCTCAGGTTGTACCTGTCAGCTTGTTTATGCTGTTGTTCTTGACAGGTATCTTTCACCTACCAATTCCATCAACTATCTTTCACTAATTTTTTCCCAAATGTTTTTGGTAAGTTGACTGTAGTCAAGTGTGACATCAACGTAACAAGGATTACTTTCATGGATTAGTGTCCTGTTGCAGAAATGTATTTTTAGTTTTCTGTGAGCTTTGTGATTATTTAAGTGGAAAGCTGAACCAACAGTTTTGCTGGGATTATGAGATAGTTCCAGGCTTTCAAAGTAATTTTATAGTGAGCTTAGATCTTGCTCGGTGTTTCATCATTGCCTTGGAAGATACTGTGGAGATTGCTATGTCTTTAGCATAAATAACTTCTGACTAGCTGTTAGAGGGATATCACTTGTGCACAGGTTGTGAGGACAGATCCTTGTCGCAATCCATCCTGTAGAATAAATGCTCTGCTTTTTTTATGAATTCAGATGAACCTTTATTTTTTTATTAGACAGCATTTGTTCTAGTTTTTTTTTTTTTTGAGTTTTTAGATTGTTTTAGAGTTTTTTTGGAAGTTGATTAATTTAGGTGCTTTATACAACTAAATTAATCAACAATGTCATAATCTGATGTTAGGTCTATGAAGACAGTACCTGTTTTTAAACCCTTTTGGTATCTAGCTTCTGTATAGGTTGTGAGAGCTAAGACCTGGTCGCAGCAGCTTCTGACAGGCCTAAATTCAGCCTGTTCACTGGATAAGATGGCTTCTAATTTTGGAGAAATTCTAGAGAGGATGATCTTTTCAAAAAGTTTGTAAGGAGTGCAAAGTAATGCTGTAGGGTGGTAATTATTAGGGTCATCAGTTGACTTATAGATTTTGGCAGGGCTATTATCTTTGATTCTTGCCAAAGTTTTGGGAGCTGTTCATTTATTATTGTGGAGAAGAAATTATATAGCCAGTATTTTGCTCTTGAGCCAAGATGAGTAAGAAAGTCTCAAAGGATGTCATTAACATCTTTGACATTCTTTGAGACATCATAGTGATGGCAAACCTATGACATGCATGTCAGCACTGACACACTTGAGGGTTTCAGGTGACACACCTTGGATGTTGAAAAATATTGGTATTCTGATAAAAAAAAAACTGCGATAAATCGTGTAAGATCGCTCTCAGTTAAGGCGAAGGTAGGTTTGTTCATTGAAAGAACTTTCTACCAGTAGTCAGCAACAGAAAAGTCATTAAATGCAATGTAAGTTTGTAATTTCAGTTCATTAAATGAATTGTATAATATGAATTCATAGATTTTATATCAATGTCCTATTAATTAAAGAGCCTAATATGATATGTATAAGTCACCATCTATGATTATGTAGTTACATTTATAATGCATTTATGCAAGTGGCACATCAACAACGTCAATATTTAAAAAAAAAAAAGAAAAAAGTGTGACACACCTGGATAAAAAGGTTCGCCATCACTGTCATAGGAGCTTTACATGTTTTAGTTATTTTAAGTACTGTATCAATTTCATCTATAGTTTCACTGCATTGGAATTTGCTGTAGATGTATGACTTGATAAGAAACTTTTTAATATAGATAATGGATTTCTTTTTTGGTATCTGTGGGGGAATTTTGGATTTAACTTTTTGTGCAATATTGTTAGGGTTTACTGTAGTCCTGTTTGAAGTGTTGGTGCCTCCCAGTCGACAGAGCACTGACCAAGTCTTGTGATCTTGTAAAGTTGAAGTTCATTTCTTCATGTTCATGAGCTCTTCTCCATCATCCAAAGAGCTGAAGAGAACAGAAATGATTTCTGGATGATTCTGTTGTTAATACTCTTTCAAAAGACTACTATTTTCAGTTGAACAGCACTGTATGTAGATTTTTCTGAATCCTCTCAGGATGTGTTTCTTTCCACGTGATATGAGAAGTTTAGTAAATCTTTCATAGTTATCAACTGCAGGTGGAATTAAGCCAATGTTGTTTTCAATGAATTCAATTAATTTTGACCAGTTTGCATTCCTGAGATTCCATTAGGGTAATGAGAAGCTATTTATTCTGAGGATTATAAGTCCTGCACTAGTTAGACAGGGTCTGTGCTGGCTGTGGATAAAAAGAGATAGTACTTGATAAGTTGAGGTGATAGAGATTTTTTCTATATCAGTGGTGGTAAAACAGAGGTCAGAGGTTGTCTCTCAACTCCATCTTCCAGATTTAAAGGTTCTGGGTTGCTTGCTGTCGTAGAGGAGGTGGAGTTGTTTGCTAACATCCAGGCTGTTAAGTTGCAGGCCTGGGTTGGCATCATTATTGTACCCCCCCATAGCATACAATGTGAGTTGAAATCACCAAGGATGATGCCAGGATGGACTGACTGAGGAAGTATAGACCTAGGAAAGTCAAGTAAAGTAGGCTTATATACATTGTAGATTGAGAAGTCGTCAAGCTGGATACCAATGAAAAAAGTCACTTTGTGATAAGGATACATTAGAGAGTGTGCAGAGGCATAAGACTGTCATTGATTTCATCTGTTTGTTCCCTTAATTATTCAATTAACTGCCATTATATATAGTCATCTCTCATCAAGTGTCTTATTCCAACTCATCTCTCAGGTCCATTAGTTAAAATTTATGAACTCCGTCATATATACCACCAATTAAATGCTCTTTAGCTAATTTCTTTTATTCCACATATTCTAAAAATTATATCTAAAGAGCTGAAATATTTTACTTAGTCTACAGGCTTTCCATTGATAATACCAATGTTTTCTTCCTTATATATACATGTTTTTTTTTTAAACTGATCTGTACCAGATTTGTTACATCAGTCTGCAAGCATATTTAGTTTTGTTCAAGAAGCATGAGGATTTGTACTTGATTTATTTTTCTTTTTATGTATCTCATACCCACAAAAAGTTCCAAATGTATAGTGCATTTGTACCATGAGTGAGCTAAGGTTTTTTAACTATTTTTACATAATCTGGCAACCAAGTGTTTCATTTATCAAGCAGGAACTTTTTAAACCACTTCAGATCTATAAGTATGGCAGTTGTCTCTTACTTGGGGTTACCCATGGTGGAGATTCTAACTTGCAGTTTCTTGTTCAGAGAGCGGGTACATTACTTACTCAGCCAATTTACTAGTATAATTTTGCATGTATAAACTAATGGGCTGAGTTGAATATCTCCAATTTTTATAATGTAATCAGCATATAGTTGACAATTAACAGTTGAGATAGCATACATCCTTGTTTTTATATCTGACTTCAAACCATCTTTCTGCACATCCTGCACAATTCTAACAGCTCATAAGTATAAGCTGTTTATTACTTTTTATAGCGTTCCATTTACACCCTATAAAATGTAGTGTTTTGAACAGCATTTTCCTTTTGCCCATCATATATATTTTTCAGATCTACAAAACTAAAATATAGAACTTCAGAAAAATTAGAAAGAAAAATTATTAAATTAAAAATAAAATTTAATTAATACATTTGCATATAGAATTGCATATGTACACTTCTGCTTCTGTCACCTCCCTCCTCTTCAGTATTCATTAAAGTTGACCTCCAGAATTAATCTTTCTTTCCCTCACTATGTAGCAAAAAAAAAAAGTGATTTCATTTGATCTGTGTGTCTTTTTTTTAAGACAAACCTTATGAACTTGAGCCATACAAGCTCATCCAGAGCTGGCTTTTACAAACATCCATGCCCACATTGGGATTTGAAACCACAACCTATTGGGTGAAGAGTGAGATATGCTAACCTCTTTGCCAACGAGGCTGGCAGTTTATTTTCATAATCAGATTTTGCTTTCCTTACCATGCTGGTTATCATTCTTGCCTGTACTGCCTATGAACTTGTTGATCATATTTCTCTCTATTTCTCTAAACATTTTCTTCTTTTTTGCAGTTTCTGCTTGATGATGCTATTCAACCATTTAACTTCCACATTATATATCCTATTAACTCTTAATATGTAATCTGATACTGCTTTCCCCTCTTGACCATTTCCCATGGTATGCTAACATTTGGCCCTTACAGTTTCTTTGGCCATTTTCCATGTGCTTGATCACTTTCCAAGTTAAGATGGCATGGCTGCAAAATGTTGCCAGTTACCTTTGCCATGATTAATTTTGTGATGCTGATGGATACAAGTAGGGCTGTCATTATGGATGATTTCAGGAATGAGGATATAGACTCCAAGGAGGAGAAAGCATGTAAAAAAAAAAGTAAGAAATTTATACATTTTCTTACTTTTTGTTGCTGTGGAGTAACTAAGTAGCATATGCTGGAATGGATTCAAGGAAGGAGAATATTAGATCTAATAATAGCATTTGAGAATTCATATATCAATGAGGTAGCTACTTTGCTTCCATTTGGAGAGGATTATATGGCTCCTGCATACAAAAGTTGTAAATCTATGATACATTAGCACTGTGGCGAGTTGTAATTTTTTTAAAGTTTTTTCCAAGATATTAATTTTATTTAGTTTTATTTTATTTTATGTTTTTTTTATATTTTATGCAATCCAGACATAAACCAGACCTCCAGTAATTGGAACAGTTTTATTTATTTATTTATTCATATGGAGTTTCCTCCCTTTTCTCCCCTATCCCTATTAGGGTGAGTTGAGCCCCCCCCCCCTCATGGGGGGTTAAGTATTTATGTCTGTAGATCTGTGTGTTCATGGGGCTGGTTTGCTTGCTTGCGGGATGAAAAACCCCAGATAAACTGGGGGGAAACCCTGCTGGGCACTGGCTGACTTGGCTATGGCTGAGCAAGATCCTTAAGCTCCTCACATCAGCAATGGAAATCGAATCCAGGACACTCCTTCCCCAGGCATATGGTTGCGAAGCGCATAGCCACTAGGCTAACCGCACGGACATATTGGGACAGTGATTTCATATCATTTGTTGAAATTTATCTTCCACACAAAGACATTTGCAAACATCCAGCTCCTTCCAGCATTCAAATCCACAGCCTGTTGGTTGGAGAGTGAATATGTTAATCATTTGACCAACTACACTGGCAAAATAATCACATTATGTGATCATGTAAGTTTAATCTAGGAGAATAAAAAGGGATGTGTGTGACTTATAAGGCAGGAGTTATTGATAGACTGAGAAGGCAGCTTGAAGCATTGTCCTTGCCATAAAACCTTGTATTTCTGACAAATCAGGAGTATAAGAGAAGTCGTAAAAGTATCTCAACAAAGATATGGCTGACTGAATCCTTTTGCAGGAAAAATCAGTTGTATGAGAGTTAAATGGGTGAATAAGACTTTGTAGCAAAAGCTGCATAAGAAGAAAATGTTATGAATCCAATACTGGGAGAAAGGTTAATCTAGCACAGAGAATTTTATTGCCACGAAGAAAAATAACCTTAGAGAAATAGCCTGAGCTAAAGTAGAAGGTAGGAAAAAAAGTGTTAGTTTCTTTAGAAATAGAAGAGTTGTTAAATTGATCACTTTATGCATCCTAGCTAGATCCATAACTGTCTGGGGACTGAAGTGTACTCAGATGAAAAGATAGCAGTGGATGGGTTGGAGGTATCAAAACTATAGCAAGAGCTTGATTCAAACATAGCAGTTGGATTAGATGGGATATTATCAAGTGTGCTGAAGGAATGTGCCGGAACGTTCGCAGTCTTTTTGACTTGTTAGTCGACTCGAATCTCAATGAATTCTTAATCAGTGGAAGGAGAGCAAGATTCTTCCATTATACAGTGATAGAACTATGACATCAGCAGCCAGTTATGCACCAGTCAGTATCTCTAGAGTGGTCATTAAAATTAAAGTATTGGAGAGGCTAATAAAGATTAACATACATCCAAATGCTTCTTATTCCTCTATAGAGAATTGCATGGTTTTGTGAAAGGTAGGTCTTGTTTTAGCAATAGGCCACTGGAAGTTGTTGCTGTACAAAGTTATGGGTGCGTTTGCAAAATAAGCTTTTGACAAAGAAATTTGGCTGATTGGTAGGTATCTGATAATAACATGAGGGTGCTGAATTCAGTGTAGAGGATGACTTATAGAGTAACGCAGAGTTTTGCATTTGAATCATTGTTATCTTGTATAGAGTTACTCAGTTTACGAATTTTTATCTTTACAAATTTTTTGGATCGGGATTTTTATTTTAAATTGTGCACAGCAAAGGCGTAATATTAGGGACATGTATGAGTATGGCATAAACTTTGTCCTCAGTTTAATGATAATTTCAAAGGCTTTGAAGACCCACCAGAGATTGTGAATTCTGAAACTCAAGCAATCTTAGGTATGGCTAACCAGTTGCAAATGGAAGTTTCGGAAGGTGATGTTAATGAGCTGCTTCAATCTCACACTATGAAACTCTCACCCAATGATCTCCTTGAATTATTATTATTATTCAGGCCTCCATGGAGTCAAGAGACTCATCATGGAAGGTCCTTCCTAGGAAACACAAACTCTATTATACCACTCCTTGAATTCATTGACCGTTCTTGCTTTTACCACTCTATCAATCCTTTCCACGGTTCAACCACCCTCCATGCAAAGAAACCACTCCTCACCCTCTTGCTAACAGCTTCCTTTCGTAACTTCCAGGGATGGGTCTCTTGACTCCATGGAGGCCTGAATAATAATAATAATTCTAGGAGATCATTGGGTGAGAGTTTCATAGTGTGAGATTGAAATCCCTGTGTCATCGCTCCTCCCTACTGTCTCAATCATATCACGTCCTCTTCTTCTAACCACCAAACTCTGCAGTCCACATTCCCTTAGCCAAACCTCATAACTAACATTCTACAGTCCTGAAACCATCTTTGTTATCTTCCTCTGTACCTTTTCCACAGTTAATTTATCCCCTTCAACTCCTGGGGACCAAATTTGAGAACAGTAGTCTAAGTGTGGTCTGATCAGGGTCTTCTACAATGGAATGATAACTCTTTTATCTCTGCAAGTCAGTGTCCTTCTCAGTATTGAAGCAATCCTCTGGGTTACTTTCACTACCTTTGCAATATGCTCCCTGAATTTCAGTTTTCTACCAATCATCATCATCCCCAGATCTCTTGTGTCTTTTACTTTCTTTAGTACAGCTTCTCAACTTGAGTATGCAGCCTCCCATCGATGTATCCCAAACTTCAAGACTTTACATTTTGTTGCATTAAACCAATGCCCCATTCATTTTCTCATCTGTCTAGTTTATTCAAATCCTCTTGCAGGGTTGCAACATCTGCACTATTAGTAATAACCCTTCTCAGCTTCACATCATCTGCAAACAACTGAATATCCCCTTGCAATTCATTGCTATAAAGATTAAACAATACAGGTCCCAGTACTGAGCCCTGTGGAACCCACTTGTAACCTTCCACCTTGTTGATATTGCCCCACCATACACAACTGTCTGATACCTGTCAGACAGCCAATCCTGATTCCAGTTGACTAAATCGACACCCAACCCAAGTGCTGCAACTTAAATATCAGCTTATCATGTGGCACCCTGTCAAATGCCTTTGCAAAATCCAAAAAAAAGGCAGAATATGCCTTTCCCTCATCAACTGCTCTTGTCACATTATTATAAAAGGCAATCTATTACTATAGCAAGAGCACCCCTTAACAAATCCATGTTGATTCTCACAGATAACATTACCCTCATCTGCCCAATGCTGTATATGTTTCTCACTAATTTCTCCAAGACCTAAACAACTACTGACGACACACAAACTGACCTATAATTATGCACTTCCAGTCTACTACCACCCTTATGCAATGGCACTATCTTACCTTCCTTCCATTCCTTGGGTACCTATAGTGCCCATTGCCAGACTTTCATTGAAAAGCCAGGTCAATGGAACTGTCAGTTCTTTAGCACATTCTCTCAAACCTGTGGTGAAATACCATCCAGTCCCACAGCTTTACTGACATTCAGAGTACTCAGTATTTGGAACACACTCTCCTCTTGTGCCTCTAAACCTCGAACCTGCTCTATCTCTCTAGCATTAAAACCTACTTCTCCAGGATGAAATACTCCAATAAAGTGTTCGTTAAACAACTTCACTATGTCCTCTTCATCAGTCACTCTATTCCCATTTTTATCCCACAATGTCATTCTTCCACAATCATTTCTCCTCCAATTGGCCACATAGCTAAAAAATTCCCTAGGATTTTCTTTGGATCTTAGTGCCAATCTCTTCTCATATTCCAGCTTTGCCTTTCTCACCTTACTAGTCACTCTCCTGGCCTGAGTCTTATATTCTTTTTCACCTGCAGTTCCTGTTTGATACTGTTTGTCATCCACTTTACACCAAATTGTGTCCTCTTCTTTACTCGTGGAATTCAGCTTACTATTGCTGCTAACAAATATTCTTTCACAATTTCTGAAGCACTAATGATATCCTCATCTTCCAATTCCACCTTCCATGGAACTGCCCCAAGTTGATATCTAAGGTAGTTTTCATCTGCGTGACTGTAAAAAAGGAGTCATGCAGGATTACCCACTCTCTCTCCACACCTGTTTATTGTTTATCTTGAAGAAATATGTCAAGCTATAGCTGATGAACTTGGTCTAAAAATTGATGGCACAAATATCAACCACATTAAACATGTGGATATCATATTGGCAGAATCTAGATCACAATTACAAAAATGTGAAATGAAGAATGCAAAATTTATGGAATGAAAATAAATTTCAGCAAAACTAAACTAATGAAAATATGAGGAAGAGGAGGAAAATTTTCAGTAAACTCGAAAGATGCAGTCTCATTCCTCATGACCTCAGCAACACAGAAACAGTAAAATGCAGACTTAACATTGGATGTTTGTGTATGAATGAATTAAACAAAGTATGGAAAAATAACAGCATTTCAAAAAATCTCAAACTAAAATTTATAAAACAATTATCACACTTACACAGCCTATTGAGCTGAGACATGGTGACTCAATCAGAAAGAAATAGAGAAAATTAGAGCATTTGAAATGAAATGCTTAAGAAAAATAAGACTCGCTGATTAGAATACAAAACAAATGACCAAGTTAAAGAACTAAACTATAGATAAGATATCACAGATACAATCTTTAAATAACAATTAAAATGGTATGTACATCTTCAGAAAATGTCCTTCCTCACAGAGATTACTGAATATGGTCCTGAATGAAGTTATTGGAAGATGATGTTCAAGAGACAGAAAGAAAAAAGAACTTGGTTGCAGTCATTGAAGAAAAGGTCACACTGTAGAAAATTTTCGGTAGTAAGACCACATGTTTTTAGACATATAACAACTTTAACAAAATAAACAGTATTACCCTATAAGTTTCATAAATCATCTGATTTAACATCATTAGAAGTATTAACAAAAGTGATAAACAAAAAAAAGACTAGAAACAATTATTTACACAGCAGATATCAGAACTTCACAATTGGTATATACAAACAAGTGACAGTAATAATTAAATTAATTAAATACTTAAATTAATAAAATAGAGTAATATTATTGTATTGTTTATTTTATTAAACTTGTTATTTGTCTAAAAATGTGGGCTAAATACAGAAAATTTTCTACCAAACTTCTAAACCACAGAAACTTGTATATTCAAAAGTGCATGCTAGCCTCCTTCAGAGAGATGACAGAAATGGCTAGAGACAGACAGATGGCGATGATTTATTCATGGGGGAACTCAACCTTTCACTTGATGGATGAAAAAGAAGATAAGTTGGGAAAGAAATCAGGATTATTCCTGGAAACTGAATAAAGATATAGTTATGGAGCATGTGAGATCTTGTTTCTTCTCATGGTGTGTGGTGACTATTGAATTGGCCTTCCAATAGATGTTGTGAGTGTGTCTTTGCTGAATGTTCATAAAGATATGATAGTTATTTAGGTATCAGGTACCTACTTGCGTCTTTCCTCAGTGAGTCCCTGATTCTCTGAGGAGTCTGCATAATAATAATGTTTTTTGAAATATTTTTTCTTATGATGGATTTCCTTGTTTTAAAATTTGCATGATAAATTTAATTGTTATTAACCTTTTCCCATTAAATTTCAACTCCTGATTTATGCATTCTAGGTATCTTGTCTTACCATCAAATGCAGTTTTCTTAAACTTCAACCATGTTTCTTCTTCATCATCATCGCTGCTGCTCCCCTTAATTTCAGTTTTAACTTTGATGGTGGAACTGAAATTAAGGGGAGCAGCAGCGATGATGATGATGAAGAAACATGTTGATGATGAAGAAGAAAAAGCATTCAAGTGATCACTTCACACTGAGGGTCTAAATATCTGATACAGTGTATTCTTATTTCTTCTGATATTAATAAATCCAAGACCCTACTTCCACTATTACATGTTCTATTTATGACTATGACATTGACCCAATATCACTGATATTAAAGTTGTCAGTTATTTATATTTTGTGTTTTCTTAACCTTTTAAATGGCTGACCAGTAATATTATCGCTAGCTTCTCCACTGTTAATGTATTCCCCTCTTAATTTTACTACCTTATTCACTATGTTATTGATAGCATTTAAGAATATGTGAGCAGAGCTAATCTAAGGTGGTACAGCCATTTAAATAGAATAGGTGAGGAAATGTTAGCAACAGGTATTTAATGCCAAGATATTAGGAAAGAGACCCAGAGGAAAACCAGGGTCTAGGTGGATTGATTCAGTCAGAAGCATGAAATAGATATGAAAGTATTGGATTACTCACAAGTAATAGACTAATTTGGAGGAAAATCATTGATAGGAAATTAATAATAATATAAACATAATCGCGTAGTGCTGTCATTGTAACCTTAACACCCCGTGAGGGGTCCATATCAGGAAATTGAGGATGATGAGTTCTGCTAATTACAGACATTAGAATTATTGTAAGATGAATTACTAATATTGAATTAGTCTTAATGCAAAGGCAATGTTTTTTTTTTTTCCCTTGCAAAAATCTACCAACCATAGAACATGCACAATTATCAGGGGAAAAAAAACAGTCTTTCTAGCTATAAGTCCAAGTCCAATTTATCTTATATTCTTACTTTCAGATGCATTTTATAAAATGTATGTACACTTCGTTATTTATTTATTTTTTTTGCCCCTGTCATGCACATTGACTCATCTGCTATGACTGGATGGACTTATTAAAATTTACTATTTTTAAGTCTTGAATCATAAATAAAAATATTAAATTTCAATTTGATTTAAATCAAAATTGAAATCGCTAACTAGATCAAGTGTTTAATTTAAATTATACCATTTTTTTGTGTCAAAAGTTGAAAAAAATGATTCACTGATACGAAATAAGAACTGTGCTTTGGCTGAATGGGATTTAAGGAATTTTGTGTTTCAGATTTTTACTGAATAGGTTTTGGCATTTATCAGTACAAAAGCCAAAAATAGTTTTTGGTTGCTGTGAGAGATATCACTCTACAAGAGTGCTATTGTGAAACATATCATACTTGTTCAGTTTTGCAGTCGGCTGGTAGATGCATGCATGCATATATATATATATATAAATATACATGCACACAGTTAAAAAAAAAAAATAAAATAAAATATATATATTTGCCCCAACATTTTAGCAAAAAACATACTGGTAGGTATATTCCTGTTATCATATATAATTGCTTGTACTGCTATATTTATAAGGCATATAGATATATCTCTAGAGTTCAACTCTTTTGTCATGGAAGAATTACAGACTTTGAAATATATATCATCATAGGATATCATGTCAGTGACATATCCTTTCTGACTTTGCAGCAAGAAGGGGGAGCTCCAATTTTATCAACTTTTGGAAATTAAATAAAAACTATTCTAAAAAATATATTTTTAAACTGTTACTTGAAATATTTTGCCAATGTATAATATATTTATGAATGCCCATTTGAGCATTATTATTATTATTAAGAGAGACCTCCAGGGAGTCAGGGACTCATTGAGAGAGGCCACATACTACAAGCACCAGCTATCATATTTATTCTTGAATTCATTCACACTGCTTGCACTCACAACATCCAATGGCAATCCATTCCAATCACACACCACCCTGTGAGAGAAAAATCTAGCCTTCACTCCCTTTCTTAGTGGCATTCATTCTTAGTTTTCAAGGATGCCCTCTTGTCCTTTCCGCACCCTCCATATATTGAAAAATTCCATCAGTTGAAATCCTGTATGAACCTTTCAGAAGTTTTTAAGTCTAAATCACCCATCTTGTTCCTCTTTGCTAGTGTCTGCAATCTACAAATTCTCAATCTGTCTTCATAATCAGTATTCCACAATCCTGATATTATCATTTTTAACACACTCCTTTGCACTCTCTCCATATCAGAATTGCAATGAAAGCCAAGACACCAGACCTGTGCACAATACTCCAGGTGAGGTCTTATCAAGGCTTTGTAAAGAGACAAAGTGACATCCTCATCTTTACATGTGAATGTTCGTTTCAGCATTGCAATTACCTTTTGAGTTGTATTTGCAATCTTTGCTACCTGGCCCCTGAACTTCAACTTCCTATCTACTAACACTCCAAGATCCCTAGTCTTATCAGTTTCTTCTAGCATAATCCCACCAATAATACGACATTGGATATCTAATCACGCTGAACTGAATGATTTTCCATTTACTATCATTGAACCAATATCCATTTTCCCATGCCCACAGTTCCAGCCTATTCAAATCATTCTGCAAGTACTGCATATCAGCAGCATTCCTGATTGCCCTTCCTATCTTTGCATCATCAGCAAATAGCTGTATGTCACTTGTCAAATTCTTCCAAATATTATTAATGTAGAGGTTGAATAACAGTGGACTGATCCTTGTGGTACACCACTTGTTATTATTTTTTATTTTTTATTTATTTATTTTATTAATATTTGAAGCGGTTATGGGCAGTACAAAGACTACCCATACATTATGTCCAGACTTGATATAGGCCTAAGCGTTTACAACAAGTGTTTTACCCTATGCCTGTTCTAGTTATCACTGTAG
The DNA here is from genome assembly GCF_054136105.1 of Typopeltis vanoorti. NCBI lineage: Eukaryota > Metazoa > Arthropoda > Arachnida > Uropygi > Thelyphonidae > Typopeltis > Typopeltis vanoorti. The sequence goes on from NC_143551.1 coordinate 31,734,730, forward strand.
TCCATTTTTTTTTTTTTTTTTTTTGCAAGTGAGTAGCATGTGATCAAATCATTGTTTCTCTGGCTTACAGTTTGAAATGTAATGCAGCTTGTCTTGTATATTTTTGTATGCTCCAGATGATGATCTTGATATGAAGATCAAAACATTGGGATAATAAAAAGAGTTATTTTAGCACGGTTGTAGAATCCATAATTTCAAAAATGAATGCTGATCACCGTGTAACACTAAAAGAAAGGATTATGATAATTCATGGAGATTCGACCCACAAGCGATGCAATCAATACGGTAAGCTGAAGAATCAGGTTTCTAATTTGATCAATCGACTGGCTTTTTTAAAACTGTGTAGGGACAGCAATATCATTCTGAATTGCATCAGGCTAAAAAGGAAATTCACCTCAGCAAAAGCACAACGAATATACTTCCGCATGGAGAAAGCATTTCTCGGAGAACAAATCCAAGCTTCCAGAAAGAACTTAGCCACTTTGCAAAACCAGCTACAAAAAGAAAAAACAGAACTTTCAAGCTATGTAAAAGCAGATATCTGGATGATCCTGGAAAAGATTATTGACAACACGGCGAACCACTTCCTTCAAACGAAGAAAGAAAACCTAATTTCCAAATTCCAAAGACTAAAAGATCGAAAGAACCAACCACCATATTCAAATTTCTCCACAGTGAACAATAACAACCAACCAGAAACAAGAAACAACAGGAGCCACCAATCACCTACAGGTAACAGTAACATAGTTAGCCTATCCAACCCTGATTTAAACCTTTGTTAAGTATCGAGATTTCATCTTTGTTTAAAGCATGGTTGGATCCCTGGGCCACATTGGAAGATGAGTTGTTTTGAGCCATACATAAAATACACTAACACTAACAATAGCTGATGAGCAAAAAATGTAGAATATATAGCTAACATATTTAAGTAATTTAAACTTCATTAATTCATGAATTTTTTATTATAAAAGTAAAAGACAAGACAGCAACATGAAATTAGTGAGATGCTTGACATTGTTTTGAGACACTAACACTTCGATATTTGGTTCAATGGAGGTAGTTGCAATTCTCAGTGAGTTCTCAAGGTGCTCATCAGATATTTTGTTTCTAGTTTTATTCTTCGCGTGCTTCATCCTTGAAAATAGCTGCTCACAAATGTAGGTGCTTCCAAAAAGCGATGACATGAATAAGGCATGATTGTGAAGTGAGGGATATTTTTCTCTGGTTAGATATATCTTATAGAAGTCCAGTAGAGAGACATGATCAAATTTTTCTTTAAGTTGAATGTCAGATTGTAGCTCTATTCTTCATTTCTTCATTCCATTTGAAAATGGAGTTGCAAATATACCAAAAGATTGATGATTTTTCCAGAAATCTTGAAACCTGTTCTCAAATTCCTGTATCAAATCGAAAGGCAAGGCTGCATATTTTTCGTTGTTCACAGGACCGTATTTAGCCAACATGTCGAAATGCATAAAATTGTTTGCCTTAATTTGAGATTGCCATAGTTTCAGTTTCATTTTGAACACTGTTATAGTTTGAAACATTGTATTAATCAGTTGGTCTTCACCTTGAAGATGCTTGTTTAACTCATTTATATGAGTGGTCAAGTCTACTAAAAATGCCAAATCTGTGAGCCAGTTTTCATCGTCAAGTTCTGTCACAAATTTTGTTTTTGATTCCATAAACGATTTGATTTCATTTCACAAATCATGAAATCTTTTCAACATTTTACCTCGACTTAACCATCTTACTTCCGAAAAGTAAATGATGTCCCCATAGTCAGCATCCATAAATTTAAGGAATTCCTGGAATTGGCGATGATTCAGTCCCTTGGCCCTTATGAAATTTAAAGCCTTAATGACAATCTGCATGACGTTATCCATCTTTAAAGCTTTTGTGCATAAATTTTCTTGGTGTACTATGCAGCGATATTTCATCATACGTAAATTTTGGGAAGCAATTGCATCGTCTTCTATTAATTTTACAAGTCCATCTCTTTTATCTATCATCGCCGGGGCACCATCAGTAGCTATAACAGATATGTTCACAGTGGACAAAGAAAATCGCTTTAACGTATTTTTCACTGCTTCGTATAAATCTCTTGATTTACTTATGTCTTTTAATGGCACTAAAGAAGCCATTTCTTCAGTGATATTATATTCATCATCAATACCTCTAATAAAAATTGCCAATTGAGCTGTATTAGTAGCATCGGTACTTTCGTCTATCGCCAAAGCATAAATTTTAAATTTAGCAGCTCTACTCTCCAAATCTTTTTCGATAGATTTTCCTATTTCATCAGTTCGCCTGACTATAGTCTGGTGAATCAAACTGATTTTAGAAAAATCCCCTTTTTTATCAGGGCAAATTATATCTGCCACGCTTTCCATACATTGCTTAATAAACTCACCATCGGCATACATTTTGATTTTTTTGCTATCAGGTTTGCAACCACATAACTTGCTTTTACAACAGAATCCGTTTCAGTTTATTTTTTTAAAAAACTTTGTTGAGATGATATACTTTTTTTCAGTTCCGCTATTTTGTCTTGACGACACATTCCTTGATACACATTAAATTTTGCAGCATGTTTTTGCGTAGTCTTTTGTAGTTTTTAAAGTTTTCAAAGACTCAAAGACTACAAATTGTAGTCTTTGAAAACTGGCACAAATTCCCTACAAATTAAGCAGATTGCCTCGACATTAGTATTTGCCTTGACAAAAAAGTAGGTGTCTGTCCACTTTTCGTTGAACAATCTTACTCCTGTAATTTTTCTTTTTTTTTTTTTTTTGGTTTGGTTTTCTTTGGAGATGCTGTGGAAGCCATGCTGGAATTTAAAAAAAAAATAGATTGAAAATTAGAAAGCAAGGTTTGATAATCGCCAAATTTTTGCTACTAAAAAAATTACTCGCCAAATCACCACAAACACACGTAACGTCTGCACCTTTCTTCGGTGTAAACTTGACTGTTTACAATTGCACATTGAAAGCCGTACCAGCATACCCGTGGCACACATAGAGAGACATCTGTTGCATGGTAAAAGTAGGAAGCAACAGCGCTAGCGCACCATTTATTATGTCGAGAAGTAACTACTCGCATGGGCAGCAATTTTGAATAACTACATTATTTGAGAATGATTTTATGAATCTCTCATTGCTAAAGAACGTGATAAATTCAAAAATTCATTGCTTATAAATTAATAGCATGTTAAAATTGTATTTGTAGTATTATTAATGGTATTTTTAGTTGCAATCTCATAAAGTTTGTAAGTTTATGATTTTTTCTGGTTCAACCTGTGGGTTGAACAAGCCGGGTTTTAATTATGCCAGTTGGCATCCAAATCGATAAACAAATTAGAATTTATTTGTAATATTGAAAGAGGCCTAAGATTTATCCCAAATAACATAGCAGAAAAAATACTTTTAGAAACCTCCAACATTTTAAATCATAACAAAACAATAACAAGCAACCTAACCAAACACGAATTAACAGCGATAAAATCACTAAAGTCAAATCCGAACATCGTAATAACCAGAGCAGATAAAGGAAGTGCCACCATTATCTTAAACCGAACCACTTATGTAGAAAAAATGAATCTGCTGAATTAGCGGATACACCAACTACTCGGCCAGCCATGCTGGCCAAGTGGTTAGTGTATCCGCTCTCCAGTCAAGAGGCTGCGGGTTCGAATCCCACCATGGGAATGGATGATTGTGATTGTCTGTGGAAATACTAGTGATGGCAGTCGGCAGTTGATGGCGTTGGTGAGCAGATGTAGAGTAGATGCCCTCTCTCGATGAGTCTTTGGACTCCCTGGAGGTGGCAAATAATATTAATAACCCAACTAATAGAATAAAAAAAGAAAATAGAGAATCTACTTAAGTCAATTACCACATGCCCCGAAGATACGGTCAAAAAACTATTTCCACGCTATGCTCGTACCCCGAGAATTTATGGGCTATCGAAAATTCACAAAGAAAACACACCGCTAAGGGCTCTAGTCGAAGGGATTGATAGCCTGACTTATCACTTAGCCAAAAAATTAGCGGCAACACACAAGGAGTTGGTAGGTCATTCCCCCTCCTATATCAAAAACACACAACACATCAAAGACATTACATTAGAAAAAGATGACCTATTAGTCAGTTTTGACGTCTCTGCCCTCTTTATGAATGTCCCAATCAATGACACAATCTCTCTTTTACAGAACAAATTTCCTCCAGATATCATGGCGCTCTTTGCACATGTACTACGTTATGGTTATTTTGTATGGCAAAACACTTTCTACCTACAAAAAGAAGGCACAGCCATGGGCTCGCCATTATTCCCCCCCCACACACACCCATTGCTAACTGTTATATGTAACATTTTGAACAACTTGCTTTAGGTTCCTCCCCCTTTAACACCCAAAGTCTGGCTTAGATATGTTGACGATGTTTTCGCGATCTGGTCTCATTGCCGCCAGACACTAGACACATTCTTTAGCCACCTAAACAAACAGCACAAACGTATACAGTTCACAATTGAGATTGAAAAACAGAACACACTTCCATTTCTTGATACACTTGTCACATGTCTCTCCTCTGGTGATCTTTTCTTCACTGTTTATTGAAAATCGACACATACTGGCCAATATATACACACAAACTCCTACCACCACCCAACACAAAAACTAGGTGTCATCAATACCCTGAAAAACAGGTCTCTGAAGATCTGATCCAGTGAACAGGCACTGAAAATGAATTTAAAGTGATCAGCAATACTTTTCAAAAAAATGGATACAGCCAAAACACTATTAACAAAATTCTCTAGAAGTCCTCAATAAAAAAAACAAAGCCAAACCAGACTACAATAAAACTATAACCATTCCCTACATTAAAGGGACATCAGACAAAATAAACAGAGTACTACATAAATACAACCTCAAAGCCACCTTTAAGCCTCCTGCAAAATTAAAAAGCTTACTCAACTCATCCAAAAATCCACTCCCTCTGCTGGCTCATCCTGGAGTATACTGTATTTACTGCACCTGCAACATACCATACATAGGAGAAACAGGACGCAATTCCGATCAGACCAAAAGAACATAAACGACACATCAAATATGATAATTATGGTGAAGCTGGCTTTTCTGATCATGCCCTTAACACCTTACATAGAATTGACTGGAAAAGCACTAGTTGTCTACATCACACCAAAACATGGTATGAATACAAATTTAAGGAAGCCTGTGAGATCATTATCAACCACCTCAATCTAAACAATAATGATGGTCTAAAAATCCCATACATATGGAAGGATTCGTCCCACAAATCCTTCCTCTCTAAGAACAACTATAAACAGGACTGTAGAAAATCCAGGATCCTAAATCTAAAATAACTTTAATACTAAAAAATAGGACATCACTGTTAAAGGAAAAAATCTATAAGAAAGAATGTTTATTCATGTTGTAATTTGTAAATTTTTAAATAATTTTTTAAATCAAAAATAACAATTGTAATAATAGAAATAGGTCATCACTATTACTGGAAAGAAGACTATAAGCAAGAATGTTTATTCATGTAATCATAAATTAAATCTAGCTTGATGTTTTTTTTTTCCACCAGAGGTCATGCAAGTGAGTAGCATGTGATCAAATCATTGTTTCTCTAGCTTCCATTTTGAAATGTAACACAGCTTGTCTTGTATATTTATGTATGCTCCAGATGATGATCTTGATATGAAGATCGAAATATGTCGGGATAATAAAAAGAGTTATTTTAACACAGTTGTAGAATCCATAATTTCAAAAATGAATGCTGATCATCACTGTGTAACACTAAAAGAAAGGATTATCATTGTAGTCATTCTCTGGTGGCAACGGCATGCCAGCAGTGTGCCCTTTGGGGCCCTGAAGGAAAGAACTTTTACAAGCTGTTTTAAGTCCTTATAGCTGTCTCCGCTCCATATGCCATGTAAAGAGATGGTGGTGCTGGTAAACCTCGGAGTTGCCCCATGCTCCTCCCATATCTTACTAACTAGACATTGGTTATTCTTATAATAGTTTACCTTATTATTATGGCTATAGACTAGTGGCTGCCCTGTTCCCACCACCTGGGCATCAATTACCCAAATGTCACCATCTCTTTTAATCACTAAGTCTGGTTTACGCAAATCGACGGAGGTCCTATAATGTGGTTCCACCGTGGTCTCCCAACCTTTGTTCTTAAAGCTGTTGTTCAGAATGGAGACCACGCCATCATGTCTTTGCATGCAGACCCCATGGGTGTGGAAGCAACACTGAGCTATATGAGAGAATGAGACATTCTCTCATATAGCTCAGTGTTGCTTCCACAACATACTGTACCGACTGGTATCTTGATAATGGGACCAGCCTTTAGCCCGCCTAAAGTTTTTGTATTAATGGGCTTAGAAAGCCTCTCTGCAGATAGGGGAAGAAGATAGTTCTAACTTCGTGATTCTGGACAGCCGTAGGCATGGGATCAGCCGTCTAAGTTATGGATCCCCGAGCCCACTGTCCTTTACCCTCGTATGGAAATATGCAGTAGGGGGGGGTGTCAGGCAGCAGTCAGAGCCATGATCTCATGGCTGAACAGATAGCCCTGTCCATTCAGGACAGTACCGAGATATGTGTCCTACCAAGAACCAACTTGTGGTAAAAGCAAGATAGGAGATAGTGGGAAAGGAGAAACAGTCTTTGCTGGGGCTTGAGAGGAGCTTTCCTGAAAGAAGCGATCCCAGCTTCTAGGATAGAAGGGACAAAAGACCTTCCCTTTATGGTGAACATGATACCGAGGTATCTTCACTCTTCCAGGATGGTCAAAGCATGCAACGGCCTACCGTGCATGGAAAACTCTATAGTCTCGACCTTAAACTTCTTGTCACGACCAGAGGGGACAAGAACTAAAGAGCAGGACTTCTCTACATTAATAGAAAGGCCTCGAATAGAGAAAAAGTCAACTGCCCGGTCAAGGAGTTCCTGCAATCCTACCACAGTAGAAGCTACGAGAATAAGATCATCCGCAAAGGCTATAGCATTAAAGGAAGAAGCGCCTAGAGAGTAGCCTATACGGCTAGGAGGGGACCGAATTAACTCATCTGTGACGCAGTTAAAGAAAAGGTGAGATAAAGGATCACTCTGGCGAACACCCCACACTGTTTGAATAGAAGTTGCATAGGATCCTGTAGTGATAGTGATGTAGCTACCCAAGTATAGCTCCATAACATAGGAAAGAAAGGGTTCTGGACATCCAGCAATAGACAGCGCTTGAAGGAGAGCAGGAAGGCCAATGCTATCAAAGGCCTTTTGGAGGTCCAGCGATGCCATATATGGAGGCTTAAGGTGGCATCAGGAATCAGAGAGAAGAAAAGAAAAAAGAAGATATATATTCTCGGCACAGCCATCTGAAGGGACAAAAACTCTGTCTATAATCATGCTGTATATATGTTGCTGAAGTCGTTTAACTAAGATTTTATGATAGAGTCTGTGTATCACAGGGGAGATGGTAATAGGTCTAAAGTCTGATGCACGGCTTGAAGTTTCTTTCTTCAGAATGAAGGTAGTTCTTGAAAGTCAACACAATAGTGTAGCTGTGAAGAGAATGTGCTATACTATAGAAAACTGTGTAGCTGTGAGGAAAATACTACAGAAAACTTCGTAGTAAATTTTGCAAAGATGCCCTTCACTCTGACTTTACTGTTTACACTTACTTGGCTATTTTGCTAAATGATTCATTGGTCCACAACATGCTTTGCATGGACATGATGGTCCCCATCAGGAAGATGCAACATTCCTATCAGTAATGTGTTTCAGTGATGAAGCCACATTATTGAATATGTCAGAAAAAGTTAACATACACAATGTAACACAACATCTATAGGAGGATTCTGAAAATCAACGCATCTTTTTTTGAATATTCAAAGATTTGTGTTTTGTTGTGCTCTGACAGTGTCTATGGTCCATTCCCTTATCTTAAAAAAACATTAACTGGACATGTGTACTGCAACCAGAAGCATAGGAACACTATGGCATCGAGAGCAGTTATGAAGAATATCAGTAACTGGGTATTTTAACAGATATCGAAATTCTAACACTGAAAAAAAAAATAAAAATAAAAAAAGCATGTTGTTAAGAATCTGCCAATTCATAGTAACCTGGCTATGCTACTGACTGTAACAGCTCCTTGATCATATTATTACATCCCTTAGGAATATGCAGTTTCTTGGAATGTGGACAAATGGGACTAGCAGCCTGCCATAACTCCCTGTGGCTTTTCCCCTCTGGGGTTTTGTAAGGACACTGTATATGTTCTGCTATTGCCATGAAACATGACCTAAAGAATTGCACATGCAGGGCTATTGCAATAATTGAGTGCCAAATATTATCTGTTTGGAGGAAATGCAGTATCATTTTAATGTGTGTGTGTGCAGTTCCTATAATGCCCACATTGAAGTTGCATAAGCATAGTAAAAAAAAACAAAAAAACTTTGATCTGCATACTGTAAGTTTAATATTTTTGTGCTTGATGCTTTTTAAATATCAAAAGTTTCTAATTGGTCACATCATTTTGATTCATTCTATATTATGTCTGTTCATTCTCTATTTTTATAGGTATTTTCATGGTCAATGCTCCAACAGGCTAACCACCACCACCATTCCTTCAATTTTCCTCAGAACATGTAAAAACACTGGCAATTGCTGGTCAACATTCATGCACAGTTCAGCTGCAAACTTCACAAGCCAACTACACATCCACTTTGATATTATGTCTTTTGAACAGACTTAAGACTTTCCACACCATTTTCCACAAGGCCTATGACCTTAATTTCTTCAAATAACACATTAAAAAATTCTATTTGTTTCTTTATCTAATTAGTTGTCTACACACGAAAGAGTTGTCTACACTTTATTCACATCTCACGTTTGGAGGTGAATAAAGAAGTGAAAAGGAGATTTTTTTGCTTGACAGATAGTGAATGAGTGTAATTCATTGTCAGAATGGCTGGTAAGTGCTCCATTGTGTTCAAGGCAAGTTATAATTATTGTGGTCTGTGAGTGTTTGACCTCCTGCAATAAGTGTTAGACTCCATTGAGGCTTGGAACTAATACTTATAAATCTTCTTGTTATGGCTCTATAGCCCAAATCAATCCTTGGATTTGTTGCCTCTAACCCTGTCTGTCTAAACTTGACTTCCAGTTTGGACGTTGTAATATAATCTTGCGGTCTTGATTAATGGTGTCTGTCCATTTTATTTTCCTTTTTTGTCTTTTACCAAGAATTTTATTTTTTATTGTCTTCTTAAGAATACTATCTTTTTCCATATGAAAAACATGTTCTGCCTACTACAACTTTTTGAATTTGATTGTACTAGATATTGTGGGTTCATTATAAACTTGATATAACACATGGTTGTATCTAACCCTCCCCCTTCCATTCTTCCACTGCTCATGTGGGACGTTGAAGAGAACATATATGGAAGTGATCACTTTCCTGTTCTTTGTACAATGTCTTCACAGGAACCATGTTCACCCACACGGATACCTATATGGAAAATGAACCAGGCTGACTGGAACACTTTCTCTCATCTTGCAAAATTTAATGCTGATGCCATCAGTCAAACACCTATCAATGAAGCTGTAAAATATATAACAGAATGCATTGTCCAGGCAGCAACAACCTCCATCCCAAAAACATCATCTCGATTTCCAGTCTATCCAAAACCTTGGTGGAACCCAGAATGTCAGGCAGCCAAAAAAGATGCATGGAGCATATTTCGTAGATACCCCACCACATCAAATTTAATAACTTTCAAGCATGCGCGAGCCAGAGCACGTTTTGTAAGACGTCAGAGTCAAAAACAATCATGGATCCAATTTACTACATCAACTAATCAAATGATCAGTCCAAAAATTATATGGGATAAAATGTGGAAAATGAAAGGCAGATATAGTACACATTGTTTGTCCACCCTAGACTATAATGGAAGTGTTCTTGCTGATCCCAAAGCCAGATACTTTAGGAGAAACTTTTGCTAAAATCTCAGCAACAGCTTCATATTCTCCAGAATTTTTAATGCTGAAAGAGCAGCAAGAGAAACAAAGGCTTAATTTTTCTACCAACATTCTTCAGCCATTTGTCAAGGAGGAACTAAAAAAAGAGCTCTACTACAATCTCTCCCTAGTGCAGTAGGACCTGATGACATCCATTATGAAATGATAAAATATCTACCATCATCTTTTATGAATCTTCTTCTCTTATTATACAATAGAATACTTGCAGAGGAAGAGTTTCCAAATTCTTGGCATAAGTCAATTGTATTGCTATCCCAAAACCAGGAAAAGATCCAACACAAGCAAATAATTATCGACCCATTGCTCTGACCAGCTGTCTTTGTAAGATACTAGAGAAAATGGTTAATGCCAGACTTCTCTGGTACTTAGAAAGCAACAGTCTTCTTTCCAATACACAATGTGGTTTCCGAAGACATTGATCAACTTTAGACCATTTAGTTCGGTTAGAAACATGTATAAGAGATGCATTTCTGAAGTGAGAACATCTTGTCTCAGTTTTCTTTTGACATGGAAAAAGCTTATGACACAACCTGGAGATATGGCATATTAAAAGACCTCTATAACCTAGGTCTCAAAGGACACCTCCCTATATTTATTAAAAACTTTGTCCAAGCGAACTTTCCAAGTCAGAGTGGGAAGTATGCTATCTCAACCATATCTTCAAGAACAAGGTGTTCCCCAAGGCTCTGTCTTAAGTGTAACCCTTTTTTGCTATTAAAATCAACTCGATCATTGAACAGCTTCCTCCCACTGTAGACAATGCTCTATATGTTGATGACTTCACAATTTACTGTCACTCATGTAACATGAGGGTAATTGAAAGACAACTTCAGCAAGCAATTGATCATGTCTCTCTGTGGGCTCTTAATAATGGATTTAGGTTTTCAACAGAAAAAAGTATCTGTGTACACTTCTGTCGAAAACGCACTCATCACCCAGATCCTGAACTAAGAATGGGACATACTGTTATTCCAGTAACTGCAGAAACCAAGTTCTTGGGACTCATTTTTGACAGAAAACTCACATTTCTAGCACACATTCGTCAAACTAAGAGAAAAGTGCAAAAGAACTTTGAACCTCCTTCGCTCTCTATCCTCTACTGAGTGAGGTGCTGATCAAGCTTCATTGCTCCATCTTTATTGTACACTTATACGTTCAAAGCTGGATTATGGGTCCAGTTTTCAAAGCAAGTTTATGGTTTGGCAAGACAGAGTAACCTACGATGGTTGGATTCCATCCATAATCAGGGTATACGGATAAATACTGGTGCCTTTCGCACCTCACCCACTCTAAGCCTCTATGTAGAAGCAAATGAACCGGCTGTATCACTTCGATGAAAACAGTTGTCTCTTAATTGCGCCCTAAAAATAAAATCTCTCCCAGATCACCCTACATGGAATAGTATCTTCTCTCTGCATTGGGAAGCTCAATATCACACACATCAAACTGCTATACATCCTTTTGGTATGCATATTAAAGAAACTATGCAAGCTGTTAGTATAAATGTTGACAACATTAGCTACACTAAACATAACAGCATTCCTTCATGGCAGGTTTGCACACCATCCTGCAACCTCTCACTTTGTCAGCTACAGAAATCTTATACCCCATCATTCATCTACCTGCAATTGTTTAATGCACACAAAGCAACACATGCTGATTTCTTGCCCATCTATACTGATGGTTCAAGAACTAACACCTCTGTTGGCTGTGCTGCTGTGTTTCCTGACATTATTATCTCAAATCAGATCCCACCTGACTGCAGTAATTATACAGCAGAGTTACATGCCATTCAGCTTGCACTTGTGCATATAAAAGAAAACTGCTACCAAAAGTGTATAATTTATACAGACTTATTGAGCTCTTTATAGGCTGTCTCTTCTCCTATGTATAATCCTCATCCGGTACTTTATGAAGTGCTACACCTGCTTCACAAAATGAAAATCCTTAATTTCGATGTTCAGTTCTGCTGGATTCCCAGCCACATCGGAATCAAAGGAAATGAGGCTGCAGCTGCTAAATCAGCCCATACCTTCTCCACATACTATTTGACAGTTCCATATACAGACTACAGACAATTTATAAGATCAAAGCTAATTGCTCAGTGGGAGTTAACATGGCAAGAAACATCAACAAACAAATTATATAACATTAAACCTGAAATTAAACATTGGCATTCTAGTCAACGTACAAAGAGAAGGGAGGAGGTTGTCCTCGGTAGGCTCCGCATAGGTCACACTCAGGGAAATGCTAGCAGACTCAAGCAAATTGCATGATGTTTTTAATTTTTTAGAAAGAATTAATTTGTACAAACACATTTGACCATAAATTTGTTTATATGTAAATACTTTTTTGCTTAACTTAACTTTTATACATACATATTATTCATTAGGTTAAATCTGGCCAATTATGTATTACCATAGGCCTTGATTTTGTATATTTGTACCACCCTGCTGTAATTTTGTTAATATGTAAATACCATAATGCTAAACTTAAATTTTATGCATGGATGCTGTATAATAATTCCTTTTATTAGTATAATAATGTTTGTTATAATCTTACTAAATGTAGACACTGCTTTCCTTGACTTGTTTTGTATATATACATATGTTAACCTATAATTATCTATTTATGTACTGCTGAAACCTCTGCAGTAATTTTGTTTATATGTAGATATTGCATCACTTAACATGCATTTTGTGTATGCATCTTATTTACTACTTTTTTTTTTTGAATAATCATGTAGTGCTGTAGGACTACATGACTACAAATCTTACCTATTTGTGTACTTTCTAGAAATTCTGTTTATATGTATTCTAAATTCTGTGTTCTACTGCATTGCTAAATTTAATTTTCATCCATGCATATTGCATAATAATTCGTTTTTGCCTATTTTTGGACTGCTATAAAGGCATCTATTATAATTTTATATATATGTAGATACTGCATTCGTTGGCTTAGTGTTTCATATATTATGTATTAACTTATATTGCACTACTGTAATAACCTCTGACCTTGTGTGTTGCTGTGCCCTCTGCAGCAGTTCTGTTTACCTAGAGATACTGCTTTGAGAAACTATTTTTCTGTAAATGCTAATGTTATACCCTTTAGTATGGTACAGTATGACCTTTGTAGTTTTTGTACCAAATAAAGTATAAACCAACCAATCCAGAGACCATTATCATTCGCTGGGACCAAATATTTTTCTAATTTTTCTAATTTTTCTTTCAAAAGCATGAAATCATATTCTTTTAATCTTGCAAATAGATATCTAGGTTTCACATCTATGGATGTGTTACCTGTGGATAATAACTGGATAAATTATTGATTTCTGTGTGTCTTCTCTCTCTCTCTCTCTCTCTGGATGTCATTATATACCAGAGTTGACCTGCCTGAGTGGTTAACATCACAGACTCGGATCCAGGATATTATTACAATAAGTTAACTTAAGAGATTGAGATGAAACAAGGAAATTACAAAAATGATATCTTTATTTACAAACAATTAATACTAGTGTAAATTTATGGTACTGCTTCAACAGTAAGCATGAAATGTTTGTTTCGCAAGCACTGTATACAACTTTGGATTATAAATAAAATCTCATCTCCTAAAGAAAAAAGGGCTTATAGACATAACATTAGACATAAACATCACACAAAATTTCTTGTCTTCTCTTCAACATCACAGGATTTGATGAGAATACACACGCACTTCAAACTTATAAGGTACAGTTTCTTTTGCTCTCAATTAAAATATAATTACTTAGTTTATACAGATGTCCCTCGTTTTATATGATTAATTAGTTCTATAAAATAATCGCGTAACACAAAATCGCATAAAGTGAGTTGAATTTAGCTTATGTAAGATAGGGGTTTCTTCATCAGGATACAAAAATGAAAACTTTACACCTGTGAGCAAAAGAAATTTTGATCCTGATCCTAAAGATTGTGCTTTAGGATCAAGATCTATAGCATTCAAATCATCAAACAAACGTTTTGCTTTAGCCTGGATAATCAAGGTGGATAATGGAACAGCACATTTGATTTTCATGTTCAATCCATTGTGCCAACATCCTTTCCAATTTCTCCATAATTGGTACCCTTATCTGTGTTATCTTAGTTGTTGACATTCTCGTCGCACTTTTATAAGTTTCTTTTATTTTGTCTGCTTGATTTCTTATCGTTCTTAAAGTTGATTCTGAAATTCCTGTAGCTCTGACTTTGTCACTGTGCGCTCATTACTTTCATACCTCTTTATAACTTCTAATTTTTCCTCCAGTGTTATAGCTTTTCTCTGTTTTTTAGTCTTGGAAGTATTTTGATCGATCAATTACCTCTTTTTTCCATAATGTTTGTGTTGCAAAGACTCCAACAATGGAGCTCATTAGTTCTACATCTTCTGTGAGACTGACATGCAGCACGATGCCACCTTGTCAAAGTGGTGCGTGCACAAAGTCATGTGACGATGCACAGGGTGACTGCGAAATTGCTACCAGTTGTGATTTTTTAAATTAACTTTTTAAAGTTGCGTTATAACGAAAACGCGTAAAGTGAGATCACGTATAACGAGGGATACCTGTACTTGTTTTTCTTCTAAAACAAAATAATTTGTGCTCAACTTTTCTTAAGAGAGAACATATTTCTTTTTTCATATCATCTGTACAATATCAGTTCCTTTTGTATTTCCTTGAAATACAGTGATAATGTTAAAGTTCCCTCATGTGGAAACTTCCTTATTCTTGAACACAAAAAGAATTCATCTCTTTCAGGCTAACAGTGCTTAATTAGAATATATTTACTGCATAATATATCGAAAGGAGCTGTTTGTTGCTTTGGGAGAAACTATGTATCACATTTATCTATGCCACAACTCAGCTTCATTTTAAAAAAATTCATCTAATTTTGGGATAACTGTTTGTTTTCCATATAACATTCTTTTCCACCTTTTTGGCTTAAGAATTCTTTTAAACTCTGTTTCTTCCCTGAACATCCAACTTTTTAGAATGTCATCTCTGTTCTAATCGACATAGCAGCTGTTCTGTATTTTCTCTCACTAATTCAACTTCTTTGAGAGTACAAACTTTGCACAAGTACACTGCTACCTGGTACATCAAGTAACATGTTTACAAGTGAATTTTGTGGTGACACAAAAGTCAATTGTAAACAAGACTACAGTTCTTTAATGACTTGAAAACGTCATTGGAAAATTCAGTATTTTCTCTTCTCATAGTTATGTTAGGAAATAAACTAAATTCAGGATGAGTCCTTTTTACAAATAAATATCCTAATCAAATAGTTTGCCACGATCCATAACTATATAAAGATTTCTGTTATATGTAACATTAGTAAAGAAATTTCTGATTAATAATGCATTTAAGAAATGTTTATATATATGATAAAACTAAAAGTTACTTTCCTTTTTATTTATTTATTTAATCAGTAAAATGGTTTTTGCTAAAATTAAAAAAAAAAAATAATGCAGATATCCTACAGATTTATATATTTTTACTTTGGTCTTTTCCAATGAATATATATTTTGAACTGAGTACACATGAGTGAGAATAAAAAGGCTGATTACTTTCCTTTCTTTTAGGCTTACATGGTGACTCTTAAATAAATATGTAAAATTCAGTGACTCTTAAATAAACTGGAAACTCTGAAAATTACATGGCCTCAGTCCATCCTCAGGTTTAGTGTTTTATAGTCCTGATATTTTTGTTACCTTCCTTTGTATCTTCCCTAAAGTTTCTTCATCCCATTCAAATCCTATTGACCTAATTAGATTATTATGCAATGGAACAATCACCAGTGGCTATCTCAGTATTCCAGGAATCTTCTAGTTGTCTTCACTATCTTTGCAATATCTTGCCTCCTCTGCTTACTGCAGCATAGTTCTACCAATAAGTATGCAGCTTCCCATCTGTGGATTCCAGAACTCAAACCTTACGTGTAGCTACATTAAACTGATATCTCCATTAAATCACCCACCTTTCCAGGTTATTCCATCCTGAAGACCTGTCATCAGCACACTATTACTAATAAACTTCATATCATATGTAAACAGTCGAATATCTCCATTACTGATGCAAGATGGAAGCAACATCCAGTGACAGAAATTTCACTAGATTCCTTGCTGCTTAGGGCAATATCATTGACATAAAAATCAAACTGTAATGAACCCAGTACTTGGGCGTTTTGAAACTCTACTTGTAACGCTCCATAGGCAGAACCTTTATAGCTCAGTCAGTTTTGATGATACCCTTTAGTTGGCAAGACCAGGTTTCAAATCCTGTCTAGGATACAAAGAATTTTTATTGGAGGCTTTTCAACTGAAGATGAGTTAGCCAGCTCGGATAGTGATGGCAGGGTTTTTTCCTCCCAGAAACACAGGTGTTTCATCCTACAAAACAGACAAACTATCCAAACGAACACACACAATCAACAGGCATAACAGATAGACCTTATAGCCTAAGTTGCTTCAGCCATAAATCCAAAATAACTTTACCTAACATAATTCCGTACACAACTTTGTGTGTATGGGGAATACCTATTAGCCAACTAGTTACCAATCAAGTCTGCTAGCCTGATAACAAACTATTGGGTTGGCAAATAAGTTCATTCGGTTTATGCATTAGTACAAGTTTATGCCACTTCGCCTGTCACTATTGTTGCACTACTGCGCAGCGCTATTGCGCAGTTGAAAGGTGACATTTCACATAGCCTTTCAGTGAATTTTCGTTCAGCCTACTTCAGTTGCGTGTGTGTAACATATTTTTAGAAATGGAAGGAAATAACGTACATTACCGGCATATTTTGCTTTTTTATTTCGAAAAAGGCAAACTAGCTGCAGATGCCCATAAAAAAATATGCAGCGTATATGGAAATGTTGCCTTAACAGAACACATATGCCAAAAGTGGTTTGCCAAATTCCGTTCTGGAGATTTCAACGTCAGTGATGCGCTTCGCGCCGGTTGCCTGACTGAGGTTGATTCGAGTGTTGTGAAGTCTATCATCGACAAAAATCTGTCACAAACAGTGCGGGAGATTGCTGCAGTGCTGACTATATCCCATACAAGCATCGAAAACCATTTGCACAAGCTGGGATATGTTTCAAAACTCAATGTTTGGGTGCTACATGAATTGACTGAGGCCAATATGACTGCTCTCATATCTATCTGTGATTTGCTGTGATGTTGCCAAGAAAATGACCCATTTTTGAAGCGGATGATTACTGGAGATGAAAAATGGGTCGTGTACAACAGTGCTCCCCAAACTTCTCGATATCAGGGCTCCCTTTGCAAAAATTAAAATATTTCACGCCCCCCACCCCTCTAAAAAAATCATAATAGAGAGAGAGATTATTATAATATTTATTGTATTTATATTCAATATAAAACACACAGTGAATATTGCAAAAATCAAATGCATATATTACATTTTTTGCCTCTTACCGTTTGGTTCTGAAGACGATGTGGGCTGTTCTGGTAAAATATGAAATACTGTTCTTTTTTTTGAGTCTGTTTCTGCTTCTTCTGATTGTTTGCGGGATTTTTTTAAAATTTTTTATCAGCCACTTATCTAGCTCAGGGTTAAATTTTTTAACGTAGAATAGATCAAATAATATCACCACTTACCGATACTGGCACACCACAGACTTGATAACATGAAATTAGTGAATATTACCTGAATAAGGGAATCCCTGGACCAGGAACTTTTTCTCTTTTGTGACTTTTCTCCGTTTACGGTAATTAAGCCTAACGCGAAACAGGCAGCAAAGGCAGGTTAATAAAACGTGCATGCATATGATTGGTGCGGTATTAACAAAAGATCGCACAACTGAAAGATACTAGTAGTAAGACTTATACGTTGGTTAGACATAACTGGTAATTAATTTACGGAATTCACAACGCATATGAAGTATATTAATTAAAGATACTTTAATGAATCACTTCTATATTTCGGCAACGTCACATTGCCCTCTTGCGGGCTAATTTGGTAGTCTTGGCCGTTGGGCTGAAGTTCTCATAATGAAAGTCTCCCAAATTTGGGGCAGTTTCATGCACCCAAATTTGTTGAGGTTAGGAACGTTTTTTAGAGCTGCTGAAGATTCTTTGAACAATCTTTCGTATTTAAACTTGCTGCGATGGATTATTTTTGTTTTCTTCCAACGAATTTTATGGTGGGTATCTAAGGCATGGTCTGCCAACCCAGAGCGGCTGTACTGGTGAAATCGGATGTAGTCTTGGTGTTCTGAAATCCTGATATTTGTTGTTCTGCCTGTTTGGCCAAAGTAGGACAATTTGCAGCTGCAAGGGACCTGGTATACACCAGGTAGGTCTAGGGGAAGTGGTTGGTCTTTGGTAGAGCGGATAAGGGATGCCAACTTTTTATATGGTCTGTAACAGGAAGTAAGGTCATATTTTTTGAGGATATTAGTTATTTTTTCAGAGGTGCCCTGGATGTAGGGGATAGTGATAGACTTGGTGTAGTCTTTATTGTGGAGGGGGGGAGGGGGGTTGTGGTTAATAGGTTTTAGTATTTTTTGGATTTTCTTGGGGTTATAGCCATTGGCTAAGAAAGTGTTGAGGATGTGGTTTAGTTCAATAGTCAGGGCCTTGTCATCTGAGCAGATTAATTTTGCCCTGTTATATAGTGTTTTTATCACCCCATATTGTTGTGAGGGGGGGGGGGATTGCTGGTGAATGTATCTGCCAGTGTGGGTGGGTTTTCTGTAAACAGAGAAAACCAAAGATCCATCAAGCTGGCGGGTGATTGAAGTGTCTAGGAAGGGGAGGGTGTTGTTTTCCTCTTTTTCTAAGGTGAACTGGATTCTGGGATGTTGGTTGTTTAAGTGTGTTAGGAAGGAGTGGAGTGTGTCTGAGCCATGTGGCCAAATAGCAAACACATCATCCACATAACGAAGCCAAATAGTGGGTTTTTGTGGGGCGGAGTTTAAGGCTTTCTCTTCAAATGTCTCCATAAAGAAATTGGCCAAGGGTGGGGAAAGTGGTGAACCCATGGCTGTCCCCTCTAGGAACAGAATTAGTTTATTACTTTCTTCCTCATTTGCTTTGTTAGTTCCTTAGTGCACATACCATATCTTTATGTTCCCGAAGATGGCAATGTGACGTTGCCGAAATATAGAAGTGATTCATTAAAGTGTCTTTAATTAATATACTTCATATGCGTTGTGAATTCCGTAAATTAATTACCAGTTATAACTGAAAGATAAAAGCATAGCTGAGAATTGAGTTGAAATGCTAATTCTCTTCAACTGAATTCCATATGTGAAACTGCCATAACATTCATTATATATATATATATATATTACTTAGTTTTAACACTTTTATGAATTTTAACACGTTCCATTGAATTTTATTGCTGCCTTGGGAAATCGAACTCACACACATCTAATGAATAACAATAGTTTTTAGTTAGATACTGTGTTTGCCCTTACAACATATGGTTTTGTTTCAGTCTATACAGCATGGTTTCTGTATGAGGGGACATGTGATTCATTAATTAGTGTGTTTTTATCCTAGTTGTCTCTAATTGCACTATTTGTTGAGAAATATATTACACAGACTCCTCATACCTTATTCACTGACATAAAAGTACTTGTTTTTATTGCCTATGCAGTATAGTGGCTGTTAGGAAGGGCGTGTTGTTTACCACTGCAAGCGAGTTACTATCTCCTTACATGAACTTGTTTAAGCTTTTTTTCATGTGTGAAGTATATGTGAAACTTTTATTGGTAACAGAAAACTAGCTCGGATGACAGTGATAATATAAAACGAGTTTTGATATGTATATAAAGTCAATATCAGCAGTCCCTGATTACGAATGCGTGATGAAAGGGACAGGAAGATTTGGAGCTTCCCTGAAGAACATTCGAAGTAAATACAATTAACCACTGCTTTGAAATGAAACATGAATAAGCAATATTTACTAATATTCATTAAGTGCTGAAATACGCAGGAAGAAAAGTTTGTGAACCAACACCAATGTGTGAATTTTTCCATTAAAATATAAAAAAAAGAAATAATAAATAATAAAAGTTAAATACGTTTCTTTTAAAATAAAAAAAATCTACTTAGTCTTAAAACATTTTAAATTTGTTTTCATTATTTCATGCCCCCCCCCACCCCTCAACAAAACCTACGGCCCCCAGTTTGGGAAGTGCTGGTGTACAATAAGCGGTACGTAAAAGATCATGGGGGGCACATGAGTGAACCACTGCAAACAACCTCGAAAGTGGAATTGCACCCAAAGAAGATCATGTTCTCTGTGTGGTGGGATTATAAAGGTGTTGTCCACTATGAGGTGTTACCATCAGGCAGAACGATTAATTCAACTATCTATTGCTCACAGTTAACACGACTGGCCCATGCAATTAGCACAAAATGCCCTGAATTGGCAAATCGGAAAGGAGTTGTCTTTCACCACGACAACGCCAGACCCCACACATTGTTAACAACCTGGAGTAAATTGTTATGTCTTGGCTGGGATGTTTTGCCGCATCCTCCATATTCACCAGACCTGGCACCTTTTGATTACCACTTATTCCGATCGAATTCTCTGAATGGGAAAACCTTCGCTAATGAGGAGGCTCTCAAAAGATACCTCGATCAGTTTTTCACCAGTAAACCTCAGGAGTTTTATGAATGCAGCATAATGAAGTTGGTGGACAGATGGCAAGAGGTCATAAAGAGGGTCAATACATAACTGACTAGTGTGTATTATATATATTAAATAAAATATGTTTCATTCCACTCTGAAAAACCGAACGAACTTATTTGCCAACCCAATAAATTTTAAATATCTTCTCATGTGGCAACCAGATTACTGAAAACTGTGTTCCTTAACAAATCCATGTTGATCATCAGTATTATAATATTATCCTCACTTACTTAATTCTGTGTTATATACTAATTCATACTAATTTCTTTGAAATCATTACTACAGAAGAAGTAAAAGCTAGTGAATAATTTGATTCACCTCCAATCAAATGCAGTGGCACTTATCTTTGCCCTCTTTCCACTGCTTAAAGTACACTGGTTTTCCTAACCTTTTCCCACAGAGGAACCCTTTGAAAGCATTTACATGCTAGAGGATTTTTATACTAGGAAACACCATTCAGTTACTATTAAATATTGTTAATAAAATTTATAATGAGCTATTTCATATACAAGGGGATACCCCAAAATAACTAGAATCTGAACTTGGCAACACACTAGGCATGACATTTGTGCCATTTTCCACCCCAGTCTGGCAATGGTGTCATCCTTTGTGAACTGGTTCATTGTTCTGTCTGCTTTTTTTTTTGTTAGCACTTACAAACAAGTTTGGTGATTTTGCGCTTGCTGACCACAAGGAACAGAGAGTGCAAGTAAAATTTTGTTTTCTTTTGGGTAAAAAGTGCATCTGAAGCTATTGTTATGCTTTGACAAGCCTTTAAGGATGATGCTTTAGGTAAGATGCAGGTCTAGAAGTGGTTTTCCCATTTCACAAATGGGAACATGTCAGTTGAATACCAACCAAAAGCTGACCGACCTTCGACAAGCAGAAATTATGAAAACATCGAAAAGGTTTGCCAAGCAATCAACGAAGATTGTCGAAAGACAGTTGGGCAAGTTTCTGAAGAGGCGAATTTGTCATGGAGCTCGTGCCAGCAAATTTAACAGAAGATTTGCAAATGAAATATGTGTCCAATAATTTGTGCCTCGTTTGCTCACAGAGGATTTTAAAAAAAGAAAAGAAGTTTGCTGCAATTTGAGGGTGCAAGTTCTTAACGAACAGAACTTTCTTTCAAAAGTTGTGACCTGGGATGACTCTTGGTGCTACGGTTATGATCCATTGTCTGTCCAACAGTTCTTGATGGAAAACAACATGGTGGTTGTTCCCCACCTTCCCTACTTGCCCAGTCTCTCTCCATGTAACTTGTTTTTTATTCCCATGGATAAAAAAAAAAAAATAAAAATAAAAAATCAGCTAACGCCTTTTTATTCCCGTATACGGGGAGTAGGCGAGGCCATTTAGCCTTTTGGAGACTGAGTGGGCAGTTCAATCTCCACTGGTACCAATCAGAGATAGATGGCCCAAGGCTATCACTAATTAAGCGGTACTCGGTGAAGAGAGACGGCTCAAATGTGCCGCCATCTCGTGGTCCCTAACACAATATATTTAATGTCTGAAATAATGTGGGTTCTACGGTCGATTTTCTTGAGTTTACAGGACGAAAAACCCGAGTTTCCGGGAGGAAAAACCTGCTTGCCCGTGCCAGAGATCGACTAACTCAGGAACCGGTCGAAAAAAGGCTTAGAAAAATTTCCTCTAGTCGCCGACTAGACTCGAAACCAAGTCTTCCTTCGTGCGGCCAAACACCGTGGTTGGCAAACGCCACGTCCACTGAGCTACACAGGCTCTCCCATGGATAAAGAAAACTATAAAAAGGCAGCGATTGATAAACACTATTCCAGTTGAACAGTTCCAGAACTGTTTCCAGCAGTGGAAAAAACATTGGGACAAATGCATTGACTCACATGGAGAGTACTTTGAAGAAGACTAGAATATGGTATTATAAACTTGAATAATTTTTTTCGGAAAAAAAAAAAAAATTCTGGTTACTTTTAAGTACCCCTCGTATATGTAATTATTATTAAAAAATCGTCTTGAAGAATTGCTGTACATTTACACACTACACTACTACCATCTACTACAGTACACAGTATGATACATACTGTGTATTGTAGTAGATGGTAGTAATGTAGTGTGTAAATGTACAGCAGTTCAAGACAATTCCTGAGACTCCATGGAGGTGCCTTGTAATTATAATTACAAGGCACCTGTATTGTTCAAACAATAGACAAACCTACACAGTAAGTTTGTCTATTTTGAGGGTAGGAAACCCTTTATCTTCATATGTGAGTGGCTAACTAACCTTCAGTTTGAAGAAGAAGGAAAAAGAAAACATGAACATTCCTCTAATCATAATAAGAGTTAAATCAAATGCAATTCTTTTTGCAATCAAATTAGACTTGTACCATCTTTTTCCAGCTACACTGGAAGTGCCAAAAAATCAGTTTCCCATGGTCAGGATACTAATCATTCGAGTGCCACTATCCATCTAGTAATAAAACCTGCTTTACCAAGATGGATGACTTATCCTAATAAAAGTGATCATCCAGCTACATTCTTCATCTATCTAGCAAGTCATTGTCTGCAATTATTTCTCCCCTAATAGCCACAAAATGAAAATAACTCCTTCGAATTTTCCATTGACTGTATTGCTAGTCTCCTCTTATATTCCGATTTTTCTTACTATACTAGTACTTTCCTGGCTTGATCCTTATATTTCTCATGCAGTTGTTCTCCATCTCTCTCTCTCTCTCTCTCTCTCCCTCTCCCATCCCTGCCCTATATATGTATATATATATTCAAGTTTGATTTCCACATTTATCCATTTTAACCCAAATCTCTAATCTTTATGGATCAGAAACATGGAACATGACAAGAAAAGAAGAAGAGACTCTCAGAATAACTCAGTGTGCAATAGAACATAGGATTTATAACATCAGCACAATGGAACATGTTAGAAACACGGAAATTAGAAAGAGATCAGGCATAAAAGATGTGGTAAATGCAGTATACGAGCCGGGCTGGCCAAGTGATTAGCATATCCGCTCTCCAGCCAAAATGCTGCATGTTCGAATCCCGCCATGGGCATGTATGTTTGTGATTGTCTTTGGAAATACTAGTGGTAGTGGTTGGCGGTAGATGGCGTTGGTGTAGTTCAGGTCACTTGATGGATTGAGTGGCGGGACAGAGTTGTAGAGCAGATACCCTCCCTAATGAGTCTTTGGACTCCCTGGAGATGTCTAATAATGACATTGATAATAATAATAAAAGGTATACAATTTGCCATTGCAGCTAACAAATATTTATTAACTAGTTCTCAGGCCAGAGCCTTGGTCTCTTTAGTCTATAGGTGAGTTAGCTGGTTTCATATGGAAGTAGAGGGTTTTTTGTACTACAGAACAGGCTAACCGGTCCTGTGAACATACACGGACTTACAGTTATGAATACTTATGACAATATGTGGAAGAGATAGGGTTCTCATCACATGTTGTTATGCTCGTAGTTAACCATGAGTCACATCATAGTAGTCAACCTCCTGGATAGGAGACAGCACATGAATGGGATGGGAGTTCTCAAGCACAAATCCTCTCCTAGTTCTCTATGCCGAGAGGTACAGCCTGTATGCTATTATAACACTCCATCATCCTTTGTTCTTTCTTCCTCTATCATCTCCCCTCCCACCTCCTTTAAATGGTCTCATACAGAGATGGCATGGTTTCGATCTCAGAAACTTGGGGTCTTTCATGCCATTAAGCAGGCAAACAAGCCAGAGAATACACACATTTAATAGACATAACATTCCAGTCTCATAGCTTTGGTGTAATTCCACACAATCCCAAGTTAATCCTGTTTTGCCTCCCTGTATGCTATTCCCTTCTACTTCTGTTATCACAAAATCATCTTCTTGATTTTTTAACTCATGCCAGTAATATTTGGACAGATTGAGTCTATGAATGCTATGAACTAATTCCATTTATTTTCTTTTAGCATATAGAAAAGTAGTGTATTATTGGTATCCACCTTTCTCTCCAGCCTAGAATGTAAACTGGTATCTCTGACAATTACTGTTTCCCAAATTTTGGGAAGTGTTATGCATCCATATTTGTTTAAGTTAGGTTGATTTCTGACTGCTGCTGCAGATGCCAAAAACAATCTTTCCTTTTTAAATTTACTATGGTTGAGCATGGTGGTTTCTTTCAGAAGATCCTGTGAGTTGTGTCCAATGGCCTCCAAGGCCACATTGACCATGCTCATGATTTCATGCATTCTAGGCTGCTTACAAACGGCCATAGAGGGTGCACCACCTAGATAGGACTTTAGATTTGCATGTGTTTCATTAAGTATTGTGTTGCCTTTGTGTGTGTGTGTGTGTGTGTGTGTGTGTGTGTGTGTGTGTGTGTGTGTGTGCGTGTGTGTGCCACAAGTGAAGATGTCTCAGTAACTGAAATGAAATATCTGAAACACTAAAATTAGTTTTTAATCCTTTCCTAGTGCTGTCAATACTCCATTAGATCTCCAACATGAGGCAGCACCATCATTTCATTCATATTTTGTCCTCTTTTTATTACTATAAACTCACCTCTATTTTAACACAAATCAATCCCATGATAAACTGAAAGTGGGTTAGTTTGTCTCATACAGAGGTGGCAAGGATTTTCCTCATTGAAAATTTCGGTTTTTCATCCTGCAAAACCAGCAAACTAGTCAAAATAACATACACATAATTCAGAGACATGAATATACTGGCTTCATAACTTTAGTTGCATCAACCATAATTTAAAACAACCCAACACATCTCCTCTTTATGCATCCCAGATTATTGCAAAAAAAGCAACATAAAAGAACTGATGCTCTTTTATGTTTTTTTTTTTTTAATTTTAAAAATTGAATAGGTGCAAAATCTGAGTAATATGTCAGCCTGGTTGGCCGAGTGGTTAGCGTATCTGCTCTGGAGCCAAAAGGCTGTGGGTTCAAATTCTGCCATGAGCTTGGATGTTTGTGAGTGTCTGTGGAAATACTAGTGGTGGTGGGCAGTAGATAGCATTGGTGTAGTTGCGGTTAGTTGTAGTTGGTGGAGACAGAGAGCTGTAGAGTAGGTGCCCTCCCTCGATGAGTCTTTGGACTCTGTGGAGGTGTCACATAATAATAGTAATATGCAGTTAGTACAAATAATTATTTTGTAAGATAGTTTGAACTTTTATAAATAAGAGATCCTCTGTAGTTCAGTCGGTATAGATGAATCCCTTTTTTCAGAAAGACCTCAGTTCTGAGGTCTCTTTCAACTAAAGGTGAGTTAGCAGGTCTCGTGGTGGGAGAGGTTTTTCCACTCGGAAATTCATCAGAACAGGCAAACTGCCTGTGAACACACATTGTCTTTAAAATATAAATCTACGGTCTTAAAAAAAAAA
The DNA here is from genome assembly GCF_054136105.1 of Typopeltis vanoorti. Taxonomy (NCBI): domain Eukaryota; kingdom Metazoa; phylum Arthropoda; class Arachnida; order Uropygi; family Thelyphonidae; genus Typopeltis; species Typopeltis vanoorti. The sequence continues at coordinate 31,760,850 of NC_143551.1, forward strand.
TATATATATATATATATATATATTTATGTATGTATGTACGTACGTATATATATATATACACATAATCCCTCATTAGGAGGGCTCAACCTGTTCCCGACAAAGGGACTAGAAAGAAAGGAGGGAAACCCCATACAAATATTATTATTATTGAAAATACAGTTTCATTATTTGGGATAGATTCCATTATATATAACTAACGAAATATAATTAATTCTGTAGGGACTTCGTGCAAATATTTTCCTACAGTTTGAAGAAAATAGCACTATTGCTCAGGGACTGAATGATGACTCAGCTCAGAGAAAGAGAAGTAGTAGTCTGAATGATGCAAGTGGCCGCAGGTAAGGCTTAATCATTAAATACATTAAAGTCAGTTAAGTGGCACGGTTTATTTAGTATTCTATTCATGACCTGCTCTCAGAATGTCATTTTTTAAATCTCAACATGCTTTTTTATCATCATTAATTTCTTTATATACAGGGTGTTCGGGATAAATTTGACAGTTTCGTAAGGAAAAAGAAAATCTTCTTTGTATCTATTAAATTTAATGAATTGACAAAAAAACATTACAGGCAGAGTTAATTACAATACTATCAACAAGATTTACTCAAAATAACCACCATTAGCATCGATCACAGCTTCAATTCTGCTTCGGAACCTCGAACAAGCTGATGCTACAGTCTCCCTGGGAAGGGCCGCAAAAACTGTTTTAATTTTATCCATTAACTGGGCTTTTGTATTACTGGAAGTGCGATTGGTGTCTTTTTCAACTGCGCCCCATACAAAATAATCCATGGGGTTAAGGTCTGGGGAGTTTGGAGGCCAAACATTTGGACTGGTGAAGTCGTAGAAATTTTCAGACAACCATTTTTGACTTTTCCCAGAGGTGTGGCAAGGGGCCGAATCCTGCTGCCATACATACGGCCTACCATTGGCTACCCTTGTTATCCAGGGCTTGACTACAGTTAGCAACTCCACGAACAAAGCCCGAATTCCAATGCCAGGGTTCTTCAACACCTGTTCCTGCAGATTTGCGAGGAATTCTGCTGTACGAACGCAATCAGATCGTCTGCTAGGGATCTTTCTTCTTGCTACATCCTCGTAGTCACCATTGCAAGTCTCTAGTTCATGCCTGATTGTTTTTACTGTATTCAGGGAGCATTGGGCAGCAGTCGTAATATCCTTATTTTGATGGCAGGCACGAATCATCATGATACAAGTTATTCTCTTCCGTGATTCAGGTGGGTTCCAACTATCCATCCTTTCTGACATCTTGTATATGAATGAAGAAGGGTCCAAACTTTTAAATGAAGAGAAGTGTGTGTTAATACATGTAACTTACGGAAAAATATAATTAATTATAAATATGTCAAATTTATCCCGAACACCCTGTATGTACCCTCTAGGGGTGTTCAGGCTACTATGACAGCATTCCATGATTAAATTTACATTATTATTAATCTCCTTTCCACAATATTCCTCCAAATATGTATATTACTTGTCAATCACTACAATATTGTCAAATATAGCATTTCATGTTTCTAAGGCACTTCTAACTGAATCAGTCCAGCTAGACCTTTGTCATCCTCTGGGGTCTCTTTCCATACTGGCATCAAACACCTGTTTTGAAATCTTTCCTCTTCCATTTTGTTTAAGTGACCTTAAACCACCTTAGATTAGCTCTGCATACCCATTCTTGAATGCTAACAATGGTCAAGTTCCTTTCTAATATCTTCATTTTTAATATAATTCTGCCATTGATATCATCTGTTCACATCCTTAATTTATCTTAGAACTCTCATGTATATGGTTTCTAGTCTTTGATCAAGTGCTTTATTCGTAACTCAACTCTCAGATCCATAACTTAAAATTGGTTTGACTACTGTCTTATATATTATATTACTAGTTTGGTATTTTGGATAATTTCTCTCTTTTTTCATATAAATTTATTCATCTGACTATCCACCATACCAGCTTTGCTTATTCTGTTGTCAATTTCCAGATTTGACCTGAATCTTCAATAAAACTGTACCTAAATAACTGAAATATTTTGCCTGTTCTATAGAATCTCCATTCAGAATGCAGTGAATGTGTTCAATGTTTCTGCCTATTTTTATAGTTTGGTCTTTCTATTGTTGATTTTCATGCAAAGTTTGTTACAGCTGTTATTCAGTTTATTTAGAGAATCCTGGAAACTTGCACTTAGATGTGTTTAGGAGTGCAACATCATCTGCATAAAACAAAGAACTAAGTTAGATGTTTCCATTTCTAATATCAGACCTAATGACACATTCTTTCAGAATGTGATCCATACAGATGATGAAAAGAGTTGAGATCATATTTATCCTTGTCTCATGCCTGATTTTACATCAAACTTTTTCCTTCCATTCTAACTGACTTACAACTTAAATATAGATTATGTATTGCTCTGGATGATGTTTCGTTTACAACATATAATTGTGGTGTTTTGAAAAGCTTTTCTCTGGGCAACTTGTCATATGATTTTTACATCATCATCATCATCAAATTCCTGCCATGTACACTCAAAGAGTGTACAGTATATGATAGTACTATATGAAAAATTTACATCATTACTAACTTCCTATCTACAATTTTCCTCCAAATCAGTCTGTTACTTCTCAAGACTCCAACATTATCAGATCTTATATTTCTATCATCTAAGGCACTTTGAACCGTATCAATCCACCTATATCTTGGTCTTCCTCTGGATCTTTTGCCTGCCAACCTGGCAGAGAACACTTGTTTTGCTAATCTTTCTTTGCTTGTTCTGTTTAAGTGAACATACCACCTTAGATTAGCTCTGCTAACGCATTCCTGGAGGCTGACAATGTCAAGTTCTTTCCTCATATCCTCGTTTTTAATATCATATTGCAATTGGTGCAATCTGTTCATGCCTTTAATCTTTCTCAGGACTCTGGGAAAATATCTGCAGTCTCTAGTCTTTGGTCAAGTGTTTTACTTCTGACCCAGCTCTCAGATCCATAAGTTAAAACTGGTTTGAACACTGTCTTGTATACAGCTAATATAGTGTTCTGACTAATTTCTCTCTTATTCCATATGAAAAATCTTCCCTATGTAGCTGAAATGTCTTACTTGTTCCACAGGTTCTCTGTTCACAAGACAGTTGACATTTTCAACGATTCTACCTATTTTCATTGTCTTCGTCTTTTTATTGCTGACCTTCATACCATATCTATTACAACAGTTATTCAATTTAGTCAGGGAATCTTCTCCAATTTTGATATCATGTTTAATACCACTTTCCTTCTTAATGTGATCCATATAGATAATGAATAACAGAGGGGATAATGTACATCCTTGTCTGACTCCAGATTTAACATTAAACCATCTTCCTGTACTTCCTTCAATTCTAACTGCTGACTTACAACTCAAATAAAGACTAATAAGTATTGCTTGATATAATGCCCCGTTGACACCATATAACTGTAGAGTATTGAATAGCTTCTCTCTTGGCACCTTGTCATGTACCTCTTCCAGATCAACAAAACGTAAATTCCCATCCCATGATTTCTCAACTATTTGTCATAAAGTGAAGATCTGATCATGATAGCCTCTATTTGGCCTGAATCCAGCTTGTTCTTCAAGAAGCTTTTCTTCCACAATTCTTCTCAACCATTTCTCAAGTATACTTGCATAAATCTTGCCAGGAACACTCAGTAGGGAAATAACTCTGTAATTCTCACATTCAGTTTTTTTCCCTTTTTATATATGGGTACTATGAGAGCTCCACTCCAATCATCAGGAATTCGTCCCTCTGTCCATGCCTTCTGAACTATGCAGTGCAGCCACTGTAAGACATTTATACCACCATACTTCAGCATTTCTGGTCAAATATCATCTACTCCTGCTGCCTTTCCACATTTCAAGCCATTGATGGCTTTTTCTACTTCAAGTATATGGATATGTATTCCTGACTCTATGCCTGTTGAGTGTTTTTTACCATTGTACTATTACTGCTTGTTTCATTTAGTAATTTTTCGAAGTAATTACCCCATACTTCAAGGATATCTTTTTCTCCCGTTTTCGTGTCACCTTTATCATCTCTAACTCCTCTTACTGTACACTTTCCTCCACTTCTAAGTTTCTTCAACAACCTCCATAATATTTTGCCACCTTCTTGATATTTATTTTCTATGTTGTTACCAAATTTTTTTGTCATGTTGTACCATCATTTTTTATTTTATTTTAGGAGTAGATGATATTCGACCAGAAATGCTGAAGTATGGTGGTATAAGAGTCTTACAGTGGCTGCACTGCATAGTTCAGAAAGCCTGGACAGAGGGACGAATTCCTGATGATTGGAGTAGAGCTCTCATAGTACCCATATATAAAAAGGGAAATAAAACTGAATGTGAGAATTACAGAGGTATTTCCCTACTGAGTGTTCCTGGCAAGATCTATGCAAGTATACTTGAGAAACGGTTGAGAAGAATTGTGGAAGAAAAGCTTGGTGAAGAACAAGCTGGATTCAGGCCAAATAGAGGCTGTCAGGATCAGATCTTCACTTTACGACAAATAGTCGAGAAAGCATGGGAATATAACAAAGATCTGTATTTAAGTTTTGTCGATTTGGAAAAGGCATATGACAAGGTGCCAAGAGAGAAGCTATTTAATACGCTGCAGTTATATGGTGTCAATGGGGCATTATATCAAGCAATACTTAGTCTTTATTTCAGTTGTGAGTCAGCAGTTAGAATTGATGGAAGTTCAGGAAGATGATTTAATGTTAAATCCGGTGTGAGACAAGGATGTACATTATCCCTTCTGTTATTCATTATCTATATGGATCACATTATGAAGGAATGTGGTATTAAACCTGATATCAAAATTGGAGATGTTAATATCAGCTCTTTGCTTTATGCGGATGATGTTATACTTCTAAATAAATCTGCTACAAGTCTGCAAGATTCTCTGACTAAATTGAATAGCTGTTGTAATAGATATGGTATGAAGGTCAGCAATAAAAAGACAAAGACAATGAAAATAGGCAGAATCATTGAAAATGTCAACTGTGTTGTGAATGGAGAACCTGTGGAACAAGTAAAACATTTCAGCTACTTAGGCACAATTTTTACTGAAGATGGTAAACTAAATATAGAAATAGACAACAGCATCAGCAAAGCTGGTATCGTGGGAAGTCAATTGAATAAATTCATATGGAATAAGAAAGAAATTAGTCGGAACACTAAATTAGCTGTATACAAGACTGTGTTCAAACCAATTTTAACTTATGGATCTGAGAGCTGGGTCAGAAGTAAAACACTTGACCAAAGACTAGAGACCGCAGATATGAGAGTCCTGAGAAAGATTAGAGCCGTGAACAGATGGCATCAATGGCAATATCATATTAAAAATGAGGATATTAGGAAAGAACTTGACATTGTCAGCATCCAGGAATGCGTTAGCAGAGCTAATCTCAGATGGTATGGTCACTTAAATAGAATGGGAGAGGAAAGATTAGCAAAACAAGTGTTCTCTGCCAGGTTGGCAGGAAAACGACCCAGAGGAAGACCAAGATATAGGTGGATTGATACGGTACAAAGTGCCTTAGACGATAGAAATATAAGATCTGATAATGTTGGAGTCTTGACAAGTAACAGACTGATTTGGAGGAAAATTGTAGATAGGAAGTTAGTAATGATGTAATTTTTTCATGTAACACTGTCATATCCTGTACACCCCTTGAGGGTACATGGCAGGAATTTGATGATGATGATGGTTGTTACCAAAGTCCTCCCATGACTTTTGTTTAGCTAGTTTTACACAGTGTTTAGCTTTTTAACATTTGTCTCTGTATTCTCTAAGAGCACAAGCTGACTTATTTGCCAGGAACTTTTGATATGCTTTCTTCTTTAACTTCCTGTGTCCACCATGGAGTTCTGATTTTTCTATCCTTGCAGACAACCTCACCACATGCCTCTCTGGCTGAATCAATCAGAGTTTTCTTCAAGGCTTGCCACTGAATCTCCAAGGTTTGGTTTCCGGTCTCAAATTCTTTCATTTTTTTTTTCAATAATCTTTGTGTATTTTAGTCTACAGTTCACATCTGGGAGCTGCTCAACTTTTATTCACTTTAAAACTTTCTTACATGTTATTCTTCTCAATATGAAATTCAATTTTATCCTGCTCAAGACTAAATAGTGATCACTTTTAATTTCAATCCTCTGTACACTCTGGTGTCCTGCACCAGGGAGAAAACATCACTATCAACAATAACATAGTCAATGAGACTTTTCTGATTCCTTGCCTCTTCTCTCCATTTGAATATGTGCACATTTTTATGTTGGAACATGGTGTTAGTAATAAACAGCCCATGTCCTGAGCAGAAATCCAACAGTTATTTGCAATTATTATTAGCTTTGCTCTTTTCTGCAAATTTTCCCAAAATATTTTTGTATGTCTGACAATTATTTCCTACTCTGCTATTTAGATCCCAACAAGGACCAACTTTTCCTTTTTCATTGTGTCAGTTGCTTTCTCTAAAAGCCTCAAAAAATTCATCCACTATTACCTTAGTAGAACCTTCTGTGGGGCCATAGTCACATATAAGTCTTATTGTCCAGTTCCCCATTCTGATATTTGCCCACATCACTCTACTTGAGACTGCCTGCCATTCAAGAAGATTAGCATCGTATTTATCATTGAATACTATGGCTACTCCTTCTTTTCCTTGATTGTCATTGCCTGAATATAACATTTTGTATTTATTGCTCAGAAAGATCTCACCAGTTTTTCTTTTTTGTTTCAGTTACCCCTATTATGTTGATAATTCCTCAGCTAGCTCCATTTCTTTGCCATTCAGGCTTCTTATGTTGATAGTACCAATCTTTATCTCTGGTGATGTTGAGTTGGGGTGTGTTTTCAGATTTTTCCAGTAGCTGACTTTTCGATGTTTGCCCTGGTTCCCTGGCAAAAACAACGGGGGCCTTGTTTAACCAGCAACGTCCCAGCCGGCATGAAATTTTGTCATGTTGTACCATCATTTTGTATTTTGGTTTAAGCCTATAAGAATACAATTTAGTTGGCTACGTCCCAAATTGCCAGCCCATCCTTGTTCTTTCAGTATCCAGGTTGATACCCAACAGGGTGCACCACGAGAAGGTGAAGATTAAACATTAGGTCAGAAGCACTGGTCGGTTCTCTGCATTCCTTTAAAGGCTGTGTGGAGGTTTCCTCTCAGTTATATAGCTTTGACCCTTATGCACCCCTATATGATATGATTTTTCCAGATCTACAAAACTTAAGTACTAATCCTTGTCATATTGCCTGGATCTCTCAACCGTTTGTCTTAAAGCTAAAATCTTATCTTGACAACCTCTGTTTGGCTTGAACCCAGCTCTTTCTTCTCCAAGTTTCTTCTCCACAATCTTTCTCAACCTCTTTTCAAGTATGCTTGCTAAATCTTTCTTGGAACACTTAGGCGAGAAATTCTTGTGTAATACTTACATTCAGCTTTATTTTACCTTTTTTATAGTTGGAAACTATTAGAACTGTAGTCCAATCATCTGGAATTCAACCTTTTGTTCAGGCCCTCTGAACTGCAAAATATTTATTCCTCCATACTTAAACATTTCTGATCGAACATCATCTGCTTCAGCTGTCTTTCCACATTTCAAGTTTTTGATGAATTTTTTTAGCTCAAGAATTGATATGTACTCTTCTTTGTATTCCTGTGGAAAATTTTCTGGTATGGTTCTGCCACTGCTTGTTTTGTTTAAGTGTTTCCAAGTAATTACTCCATATATCTAAAATATCCATATCTTCAGTTTTCAGGAAAGGTGATAAAGGATCTGCGATCCTTTATCACCCTTATCATTCCTTTTGTAGTTCTCTTTCATCCATTTCTAAGCTTTTTCAACAGCCTCTAGAACATTTAGCCACCTTCCTGATATTTATTTTCCATATTCTTACAAAACTTTTCCATTTCTTTTGTTTAGCTACTTTTACACATAGCTTAGCTCTCTTACATTTTTCTGTGTATTCTTTTAGGATGTCTGCCGACTTATTCTCTGGAAACTTTTGGCGTGATTTTTTCTTTTCCAGGACTACTTCTTTAACTTCTTGTATCTACCATGGGGTTCTTATTTTTCTATCATTTGAGACAACTTGACTAGATATCTCTCTAGCTGAATCAGTTAATTTCTTCTTCAGAATTTGCTCTTGAGACTTCAAGGTTTGGTTTTTATTTTCAAACTGCTCCAGATTTTCTTGCATAATGTTTCTGTAGTCGAGTCTGCATTTTATCTGTAAAAACTGCTCAATTGAAATCTTTTTAAAACTTTTGTACATACTGTTCTTTTGATTGCCATTTTACACACACACACACTGCTTGGAGAGAATCAATGGACACCATAATATAAGGAACAAACAACTACTACACCTTAATAAGATGTAGGACTTTCTTTTGCCAGTGACTTCAGCAATCTTACAGGGAGTACTCTCCACAAGGGGGATGATAGCGATCAGTGAGAATTTTGAACTATTCTTTTTTTAGGCATGTAGTGATGTTGTGGAGGGTAGATATTCCTTGGCTTCACCCGATGCTATCATCCTTCAGATGTTGATTACGGTTAAGTTCAACACTCTGTGAAGGCCAGTCAATCATGGCGACATTCATGTCCACAAACCATACAGTTACAGCAGCAGCCTTAGCAAAACACAGTACATTGTTTTGCTAAAAGAGACATTGGTCAGTTTCGTAGAAATGCCACGAAGTTGGGAGCACAATGTCCAGAATGTTCAGATACGTCTGTGGGCCTAACCAGAATAAATAGGACCATACTATTACATTGCTACCTCTGAATTTCATAATTGGGGTTACACACTCTGGTATGAGATCTTCACTGTGCATCTGCCACACTCATCCATAGAGAGTATAGCATGATTTGGCTCTCCATGACATAGCATTCCAATTCTACATCCCATTGTACATGCTCTTTGCACCACTGAAGACAACACTGCATGGTCAGGTAAGTCAGAACCTAGGCTCACAACAGTTTCCGTTGTGAGCCTAGGTTTTTGTGCAGATTTGTGCTCCATTCAATGCCCATGATTCCACATTCAATGTGTCAACCTATGAAGGGTGGTTTTTACATAAAACGTGACCATTACACCCTATGGTCACATTTGATGGTGTGGTGGGTTCTCCACTGTGGGTACCACTTGCTGTAGACTCTGTGCATTCATTTCAGTATGGTAGGAGTGATTGTTGATCTGCAATGGCCCAATTTGTCAACAGTTTGCTAAATAAATATTATTACAACATGGCATCCTATCACAACACCTCTTTCACTCTTTCAAAGTCTATCATTTTTGTTCTCACTGCTATTTCACCTAGACACAGTTGCACTGGCTTGGGAGCATCATATATTCCTCCAGTTTCCTACAAACATGCGACACATTACATGGCACTTTCACCTTGCCCATGGGCATTTCTGTTGATTTCTTTCCAAGCAGTGTATGTGTGTGGGTGTGGGTGTGTGTGTGTGTGTGTGTGTGTGTGTGTGTGTGACTGACTGACTGACTGACTGACTGACTAAAAATTGATCAATAAGTTGAGGACTGTTCAGAAGAAAATGGATAGGTCCCTACTTGATATTACCATTCAGCTCAGTAGATTCAGCTCTAAATCGCAATGGAATCATATTACAAGAAATGACATTCAAAAATGAACCAAGTTGATATCAAATTGATACCCCAGAGATAGAAAAATAGCTATTGGAAGACTGAAGAAACAGTGGGAGGATGAAATTAAAGAGATGACTGGAATTCGTAGCATAAATTAGTCAGAACAGAAGAATTTGGGGAGAGGTCTTCATCATTTAACATAGCAGTGGACAGAAAATGACTGATGATGCCGATGATATATAACTTACTCTGCTTTTTAGCTGGAAAAAAAAATGGAGAGACAGGAATTAGAAAGGATGTGCAGAATGCTACTGCATTAACAAGAGATTTTAGAAAATAATAGTAGCTTAAAAACTGAAAAAGAGGGGATGTCTACTGGTAAGAAATTGATCAATCAAATTGGAAAGAGAGCCTCTCAACCAGCAAAACAGAAATCTTAAAAATGGTGAGTAATTTCTATAAGAAAGTGTATTCTAACTCCAAAAAAATGTTGCATTAAATGTTGGACTATTAAAATTTGATTTAGAAGAATTGTTATCTACTTTAAAATGTTATTATCATTGATTTCATCCCAAATCATTGGCTGAAATGAAGGATAATCCTTTAACATAAGAAAAATTAGAAAATACATAATCAACTATGGACTACTCGGTCTTATTTCCTATAACAACTAGTTTATTACAGTTATTCAAAACAGAATCCTTGGCAGACTAGAAGCAAACCAGTATGAGTAAGCAGGACTTAGGAAAACTTTTCCAAGAGCTCACTTGCAAACAGTAAATCAGATTACTAAAGAATATAGTGAAGGTATTCATCTACAGTTTTCAGGTGAATTGACATCACGAAAGGAACAAAATAAATAACAGATTTTTTTCTTTCACTGCTAATGTTTCACTGGTTTTATAACCAGCATCTTTAGGCAAATAGTTTGTCACTATATGCAAGCACTAATAATCAATGTCTAGAAGTTATAACTTAAAATTGTAACAGATAAATGGACAGAACTGTGGTTGTTATGTACCATCCAATTGTTTTTCACTCTTGGTGATCTTGTGAACAAAGGCTCTCCAAAGGTTCTTTATATGTATCACTCCTGCACACAAGAGGTGGAAGAACCTATAGTAGATCAGTGCCATGCATCGAATGAAGATGATGGATGCTAGTTTGGTGAAACAGTGTCCATGAAAGTACCTGTAGGAAATTTTATATAAACTTGGTTTTTAATCCTATTTCCCAAGTGAGCAAACAGACAAGTAAGTCAAGTTTGTGCCTGCACGTGTAGCTGTTTTTAAATACTGACACTTTTGTTCAGTGCCTATCTTAATGTAACACACTTACTTACTTATACTCAGTAAATAACTGAACTAATAATGTGCCAATGACACGTACCCCCCCCCCCCAGGGGGGGGAGTACGTATACCACTAGTTTGGAACTGATGATCTACACCAATGCCATCTACCACTAGTATTTTCACAGACAACCACAAACATCCATGCCTGCAACTGAATTTGAACCCACAGTCTTTTGGCTGGAGAGTGGATACGCTAACCATTCGGCCAACCAGGCCTGCAATTTTAATATTTCTTGAGGCAAAGCTATTCTGTAGCATGATGCTTTGGATGGTGTCATGGCCATAATCCGAGATCCTTGGAATTGGGTCAGACAACATTTGCTTTATTAAGAGCATCTGTAACACTTACAAGCCTCTCCTTAGGAATTCTGAACCTGTATAGTGATCCCCAATTCCCATTGCAGCTATCTCTGAAGCAATTGCAGAAATCTTGAAAAGATACAGTTTAGTTTCTATATTCCTTGTTAATAAAATCTCCTCCTGGTTGCCTTCCACCAAAGATAAACAAGCTCCCCCCCCCCACTCTTTCCCTCTCTGGTGTTTATCAAGTTCAGTGTGATTGCCTCCACTTGTACTTTAAAGAAAGAAGATATTCAGAAGATGAAAAATGACTGCAGGAACACCTGTCTTACATCGCCCACAATAAAAATTTGGCTTGTCACATCACAGAGTGTACACTGACCACAATATACTCTGGTCTGATACACACCTTTTACATCACTGTTGGTTTAAACTGAAGTGGTTGTTGAAAGGGAGTGTAAGATGCTCAAATGATGCAGTATCTGAATGTGTCCTAGAAATCAAAGAACAAATATGATAAGAGTGAAATGAATAAGCACCCTTATTAACCAAGATATTCATAAGATGATAATGTGGATGACATCTCTTGAGAATAAAGGTAAGAGGAGTTACAAAGTATATAAAGAGCAGGCCAGAAAAGTTATAAGTTTTATATATTGTTTGAGTAGGGTCAGAGTACGTAAAGAAGTTAATTTTGTAAGGGAAAGGCAACCCAAAAGAATTTTTTCATTATGCTATGAGTAAAAGGAAGAACTTAAGTAGAAGAATTTGGTGGGGGGGCCTCTGCCACCCCCAAAGTAAAAGGGTAAAAAACTAGAAAATTTTCCAAAAATGTTTTCCTAATTAAAATTAATTTTTTTATTTATGTCATGTCGTGTCTTCTATTTCTATACTACTTATGAATTAGCAGTCACATAAGGTGGGAATATCCTATAGCTCTCTGGAATCACGGCCACTGTGAACACAAGGTGAACGAAGTAGTGCTCAGGCAGATCGAGCACTGCTTTGTTTGCCTGACCCAGGCCAGAGAAAATGACAGGTATCATGTATTGGTGGATCATTCAGATGCTCATAGGTCGTATGCGATGCGTACTGTATATTCTCAACCCTCCCCCAAGATTAAATCCTGAGTGTGCCACCACACTGACCCAAGTCAAGTGTTTATATTCCAAAACCATATTCTCCAGTTTATGCAACAACCTTTCATGTGGTATCCTATCAAATGCCTTAGCAAAATCCAAAAGTATTGTAGAGTATCCGTTCCCTTTATCCAACTTAGCCATAACATTGTTATTATAAAATATGAGCAAATTGCTAAAGCATGACTTCCCTTTAGAGTATAGCTTGTCTGTATTAAATTTTTATATTTATGTTTTTATTTAATTAGTTTCTTGCTGATTAAATCCTTTCTTATTCAAAACCTTATTAAATTAAAATCCTAGCGGCTGTTCTATTGGTATGTCGTTACTTTCTCTATATTTCCTGATTTATCTCTTCCTATTCTATCTTTCTATCGCTATTTTACTTCGTCAGATATCGGGCGTAATATGCTTACATCTAGGATTGTTTCCTCTTCGGATACTGGCGAATTTATATTTTGCTGAGCCAGCCAGTATCCTATAGCAGAAAAGGATCCTTGCTCAGGGAGACAATACTAGATTCTGAGACTTTCTTACACAATATCTTACTTTAACACTGCCGTATACATTCAGATTATTGCATTCGTGACCTAAATCTATAATTATATACATTATTTAATTCCAAAATAGGTTCTATTTTTATAAGTGGTAGTTTGGAATCGTAATCAGGCATGACTCAGGTTCAGGTAAATATGACAAGTTTATTGGAATATCTAAACACACAATACATAAAAAATTCATACACTCAATTTGACTCAATACTAACTAAAAAGACTCGATTTAAGAGGTTAACATATTCTAAATTAATTCAAAGATTAAGAAACATCGTAAAACACAGTAATTGAAAATTGGGGTAGATAGCAAATGATATGAAGTTAAACTAAAATTCCTTTCTGAAATGCTATTTATAAGATAATATAAACAAACATTCTAATGTTACTCAGTTACTGAAATCCACAATTCTGATCTCATTAAGTTAATCCTATCACATACAATTACTAAAGATCTTTTCCAAACAATTCTTCTTACTCTCTCAAAGGAGGTTAACTTTCTAATTAGAGACTGTCCACAGAGTTCTTCAGAATACTGTTTCTTAATTTCACATTCACAAACAATCTTCTCTCTTCTGATGAATTTTATACACAAAAATAGAGTAATTTCACCTTACTGAACTTTTTCCCGCATCTTTCAGCACCACGTGTACGTCTGGTTACTTCTTGTCTATTGGCTGTCCATACGGTAACGTAGGGGTTACGCTATCTTCGTTATTTCTGCCAAAAATGGACTTAAATCTTTGCGTTTCAGGAACAACTCAATGGGACTTCTCAGCGACGGCTTGATTCTGCTAGGACTGGAAGTTTTTACCTTCAGCTCTGTGTAGAATCCTTCTCCATTTTCAAGAAAGCCTGCTGTCTGACATCTTATCTTAGCACAGACGCTTCATCCCCCCCCCCCCCCCGCTTTATGCAAATTCCCACTAACTTCCAAGCCACCAAACAGGAAAACGATACGACAAGAGACCTCTCCGATACAGCGCTCGTCCCCTTATGTTCTTCTATAGAGCACCCTCTTTTTCAGAATCCCCTTTGCACACCCTTCTCTTTTCTCCCCTTGAGTTCATCCCTATCTCTCCCGAGGCTGTTATGCTCTTGCATTCCCATAATTCGCGGCAAAGTATGTTCCGTGTATGCTACTGCCACCAGTGTTACACTGTACATGTGTAGTTTTATACCTTCCAAGAATTATTATTTAGTAACTATTTGATGACTCACAGTTATTTTTACACAGCTTAAGTGAGGCTTAAATTAAATCAGATTATCCCTCTTTTAAGACACTCTAAAAAAATCTTAATATAATCACAATAGTTTAAATATATGGTACATGAAATCTTCTTCTGCAGCTTCTCCCACTTAAGTCGGGTCACTGTTTGTAATGAGTCTCCTCCACACCTTCCTGTCTTGGGCTGTCACCACATCCAAGTTCTTCATCTTCAAGTCCTCTTCTACCAGCTCCCTCCATCTCTTCTTTGGCCACCCACGCTTCCGCCTTCCTTGCACATCCATCTGCATGACCCTTCTTCCCACATATTCGTCCTCCCTCCTCATCACATGACCAAACAATCGCAACCTTGCCTCCTGTATTTTCGCTCCTAAGTTCGTAACTTTCACTGTTCCCATGACATAGTCATTTCTCAGATGATCCTTTCTGGTCACACCGCACATCCACCTAAGCATTCTCATCTCAGCTACTTCCATCCTGCTGATATTATTTTTCCTCAAGGCCACAGTTTCTATAGCATACGTCATAGCTGGCCTCACTACTGTCCTATAAATTTTGCCTTTCAGATTGTTCGGCACCCCCTTATCGCATAATACTCCAGCCACCTCCCTCCAGTTCCTCCAACCCACTTGTATCCTGCAAGTTGATTGGAGCTACAATACCAGATGTAGCTCCAATCCATCAGCTCCTCCATCTTCTTCCACTGTTGAACCTAAGTATCTAAAGTCTCTCACCTTCCTGATGACATTTCCTTCCAGCTCCAGATCTGTCTCCTGGCCGCCGCCCACTGCGCAACACATATACTGTCTTACTTCTGCTCAGTCTCATACCTCTCTCTTCCAGTACTTTTCTCCATCTTTCCAGTTTAGTTCCTGCTTCTTCTCTTGAATCTACACACAACAAGATGTCATCTGCATACAACATTGTCCAAGGCGCATCTTCTCTCACCTCCTCTGTTACCACCTCCATCACAATATTAAACAGAAACGGACTTAATGCTGACCCTTGATGCAAGCCAACTGTTACTTGAAAACTTTCTGTCTGTCCCAAACAGGTCCGAACACTTGTCTTCACATTTCTGTACATTTCCTGCACCAACCTGAAATATTTCTCCAGCACCTTCTTCTCCCTCAGACACCTCCAGACTTCTTGCCTTGGCACTCTATCGTATGCTTTCTCCAGATCAATAAATACCAGATGTAGCTCCCCTTGTTTCTCTCGATATTTTTCCATCATCTGCCATAACCCAAAGATAGCATCTGTTGTTGATCTACCAGGCATGAAGCCAAATTGTTCCTTTGCAATCTCCACCTCCTTCCTCAATCTACCATCGAACCCTTTCTAGAATCTTCATTGTGTGGGACATCAACTTTATTCCTCTGTAATTTTTACAGTCTTGTGCATCCCCTTTACCCTTGTAGATGGGGACAAGAGTACTCTCCCTCCATTCCTCGGGTATATTTTCCTGTTGGCAAACTTTCATGAACAGGTCCCACAGCAGGTCAATTCCCTCTTCCCCCAGTGCCTTCCATGCCTCCACTGGAATTCTGTCGGGGCCCACCGATTTTCCATTCCTCATCCTCTTCATGGCTTCCGTCACTTCCACTCTACTGATGTTCTGCACTATCCCCTCAGAAGGCTGCCCATCTCCTCTGAGAGTTCTTGCATTTTCCTCATTCAAAAGTCCCTCAAAGTATATTTTCCATCTGTTTCTTATGTCCACATCCCTCCATAATACTCTTCCTTCAGCATCTTTGATCTGCCTCACATGTAAGATGTCCTTTGCTGCTTTATTTCTACATTTCGCTAGTTGGTAAATTTTTCTCTGTCCTTCCTTTGTTTCTAATTGATCATACAGATCTTGATATGCCATGGCCTTCGCTTATGCCACAACTCTCTTGGCTTCTTGCTTTCTCTCTTTGTACACCTCTCTGTCCTCTTCCACTCTTGACTCATCCCACTTCTGCTTTGCCTTCCTCTTAGCTGTCACTGCCACTTGTACATCATTATTCCACCAGCAACCCTCCTTCTGCTCTCTAATCTTTCCAGATGTCTCACCAAGCACCTCGATTGTACAGCTCAGGATTACTTTTGAATTATGTTTCCACCAATCCTGTACACTTTCCAGTCCATCCGAAATCCTCTCTAACACCCTCTCCCTAAAACGATTCCTCACACTCTCCTCTTTTAAGCGAAACCACTTAATTGTCTTCATCTCACGGCATCCAGAAGTTCTTATCTTCGATCTTATTTTTAATTCTGCGCACAGCAGTCGGTGTTGTTGTGCTACTTGATCTGTTGGAATTACTTTACAATTTGTCACAATCTTAAGATGTTTTCTTCTAGTCAAAATGTAGTCAATTTGTGAGCTGTTTACCACTCCTAAATGTTATCAAATGTTCTTCCCTCTTGTAGAAAAAACGAGTTCACAATTGCCAGATCAAGCGCTACTGCAAAGTCCACAACCCTCTCTACTTCCTGGTTCATCATTCCCACTCCGTGGCCACTATGCACCCTTTCACAGTCTCTATTCTGTCTTCCTATGTGTCCGTTCAAGTCTCCTCCGACAATCACCATCTCATTTTCTTCCAATTCCCTCATTTCTTCATCTAACACGTTCCAGAACTCATCTTTTTCCTCTGCTGTACAACCAACTTGCAGGGCATATACACATAATACGACCACCCGCTCTTCTCCAAGACCCAATTTCATTCACATGATCCTGTCATTCCTTCTACCTACATCCAGTACTTCACCCTTCATTCTGCCACACACCACAATTCCATTTCTTCCCTCGTTATTCGCTTCAGAGTAGAACAATTTATATCCATCTCCCAGTTCCTTTGTCTTTCCCCCCTTCCACCTTGTCTCCTGCACACATAAAATGTCCAACTTCCTCTTCCTCATCATGTCTGCCACCTCTCTTCCCCTTCCAGTCATGCTTCCAACATTCAGTGTTCCCACTCGCAACATCCTGTCCACCTGCTGGGCTCGCTTCCTTAACCGCACCTGCCCTTGATGTGGTAGCCCTCGTCCATTTCTCACAGCTGTAGGGTGATGTGGCTGCGCGTCGCTTAAGGGGTACGCCCTAGCCCTTATATCATTTTCTCTTTGACTCATAATCATAGTTTGAGCTGGCATTGAAGTTTTCCGACCGGATGCCCTTCCTGACATCAACCCTCGCATTTATCTGGGTTTGGGACCAGCACCTATTGAGGCTAGCATGCCTCCTTCGGCGGCTGCATAAGATGAAATGACTTAGCAAGATAGGAAAGACTCACCCCTAGCCCTCGAATACTCTAATAGCATCAGGGGGAAGGAGCAAGGAGAGGAGAAAGAAGCAAAGAAAGAAGAGGAGGGACCAGTCTACAGAATAATATAACAGATATATATTACATGAAGTAAGGCATGGTCCAGCATCAGGTACCTCGGGTTTGCCATCCCCGTACTTTAATGTGAGCCCTTGAGGTCATATGGTACATGAAATAAAGAATACAAATTTTATACATAAAGTGAAGAAGTTTCACTTTTAATTTCAGCTGATGTGCAGGTATTTCTCTTTGTTTGTAAGTTTAATATGTTCGATTCTGAATGAATGACTTCTTTGCAAGATTCCTTCATTCAGGATCCAACATCTGTCTACTCATGTCTGTATGCAAGTTCTTACCAACTTCTCTAAAATCTTCACTACTACACCAGAGATACTGACAGGCCAGCAGATGGACACACTGGTTTTTACATCACTCTTGTATATGGGTCAGTGCAGTGGCACACTCAGGATTTAATCTTGGGGGGGGATTTGAGTTGAGTAGATGATTTGAGAATATACACTATGCATGCATACGACCTATGACTGAGCATCTGAATGATCACCAATACATGATATCATGTATTGGCGATCTATACATGATACCATGTATAGACTCATATCAAGGGATTGCAATTCTGTCATCACCACCACTCAATCCACCAACTACAAACTCCAACTACACCAATGCCATCTACTGCCCATTAGCACCACTAGCATTTTCATTTGCTTGGCCAGCTGGCAAAGTTTATCACCTATCATCAAAAGAAGTAACTAAACAAATCTGAATCCTCTCTGCCATATCCATATCCCCAAATACCGAGATAACCGAATCTATGCACAATATTACAAATTTCATTATCTACTGTCGGTGTATATTTTCTTAAAATCCAAGTGATCCTTTAAGTAGTTTTGTCCATCTGCCATATGTTCTCTGAACTTCAACTTTCCCCTAACCATCATCACCCCTAAAACTATGCCATCATCAATTTCTTGCAGGGCAATTTCATCTATGAAATTATACAGGGTGTTTTGAAAGGGGGGGGGTATGCAACTTTGAATGACAATAGAAGGTGAATAGCGATAGATGAACAATTTTTATTACCGGTCAAATGTAACATAACACTTGAAATTTCAACACAGAGAGTTAAAGTTTGATATGACTGCCTCCGGTAATTCTGCAGATGTCCCGTCTTTAATCAATTTCCTGCCACACTTGGCAGTGCATATCTGACATAACTTCAGCAATTTGCTTCTGTCCTAACCTCAATAAATGTGGTTGTATTAAACTGCTTCTTTTATGGAGGAACTTCTGTAGACGGTCAGATGAACAACCAGGAAGATTCAATCAAACCCAGTAGGCGACATAATTTAGGATTATAGGCCTCACTGGGTCTCCCCTGTTCATTCTCACTTACTGTATTGCCCATGTGCACTTATTGATACTAGTGTATTTTTTCCCCTGATGATGCTAGTTGAACTTTGGCACAGTGTTGGAAATAAGTAAATTAAGTAAGTAATAAGTAATAATCAACTTATAAGCTTGAACACCAAAATAATATTCATGTGTTGTACTGTGGTGTCAGAACACATACTGAATTTCATATTAGCCCAACATTGTAAGTTGGATTCAGATCTGATGTCTGTTCTAAGTGAACTGGATTTAGGAATGATGCATTTGCCCATAGATAGACTAGATCAGTACCTACACAAGTATTCCCACTGAGCTGTAACAGAATACTGACTGACTTGCCAGCTACAAGATCGAAAGGGAACTACTATTTTTCTATCTGTCCTTTAATTTAGAGAAATATGCAAACTTGCAGAAGTTTCAGACCAGATTCCTTTGACTCAGATCATTTCCATTACCTCAGATTTCCTCTGTATCTCGAGTAATCTTATCATTTCAAGACAGGATGATATGGTAAAACACGCCTGTTAGACCATGCACTCCAAACATGTCACAGAATTGAGTGGATAGGCACCACATCCCTACACTGCACCAAAACCTGGTTTGAAAGAAAATTCAAATGAAATGCTGAAATATCATCCAAATTTGAAATAAGAATAGTGGATTAATTATTCCAAGAATTTGGAGGACCGATCTTCAACCAGTATAGCATCCAGAACAACCACAAACAGAAGAAAATTTTAGTACAAGACTTTAGAAATTGTTTAATGTAGTTCTGTTTTTTAATATAATTTATTTTATTTTATTTTATTATTATTTTTTTTAATTTTATTTATTTATTTATTTTGTTTATTTTTTATTTTATTTTTAACACCAGAGGTCAGGCTGGAGTAATGATTAACAAACATTTAGATTCATCTTAGTTTTGTGTAGTGTATTGTCATGTAGCTTGTATCTTGTACAGATGTATGTTTTCCTGATGATGACCTCAATACAGAGGTCGAAAAGTTGAATGTTACTTTCTTAATGTTAAGTAAAGTAATTTTTCTAACACTGTATTGTGTCTCCATAAATTCTTCACAATGAAGAATGAAATCAGAACTTGCTATCCCACATGTGTCATTTACAATTATTGATCCTCCTGTGCTTAGGGGGATTACAACTACCAACAAATTATATTTCTAGCATTTCATGATGAAAAGGAAAATTGCTTGAATAAATTATAAATTAAAATTGTTGTTTAGTTGTTAAAAGGTAGCACTCCTGTTCTTTCAATGCAGAATGTGCAATCTTTTTGTTCTGTTTTTCTTTAGAACAACCTCTTGTATAATCCCCCCCCCCCCAAGAATGTTTGTAATATATTTCATTTTATTTTTCACAAAATCTTTGAAACTGTACCTCTGAAATCAAGGGGATTGATGCTTATGGGATCCCATAATTAAGCTTTCACATTGACTTTAAGGCTTAATTATAAATCATATTATGTCTGCCTACTTACATTCTCATTGGTATAAATCAGATATGGTAAATTAAAATCTTTTTGGGGCTTTGTTTGTATAATCAATAGTTGAAAACATGTTGTTTATGTGGCATTGTAACTTTAAATTAATCAGTCTATTATTAAACAATCTGAGTTTCTATTAATATTCCAGTCTTTCTACCAGCCTGACAGTTCTATTTTATTTCTATAATAACCTTTCAGGTTTTTTTTTTTTTTTTTTCATGCCATCTTGTTCATTCTTTCCCCTGCATCTTAATTTCTATCCTTGTCCCCTGTCTTCCTGTTTTAAATTTCCCTCCCTTGAAGGCACAAATCACAGTCTCGAGTATCCAGTTTAACACCTCCACCTTCTTCCAGCGATATCCGGCTTCCACTGGACAACACAATGGCAACACTTCACACTGAACTCATGGAAACTTGTATAGATTTGATGGCAAGGTTTACATTTGGTATGTGTTCCAATGTGCCAAAAAGGTAAGTCTGTTTATTTATAACATATCTGTAACTAATTGATAGTTCATTTTGTTTTTCTATGCTTTTATATGTATTTGCTTTTAATTTAATGATATTGAATAGTTACAAATTAAAAATGGCTTTTCAGATTTCAATTTTTTTATACTATAGAAACATTTTTTCCTCATGTTTCATTTAGGTGTATTCACAGTAAATAAAGACAGGCAAAAAAAAAAAAAAAAAAAAAATATATATATATATATATCTTGCATCAAAATTTAGAGTATATATCGTGTTTGTAAAATTGTGCAAAGAGCTTGTGCTTAGGCAATCCAGTTTTTCATATCAATGTATGTATTTTTAGTGAATAAATCAGGAAAGTTCAAGTGGAAACATTTTCACTGCTTGCATTGTTGCATCAGCACAATCCAATACCATAGGGATCATTATCTAAAATTTGCACATTTCCAACCAGAGATTGTTAATTGCTGTAGAAATTTCCTCATTTTTTAACAGCATCATTTAGAAAAATTCACATATTGAGATTTGAAGAATATTATGCATGAGGACCAGCATTATTCAGAACTTGCAGGATATTAATTAGATGGAACTCACTAGTGAAAATACTTATAGAACATTCAAATGATAAATTTGATTTACACAATCAAACCCCCCCATCCTGAAAATTAATATGAGTTTGGAGAATTTCATAAAACAGTCTCCTAAATTGTGAATTAAAAGAAAAGATAGAGAGAGAGAGAGATAAAAGGAGAGAGAAGAATAAAACGAGTAATTAGCTGGTACTTAGCTACAGAGAAACCTCAAACCCCAAATCACTAAAGATTGGATGAATAAGTCTCAATGAATAACCTGAATGAGGTCAAATTGATATACGTAGTATCTAGCTAGTATCTGAATATATCAGATACCAAGGCTGAATTAATGCAAAAGTCTTGGTATTTCCCATGTATAAGTAGTAAAAAGATGTATCATCTTATTATTAAAATACTCCAGATTAGAGAGACTTGTATAGAAAGTTTTTCTGCTTGGTTAGATATTAAACTTGCCATGAAATCATATTCTTGCTTAATCCTTCATTAAAGTGTAAACTTTATAAAGTGTAAACTTTATAAACTGGATCTAGTGCCGCTAGAGGGCCAGACGGCTGGTCGTGTTTTCTGGGAGCTCCCGAAAGCTAAGTATAATTTTGAATGAAAATTAGAATATAGGTTAAAATCATAACGTAATATTGTCTAATTTTGGTAGCTTGTGGTGTCTGTGTGATTTTGGTATAAATTCCGTTATTTAATTTAGTATTTAACGATACGTTTCATAGATTTGAATATGGCACCAATGCGATGTAAGATAATGGCGTCCAAAAATACGACGGCATTGTTCAAAAACTATAATGTGAGAGAATTTGTCCAATGTGATGTGTGTGGAATGTATGCATTCCCGAATGAGGCTGGAGTTTGGATTGAAAGTGATAGTGGTGGGAGAATGTGCAGAAAGTGTAAGCGAAGTGAGGAGTTGAATGTGTCAGGTTGTGAGACAGCTATGGTTGAAGAAAGCCAGAATGTGAGTGAAAATAGTGGCTTGATAGGAAATTGCGATGTACAAGATGGCAATGAGAGCGGTGATCTAAGAAAGAGTGAGAGCAACTATACAGAGAGAGAAAATGGTTTGAATGATAAAAAAAAATGAGGAATTATTTGTAGGAAGTGAAATCGCTAGGTTGCGCGCAGTGATACAAAATGCGCAGCGGCAATTAGAGCACCTGCAAAACTCTTTCCAGAGTGATTCGGCTAACGTAAATAACCAGCGTAAGAGTGGGCGAGTTTTTGAAATGAAGGAAAGAGTGTTGTATGGTGACTCGTTATTAAGAGGAGTGATAGATGGGAGTGTAACTAAATCGTACTTACCAGGTGCGAAATTTAAGGATGTAAGTGAGAGTATTAGAGTGCAAAAACAGAGGGTGAAAAAATTAATAATTGTGGCAGGTACGAATGAATTGAAAGGTGATAAATTTTTTATGAGAGAGGACTTGAAAGTATTGTTAAAAGTAGCAAAAGAAAAGAGTGACAGAGTTAGAATGGTGAGTCTGTTGCCGCGGTATGACAGAGAGGAGTTTAGGAGGGGGGCCATAATCGCAAATGACGTTATGCACAGGTTATGCAGACGGTGTGGTGTGGAATTCGTGGACGTGTGGAATGAGTTTGATGGGCGAAAGGACTTATACAAGATGGATGGCCTGCATTTGAATGGACTTGGTGTGCAAAGACTGGAAAAAGTGTTGCTGAATGAAGTGAAAATGGATGTGCAGAACCAGGGAAACTAGAACTACCAATGGGGGGGGGGTATGCAGACATCAGTGAGACAGTTGAGTGTAAGAATGTATATAAAGTACCCGAGCCAGTACTAAGGACAAAAAATGGGAATGGGACATTTAGAATAACGCATCAAGATAGGGGTGGGACAAAGGGATCACTGCATTTCATGTATACTAATGGCAGGAGTATTAGGAACAAGAAGGAAGAATTTTTGGCCTTGATTGGCTCTTCCTGGCCACAGGTTATTGGCATTAGTGAAACATGGCTGACAGAAGATGATATAGTTAGTGGGATAGAATGTGTAGGTTATAGTGTGTTTAGGAGGGACAGAGAGCATAAAATGGGGGGAGGGGTGTTATTGATGATAGCTGATGAACTGCAGCCAAGGAGAATTGAAGTTGTATTGCAGGATAGTGAAAGGAACTCATTTGAGGCTATTTGATGTGAGATTGAGACTGGCAGAATAAAATATAGAGTTGGGTGCTGCTATAGACCAGGTGATGGAATAGATGGTGGAGATAGTATGCATAAACAAATTGATGAAATGAGTGGAAGGAGGGTAATTATTATGGGGCATTTTAATTATGGTAACATTGATTGGAAGGAGGAGAGGACACATGTGAGGAAGGAAATGGATTTTATTCAATTATTAAGGGATAACTATCTGAGACAGCATGTAATTGAAAATGCTAGGGGTATGAGAGTGTTTGACCTGGTAATAGCATCTCACAATTTGACTGTAATGAATATGACCATGTTGCCACCTATTGGTGAGAGTGATCATAAGGTCTTGACCTGGGAGGTGGCTAAAAGTGTGGAATTTTTGATTAAGACTGTATATGTGGAATTACCATACTGGCAAGTATGACAAGCTTAGGAGATTGCTTGGATCAGTGCCATGGCATGTACAACTGCAAGGGCTGGACATCGATAGAGCATGGGAAGTGGTCAAGGAGCATTTACAGGAGGTTATGGCTGATTGTATACCTAGGGTCCGAATAGTAAAACAAGTAGGGGTTAAATGGATGAATAACACCATTAAGCTTGAGCTGCAAAAAAAGAAACAACTGTGGGGGGAATTTAAAGAAAGGGGTGACCTGCAGGCACACGAACGGTATAAAGTGCAGGCCAGAAGGGTAACGAGTGTGGTAAAAACAGCAAAAGCTGATTATGAAAGGAAACTAGCTATGCAAGCAAAAGAGAATCCCAAACAGTTCTTTCAATATGCTGCAAGCAAGAAAAAACTGTACATGGCAAAATAATTTTAAGGAATAACGATGGTAAGGAGGTCACTGAATCAGTCGATACAGTGGAGTTACTGAGCACGCACTTTGCAAAAGTATATCATCCAGGTGGTGACATTGAAAAAATGAAGGAGCCATTAGTTTATACGGGAATTGTGATGAATGAAGTGGAGGTGAATAGTCTATTACAGAACCTTAATGTGAATACATCTGTGGGATTGGATGGTATACCGTCACGGGTCTTGCGTGAAGCTGCTAAGGAATTATCAGTGCCCTTGACCATGTTGTTTAATCTGAGTCTCGGATCTGGTTTAGTCCCGAAGGTGTGGAAAGAGGGGAAAATAGTTTCACTGCATAAAGGAGGATCCAAGACTATGGTTGCAAATTACCGACCGATCAGCATATCAGGAGTTGTTGTCAAGGTCTTGGAGAAAGTAGTCAAGAGAAAAATACAGGAATGGATTGATGAAAATCAGATACTGTACAGGGGACAGCATGGCTTTGTAAAGGGTAGATCATGCCTGAGTAACTTGCTCAAGTTTTATAACAAGGTGACGGCTGAACTGGATAAGGGAAATGGGTTTACAGTGATACTGCTGGACCTAGCAAAGGCATTTGACAGGATACCACATGGAATTCTAATCCATAAACTACAACATATTGGAATGGATATAGAGTTGGTGAGATGGATAGGTGGGTTGTTGATGGAGAGATATCAAAGAGTGGTTTATTCAGGAGTGGAGTCCAAAAGATGGCCTGTGACTAGTGGGGTGCCGCAGGGTTCTGTTCTTGGACCGCTGCTGTTTAATCTGTTCATTAACGATATAGGGAAGGATCTAAGTGGAACAGTTCATTTGTTCGCTGATGATGCAAAGTTGGGGAGGGCGATAGTGAATGCAGAAGATGTCAAAGTCTTGCAGGATGACTTAGATAGATTGGAGTTCTGGGCTAAGGAGAATGGATGTCAATTTAATGTGACAAAATGTAAGGTTATGCATTTTGGGGGGTGAAAAGATTAGCAGCAGTATACCACATGGGTGGAACTGTACTCCAAGAGATTGATGAGGCCAGGGACTTGGGAGTGTTGGTGGATAGGGAGATGAAGTTTAGGGGGCACATTGCGAAAGTAGCTAAATCAGCTTATCAACTCACTTGGTTGTTTAAAAATACCTTAATGAGCAGAGACAAGCAAGTTATTGTACCTCTGTACCGAGCCTTGATAAGACCTCATCTTGACTACTGTGCCCAGATTTAGTCACCTCGATTCCTTCTTGATGGGGAGGAGGTGGAGAGGATCCAGAGGCGAGTGACTAAGATGATAGCAGGTCTATGGAATGAACCATACGAGAACAGGTTGAAGATTTCTGGGTTGCAGAAACTGGTTGATAGGTGGAAAAGGGGAGATATGATTGAGACATTCAAATTGCTAAAAGGATTCTATAAGATTAATTCAGAGGATATTTTTGAGATCAGGACTGGTGGTGGGAGAACTAGGGGACACCTATGGAAGCTGGGCAAGAGTGTGGTTAGCAGTGGTGTTAGAGCTGGATTCTTTACTTTTAGAGTGGTAAATGAGTGTAATAAGCTGCCAGAGTCTGTTGTGGGTGCTATGACTGTGAGCGAGTTCAAGGCAAGGTATGATAGATACTGTGAGAATGTCGTATAGTTGTGTGAACATGATGTTTAGGGCCTCCCTCGATGAGTCTAAGGACTCCCTGGAGTAGCCTGAAAATAATAATAATAATAATAATAATAATAAACGAATAAGGCTTGCATGTGAAGTATATTCACGACTAAGCTACTTGTATAAAGAGGCTGATCACTTCACATCTCTTGCTTTAATTCCCGTAATGCAATGCACACCTCCTTTCAGAAGTGTATAATGCTATGCATTATGGGAAGGATCACTACCCAGATTGGTTTTAATACTAGCATGTATGATGATAGGGGTATATGGAGGGGGGTATATTCAGTAGTTTGCTGATGATACAAAACTGGGGAGGGCAATAGATATCTTACAGGATGATATAAATAAATTGGAAGTGTGGACAAAGGACAATGGTTGTCAATTTAATCTGTGTGATAGATAATTGTTCTGAACAATTCAATTTCAGACAGTGAAGTAAGGTTCTGCACTTTCTTTAAATAAACGTTTGAATTTATAGCAACAATGATGGAGTAAGCATGTTTCAGACCATAACATATTACACACAGTGTCTATTCCATGTTTTCCAGTGCTAGATTTCTCAGATTTCCTATTGGAAATATAAGACTAGTGTTCTCATATTGTTTATTCCACTGAATGTCCAGTTTATCCAAAATATAAACAATGACAGTCACAGGGAACTTTGTAGATGCCAAGAAGGGAAGAGGAGAACATTTATCTTTAGAATTCATTATAAAATATTTATACCAGAAACACTTATATTTCATATTTTCAGCTATTGTCAATACAGTTATAGGAAAACTCAAAAAAGAACAATTTAATTAAAAACACGCAATATTATATGCAGTATTTGCTGCAGGGGAATAGCTCCATCTGCAGTAATAGATATTCAAAATGAATTGATTTAGTTAATTATTTTTAAATTATAGATAATATTAAATTACACTTATGGAACACATGAATGGCGAGTATTGGTTAATATAACATCCCAAAATTGAGAAAATTTTAAGCAATGATTTTTGTTCAGATTTGGGTTGTGAATATGTAATTCATAGCTTTGTTTGTAGTCTTTATAGAAGAAAGTAATTTTTGTGTAACACTTTGGTTTTGTTCCACTAAATTCTGTGTTTTTTAGAACAAGCATGGTTCAAAATAAATTTGTTGGGTTCGTTAAGAGAAATGTATTCCTGATATTTTTCCAGACGAATTTGTGCAGATTTACCAGTTTGTCCATAATAGCATTAGCCACAAGTGTATGGGATTTTATAAACTCCAGCATTAATTAGAGGAGGAGGAGGAGGATATTTGTCTTTTGGAGAGATAATTAATGTATTAAATTTGCAAACTGAATGACAGGCAACTTGTACATTAATCTGACGAAGTATTCCTGCTATTTTTTCAGAAAGTCTTTTAACATGTGGAATACAAATTCTGGTAATTTCTGATTATTTTTTTAATGGTTTTTACATTATAACCATTTCCACTAACAGTAGTTCTGATAATAAACAGTTCTTTGTTTAAAAGAGAATTTGTAGAACAAAGTTTATGAACTCTGTCGACTAAGGATTTGATTATACCATATTTCTGACAATGGTGATGATGAGAGTTAAAATCAATGTATTTAACAGTATGAGTTGGTTTTCTATATATTGAGAACTGCCATTTGGTTGAAGTAGAATGAGAACATCCTGAAAAGAAAGACAATTGTTGTCTTCTACTTCTAAGGTAAATTTGATTTTTCTAAGAAATTTCTGAAAATCAGACAGAAAGGAGTTCTATACAGCAAACACATCATCACTGTATCTGCCAAACCGATGGTTTAGGCGAAAAAAACATCCAGAATGTTGTTTGAAATGTTCCATAAAGTAATTAGCTAGAGTTGGAGACCCCCCCTTGACTGTTCCCTCGATCTGTTTATATAGTTTGTTCTAGCATCTAAAGTATCCTGAATTAATTATGAAGTTGAATAATTTTAGAATATAACCATTTCACTAAAGGTAGTTCTGATAATAAACAGTTCTTTGTTTAAAAGAGAACTTGTCGAAGAAATTTTATGAGCTCTGTCAACTAAGGATTTGATTATACCATATTTCTGACAAGGGTGATGATGAGAGTTAAAATCAGTGTTTGCAAATCAATCATATCTGTGGATATTTATAAAGAGTGTGCCTACATCAAAACTAATTAGAAGATCTGTTGGGTTGTAAGGATAGTCATGAAATTTTTTTCTTAAAATCTGTTGAGTTCTTTTATGCAGAATTTCCAGTAATTGAAGAATAAGATTAGATAAATATTTTGAAATTTTATACTTTGGACATCCTGTGCAATTCATGGCACATGGTCTTAATGGCACATGCAAAAATGTCTGGTGAGTGGATCATCTGATAACAGAAAGAAAGAAATATGTGATAAGAAAAATGAGGGCTTAATCAATAGTGAAAGAAAAATCAAGGAGCAAAAGTTGTATGGTGATTCACTAAAAAATGGTGAGATAGATGAGAGTTTGACAAAATCATGCTTTCCATGTGCGAAAATTAATAATGTTAGTGAGGCTGTTAGAGCACAAAAGAGTTGGATGAAAGAAATTATCGTAGTGGCTGAGACAAATGATTTAAAAGGAGAAAAGTATGGCATGAGAGAGGACATAAATAATTACTGGAAGTAGCAGAAGAAAAGAGTGAGAGAGTTAAGATAGTGAGTCTGTTGCCATGGTATGACAGAGTAGAACTGAGGAGGACGATGGAAATAGCAAATGACTCGATGCGCAGATTATGCAGGAGGAGTAGTGTGAAGTTTATGGATGTGTGGAGTGAATTTGATGGGCGAAAGGACTTATACATGAAGGATAGTTTGCATCTGAATGGATTTGGTGTTCAGAGACTGGAAAAAGTGTTGTTAAATGAAGTGAACGTGGATGTCCAGAATCAGGGATGGAGAGCTGTTAAGTGGATATGCAGACATCATTGTGGCAGTTGAGTGCAAGAATTTGTATAATATGCCTAAGTTAGTACCACTGATAACAAACCAGAATGGGATTGTTGGTATAAAGCATCAGTGGACCCGAGGGGCTTTTGCACTTTATGAACATTAATGCTAGGAGCATTCAGAACAAGCAAGAGGAATTTTTGGCATTGGTTGGCTCATTCTGGCCGAAGGTTATTGATGAGGGTGCTCGTGAGTCAAGTGCAGTAACATGTATAAGAAGAGCTCCTGATTGGGATAAGTTTTCTAGGAATAATTAAATATATATGCATATTTGTTTGAGTAAGAGAGGCTGTAAACATTGTGCACTACCGGTTTTATTAGTGTGGGGGATTTTTTTTGCCAAAACTTAATTACGAAATCATTATTATTAGACTTAATAACCTGCAAAAAATGGCGGCGGCATTGTCATTCCATGAATTTAATTTAGATTTCAGTCATTTCGTTAAGTGTGAGGTCTGTTATATGTATTCTTTTGATTACATAAATTATTTGTGGATATTTGGTGAGAATGGAAGGAGGGTGTGTGTGTGAAGTGTGACCTGAACGACGAATTGATGAATGCAAATATGAAATTGATGACAGAAAGTGTTAGTAGTGAAATTGTCATGGGGAAAATAGGAGTGCACGTTTGAAAGAAAAAGAGGTGAAAAAATGTTAAAAAATTAGTAAAAAAGAAAAAGCGATTTGAAAACCGTAACGGATGTTAAAAGAGACGAAAGTGAGGTGAGAGTGGCGGAAGGAAACGAAATTTTGAGAACGAATGAAACTAGAAATGGCATGACGCAGAAATCGAAAGTAAAAAAAATCAAAAGAATGGATGATAGCAAAAGTTCGACGCATGTTGGACTGAAAGTACAGAAACAAAGAAACATGAATGAGTGTGAAAATGGGAAGAATGATAGCGAAAGTTGGACGCATGTTGGACCGGAAGTATGGAAACAAAGAAGGATGAATGAGAGTGAAAGTGAGAAGAGGGGGTCAAGAGTTAGAAAGTTAGAAAGATTGAATGATTGAGAGAATGTGTCATGAGATTCAGAAGTTGAAATGAATTGGATGAGTCAAGAAATGAAATGGATGTGGAATGAAATTAAGAAAATTGGTAAAAACTATTAAAATACATAATAATGGCATGAAAGAGTTAACGAAAGATGAGTGAGTAGCATTGTATGGTGACTCCATTATTAAAGGTGTGCTGGAGTATAAAATGCACAAGGTATGTTTTCTAGGTGCTAAAAATGAGTAGAGTGATTGAGACATTGGATATGAGGCAGGAGCGTCCAAAAGAGTTAATAGTATTAATAGGTACGAATCATTTCAGAGAGGACAAAGAGTGTCTCAGAATGGATATCAGGAATCTGCTTAGAAGGATAACAGAGAATAGTGTGACAGGAAGGGTAGTTATCATGTTGCCTAGGTATGATTGTGGTGAAATCAGGCGGAGAGCAAGGATTATGAATGATATGCTAGCTGAAATGTGTGAGGAGACGGGAGTACAGTTCATTAATGTGTGGAATGAGTTTGAGGGACAAAGTGAGCTGTATGGGAGTGATGGACTGCATTTGAGTGGTTATGGTGTGAGTCGCTGAGAGACTGCTGCTGGAAGGTAGAGAAGTGAATAGAGAGAATGAATCAGATCAAGTGGGAAGTGATGTGGAAGAGCGGGAGAGTAAGACAGGAGAGATTGAAGTGGTTATGAATGAGGAAGTGAGTGGTATGAGTATAGAAAATGGAATGGATGTGCAAGAGGAGTAGGGAAACGGGGAGGCTGAGGGTGGACGGCTACACAGCGTGAGAAAGGTGGATGCTCCAAGAGGAGGTGAGCATTGGTAGACAGGAAAGGAATGGGATGACCAGGGATCAAGAGGAAACAGTTGGAATTGAAAAGGGTTTTAAAATGAAGAAGCAGAAAGGGAAATGGCCCCAGTCGAGCATTGAGAGATCACATCGAGTGAGTGGTATCAGTGGAACTATCTGTAGATCCAGAAATGAGCTGTTGTGTTTGTATACAAATGCTAGAAGTATAAGAAACAAGGCAGATGAAATAGTTGCACTAATTGCCTCTGTTCACCCAAAAATTGTCAGAATAAGTGAGACATGGTTGGAAGAGGATGACATCCTGACAGGAATAGAGATGGAACGGTATGATATGTTTCGTGAGGACAGAGGGGGTAAAAAGGGAGGGGGAGTGCTATAGATGATAGAGAAAGAATTATGTCCATATAAAGTAGAGATGCAAGAGGGAAATAGTGCCAGTGGTTTTGAGGCAGTATGGTGAGAGATAGAGGTGAATGAAATAAAATACCTTGTGGGATGTTGTTATAGACCAGGTAATGTGGATGGTAGTGATAATGAAATGTATAATCAAATTAGCCAAGTAAATAAGAAAAAGGTGATCATTATGGGTGATTTTAATTATGGCAATATAGACTGGAATGATGAGATATCAACAGGAAGTAAAGAAAATGAGTTCCTTGAATTTTTAATGGATAACTACCTCACACCGTATGTAACAGAGGGCATACGAGGATTGAGGGTCTTGGATTTGGTCATCTCATCAGAGGATGTAATTATAAATGAGGTGTCAAATCATCCACCAATTGGTGAGAGTGACCATGAGGTGATTACCTGGGTGGTTGCCAGCAGTGCAAGAACTTCTGTGAGAAAAGGGTATATGTGGAACTACAAGAGGGGTGATTATGAAGAGCTCAGGAGAGAACTTGCAGGTGTAGCATGGAATGAGGAGTTAGCTGGAAAAGAGATCAGTGCAGTTTGGGGGATTTTCAAAACTGTTTAGTAGATGCAATGTCTAAATATATTCCAAAGGTGAGAAAGTTAAATAAGGTGGGTGTGAGATGGATGAATAAAAAGATTAAGCATGCGATATAGAGAAAAAAGAGCATTGTGGAGGCAGCACAAGAGAAGTGGAAATAACCAATTCCATGAGGTCTACAAAGACCAAGCAAGGAGGGTGACTTGGTTGGTGAGGGTGGCTGAAGAGTGGTATGAACAGCAGTTGGCTAATGAAGCCAAAAAGAATCCTGAGGAATTCTTTCGATATGTAGCCAGCAAAAGAAAGAATAATTATGGAAGGATGACATTGATTGGAGAAAATGGTATAAAGACAGCTGATGCAGAGTGTGTTGGAGATACTTAATGAACTGTTCATAAAGATCTTTCAATCTTGTGAATGTGACTTCATGGAGAGATTGAGAGCAGTTGATGATGGGGAGGAGAGACTGACTGTAAGTGAGCAAGAGGTGTATTAGGAGTTGAGTAAACTAGATGTTAATAAGGCTGTGGGATTTGTTAATATATCACCACATATTCAAAAGGAATATGCCAGGGAGTTGACACCTGCGTTGACATAATTTTTTAATACGAGTTTTAATGCGAGTTTAATACTATTGTGCCACTCCATAAAGGAGGTGATCGAACTCAAGCATCAAACTATAGGCCTATCTGTGTGTCAGGTGTTGTGGTTAAGTTGTTGGAGAAGCTTGTGAGAACTAGGATCCAGAGTTGGGTTGACAACAGTGGTATTATCTTTGATGGACAGCATGGATTTGCTAAAGGGAGGGTCATGTTTTAGTAATCTACTTACTTATTACAATAAAGTGAATTTTTCCTTGGACAGAGGAGAAGGACACACAGTAATATACTTGGATATCGCAAAGGCTTTTGATAGAGTACCTCATGATAGGTTGACAGTCAAACTAGAGCAGATGGGGTTAGATATTAGATTGGTGCATTGGATTGGAGACTGGCTGTCTGATAGGCATCAACAAGTTGTGTATCGGGGAGCAATATCCGGGAAAAGGAAAGTCACTAGTGGAGTGCCTCAGGGGGTCTGTTTTAGGTCCGTTACTGTTTAACTTGTATATTAATGATATTGGTGAAGATTTGGATGGAGATATTCAGTTGTTTGCAGATGATGCAAAGTTGGGACAAACCATGAAGTGTAGTGAAGATGTTGTGGCCTTACAGGAAGACTCGAATAGATTGAATGATTGGGCATGGAAATGGGGATGTCAGTTCAATGTTGCAAAATGTTAGGTTTTAAAATTTGGAAAACAAAGATGGGATGCAGAATTTATGCTTGGTGAGAATATATTGTTGGAGGTGGAAGAAAAAGAGATCTGGGGGATGATAGTGGATAAGGATCTGAAATTTAGGGGACACACAGCCGAAATTATGAAGACAACACAAAGGCTTCTGGGAATGATGCAGAGGACACTGACGTGTAGAAGTAGGGAGATTCTTGTTCCATTGTATTAGGCTTTGATTAGGCCACACATGGACTATTGTGCCCAGATTTGGTCTCCAGGTTTTCAGAAAGATGAAAAGATGTTGGAAAGGGTCCAAAGGAAACTGACTAAGGTAGTTTCTTACCTCTGGAATGTTGAGTATGTGGAAAGATTGAGAAGATGTAATTTGCCGAGAATAGTGGAAGATCAGGGAAGAACCAGAGGTCATCCCTGGAAACTGTATAAATGAGGGTGTGAGAGGTAGGTTTTTTTTTCATGCAGAGTTCTGAATGATTGGAATGCCTTGCCTGAGAATGTGGTGTCTGCAAAGAGTTTGAATGTGTATAAAACACGGTATGGTGAGCTGTGTGTGTGATAAAAAGACCTCCCAGTTGAGTCTTTGTCTCCATGAGGTCTTGGGGTGGTAATAATAATATTAGTTAGACATGGCTAACAGAAGATGATATAGTTAGTGGGATAAAATGTGAAGGGTATAGTGTGTTCAGAGACAATAGAGATTAAAGAATGTGGGAAGGAATGTTATTTATGATAGCTGATGAACTGGAATCAAAGAGAGTATAAGATCAACTGCAGGCCAGTGAAAATAGCATATTTGAGGCTATCTGGTGTGAGATTGAGGCCAGTAGAACAAAATATACAGTTGGATGCTGCCATAGATGAGGAGAACAAAAAGATGATGGAGATAATATGCATCACCATATAGACTCAATGACTGGAGGACAGGTAATTATTATGGGGGATTTCAACTATGGGAACATAGATTGGAAGGAGAAGAGGACACATTAGAGGAAGGAAATGGATTTCATTCAGTTACTAAGGGATGATTTATTACCTGAGACAGAATGTTATAGAATATACTAGGGATTTGAGAGTGCTCGATCTAGTAATTGCATCTGACAACTGTCTATAACAAATATGACCACGCTTCCGCCAATTTGTGAGAGTGATCATATAGTCTTGACCTGGGTGGTGGCTAAATGTGTGGAATTTTTAGTTAAGATGGGGTATATGTAATATTACAGGGCTGATAAGTATGACAAGGTTAGGGGGATCGCTTGGATCAGTGCCATGGCATGTAAAACTGTAAATGCTAGATGTTGATAGTGCATGGGAAGTAGTAAAGGAGTGTTTGAGAGAGAATGGCAGACTGCATATATAGAATCAGGAGAGTAAATCAAGTGAAAGTTAAATGGATGGATACCATCATCAAGCTGGAGCTACAAAAAAATAAACAATTGTGGAATGAATTTAAGGAGAAAGGTAACTTGCAAGAACATGAACAGTACAAGGCACAGGCCAGAGGAGTAACCTGTGTGGTAAGAAAGGCAAAAGCAGATTATGAAAGGAAGTTAGCAATGCAGACTAAAGAGAATCCCAAACAGTTCTTTCGGTATGTTGCAAGTAAAAGTAAGAATGTATATGGCAGAATGATTTTAATGAATGGCTATGGTAGGGAGATAACTAAATCAGTTGAAATATTAGAATTACAAGTGAACACTTTGCAAGAGTATATCATCCAGGTGGAGATATTGCTGTAATGAGAGGCAAAGACATATTTGAACTGAGGTAAATGAAATGGAGGTACATAGCATATTACAGAACATTAATGTGAATACAGCTGTGGGATTGGATGATATACTAGCTCAAGTTTTACGTGAAGCAGCGAGGGAATTGTCATTGCCCTTGACCATTTCGTTTAATCTATGTCTCACCTCTGGGGAGTGGAAAGAGGGGGAAAATAGTTCCATTGCATAAAAGAGGCTCCAAGGCTGATGTAGCAAATTACCAACTGATCAGCATATCAGGAGTTCTTGTCAAAGTTTGGAGAAGTTGGTCAAGAGCAAAATGCAGGAATTGATAGATGGAAATGGGATACTGTATGAGGGGGGGGGGCATTGTTTTGTGAATGGTAGATCATGCTTTAGTATCTTGTTCACATTTTATAATACAGTGACAGCTGAGTTGGTTAAAGGGGTTCATGGACAATTCATTGCTGGAAAAATTCATCGTACAAACAATTGATCATGGCCAAAATTTGCTGTTACTATAAAAATTAAAATGATATAGCATTGATACTGATATATGAAAAGTAAATGCAGTACGAGATAAATTTCACAACACATATTTTTTTTATGTATTTCATCATCATCATCATACGTATCAAGGATTTAGGCCTAGTATGGCCTGTTCCGGCCTTAGAAGTCATCGTTGAATCGTTTAAGAGGACGTCCTGGTTTTCTTTTTCCTAATGGCTTGTACTTTAAGGCTTGTTTTGGTAATCTTTCTGTTTTCATTCTTTGAACGTGTTCCATCCATCTATGTTTATATTTTTTAATTTTTTCAATTACTGGTTCTTGGTTTAATTCTTTTATAATATCTTCGTTTCTTTTGTGATCAAATAGGGTATACTTTGCAGTTTTTCTCATAAACTTCATTTCTGCTGTTGTTAATCTTTGTTTGTCTTTTTGTTTTATTGTCCAGATTTCGCTTCTATACATTAAGACCGGTAGGGCTAATGTATTGTATACTTTTAGCCTGGTTTGTTTTTGAACTAGGTTTGGTTTAAATATAGAGTTAATTACTCCTGTTATTTTTAAATATTTTGCAATTTTTATGTTTATATCTTTTTCATTTTCATAAGTGATCATACATCCTAGGTAGTTAAATGAATTCACCTGTTCTAAGATCTTGTTATCTAATACTATTTTAGTTCTTGCTGGATCTTGTCCTTTAAAGGCCATAGTTTTTGATTTTTCCGTTGATATTATCATACCATAATCTTTGGATATCTCATTTAGATTTAAAATAGCTTTCTGTAAGTTATCTTCAGAATTTGTAATTATTATTTGGTCGTCTGCAAAGAGGAGAATGTTTAAGTTAACTGTAGGTGAAAGTTTAATTCCTTGAAGTAAATTTTTACTCCATTTTATTATTATTTCATTTAAGTAGATATTAAAAAGAGTTGCTGAGAGGGGACATCCCTGTCGGACCTCTTGGTTTATCTCTCTTGTATATGATAGCTCATGGTTTAATCTTATTTGTATTTGATTATTTTCATATATACTTGTGACAGCTTTTAGGATATTATTTGGAATTTGTCTTTCTTTTAATATGTTAAATAATATGTTTCTTTTAACTTTGTCAAATGCTTTTTCAAAGTCAATAAAATGCAATATGTGTTTCTAAATTATATTCTCTTCTTTTCTCTATTATTAATTTTAGGCAAAAGGCTGGGTCTATACATGATCGTCCTTTTCTAAATCCATTCTGTACCTCTAGAATAAAGTTTTCGGAATATTTCATTAGTTTGTTATTTAAGATTCTGCTATATATTTTGTAACAGGAATTTAGTATGCTGATACCTCTATAGTTTTTAGGGTCATCTCTATTACCTTTCTTAAAGATAGGAATCACAATTGCTTTTTTCCATTCTATTGGGGGGATACCAGTTGAGTAAATTTTATTTAAAAATAATAAGAGTCTTCCTTTGAATCTTGTTCCTGCGTATTTATATAGTTCTGAACCTAGCTTATCTTCTCCAGGTGATTTTCCGTTTCTTGTTTCTTTCAGGCTGATTTCTAATTCTTCTTCAGTTATTTCCTTTTCATTTTCGTTAATTGTTTGCCAGTTGTCTTTTTTAAAATATTTGTCTGTCCACAGTTCTGTGTAGTAATTTAGAAATTCTTCTAATTTCAATTCAGTGTTTAATTTTATGTTTTCTTTGGTATCTGCATTTAGGTGTTTCAAAATCTTATATACATTGGGTCTTATTTTATATAAATCATGTTCTAAATTAGAAACAAATTTATTCCATGATTCTCTGTCTTTTTCTGACTTCTCTTTTAGCTATGGCTCTTATTCTTTTATATTCTATTTCATCTTCTAATCTTTTACTGCTTAACCATTTGTGATAGGCTTCTTTTTTCTTTTTGATTATTTCTTTGATTGTATCATCCCAGATCTTCAGTTTTTTTTTTTTTTTTGTCTTTCCTAAGCTTTCATTTGCTGCTGCATTTAGTATCGTTTTTATATTAAGCCATTCTATTTCTATTTCTTCATTTTGTTTTATTTTATCTAGATACTGGTTAATTCTTTGTTCATATAGCCATTGTACATTTGTGTCATTCAATAGTCTAGTTTTATAAACAAATGTTCCCATTTTTCTTTCTGTTCTTGTTACTTGTAGCCATTTAGGTGGTAATCTTAATTTTATTTTAACAAGGAAGTGGTCACTGCTTATTTCATATCCTCTGTGAACTCTAACATCTAGTGAAAATTTTGATGTCTTTTCATTTAATATGAAGTAATCTAATATTGATTTCCATCCTCTTGCTGCCCAAGTATATTTATGTATGTCTTTATGTTTATAGAAGGAATTCATTATTTTTAGGTTATTATAAACTACAAAGTCAATCAATTTTTTACCATTTCTGTTTAGAGTGTGTTCTCCATGTATTCCTATATTATTATTAATTTTCGTGTTTCCAATTCTTGCATTTAAGTCTCCTGCTAAAATTATGTAATCATTTTTATTTATTTTATTATATATGTTTTGTAGCTGATTATAAAAATCAATATTATCCTGTTCTCTTCCTTCTTCTGGGGCATATAAACCAATTATTGTTAAATAGCCTCTATCTATTTTTATTCTAGCTTCTATTATTCTTTCATTCCATAATTTGTAATGTTTTAACTGTTTTGAAAGGGAGTTATGAATCCAAATCATGACTCCTGCTTGTGCTCTTTGGTCTCTGTCGACTCCACTGTATATCACATTAAAATTTTCAGTTCTCATAGTTCCTTTTAATTTCTTTTTTGTTTCAGTGATTACTGCTATTTTAAAGTTTCTTTCATTTAATAACTGGTCTAATTCTATTTCTTTATATGCTATTCCTCTTACATTCCAGTTTGCTATGTGTATTATATTTTGTCGTTTCCATTTTCGTTTTCCCTTTTCCATTCCAGGGTCATTTCCCATAGATTCAATCCAATTATCTTTTTCTGTCAGCTTACAAGTATGGTTATGTTCTCCATGTCAGGGGACTAGCCTGACGATGGAATAGTTCAGTGGTAGGGCTGCTACCTTAAGGCTTCTGAACTCACCTTCTTCCGAATTTAAACCCATAGGAGGAATAGGGTATATTGAAGGAGAAAGGGTAGATTATAGAAGAAATATAGTAAGGTTTATAGAGAGGACATAGTTGTAAGGCCAGAAATGAAAAGACCCCATGGCCCTCAAGTACTCTAATAGCACAAGGGTCATAAAGTAAGAAGAGTTGGCTGATAAGGCCTTATAGGAAAGATTAAAGTAAGTGGGTCTTCCTCAAAGTAGAAGAAGGAGAGGATAGATCCAGCTAGGGGTCCATGGGAATGCCGCTTCCCTTACAATCAAGATGATTGCCCCTTATGGCCCTGTTGGTCCACGAGTCCTTATTCAGTATATTCGGACCACCCCACCATATATATATACACACACACGCACACGCATGTACACACACACACACATGGTGGGCTCCCCTATCCGCCACCCAGGGGATGCACTCTCTAGGGGTTAAATAAATAATACATAAATACATAAAAAAACTATCAGGGGACCCTGAGAGTTTTTTTATGTATTTATGTATTATTTATTTAGATTTTAATTAGATTTGCATAATATTTTTATTCTTATACAGTGAAAGTAATATTTTATTGATCTGTGAGTTTTTTCATTTCTGTTTCATCTTCTTCTTCTTATTGTGCTATCTTCTATCGAAGGTCAGCGACCATCTTGGCGAACAAACTGTGCTCTTGTGCTAATCTGAGCAGTTATGCACTGCTCTTTCCTGTCCATGTCTTGATGTTGTCAAACCATGATATTCTTTTTCTTCCTCTAGTTCCTCTGCCATCAATTCTTCCTACCAAAATAGTTTGTAGAAGTTGGTATT
The DNA here is from genome assembly GCF_054136105.1 of Typopeltis vanoorti. Classification (NCBI taxonomy): domain Eukaryota; kingdom Metazoa; phylum Arthropoda; class Arachnida; order Uropygi; family Thelyphonidae; genus Typopeltis; species Typopeltis vanoorti. The sequence goes on from NC_143551.1 coordinate 31,800,175, forward strand.
TGCTGTTTCTCATGATGTGGCCAAGATATGTTTCATCTTAAAAAGTTGTAAATATTCTTTCTTACTTAGATAACTATGGGTTCTGCTGATAGAATATTAATATTTACAAATTAGAATAGGGTGGTTTAGGGAGAAAGGGCACCATATTTAAGAATATTTATTCTGCGAATGTGAGTGACATATATTTATATATATATGTTAAAAGTATTAAATGACTAAAGACCAAGATTATCATAAAAAGTTTTAATCATGCAACTAGTTTCATCTAACATAGACTTCTTCAGATGCTAAAAAACATATAAGAATTCCAGTAAGGAAGAACTCTAGAGGAACTGGATCTGAACAGTATTAAAAAAACACAGCGAAAACACTGTAGAGCAGGGGGTCTTCAACGCATATCCTGCGGACCACAGGTGGCCCGCGGAGCTCTTTGCCTGGGTCCACCGGCCATTTTGAAAAAATAAATACTTAACATTAAAACCGATTAAGTAAAAAATAATTTCAATGAAGCCCGTGGGCCACTAAGCAATACTGCGATATTTAGAATTGTAAGATGCTTTCCAGATTCACAAGGAACGCTGTGCATTTGATACGTTACATAAATTTTAAAAATAAATATTAAATAGACATCTTCTTCAGCCATCTATCAGCACCAAGAGGTACTTAAATACTAGTACTAATGTTGCAGGTAGATGACTGAAGCAGTAGTTCGTTCAAGTGCACTGTCTAGTGCCTTCCAGATACATCTCGAAAGTTCTCGATACTTTGTTATTTTCATATAAATACGAGAGGATCTCATCTGTAGTCAGTCGTGAACAGTGTGATATTAATATATAAGTGCACACAGATTCGTCGTGTCAGCCATAACCTATTGTGGTTTTATAATGCCAGACTTGTTTCATTAGTGTGAGACATATTCAGTGGATAATAATCGTTACGTGGCCATTTTGGATAATTTTTTGGGTTCACCTTCCATCACTATGACGTCTACGAGTAAAAAGTGTAAATTAAGTGATTCTTGTTGGGTTTTTAATGAAAAGTGGATCAATGTGTACTTTTTTGTGCCAATATTGCGACGATAAGCCAGTGTGTTTAATTTGTCGTGAGTCAGTGTCAGTATCCAAAGAATATAATATAAAACGACACTATGAGACAAAGCATGCAATCAATTTCGATAACTTTCAAGGGCAACTTCGTATGGACAAGGTGAAGCATCTCCAAATTGATTTAGAATGCCAGCAGGGTATGTTTAAAAGGCAGAGAGAAGAGAGCGAAACTTGCATCAAAGTAAGTTATGTAATAGCTGAAAAAATTGCTAAAAAATCAAAAGCCTTCTTGGATGGTGAGTTTGTGAAAGAATATCCCCAGCAGCGATGAGACTGCTGGGAATATTCTGTGCCCAAATAATAAGGAAGTGTTTAAAAAACCAAGTTTGTCTGGGGTAACTGTAGCATGACCTGTCGAAGAACTTGCCAATGACATTGAAGGAACTTTAAAAAAACGGTTGCCTGAATTTATGTCATATTCACTTGCTTTAGATGAGAACACAGATGTCAAGGATTACAGTACAACTGGCTGTCTTTGTCCATGGCATTGATCAACAATTCAATATGACAGAAGAACTGTTAGCACTCTTACCTATGAAGAGAACGACGATACGTACTGATATTTGAAGCTGCCAAGAAAATGCTCCAGTGTTTCGACTTCGGCTTAACCAACCTCGAGGGTGTGGTAATGGATTGTGCCCCTACTATGGTGGGAAAGAACGAAGGTTTTGTTGTGCTGCTATGGAAAGAACTGGAAGTAGAAGGAAAAGATTTCGTCCATTACCGCTGTTTAATCCACCAGGAGAATTTGTGCGCTAAAACTGTTGGATTTGAGAATGTCATGAAAGTTATTGTGGCTGTCATCAACATTATTAAGGCATGAGGATTGAATCATCGTCAATTCCAAAAGTTTTTGAACCAAGGGCGCGAAGCGGATCATGGCAATGATGTGGTTTATTATAGTGATGTGCGTTGGTTGAGTAGAGGGAAGGTTCTTAAAAGAGCCTTTGACTTAAGGAGTAAAATACAGCTCAAGCGGAATCCGATTGGGGAATTTAACAATCTGAAGTGGATGATAGACTATGCCTTTGTGACCAACATCTCGTTGCACATGAATGACCAAAATACGTGACTACAATCAAAAATCAACTGTTGCACACTGGTTGATCACATCAAAGTTTTTGTGACCAAGCTCAAACTTTGGGAGGCACAACTTGCATAAAAAGACTTAACTCATTTTCAGCTTCTCACTGAATCCAATGTTTGTCTCCTCATGAATATGCTACAAAATTAGCCGTGTTGCTAAGTGAGTTTGAAGAAAGATTTAGTGATTTTCGTAACCAACAGTCTTCTTTAGATTTTTTTTTTTTTATTACCTCAAGACCTCATGTAGTCAAAGACTCATTTCGGAAGTCCTTTCACTCACTTACGGTCAGTCTCTCCTCCCCATCATCAACTGCTCTCAATCTCTCCATGAAGTGACATTCACAAAATTGAAAGATCTTTATGAACTGCTCATTAAGTGTCTCCACCACACATTCTGCAACAGCTGTCTTTATACCATTTTCTCCTATCAGTGTCATCCTTTCATAATCATTCTTTCTTTAATAAGAGAAGTGGAAATAACCAATTCCTCATGGAATTGGTTATTTCCACTTCTCTTATGCTGCCTTAACAATGCCCTCTTTCTCTGTATGGCACACCTACCTTATTTAACCTTCTCACTCTTAGAATATATTTAGGCATTGCATCTATTAGATAGTTTTTGAAAATCCCCCAAGCTGCATTCATCTCTTTTCCAGCTAACTCCTCATTCGATGCTACACCTGCAAGCTGTCTCCTGAGCTCTTCATAATCATCGCCCCCCCCCCCCCTTGTAGTTCCACATATAACCTTTTCTCACAGAGGTCGTCACACTGCTGGCAACCACTCAGATAATCACCTCATGTTCAGGTTCATCAATTGGTGGATAATTTGACATCTCACATATAATTACATTCTCTGATGAGATGACTAAATCCGAGACTCTCAATCCCCGTGTGCCCTCTATTGCATACTGTCTGAGGTAGTTATCCCTCAAAAACTCAAGAAACTCATTTTCTTTACTTCCAGTTGCTATCTCATCATCCCAGTCTATATTGCCATAATTAAAATCGCCCATTATGATCACCTTTTTATTATTTGCTTGGCTAATTTGATTATACATTTCATTATCACCACCATCCACATTACCTGATCTATAACAACATCCAACCAAATATTTGATTTCATTCACCTCTATCTCACACCATACTGCCTCAAAACTACTGGCACTATTTCCCTTTTGCATCTCTACTTTGTATGGACATAACTCTTTCTCTATCATCAATAGCACTCCCCCTCCCTTTTTACCCCTTTTATCCCCATGAAACACATCATACCCTTTCATCTCTATTCCTGTCAGGATGTCATCCTCTTCCAACCATGTCTCACTTATTCTGATACAATCTTTTGGTGAACAAATGCAATTATTGCAGCCATTTCATCTGCCTTGTTTCTTATACTTCTAGCATTTGTATACAAACACAACAGCTCATTTCTGGATCTACAGCTAGTTCACTCACTCGATGTGATCTCTCTCCATGCTTGACTGGGGCCATTTCCATTTCTCCTTATTCATTTTAAAACCCCTTTCAATTCCCACTGTTTCCTCTTGAACCCAGGTCATCCCATTCCTTTCCTGTCTACACATGCTCTCTCCTCCTCTGGGAACCTCCACCTTTCTCACGCTGTGTACCCCTGTCCACCCTGAGCCTCCCCGTTTCCCTGCTCCTCTTGCACACCCATTCTCTCATTTTCTATTCTCATACCACTCACTTCCTCATTCATTACCACCTCTTCAATCTCTCCTGTCTTACTCTCTGGCCCTTCCACATCACTTCCCGCTTCATGTGCTTCATTCTACTCACTTCTCTACCTTGCATCAGCAATCTCTCCAAGCGACTGACACCATAACCACTCAAATGTAATCCATCACTCCCATACAGTTCACTTCGTTTTTCAAACTTATATTGCACATTAACAAACTGTACTCCCGTCTCCTCACACATTTCAGCCAGCATATCATTCATAATCCTTGCTCTCCGCATCATCTCACCACAGTCATACCTACGCAACGCGCTGACTATCCTTCCTGTCACAGTATTCTCTTTTATCCTTCTAAGCAGCCTCCTTATATCCATTCTGACGTACTCTTTGTTTTCTGTCAAATCATTCGTACCGATTAAAACCATCAACTCCTTTGCTTTCTCCCTCCTCAATACCAATACCTCAATCACTCTACTCATTTTACCTCCTGGAAAAATACCTTGTGCATCCTATCATCCAGCCAACTTTTAATAATAGAGTGGTCATACAATGCCCGCTCATCTCTTGTTAACTCTTTCGTGCCATCATGATTTGTTTTAATAGTTTTTACCTGAATTTTCTTAATTTCATTCCACATCCATTTCATCTCTTTCCTCATCCAATCCAATTCAACTTCCGAATCTTGCATCACATTATCTCTATCGTGCAATCTTTCTAATTTTCTAACTCTCGACCCCCTCTTCTCACTTTCACTCTCATTCATCCTTCTGTGCTTCTGTACTGTCAGTCCAACATGCATCCAACTTTCGCTATCATTCATTCTTTGATTTTTTCCACTTTCTATTCCTGCATCATGCTATTTCTAGTTTCATTTGTTATCTCAATTTCGTTTACTTCCACCACTCTCGCCTCACTTTCATCCTTTTTAACATCCGTTATGGTTTTTAAATCACTCGATTTTTTTTTACTGATTTTTTAACGTTCTTTCGCCTCTCTTTCACACCATCTCTCTCTTTCGAACGTGCACTTATTATCCCCGTGACATTCTCGCTACTAACACTTTCTGTCATCAATTTCATATTTGCATTCATCATTTCCTCGTTCAGGTCTCACTTCGCACACGTCCTCCTTCCATCCACCCTAAACATCCACAAATCATTTATGTAATCAAAAGAATACATATAGCACACCTCACACTTAACGAAACAAGCGCAGTCTAAATTAAAGTCATGGAATGACAATGCCACCGCCATGTTTCCTCTACCGGTTTCTACTCTAAGCTTTAATAATAACGAATTCATAATTAAGTTTAGGCAAATGAAAATATCCCACACTAATAATACTGGTAGCGCACAACTTTTACAGCAGCTCTTACTCAAACAAATTCTCATATATACTTAATGATTCCAATAATACTTATCTCAATCCGGAGCTCTTCTTATATATGTCTGCCACGCTTGACTTATGAGTGCTCTTAGCGGCCATACAGAGCTCTTGGAGCAAAAGTATTATGTCCTTCTAGCCTCTTTACTGTTTCTTCATCCAAAGAATAAACTTCATCTAAGAGTCTATTGAGTTTATTGATTTGATGTGATTGTGTAGCTTTTCTGTCATTGATTCTGCACGTAGAATCATCTCAATGATGACAATTTTCTGTCATGAATTACAACTGCTAGATCTTTGTTGGCTTTAGATATTTATTGCATTTTAGAGACGATAAGGCTTTTAATTCTTTTCTGGATAGACTACATTCAGGAGGTATTGATTAAAATAAAATATACTATGCCTGAAATCTAATTTTGCTCGCTAAATTATATGAACAGTTATGAAGGCCATTATCTAAATTATACGTGAAGTCCATGATTGGAATGGTGTTTGGCTCTCCTGCATAGTCTAATCCTTTAGATAATACTGATATTTCATCATTAAATAAATTCATTGTAATTTATTTTGAATATCTATTAATGCAAATGGAGTTATTCTCCTGCAGCTGATGTTGCCCATAATTTTATGTGCTTTCAATTAAATTGTTCTTTTTTGAGTTTTTCTATAACTTATTGACAATGGCTATGAACCTTAGCCATAAAGTTTATGATAAAAATATTAATCATGAGTTTTTCTGGTATTAATGTTTTATAAAGAATTCTTCTTATATCTTGATTTTCAGACAAATTCGTTTGCTTTATGGACGCATAATTTCAAGTTAATATCTACATTAGGAAAGAAACTCGTAAAAAGTGCAAAATGTACAAATAGATTAATTTTTCTAAAATGTTGCAGGAGAGTTCAGTTAATTCCAATTTGTTGTAAAAATTAAAGAAGGTTTCCATCGTGCAAGTCTTTGGTTATTAATTAATCAGATTCGAAAAGCAAAGAAACTATTACTTTTTGTCAATCGTGATAATGATGCTATTATGACTGAATTATCTAATATATTAACTGCTGAAGAATTTGATATTGTTTACAAGATTTCTTTGGACTCGGCCAACAAAGTTTTTTGTCAGGTAAATCAGGAAGTATATAAAATTGTATATAAAAATTTATATACAATTTTATATACATTAAATATATATTATATACATTGAAAGGGTTGTTGGAAGAGGCAAGAGTGAGAAAGTGAAAATTGTCAGTATTTGACCTCGGTATGATAAAAATGAATTAAGAAGAAGGGCTATAATGGCAAATGATTCGATGTGTGGGCTGTGTAGAAGGAATGGATGTGAGGAGTGAGTTCGAGGGAAGATTGGATTTGTATTAGAAGCCTACACCTGATTGCTTTTGCTATCAGGAGTCTAGAAAAACTCATAACTGGTGTGAGACCTAACACAGAGAGGAGGAATGGAGAGAATGTGAGTGTAAGAGAGACAATGTTATATACCTGTGTTAATGATGGTATGGGCTTTATCATGGAAATGTTGATGAGGAGAGAACAATTTCTACTTTGTGATCGTCCTGTTCGGACCCATCAAACGTGTGCAAAGATGTCTACATGTATAAGGCAATAGAGAAGGATAGAGATCTGCAAGTTGTCCAACTGTGTCATGCAGACTGCAGACAAGAGTATACAAAAGAACTTGTGGGTAGATTATTATGTCTATACATAAATGCTAGGAGTGACAGAAACAAAGGGCTAGAGTTTGTTTCCTTGGTCAATATGTTGGGACCTCAGATTGTAGGCATTAGTGAGAACTGGCTATAAGAATTAGACACACTAACTGGTATTGAGTGTAAGAAAGGGTAAGGAGGATAGGAAATGAGGGAATGTACTGGTAATGACATCAGATAACTTCAAGCTTGAGTTCAGACAATTGTAGTACTACTACTAACAGTATTTCATGTTGCAGGGAGTTTGAATCATTTAGAAGATCAGTTACATAGTGGAGTGTTGTTACAGACTTGGCGAATTGGTTGTTAATGATAAAGAAAGGCATCTCCAAATAGAAAAGATGAGCACAGAAGGAGTGATCATAATGGGAGACTTTAATTATCCAAATATTGATTGTTAGTAGTAGAAGCTCATGATATGAATGAAAATGCATTTATTGAGCTGTTGCAGAACAACTTCCTCAAGCAGCATGTGACAGAAAGAACTCAAGGTCAAAGAGTGTTTAGATTTGATTATAGTGTCAGAGGGCATTTCAGTTAAAGACATGACTATTCTGCCTCTGGTTGGTGACAGTGATCATATGATACTCACTTGGTAAGTGACTAAGTTTATAAATGTTCCATTCAGAAAAGGTTACATGATGAACTAGAAGGCAGGAAATTATGACTAACTGACGAGTATACTGAGTTCAGTGGAATAGGGTTGGTTGCTGGATGAGAAGAATATCGACAGTGCATGGGCATTATTTAAAAAAATACTTAAATGATGCAGTATCAGAATATGTTGAAAGAGTTCAAAGAATAAATAGGAAAGGAGTCAAATGGATGTAATGATATTAAGTAAGACATTCGTAAGAAAGGGATGATGTGGAAGGAATACCATGTGCATAAGGATGATGTCCGTTACAAAAATTCTAAACAGTAGGCTAGAATAGTCATAATCGTTGTACGGAAAGCAATGTCTGATTATGAAAAATAACTAGCTCTGTGTGAAAAGAAAGAATGAATATGAAAGATTAACTCTTCTGAATGCAGATGGCATGAGGGTTACAGATGTAGAAGACGTTCAACTAATGAGTGCCCATTTCGTTAAAAGCTATCAACTTGGTGTATGCAACATTGAGCCCACTGTCACCTCCTCACTAGATGAAAACGCTCAGGTGTACGAGGATGATGTATTGGAGCTGTTATATAAACTGAATAAGAATTCAGCAATACGGACTGATGGGATATCAGCAAGAATGCTAAAATAGTGTTCAGCTGAAATGGCTCTTCCTTTGACCATGCTGTTTAATATGAGTCTCAGAAAAGAGAAGAATCCATAGGAATTGAAAGAATGTATATGGTAATTCCATTGCACAAGGGTGGTGTAAACACAGATTTATCCAACTATCGACCAATTAGTATCTCAGGAGTGGTGGTGAAGATTTTGGAAATATTGGTTAGGGCTCACATTCAGAAATGGGTTGACAGTGAATCTTTACTTTGCAATGTAACATGGGTTTATTAAGAGGTCATGTTTTAGCAACTTGCTCACATTTGATAACAATGTTACCATTGAACAAGACAAGGGGAACAGATACACCATGATACTTTTGGATTTTGCTAAGGCCTTTGACAGAATACAGGCTGGTAGACTGTTGCATAAATTGGAGAATATGGGTTTGGGTTATAGAATATTAGCACGGATGAGAGGATGGCTGACTGAGAGATATCAAAAAGTGGTCTATGGGGGATGCGAGTCTGCAAGATGGTATTAATGATTTTCGAAAGGATTTGATGAGCGACATACAGCTATTTGCTGATAATGCAAAGATAGATAGGGTAATCAGGAATGCTGTTGATATGCAGTACTTGCAAAATGATTTGAATAGGCTGGAATTGTGAGCATGAGAAGATCAGAAAAAGTCATTCAGTTCAACGTGATTATATATATATATATATATATATATATATATATATATATATATATATATATATATATATACAATGTCGTATTATTGATTGGATTATGCTAGAAGAAACTGACCAGTCTAGGGATTCAGAGGTGTCAGGCGGTTCGAGTATATTGACCTTATCAGGACGAGGACCAATTCCCTGCCTACTCGAGGCCGCACAACTCAATGGGTTAGTGACAACTCAAACTGTAGGGCTGGCTGCCACTACAGTGAGACATTGTCTCATATAGCCCAGTGTTGCTTCCGTACTCATGGGATCCATGTGTGGAGCCATGACGCCGTGGTCTCCATTCTGAACAACCGCTTTAAGAAAGGTTGGGTGACCGCAGTGGAACCACATTATAGGACCTCTGCAGATTTGTGTAAGCAGACTTAGTGATTAAAAGAGATGGTGATGTTTGAGTAGTTGATGCCCAGGTGGTGGGAACAGGGTGCCCACTAGCCTATAGCCATAATAATAAAGTGAACTACTATAAAAATAACGAAGATCTAGTTAGTAAGATATGGGAGGAGCATGGGGCAACTCCGAGGTTTACCAGCGCCACCATCTCTTTACATGGCATATGGAGCTCAGGTAGTTATAAGGACTTAAAATGGCTTGGGCTTATGCAGAAGGATATAAAACTTCTTTCTTTGAGGGCCCTACAGGGTACACTGGTGGCATGGCATTGTCACCAGAGAATGACTACAATGATAACTAGAAGAGGCATAGGGTAAAACACTTGTAAAGACTTAGGCCTATATCAAGTCTGGACGAGATGTCTGGAAGTGATGTAAGGGTAGTACTGCCCATAACCAGTACAAAGATTAATAAAAATAAAAAATAAATAACCAGTGGTTTACTACAAGGATCAGTACTTGGTCCACTGTTATTCAATCTGTACATTAATGATATTCGGAAGAATTTGATGAGTGACATACTGCTATTTGCTGATGATGGACAGATAGGTAGGGTAATCAGGAATGCTGTTGATATGCAGTACTTTCAAAATAATTTGAATAGGCTAGAATTGTGGGCATGAGAAAATCAGAGAAAGTTATTCAGTTCAGCATGATTATATATCCAATGTTGTATTATTGGTTGGATTATGCTAGAAGAAACTGACCAGTCTAGGGATCTTGGAGTGTTAGTAGAAGCAAGTTGAAGTTCAGGAGCCATGTAGCAAGCATTGTAAATACAATTCAAAAGACAATTGCAATGTTGAAACGAACTTTGGCATGTAAAGATAAGGAGATTATTTTGCCTCTTTACAAGGCCTCGATAAAACCTCACTTGGACTATTGTGCACAGGTCTAGTCTCCTGGTTTTCGTTGTAATTCTGATATGATGGGTAGAGTGCAAAGGAATATTAAAAATGATATGAGGATTGTGGATTACTGATTATGAAGACAGATTGAGAATTGGTAGGCTGCAGACCTTACCAAAGAGGAGGAAGAGTGTTGATATGATTGAGACTTACGAACTTCTGAAAGGGTCGTACAGGATTTTATTTGAATGAATTCATGTTATGGAGGGTGGGGAAGGGACAAGAGAGCATCCTTGGAAGCTGAGAATGAATGCTGCTGAGAAGGGGATGTGGACGAGATTTTTCTCTCACAGGGTGGTGCATGATTGGAATGGATTACCATTGGATGTTGAGTACAAGTAGTGTGAATGATTTCAAGAATAAGTATGATAGCTGGTGCGTGTAGTATGTGGCCTCCCTCGATGAGTCCCTGGCAGCCTCTAATAATAATAATAATAATATTCCTGTCCACCCAGTTCTGAATTCTGTATTTACAAATTTCTCCACTACCTTAACCACCACTCTTGAGATGCTGATTGGCCTATAATTTGCTACTTGTCTTGAAGCCTCCTTTATGTAGTGGAACTATTTTTCGCTCAAAATTAAAGATGCCAAGAAATTCTTGATTTAATTCTTTATTCAAGTGTAACAAACAAGGTTTGCGTCTGAAGTATTTTTGGGACTGGGCAACTCATATATAGAAGCGAAAGACTTCACATCACTTGCCTTAGTATCCCTTAATGTAAAGCACATCTCCTTATGGACATGTATAATGCTAAGCACTATGGGAAGGGTCACTACCCAGACCGGTTTCAACCTTTATTGAGGTCTCATCAGTGGGAGCCAGAATCAGAGGAGATACTAAGGTTGAAGTAATGAAGAAGTCATATTTCCATATATATGAGTAGCCAAAAGGTGTCACACCTTATTATTAAAATACTATGGATTAGAGATAGTTGTTGGAAGTTTTTCCACTTGGTTATACTATAAATTTAAAGATGCCAAGAAATTATATTCTTGGGGTAATCCTTTATCCAAGTGTAAGCGAACGAAGTTTGTGCCTGAAATATAATCAGGAATTAGACAACTCATATATAGAAGCTAATGATGTCAATTCACTTGCCTTAGTATCCTATAATGCAAACCACATCTCCTTACAGAAATGTATGATGCTATGCATTATGGGAAGGATCACTACCCAGACTGGTTTCGACCTTTATTGAGGTCTCGTCAGCGAGAGCCAGACTCAGAGGTGATACCAAGGTTGAAGTAATGCAGAAGTCATAATTTGTTGGCATCTTTAATTTATAGTTTAACTAAGTGGAAAAACTTCCAACAACTATATCTAATCTAGAGTATTTTAATAATAAGGGGTGACACCTTTTGGCTACTCATATATGAAAATATTACTTCTGCATTACTCAATGTTGTTATCACCTCTGGGTATGGTTCCCACTGATCAGACCTCAATAAAGGTCGAAACTGATCTGGGTATTGGCCCTTCCCTTAATGCATAGCATTATACATGTCCGCAAGGAGATGTGCTTTGCATTATGGGGGATACTGAGACAAGGAGTGATAAGAGCTTGGTTCACCTTTACCACAAGTTGCCTCAGTCCTGAAGATACTTCAGGCACAAACTTTGTTTGCTTACACTTATTGAACCAAGAATATAATTTCTTGGCATCTTTAATTTATAGTATAACGAAGTGGAAAAACTTCCAATAACTATATCTAATCCAGAGTATTTTAATAATAAGGGGCGACACCTTTTGGCTACTTATATATGGAAATATTACTTCTGCATTACTTAATGTTGTTATCACCTCTGGGTCTGGCTCTCACTGATCAGACCTCAATAAAGGTCGAAACCCGTCTGGGTAGTGACCCTTCCCATAATGCATAACATTATACATGTCCATAAGGAGATGTTGTTTGCCCAATGGGATATTAAGGCAAGTGATGTGAAGTCATTAGCTTCTATATACAAGTTGCCCAGTTCTGAAAATACTTCAGGCACAAACTTTGTTTGCTTACACTTATTGAACCAAGAATATAATTTCTTGGCATCTTTAATTTATAGTATAACGAAGTGGAAAAACTTCCAACGACTATTTTTCTCTCTTTCCATTTCATTGGTACCTTCTCAGTACTGAGGTTTAAATTAAACCGCTTGGTCAGAGTAGCTGATAATTCCCTTGCATATTCTCATATTAACCAGGTTGATATGCCATCTAATTCCATGGCTGTTTGAGGTTCTGCAATATTTTAAGCTGCATTTCTTCAACCTTTATTCTCCTATTGGTCAATGTCAGATATGGCATTGCAATCTGTCCATCTAGATCAGGGCTATCCAACCTTGGGTAATCTGAGGGCATCATTAGAAAAAAAAATTTATCAGTGGGGGGTATCACAATGCATATCTAGTAATTTGGTGAGCAGCAGTGACACAACCTCGAAAGCTGAACAAATGAACAACACTAATTGCGCACTATTCTCGCGCTCACATTCCCAGTGATTGCCCGGAGCATGTGCATTGGAACAAAACAGTGTAAGAATGCTTCTTTGATACATATAATGATGTAAAAACGCCAAATAAAATTATCAACATTGAGATTATTGATTACTGATAGAATTAAAATATCTATGATGCATATAATTCAAATTGTTATTTTATTTTTCGCTCGTGAAAATCAAAACCCACAGGTGGGCCGTACAAAATCAACAGTGCTTTGGACAGCCCTGATCTAGATGATACACTCCTGCAAAATGCTCACTCAGTAATTCAACTATTTGGTTTGGTTTTGTTACCTCACCACCATCAGCACTTTTTTAAAGTTATCCTTCCATAGTCATTCCTCCTTTTGCTTGCCACACAGCAAAATAACTTTTTAGGGTTTCATTTGGACTCATCAGCTAGCTTTCTCTCAATTATCTTTAGCCTTCCTTACCATACTAGTCACCTTTCTTGCCTTTGCCTTATATTGTTCATCTGCATGCTAATCACCTTTTTATTTATAATCCCTCCACAACTTTTGCTTTGTGTGCAACTCATGTTTAATGAAACTATTTATCCTTCTGACTGTAAGTATGCATTCAGATACTGCTTTCTTCAAACAGCTCTTGATCACCATGTACCACCACGATTTTTTTCCTCCAAATTCTTATGCCATGTCTCTGCAGAAAGCAGACTCCTTAGTTTGTCATAATCACTTGGTTTGTAATTCTGATTTTACGAATGAACCGATTCCCTTAGTAATTTGAGCACTTGATACAAAATATACATTTTCAGTTATTAAATTAATACAGTAGTGCTTGAATTTGTTTAAAAAAAAAGGTTCTTTTTTGAACCAATTATATAGCAAAAATAGTGGACGTGAAAAATCAAAGATGGAGGGAAAAAAAGTATTTACCTCAGAATGTCAAGTCTTGTGGCAGTTAGAAAGTTATTATTGCTTCTTTAAACTTATCAACATACAAAATAAGAACAATTATGATGATTGTTGAATAAATGTTCAATACTATTCTGTAAATGTGTATGTTTTCCTCATTTTAAGTGTGTATTATTTAGTCCTCTAAATTCTGTGAACATATCTTGAATGTTTAAAAGAGTCTTTGTGTGTGTGCGCATGCACTTGTGCATTTTGTTTTTGTTTTTATTAATTTTTTTCATCATCATCATCAAATTCCTGCCATGTACCCTCAAGGGGTATACAGGATATGATAGTACTACACGAAAGATTTACCTCATCACTAACTTCCTATCTACAATTTTCCTCCAAATCAGTCTGTTACTTCTCAAGACTCCAACATTACCAGATCTTATATTTCTATCGTCTAAGGCACTTTGTACCATATCAATCCACCTATATCTTGGTCTTCCTCTAGGTCGTTTTCCTGCCAACCTGGCAGAGAACACTTGTTTTGCTAATATTTCCTCGCCCATTTTGTTTAAGTGACCATACCACCTGAGATTAGCTCTGATAATGCATTCCTGGATGCTGACAATGTCAAGTTCTTTCCTAATATTCTCGTTTTTAATAAGATATTGCCATTCATGGCATCTGTTCACGTCCCTAATCTTTCTCAGGACTCTCGTATCTGCGGTCTCCAGTCTTTGGTCAAGTGTTTTACTTCTGACCCAGCTCTCAGATCCATAAGTTAAAACTAGTTTGAACACTGTCTTGTATACAGCTAATTTAGTGTTCTGACTAATTTCTCTCTTATTCCATATGAATTTATTCAGTTGACTTCCTACCATACCAGCATTGTTGATTCTGTTGTCTATTTCCATATATAATTTACCATCTTCACTAAAAATCATGCCTAAGTAGCTGAAATGTTTTACTCGTTCCACAGGTTCTCTGTTCAAAACAGAGTTGACATTTTCAATGATTCCAACTATTTTCATTATCTTTGTCTTTATATTGCTGACCTTCATACCATATCTATTACAACAGTTATTCAATTTAGTCAGGAAATCTTTCAAACTTGTAGCGGATTTATTCAGAAGTATAACATCATCCGCATAAAGCATAGAGCTGACATTAACATCTCCAATTTTGATATCATGTTTAATACCACTTTCCTTCATAATATGATCCATATAGATAATGAATAACAGAGGGGATAATGTACATCTTTGTTTCACACCAGATTTAACATTAAACCTTCTTCCTGTACGTCCTTCAATTCTAACTGCTGACTTACAACTCAAATAAAGACTAGGTATTGCTTGATATAATGCCCCATTGACACAATATAACTGTATCGTATTGAATAGCTTCTCTCGGCACCTTGTCATATGCCTTTTCCAAATCGACAAAACTTAAATACAGATCTTTGTTATATTCCCATGATTTCTCCACTATTTGTTGTAAAGTGAAGATCTGATCCTGACAGCCTCTGTTTGACCTGAATCCAGCTTGTTCTTCACCAAGCTTTTCTTCCACAATTCTTCTCAACCGTTTCTCAAGTATACTTGCACATATCTTACCAGGAACACTCAATAGGGGTATACCTCTGTAATTCTCACATTCAGTTTTTTTTTTCCTTTTTATATATAGGTACTATGAGGTGCTCTTTTTTTAATTTTTTATTATTTTTTAATAATTATTTTAATTTTTTTTCATAATCTCAAAATCCTTCCTTAGAAATCAAACATGGAACCTTTTCAAGGCCACTTGAGGCCTCCAAGTAAAGTTAAATGTTTAATTGCCTCATCCCCCCCCCTCTTTTTTCTTCCTTCCTCTCTGCATTAATTTTTAAGCTACTGGTATACAGTTATCTGCCCATTGTGTTGTATTCTCATCATCATCAAATTCCTGACATGTAACCTCAAGAGGTGTACAGGATATGATAGTACTACATGAAAAAATTACATCATTACTAACTTCCTATCTATAATTTTCCTCCAAATCAGTCTATTACTTGTCAAGACTCCAATATTATCATTATCAGATCTTGTATTTCTATCGTCTGAGGCACATTGTACTGTATCAATCCACCTATATCTTGGTCTTCCTCTGGGTCGTTTTCCTGCCAACCTGGCAGAGAACACTTGTTTTGTTAATCTTTCTTTGCCCATTCTGTTTAAGTGACCATACCACCTGAGATTAGCTCTGCTAATGCATTTCTCGATGCTGACAATGTCAAGTTCTTGCCTGATATCCTAGTTTTTAATCTGATATTGCCATTGACCATCTATTCACGCCTCTAATCTTTCTGAGGACTCTCATATCTGCGGTCTCTAGTCTTTGGCCAAGTGTTTTACTTCTGACCCAGCTTTCAGATCCATAAGTTAAAATTGGTTTGAACACAGTCTTGTATACAGCTAATTTAGTGTTCCAACTAATTTCAATATCTACAAAAATCTCTTACTTCATATGAATTTATTCAGTTGACTTCCTACCATACCAGCTTTGTTGAGTCTGTTGTCTATTTCCATATTTAATATACAATCTTCACAAAAAATCGTGCCTAAGATCTGAAATGTTTTGCTTGTTCCACAGGTTCCCCGTTCATAACACATTTGACATTTTCAACAATTCTACCTATTTTCATTGTCTTTGTCTTTTTAATGCTGACCTTCATACCATATCTGTTACAACAGTTATTCAATTTAGTCAGAGAATCTTTCACACTTGTAGCGGATTTATTCAGAAGTATAACATCGTCCGCATAAAGCAAAGAGCTGACATTAACATCTCCAATTCTGATTTCATGTTTAATACCACTTTCGTTCATAATGTGATCCATATAGATAATGAATAACAGAGGGGATAATGTACATCCATGTCTCACACCAGATTTAACATTAAACCATTTTCTTGTACCTCCTTCAATTCTAACTGCCGACTTACAACTCAAATACAGACTGATTATTGCTTGATATAATGCCTCATTGACACCATATAACTGTACTGTATTGAATAGCTTCTCTCTTGGCACCTTGTCATATACCTTTTCCAGATCGACAAAACTTAAATATAGATATTTGTTATATTCCCATGCCTTCTCAACTATTTGTCGTAAAGTGAAGATCTGATCCTGACAGCCTCTATTTGGCCTGAATCCAGCTTTTCTTCACCAAGCTTTTCTTCCACAATTCTTCTCAACCGTTTCTCAAGTATACTTGCATAAATCTTGCCAGGAACACTCATTAGGGAAATACTTCTGTAATGGTCACATTCAGTTTTATTTCCCTTTTTATATATGGGCACTATTAGAGCTGTACTCCAATCATCGGAAATTCGTCCTCTGCCCAGGCTTTCTGAACAATGCAGTGCGGCCACTGGTAGACTTCCTTTCCACATTTCAAGACTTTGATGGCTTTTTCTACTTCAAGTATGGATATGTATTCCTGACTGTATGCCTGTTGAGTGTTTTTTACCACTGTGCTATCACTGCTTGTTTCATTTAGCAAATTTTTGAAGTAATTACTCCATACTTCAAAGATATCTTTTTCTCCAGTTTTCATGTCATCTTTATCATCTCTAACTCCTTTTACAGCACTCTTTCCTCAATTTCTAATCTTCTTCAACAACCTCCAGAATATCTTACCACCTTCTTGATATTTATTTTCTATGTTCTTGCCAAAGTCCTCCCATGACTTTTGTTTAGCTAGTTTTACACAGTGTTTTGCTTTCTTACATTTGTCTCTGTATTCTCTAAGAGCAAAAGCTGACTTATTTACCAGGAACTTTTGATATGCTTTCTTCTTTTTCTTCACTGTCTCTTTAGCTTCCTGTGTCCACCATGGAGTTCTGATTTTTCTATCCTTGCAGCAACCTCACAACATGCTTCTTTGGTTAATCAATCGGGGTTTTCTTCAAGGCTTGCCACTGAATCTCCAAGGTTAGGTTCCTGGTCTCAAATTCTTTCATTTTTTTCATCAATAATTTTTGTGTATGTTAGTCTACAGTTAACATCTGACAGCTGCTCAACTTATATTCCCTTTAAAACTTTCTTAGATGTTATTCTTTTCAATATGAAATTCAATTTTATCCTGCTCAAGACTAAATAGTTATCACTTCCAGTTTCAAATCCTCTGTACACTCTGGTGTCCGGCACCAGGGAGAAGACATCACTATCAACAATAACATAGTCAGTGAGATTTTTCTTATTCCTTGCCTCTTCTCTCCATGTGAATTTCTGCACATTTTTATGTTGGAACATGGTGTTAGTAATAACCAGTCCATGTCCTGAGCTGAAATCCAACAGGTATTTGCTATTATTATTAGCTTTGCTCTTTTCTCCAAATTTTCCCAAAATATTTTTGTATGTCTGACAATCATTTCCTACTCTGCTATTCAGATCCCCAACAAGGACCAACTTTTCCTTTTTCATTGTGTCATTTGCTTTTTCTAAAGCATCAAAAAATTCCCCCACTTCTACCTTAATAGAACCTTCTGTGGGACCATAGACACAAATAAGTCTCATTATCCAGTTCCCCATTCTCATATTTGCCCACATCACTCTACTTGATACTGCCTGCCATTCAAGAAGATTAGCCTTGTATTTAGTGTTGAATACTGTGGCTACTCCTTCTTTTCCTTGATTGTCATTGCCTGAATATATCATTTTGTATTTATTGCTCAGAAAGATCTCACCAGTTTTTCTTTTTTGTTTCAGTTACCCCTATTATGTTGATCTGGTACTTATCTAATTCCTCAGCTAACCTCATTTCTTTGCCTTTCAGGCTTCTTATGTTGATAGTACCGATCTTTAACTCTGGTGATGTTGAGTTGGGGTTTGTTTTCAGATTTGTTCCAGTAGCTGACTTTTCACTGTTTGCCATGGTTTCCTGGCGAAAACAACGGGGGCCTTGTTTAACCTGCGATGCCCCAGCCAGCATGAAATTTTGTCATGCTGTACTATCATTTTTTATTTTGGTTTAACCAATAAGAATAAAATTTGATCAGCTAAATCCCAAATTGCCAGCCTATCCTCGTTCATTCACTATCCAGGTAGATACCTAACAGGGTGCACTACGAGAAGGTGAGGATTGGACATTAGGTCAGAAGCCTGGTCGGTTCTCCGCATTCCTTTAAAAGCTATGTGGAGGTCTCCTCTCAGTTATGCAGCTTTGACCCTTAAGCACCCCATGTTGTATTCTGGCTAATATTATTAAACTGTTTGTCATCCAGGTATTTCTCTCTCTCTCTCTCTTTTTTTTTTTTTTTTTTTTTTTTTTGTTAGTTTGTTTCTTTTAACAAAAGATAATTTAAAAAAATTCCTTGATAGATCACAATGTGTCTGTTTACAAAATTATATTTTCAAAAAATGAATATTTAAAAAAATTATGTTAAACTAAAAATGATATTGAATGATGTGAAAATTAGATTGAGATTTGCTCCTGGAAGATAGTGTAGATCTATTGTTTTGGATTAGGAAAATGAAGTGAGAAAATTACATTTTCAAGAGCTTTAATTAATTTAAAATTTTAATTAGAATGCAACAGTGGGTTGATTTGCTAATTTTTTTCTAATGATTAAGTTCTTTGCCACTACAAATGATCATATGAAAACAACTTCTAGTGACCTTGATATTGGATTCACGAAAGTAACATTTTTCAGTTTTCTGCTCCTAAGTTGTATGTCCCTATCACAATTGCTCTTCAGTTAGAATAACCTTGGTCCATTTCATATCATAAAAGAACAACAATCATAAAGGTTTTCTTAACTTGTGGCAAGTTGGCCGGTCTCATATGGAGGGGTTCCCCCCCCTGCAGATCATGCTGGTGCACGATAAAAAATAGAGTTAGTTGCTTTGGCATAATTTAAAACAACAGATTATTTTCAAAGTTATTGGGTAATATTGTGTATTGAATTGCCTGTTGTGTATCTATAAGTGCAATTAAATTAGGAATAGCTACCTAGTAATGTGTTGGAACCCCTCTGATGCTGATAACGGCTGCCACATGACGAGTCAAGGACTCCACAAACTTGTGAAAATGTTTCACAGGTATGGCGACCAATGCATTAAGAGCTGTCCACAATTCATTCAGGTTTGGTGATGATGGGACATGGGCTTAAACACACTGCTTCACAATATCCCAAAGATTTTTGATGGGATTGAAATCAGTGCTTCTAGGTGGCCACTTCATTATTTCAAAGTCAACAGAATTCTCCTTGAACCAAGCAGTAGCCCGCCTGGACCTGTGAGATGAACAGCTGTCTAGTTGGTAGATGCAAACTCCATTGGGATGATTGATGGACATTAATTGGTGTAAATGTTTGGCCATGAGTTCCACATACTAGGATGCATTGAGAGTCATTGGTACATGTACCAAAGGTCCCAAAGATGTCCAACTGAAGACACTCCAGGGTATCACTGAGCCACCACTAGCATGTACAGTTCTGACCTGACATACAAGATCCATAGTTTCATGGGGTTGGCACAATATCCTCAGTCTCCCATTGGCACTATGAAGTTTAAATTGCCATTCATCACTCCAGGCTACACGTCACCAATTTTCAGTCGTCCAGCTTCACTATTCTTTAGTCCTGGCAAGGTGTTCAGTCCAGTGTCATGTCATTAGAAGTGGGACTCTTGTAGGTTGGCAGCTTCTAAAACTGAGCGGTTAAGCAAACGTTGCACGGTCCTTGCACTGAGTTTCCAGCTGGAACCCTTGTTCAAGTGGGAGGTGATTTGTGATAATGTCTGACCCCTGTCGGTCTATACGATGAATCATATGTCGAAGCCCGTGATCATTTAAGGCCGGTTGCCATTTGCAGTTTGTCTGGACACTTGTTTTTTGCTGGAATTTTCAATTCCTGGAACACTCTTGAAACTGTCGTATGAGAAAATCCAAGTTCGCTGACATCTAAATCGCTGACATCTGTATCTAAATCCTGCACCTTTCCCATTACAATGAATGCTTGGGGAAGTGAACTCCGATAGCTAAGTATAGACACAGTTTTGGCCACGCATGTGCACAAATGCAGTAGTTGCAGTATAAAATTTGCATATCATCTCCTATTCCAACTTCAATGGCACTTCAGTGTATAAAATAAATAATAAGAAGAAAAAGAGATTTAACCAACTTAAAATTTTTGTACTCCTGACAGCAGTCTTTAACTTCCTCCTTTAATTATGATAAGATTTATAATACTAATTGCTTTCCTTTAACATCCTGAAATTATAATTCACAGTTTTAACTTGAAAAATCTATAAAAATGTTTTAATTGCCTAATCATAAGTCCAAGAATCTATATGTTTTGCTAACCCATTCTTTGGTCATGTTTTTATTCATGTACATTACATTTTCATAAGTTTTTACTTTGTTGGTCTGATTTTCTGAAAGCTGTGTTGTCACTTTTAATTAAAACATCTATTTATCGCTAACAATGGCATCATTACTTGTTAATGAATCCTTGCTAGCTGGTATGATTACCAGCTGAATTGATAGCATCTCCACTCTCCAATTTTCTTTTTAAGCTGTTCAATAAACAGTAAGGTGGTCTTAGAGTAAATGAAAATCATCTGATGCATAAAAGACTTTTCCAAACATATGTGCCACAGTGATTTTAAAGCCTTCATGCCTAGTGAGAAAACTTCATCTTTTGTCTCTAGAACAGAATTTCTGGATTATCAAATCCCCATCCCATCCATTATACTAAAGTATTCTATAGGTTTACAAGCAATTGTGTGGAATTGGCATTTGTTGATTCTGAGTAACGTGGGATCCCACATCTCGAGGTGAGGGCATTAATCAACCAATTCCATGCACTTTCAATAAACTGAGCCTTGAATTTACATACCATCCTACCTCAAAGTGCCACCTTCAGATACTATCCAAGATTAGCTTGTTTTTATCTATAATAGATTAAGTTGTTTATCATCACAAAAAACATTCCCTTCAACATTATGTTTCTGATGATGTTGAAGGGAATGTTTTTTGTGATGTGCTTAAAACAAATTTTTTTTTATTTAAGCAGCTCCATAGCGCAGTTGGAAGAATAACAAGACATTTGACCCTTTGATTGGAAAAGACTTGAGTTTGATTCTGACCATTATTATTACCAGAGGAATCTTTATATATGGGCTTTTTCAATTGAAATTGAGGTTCCCAATCTCATATGAAGGTAGCAGGGTTTTTTCTCCTGCAAACTCAGATTTTCCATCCCATATATAGGCACATCAGCCAAGAGAACACACAATTTACAGACAAAAAATACTATTCGGTGGTGGTGGGTGGTAGATGCCATTGTGCATTGATAGTAGTAGTGTCGTTGTGATGATTAAGTAGGGGGAGACAGTAAGTTGTGTGTAGTGGTCATGGGAGGTCACACTTGTAATCATCATCGTAATAATAGTAATTATTTTATCTTTAGTACTTTGTTAATTATGTTCTCTTTATAAGATTTAAAAATCAATTTCACATCCTATTAACCAGCAGCTATATGACTATTATTTCATAGGTCTGTTGTTGCAGAGTTCTTGCTAGAAAAAGGTCAAAGTAGTAGTTGGATGGTTGGCCACAAAATAATAACTATTACCACAAGTGGTTGTGGGACGAAAGCTTTCAAGAACGGTCTCTGTGAGAAGTGCTATACATTATGCAAAGAGTTCTTAGATGATGAAAAAGATTATGGTTTGTTTGTTTTTATTTTTTTTCTTGAATTACTATCAATGGTTAATGAATTTATTATTAAGAAAACTAAAAGACAAAGTAAAATCATCTAACTGTAATTGCATACAGTAACTCTTAAAATGTATTGTATCAAAGTAATTTAACATATTTCAAATTGAGTCTATTCCACTTTGGACTTTTACTTTTTTTTAAAATTTAGTATTTGCCGAATAATTTGTTCTATATAGTCAGACTGGTTATATAAATATACTTAAAGATAAGCTTACAAAAGAATAAGAGCAAACTTGGATAAGTGTAATGAATATATCATGCAACTGATGGACTTTGACAAGGCATTTGATAGGATCCTGTAGGAGAAGTTATTATGCACACTTAGAGAGATGAATATTCAAATTAGGCTTGTGACATGGGAGACTTTATGACATTATGAGTGACTGACTGAGAAGTATCATATTTCAGAGAGTAATGTATGGAGGTGTTCACTTTAAGAAAAGGGTGACAGTGAGATACCACACAGTTCTGTGCTTGGGTCATTGCAGTTTAGTCATATATAATAACAATATTGGGAATGATCTGAACAGTAATATCTGATTATATGGTAATGATGATGATGATAAGCAGAAGTTTATGTATTTTTCACTGAGGACATTACAGACTGAGTATTATATAATAGTAATGGGAATTTACCGCAGGTGGTTGTTGAAGCTAGAGACCTAGTAGTTATGATGAAAAGTAAGTTAAAGTTTTGAGGACACGTTGCTGTGTTGGTTAAGTCATCACATTAGATAACTGCACTGTTGAAGAGAATGCTAACATGAAGAAAAAGATAATTATTCTCTCACTTTATAAGGCTTGGATAAGACCACATCTGAAATACTCTTCCCACATATAGTGGTTATTTAGCTTCTATGGAGATAAAAAAAAAAATAGTCAAAAAGATCCAGTGTTGGATAACTAAGATGATATCTGGTGTGTATTTTTTTTTGCATATTATGAAGAGAGATGTGTCTTAAGAGTTTAACAAATGGAATGATGAGAGGATATATGATAGAAATATACAGGTTTGTAAGGGGATCTTACGATATTGACACAAGAAAAATTTTTTAAATCAAAGAAAAAATCTTCTTAGAGAGTATTCAACAAACCTATCAACATGTCTGTCACCTATTGCTGAATTGGTTTTTACTTCCTCATTCCTGTAAAACTTGGATGATTGAATCTGAGCACAGAAGTTTAGAAGCAGTCATAACAAAGCCTTAGGAAGAGAGAGAGACTGACTGATCTTCCTTATTCCTTCTCATCATGTTTTTCAATATCCAGGTTGATTCTTTGTGCTATTTTGCTTATTTCTGCAATATATATCATCTGAAATTCAACTTTTATCAATCAGTTTTGCCAGCCTTAGTTGTTGTATAGAATATTCTGATGAAAAGTCAGCATATCCTATACCTACATGAAAAGTTATACATTAATATTTAACTTCATTTTGACAGTTTCCCTCCATATTAATCTATCAGGACCCCAGTATTATCAAATCTTATGTTTTGGTTTTCTAAGGCACTTCTAACTACATCAGTTTGCCTAGATCTTGGTCTTTATTTAGGTGTTTTCCCTTCCATCCTAGCATCAAATATTCTGTTTTTTAACCTTTCTTATTCACCTTAAGTGACCATGCTAAATTCCTTCCTAATATCTTCATTTTTAATATGAATCTATAGTAGCGAACAAATTAATTTGAAGAAGCCAATTTTCGTCAGGTTTTGGTTTCAGTTCACAATAATTTTGATTTTAGTTCACTATTTTGGTTGATTGCTGCATATTTATTAATATTGTTTTGTGTTTTTAATAGTGTAAACAAGTTGACATTCATAGTGTTTTATTCATTTTATATAGTTATAAAATGTATAATACATCTCCAATAAAGCATTCAAAAATATGTACTCTGCTCAGCACACATGGCTCAAAGAAAATTTGCCAGTGAGTGTGGTGTTGGTTTGGGTACTGTTAATGTGATTTTAAAGAGGTTTAGAGAAATGGGTATCTTTTCTCCTGACAGAAAAGAAAAATGTGGGCAAAAAAAAGAAACCTACTTACTCGGGATCATTTACTAGTTAGGAAAAGAAAATGAATTCATGATTGTCTTGTAGACTTAGAGACTTGGCAGCTAGTGGGATTAATGTTTCTCATATGACAGTCTGTGCAAGATTATTGGAAGCAGGGAGGACTGCCCATTGACCAAAAAAGAAACAACTGTTGATGAAGGATATGTAGAAAAAGAGATGGCTGCAGTGGGAAAAAGTGTACAAAGATTGGACTGTTGAGAAGTGTAAGAAGGTCATATTCTCATATTCTCTTTGCTCAAGGAGCGCGAGTACCCAATGTTTGCAAATCAGCAAACATTGGGTCACCTTCAACAAGCTCTTAAACACACTAAAAAGATATTCTTGGGATTTTACACATGACGATCCAGGATCACTTGTGCCTGTCGACGCTACGATGAAATGTGACCAATACGATCTTCCTCCATACTTCAAGAAAGAAAGAAAGAGTTCCTCAAAAATCACGACATCCAATTGCTTCAGTGGCCAGATAACTCTCCTGACATTAATCCAATAGAAAATTTGTGGGCCATAGTGAAAAAGAGACTTGGAAAATTAAATTGTGATACAAAGGATAAATTAATACAATCGATTATAAAAATATGGTTTCAAGATGCAGAAATAAGAAAAGCGTGTTCTATGTTGGTAGTCATGCCTAAGTGAATTAATGAACTTATTAGGAACAGAGGAGCACATATAAATTATTAGGTAAAGTTGGAGTTTAATTTTTGTACTTATTTTCTTTTGAAATTAAAATTTTTCTTTAAAATGTGAGTGTCGATGCAATTGTTGTAATATGGCACTATAAAGGTTGCAGTCCCCTAATATGCTCTCTCTCTCCACTTTTTTTGTTTTGGGATCTCCTAAACAAGGTGGAGAATGAAGAATTAGTCCATTTTCTAATATTATTTATCCAGGTGATTCTAAGTCGTCCCCAATATTTTTTTTTTACCAGAAGTCAAGCACCCTGGTGCTATTTTAGGTAAGCTATCTGATCTGGCTATGTGGCCCAGCCACTGGAGCTGTTCCTGACATATTTTAATCATGATATTTTCTTGTATTCTAGCAATTGAGTGGATTTTCCTTCTAACCTCATAATTTGTTATATGTGCCAAGGTTAGAAGTTTTTCTGTAGCACTCAGTGCAGATCATCTCGAAGGCCAGTAGTCTTTTCTCGTCTTCCTTTCGCAAAGTCCAACTCTCACATCTGTATATAAGACAGAGTTGATAAGGATATCAATGAGATAGTCTTGTAGTAAGCTTTATTTTATTGTCCTTCCAAAGTGGCTGTAACCTCTGAAGGGCAACATTCTTTCTTTCAGTGTTACACAAGTGATCCGCATTCATTTCAAATAAATTATGGAGACTACAACTGTGTTAGAAATACTTAATTTAATTTCCTGACATTTCAGTCTTCATATTAAAGTCATTATCTGGGGTATACACATATATATATACAGAGACAAGCTGTATTACATTTCAAACAGTATGTCAAAGAGACAATTATTAGATCAACCGTTATTCTACTGGCCTAACCTCTAGTAGGAAAAAAAAACTACATCAAAGCTATATTCTATTATAACATTATCAGAGAACAAATTCATATAGATAGTTTTATTACAGCAAAAGTGGTGTTCTAATTTAACATGAGAGTTAAATTTGCAATAATGTTATATTAGAGTTAAGAGTTAAGATATGTAACAGAACTTTTCAATGATACTAGACAGAAGCCTATAAATATAAAAGATAACATTCAAGGACCAGCAATAATGAAATGCGAAATAGAGAATGCTATACGAACAAGTAAAACAGGAAAAGCCAGTGGACCAGATGGTGTGCAAACAGAAATTTTAAAATTAATAGAACTAGATAACATCAAACTTTTTGAAAAACTATTTAATAAAATATATGAAAGTGATGAATTTCCATCAGATTGGCTCAAATCTACATTTATCACTATCCCAAAGAAAGCCAAAGCGAATTCCTGTGGTGACTTCCAGCTTATTAGTCTAATGAGCCAAACATTAAAAATATTTTTGAAAGTAATTCAGAATCGCATTTATAGAAAAAGTGAAGAAACTCTAAGTGAAACACAGTTCAGCTTTCGGAATGGTTTTGGTACTAGAGAGGCCCTTTTCTGTACCCAAATATTGATACAAAAATGCATAGAAAAACAGAAATCTGTCTTTATGTGTTTCATAGATTTTGAAAAAGCATTCGACAAAGTCAGACACACTAACTTAATAGAAGTCCTTCAACAAATAAGGCTAGACGAACAAGACATAAGACTAATAACAAATCTGTATTGGAATCAGTCAGCTACCGTTCAATTAGACAACATTACTACCAGTGATATTAACATCAAAAGAGGAGTGAGGCAAGGATGTGTGCTCTCACCACTCCTGTTCAACATATACACAGAGGTAATCTTTAAAAAAGCACTGGAAGAATGTTCAGAGGGAATCACAATAAATAGAAAGATTGTTAACAACCTACGATATGCAGATGACACCGTGCTTATTGCAGATAACATTATGGATCTCCAAAAACTCATTGACAGAGTATACATAGAAAGCCAAAGAATGGGAATAAATATAAACATCAACAAGACAAAATACATGATCAGCAGCAAACATCCAGCCTCATCAGTGAAACTGACACTCAATGGGAAAAATATCGATCAAGTGTTAAGATATAAATATCTTGGTTGCTGGCTTAATGAACGGTGGGATCCAGAAATAGATATAAAGACAAGGATTGAAGTTGCACGGTAGTCCTTCATGAAAATGAGAACACTATTCTGCAATAAAGACCTAAACATGGAAGTCAGATGCCAAATGCTGAAATGCTACGTGTGGTCTATTCTGCTCTGTGGAGTTGAAACATGGACATTGAAGGTGACAACCATCAAGAAAATCAAAGCCTTTGAGATGTGGCTATACAGAAGAATGCTAAAGGTATCATGGACAGAAAAAATTACCAATGAAGATGTCTTAAAATCCATTGGCAAAGCTAAACATCTTGTACAAATAATCAAGAAACGAAAAACATCATATCTTGGCCACATCATGAGAAACAGCAAATACCAACTTCTATAAACTATTTTGGTAGGAAGAATTGATGGCAAAGGAACTAGAGGAAGAAAAAGAATATCATGGTTTGACAACATCAAGACGTGGACAGGAAAGAGCAGTGCACAACTGCTCAGATTGGCACAAGAGTGCAGTTTGTTCGCCAAGATGGTTGCTGACCTTCGATAGAAGATAGCACAATAAGAAGAGTTAAGATCCTGAATTACTTGGAGTCCTATTTCTAATTAACTCTTAGATGAAAAGGTTATGTGGGTTGAATATGTGCCTTCCATATTCTTTGAACTTTTACACCATTGTTATTGTTAAGATTAGTGTGGTTGATAAGAATTTCACAAGCTCCTTAAATTTATATTCATACCACGTTTCGGTGTGATATAAACAACAGGTGCCTTTCCTGTCAATTCTATGTAGTGTATTCAGGGCATGATCAGAAAGGCTGGATTTACCATGGCTAAAACACAAACAAACAGGATAGACAGTGCTGCTTTCAGGAGCCAGCTGAATAAATTTATGTGGAATATAATAGAAATGAGCCACTAAAATAAACTAGCAATATACAAGCTAGTATTCAAACCAGTTCTAGTTTATGGATCTTGAGAATTGATTTAGAATAAAACAGTTAACAAAGACTTGAGACCCATATGTGAGAGAAAAGTTATGGGAATGAATAGATAGCATTAATAACAGAATCATATTAAAAATGAAGATATTAGAATAGAATGTGATGCTTTCTCCATTCAAAAAAAAAAAAGTTTCAGCAGAGTTAACTGTAACAGAATGAGAGAGAAAAAGTTAGCAGAACAGTCAAAAGTCCACAAGGCAATCTTAGATCTAGGTGGATTAATGCCAGTAAAAGTACTTAGAAGGCCAAAATTTTAGGTGACCATATTTGGAGACCTGTAAAATAAGAGATTAATTTGCAATAATATTAATAGGCATAAGACAAGGTGATGCAATATTTCCTGAACTATTCACAGCATACTTAGAAGAAATATTCAAACTTCTTGAATGCAAAGAAAAAGGCAGATGATAATTGGAAGCTATTTAAGCCATTTACCTTTGCAAATAACATAGTTATCTTTACTTCAAGTCCACATGAACTTAATACTCTTATATGTGAACTCCAAATAGCTAGCTCAAAGATAAACCTAAAGAAGACCCAAGTTATGTTCAGTTGCTACGTACTACCAAACATCATAATAAAAAAAAAAAAATCAATGCTGATGAAATTGAACAAATAGATCATTGCATATACTTACGACAACAGATAGCAGTGGATTGAAATACCAAGGAAGAAGTCAAAAGATGAACAATGCTTGGATGGAAAGCATTTGGAAAATTACAGTCAGTATTCAAAATGCCTGAAAACGACAGTTTTTAACCAGTGCATTCTCCATGTATTGACATATGGCTGTGAAATATAGACATTAAATGCAAAAGAAACTCAAAACTATGAACAATGTAATTTAGTATGGAAAGAAGTATGCTTGGTATCACAAGAGACTGGATCACAAAAGGAATACTTGGATAAGAAATGAAAACAAGTCTCTGACATTATAAAATGAGTGCAACATCTGATGCGGCAATGGGCTAGACATATTGCTTGAAGACAGGACCAACTATGGACAAAAAATGTACTGGATTGAATTCCATGATAGGAAAAATTACCAAATTATGGACAAAAGATGTAATGTAATTGATTGGATTCTGTAGGAGGAAAGATTACCAAAATCACTATGTATTTATGAAATCACATTTGCAGGAGTGACATGAGGAAGTAAAGTCATTGACAGGCAGGCAGTCTTGGAAGAGGCCTTTGCCCAGCATTTGATCAATAATGGTTGATGATGATGAATGTTAATAAGCAGCCAGTCATAACTCAAACTTAATCATGTGCCTATTATCCTGAACAATTCTTCAGTATATCAGAAAATTTATTATGACAAATTGAACTGAAATAATCTAGTTACAGAGCTCTGTGGCTGATCACTAGTCACCTTCCTTTTTTCCTTGATTCTACTCTACCATATACTACTTATAGATGTCCAACTGAAAGAAGGACATCTACTTATAGATGTCCTTCTTTCAGTTGTACCCAATATAACTAAGTTCGTGTCCATCCTTGTTTGCTCGGTTTTCAATTTCTGTTTGTCATCTTGTCGAAGGCCTTTGCAAAGTCCTGCTATATCATGATGTAGCAGTTTTCTCTATCCAACTCAGTTGATCTTATTATACAGTGTAATTACTAAAGCACACCATTCCCTTCACGAGCCATATTTTCAAACACACAATATTCCTACCCACCCATTCTTGAATCCTTTAATCAGCTTTTTTTATCCCTTAACTAATAATTTATGATTATCACCTGTCTTGGGTCTGCTTTTTGTAATGTATTTTCTTGCTTCTTTCCATTCCTCTAGAATCCTGAAAGTGTTGAAAGAGAAATGGTACTGTCTGGTTGGCTGATTGAATGGCATACTTACTTCATAACTTGTGGGTTCCAATCCTACAAGCATGAATGTTTGTGAATGTCTTTAGGTATGTGATGAGAATTAGAACATTCTCATCACTTAACTTGCAAATTTTAGTGAGACCACAAAGCTGTTTAATGAAGGCAGGAAATAACTTAAAAATGTTCTGATTTCTTCTCTTGAATAGGTTTTTCAGATTACCTGATCCCTTAACTCGCTTTCCCACCCAATGTGCTGAGAAATATTGTTGGTTGTAAATTTCTTACAATGATAAAATATTTTAAAACATGTTTGACAACCGTTCAAAAATTTAGAGTTCAAAAGATGGTTCCTTTCTGTAAACTTCTAAAATTCAGTTATTATTTACCATGTAAGACTCCATACTGAGTAGTAACTGCCAGATTATTAGAATTAGCATATCTGATTTTTAAATTAAAAAAAAAAAAAGTATATTAGACAGTAAGCAGCGAGAATTGAAGAAGGTACAGTAAGATACAATAGCTTAAAGATGCCAAGAAGTTATATTCTTGGTTTCATCCTGTTTGTGTAAACAAACAAAGTTTGCACGTGAAACAACTTCATGACTGGGCTACTTGTATGTAGAGGCTAATGACTTTACATCAATTGTCTTAGTATCCCATAATGCTATTCATTATGGGAAGGGTCACCCAGACCAGTTTTCATTTTTTTTGAGGTCTCAATAGTGGGAGCCAGACCCAGAAGTGATACCAACACTGAAGTAATGCAGAAATCATATTTCCATATATAAGTAGTTAAAAATGTGTCAAACCTTATTACTAACATACTCTGGATTACAGATAAATGTTGAAAGTGTTTCCACTTGGTTATACTATAAATTTAAGATGCCAGGAAGTTATATTCTTGGTTTCATCCTTTATCCATGTGTAAGCAAACAAAGTTGACACATGAAGTAACTTAATGACTGGGCTACTCGTATATAGAGACTATGGCAATTGATGTGAAGTCATTAGTTTCTATATACAAATAGTCCAGCCATGAAGTTTCTTCATGCACAAACTTTGTTTGCTTATACTTGGATAAAGGATAACGCTACGAATGTAACTTCTTGGCATCTTTAATTTATAGTATAATCAAGTGGAAAAAAATTTCAACATCTATTCACCCATTCACACATCTCTTCATCCACTCATCCATTCTTGAAGCAGTGGTGCACACTATACTCACTGTTATTCATCATCTGTATGAAACACATTGCAAAGGAAAATGGCATAAAACCTGATATCAGAATTAGAGATGTTCAGCTATGCTTTTTCCTTTATGCTAATATTGTTAAATAACTAAATTCCATTACAAGTCTGCAGGAAAATGTTAACTAATTACTTAAATAACTGTTGTAACAAATTTGGTATGTAAATTACAAAAAATTGGTCGGCGTGTTGCCTAGGTATGACTGTGGTGAGATGAGGTGGAGAGTAAGGATTATGAATGATATGCTGGCTGAAATGTGTGAGGACACGGGAGTACAGTTTGTTAATGTCTGGAATGAGTTTGAGGGTTGAAGTGAGCTGTATGGGAGTGATCGGCTACATTTGAGTGGTTATGGTGTGAGTCGCTTCGAGAGACTGCTGCTGGAAGGTAGAAAAGTGAGTAGAGTGAGAGAGAAAAAATCAGATCAAGTGGGAGGTGATGTGGAAGAGCAGGAGAGTAAGAGAGGAGAGATTGAAGAGGTGATTTTGAATAAGGAAGTGAGTGGTATGAGTATAGAAAATGAGAGAATGGATGTGCAAGAGGAACAGGAAAATGGGTAGGCTCAGGGTGGACAGGGGTACACAGCATGAGAAAGGTGGATGCTCTGAGAGGAGGTGAGAGCATGTGTAGAAAGGAATGGGATGACCTGGGATCAAGAGGAAACAGTTGGAATTGAAAAGGGTTTTAAAATGAATAAGCAGAAAGGGAAATGGCCCCAGTCGAGCATTGAGAGATCACATCGAGTGAGTGGTATCAGTGGAACTATCTGTAGATCCAGAAATGAGCTGTTGTGTTTGTATACAAATGCTAGAAGTATAAAAAACAAGGCAGATGAAATGGTTGCATTAATTGCGTCTGTTCACCCAAAGATTGTCGGAATAAGTGAGACATGGTTGGAAGAGGACGACATCCTGACAGGAATAGAGATGAAAGGGTATGATGTGTTTCGTGAGGATAGAAAGGGTAAAAAGGGAGGGGGAGTGCTATTGATGATAGAGAAAGAGTTATGTCTATACAAAGTAGAGATGCAAGAGGGAAATTGTGCCAGTGGTTTTGAGGCAGTATGGTGTTGAGATTGAGGTGAATGGAATCAAATACTTGGTTGGATGTTGTTATAGACCAGGAAATGTAGGTGGTGGTGGTGATAATGACATGTATAATCAAATTAGCCAAGCAAATAAGAAAAGGGTGATCATTATGGGTGATTTTAATTATGGCAATATAGACTGGAATGATGAGATAGCAACTGGAAGTAAAGAAAATGAGTTTCTTGAGTTTTGGTGGGATAACTACCTCATACAGTATGTAACAGAGGGCACACAAGGATTGAGGATCTTGGATTTGGTCATTTCATCAGAGGATGTAATTATAAATGAGATGTCAAATCAACCACCAATTGGTGAGAGTGACCATGAGGTGATTACCTGGGTGGGTGCCAGCAGTGTGAGGATCTCTGTGAGAAAAGGGTATATGTGGAAGTACAAGGGGGTGGGGGGATTATGAAGAGCTCAGTAGAGAGCTTGTGGGTGTAACATGGAATGAGGAGTTCGCTGGAAAAGAGATCAATGCAGCTTGAGGGATTTTCAAAACTATCTAGGAGATGCAATGTCTAAATATATTCCAAGGGTGAGAAGGTTAAATAAAGTAGGTGTGAGATGGATGAATAAAGAGATTAAGCATGCGATACAGAGAAAGAGGGCATTGTGGAGGCAGCATAAGCAAAGTGGAAATAACCAATTCCATGAGGTCTACAAAGACCAGGCAAGGAGGTTGACTTGGTTGGTGAGGGTAGCTAAAGAGAGGTATGAACAGCAGTTAGCTAATGAAGCCAAAAAGAATCCTAAGGAGTTCTTTCGATATGTAGCCAGTAAAAGAAAGAATTATTATGGAAGGATGACATTGATTGGAGAAAATGGTATAAAGACAGCTGTTGCGGAATGTGTGGTGGAGATGCTTAATGAGCAGTGCATACAGGTCTTTCAGTCTTTATGGAGAGATTGAGAGCAATAGATGATGGGGAGGAGAGACTGACTGTAAGTGAGCAAGAGGTGTATGGGGAGTTGAGTAAACTAGACGTTAATAAGGCTGTGGAACTTGATGATATATCACCACATATTCTGAAAGAATGTGCCAGGGAGTTGACACCTGCCTTGACATATTTTTTTAATACGAGTCTTGCACTTGGTCAAGTCCCTGAGGAGTGGAAGGAGGGCAAGATAGTGCCCCTTCATAAATGAGGTGATCGAACTCAAGCATTAAACTATAGCCTATCTGTGTATCTGGTGGTTAAGTTGTTGCAGAAGCTTGCGAGAACTAGGATCCAGTGTTGGGTTGACAACAATGGTATCATCTTTAATGGACAGCATGGATTTGTTAAAGGGAGGTCATGTTTTAGTAGTCTGCTTTCTTGGAGAGAGAGGAGAAGGAAACATAGTGATATACTTGGATTTCGCAAAGGCTTTTGATAAAGTACCTCATGATAAATTGATAGTCAGACTGGAGCAGATGGGGTTGGAGATTGGCTGTCTGATAGGTATCAACAAGTTGTATGTGGGGGAGCGATGTCGAGGAAAAGGAAAGTCACTAGCGAAACACCTCGGGGATCTGTTTTAGGGCCATTACTGTTTAACTTGTATGTTAATGATATAGGTGAAGATGTGGATGGAGATATTCAGTTGTTTGCAGATGATGCAAAGTTGGGACAAACCATGAAGTGTAGTGAAGATGTTGTGGCCTTACAGGAAGACTCGAATAGATCGATACTTGGGCATGGAAATGGGGATGTCAGTTCAATGTTGCAAAATGTAAGGTTTTAAAATTTGGAAAACAAAGATGGGATGCAGAATTTATGCTTGGTGAAGATACATTGTTGGAGGTGGAAGAAATAAGAGATCTGAGTGGTGATAGTGGATAAGGATCTGAAATTTAGGGGACACATAGCCAAAATTGTGAATACAGCACAAAGGCTTCTGGGAATGATGCAGAGGACACTGACGTGTAGAAGTAGGGAGATTCTTGTTCCATTGTATAAGGCTTTGATTAGGCCACACATGGACTATTGTGCCCAGATTTGGTCACCTGGTTTTCAGAAGGATGAAGAGATGTTGGAAAGGGTCCAAAGGCGACTGACTAAGGTAGTTTCCGACCTCTGGAATGTCGAGTATGAGGAAAGATTGAGGAGATGCAATTTGCAGAGTCTGGTGGACAAGAGGAAGAGGAGAGATATGATAGAGACCTACAAGTTGGTAAGGGGTTGTTATAGGTTCAATGCTGGAGAAGTTCTACAGAAAATAGTGGGAGATCGGGGGAGACCCAGAGGTCATTCCTGAAAACTGTATAAAGATGGTGTGAGTGGCAGGTTTTTTTCGTGCAGAGTTGTAAATGACTGGAATGCCTTGCCTGAGAGTGTGGTGTCTGCAGGGAGTTTGAATGTGTCAATGCATGGTATGATGAGCTGTGTGTGTGTGATAAAAGGACATCCCAGATGAGTCTTTGACTCCATGAGGTCTTGGATAATAATTATAAAATAAAATAAAAACATTGAAAACACCAGCTGTATCCTGAATGGGAAACCTATAGAACAAGTAAAACATTTCAGCTATTTATTATTATTCTTATTTTGTAACACCTTGAAGGATTCATTGCAAGAGGGAACATCACTCCATGAATTCCAAATGTATCCATTACTTAATCCTCCATCTATGCACAATGGCACCATCTACACATATCCACTTCCCACCAGTAGGTTTTTTTTTTGTTTTTATTTTTTTTTTTTGGTCTATAAAAAATACTGTTGGCAGGCAGTGAAACTGCATGAATTCTCTGTCTAATTTGCATACATGTGAGATAAAGTTTCAGAAAGAAATAAACTTTGCTACCTCTATATAAGATTGGACTATCTCACCTTCGGTGGGGAAAAAAAAAAAAGTCCATATAAATATTGGACATGTAGTACATGTTTGACATTGAAAAGCCATGCCAATATTGGGCATACAGACAAAAAATGCCAGTGGTGGTGGTGGGCAGTAGATGATGGTAGTAGCATTTGGTGTAGTTGGTAAATTAAGTTGTAGAAGTGAAGATTTGTAGAGTAGGTGCCCTCCCTCAATGAGTCTTTGGACTCCTTGGAGGTGTCACAAAATAATAATAAAGATTAATCTCATCGCAATGAGAATTGAACTCAGATTGTTGCTAGTTGTAGTAGGGCACAGTCGCCTGTCATTCTTCCAATTGTGCTTTGGAGGTGCTACTTAGGCACAATTTTTAGTAAAAATAGCAGATTAAATATGGAAATAAACACACAGAGAATAAGAAAAGCTGATGCAGCAGAAAGTCTTCTAAATAAATGTATATAAAATAATAAAGAAATTAGTCAAGACACCAGAGTAGTTGTGACAGTGTTCAAACCTGTTTAATTTATGGATCTGAGAGACCAGTTAGAAATATTTGAAGGCTGGAGACCACAGATATGAGAGTTCTGAGAAGAATTATAGGGGTGAAAACAGATGGCATCATTGGCAGACTCATGCTAAAACTTAAAGCTATTAGGAAGGAATTTGGCATTCACTAATGTGTAAGCATAGCTAAATTTGGGCAGTATAGTAACTTAAACAGAATTCGTGTGGAAAGGTTATTATTATTATATGGGCACCTCCATGGAGTCCAAACATCTCATCACAGGAGACAATCCACACAATCAATCATACCTCTCCTTGAACCCATTAGCAGACAAAGCACTCACAACCGACTCTGGCAACCCATTCCACTCATTCACCACTCTCCAAGCAAAAAGTCTAGTCCTCACACCTGTAATAACCACACCTTTATTCAACTTCCAGGGATGACCCCCTTGTTCTAGTCCCTCTAGCCAAGTGCTGAAACATTTCCCCTGCATCTGTCCTATAAAATCCTTTAAACAATTTAAATGTTTCTATCATATCCCGTTTTTTTTTTCCTATCAACCAACTCATACAATCCATTCACCTTCAATCTATTCTCATAAGGAACATTTCACAGGCCACTTACCTTGGTCACTTGCCTCTGAATCTTCTCCACTGCTTCCTTATCCCCAAGAAACCAAGGGAACCAGACTTGAGCACAGTATTATATATTATATTACAATATTATATTCCAGATGTGGGCATATCAAGGCCTTACAAAGAGGAATTAAACTTCCTTATCTCTACTTGTTAATGTGTTCTTCAATAGCCAAGTAATCTTATTGGCTAATTTAGCAACCTTAGCAATATGTCCTCTAAACTTTACCTCTCTGTCTACCACCACCCCCTAAATCTCTAGCTTCATCTATTTCCTGGAGTACAGCAGCTTCAATGTGATACATGGATTGTAATCTATTTATCCCAAAATGCATAACTTTACATTTCTTGACATTAACCTGATGCCCATTAACTTTTGCCCATACTGACAGCCTATTTAAATCTTCCTGCAAGTTCTCCACATCGCCTTGATTAACTATTACTCTACCTAATTTCGTATCATCAGCAAACAACTGAATATTTCCTTTCAGGTTATTTCCTATATCATTTATGTACAAATTAAACAGCAGTGGTCCCGGCACTGAACCTTGTGGCACACCACAAGTCACCTGTTTTTGTCTTGATTCTACCCATTCATATACCACTTTTTGATATCTGTCCAGAAGCCACCCTCTTATCCACTTAATTAGTGTCATATCCCTCCCCATTTGTTCTAATTTGCATAACAGTGTTCCATGTGGTATTCTGTCAAATGTTTTTGCAAAATTCAACAAAATCATCGTGTAGCCATTTCCTTTATCCAGCTCAGCTGTTAATCTATTATAAAAAGTTAGTGAATTACTAAGACATGAACAACCCTTCACAAAGCCATATTGACCCTCATACAGTATCATATTTATATCTACCCATTCTTGAATTCTCTTTTTTACCAATTTTTCTAGTACTACTTTTACCACAACTTCTAAGATACTGATTTGTCTATAATTTGCTACTGTAGTCTTAGAACCTCCTTTATGCAAAGGAATAATTTTGCCCTCTTTCCACTCCCTTGTAACTCTACCAGAGCTGAGACTTAAATTAAACAGCTTATTCGAAGGCATTGCTAGTTCCCTTGCACGTTCTTGCAAAACTCTAGCTGATATCCAATCTAATCCCACAGCTGTATTTACATTGAGATTCTGCAATATCCCAAGAACCTCCTTCTCACAAGAACCTTAATTTTCTCTATGCATGCATTTCACATACACTGCACTGAATAATATCCTGCAAATTCAAATCACCAGACAATACCAATATCGCAATAAATATCACAATAAAAATGTTATAAATATACTAATACTCTAAAAACCCGAAAATTTACACTAAGAAAATGTAATAATGTGCAAGGGAACATTGCTAGTTCCCTTGCACGTTCTTGCAAAACTCTAGCTGATATCCAATCTAATCCCACAGCTGTATTTATATTGAGATTCTGCAATATCCCAAGAACCTCCTTCTCACAAGAACCTTAATTTTCTCTATGCATGCATTTCACATACACTGCACTGAATAATATCCTGCAAATTCAAATCACCAGACAATACCAATATCGCAATAAATATCACAATAAAAATGTTATAAATATACTAATACTCTAAAAACCCGAAAATTTACACTAAGAAAATGTAATAATCTAATTTTTCAATGAAAAATCACAAGTAAACAGATAAAAATCACTAATATTGATGTAGTTAGAAGTGCGTCAAAAACTGAAATATAAGATCTGCCAATGTTGGAGTCCCAACAGATATTATTATTACATGACACCTCCAGGGAGTCCAAAGACTCATCGAGGGAAGGAGAGCACCTACTCTACAACTCTCTGTCTCCACCACTCAATTCACCAACTACCACCACTACCACTAGTATTTTCACTGATAGAATTGATAGGAGGTTGGTAATGTATAACTTGCATGCAGGTCTATCATTTAGTGAAGAAATAAATTTTCTCAAACTACCTATAAATGCCCCAAAAATTCAAATCAGTTTATTGTGTTGCACAAATATGATCATTTTCTATTTAGACGAGATATGAAAAAGGAAGTACTTTTTTAACCAACCTGGTACTAACACCAATGTACTATAGATTGACTTGTGCTGTATCATCTCTGTTTTCTCTCCTGTTCCACTGTCATCTATCTTGCCACCTAGATATTACTTTATATTCAGTCCATTCCTTAAAGACACATCTTTTGCCATCTAATTTCACTCACTTTGGTTCTTTCTAAAGTAATGGAGAAAACCATTAAATCTCAACTTCTTTACTACCTTGTTCTCAACTAATAATTGATTGCCATTATGGATTCTTCCACTGTCAGTCAACAGGGGATCTTTATATTTGTGTGTGTATGTGTTTTATTTTATTTTATGTTGCTGTTGGACAAATACTGTGGAAATATTTGATGATTATCACTGGTTGCACTTGATGTCTTGAACTGATTTGATTGGACAAAGGCCTGTTAAGTAAATGTTCTTCATATAGTCTGACCTGTAACCAGGTCACCAGTTTTCTGTTTGGATGCACATCACATGTGTGATGGTAGATCGATTTTTCTGTTCAAACTCAGTAAGTAAAGTTTGTGTTCCACAAGTGTCTCTTCCTTATATCCACGACCTTTGTTAAACTACAAATCTAATACATGATTTTGCTGATGACAGTACACTGCTCTTCTCTGTCTTATTTGACAACTTGTCCTATGCAAATCATTAAAAAATTCTAGAATATCAGCTTCTACAAGCTTAAATTGTACTCTTCAATCCATTCTTTGGTGATGTTCTGATAAGCTGGGTCATTTCAATCTGAGTGAAATGCAATTCTGTTTATTTTCTTTTGTTCTTGACTTTTGACAACACTCAAATTTCTACACAAGATGGGTTCTCTTCTTAGGATTACTCTAACTTCAAATCTCTCAGCATGAACATATTACCACCCCGGCATCTAAAAAATTAAGTTTTTTTTTTCTTTTGCTCAGTGTGTTATTTACCTCTGAATAGCAATTAATACCATACAGATTACGTTTTTTTTTTGGGGGGGGGGGGACAAGGTTAGGGCTACACAACAGGTTATTTGCATAGAATAATCTGCCAAGTGCAGAACAGTCGCTATTTAAAAAAAAAAGAAGAAGAAGCTAACGCATTTTATTCACTTATAGGGAGTAGGTGAGGCCTTTTAACCATGTCTAGCTTTTGGAGACTGAGTAGGCAGTTCAGTCTCTCCATCTGTAGCCAGTCAGAGATAGCTGGCCCAAGACTATCACTGATTTTAATTAAAAATGGCAACCAATAAAAAGAGAGGCAAAGAAGTGCTGCCATCTCTTGGTGTCCTAACCTTAACAAGATATGTTTTTATCTGAAATAATGTGGGTTGTATGGTTGATTTTCTTGAGTTTACAGGATGAAAAACCTGCTTGCTATGCCAGAGATTGACTAACTCAGGAACCATTCACAGAAAGGCCAAGAATAAGTGCCTCCAGTTGGTGACTTGACCTGAACTTATGTATATCTTCATGTGGCCTAGCACAGAGGATGCAAGTACCACTTAGCTCTATATTCTTAATGTGCAGATACTTATATTAAGAAAGAATGACATTTAAATGTGATGCTTCTTTGTGTGTGAGGGGAAATTTTGCATAGAAATTTAAGATCTGTATTTGAATAAACTGTAAAAGTTTCAAAGCAGATACTAGATAATGTGCTTTTGTCATCACCTATATTAGTAAATTCAGAGAAACACATCAGTTAGTACAGATCTTTTACATTTCAGCAAATGATAAAAAGTATTTAGAAATTCACTGTGTGTATATGTGTGTGTGTTTTATTTTATTTATTATTTTATTTATTTATTATTAATATTTTTTGGCAGTACATGAAACCAAAAACATTGCAAGTTCTGTTGCAGTCGATTTGCCATCTATGAGACGTAGGCATCGTTCAGCTGTACAAAGAAGTTCAACTATTGCTGTTGGTGAGTTACAACACAGTCTGTCACGGACAAAGGATGATCTCCAGCTTCATAAACAGACTGTTTACTCAAATGAAAGGTTAAGGCAAGATTTCAATCATAGTTCATGTAAATTTAAAGAAGCCTTATTTCATTTTTGTATTATAATTAATAGTATCCCCACCCCCCCTTAAAACTATTGTTTTTATATTTCCTTTCATCAAAAGGTTTCAGAATCCATATCAAATTCATGCATGTGTGGATAGGAATTAAAAGAGAAGATATCTATTGATAATCTTGTGATACCTACTTATCAACATCCAACAGTATGGATTGGTGATTTTAATAGCCATCATGAAGAATGGAAGTACTGTGATAACAACGACTGCGGTACTACCCTCGTTCAATGGGCAGAAATAAATAATATACACCTATACAAAG
Organism: Typopeltis vanoorti; assembly: GCF_054136105.1. Taxonomy (NCBI): domain Eukaryota; kingdom Metazoa; phylum Arthropoda; class Arachnida; order Uropygi; family Thelyphonidae; genus Typopeltis; species Typopeltis vanoorti. Next base: position 31,840,823 of record NC_143551.1, read on the forward strand.
GATGTAGCAAGATCCTTTCCACGACCACGTTGGAATTTTAAAAAATCAAATTGGAGAAATTTTGTAAATGAATTGGATAAATGTGTTTTTTGGATACCTGCTAGAGTTGCAGAGTACAAAAGATTTGTAGGAGCAATCATATCAACTGTGAAAAAATATATCCCTAGAGGTTACAGAAAAGATTATGTCCCCAGATGGAATGAAGAGAGTGAACATCTCTATAGAGAGTTCCTGAAAAGTGAAGATCCTGAAATAGCAGATGAACTACTACATAGCCTGAACTCATCTCGCAAAAACAAAATGGATTGATACGGTTGAAAACCTTGACTTCAAAGGATCATGTGGAAAAGCTTGGAATCTTCTCCAACAACTATCCACAACTAATCTACCTAAAAGAAAGAGCACAATTATCTCCACTGAGAAAATAGCTAATCAAATCGTTAATATGTCAAGGACACCTAGGGACCATGAACATACCAAGAAAGTTAAGAAAGAACTTAGAGCTTTAAAAACAAATGCCCCTGCTTTCTCACAATATGTCTCCATCTTCACTATAGATGAAGTAAATCTCGTGGAAAGGCTTAGACATTGGTTATACATTATTACTAAATAGCTTAAGGAAATTACAATGTACGATAGAATATACATTAAAATAAATTTCAATACACTTCCAATATTTCGGCAACGTCACGTTGCCATTATCACAGGAACTTAAATACAAGACACGTGCACACAAGCACAACACACAGTAAATGAGGAACGAAGCAGTAAGCTATTCTTTCTCCTAAAAGTCCTGATGGTGCCCCCTAGCAGGCAATGTTGGTATTCTTGGCCGATTGGGCTGTAGGTCTTCTGATGTAGGTGTCCCAAATTTTGGGCAGTCTCATGCAACCAAATTTCTTTAGGTTTGGATTGTTTCTTAGGGCTGAGGCTGATTCCATGAAAAGCCTTTCGTATTTGAATTTACTACAGTGTATTATCGTGGCTTTTTTCCACCATATTCTGTGGCGGGAATCCAGCGCATGCTCTGCAAGACTAGAGTGGTTGTATTGACGAAACCGGATGTAGTCCTTGTGTTCTGAAATTCTGATATCGGCTGTCCTGCCTGTTTGGCCAAAGTAGGACAGCTTCCAACTTCCAGGAACTTAGTAGGTAGATCTAGGGGGAAGGTTGGTCTTTAGTGGAGCAGATAAGGGATGCCAATTTTTTATAAGGTCTGTAACAAGAAGTTAAGTCATGTTTATTTAGGATTTTTGTAATTTTTTCCCGAAGTGCCTCGGATGTAGGGAATGGTGATGGATTTAGAGTAATCCTTGTTGCATGGGGGTTGTGGTTTATTGGTTTCAATATGTTTTGGATTTTTTTGGGGGGGATAGCCATTGGCTGAGAAAGTGTTGAGAATGTGGTTTAGTTCTGTGGTTAGGGCATTGTCATTTGAATAGGTAAGTTTAGCCCTGTTGTGTAGTGTCTTAATGACTCCATATTGTTGTGTGTGTGTGGGGGGGGGGGGGGGATTGTTGGTGAATGTATCTGCCTGTATGAGTGGGTTTTCTATTAACTGAGAAAACCAAGGTTCCATCAAGCTGGCAGGTGACTAGCGTGTCTAAGAAAGGAAGGCAGTTGTTTTTTTCTTCTTCCTGGGTGAACTTGATTCTGGGGTGTTGGTTGTTTAAGTGTGCTAGGAAGGAGTGCATCAGAGTCATGTGGCCAAATAGCGAACACATCATCAACATAGCGAAGCCATATGGTTGGTTTTTGTGGGGCTGAGTTTAAGGCTTTCTCTTCAAAGTCTCCATATAAAAGTTGACCAAGGGTGGGGAGAGTGGAGACCCCATGGCTGTCCCCTCTATTTGTTTGTAGAATTTTCCTTGCCAAACAAAATAATTTGAGTTCATTGTGAACTGAAATAGGGCTGTGATATCGGGAGGAAATTTAGCTTGGATTAGCTCTAAGGATTCTTTGAGTGGGACATTTGTGAATAGGGAGGAGACATCAAAACTGACCATTACGTCAGTGTGTTTGAGTGTAAGGTTTCTATGCTGGCTTTGAAGTGGGCTGAGTTTTTTATGTGTGAAGGTGTGTTGCCAGTATAGTGTGTGAGGGCTTTGGCCAAATGTTTGTATATGGGGGGAATCCATGCCAGCCACTATTTTTCATGGAATCAGCCTTAGCCCTAAGAAACAATCCAAACCTAAACAAATTTGGTTGCATGAGAATGCCCCAAATTTGGGAAACCTACATCAGAAGACCTTCAGCCCAATCAGCCAAGAATACCAACATTGCCCCGCTAGGGGGCACCATCAGGACTTTTAGGAGAAAGAATAGCTTCCTGCTTTGTTCCTCATTTACTGTGTGTTGTGCTTGCATGCACGTATCTTGTATTTAAGTTCCTATGATAATGGCAACGTGACGTTGCTGAAATATTGGAAGTGTATTAAAATTTATTTTAATGTGTATTCTATTGTACGTTGTAATTTCCTTAAGCTATTTAGTAAGAAGATGAAGTAAAAGCCATCAAAGCAGGCAAGGCCCCAGGCTTCGACAGTGTCCATCCAAAATTTCTGATTAATATATAATTAAAATACTATAAAATGGCTCTGTGAATTCTTTTCTGATATATTATTGACTGGCCGACTACCTAGCCAGTTTAAGAAGTCGAAAATAGTTGCTATTTTCGACTTCTTAAACTGGAAAACCACCCCAGGAGGCAAAAAGTTACAGACCTATTGCTTTATTGAGTTGCACCTATAAAATGTTAGAACGCCTTCCGTACACCAGATTGTCCATACCAATCATGCAGCATATCCCAATTGAACAAGCTGGTTTTAGAGAAAAACGTGGTTGCTGTGATCAAGTGCTCACTTTAACATTATATATAGAAGCTGGATTTCAGAAGCAAGATAAAACATCAGCTGTCTTTTTGGACCTAACTGCAGCCTATGATACAGTATTATTATTATTATTTTGACACCTCCAGGGAGTCCGAAGACTCATTGAGGGAGAGTGTGCCGACAGTATCGAATGATTGGACCCCTTCCAACTACTAACCGTGCTCAAACTTACTTAACTGAGCCATTAGTAGCAGAGGCTCTACCAATCGACCAACCTTCGTATGGCGTGAAAGTCTTATATACAAATTTCTTAGCATTGTCCCATGTAAACAGACTACACACTTAATTTCCTCCATGCTCACTGAACGTTTCTTTCAAGTTATATTAGGAAATAAAATGTCCTGACAAAAACAAAACTTAATAATGGTCTTCAAAAGGGGTCAATATTGGCATCCTTACTTTATAGCCTATACACATATGACTTGCCTACTACCATCTCATGCAAGTTCTGTTATGCTGATGATACTGTAATTGTCATTCGACAAAAACATGAGTCAGGCTGAAGAGGTACTTACAAAAGATCTGAAAACAATAGGTGAATATTACAAAAAATGAAGGCTCCAGCTCAATCCAGACAAAACAGAAGTATCAAGCTTTCACCTTAATAATTACATGGCAGATGTCACTTTACATATCTTGTTTGAAGGATGTTTGCTACGATACAGTAAGTTTCCAAAGTACTTGGGCATGAACATGGACCACACGCTCTAGCAACACCTAGCAAACGTTTCTGCTAAGTTAAGAACCCGTAACACTAATAGGCACGACATGGGGAGCAATGACTGATAATCTGCGGATTACAGCTCTTGGTCTAGTTTTCTCTGTTGCCAAATATTGCTCACCAGTGTGGCTAAATAGCACATATGTTAAACTTGTTGATGACCAACTAAATAATACGATAAGACTGATTTCTGGCACAATTAAATCAACGCCCACACACACACTGGCTTCCAACCCTTAGCAACATTGTTCCACCGAATCTGCACAGGACTAAAGCTCTCTTACAGGAGTATAAGAAAATGCTGGAGAACACAGCCTTACCAATACATTTAGATCTCCCAGACCTAAGTGTACAACCAGTGGTGAGCTATAAGGGGCTCGCGGGGGTTTGCGCGAGTCCTCTTTCTGAAATTTGCGAATCCCTTGTTCTTCTTTAACTGGTAATTAGTTTATGGAATTAACAACGCATATAAAGTATATTAATTAAAGGTAACTTTAATGAATAACTTCTATATTTCGGCAACGTCACGTTACCATCTTCAGGAACATAAAGATATGGTATGTGCACGCAGGCACTAACAAAAGCAAATGAGGAAGAAAGCAAGAAACTAATATTGTTCCTAAAGTCCTAATGGTGCGCTCTGGCGGGCTAATTTGGTTGTCTTGGCAGTTGGGCTGAAGTTCTCATAATGTAAGTCTCCCAAATTTGGGGTAGTTTCATGCACCCAAATTTGTTGAGGTTTGGAACGTTTTTTAGAGCTGATGATGATTCCTTGAATAATCTCTCATATTTAAACTTGCTGCGGTGTATTATTTTTGTTTTCTTCCAACGAATTCTATGGTGGGTATCTAAGGCATGGTCTGCCAGCCCAGAGCGGCTGTACTGGTGAAACCGGATGTAGTCTTTCTGTTCTGAAATCCTGATATTTGTTGTTCTGCCTGTTTGGCCAAAGTAGGACAATTTGCAGCTGCAAGGGACCTGGTATACACCAGGTAGGTCTAGGGGAAGTGGTTGGTCTTTGGTAGAGCGGATAAGGGATGCCAACTTTTTATATGGTCTGTAACAAGAAGTAAGGTCATATTTTTTGAGGATATTGGTTATTTTCTCAGAGGTGCCCTGGATGTAGGGGATGGTGATAGATTTGGTGTAATCTTTATTGTGGAGGGGGGGGGAGGGAAGTTGTGGTTTATTGGTTTTAGTATTTTTGGATTTTTTTGGGGTTATAGCTATTGGCTAAGAAAGTGTTGAAGATGTGGTTTAGTTCAGTAGTTAGGGCCTTGTCATCTGAGCAGATTAATTTTGCCCTGTTATATAGTGTTTTTATAACCCCATATTGTGAGGGGGGGGGGGGAATTGCTGGTGAATGTATCTGCCAGTATGGGTAGGTTTTCTGTAAACAGAGAAAACCAAAGATCCATCAAGCTGGCGAGTGATTAAAGTGTCTAGGAAGGGGAGGGTGTTGTTTTCCTTTTTTTCTAATGTGAACTGGACTCTGGGGTGTTGGTTGTTTAAGTGTGTTAGGAAGGAGTGGAGTGAGTCTGAGCCATGTGGCCAAATAGCGAACACATCATTCACGTAACGAAGCCAAATAGTGGGTTTTTGTTGGGCGGAGTTTAAGGCTTTCTCTTCAAAGGTCTCCATAAAGAAATTGGCCAAGGGTGGGGAAAGTGGTGAACCCATGGCTGTCCCCTCTATCTGTTTGTAGAACTTTCCTTGCCAAACAAAATAGCCTGAGTTCATTGTGAAGTGAAGTAGGGCTGAGATATCGGGAAGAAACTTGGCTTGGATGAGCTCTAGGGTTTCTTTGATTGGGACATTAGTGAATAGGGAGGAGATGTCAAAACTGACCATTATGTCAGTGTGTTGGAGCGAGAGGTTTTCTATAGTGGCTTTAAAGTGGGCTGAGTTTTTTATGTGTGATGGTATGTATACAATTTGACACAATTAGGGATAACAAGGTAATCCCTAATTGTGTCAAATTGAAGCACCGTTTTACTTCACAGAAAGCTCTGCGTATTTATAATCGCACTAGCTTCTCCCTGTTAAGAGAACAAATTACTGCGACCCGTGTTCTCCTTGTCAACGAAAACAAAACCTTAAGGGCGCTAGAGGAAGAGCTTTCGAATACACTCGGCCATGATCTTTAGACGATACTTTATGACATGTCATACGCATCGGCAAGAAAAGAATTCGAAAAAATACGAAAACCTGATAAAGAATTCTACTTCCTTTACACAGCCACCACTCAACACTGTACTCAACCTCTCGTCGGTAGTTTTAAAGCCTGAAGCACTCACAACACTTGCACGTGGTCACAATTTTGCCCTAGCTCCTAAAAGAATACCTGCCGAGGAAATCGTGATCCAAATAGAACGTGGAATTCGCAACCTTCCTAACCATATCGCCAACAACGTCAGACTGGATGTAGTTGGTGTTCTCACTAAAGCCAAATCTCCTAAAACCAACTTATCCAAAGACGAATATGCAGCCTTACAAGAAATGAAGAATAACAAAAAAAATAGTAATCACCAAAGCGGATAAGGGAAACGCCAATGTGGTGCTAAATCAAAAGGACTACAAAGGTAAGCTTAATGCTTTAGTACTAGGCCATACTACTTACCTCCCTATTGAATATAATCCTGCCAGCTCTCAGATTAGAACTCTCCACAGACTCCTTAAGAAAGTCACTTCTTGGCCTGTGGAAGTCACTAACAAACTAAAACCTTATAACTCTAGACACCCCCCCCCCCTGATTATATGTACTCCCAAAAATACATAAACAAAATGTGCCATTACGTCCCATTGTGGATGGCATTGATTCCCCCCACATATAAATTAGCCAAACATTTAGCCAAAACGCTCACACACTATACTGGCAACACACCATCACACATAAAAAACTCAGCCCATTTTAAAGCCAGTATAGAAAACCTCTCACACAACACACTGACATAATGGTCAGTTTTGACGTCTCCTCCCTATTCACTAATGTCCCACTCAAAGAAACCTTAGAGCTCATCCAAACCAAATTTCTGACCGATATCTCAGCCCTATTTCAGTTCACAATGAACTCAGGCTATTTCGTTTGGCAAGGAAAGTTCTACAAACAGATAGAGGGGACAGCCATGGGTTCACCACTTTCCCCACCCTTGGCCAATTTCTTTATCGAGACCTTTGAAGAGAAAACCTTAAACTCCGCACCACAAAAACCCACTATTTGGCTTCGTTACATGGATGATGTGTTCACTATTTGGCCACATGGCTCAGACTCACTCCACTCCTTCCTAACACACTTAAACAACCAACACCCCAGAGTCCAGTTCACCTTAGAAAAAGAGGAAAACAACACCCTCCCCTTCCTAGACACTTTAATCACTCGCCAGCTTGATGGATCTTTGGTTTTCTCTGTTTACAGAAAACCTACCCATACTGGCAGATACATTCACCAGCAATCCCACCCACCCCCTCACAACAGTATGGGGTTATAAAAACACTATATAACAGGGCAAAATTAATCTGCTCAGATGACAAGGCCCTAACTACTGAACTAAACCACATCCTCAACACTTTCTTAGCCAATGGCTATAACCCCAAAAAAATCCAAAAAATACTAAAACCAGTAAACCACAACTCCCCTCCCCCCTCCACAATAATGATTACACCAAATCTATCACCATCTCCTACATCCAGGGCACCTCTGAGAAAATAACCAATATCCTCAAAAAATATGACCTTACTTCTTGTTACAGACCATATAAAAAGTTGGCATCCCTTATCCGCTCTACCAAAGACCAACCACTTCCCCTAGACCAGTGCTTCCCAAACTGTGGGGCGCGGCCCCCTTGGGGGCCATAGGTTTTGTTGAGGGGGGCCGTGAAATAATGAAAAATTTAAAATCTTTAGACTAAGTAGATTTTTTTTATCTTAAAAGAAACGTATTTAATTTTTATTATTTATTATTTCTTTTTTGTTATTTTTTATATTTTAATGGGAAAAAATCACAAATTGTTGCGGGTTCACAAATTTTGCTTCCTGCGTATTTCGGTGCTTAATGAATATTAGTAAATATATGCTTATTCATATAAGTTTCATTTCAAAGTAGAAATCTAAGAATTGCAGTTTCAAATATTTCACCTGATATTTACTTTTTGTGTAGCAGTACTGAAACACATCCATCACATTAAATTGTTATTAAACTTCTTTTATGTTTTTAATTCTTTCTTTAATACTAATAACTTACGTTTCATGTGCTTGTACTGCAAATGTACAATAACAATATATCTATCTGTCTATCTATATAAAAATATTAGATAATGTGCCATGTCAAATGTGTATGTAAGATGCTAAAAATATAATATTTGCATTTGATTTTTGCAGTATTCGCTGTGTATGTTTTGTATTGAATACAAATACAATAAATATTCTAATAATATGTCTATATTTCGATTTTTTTTCGAGGGGGGCCGTGAAATAATTAAATTTTTCCAAAGGGGACCCTGACATCCAGAAGTTTGGGAAGCACTGCCCTAGACCTACCTGGTGTATACCAGGTCCCTTGCAGCTGCAAATTGTCCTACTTTGGCCAAACAGGCAGAACAACAAATATGAGGATTTTAGAACACAAAGACTACATCCGGTTTCACCAGAACAGCCGCTCTGGGCTGGCAGACCATGCCTTAGATACCCACCATAGAATTCGTTGGAAGAAAACAAAAATAATACACCGCAGCAAGTTTAAATACGAGAGATTATTCAAGGAATCATCAGCAGCTCTTAAAAACGTTCCTAACCTCAACAAATTTGGGTGCGTGAAACTACCCCAAATTTGGGAGACTTGCATTATGAGAACTTCAGCCCAACTGCCAAGACAACCAAATTAGCCCGCCAGAGGGCACCATTAGGACTTTAGGAACAATATTAGTTTTTTGCTTTCTTCCTCATTTGCTTTTGTTAGTGCCTGCGTGCACATACCATATCTTTATGTTCCTGAAGATGGCAACGTGACGTTTACAAAATATAGAAGTTATTCATTAAAGTTACCTTTAATTAATATACTTTATATGCGTTGTTCATTCCGTAAACTAATTACCAGTTATGTATGACCAACGTATAAGCCTTTCTACTAGAACCTTGTTCTTCTTGTTTAATAATCTTGTAGAACTAGAAAATGCCACTGTGGAATGTATACAGGCTACCATAATTGCTACTTTAAATTCATATGGATTTTCTGATAACTATATAAAAAATTATTTCCCAACGTTGCGATTTGGCATTGTGCTCATCATTTAGACTTAGCATTAGATGATTTGATAAAAAACGTTAAAGAAATGAATCATTTTGAAATATTTATGGATAAATTATATGCTTTTTATCATCAATCACCAAAAAATCAATGAAAAGTAAATACAATTGCAAAAGACCTTGGTATCGAAATTTTAAAGATTGGCCGTGTGTTTGGACCATGATGAGCAGCTTGCAGTTTATGAACAGCCCTTACTTTGTGCACAAATTACCCAGCTTTATGCAAGCATTTTGCATCAAATGATAAATATAAGAGATTTTTAAATCAACTTCTCAATTTGGAATTTTTTTTGAAAGATCTAGCATTCAGAAGTCAGAAGCTCTACAAAGTCGCAATATACGTATTATAAGGGCTAAGTTAGGTTGTTTTTTTTTTTTGCTCCATGATGCGAGCCCTTTGTTAAAATTTCCATAGCTCACCACTGTGTACGACTATTGAGATCAAGACATCCACCACTACAGTTAGCCCAACACTACTACTACAGGCTAACTTTGATCTGAAGCAAAAGTGGCAAGAACAGTGGGAGAGCCAGACAGATGACATCACAAAATTTTCTCTCAAAGAATTACAAGAAAGTTTTAATGTTTGCTCACACCTCCCACGAAAATCCTGGACTCAGCTCAGTAGAATACGAATTGGTCATGGTGTATGTGCGGACATGCTTTTTAAATGGGCTAAACGGCCATCTCCGCATTGTGATGTGGAGCTCAAAGACAAACTGTGGACCATATTGTGACTCAGTGTTATCTCAGAGCATATTCAGGAGACAAATTGGACTTTTTAAGTGCTACACCCGAAGCTATGAACTATTTGACCAATTTTAATTTTATTGGTTTTTAAAATGACAGTGTATTGTACTGCATGTTTTGTTATTCATGCCATACGAATAAATAAATAAGTGAACAAACAGGAAAATTGAATACCCAGTTACAAAGGATGGAAGGTAAACATGAAGATGACAATTTGCTGAGAAGTTCTCTATGCCAGACCGTATTGAATATCTTTAAAATATCAAGTGCAACAGCACAGGTTTCTCCAAGTAGTCTAGAGGTGGTTGATGAAGATGAAATGATCTGCTGTGGATCGGGAGTGGCAAATTACTGATGGTCAACAGTCACGGATTAGTTGACTACCTGTATGGCTAAGGGAAAATAATTATCACTGGAAATGCACATGATTATGGTTTTGGGAAGTTTAACCATAATGTTATATAGGTTTCATTTCCTCTTTCTCCTAGTAAATGATATCTGATTTACTGTGAGGAGAGGTGACCTTAATAGAACAAGAACAGGAAGAAGAAGAACTGGTTGGGAAACAAACTAGACTACTCAGACAGTGAAGAGGATTATCTCTTATACTATAATAGATAAACAGTTTGCTTTAGGTTGTTGCTTACAGCAAATTTAGACATTTTTAAGGACAGATTGCTTAACATTCCTGTAAAAGGGATGTTTTTTTGTTTTATTGAATGTTTTTTTAGCTTAATCAGGTGTATTTATTATATTTACTGATATACATTGTTTTTCATAAATTAAGTAACAAAGAGAAAAATCACGATAACTGGGTGTAAGGAAGAAACATATGAAAGTAAGGTAAATTATGTAAAAGTGATGTTCAGTCTGGTTATCATATACAAATGAATGGCGGTGTCATCAGTATATGCAGATGAGTCACTGCATAAAAAAAAAGGCACTTTGAAGTGGTTTTCAATTTCACATCTGGAATGAGAACAAAATATTTTATGAGAGCAGAATTCTGGAAATGGCTGCAAGACATCATTTAACAAATGAATTCAGATTCATTTAAAATTCAGATTTATTCATGCTAAAGAACTTGTTTACCCATACATAGTACTAATGTACTGTAGGTTGATCTACCAACTTCTCGTGTATGGGCTCATCATAAGACTACAGGCTGGCCAAAGTCAGGCAGAGGTAGCCAGATGGTTGCATGTGAGTCATTCCATGGTTCAGAGACTGTGAAACTAATTCCATCAGTCACAAACAGCATCCCTGAAATACAGGTAGGGAAGGCCATGGACTACAACCACAGTGGGTGACTGACTGACATATCAGATTATCTGCTCACTGAAGCAGGAGTGCTACCCCAAATCAGCTACAGGAACATTGATATCCACTTCCAGTTTTCACAAAAGGCTTCATGAAGGTGGTCTGTATGGTAGGCAGATCAGTAGTTTGCATGCCCCCTATTCCCATGCCACAGGAGAGAACATTTGAAATAGGCCAGGCTCCACTGCAACTGGACCCAAGACTAATAGGAGTTAGTATTGTATTGTTTATAGACAAGTCTTGATTTGCTCTACAAAATAATACAAGCTGTGTGCTATGATCTAGGAGAGAACCAGGGACATATCATTCCTCCATTGTATTTGGAAAGGACACTTATGGTGGAAGTAGTGTGACGGTTTGTGGAGGCATTTCGTTGGGTGGACACACGAACCTGTATGGGCTTCCAAGCAGAACCATGAATGCCACAAGTTATAGAGATGAGGTCCTGGATCCCTTTGTTCATCAGTATGCAGGTGCAATAGGCTTATCCTGTAAAATAATAATTCTCCTCGTCAAGTGGACCAGTATCTTCAAGAAGAGACTATCATGCATGTGGAGTGGCCAGCCAGCCAGGTCTCCTAACCTTAATCCTATTGAGCATGTCTCAAATGTTCTAGGTAGATGTATTGCTGCTCTCATTTCCCCTCCATTATTGTAGGAGTGGTGAAATTGTGTGTTTAAATGCATAAGGTATGCAAATATGGTAATGATATGAATCTCAGTGAGCCTGATCACACAGTTTGTGAAAGGATGAACATATACACATTGGAATTGGATGTTTTTTTAAGTATGGGAGAGGACAAGAAAAGAAAGGTAACTAAGCAGAGTGCAGATTGAAGTATACGAAAATACCTTGCCCTCAGAAAATGCCAGGAGCATCAGGAACAACAAAATTGAATTTGTTAGCTTTGCAAATATGATGTGGACCAAGATTGTTGGCATTTGTGAAATGTAACTCTTAAAGTGATATGTAATAAGTGAAATTTGAGTGCAAAGGGCATAGTATTTTCAGGAAGGACAGCCTGAAAATAGTGTGTTCTTCAATGACCAAGTAACCCTATGCTAAAGTAGCCAGTTACTCTGGCTACTTTAGCAGTATACTCTCTAAACGTCAGCTCTCTATCTACTACTACCACCACAAAATCCATGGCTTCATCGATTTCCTGGAGTACAATTCTCTCAAAGTGATATGCAGCTTGTATCACTTTGAGAGAATTATCCATTATGCTTTGCCCATACTGTCAGCCTATTCAAGTCATTCTGCAAGTTCTCTACATTATCTTAATTAAATATTACCCTACCCAACTTTGCATCATCAGCAGCAAACAACTGAATATTTCCCTTCAAATTATTTCCTATATCACTTATGTACAAATTAAAAAGCAACAGTCCAAGCACAGAGCCCTATGGCCTGCCTTCTCCTGGATTCTGCTCCTACAAATGTTATGTTTTGGTATCTGTCTATCAGCCACCCTTTTATCCGTAACACCAGTTTCCTGTCCCTCTACATTTGTTGCAGATTGCATAACCGAGTTCCATGTGATATCCTATTATAAAATTAATGGCTAACTATTATAAAAAGTTAGTAGATTACTAAGGCATGACCAACCCTTCAAAAAAGCCATGCTGTCCCTCACAGAGTATCATATTCTTATCCACCCATTCCTGAATTTTCTTTTTGACCAACTTTTCCAGTACTTTTACCACCACTCCTGAGATTATGGATTGCTCTATAGTTTGTTACCATAGACTTAGAACCTCCCTTATGTAAAGGAATAATTTTGCCCTCCTTCCACTCTCTTGGGACTTTGCCAGAGTGAGACTTAAACTGCATAGTCAAAGGCATTGCCAGTTCTCCTGAACATTCTCATAAAATGCGAGCTGATATCCCTTCCAGTCCTAATTGTATTTGCATTCAGATTCTTCAATATACTAAGTATCTCTAATTCTTCAACCTTTGTTCAACAATTTCACCTGCCTCCATTAGCTCTTATCATTTGCACTCATTAAAGTTATCCTTCAATAATCATTCTTCCTCCAACTTGCCACATAAAGAAAAAACTCTTTGGGATTTCCCTTTGCCTATTTGGCTAATTTCTTCTCACAATCTGATTTTGTCTTCCTTACCATGCTGGTCACCTGTCTTGCATGATCCTTCTACTGTTCATGAGTTAGCTAGTTATCATTATCCTTGTATACCCTACACAACATTTTCTTTTTTGCATCTTAATGATAATACTCACCATCTAACTCCTACCATATTTACTCTCTGGACCTTGGGTATACAGTATGATACTGCTTCTTCCAGATATCCCTTGACTATCCTCCATGCAGTGTGAACATCGCAGATCTTTATGCCATGATACTGGTTCAGGCTGCTTCCCAAGTGTATCATAATCACCTGCATATACCCCTTCTTAACTAGAATTTCCATGTTTCACTACCTGCCAGGTCAAGACCAAATGATCACTTTCCTCATTCCAAGGAAAAAAATGAAGTAGTTAGCAATGTAGCCACCTTAGTCATGGACATGTCTTCTGCTATAACAAGATCCACTTTCATACCCCAAGTCTTCTCCATCACATTCTGCTTCAAGTAATTATCTCTCAGTAAGTATATAAATTTCATTTCCTTCCTGCCATATGATCTTTCCTCCTTCCAGTCCATGTCTCCTAAGTTGAAGTCCCCCCACAATAATTACTCAACTTGCACTCCTTGTACTAATCTGCTGATGCATGTCTTCTGCATTATCCCTCTAAACATAATTAAATAGTACTGTCATAGTATGCTGTACACTCCCTGTGGATAAATTGATCATGATGATTATTTTTCCCTTCGGCAAGTTCAACTGATATCTGCATTTATGAAAAATAATGAATAAGGATTCATTTCAAGTTAGGTAAGATCAGTCTACATTCTCTAAAGAATATTGTCTAGAAAATCCACTTGCCACATTGATTTCGATGGATAATCGAAATCAATGTGGCAAGTGGATTTTCACCATCATTCAAATTGTGCTGAGGAACTGCTAACTAAACACTAAATACTACCACAACTAAATGCTAAATTTAATATTTTAAATTTAATAATAGATTATAGATTAATAAAGAATGAATTTAATATTTTAAATTTAATATTTAACTATACTAAATGACGAAAACTTATCTTCTTTCTCTTCCACCGCAGATGCATCCAACCCTGGCCTCGCCTTCTCGGCAACCCAAAAATAACACATTATAAACAACAACTAAATTCCAAAAGCAGCACCATTAAAGAATACTTGTGTTACTGAGAAAAAAATGTAGCACAATTCGTCACAGAAATCACACTATACACTATTTAAAAATAGTTTTTTTTTCTACTGCTCAAATCCACCGCCACATTCTTCAGCAACTCTAGCGCCCTCTCAAACTTGTGGCAAATAGATATAACAGATATTTAAGAGCATGATAAATATCTGCTGATGCTGCTACTGGTGATGGGAGATCTCTCACTATAAGCTCGGATTTAAACGCTATTCCCAAGTTGGAACTATAAATCATCTACACCAAAAATCAGTGACTTTACTACACCTGCTGTCTAAAAAGAACCGAACTTTTCGAAAATAGAAGAAACTAGTGGCCACCTGTTGTATGTTTTTGTTGTCGAAACCGGCAACCTTCATTAGTGTTGTGTCAACTGTTTATGACATTTGTTTCATTAGAAGCTGAGTTATAGTGCCAAGAGTGACAGTCTGTTTTGACGAACAGTCCAAAAATGAGTTTTAAACAGAGAGCTATGATTGACTTTTGCGTTAAACTTGGTAAAAGTTTTACTGAAACGCATCAAATGCTTCAAAAAGCATATGGTGATGAATGCTTATCCCATACTCAAGTTTATGAGGGGTTGAAGTGATTTCAAAGTGGTTGTGAAACACTTGAGGACAATGAAAAGCTGGGCCGTTCAACGACTGAGCGAAGTTAACATCCAAAAAGTGCATGATTTCATCAAAGAAAACCCGAAATCGTCCATGAGATTGATTGAAGATGAATTGGGGATTCCAAAATTAACTGTGCACAACATTTTGACCAAGACTTTGGGCTTTCATAAATTGAATTCACAATTTGGCACCACAAGTTGACCGATGACCAAAAAATGTTTTGAATTGAACACTGCAATTAAAACCACTTGTAACGACTCAAACTTCCTTGAAATGATTGTTACTGGTGACAAAACGTGGTGTTTTGAGTACAAAGTGGTAGAGTTCTGAGTGGAGACCACCAGAAGAGGGGCATCCGAAAAAAAGTCGCTTGGAGAAGTCAAAAGTAAAGACAATGCTGATTTGTTTCTATGATTCCAAAGGAATTATCCACAATGAATTTGTTCTGCCTGGCCATACGGTCAATGGTGAGTTTTATCTTGAAGTTTTGAAGCAATTGATTGCTAGAATTTGTCGCGTACGGCATGAATATCGTGATGCAGGCAACTGTCACTTTTGCAGGATAATGCACCCTCTCATCATTCGAGCATTGTGGGACGGTTTTTGAGCAAAAACCAAATTTATGTGTTGGATCACTTGCCATATTCACCTGATTTAGCACCCTGTGACTTCTTTCTCTTCCCCCGACTTCATTTGCCGATGAAAGGAAAGCAATACGACACCATTGAAAATGTTCAAGCAGCAGTAGTAGCCACGACCCTCAACAGTATCCCAAAAACCTATATGAAAAAACTCATTTAATAAATTAAATGACTGTGCCAAACGCTGTATCGAAGCAAAGGGAGAGTATATTGGTTGAAATAAATTATTTGAATAATTATAATTGGCCTGTGTTTTATTTTCTAACAAAAGTTTGGTTTCTTTTTGGACAGTAATGATGTAATGAGTGTAATGATCTTACTGTTCTAACAAATGGTTGCTAAAAATCTTGGAAAATACTCATGATTTTAACACATTTTTTGAAACCTAGATGGGAGTATTCAAAAGGATATGTATTATGAGACTTTGGGGAAAAAAAATCCTGCAAAGGGGAAAAATGTATAATCATCAGAAATGACCATTCATTGACATAGTATAAGACCATTTTATACCCACAGACTGCTATGAAATGTTAAATTTTTCAGATACATTAATGTATCTGAAAAATATTATTGAAACTTCTTCACAGGGCATTAACTTTATTTTAAACTGAATTTCTTTACTAGTTCATAGTTTTTATTTAGTCTCTTTTTTAATTCTACATAGACACCTTTAGGAGATCTGACCAGATGGATATGATTTTCTAATCTGCAAAACTAATTTCTGAACAGGAACAAAATTACAATATAAATTGATTTTGAGAAATTGTTGCTGTCCTCTTAGCCTTCTGATCGATGGATTGTTTTTAACATTCTTTCTCAGTTGAGAGTATGTGTTTTAACTGAAGTTGTTTTCTCTCCTAGATTTCATCATAAATAATACTTAGAAAAACTAAGACTTGAATAATCTCAAATTGTTTTGCTTAATTTTATATTCTGAAACAGAAATTCATGGCAGGAAAAGGATCATGAATGGAAACCACTATCTAAAGAACCATCACCATCTGACAACAAAGGAAATAAGGCAAATACAGAAAATGAAGAACAGGATCTGAATAAACTGCAATCAGGTTGGTTAATTGACGTCTTATAATTCCTGCTAAACTGAAATTCAAGTTCCTATATATTTATCCTTAATAATTTTCATCAAATTAATCTTATTTATTATGAAATTGTAAGCTTGCTTATTACACTTAAAGATGCTTTTTATTCAGGTATGGTCTACTATGTAAAGAAATGAAGCATATTGATGAATAGGTTATAAATCTTACTATTTAAACAAAGAATATGTTAAACCAGGGTCTTATTGCAGCAGAAGTTTATGATAAATGATAAACCAAACTGTTGACTCTAGACAAAAAAAATTTCATTATTATACCATAAACTACAGTATAATCACTGAAAAAAAAAAAAAAGACAAAGGAAGAAAAATGTCATATACTTTTAAAATAGGAAAGATTTAATTTATTTCCTCATATTTACATATCATCTAATGCTGCCTTTTATTCCTGAATAGGGAGTAGGAGAGGCTGTTTTAGCCTTATCTAACTTTTAGAGACTGATTGGACAGTTTAGTCTCCACTGGGAGACAATCAGAGATAGCTGGGCCAAGGCTATCACTAATTTAAACAGACTGCAGTGAAGAGACGGCTCAACAAGTGCTGCCATCTCATGGTCCCTAACCCTAGCACAATATTATTGTCTGAAATGGTGTGGGTTCTGGTTGATTTTCTTGAGTTTACGGGATGAAAAACCTGAGATTGATGAACTCAGGAACTGGTTGAAAAATAGTTCCTCTAGTCAGTGACTAGACTTGAACTTCACTTAAGTCTATCTTCGGTCAGTTCAGCACTGGGGAGTGCAAGCTCCACTTCCACTGAACTACACAGGCTCATCATATATACAGAGGGCAAATGTAACTGGAAAAAGTTCCATGTTTAGTATAGAGTAAATATTATTTTTTGCATTATTTTTTCCATATTATGTAAAATACACAATATGCACGTACAGATTTAAATGAACATTTCTGGGGAGGGGGAATGAACTTGAAATTATGGGACAATTATTATTATTAAACATCTAGGGAGTCAAGGACTCATCAAGGGAGATCATACATCACCCACAATAACTCTCATACCTTCTCTTAAACTCATTCATACTAGACGCACTCAACATTTCAACAGGCAAACTGTTCCACACACTTGCTCTGCTCTATGAATGAAAATCTTTCTTAACCTCTTTCTTAACCATACGCAAACTTAACTTCCATGGTGGCTACGTTATCTTCTCCTAACCTTTCATAATTAAAATTAAAATTAAAATTTAATTTAAAAATTAAAAATAATAATAATTATTATTATTATTCAGGCCTCCATGGAGTCAGAAGACTCATCGTGGGAGGTCCTTTTTAAGAAACACAAGTCTATCAAGACTCATCAAGGGAGGTTGCTCCTAGGAAACACAAAGTCTATCATACCACTCCTTAAATACATTGACAGTTCTCGCTCTCGCCACTCCATCAGGCAATGCATTCCATGGTTCAACCACCCTCCATGCAAAGAAACCACTCCTCACCCTCTTTCTCACAGTTTCCTTTCGTAACTTCCTGGGATGGCCCCTTGTCATGACTCCTTCCCGCTGTTCAACCAAGCGAAAGAACTCCCCAGTGTCAACTCTCTAACCACCTCTCAACAGTTTAAAAGTCTCAATCATATCCCCTCTCCTTCTTCTATCCACCAAAGACTGCAGTCCACACTCAGTCAGCCGATCCTCATAACTAACATTGTACAGTCCTGACACCATCTTTGTTAGATGCCTTTGTACCCTTTCCACAGTTAATTTATCCCCTTCAAATCCTGGGTACCAGATCTGAGAACAATAGGCTAAGTGTGGTCTGATCAGAGTCTTATACAACGGAATGATAACTATTTTATCTCTGCAGGTCAGTGTCCTTCTCATTATTGCAGCAATCCTCTCTGTTACCTTCACTACCTTTGCAATATGTCCCCTAAATTTCAGGTTTCTATCGATCATCAAACCCAGATCTCTTGTCTCTCCTACTTCCTCCAGTTTAACTCCTCCCATAGAGTATGCAGCGTCCCATCGATGTGTCCCAAACCTCAAGACCTTACATTTTGCTGCATTAAACCGACATCCCCATTCATTTACCCCTCTATCTAGCTTATTCAAATCCTCTTGCAGGGCTACCACATCTGCACTATTACTAATAATCCTTCTCAGCTTCGCATCATCTGCAAACAATCGAATATCCCCTTGCAATCCATGGACAATGTCATTGATATAAAGGTTAAACAATATAGGTCCCAGTACTAAGCCCTGTGGAACCCCACTTGTAACCTTCTGCCTCTTTGATATTGCTCCACCATACACAACTCTCTGATACCTATCGGACAGCCAATCCGGAATCCAGTTGACAAATCTGACATCCAGACCTATGTGCTGCAACTTGAATATCAGCTTATCATGTGTCACCCTGTCAAATGCCTTTGCTAAGTCTAGGAAAATGGTAGTATATGCTTGTCCCTCATCTAATGCTCTTGTAACTTTATCATAAAAGGCTAGCATATTGCTAAAACAAGAGTGCCCCTTCACAAATCCATGTTGACTCTCACTGATAACATTACCATCATCTGCCCAATGCTCTATACGGTCCTTGACTACTTTCTCCAAGATCTTACTAACTACTGATGACACACAAACTGGCCTATAATTAGACACTTCCAGTCTGCTACCACCCTTATGCAACGACACTATCTTACCTTCCTTCCATTCCATGGCCACCTTTCCCGCAGCCAGACTTTCATTGAAAAGCCAGGTCAAGAGCACTGTCAGTTCCTCAACACGTTCTCCCAAAACTGGTGGTGAAATACCATCCAGTCCCATAGCTTTACTAACATCCAGAGTACTCAGTATGTGGAACACACTCTCCTCATGCACCTCTAAACCTCGAACCTGTTCTATCCCTTTAGTATTCAAATTGACTCCTCCAGGATAAAATACTCCAATAAAGTGTTCATTGAACAATTCCACTATGTCCTTTGCATCAGTCACTCTATTCCCATTTTTATCCCACAATGTCACACAGTCATTTCTCCTCCTGCGGGCTACATAGCTAAAAAATTCCGTAGGATTTTCCTTGGATCTAAGGGTCTTTTTTTCCTTGGATCTTTTCTCATATTCCAGTTTCGCCTTCCTTACCATACTAGCCACTCTTCTGGCTTGTGTCCTATATTCTTCATGCATCTTCTCTTCACCTGTCTCCTTATATCTCTTCCATAGCCTCTTTTTCGCATGTAGCTCCTGTTTAATATTGTTTGTCATCCAATTTACTCCAAATTGTGTCCTCTTCTTCACTCATGGAATACAGCTTACCATTCCTGCTAACAAATATTCCTTCACAATTTCCCAAGCACTAATGATATCCCGGTCTTCCATTTCCTCTCTCCCTCCACGAAACTTCCCCAAGTTGATGTCTAAGACTAATATAATCACCTGCTTTATAACTCCACATACGTTCCCATCTCTTTGTTACTCTTGCATGCCTGACCACGACCTTTTCTCATCCAAGTCAAAACCATAAGGTCACTCTCTCCAACTGGTGGGAGAGATGTCATCTCAATTATTATCAGCTCTTCTGATGCTATAACCAAATCCAAAACTCTTGAACCTCTTGTTCCCTCTGTTACATATTGCCTAAGACATTTGTCCCTCAACAATTCTAGAAATTCCATTCCCTTATTGCTACATGCATCTTCCTTTCCCCAATCTATACTGCTGTAGTTAAAATCTCCCATAACAATCGTTCTTCTTGCACTTGCCACGCTCAACTGTCTAAACATCTCCTGGTCCCCACTCTCTGTGCTCCTTGGTCTGTAGCAGCACCCCACTAAATATCCTGTCTTGCCCACCTCCACCTCATGCCATATGCTTTCAAAATCATTAGTGTCACAGCCTTCCAAAGCCTCCACTTTTAGAGGACATAGGTCCTCACTTATCATAAGAATTACCCCACCACCACGCTTTCCCTTCCTATCCTGCCGAAAAATGCTGTACCCAGCAACTTCTATACCTGTTTTTATATCCTCTTCTGTCGACCACGTCTCTGTGATCCCAATAATCTTTGGCCAAACTGATGCTATCATTGCCACCAATTCCTCTCCCTTATTCCGAATACTCCTGGCATTGGTATAAAGCATAAAAATGCCATTGTTTCTATACCCAGCATTATCCCCTCTAGACACCACTGGGCTCAGCATTACCTGATGTCGTCCCCCTTCTCCCAAGTACCCATTCCCACAAGAGGCCACCCCTGTTACAATCCACACTGGGACACACTGACTCATTCAGAACAGCAATCTCTCCAGATGCCTATGTCTTTTCTCATTCAAATCAAATGCATTCGGTCTCTCGCATACAATTCCTCTCTCTCTGCTCTCAAATGCACTCCAAGCATCCACATATTTGAATCCTCTCATCTGACACATTCTCGCTATTATGCCATTCAATATCACCGCTCTTCTGCTCAGCTCGATATTATCATCCCTAGGCAACACACACACTATCTTTCTTCTCTGTGTCTTCTTTCGTACAGCCTCAAGCAAGAATCTCATATCTCTCACTGCCCTATTTACAC
This sequence comes from Typopeltis vanoorti, assembly GCF_054136105.1. Taxonomy (NCBI): domain Eukaryota; kingdom Metazoa; phylum Arthropoda; class Arachnida; order Uropygi; family Thelyphonidae; genus Typopeltis; species Typopeltis vanoorti. The sequence goes on from NC_143551.1 coordinate 31,862,016, forward strand.
CACCACTCAAATCATTTGTTCCCACCATCACAATCATCTCGTCCACCCTTTCATCTCTCTTAATTGCTATAGCCACACTTTCTATCGTTCCTCCTGGCAAACACTCCTAACGCATCCTATCTTGAATACTACGGATCATTGAGTCCCCATACATTGCACTTCTTACCACCATATTCCTCGATTGCTCACATGCATCCCTCACTCTCTCTCTTGTAACAGTTTCTCTCTGTGTTTCCCCTACTTACCTGCCTTCATGACATCACTCTATCTCTAGTCCCTGTGCTCCCTTGCATTCCTCTCATTCCTTCTCTTTTGCTGTTTCCATTCTTTCCTCTTCTATCATTCCTATATCTGACACTCATTCCCTCTTCCACTTATCCTATTCTCACCTCTTTTATCATTCATACAACTCTCTCTCTCATTCCCTCTCTTCTACTGTTCCCATTCTCTCCTCTTCTATCACTCCCATAACTCTCTCTCATTCCCTCTCTTATACTGTTCCTATTCTCTTTTCTTCTACCATTCCCATAACTCTCTTTCAATCCCTCTCCTCTACTATGGTTCCTATTGTCTCATTTCCATAACTCTTTCTCACTCCTCCTCTGATTCGCCTTGCATTCGTATCTTCCATTCGCTTATCATCTTTCCCACTTCGCGTCTCATTCACCAGACATTCCACCTGCTCTTTTAGCTCATCTCTCTCTCTCTGTAAGTCAGCCACTCTTGTTTGCCATTCATCCTCCCAATCGAGACTATCTCCTAAAACTTCAGAATCATTCAACCTTTCCATACTCCCAACTCTTATTATTTTATTCATACTTCTCTCGCCCTCTATCATACCTGTCATCTCTCTACGTGGAGAATCTCCCGTCTCTGACTAAACGAGGTCAGTTATGGTCATTTCTAAATCACCAAGTTCCTCCCATATCCCGCATTTTGCACATATACGTTTTCCCCCTTCTTTCTGCTGCCACTTATACAATCACCGGGATGCATACATTCCGCAAGTCCCGCATTCTACAAAATCCTGTATAATATCACGCAAAATGGAGTCCTTAAATGGGGGGGGGGGACTTGGCGATACGCCATTTGTAATTTTAACTGATGCTTTCGCCATTATTTAAAATAGTGTCGCTAATTAGTGTCATAAAATAAACTCTAAATCCACATATTAGAGTTCTTATAAGTATAACTATAAGAAAAAGTACAAACAATTTCAAACAGAACATTTAAGTACACTAGATATAAATAAATTGAAATAACTAAATAATGAAAACTTATCCTTCGTCTTGTCTTCCACTGTTATGCATTCGATTCCATCCCCGTCTTCTCGGTAACCAAAATACACAATATCGCAACAACAACTAACTTCAAAAAACAACCATCTGATAATATCATTTAATATTTTATAATGCCTTCTCAAAAGTTTATAAATCTCCACATACTTCCAGCACTTAAGCCTTCATGGATTAATCTCCATTCCATAAATCTTGATATCATCTTTGTAACTCTTCTATGCATCCTTTTTGCAGCTTCTTTATCCCTATAGAACCCAGGAGACCAAATCTGTGTACAATATGTGTGTTCAGATGCAGTTGTATCATCTAGGCCTTGTAAAGAAGCAAAATGACTTCCATATCCTTACATGTCAATGTTTGTTTCAATAATGTAATTATACAGCACTGGTGGGAAACATAGACATTGCTTCTGCATCAAGAACAACAATGAAGTAAAAAGAGAGTATTAACCACTTACCTCATGTTTCTCTAGTAAAACCCTGATATATCGCATCCTAGCTGGAATCAAGAAGACAGATTTAAGAGCATCAGTCCTCAATCCAAAACATGACAGAACACTAAACCTCATATAAAAAAACCTTGTACCATCCAAGGGTGAAAATAGTTGCATTCATGTAATTAAATGTGAATCCAACTGGTTAATTGGGAGAGTGAATCCTACTCACTCTCCCAATTAACCAGCCTCTCTGGTCATCCCATAGAAAGGATGTTTTGCATCATTTCATCTGCAGCAGGAAAATGTTAACTACGGTGTTTCAAATCTTTAAATAATTGATAAACAATTTGTATACAAATCCTGAACTATCGTACTACACATTAACATAAGAAGCATAAACAAATACTTTATGCTTCTTATGATATACTCTCAACACTACTCAACAACCGCCTGATATATATCAGTGTTCTAATCTTGACCAGTTTCTATAAGAACTGTACAAAAATGTGTGTGAAAAATTTAAAGAATCTTTTGAAACTCATTAATCTGCTAATTCCTTTTATTCCCTTATAGAGAGTAGACAAGGCCATTTTATCCTTATCTAGCTTTTGGAGACTAAGTGGGCAATTCACTCTCCATGAGTAGTCAGAGATAGCTGGCCCTAGACTATCACTAATTTTTAAGCAGCATCGTTGACAGCCCTCTCTATAAACCTTACTATATTTCTTCTATAATCTACTCTTTCCCTTTCAATATACCCTATTCTTCCTCCACATCTCATTGTCCCTAACAAAATATGTTATTGTCTGAAATAGTGTGGGTTCTACGGTCGATTTTCTTCAGTTCATGGACAGAAAAAAACTGAGTTTCTGGGGGGGGGGGGAATGCTTGCTCTGTGCCAGAGGTCGACTAACTGAAGAAGTGGTCGAAGGAAGGCTTAGAAAAAGTTCCTCTAGTTGGCAATTAAGAAAAAAGGGTCCAAAATGTCTGACTCATCAAAACCATTAGATCCAGAGTTGGGCCCAAACATTGCATTGTGTGCAATTTTGTTTTCTCTGAAATAGGGTACTGTTCCAGTACTTATTTAAACATAGTACACTTGAAATAAGAAGAAATTGAAATCTATTTATTCTGCTGAGATACAGAAATGCTTGGTTAAAAAATGCATCTTTCCTCCTCCTCCTTAACTAAAACTTATGATGATGAAGCTGATACATTCAACTACCGGTGTACTAAATTTATAAGGCCAAAGAAATAGGTTTTTATATTGAAATGTTTAGTATAAGTGAACTTCCTTTAAGACAACATTACTGTGGGGTTTTGCTTTGAATATTTCAATAATTTGTTATAATGATTAAGTTCGCTATAATGGTAATTGCTGAGAGATGTTGCTAAAATGAAGACAAAGTATGACTTGTGAAACTTCAGTAACGTAACGATAATGTGTCGATTTTGCCCATTCTAAAACTGAATTCCAAATCACTGTTGACATTTTCAAAGTCTATGAACATCAGAAAGACAAGTGCTTCGCCAACCTGCTCCAGGTGATTCACTATGAATAACTTTCAAAAATATGCTCTATTTTTCCTATTTTAGTAACCATATCTCAGAAAATGGTGGTATTGGTGAAGAAGTTTAATGTTATTTGAAATGTGTTTCAGAAAGCAAGTGTGATTGTTCATCTTAGTTTATAGGGGATGTCATAACATCTACAAAAGTATAGTCCTGTAAAAACATTGATCACCTACTCTGGCATCTGAAAAACTTGGAAAAATACGAATTCACGTTGCCTTGAAATAATTCTTAAGATTCATCAGAAAGACTAGTGCAGCTCTCAACTACTAGTTTACTGAATTGGTCACATTGCTAATGTGTCTGGCATCTACTTCCAACAACATGTTTTCTTCTCAGAGCTGAGAGAAGGACCAAAGTCCAAGAGGAGGACAAAATAAGACCGACAGAAGGATGAAAATTTATAATACATTAATACCATGCAAGTAGGCTAAGAGTCAGATAATCCAAACCTTGCTCTCTGACCAACAGCGTGTTGATCAGAGAGCAAGTATGCTATCTATTTACTCACAAGGCAGTAGCCTGTGAAGGCAAATATTATTATTATTATTATTAGACACCTCCAGGGAGTCCAAAGACTCATCGAAGGAGAGTGTGCCAACAGCATCAAACGATTAGTCTCCTTCCAACTACTAACCGTGCTCAAACTTACTTAACTGAGCCATTAGCAGCAGAGGCTCTACTAATCGACCAACTTTTGCTGGCATGAAGAAATATAACAGCAAAGTGAGAAGAATATGCACATTTTTTGACTATCAGTGCCCTCCAACATTGATGTTTGAAAAATATTATTAGATCATTGTCATAGATCATAGTGAGTGGTACCACCCCCCCCTCCCTTAGGGGCACTGGCATGATCGGAGGGGGGGGGGTAGTGGCCTCATGAGCAAAAGGGGGGCATTGAATTGAAGTAAGGGGCAATGAAAGCATAAAGGATAAAAATTAGGTGCTGAAAAAATTTTATCAAAAATTTTGATGATATAACTGATGTATAACATAAGTTATATCATCAAAACACTTTGCTTGTTAAAACATTGTAGTCTTAACAAGCAAAGTGTTGGCAGGCACACACTTTCAAGTGATCGGGATTTTACAGGTCCAGTACACATCAGCAGGAACATGTGCATGTTATGACTTGTTCACTGTATAATATTATAAATATGTGAGACATATGAAATCAGTTTTAGATTGTTTCTGAATTGTGTGACAAGCAGTTGGCAATTTGATGTAGTACATGAAAATTTTAGTGCATATTTGATACCTAGTCACTTACACGGATCGCACACAAATCAAATTATTGTTGTTCCAATAAAACATCAGGTTTCACGTGAATATTTTTATACCTTTTCTTGTAAAAATAATTCAGTTTAGGTACATGAGAAATTTCATTCTAGTAATTTTGTAAATGTAACTTTTTTTTAAAGATAGTATCATGGCTGAACAAAAGAAGAAATGTAGATAATATAATTTCAAATATTTGAAATATGGCTTTATTCAGTTGCCTCTAAACAAATCATTACCAATATGCCTGATTTGCCAAAAAGTTTTTTCAAATGAATCTATGAAGCCTTCAAGACTAGAAGAATATTTGACAAAAGTTCATGCTGATAAAAAAAAAAGATTAGGATTTATAGTATTTTCAAGCACTTAAAGAAAAATTTTTGAAACAACCAACATTAGCAGGTATGTTTTCAGCAGCATCCAAACTAGATGATGATGGGTTGCACGCCTCTTACAACATTTCCTTACTGATTGCTAAATCGGGAAAACCACATAATGTTGGTGAAGAACTAATCCTACCAGCTATTAGTGAGGTCATGTGCACTGTAATGCGCGAGCCACCCTCTGATATTATCAAGAAAATTCCTTTAAGCAATAATAGAGTGCAACGAAGAATTGATGAAATGGCCCAGGATGTTGAAGATTCATTATGTGAGTATTTAAAAATAACTTGATGAGTCTATTTTACCAGGAAATGAAGCCTTACTTTTAGCATATGTACGATGCATAAAAGAAGAAAAAATTTGCTAACTGACACTAAAGGAGAATCAATATTTCATGCATTGGGAGAGTTTTTTAAAAAAAGAAATCCCTCTGATGAATGTTTTTTTTTTTTGACCACTATATGTTATATTATAAGATGATATAAACTGAGTTTAATAGGTCGGAGATTTTTGATACAGAATGTTAACTACTAGTTTCACCACCTGATTGGTAGCTTCGTCTGGGCAAGATAATTTTATACAAAACAGCTTAAAGGACAAAAAACAAGGTTAAATGACAACTAATACATAACCGAGGGATGAAAAATATCAAATTCATATGAACCTTTACATGAACACGTGGAGCATATATGTTAGCAGTTGGTCAGTCATTGTTTAGCAGGTGCATCCTATAATTGGCTACGAAGTTGAACTCTGATGTGCTGAGCGATCTTATGAGTGATTTCCAGATGTCACCAAGGATCATTTCTGTTTAGGCTACCTCTTGAACGGATCACTGCTACAGCTTCTTTTATTGAGTGGGAGGTGTAGTCATCTTCTATGTACAGCATAGATGTAGATGACAACTTTTATCCCATTCAATATTGTGGTTTGTGTTGGTAAAATGGAAAGCTAAACCAGAATTGTCTTCTCTGTTGTTGTTAACACCTCCGATATGTTCCTTTTTTCTTATTTCTAAACTTTTTATATGTACTTCAATCCACAAGAACACTGGATGTTGTAAACTCCACGCCGTTTATAGAAATCAATCTTGTCTTTTGGTGACCGTAACATATTGCGAACAGTCTTTATTTATTTGAAAGCAACTCAGATGTCGTGAGGCCTTAGTAGGTTGGTAATTCTTTGTGAAACTTTGCCAGCAAAAGGAATGGAAATCCTGTAATGAGTTTCTTGGTGGAGAAAAGAATCCTTTTTATTAATTTTTTTGAGTAACCATTGTTTGTTAATGCTTTGAGAATAAGATCTAATTCGTCTGTTAAAACTCTGTCATCTCTTATGATACATACCACTCTGTTTTTTAGCATATGTATAATGCTTAACTTTTGTGAAATGTGGTGCGAAGAGGCAAAATGCAGGTAATGGCCTGTGTGAATCGGTTTGTATTATACATTTAGGCCAATGCTTTCATTTTCAAGTTCTAAGGTGAACTCGAAAGCTCACCTTAGAACGTTGGTGAAAGAAGTTAATAGAAGTTAGAAAATCATATAATTCTGCCTATGTTTCCATATCATCGGCTGCCTCGTACTGCTTGTGGGGCAGCCGACGCAACTCTTGATTTTGAAATGATGTCAGAGTTGAGAAATGAGCAAATCATTCCACCCATTACAAGAAATATTAATATCATCCAACGTAATTTAAATGGTATCGTTACTCCAGCAATGAAGGAAGAACTAAATGAACTATTACTACTAGCTAACAAACATGATGCTGATATTATCTGCATCCAGGAAACCAAACTTCGACAAACCAGCAGACTAAACATTAAAAACTATGATATCTTACGACAAGATAGGCCTACTGACCAAAATGGAAGAGGGCTTCTGACACTAATCCGAAACTTGTCATATAAATTTGTTGAGTTAGACATAGTAGCAGAAGGAATTGAAATACAAGAAATCCAAATACTGGAACCAAATGAAAAGCCATTTTCAATTTTTATCCTCCTGACAAACCTGGACCAAATCTTTGTAGCTTATCCTATCTCATTGAAGAAAACTCCATTATTTTAGGAGACATGAATAAGCAAACAGCTGTTATGGGGTTCTGAGGAAATAAACCTAAGAGGAGAAAACCCGAGTAATTTCTTAGATGAAACTAATAACTCTCAACAGTGGAGAACCCACTTATCTGTCTCATTCTTATGGTATCTCAAAATTAATATCTAGGGCATCTCAAAAGATGCCCTAGATATTAATGCGGTGTCTCCAGATCTTCACGACAAAGCTATTTGATCTGTTTTGGAACCAGTAGGAAGTGACCCCCCCCCCATATTAATCTATCTGAACCCAAAAATGACTAGACCCACCTCAAAAAGAAAATATCATTGGAACTTCGAAAAGGCAAATTGGGAGAAATACAAGGATGAAGTAAGTAAAATGCTGAAAGATCACACATACCATGATGACTTAGACAAAAGACTACATAACTTAGAAGAATACTATCCTGAATGCAGCAAAGAAAAGTTATCTCAAACTACACAAAGGTTCACCAGGAACTTGCCAGTAAAATAACTAAATGAAATGAATTATTTAACATCTTAAAAATTGGAAGCTCTCCAGAAACCAGGATCGAGTACAACAGGATAAATGCTGAAATTAAACAAAAATATAATATATTACAAAGAACTAGGTGACAAGATTTTGCCACAACTTAAATCCAAACACTTCAGATACCAAACTTTGTAAACTGACTGCTAATTTACAAAACCTACCAAAGGCAAGTAAGACTAACATGCTAAAAGATCCAGTTGGAAATATCAAAATTGGAGACAGGGAGATCGCAGATACCTTGGCCTTTCATTTTCAAAATATAAGCAAACTAGAGATGAATGCTTGGAAAGACCGTCAAATATCAAAACAGGCTCGACAGCAAGAAAATGCCGCAAATTCTCCAAAATATAAAAACAAATTATTCTGGGATCCATTTACAATCTCTGAATTGAGAGATGCCTTGGAGAGACTAGATATAAATAAATCATGTGGACCAGATAACATACAAGGAATTATGATCAAACACCTTCCTTCCCTACCCCCTAGATTGGCTACTTTGCCTATACAACAATAGCCTAAAACAAGGAAAAGCTCCAAAACACTGGAAGACAGCCACAATCATACCAATCTTAAAGCCTAACAAACCTCAAGCCCAACCAGGAAGTTATAGACCGATTTTACTGACTTCAATTCGAGGCAAATTGATGGAAAAAATGATACTCCAACATTTGAATTACTATCTAAACAAAAATAGCATACTACCACATTTTCAGGCTGCCTTTAGAAGAAATCACTCAACAACTGATCAACTTTTCTACTTAGCCGAGACAATTCAAGATAACTTCCAGACCAAACCTACCAAATTCAACATTGCAGCTTTTATAAATTTTAGCAATGCCTTTGACAAGGTGTGGAGGTAGAAACTCTTTTTCCAAACTTTGTCATATTGGAATAGAAGGGAAAGTACTAAACTGGATTTATGACGTCCTGAGAAATAGGACAATTCGATTTAGAATAAATAATACCTTTTTCAAGAAAGTGAAAATATGACAAGGACTCCCTCAAGGCAGCATTTTGAGCCCACTCCTTTTTCCAATCTACTTAAATGACTTAGATAAAAAAATATAAATAAAGAAACAAAGATAGCTATGTTTGCTGATGATTTGGTCCTATTCTCAGCTCACAACAACCTAGAAACAGCAGAAGGTCACTTAAACAAAGCCATTGAAAGTTTATCTACATACTGTGAAAACCAGAAAATCAAAATGAACCCTACATAAATTTGTGTATTTATCATAACCACCTCAGAAAGTGGAGACAAAATATTAAGCTAAACAGTCAACTAATTACATTTAATGAAAACCCCAAATACTTTGGAGTTACTCTGGATCCATCATTAAGCTTCAATAAACATATCAACAGTGTTGCAGTCAGAGCAAAAAGAAGACTAAATATCATGAAAAGTATCTCAGGTAAAGAGTAGGGAGCTGATGCTAAAACCTTAAAAGTCACATACACCTGTATTATCCGACCCATAATGGAATACGCTTCGCCTATCTGGATGCAAACATCACAAACCAGTTTAGACAAGCTTATAAAAATTCAGAAAAATGCAGCTAGAATCATATGTGGACTAAGGAATACAACTCCTGGAAAAATAGCAGAATTTGAATCCAACCCGGTGCCTTTAAAAATTAGGTGCCAAGAAAATCTTACTAAATTTGTAGAAAAAAGAGCCAACCTTGCACATCATAGAACAAGTGAACTTTTTCAAAATTGGCAACCAACAAACAGAATAAAGAAAATATCAACAATACATGACATCATGGAAAATAAAATTCCCTTGGATTGTCGAAATAAAATAGCCAACTACCCAGCATTTCCTCCAAATCAAGACAGGAAAAATATAGTTATCAATTTCGAAATTGGGAAACATGAGAAAAAAAGCCTAGAAACCCTGATATCGTTATATTATTAGCTCTTTCAAAAATAATGGAATATGGACCTGACTCAACAAAGATCTACACAGATGGCTCCAGAAATCCAAATGGCAATTCTGGGAGTGGCATACTCATCTATGGCTCTCACAATATAGAACTAAAACAACTAACAGTATTGTATGCAACTCATACCATACAGAATTAATAACCATTAACACAGCACTGCAACATTTGGATAAACAAAATCCAAAGGAATTTATATTTTTCACGGATTCCTTAGCAGCCTTTCAGGCTATTAAGCACTACTCTAGCCATCAAGAAATACTTAGAGACATAATTAAAAACATGAACAAACTACATAAGGATCCCGAAATAATTTTCCGATGGTTCCCATCCCATGTGGGATTAAAGAGAAATGAAATTGTAGATCACGTAGCAAAAAAATAGCTGCAACATCAAGTGATACCACAGATTTCGATCTTTTTAAATCCACTCAAAAAGAAAACATAAAAAAACAATTCTCCAGGACATGACTCACCACAGCAGAAAGACCAGGAGCTACCATCAACTCCTAGGTTAATTGCTGTGCCACTACCATGATCTCTCGCCTCAAGACTGGCCACACAAGACCAATCAAGTTTAGCAATGGCATAAAAGTCTTCCCCATCTGCAAAATCTGTAACATCGAGGAAGCATTGCCGATGCATTTACTAAACTTTATGAATATTTCCAAATGTGAACTTTATAACAACCCAGAAAAGGTGCTGAATAAAATACATGAATTTGACCTCTATGATCTGGTGTAATAATACAGAAGTATTATTATTATTATGTGACACCTCCAGGGAGTCCAAAGACTCATCGAGGGGAAGTGTGCCAAACCATCGAACGATTTATTCCCTTCCAACTACAAAACCACACTCAAACTTGCTTAACTTTTTTTGCTGTGCCATTAGTAGCAGAGGCTCTACCAATCAATCAACCTTTGCTGGCAATAAAAAAAGAAAAAAAATTTTCTGTATGATAAATATGTCATCGACATATCTCCACCATGCTGATGGTTTTGGATCCGTGTGTGACAAGACATCTTTTTCCAACTTTTCCATAAATAAGTCTGCGCATGGAGGAGATAGAGGACTTCCTATTGTGAGACCTGAGAGTTGTTTATAGATCTTTCCATTCCACTTGAAAAAATTGAAATTTAGGCAATGTCTATAAAGCTGAGCGATGTCTATTGAGGAAATAGATTGTCTATGAGGGTCACAACTTCATTCACTGGGATATTCATAAACAAAGACACAACATCTAGGCTAGCAAGAATGTCTCTTCTTGATATTGAGACATTTCTTAACTTTTCAGTGAAATGTTGTGTATATTTGATATATGTATCTGTATTTCGAATGTGTGCTTTCAGAAGACGAGCAAGATATTTGGATAATAAGTAAGTTGGGAAGTTTGTTCCATCTATAATTGGACAAAGACATATCTTGGTTTTATGCACTTGGTTCACCATATAAATTCCACGTTTATATGGTTTACCATATAAATGGAGTTAATGGATGCATTGACTTCAGTTTCTTTTTAAGATCTGTCAGTCATGTATCCATGTTATGTAGAAGGTTGTTGGTTTCTATGTGGTTTGTTCAAGTAAGGTCTGAGTTTAATTGACAGTAAGTGGATGTGTCCGAAAGTATAACCGAGATTTTTGATATATAATCTCTGGTATTTAAAATGATGAAATTAGTTCGTGATCTCTTTTCCAAAGGGGTGATATTCTTTCTTGTTGGTCGGGAAGATGAGAGAATAATCGCAGTCTTTAACCTTATATCATTTGCAGCAGGTACAGGTAAAAAATAAAGAGCCTTCTTGATGTTGCACATAATGTTTACTTTTGGTATAAACTCTGGAGAGACTGCTTTTTAGGATGTTAACTTCTGCAGATGTTAAGTTGTGGTCTGAAAGGTTGAAAATAACTTTGTTGTCTGGAAGGTTGGGTCTAGAATTGCAACTCTTTTCATACAGAGCATTAAATTTTTTGATAAGTCTGTTCTTGCTAATAAATAATGACCTATTAAAAGTATCATTAATCATATTGTCTATAAGGGACCATAGGTCAGCTTCTCTGCTGTTAGAAATAATGTAATGTAAAGTAAATGAAGACATTATGAATCAACTTGGCTTAGATCAAACCTTGTATATTGTATCCTTTCCCGTAATAATACTAAAGACATTTTCCAATATATCTGTTTAGTAGAATGGAAACGTTCTCTTGTAAGTAAAAACTTGGGAATTATAAAAGTACTATGTGCACATAGAAGATGACCACACCTCCCGCTCAATAAAAGAAGCTGCAGTAGTGATCTGTTCAAGAGGTAGCCTAAACAGAAACTAAGTGATGACCCCTTGGTGACATCTGGAAATCACTCATAAGATCGCTCAGCACATCAGAGTTCAACTTCGCAGCCAATTATAGGATGCATCTGCTAAACAATGACTGACCAACTGCTAACACACATGCTCCACATGTTCGTGTAACGGTTCATATGAATTTGATATTTTTCATCCTTCAGTTATGTATTAGTTGTAATTTAAGCTTGTTTTTTGTTCTTTAAGCTGTTTTGTATAAAGTTATCTTGCCCAGAGGAAGCCACCAACCAGGTGGTGAAACTAGTAGACTAACATTCTGTATCAAAAATATCCAACCTATTAAACCCGGTTTATATCATCTTATAATATAAATCGCTCTGAATAATATCTTGTCAGTTGCTACCTATGGTACACCAGCGATGGTAGGGCACTATCATGGTTTTTTTGCATATTTCAAAGAGGCAGTGCCAAATGTATTCACTGTACACTGTGTGATTTGTCGTCAACATTTAGTTGCCAAATACCTGCCTACATTGGTCATTACATTATTACAGCAGTCCGCAAAATAAAAAGTCTTTCATTGAATGGCTATTTGGACAACTTTGTATTGAAAAAACGATGAAAAATTCAGTCTCTTGCTGCTCCATACAGAAGTTTGTTGGCTATCAAAGGGTGCCTGTTTGAATTGATTTATGAACTCTATGACTCAATGCTACAATTTTTAGAAAACAGAGATGATTCTTTACAAGCCAACTTGATTAATTTCAAACGTTGGCATAGCTTATTTGACAAACTTGTTTGACAAATTTTATGAAACAAATCTACAGCTCCAGGAGATTAGCTGAATTTAATAAAAGCAAAAGCTATTATTTCTACATTTGTCAAAACTTGTCCTCTACAAACGAAACTTAGGACAAGGAGAATTCATCCAGTATCCAAATCTATCAACAGTGGAAAAATGTGAAGAAGATGTTCTCAGCTATTGTCAGCACTTGGAGGCTGCACTGTGATTTCAACAAACGATTTAAAGATATTCTTGAAATAAAAATAACCCATTGGTTTTGGACTCCATTTTCAAGTACAAACACAGAAGAACCTTTACAATTACAAGAAGAACTGATAGAAGTAACAACAAATGAGGAATTGAAATTAAAATTCAAAAATTGCTACCAACATTTCTGACTGCAAAAGATGCCCATACTTTATCCTGGATTGTGGACTGTAGTAAAAAAGTTTTTAATTGCATTTCCATCATCATATTTAGTGGAATGTGGGTTCAGTGCAGTCACAAATCTTTTAACTAAAAAAAGAAACTGACTGCAAATAGCTGATTGCAGTGATTTAAGACTGATGCTGACAAATATAGAGCCAAATATCAATAAATTGGTAGCAAAACACCAGGCTCATCCTTCTCATTAGGATTGTTTTTAATATTACTGATCGTTATTTACTATTTTAGGGGTGCTTTAGAGTAAAAGCTGTATAACCAAGAGGAGACCTTCACATAGCCTTTAAGGAATGTTTAGAACCGACCAGGGCTTCTAACCTAATGTCCACTCCTCACCTTCTCGTGGTGCACCCTGTTAGATATCTACCTGGATACTGAACGAACAAGGATGGGCTGGCAATTTGGGATTTAGCCGACCAAATTGTATTTTTATTGGCTTAAACCAAATTAAAAAATGATGGTACACTGTGACAGAATTTCATGCTGGCTGTGGCATCGCCCAGTTAAACAAGGGCTCCCATTGATTTCGCCAGGGAACCAGGACAAACAGCAAAAAGTCGGCTACTGGAACAAATCCTAAAACCCACCCCAACTCAACATCACCAAAGTTCAAGATCGGTACTATCAACATAAGAAGCCTGAATGGCAAAGAAATGGAGCTAGCTGAGGAATTGGATAAGTACCAGATTGACATAATAGGGGTAACTGAAACAAAAAAAAAAAAAAAAGACAAAACCTGGTGATCCTTCAGAGCAATAAATGCAAAATGTTACATACAGGCAATGAAAATCAAGGAAAAGAAGCAGTTGCCATAGTATTCAACACTAAATATGAGGCTAATCTTTTTGAATGGCAGGCAGTCTCAAGTACAGTGATGTGGGCAAATATCAGAATTTGGGAATTGAACAATAAGACTTATTTGTGCCTATGGTCCCACAGAAGGTTCTACTAAGGTAGAAGTGGAGGAATTTATTGACACTTTAGAAAAAGCAACTTACACAATGAAAAATGAAAAGTTGGTCCTTGTTCAGGATCTAAATAGCAGAGTAGGAAATAATTGTCAGACACACAAAAATATTTTGGAAAAATTTGGAGAAAAGAGCAAAACTAATGATAATGGCAAATACCTGTTGGATTTCTGCTCAGGACATGGACTGGTTATTATTAACACAATGTTCCAACATAAAAAATGTGCATAAATTCACATGGACAGAAGAGGCAAGGAATAAGAAAATTCTCATTGACTATGTTATTGTCGATAGTGATAGGCTTATGTGTTCGTCGTACATGTTGTTTAATTTTGACGGTATATATCAGAACACAGAATTATAAGTAAATAATTATTTATTGACTTATTGCTGATATTTCTCTGGTGTGATAATCAGCATCTTCAGAGCACAAAAACACAGTTTGTCACAATATGTGAGATTATAACAACATGGTGTAACAAAGGGACTAGTTTAACAAAATTTTAGCAACAACATAGACTTAAGCCCTAATTAGGCACCATCTATCTATAAAATATATATATATATATATATATATATATATTGTAGTAACAACACAAAGACTAAAGTACTGAAAACAACAGAGAAGAGAGAGAGAGCAGGTACTAGTTATGTCTTAAGACTAAATGCTCCTAAGAAACCCCTCCCACTATCCACCACAGAGAACTACAACAAATCAGTCACCATTCCATACATTAAAGGCACATTGGAAAAGATATATAGAATTTTCAATAAACATCAACTATACACTGTATTCAGACTGTGTCAAATTAGCAACTCATCCGTTCACCCAAGGACAGCAACCCTCCTTTATCACATCCAGGAGTCTACGAAGTACCCTGTTCATGTAATAAAGCCTACTACGGTTAAACAGGAAGAACTGTGGATATCTGCAGCAGTGAACATAAAAGATACATCCGGCACTATCACTATGGAAAGTCGGGCCTAGCAGACCATGCTTTGGATACCCCTGCACACAGCATCAACTGGAAGAAAACAAAAGTACTGCACAGAAGCTTTTACAAGTCAGAGAGATTGTTCTTAGAAGCAACAGAAGCATTAAAACATACTCTGAATCTCAACAAGTAAGATTTGGAAGTCAGTCATCTTAAGACATAACTGGTACCTGCTTTCTCTCTCTGTTTTTTTAGGATTTTAGTCTTTGTGTTGTTACTACAATATTTTTTTTTAATAGATAAATAGAGAGCACCTAATTAGGACTTTAGTCTTTCTGCTGTTGCTACAATTTTGTTAAACTAGTCCCTTTGTTACACCATGTTGTTATAATCTAGAACATTGGTCGCCAAAGGGGTCGATTTGGGCTCAGGGGTCGATTGGGGGTTGACAGAAAAATATAAGACATCATTGTATGGGCAATATTTAATTCAGTTAACTTGGATTACCTCCATGACAAAAGACATGAAGGTAATGACAATGCAATTAAGAGTGAATCGTGAGATCAGTACCTCCATCTTACAGGTCCATGAATACGACCTGTAAGATGGAGTAAAATCATGAAAATAGTTACTGACCAATCAAGTAGGCCAAAATGACGTATTTACCAATAAACGGATGTTGGTGGTTCCTGCCTGCCGGCCGGCCAGCGCAGTGGGAGCGAGATTGCAACACGTGCACGGTTCTTATTTACTGATACAAGTATTCGATCCCAGTCTCATTTTTGCGCATCGACATACAAGTGAGCGTTAATGTTCTAAAATTCATCAACATACATATTATAATTCAATCAATCTAACAGATAAGCTTAGGTGTTGATGGTTATTCCTGACTTATTTTTCACGGTATTAACAACACCACACACACTTTTATCACAAAGATGTCTTATTAACGCTTATATTTCGCTGATTTTCAACTCAGCATCATCAGAGCACAACACACTTGTAAATGCGACAGTGAGTGAGTGAAACAATATAATTGTAAAAGACAAAAGATCTAAAGTCCTATTTTTTTGGCACCCTCTAACGAAACAAAAAAAAAACAAACTAGCAGCTATCCAGGAGTTTTTCTTAGGATAACCGTCTCCCAAATTTTTGGCAAATTAATGCAACCATATTTGTTAAGGTTGGGAGAATTCTTCAAAGCCATTGCTGACTCAAAAAATAATCTTTCAGATCTATAACGACTCCTAAATAGCACATTCGTTTTCCTCCATCTAATCCTGTGTGAAGGAGTGTCCAAAGCGTGGTCTGCCAGTCCCCACTTGCCATAGTAATAGTAGCGAATGTATCTTTCATGTTCTTGCAGGCAGATGTTCACTGATCTTCCTGTTTGCCCATAACAGGACAAGTCACAGTCACTTCATACACTCCTGGGTGTGCTAAAGGGTGAAGTTTATCCTTAGGCGAGCGGATCAGAGTTGCCAGCTTGACATGAGGTTTGAAAGTGGTGCGAAGGCCATGTTTCAACAATACTTTGGCTATCTTTTCTGATGTACCTCTGATATAGGGAATAGAAACGGTCATGTTGTATTCTTGTGTATTAGGGGAGGGCAGAGTAATGGGCCTATGTAGTATTTTATCTATTTTATAGGGATTGTAGCTGTTGGCTAAGAACGTATGGCGCAGATATTGGAGTTCAGTGGTCAGAGCTGTATTGTTAGAACAAATGGCTCTGTGTGTAAGTGTTTTTAAAATGCTGTGCTTGGACTGGATGATGATGTGATTGTTTATGTAGGTATCTTCCAGTGTGTGTAGGCTTTCTGTAAATAGAAAAAGATAGTGATCCATCTGAAAAGTGAGTGACTAATGTGTCAAGAAATGGTAAACAGTTATTTGATTCTTTTTCTACTGTGAAGTGAATTTTGAGGTGTTGGCTGTTTAATTAGTTGACAAAAGCATCCAAAGTGTCTTGTCCATGGGGCCAGATGGCAAACACATCATCTACATAGCGTAACCACACTTGTGGCTTGTATGTAGCGGTGGTAAGTACTTTGTTTTCAAAGTGTTCCATGTAAAAATTTTCTAACGGGGGAGTGGGGGGAACCCATAACGGTACCATTAATAAGCGTTAATAAAACATCTTCGTGATAAAAGTGTGTGTGGTGTTGTTAATACTGTGAAAAATAAGTCATGTATAATTCAATTGTTATTCATTCACGAACTAAACTTCTCTATGTTGAAGAGTTAAGCAGCGCTGGTAGTAATACCAGTGATATTACTACTGATAGTAATAGTAGTAGTAATAGTAATATAATAATATACACTATATTATACATACAATAAACACTGTAACTATAAAATAAACAATCTAAAAACTCACATGAGCGTCTTTTTTTTGCTTGTCCTATTATAATTACGTAATAGTAAAATATAGGGTCGACGGGCAAATTACTTTGGCGACCACTGGTCTATAACATTGAAAATAAATATCAAGAAGGTGGCAAGATATTCTGGAGTTTGTTGGAAAAGCTCAGAAATGGAGGAAAGAATGCTGTGAAAGGAATTAGAGATGATAAAGATGACATGAAAACTAGAGAAAAAGCTATCCTTCAAGTATGGAGTAATTACTTTGAAAAATTGCTAAATGAAACAACCAGTGGCAGCACAGTGGTAAAAAAACACTGAACAGGCATGCAATCAAACATTCATATACATACTTGAATTAGAAAAGCCATCAAATGCCTGCAATGTGGAAAAGCAGCTGGAGTAAATGATATTCAACCAGAAATGCTGAAGTGTGGAGGTATGAAAGTCTTACAGTGGCTGCGCTGCATAGTTCAGAAGGCATGGACAGAGGGATGAATTCCAGATGATTCGAGTAGAGTTCTCATAGTACCCATATAGAAAAAGGGAAATAAAACAATGTGAGAATTACAGTGGTATTTCTCTACTGAGTGTTCCTGTTAAGATTTATGCAAGTATACTTGAGAAATGGTTGAGAAGAATTGTGGAAGAAAAGTTGGTGAAGAACAAGCTGGATTCAGACCAAATAGAGGCATCAGGATCAGATCTTCACCTTATGACAAATAGTTGAGAAAGCATGGGAATATAACAAAGATCTGTATTTAAGTTTTGTAGATCTGCCAAAGGCATATGACAAGGTGCCAAGAGAGAAGCTATTCAATATGCTACAGTTATATGGTGTCAATGTGGCATTATATCAAACAGTACTTAGTCTTTATTTGAGTTGCAAGTCAGCAGTTAGAATTGAAGAAAGTACAGGAAGATGGTTTATTGTTAAATCTGGTGTGAGACAAGGATGTACATTATCCCCTCTATTATAGATATATAATAGAGGGGATAATGTATCTATATAATTATCTATATAATTATAGATAATTATAGATAATTATTCATTATCTATATGGATCACATTATGAACGAAGGTGGTATTAAACATGATATCAAAATTTGGAGATGTTAATGTCAGCTCAATGCTTTATGCAGATGATGTTATACTTCTAAATAAATCCTCTACAAGTCTGCAAAATTCCCTGACTAAATTGAATAACTGTTGTAATAGATATGGTAAGAAGGTTAGCAATAACAAGACAAAGAGAATGAAAATAAGCAGAAACAATTAAAATATCGAGTGCATCCTGAATTAAGAACCTTGGGAACAAGTGACATTTCAGCTATTCAGGGACAATTTTTAGCAAAGATTGCAAATTAAATATGCAGGGTTAATCTCAGGTGGTATGGTCACTTAATCAAAATGGGAGAGGAAAGATTAGCAAATCAAGTGTTCTCTGCCAAGTTGGAAGGAAAAAGACCCAGAGGAAAACCAAGATATAGGTAAATCGATACGGTAAAAAGTGCCTTAAAAGATAGAAATATAAGATCTGATAATGTTGGAGTCTTGACATCTAACAGACTGATTTGGAGGAAGTTAGTAATGATGGAAATTTTCATGTAGTACTATCATATCCTGTACACTCCTTGAGGGTACATGACAGGAATTTGATGGTGATTTACTATTTTATGTGCGATTTTTACATATGTGCAATTTGTTTGTTTTTTTAATTTTAATAGTGTTATTAACTATTCAGCTCCAACTTGTCCTATATTTACGTACAATTTGTGTTTCTTTTGTTGATTTCAATAAATAGTTTTAAAATTTCAGTTCCAAGGTGTCTTATTTCCAAACTTCAAAAACTCTACTAGATGCATAATAAAACACAAATTTGTTTCTGTATCTATCTGTTTGTTCATTTAAAACAAGAGAACTGCCGATCCGATTTTATATGATTTTCTTTTATATGTATCAGGGAAAACTGGTCAGGTCTTAGAAAGTACTTTCCAGGGGGTTGCTGAATAATTTTTTTTTAGAAAAGCGGGATGGTAATCCAAATAATTTTGGGAACCACTGACTTAGAAGAAAGCCATATTATCATATTTTCATTTTACACAAATTATGGACTCTACAACCATGTTATATATAAATAATTATAATGTCTTAAATAGAATATAGCTTTGATGTAGTTAATTTATTTTATTTCATTCATTTATTGTAATTTTATTTTATTTTTGCTATAGGTCATGCCAGTATAATAACCGTTGATCAAATCATTATCTCTTCAGCATACTATGTGAAATATAATTTAGCCTGTCTCTCTCTCTCTCTCTCTCTCTGTGTGTGTGTGTGTGTGTGTGTGTGTGTGCGCGTGCGTGCGCGCGAGCTCTAGATGATGACCTTTATATGAAGGTCAAAACATCGGGAAATTAAAATAATTATTTATAACATGATTGTAGAGTCCATAATTTGTGTAAAATGAAAAATGAAGACCATATTGTTCATGAATGATTGCTTATGATGAGTTGCTCATCAAAATATTTTGCCTTCACATTAATATTACAAAAATAATTAATTAAATTAAGGGGATATTAGATCCCACATTGTTTTAAAACCGAATAAGAAACTCAAAGATTGGAATCGGAGAGTTTCATGCGAATATAATATAAAAAACTATAAAAGTATCGGCGAATACTAGCGTGAGCTGAATGCAAGTAGTCCTAGAACGTAGTACAAACACGGGCAACTCATTGCAAAGGTGGGGAAAGTTCTGATCACTATTCTTTGGTATTTACTTGCTACTTGTATTCAGCTCACGCTAGTATTCGCCGATACTTTTATAGTTTTTTATACTATATTCGGCATTAAACTCTCTGATTCCAATCTTTGAGTTTCTTATTCGGTTTTAAAACAATGTGGGATCTAATATCCCCTTAATTTAATTAATGTTTATATCGCCGAAATGAAGCCTGTTGGCTCTTTATATTTAAGTAACTTAATGGGTACACCTTTTTGGACAACTCGTATAGCAGAGTATATAAGTTCTTTTCGCTATACCCTTTGGTATTAATAATTTGATCTAGCTACTCACTGATGAAGCCTCAATAAAGGCTGATACTGGTCTGGGTAGTGACCTCCCTACCATAATGTAATAACAGCATACATTTCCTAGGAAATGTGTTTTTACATTATGGTAAATACCAAAGAATAGTGATCAGAACTTTCCCCACCTTTGCAACGAGTTGCCCGTGTTTGTACTACGTTCTAGGACTACTTGCATTCAGCTCACACTAGTATTCGCCGATACTTTTATAGTTTTTTATACTATATTCGGCATGAAACTCTCTGATTCCAATCTTTGAGTTTCTTGTTCGGATTTAAAACAATGTGGGATCTAATATCCCCTTAATTTAATTAATGTTTATATCGCCGAAATGAAGCCTGTTGGCTCTTTATATTTAAGTAACAAAAATAATTGATATTAATTGCATAAGACACACACATAAATAAATAAATAAATAAATAAATAGAGGTACTTATTACAGTTAATATTTTCAGGTTCTCAAGATCAATCAAAATCTTCCCAGAAACCTGGAAGTCGCATGTGTACTTGTTGGTGTACAGGGTGGGCAGAAATACATATCAGAAGACCCACGGGTAATACATCTTGGATGATGAGAATACAGAATCCACTTTTTCTTCCAACCTCTCCTCCTGTAAGCTAAATATTTTCTTTTCCATGAGGTGTATTAAATATATTTTATGTCAAGATAAAAATTAAAATTAGGCACTGATTTTTGAAAATCACATTTTTCACAAAGTAGTAGTGTTATGTAAACATTAGAATTAAAAAACAAAAGTTACAATGAATGAGAGATAGTAATATTCAGAGATTTTAAACAAAAAAAGAAAGAAAGAAAAATAAAGAGTAAAGAATGAAGCATTTCATTGTTTTCCACTTCTAGTTTTGATGTATTACCAGAGCTAATATGGTCTACACAATAGACCTAAAATATTATGATATTTACAAGTATGGTCTGAAAAGTTCTCAGCCTCGACCATAGATGGCAACACTATCATCAAGATTTTTTTTCCCTAAGTTGGTACATCTGTCATAAGCACCCATGTGAAATTGCAAGTCATTCTATCAAGTAGTTTGTTTTATACAGCTGTTTGTAGCAAAAGTGTTGTCTGTATCCCTTGAAATGGATAAAATTGAGTATGGTGTGGTTATGAGATTCTTTGTAAAAGAAGGTTTAACGCCAAAAGAAATTCATTCGAAGTTCATAAAAGTTTATGGGCCCTTTTCTCCTTCGTTTTCGACAATTAAGAAATCAGCTGTCGAGTTTAAATGTAGCCATACCAGCCTTGAAGATGATCCTCATGAAGGATGTCCAAAACGTGTAACAACACCAGAAATCAGTGATCAAGTGCACGATATGGTATTGGATGACCGGCAAGTCAAAGTGAGTGAAATTGCTGAGACTATAGGTATTTCAAAAGAATGTGTAGGATATATGTTGCATGAAGAATTGCAAATAAAAAAGCTTTGCTCAAGATGGGTGCCATGCTTGCTCACAGCAGATCAAAAACACACTCTTGTGAAAATCTCTAAACAGTGCTTGGAGCATTTTAACAAGAATAAAACTGATTTTGTGCGTCAATTTATTAGTATGGATGAAATTTCGATTCAACATTACACATGAATCCAAACAGCAGTGAAAACAGTGGACAGAAGCCGGTTGTTCAGCGCCAAAGCCAAAGAAGACAAAGTCAGTTCCATCAGCAGGAAAGGTCATGGCATCGGTGTTTTGGGATGCTAAAGGCATTTTCTTTATTAATTATCTTGAAAAGGTTAAAACAATAACCAGAGAATATTATTCCGATCCTTTAACCAGATTAAACGAAAAAATTGAGAAAAGACCCGGTTTGCAGAAGAAAAAAAAAATTATCTTTCATCAGGACAATGCACCTGCCCACAGGTATTTTGGCAATCGAAAAATTAAGGGATTTGCACTATGAATTGTTGGAACATACACCCTATTCCCCAGATTTGGCTCCCTCTGACTTCTGTCTTTTCCCAAAACTAAAACTCTTCCTCACTTGTCAACATTTTTTCTTCGAATCAATAGATTATTGCAGCTGTAGGGAGGTATTTTGCAGATCTTACTGAGAACCACTACAAGGACGGAATAATGGTGCTGGAATAACTGTATTAGTCTTAAGGGAGATTATGTTGAAAAATAAAAATAATTTTGAAATTAAAAATTCGTTTTTTCATTGTTAGGCCAAGAACTTTTCAGACCACCCTCGTATGTATATCAAAAAGGCATTACATAGACAATCATATGTACATCTCTCAGAAAAATATTAAATGGCTGCACTACTAGACAAGCTCCATCTTTTATTAGATTAATCTATTAGATAATGACAAAATTAACATGTTTAGAAACCTCCCTAAATGCTGATTTCCATACTATTGATCAGTAGCTTAAGTGCAATCTCTATAAATCTCAGTCCTATGATATTTCATGAAAAATTAATCATCATTCCTCATATCCATCTGTCATAAATGTATAGCATTTGTAGGTACCTTTGAATCCAAAGTACTAGGCTTTCCTCTTCTAGATAGTACCTTTTTTTTTCTGAAAACTGATTACTCTACAAATCCAGCAGCAGAGTGTTGCTCCCATATTTGGAAATGTGTCCAACAGGTAGAAATTAGGCTCGACAGCTCTTTCTGATTCTTTCCACATTCCAGCATACTGATGTTCAGTTGCTTCTCTTTGTCTTTTCTACTGATACTTTCAGACAGACATTAATTTGAACTACACAGCTTGGAAAGAAGTCAACGAACACCATAGTGTTAGGATAAATAGCCATGGTACCCACCTTAATAAGATGGAGGACCTTCTTTCACTGCGATGACTGCAGCAGGGCACACTTTCCACAAGCATACAATAGAGATCAAAGGGAATTTTGACCATTCTTCCTGTAGGCATATAATGAGGTCCTGGACTGTTGTGATTGAGACGTCCATTGATCCTACCCAATGCTCCATTTTATCCCACAGATGTTCAATCTTGTTGAGATCAGGGCTCTGTGGAGACCAGCCAAGTGTGGTGACATTCATGTCCATAAACCATGCAGTTACAGCACCAGCCTTTTGACACAGTGTGTTGTCTTGCTGAAAGAAACAGTGGTCAGTTCAATAGAAACACCACAAAGTGGGAAGCATTTCATTGTCCAGAAACCTCTTGGAGTTCAATGTTTGTGCCACAACAAATAAAGGTCTGAGTCTGAACTAGGAAAATCAGAACCATACTATCACACTGCCATCTCCAAATTTCATAGTTGGGGTTACGCACTCTGGTAAGAGACATTCACTGGGCATCCCACACATCCATTCATCTACTCAGTAGAAGAATGTAGCTTGATTTGGCAATACATAAAACAGCTTTTCAAGCTTCCACATTCCACCAAAGCTGCATTTGGTTCAGGTAATGTGGGGCATGCATATTGCAGTCCTACCATGAAAACTCATGTTTGTGAGCCTTGATTCTAAATGTTTTTGTGCAGATTCGTGTTCCAGTCAATGCCTGAAACTCCACATTCAATGTGTTAGCTGACAAATGGTGGTTTTTATGTATGAGTATTGGGTTGTATACTGTAGGTATCACTTGCAGTTGGCTCTCTCTCTCTGCACTTCCATCTCAGTATGTTATCACTGTTTGATGACCTGGATTGACCCAATTTGCCGAACAGAATAGGCTTGCAGCATGGTATTCTATCACAACATCTCTTTCAAACTCCATCAGTTCTATCATTCTTGCAGCCATTTTACCTGGACACAGTTTCACTGACACTTTACACCAGCTACAAACATGTGTCTCATTACATGGCACAATGCAACTTTCCCATGGGGCATCCATTGACTTCTTTCCAAGTAGTGTACATATCTGGTTCCATTACTCTCTCTCTCTCCCCCATCCCTTAAAAGTTTTGA
The DNA here is from genome assembly GCF_054136105.1 of Typopeltis vanoorti. Lineage (NCBI taxonomy): Eukaryota > Metazoa > Arthropoda > Arachnida > Uropygi > Thelyphonidae > Typopeltis > Typopeltis vanoorti. The sequence continues at coordinate 31,886,332 of NC_143551.1, forward strand.
ATGCCTGAATAATTTGCAGTGTAGCTTCAAACTCACCACACTAGCTATTCATTCTCTTTTCCATACCTAATACTGAAATTCAAACTTGGCCTACACTGAAACTGCACAAAAACATGCAAAATAAGCCAGCAGCAAATTGAAATCTAACTTTTGAAAGGTCCAACAGCCAAGGAAGCCTTGCTTCCTTGACTGTTGAGTCCAAATCTACCACTGGACACATATTGTGGAAAAGTTTGGAGAAATATGCTGTTGTACTCCTCATTTCATTGCATCTTAGATCTGATATCACAGCCTTCTCAAATTAACATCCTACAATCATCTGCATTTGACCTTCTGTAATAGTGTATTTCAGACTGTGGAAACTAGTCATTCTTTTTCACTCATGATGTTACATTTGGCCCATCCAGTTACTAACTGTACAAATCTGCCTATCCTTGGACTACTACCACTACTCACATGTTTAGAGTGATGCTCCAAAAATCTCTTTCAAAAATTCTTGATGTGCTATCCACAGGAGAGCAATTCAGTTCATAGATGATGAGCTGTTCTCTTGAACTGCTATCTCAGACAGCTTGTTTTAGCTCTTTGTCTCTTCATCAGATGCTCCCCCAAATTAGCATCCAACAACACTATTCATGGTTTTGGATGCTAATTTGAGGGAGCATCTGTTGAGCATGCATCAAATCTGCATCTTTTCCCTTCAATCCCACTGCTTGTGCTCTCTGGAACAGTTGTTGTCACAAAATCTCAAATAATCCTCCAGCTTTAATTTAAGAAAAATAACAGTAGGTTACTACTTTCCTAAACCCTGCATACACCCTACATGTAGCTCTACCGTAGGTTCTTGTATATTTCCTTTTAGGATGTTGCTGATGTTTTCATGATTCCTGCATATATTCATAGTCTTTTTATTTCTGATTTTTTATCCAGATTATCACAGTTATGATTTAGTTAAGGAATCATGCATCACCAGAATATGATAAAGAGCTTAGATTAAGATTTCTAATTTTAATATCAGGTTTAATGCCACTTTCTTTCATAATGTGATCCATATGATGATAAATAACAGAAGAGATTTTGTAGGTAGTTTTCGGTATTGAGACCACATATAATGTAAAGAGTTTATTAAAAATAAACAATTGAAAAACTCGTCAAGTTTCGAGCGTCATAAGACACATCATCAGGGGTAATGGTACATAAACGTTTTACACAACCAAAGCTTATTGACAATTAATTACACATATTGGATGCTTTTAATAACTTCAACTGTTAAATGATTGAGAAACCAGAATACAAATGATAAATTCCTTACTTTATGCATACTGGAACATTGCTAGTTGTTATCATGTTCTGTGGTTCACGTGTGCTATATCCTAGGTCCGTGGCAGTTAAATTTTGATGAAGGCAGACCACACTTGATGTAAAATCAAGCCTTGATTTTTATTGCACCATGTAGGGATCCTTAGCATTTGTGCAGCTTCTTTAAATTTTCCTGTGAAACAATTATTATCAATATATGACATGTTTATCTGTTGCCAGAGTACATGATAGCCAGTAGTTGCTGTGTGGAATGCTAAATCTGATTTGTGCTTCCTTCTTTTTTCAACATCTTTTACATGCTCAGACATACAGATCTCTCCTGCCCTTCCCGACATTGCCTACAAGAGAGCAATGAATCTCATAGACGCCTGGTTTTTTTCATGGGGTGATGTGGCAGTTTTGGTGGATGTAGGAATCTCGATATTTTTTTAAAAGTAGAAATGCCACTTTTATGTTGTACTTGCAGAGCATCATGCCCAATTTGTCTGTGACATTTTTGAATTTGACATTTGGTATTAAGAATTTTTTTGATTATCTTAGGTTCGAAACCATTAAGGGAGAGGTTCTGTGCCAGGTAGTGTAATTCTTCATTTCTTTTAATCGGTATGCTACATATATTGTATGCCCTATCTTGCAAAGTTTTAATTATGCCTACTTTTTTGCAATAGATAGTGGTGTGAAGCAGCATTTAAAAATCTTCCCGTTGTGGGTTTTCTGTATACGGAGAATGATAACCTTTTTTCCTCTTCGTTTACTTCAACAAGGATATCTAGGTAAGGTAATTTTTTTGTACTGTTCTAGTGAATATTATATTGGGATGCAAGTTGTTTAGATAATATTTAAAAGCAATCAGCTCATCTACCATTCCCGGCCAAATAACGAAAATATCATCAACATAGCGTAGCCAAACTTTTGGTCTTTTGATGATATAAGTCTTACGATGCATGAAACTTATCGAGTTTTTTAATTGTTTATTTTTAATAAACTCTTTATATTAATATGTGGTCTCAATACTGAAAACTACCTACAGAACTGCTTAACCACCGAAACCTATGTTTACATTTAGAAGAGATTTTATTTATACACATTTTACACTAGATTTTAAATCAAACTGTCTTCCTGTATCTCCTTAAATTCTAATTCTCTGCAATTCTGTATGAGATTAAGCATTGCTCTGTATAATGTGCTGTTTACACCATTAACTGTACATTTTTGAACAGCTTTACTCTTGTATGTCACATGGTTTTGTAATCAACAGTCTGCGGGTTTGAATCCCACTGTGGGCATGGATGTTTGTGAATGTATTTAGGTGAGAGATGAAATTCATCACCTAGTGTGAGACCACAGCCCCACTTATTGGAGTCTTAAAAAAAGCTCTATGTTTGGTCTCTAGAGCAAGGTTTCTAGACTGTATAAAAAAATAAATAAAAATTACAAAAAACAACATTAAATCAATAAAATAGAAAAAAATCCTTAACCAACCTGTAGTACAATGTACTATAGGTTTACAAATAAACCTTTCATGGGTGGGAGTCACATAAAAAAAAATAAATTATATTCCCATGATTTATCAACTGTTATCTTAAAGTGAAAACTAATCCTGACAGCTGTTTGGTTTGAATTCAACTTGCTCTTCTTAAAGTTTCTCTTTTACAATTTTTCTTAGCTTCTCAAGTGGGCTTTCATATTCTACACTCACTCACTAGGGAAATCCTTGTGTAATTCTGACACTGTTTTCTTTCCCTTTTTATACATGAGTACTATGGGAGCTATGAGTGCTGTGAAGTTAATATACTTTGGACATATTATGCAAGAAAATGAATGATTAAAAAATGCAGTTATGTTGGTGAAAATAAAGGACATGAGAAAGAGAAGAAGACTGATGTTGACTTTATGTTGTCCATCCCACAAAAGAGTTGGATGGATAATAGCAATGACAACAACTATGAGAGTTTTTTTTCTTTCAGTCATCTGGTGTTCAGCTTTCTTACCAGGTTTTCTGAATTATGTAGTACAGTCACTGTAACACTTTTATACTTTTTGATACTCCATTTCATACTTTGTTTGAGCATTCCTTCATTTGCCATTTAACGTTTTTCCATGACTTTTTTTTTTGATCTCAAGTGTTCTCCCAACTGTGGTCCTCATGTGTATTTTGTACCACCACTCTGTTGTTTCTTTCATTTAAACAGGCTTTCAAAGTATCACTCTAGGCATTGAGAATATCTTTATCTTCATATTTTATACCTTTATTATCTATTTATACAGTACTCTTTTCTTTATTTCAAAGTTTTTCAGTTGCCACCAGAGCATTTTTGCTGCCTGTTGATATTTATCTTTTATGTTCTTACAAAGGTCTTTTCATGCTGCTTTTACATGTTGCTTCACTTTCTTACATTTTTTTCTATACTCTCTGACAACATTGCTGACTTGAACCTCTTTGCCTTTTGTTTCTTTAGCTTCCTGCATCCATCAAAGAGTCTAATTTTTTCAATCCTTGCAAATTAACTTCGCTACCCATACCTACCTACCTACCTTCCTGGTTGAATCGATGTTTTCTTCACAGTCTGTCACTGAGTCATAAGGTTAGGTTTGTTTTGTTAGGAAAATATTGCATAATTGCATCTTCCATTCCTCTCAAAAAGTACTCTACTTTAATTCTGTTTAAAACTTTTGTAAATAGTTTTCCTGTGTCATTTCACGTGAAACCAAATTAAAAAAATAAATAAATCCTGTAATTCCTTTTCATTCCCTCAAGGGAGTGGGTGAAGCTTCTTTAGCCATAACTAACTTTTTTGAAGACACATGGGCAGAGAGTCTCTATCCTTCAAATCTTCACTGATAGTGAGCTCAGGCTATCAATGATTTAGAGCCTATCAAGAGAGAAAGAGGAAGAGAGAGAGAGTGTGGCAGGCAACTATGACCATCTCATGGATGCTAAACCCTTACACTTATATTACTGTGTATAATAGCATGAGTCCTGCTGTTGATTTTTTGTGATTCTGAGTTAAATGCTCAGATTCCTCGGAGGAAAACCCTACTTGCCCATGCCAGAGATTGACTAATTTGGAAACTGATTGAATAAAGTTGTAATAAAAATTCCTCCATTGTGCACCAGAATTGAACTCCACATTTCCACAGGGCTACACAGTCACATCTCATGTGAAATCTTATTAAAATTTAACTAGAAGCAGCATAAATTTTGTATTTTGATGAACATGAGTTATTTGATTATGCTGTTCTTTAAATGGAAAGAAATTTTTTATTTTTTTTTTAGAATGTTCTTAGCATCCTATTTATTACAGTAGCCATTTTTATTCTGCAGGTCCACCACAGAACTTTTACAGTTTTGGAGGATTTTATAATTAAACACAGCTTATTTCCAAATAGTCAAATTGAGAGAAATTTATTCCCCTTTATGGCAGTAAAAATTTATTTCCTTGAGAGAAATAAATTTTTACTGCTATTTTAATGCAATGTGTGTACTTTTTGATTTCTTATATGCATTTTCAGAAAACTATTTTTCTCAAGTTGGCAGCCACTTGTTCCAAGTACTCTTTTTCCACATTTCGTACTCTGCCCTGCAGGCCATAGATTGAATTCTCAGGTTTAATTCTTTTTGTGCTTTATTTATATATGTGGAATATATGTGCCCAAAATCACCTTGAGGGAAATAAATTAAAGATGCCAAGAAATTATATTCTTGGTTTTATCCTTTATCCAAGTCTAAACAAACAAAGTTAGCACGTGAAGTATCTTCACACCTGGGCTAGTGGTATATGGAAGCTAATGACTTCACATCAATTGCCTTATTATCCATAATGCAAGGCACATATACTTATAGACATGTATAGTGCTATGCCTTAAGGGAAGTGCCACTACCCAGACCGATTTCAACCTTTATTGACGTGGAACAGCATGTTCAAAACCTACGAAGTTCCAAAAACTTGGAACTGGTTATCTTTAAAAGGCCACCGTCTATTATCTGCAAACCCCAAAGGAATCACTATCCAAAGTGGCTAACAACTAATCAATACCCAAAGGATCATTGTTTGGAATCTATCAAGTTCTACCTGATAACCAAGCCTAACCTCAGCCCAGCACAACCAGAAGCAAGTCTGCTACCATACCAAGCCTTTACTCGGTGAAGCAGCAGACAAGACACCAGAGTACACAGGACTTGCTGTTCTTTTCAGTGAACAAGCAGAAGCCTTAACAGAGCAAAATTCTACTTGCACTGAATCATGTCCCTCAGTATGATCCAGCCCAGTTTCAGTCCGATTTGAAATCTCATCAGTAACAGCCAGACCAGAATAGATACCAAAGTTGAAGTAATGCAGAAATCATATATTTCCAATATACAAGTAGTCGAAAGGTGTCACACCTTATTAAAACAATCTGGATTGAGATAGATATTGAAAGTTTTTTCACTTGGTTATACTACAAATTAAAGATGCCAAGAAATTATATTCTTCATTTAATCCTTTATCAAGGCAATTGATGTGAAGTCATTTAGCTTCTATATACGAGTTTCCCAGTCCTGAAAATACTTCTGGTACAAAGTTTGTTTGCTTATACTTAGATAAAGGATGAAACCAAGAAGATAATTTTTTGTCATCTTTATTTTATAGTATAACCAAGTGAAAAAACTTTCAACACCTTGAGTGAAACTTTCTTCTTTAAAAAAAAAAAAAAAAAATTGTCTCAAAGTTTGCAAAAAAATTAAAAATGGCTGCCTTTAATGCCTAAAACATTCATGTCAGAGACCAAATAAAAATTTGGAATTTTAATGAGAGATACTCTTGACAAGTGACTAAAAATCAAAATTGGTTCCATTTTGTAATCTTCATCTCCTTAGCCTAGACAGCCTTTTGAAAGGAAGACAACCATACTTTTTGTTATATATTTTAGTACACCTATCAGGATAATTTTTTTTAAGATTATGAGTGATGTGCTATATGACAACATTAGCAAATTGAAGAGTGAAAACTAAATGAATGCTTAAAGAATGGAAAGCCCTCTGTTAACCTGGCTAACCAAAAAGATTATTTTGTTTTATTTACTGAGTGGCATTTCTTTACTGCATTACATGTCAGCAGACCATATGTTGATGCTATTGGAATACTAAATGGTTGGTCACCAAGGTAAGCTTGCAAAGGACTGTTGACAACCATATGTTATCATTGCATACCATGTTCGACTTATTTTCTAGCAACATACCTGTATTAAATTCTTTTATCCAAAGAACACACTGAACACAAAGGCAAGCTGCTTAAAGAAACATTTGAAAAGCAGAAAAAATTAACAACACAAGAATATTTGTGTCCCAGTTAATGAAAAAAATATTGCTGTCCACCACGCTATTCACCTTAGAGAATTTTAAATCGTTGCAATTACTCAAGTATCAATAGTTATTTCACCACAACTGAATGAAGGTATACTGTGTTTATGATGGGTAACTATTAAAATTGACTTAATATTGCTGTAAATCACACATCACAGTCAAGAAAGTGGTAAGAGCTAGGTTTTTCTCCCAGAGAGCAGTGAGTGGAATAATTTGCCCTTAGGAGTAGTAAGTGCATCTAGTGTGAATGAATTTAAGGGAAGGTGTGACAGCTGGTTTGGGTGATTTATAGCCTCCCTCGATGAGTCCTTGAATCCCTGGAAGTCTCGGATAATAATAAAAATTGACAAGATCATACCCTTTAGAAAAATAAATTTCATTTGAGTTGTGACTAGCAGTTATTGTTACCTAGCTTAAATTGGATAACATAGAAGAAAATTTTATAAGCACTTCAAATTGCAGTATAGCTGCTTTTGGTGAACCCTAGTGATGTGAAAATACATTGCCCACATACCAAATTACTGGTTTAAACATAATTTTTTTTTAATGTTATCTTTTAAACCAGAAAAAATTCAATGTTTTATTCCACTTTTATAATAATGTTGGTGACAGGTAAAAACATCAAATTCCTGATATGTACTCTCAAGGGGGGTGTTGAGAATTCTATGAAGGTGCAACATGATGTGGAAGAGCAGGAGAGATTGAAGAAGTGGAAATGAATGGGGAAATGAGTGGTATAAGTATATAAAGTGAGAGAATGGGTGTGCAAGAGGAGCAGGGAAACAGGGAGGCTCAGGGTGGACAGGGATACACAGCATGAGAAAGGTGGATGCTCCAAGAGGAGGTGAGAGCATGTGTAGGCAGGAAAGAAATGGGATGACCTGGGATCAAGAGGAAACAGATGAAATTGAAAAGGGTTCTAAAATGAAGAAGCAGAAAAGGGAAATGGCCCCAGTCCAGCATGGAGAGATCACATCGAGTGAGTGGTATCAGTGGAACTAGCTGTAGATCCAAAAATGAGCTGTCGTGTTTGTATACCAATGCTAGAAGTATAAGAAACAAGGTGGATGAAATGGTTGCAATAATTGCATCTCTTCACCCAGAGATTGTCGGAATAAGTGAGACATGGTTAGATGAGGACAACATCCTGACAGGAATAGAGATGGAAGGGTATGATATGTTTTGTGAGGATAGAAGGGATAAAAAGGGAGGGGGAGTGCTATTGATGATAGAGAAAGAGTTATGTCCATACAAGGTAGAGATTCAAGAGAGAAATAGGGCCAGTGGTTTTGAGGCAGTATGGTGTGAGATAGAGGTGAATAGAATCAAATACTTGGTGGGATGTTGTTATAGACCTGGTAATGTGGATGTTGGTGATAGTGAAATGTATAGTCAAATAAGCCAAGCAAATAAGAAAAGGGTGATCATTATGGGTGATTTCAATTATGGCAATATAGACTGGAATGAAGAGATAGCAACTGGAAGTAAAGAAAATGAGTTTCTTGAGATTTTGAGGGATAACTACCTCAGACAGTATGTAACAGAGGGCACACAAGGATTAAGGGTCTTCGATTTGGTCATCTCATCAGAGGATGTAATTATAAATGAGGTGTCAAATCACCCACCAATTGGTGAAAGTGACCGTGAGATGATTACCTGGGTTGTTGCCAGCAGTGCAAGGACCCCTGTGAAAAAAGGGTATATGTGGAACTACAAGGGGGGTGATTATGAAGAGCTCAGGAGACAGCTTGCGGGTGTAGCATTGAATGAAGAGTTAGTTGGAAAAGAGATCAATGCAGCTTGGGAGATTTTCAAAAACTATTTAGTAGATACAATGTCTAAATGTATTCCAAAGGTGAGAAGGTTAAATATGGTAGGTGTGAGATGGATGAATAAAGAGATTAAGCATGCGATACAGAGAAAAAGGGCATTTTGGAGGCAGCATAAGAGAAGTGGAAGTAACCAATTTCATGAGGTGTACAAAGACCAGGCAAGGAGGGTGACTTGGTTGGTGAGAGTAGCTAAAGAGAGGTATGAACAGCAGTTAGCTAATGAAGCCAAAAAGAATCCTAAGGAGTTCTTTCGATATGTAGCCAGCAAAAGAAAGAATGATTATGAAAGGATGAACATTGATTGGAAGAAATGGTATAAAGAACAAATGGTATAAAGGCGAAGATTTGGATGGAGATATTCAGTTGATTGCAGATGATACAAAGTTGCGACGAACCATGAAGTGTAGTGAAGATGTTGTGGCCTTGCAAGAAGACTTGAGTAATTGAGTGATTGGACAAGCAAATGGGGATGTGAGTTCAATGTTGCAAAATGTAAGGTTTTAAAATTTGGAAAACAAAGATGGGATACAGAATTTATGCTTGGTGAGAATATATTGTTGGAGGTAGAGGAAATAAATAAGAGATCTGGGGGTGATAGTGGATAAGGATCTAAAATTTAGGGGACACATTGCCAAAATTGTGAACACAACACAAAGACTTCTTGGAATGATGCAGAGGACACTGATGTGTAGAAGTAGGGAGATACTTGTTCCATTGTATAAGGCTTTGATTAGGCCACACATGGACTATTGTGCCCAGATTTGGTCACCGGAGGTTTTCAGAAGGATGAAGAGATGTTGGAAAGGGTCCAAAGGCGACTGACTTAGGTTGTTTCTGACCTCTGGAATGTCGAGTATGAGGAAAGATTGAGAAGATGTAATTTGCAGAGTCTGGTGGACAGGAGGAAGAGGGGAGATATGATAGAGTTGGTAAGGGGTTGTTATAGAATCAATGCTGGAGAAGTTCTACAGAGAATAGTGGGAGATCAGGGGAGAACCAGAGGTCATCCCTGGAAACTGTATAAAGAGGGTATGAGTAGGGGAGTGAGAGGCAGGTTTTTTTCTTGCAGGGTTGTGAATGATTGGAATGCCTTGCCTGAGAGTGTGGTGTCTGCAAGAATTTTGAGTGTGTTTAAGACACGGTATGATGAGGTGTGTGTGTGTGATAAAAGGACCTCTCAGATGAGTCTTTGACTCCATGAGGTCTTGGGAAATAATAATAATAATGATGATTAAATTTACATTATTGGTGCTCTCCTGTCAGCAGTATTCTTTCAAATTAGACTATTACTTGTGATCTATTATCATCACTTCTGTATTGTCATATTTATTATTTTGGTCTTCCACGGCCCTTCTGACTAAATCTGCACACGTAGATCTGATCTTTCTCTGGGTCTTTTCCTTCACATTGAACATGTGTTCAATGTGAAGAGCATGCTCAGTTAACAGATATAATGCACAATTCTCATAGTCTTCATTACTTCAGCCATTCCTCTCAATGTTAGCAGACAATAGAATAAGATTTACTTATTTTGTCTGCTTTGCAAGCTTTGCTTATTCCGTGGTCTACTTTCATATTTATTTTGCCATTTTGTTCATTTAAATTGCACCTTAATAGCTGAAATATTTTACTTTTTCTGTGGGATTGGTTGAGAATAAAGTTAATATTTTTCACATTCCTGCATATTTTCATATTTTATTGTATGCAATAAAAAAAGAGATCTTTTTATTATAGATTCTCATGGGAAATTTTTTATAGTGATAATTCAATTTAGTTAGAGAATCCTGAAAACGTTTACTAGATAATAATAATATAATATTTAATGAGAGGAGATTTCCACATAGGGGTGCTTAAGGGTCAAAGCTATATAACTGAGACCAGACCTCCACATAGCCTTTAAAGGAATGTGGAGAACTGACCAGGGCTTCTGACCTAATGTCCAATCCTCACCTTCTAGTGGTGCACCCGGTTGGGTATCTACCTGGATACTGAATGAACGAGGATGGGCTGGCAATTTGGGATTTAGCCGACCAAATTGTATTCTTATTGGCTTAAACCAAAATACAAAATGATGGTACAACATGACAAAATTTCATGCTGACTGGGACGTCGCCCAGTTAAACAAGGCCCCTGTTGTTTTTGCCAGGGAACCAGGGCGAACAGCGAAAAGTCAACTACTGAAACATATCTGAAAACACACCCCAACTCAACATCACCAGAGTTAAAGATTGATACTATCAACATAAGAAGCCTGAATGGCAAAGAAATGGAGCTAGCTGATGAATTAGATAAGTATCAGATCGACATAATAGGGGTGACTGAAATAAAAAAGACCAAAACTGGTGAGATATTTCTGAGCAATAAATACAAAATGTTATATTCAGGCAATGACAATCAAGGAAAAGAAGGAGTAGCCATAGTATTCAACACTAAATGCGAGGATAATCTTCTTGAATGGCAGGAAGTCTCAAGTAGAGTGATGTGGGCAGATATGAGAATGGGGAACTGGACAATGAGACTTATTTGTGCCTATGGTCCCACAGAAGGTTCTCCTAAGGTAGAAGTGGAGGAATTTTTTCATCATTTAGAGAAAGCAACCGACACAATGAAAAAGGAAAAGTTGGTCCTTGTTGGGGATCTAAATAGCAGAGTAGGAAATGATTGTGAGACATACAAAAATATTTTGGGAAAATTTGGAGAAAAGAACAAAGCTAAAAATAATGGCAAATACGTATTAGGTTTCTGCTCAGAACATGGACTGGTTGTTACTAACACCATGTTCCAACATAAAAATGTGCACAAATTCACATGGAGAGAAGAGGCAAGGAATAAGAAAAGTCTCATTGACTATGTTATTGTTAGTGATGTTTTCTCTCTGGTGCAGAACACCAGAGGGTACAGAGGATTTTGAAATTGGAAGTGATCACTGTTTAGTCTTGATCTGGATAAAATTGAATTTCATATTGAAAAGAATGACATGTAAGAAAGTATGTTATTGTTGATAGTAATATATTTTCTCTCTGGTGCAGAACACCAGAAGGTACAGAGGATTTTGAAATTGGAAGTGATCACTGTTTAGTCTTGATCTGGATAAAATTGAATTTCATATTGAAAAGAATGACATGTAAGAAAGTTTTAAAGTGAATAAAAGTAGAGCATCTCTCAGATGTGAATTTTAGACTAAAATACACAAAGATTATTGAAGAAAAAATGAAAGAGTTTGAGAACAGGAATCAAACCTTGGAGATTCAGGGGCAAGCCTTGAAGAAAACCCTGATTGATTCAGCCAGAGAGGCATGTGGTGAGGTTGTCTGCAAGGATAGAAAAATCAGAACTCCATGGTGGACATAGGAAGTTAAAGAGGCAGTGAAGGAAAAGAAGAAAGCATTTCAAAAAGTCCTGGAAAATAAGTCAGCTTGTGCTCTTAGAGAATACAGAGACAAATGTAAGAAAGCTAAACTGTGTGTAAAACTAGCTAAACAAAAGTCATGGGAGGACTTTGGCAAGAACATAGAAAATAAATATCAAGAAGGTGGTAAGATATTCTGGAGGTTGTTGAAGAAGCTTAGAAATGGAGGAAAGGAGTTAGAGATGATAAAGGTGACATGAAAACTGGGGAAAAATATATCCTTGTAGTATTGAGTAATTACTTCGAAATATTGCTAAATGAAACAAGCAGTGATAGCACAGTGGGAAGAAGACTCAACTGGCATTCATTTCACGAATACGTGTATCCATACTTGAACTAGAAAAAGCCATCAAAGGCTTGAAATGTGGAAAGGCTGCAGCAGTAGATGATATTCGACAGAAATGCTGAAGTATGGTGGTATAAAAGTCTAGCAGTGGCTGCACCGCATAGTTCAGAAAGCCTGGACAGAGGGACAAATTCCCGATGATTGGAGTAGAGCTCTCATAGTAGCCATATATAAAAAGGGAAATAAAACTGAATGTGAGAATTACAGAGGCATTTCATTACTGAGTATTCCTGGTAAGATATATGCAAGTATACTTGAGAAACTGTTGAGAAGGATTGTTGAACAAGCTTGATTCAGGCCAAATAGAGGCTGTCAGGATCAGATTTTCAATTGACGACAGATAGTTGAGAAAGCATGGGAATATAACAAAGATCTATATTTAACTTTTCTCGATCTGGAAAAGGCATATGACAAGATGCCAAGAGAGAAGCTATTCAATACGCTACAGTTATATGGTGTCAATGGGGCATCATATCACGCAATACTTAGTCTTTATTCGAGTTGTAAGTCAGCAGTTAGAATTGAAGGACATACAGGAAGATGGTTTAATGTTAACTGTTGAGTGAGACAATTATGTACATTATCCCATCTGTTATTCATTATCTATATGGATCACATTATGTAGGAAAGTGTTGTTAAACATGATATCATAATTTAAGATGTTAATGCCAGCTCCTTGCTTTATGCGGACGGTGTTATACTTCTAAATAAATTCGTTACAAGTCTGCAAGATTCTCTGACTAAATTGAATAGCTGTTGTAATAGATATGGTATGAAGGTCAGCAATAAAAAGACAAAGACAATGAAAATAGGCAGAATCATTGAAAATGTCAACTGTGTTGTGAATGGAGAACCTGTGGAACAAGTGAAACATTTCAGCTACTTAGGCACGATTTTTACTGAAGATGGTAAATTAAATATGGAAAAAGACAGCAGAATCGGCAAAGCTGGTATGGTATGAAGTCAACTGAATTAATTAATATGGAATAAGAGTGAAATTAGTCAGAACATGAAATTCGCTGTTTACAAGACAGTGTTCACACTAGTTTTAACTTATGGATCTGAGAGCTGGGTCAGAAGTAAAACACTTGACCACAGACTGGAAACTGCAGATATGAGAGTCCTGAGAAAGATTAGATGCGTGAACAGATGGCATCAATGGTAATATCATATTAAAAACGAGGATGTTAGGAAAGAACTTGACATTGTCAGCATCCAGGTATGCGTTAGCAGGGCTAATCTCAGGTTGTATGGTCACTTAAATAGAATGGGCAAGGAAAGATTAGCAAAACAAGTGTTCTCTGCTAGGTTGGTAGGAAATCGACCCAGAGGAAGACCAAGATATACGTGGATTGATACTGTACAAAGTGCCTAAAATGATAGAAATATAAGATTTGATAATGTTGGAGTCTTGACAAGTAACAGACTGATTTGGAGGAAAATTGTAGATAGGAAGTTAGTAATGATGTAAATTTTTCATGTAGTACTATCATATTCTGTACACCCCTTGAAGGTTTGTGGCAGAAATTTAATGATAATGACTTCCACATAGCCTTTAAAGGAATGCAGAGAACCGACCAGGGCTTCTCATCTAATGTCCAATCCTCAACTTCTAGTGGTGCACTGTGTTAGGTATCTACCTGGATACTGAACGAATGAGGATGGGCTTGCAATTTGGGATTTAGCCGACCGAATTGTATTCTTATTGGCTTAAACCAAAATATGAAATGACGGTACAACATGACAGAATTTCATGACGGCTGGGGCGTCACCCAGTAAAACCAGGCCCCCGTTGTTTTTGCCAGGAAACCAGGACAAACAGCAAAAAGTCAGTTACTGGAACAAATCCTAAAACCCACCCCAACTCAACACACCAGAATTCAAGATCGGTACTATCAACATAAGAAGCCTGAATGGGAAAGAAATGGAGCTAGCTGAGGAATTGGATAAGTACCAGATCGATATATATCACTGTAATAGAGGTGACTGAAACAAAAAAGGCAAAAACTGGTGAGATCGTTCTGAGCAATAAATACAAAATGCTATATTCAGACAATAACAGTCAAGGGAAAGAAGGTGTAGCCATAGTATTCAACACTAAATATGAGGTTAATCTTCTTGAATGGCAGGCAGTCTCAAGTAGAGTGATGTGGGCAAATATGAGAATGGGGAACTGAACAATGAGACTTATTTATGCCTTTTGTAGCACAGTAGGTTCTACTAAGGTAAAAGAAGTGGAGGAATTTTTTGTGGATTTAGAGAAAGCATCTGACACAATGAAAAAGTAAAAGTTGGTCCTTTTTAGGCATCTAAATAGCAGCGTAGGAAATGATTGTCAGATATACAAAATATTTTGGGAAAATTTGGAAGAAAAGAACAAAGCTAATAATAATGCCAAACATCTGTTGGATTTCTGCTGAGGACATGGACTGGTTATGACTAACACAATGTCCCAACATAAAAATGTGCACAAATTCACATGGTGAGAAGAGACAAGGAATAAGAAAAGTCTCATCGACTGTATTATTGTTGATAGTGATGTTTTCTCCCCAGTGCAGGACACCAGAGTGTACAGATGATTTGAAATTGGAAGTGATCACCATTTAGTCTTGAGCAGGATAAAATTGAATTTCATATTGTTGAAAAGAAGAACATGTAAGAAAGTTTTAGAATGAATAAAAGTTGAACAGCTCTCAGATGTTAATTATTATTATTATTATTATTAAACAAGACCTCATGGAGTCAAAGACTCATCTAGGAGGTCCTTTTATCTCACACACATCTCATCATACCGGGTCTTAAACACATTCAAACTCCTTGCAGACACCACACTCTCAGGCAAGGCATTCCAATCATTCACAACTCTGCACGAAAAAAACCTGCCTCTCACTCCCCTACTCACACCCTCTTTATACAGTTTCCAGGGATGACATCTGGTTCTCCCCTGATCTCCCACTATTCGCTGTAGAACTTCTCCACCATTGATCCTATAGCAACCCCTTACCAACTTGTAGGTCTCTATCATATCTCCCCTCTTCCTTCTCTCCACTAGTCTCTGCAAATTACATCTTTTCAATCTTTCCTCATACTCGACATTCCAGAGGTCAGAAACTAATTGTAGACTAAAATGCACAAACATTATCAAGTAAAAATTAAAGTGGTTGAAAACCTTCGAGATTCACTGGTAAATTCTGAAGAAGACATTGATTGATTCAGCCTGAGAGGCATGTTGTGAGGTTGTCTGGAAGGATAAAAAATCAGAAGAACTCCACAGTGTACACTGGAAGTTAAAGAGGCATGAAGGAAAAGAAAAAAGCATATTAAAAGTACTTGGCAAGTAAGTCAGCTTCTGCTCTTAGAAAATACAGAGACAAACGTAAGAAAGCTAAACACTGTGTAAAACTAACTAAACAAAATTCATTGGGAGACTTTGGTAAGAACATAGAAAATAAATATCAAGAAGGTGGCAAAATATTCTGGAGTTTGTTGAAGAAGCTCAGAAATGGAAGAAAGAGTGCTGTAAAACAAATTAGAGATGATAAAGGTGATATGAAAACTGCAGGAAAAGATATCCTTGTTGAATGGAGTAATTACTTCAAAAAATTACTAAATGAAACAATCAGTGACACCACAATGGTAAAAAACACTGACCAGGCATGCAGTCAGGAATACATACTTGAAGTAAAAAAAAGCCATCAAAAGCCTGAAATGTGGAAAGGCAGCTGGAGTAGATGATATTCAACCATAAATGCTGAAATATGGGGGTATAAAAGTTTTACAGTGGCTGTACTGCATAGTCAGAAGACCTGGACAGAGGGACAAATTCCCGATGATTGGAATAGAGCTCTCATAGTACTCATATATAAAATGGGAAATAAAACTGAATCTGTGAATTACAGAGGCATTTCATTACTGAGTATTACTGGTAAGATATATGCAAGTATACCTGAGAAACAGTTTAAAAGGATTGTGGAAGGAAAGCTTGATGAAGAACGAACTGGATTCCTGCCAATTATAGACTCAGGATGATCAGATTTTCACTTTGCAACAAATAGTTGAGAAGTTGGGAATATAACAAATATCTGTATTTAAGTTTTGTAGATCTGCAAAAGGCATTGACAAGGTGTATAATAAAGACTAAGCATTGTCAAGACTAAATAAAGACTAAGCATTGTCAAGCAATGCTTAGTCTTTATTTGAGTTGTAAGTCAGTCAGCTTCTGCTCTTAGAAAATACAGAGAATTTGAGGAAGTACAGGAAGGTGGTTTAATGTTAAATCTGGTGTGACACAGGGATGTACGTTGTCCCCTTTGTTATTCATTATCTATATGGATCACATTACGAAGGAAAGTGGTATTAAACCTGAAATCAAAATTGGAAATGTTGATCTCAGCACTTTGCTTTATGCCGATGATATTTCTAAATAAATCCACTACAAGTCTGCAAGATTCCCTCCCTAAAGTGAATAACTGTTGTAATAGATGTGGTATGAAGGTCAGCATTAAAATGACAAGGACAATGAAAATAGGCAGAAACATTGAAAATATCAACTGCATTGTGAATGGAGAACCTATAGAACATGTAAAACATTTCAGCCACTTACTGTAGGCATGATTTTTAGTGAAGATGGTAAATTAAATATGGAAATAGACAACAGAATCAACAAAGCTGGTATGACATGAACTCCACTGAATAACTTTATATGGAATAAGAGAGAAATTAGCCAAAATACTAAATTAGCTGTATACAAGATGGTATTCAAACCAATTTTAACTTATGGATCTGAGAGCTGGTTTAGAAGTAAAACACTTGACCGCAGATATGAAGGTCCTGAGAAAGATTAGGAGCATGAACAGATGGCATCAATGGCAATATCATATCAAAGACAAGGATATTAGGAAAGAACTTGACATTTTCTGCATCCAGGAGTGCATTAGCAGAGCTAATCTTAGGTGGTATGGTCACTTAAACAGAATGGGAGAGGAAAGATTAGCAAAACAAGTGTTCTCTTCCAGGTTGGCAGGATTAAGACCCAGAGGAAGATCAAGATATAGGTTAATTAATACATTAAAAAGTTCCTTAGAAGACAGAAATATAAGAACTGATAATATTGGAGTCTTGACATCTAACAGACTGATTTGGAGGAAAATTGTAGATAGGAAGTTAGTAATTATGTAAATTTTTCATGTAGTACTATCATATCCTGTCACCCCTTGAGGGTATATATATCAGGAATTTGATGATGATGATGATGATATTACTAGATATTATAATAATAATATTGATCCTTATAGATGAATAAAAAGTAAAGATGGTGTGAACCCTTATTTTACACCTGATTAGAATAAACTGTCTTCTCATAATATCTCCTTCAGTTCTAACTGCTGAACTTGAATATATACTATTTATTGATCTGTATAATTGTTCTGTTTACATTATATAACTATGGTATTTTGAACAGCTTTTCTGTTGGGCACTTTATCTTGTGCCTTTTCCAGATCTGCATAACTTAAATATAGATCTTTGATATATTCCCAAGAATTATCACCTGTTTATCTTAAAGCAAAAATTTAATGATCTTAGCCTCCTATTTTGTCTGAATCTAGCTTGTTCTGCTCCAAGTTAATCTTCCATAAATCTTACCTAGCATGTTCATTTGGGAAATTCATCCATAATCTTGCATTTAGTTTTGTTTTTTATATGTAAATCCTATCAGAACACTACCACAGTTATCTAGAATTTAACCTTCTGATCAGGTCTTCTGAATTATGCAGTGTAAACACTAATATTTTATACCATCTTAGTTATGCATTTCTGGTCAAAATTCATCTATTCTAGCTGCCGTGTATGTTTCAGGTTTCTGTTGTCTTTTTTTTAACCTCTAATTGCACTACTCTTGAATATTTTTGCTACTGTTGCTCATTTAACTATCTTTCAGAATAGCTACAGCTCATGCAAATATCTTCAGTTTTTATGCCTCCTTTATCATCTCTTATTTCTTTTACAGTATTCTCTCCTCTATTTTTGTAATGTTTTTTCATTATCCTCCAGAACATTATTGCACTTTTCTAATATTTGTCTTTGGTTTATTAAGAATTATAACTTATCATTTATAGTTAGCACCTAAATGGGTGAATTTTGTATTTGTAATTAACTAACATCTTACTATAGTTTTCACTTAATGGAAGAATAATGATTATACCATGTCATTGATTTTTCTACTGTACTAACTGGATTTGGTTTATTGTAGGAAGTGATGTTTCGGCCATGATGTTGACTATTAGGTGCTACAATATGTCATTTTGAAAAAAAAAATTTTGCATACATCTCATGATGTATGAAAAGTTCCAATTCTGTTCATTTTTGTACATTTCACATAGTGAAAATTTTGCTAAATTTATAAAGTTCTCATAAAAAGTTTTATTTAGAATTCTAGTAAGCTCCTGCTATTCAGTAGTATGTGTTCCTTTCATGCAGTCCAATTTTGGCAATGTTACTGATCTATTCTCAGAGATAGGCTAATAATCAGGCCAGTTTTCTTTCTTTTTTTTTTTTTAAGCTGCAATTGAAAGCTGAAGTAGCACATTTTCAAATGATTAATAAAAAATTCTCAAAGGTTCATCCTCATGCATCGTAGAAAGCTCTTACAGTTCATTTCTCAAAAAAGAATTTAATGATCGCATTAAAGGAAAATTGCCAACTAATTAGATTCTTGTTTAATCCTTTATCCAACAAAGTTTGTGCATGAAATGTCTTCACAACTAGGATACTTTTATATAGACGCTAATGACTTCACATTAATTGCCTTAGTATCCTACAATGTAAGGCACACATCCATTCAGTATGTATAATGCTATGCATCAGTGGGAGCCAGACCCAGAAAAGATATGAAGGTTGATTGTGCTTTATGAGATACTTGCGCCATAAAGTTTCTTCATTTTATGCAAAACACAAGGGAATAAGTGAATAATATTATTTAAAGGCCATATATTTCAGCCTGAAAATTACAGGCCATCATCAGTGGCAACATTAGTTAATTACAAGTAAATTACGCAAACATCAAAATATGAAACAGTGAGAGCCACGTAATGTTATAGATAAAACAATGCAAAGGTGTAACAGAGGAAACACTATATTATTAGTTATTAATTAACTGTATTAAAAAAAAACTTTAAATAATTATTATTAACTTATAAGGCCTGTGTAGTAGTTGAAGTGGCACTTACATCCTCTGCATATAATAAATTTAGTTTAATCCTTTATCCAAGTGTGAGCAAACAAAGTTTGCGCCTGAAAGTATCTTCAGGACTGGGGTAAGGTGGTGCAACACCAGGGCGACTCCTTGCAAAGGTGGAGCAAGCTACTATCACTCCTATCTCAGTATCTCCCATAATGCAAAACACATCTCCTTGCGGATATGTCTAATGTTATGCATTAAGGGAAGGGCTACTACCCAGACTAGTTTCGACCTTTATTGAGGTCTCTTCAGTGGGAGCCATGCCCAAGTGGAGATACCAGCCAGAAGCATTAGCAAGGTCACCTCCACCTGTAGGAGTTGCCAAATGGTGTGCCACCTTTTTAATAAATTACTCTGGATTTAGAGAAAGATGTTGAAAGTTTATTTTTCACTTGGTTAGAATATAATAAATTTAGTTTAATCCTTTATCCAAGTGTGAGCAAATAAAGTTTGCGCCTGAAAGTATCTTCAGGACCGAAGTAAGGTGGTGCAACACTAGGGCAACTCCTTGCAAAGGTGGAGCAAGCTACTATCACTCCTATCTCAGTATCTCCCATAATGCAAAACACATCTCCTTGCAGATATCTCTAATGTTATGCATTAAGGGAAGGGCCACTACCCAGACTAGTTTCGACCTTTATTGAGGTCTCTTCAGTGGGAGCCAGGTAGAGATGACCTTGCTAACGCTTCTGGCTGGTATCTCCACTTGGGCATGGCTCCCACTGAAGAGACCTCAATAAAGGTCGAAACTAGTCTGGGTAGTGGCCCTTCCCTTAATGCATAACATTAGACATATCCGCAAGGAGATGTCTAATGTTATGAGATACTGAGATAGGAGTGATAGTAGCTTGCTCCACCTTTGCAAGGAGTCGCCCTGGTGTTGCACCACCTTACCCCAGTCCTGAAGATACTTTCAGGCGCAAACTTTGTTTGCTCACACTTGGATAAAGGATTAAACTAAATTTATTATATTCTAACCAAGTGAAAAATAAACTTTTTACATCCTCTGCGTTAGGCCACCTGAAGATAGACTCATAGTTCAAGTCTAGTCACTGACTGGAGGAACTTTTTCTAAGCCTTTCTTCGACCGGTTCCCGGGTTAGTCTGTCTCTGGCACAGGCTCGGGATTTTCATCCCGTAAATTCAAGAAAATCGACTGTAGAACTACATTATTTTACACGGTAACATATCCTGTTAGGGTTCAGTATCAAGAAATGGCAACACTTGTTTGCCAGACTCTTCATCGGTGGCCACCTATGATTAGTGATAGACATGGGCCAGCTATCTCAAATTGAACTGCCCACTCGGTCTCCTAAAGTTAGATAGGGTTTAAAGGTCTTGAAGGCCTGAAATGTGGAAAAGCAGCTGGAGTAGATGATATTTGACCAGAAACCAAAGTATGGAGGTATAAAAGTCTTACAGTGGCTGCACTGCATAGTTCAGAATGCATGGACAGAGCAACAAAATCCAGATGATTGGAGTAAAGCTCTCATACTACCCATATATAAAAAGGGAAATAAAACTGAATGTGAGAATTACAGAAGTATTTCCCTACTGAATGTTCCTGTAAAATTTATGCAAGTATACTTGAGAAACAGTTGAGAAGGATTGTGGAAGGGAAGCTTTGGGAAGAACAAGCTGGATTCAGGACAAACAGAGGCTGTCAGGATCAGATTTTCACTTTAAAACAAATAGTTGAGAAATCTTGGGAATATAACACAGATCTTTGTAGATCTGTAAAAGGCATATGACAAGGTGCTAGGAGAAAAGCTATTCAAAATGCTACAGTTGTATGGTGTCAATGAGGAATTATATCAAACAATACTTTGTCTTTATTTGAGTTGTAAGTCAACAGTTGGAATTGAAGGAATTACAGGAAGATGGTTTAATGTTAAATCTGGTGTTAATCTGAGCCTCTTTACTTTATGCAAATGATGGTATACTTCTAAATAAATCTGCTACAAGTCTGCAAGATTTCAGACTAAATTGAATATCTGTTGTAATGGATATGGTATGAAGGTCAGCAATAACAAGACAAAGGTAGTGAAAATAGGCAGAGGCATTGAAAATATCAACTGCATCATGAATGGAGAACCTATAGAACAAGTAAAACATTTCAGCTACTTAGGCAAGAGTTTAGTGAAGGTGAACTAGATAGGTGAACTAAATATGGAAATAGATACCAGAATCAACAAAGCTGGTATGGTAGGAAATCA
This sequence comes from Typopeltis vanoorti, assembly GCF_054136105.1. Lineage (NCBI taxonomy): Eukaryota > Metazoa > Arthropoda > Arachnida > Uropygi > Thelyphonidae > Typopeltis > Typopeltis vanoorti. The sequence continues at coordinate 31,908,036 of NC_143551.1, forward strand.
ACTGAATAATTTTATATGGAATATGAGAGAAATTAGTCAAAACACTAAATTAGCTCTATACAACACCGTGTTCAAACCAGTTTTAACTTATGGATCTGAGAATTGGGTTAGCAATAAAACACTCGACCATAGATATGAGAGTCCTGGAAAGATTACTGGCTTGAACCGATGGCATCAATGGCAATATCATATCAAAAACAAGGATATAAGGAAAGAATTTGACATTTTTAACATCCAGGAATGTGTTAGCAGAGTCAATCTCAGGTGGTATGGTCACTTATACAGAATGGGAGGGAGAAGATTAACAAAACAAATGTTCTGTGCCAGGTTGGCAGGAATAAGACCCCAGAGGAAGACCAAGATATAGATGGATTGATATGGTAAGAAGTGCCTTAGAAGATAGAAATATAAGATCTGATAATGTTGGAGTCTTGACAGGTAACAGATTGAATTGGAGAAAAATTGTAAATAGGAAGTTAGTAAGGATGTATACCCCTTGTGGGTACATGTCAGAAATTTGATGATGATGATCTTCTTTGTCTTCTTCTGCAGATTGTCCCACTTAAGTAGGGTCGCTGTTCTCAGTGCATCTTCTCCACATCCTCCTGTCTTGAGCTGTAACCACATCCAAGTTTTTCATCCTCAAGTCCTCCTCCAGCTCCCTCCATCTCTTGTTTGGCTTCCTGCAATTCCTCCTCCCCTACACATCCATCTGCATGACCTTTCTTCCCACATACTCATCCTCCCTCCTCATCACATGACCAAACCATCTCAACCTTGCCTCCAATATCTTCGCTCCTAAGTTAGTAACTTGCATCAAACTTAATGCTTACCCTTGATGCAAGCCAACTGTTGCTTTAAAACTTTGTCTCTCCCAGTCAGGTGTCAAAATTCTTTCTGCTGCACCAACCCTGACATATTTTTCCAGTACCTTCTTCTCCCTCATACACCTCCAGACTTCTTGCCTTGACACTCTATCATATGCTTTCTCCACATCAATAAAAACCAGGTGTAGCTCCCATTGTTTCTCTTGAAAATTTTCCATCATCAGTCTTCCATCAAGAACCCTTTCTAGGATATTTCATTGTGTGTGTGTGACATCAACTTTATTCCTCTGTCATTCCTACCATCTTGTTCATCCCCTTTACTCTTGTAGATGGGTACGTACTTTCCCTCCACTCCTCTGGTATATTTTCCTGTTGGCAAACTTGATGATAGTTTTCAAAATATTTATTTCTGTTTATGAACATGTCCTCTTCAGAATAATCAACTTTACATTTGAACACTATTTTGAAGCTAATTATCCTTTAATATACCATTATAATATACCTTTGTAAAGATATAGTAATATATTTTGCCTTTACATTAATTTAATTTAAAGATGTCACTATTATTGTAGTATTTTATGATCCTCTTAATATGCTTATTTTCTTTTTCTTAGTATGTGATGGGCAATATTGGGTGTACAGTCATTCAGTCATTTTAAAGTTTTGTGTAATGTACATTTATTTTCTTGTGATAATCTTCAAATATCCTTTATCATTAATAAATAGAACATGAACATGATGTCCTATTTAGAGTAAATTTTCAGGGTGCGTGCATGCACGTGTGCATAATGGGAAATTTGAATTAGTCATTATTAGTACATGCTAGAACAAAAGACTGGTTTTGTAACAGTCTTTTGAATGTCAGTTTGAATAACTTTTTTCTCAATAGATTAAAGAAACTATTGACAGTTTTTCGCTTATCAGGCTCTCAACAGATATCAAGATTTCTTTTTAAATGATGCCTGAAAATAGCTACTCTGATCTGTTAGCACATTTGACCTTAACTTCTCCAGTCATTACCTATAGAATCGACAAAGGGTTAGCTGACTTGTGGTATATGTCACTATGTATCTCATTTTCATCAGAGGTGACTTCATGGATTTAGGATTAAATATTGATTTCTGTTGAGATAGCCTGATGAGTGAAAAAAACTTTTTAATCTGTCATGAAAAAAATTATTGCATTTTCTAAACATGACCTGCTGGCTTTTTCCCAGTTAACCATGGGCTAGTAGTTGAAGTATGGTGAGCTAGGCCAAACCTTTTTTCTCTTTTATGCAGCGATGCTTTTTTTTTTTTTTTTTTTAAATTTATTTTTCCTAAATTCAAAACTTTAGCTTGTTGGTCTAGCCTACATCGGCTGGACAAGCCAAAGTTTTGCATGGGGTGGGGGGAGGCATATTACCGATGTAAACCATAAAAGAGAAGAAAAGTTTCACTTAGCTCACAATACTTCAGCTACTGATATGTGGTTGAATGGGATAAAACCACCCATCTTCTATTTAGAATATTTTTTTTGCGATTTTTCACTTGTTTGGCTCTTTCAACAGAAACTAAGGTTTAAGCTTAAATAATGACTGGAAATCACTACTCAGATCCTCAAAATTTTTGAGGATCTGAGTAATGATTATTTACAGGTAGCATACTTATGTCATGCATAACTGTATGTCTCATTTGTGTTGGATTCTTGATAGTTATATCTTTACATAGATTCAGAACACAAGAGTAGATAGACGATTCGAAATGAGAAGTAATCACCATTTAGTTTTGAGCTGGAAAAAAAATGTGAATATAATTGCAAAAAAAAGTGTGTAAGAAAGTTCTAGCTGCTTTCAGATGGGTAGACTGTAAGCTCAACTCTACAAATATTATTCAAGAAATAAATCAGTTGAAAAACTCTTGAAGACTAATTGGAAAACTCTGAGTAACTCATTTAATTGATTCATCCCAGAAAACATGTGGTGAAGTTCTTTGCAAAGATGAAAAAAATCAGAAATCCATAGTGCACTCCAGAAGTTAATGAGTTTATGGGAAAAAAAGAAAGCTTATCAAAAGTTCCTAACAAGTAAATCATCATGTGTGAAAGCAACTAAAAAAAGTCATGAGAAGACTTTTGTAAGACTATAAAAATTAAATATCAGGAAGGTGGCAAAATTTTATAACAGTAATTGAAGATGCTTAGAAATGGAGGAAACATACTGTAAAAAAGTAATATTCATAGAGTATTTATATCTTTGAAAACTAAAGATATAAATACTCTCTCTGTTATTACTTGAAAGCTTGATAATGGAAGAAACATTCATGTGGGATGCAAACATGAGTGTATCATTACTCTAGGTAGAAATGCTAGATAATAGCCAGACCAATGTGGAAAGGCAGCTGGAGTAGATATTCAATCAGAAATGTTCAAATATGGAGGTATGAAAGTTTTGCAGTGGCTATGTTGCATAATTCAGAAGGCCTGGCCAGAGGGTTGAATTCCAGATGATTGGAGTTGTGCACTCATAGTTCCCATCTATAAAAAAGATGAATAAAACTGAATGTTGAATTATAGAGGAATTTTTCTATTAAATATTCCAGGAAAAATTTATACAAGCATAGTTGAGAAGAAGCTAAGAAAAATCGTGAAAGAGAAATTTAGAGAAGCAAGCTGCATTCATACCAGATAGAAATTTTTGTTTCGATCAGATTTTCTCTTTAGAACAAAATAGTTCAGAAATCAGAAAAATATAACAGTGATCCATATTTGAATTTTGTGCATCTGAAAGATGAGCAAAAACAGATGGAAGCACATCTGAGAGAAAAGGTGTTTAAAATGCTGCAGTTATATGGTGTAAATGGTACATTATATTATATCAAGCAGTATATGATCTATATTTGAGTTGCATGTTGGCAGTTAGAATTGAAGGAGGTACATGAAGATGGTTTAATGTTAAATCAGATGTGATACAAAGGTGCACATTATCTCTGATGTTATTCATCATCCGTATGATGAATAACATACGGATGATCCATTCTGATGATGATGATGATGAACATCAGAGAATGGATCACTGGAATTAGGCCTGACATGAGTATTGGTGGTATGCAGCTCAGCTCTTTACTTTTTGCAGATGATGCATTCCTAAATAAATCCAGTAGAAATCTGCAAGATTCTTTAACTAAAATAAATAATAGCTGAATAAATTCAGTATGAAAATCGACAGAACACTGAAAACATCATACTGAATGGTGAACCTGAATAACAAGGAAAACATTTGAGGCAAGTGATGTGAAGTCAATATCACCTTTACCACGAGTTGCCCCAGTCCTGAAAATACTTCGGGTGCAAACTTTGTTTGCTTACACTTGGATAAAGGATTAAACCAAGAATATAATTTCTTGGTATCTTTAATTTAATCACAATATTTAGAAATGAAACATTGATAAAAAGATTGGAAACAGATATGAGTATTTTGAGAAAAATTAGCAGGGTGAACAGATGATTAATAACAGAACCATATTAAGAATGAAAATGTTAGGAACAAACTTGACATTGCTGGCATTCAGGAATGTGTGAGCAGAACTAATCTAAGGTGGTAGGGTCTCTTAAGAAGTATTGACCAGGGAAGTTTAGCAAAACACGTTTTCTTTTTTCCCCCTTCCTGGGATGGCAGGAAAAAGGCCAAGATCTAGTTGGATTTATACAGTAATAAGTGCCTTAGATGAACAAAATATAAAATATGATATTGGAGTCCTAACAGATAATAGATTAGTTTGAAGGAAAATAGTCGATAAGAAGTTAGTAATGCATTCTTTTCACACAGTACTATCTTAATATTCTGTACATTCCCTGAGGGACATACCAATAATTTAATTATAGTGATGATTTTCTTCTAACGGTTTTTTTTGTTTTAACATCAATTGCTTTCTTCATTTCTCTCATTTTAAAAAAAATCCTTAAAATAATGACTAATTCAAATTATTATTATTCATGACATCTCCAAGTAGTCCGAAGACTCATCGCGGGAGGACACCTACTGTACAACTCTCCGTCTCCAGTACTACATAGAACCCTTCTACCAATCGCCCACATCAACGCTATCTACCGCCCACAAACAACACCACAGCTAGTATTTTTTGTCTGTAAATTGCATGTGTTCTGAAGGGCTGATTTGTCAGTATGTGGGATGAAAAACCCTAGTTTCCAGGAGAAAAAACCCTACTACCTCCATATGAGATCAACTGACTCACATTCAATTAAAAAAGTCCGTATAAAGATTCCTCCCGTTATGACGAGAATCGAACTTGGGCCTTTTCTAATCGAAGGGCGCAGCGTGCCATCGTTCTTCCAATTGCATGTTTTAAAGGAACAAGTGTAGTAGGCATATTATTAATAACAGTTGACACTTGCAGAAAAATAGAAGTTATTAACTCGTATATTTCTTTGTTGTTACAAGGACAGCATTGTGTTTCAGTCACAGCTGACTTATACATTATAAGAATTAAAAGGAAAACACATTAGCTTTTGTAGAACTTTGTGTCTACATGGTAAATAGTTGAAAACTTCTCAGACTCCAGAATCTTGATGTTCTTGGATTTTAATCTCAGCAGAATAGCCAACCTCTGTCCAAAATAAAGTTAACATGAATTAGGTACTTGATTGGCATTAGGCAAAAAGAGATGTGGTAATTTATCCTTAATAATGATGATTAACTGTTCATTTTTTTTTGTAATAATGAATGAGTATTATAACCTTGTATGCGAATAACAAAAGATAACCATTGTTTCCCTTTGAACACTGAACAAAATCCAAGAACATCAAGATTCCGGAATCTTGATGTTCTTGGATTTTAATCTCAGCAGAATAGCCAACCTCTGTCCAAAATAAAGTTAACATGAATTAGGTACTTGATTGGCATTAGGCAAGAAGAGATGTGGTAATTTATCCTTAGTGGATAGTAGAAAAGAAAGTTTCAAAGCTGGTTTCATTGTACTGCATAGATTATATCTACAAAGAACTCATTTGTACTTGTATAATCTGCTGTAAAAAGAGTTTCCATACCTACTTGAAGGGAACACTAAAACAAATAGCACAGGTGATTTGCAAATATAATCTCTGTACTACTTTCAGAGACCAGCTTGGAAACTTCTTTTTCTCAAAGATAAATTGCCACTTTCTCATTGAATGGTGTCTATCATGTATCCTCTTTCTGTCAGTTATTTGGTACATATGGGCTGTTCTACTGAGATTGGAATTCAGTGACATCAAGACTACATAATTTCTGCACTTTGATAAGTCTGTCCTTACTTACCATGCCATTGACACCAGGCAGTTTTTCCAAAATTCATCAATTTACTCAATTTAAATTTGATTGTTTGTTCCTTGAAACTTTACATCATCTCTTAACCACTCTTATTGTATGCCTGTGTCAGACTATTTGGCAAGTAATGATGATTAACTGTTCATTTTTTTTGTAATAATGAATGAGTATTATAACCTTGTATGCGAATAACAAAAGATAACCATTGTTTCCCTTTGGACACTGATATTGCTTTCTCCTTTTTACTCAGCTGGGACCAAGATACAAGTAAGCAAATACATGTTATGTGACTCATATTTGGAATGTTGTCAACTGATCCTCTTTTCTCTCTCTGATCATGTCCTTGTAACAAGAAACAAAGACATACATAGGATTTAATAGCTTTTGTTTTTCTCATCTGCCAGCTGTCATTAATAATATAAGCAGCTTCATGGTAACGTTTTATCAGCACAGTACTAATAATAAGTTTTGTTATTTCTTTGTGTGTGCACACATGTGTATCAATGAAAAATTAAAATTACTATCTAGCATTTACTTAGTATCTTTATTCTGTAACTTTTTTTTTCTGTTTATTAGGATCCCTCCCTTCCAGATATAGCATCTCTTTTGCTTCCAACAAAACAAGAAACCTCTGAAGAAGAAGATGAAGAAATATCTACTAATCAAGAATTAAATTTCCAAGAATTTTCTGATAGACCTTTCAGTAGAAGTTCTTCTCCTACAGAATCAGTTTCTCTTGAAGATACTCAACAACATGAAAATGAAGGTAATTTTTAGATTTTGAATGAAATGCAGTATTCCTTTTGAAGATAATAATAAATTTAGTTTAATCCTTTATCCAAGTGTGAGCAAACAAAGTGTGCACCTGAAAGTATCTTCAGGACTGGGTAAAGTAGTACAACACTGGGCAACTCGTTGCAAAGGTGGAGCAAGCTAACATCACTCCTATCTCAGTATCTCCCAAAATGCAAAACACATCTCCTTGCGGATATGTATAATGTTATGCATTAAGGGAAGGGCCACTACCCAGACTAGTTTCGACCTTTATTTAGGTAGAATGGGAGTTCATGTCTTTCATCATCGGCCTTTGGAGTATAAAGATTGCTGAGGGTCAGCAGGTAGTAATAGGGGAAGTTAAAGAAAGGTAGAGTATGATAGTAAGAGATAATAAAGAGGCCTCAGTCAACCTGTTTAACTATGTAACCAAGAGGTTGTGGCTAAACGGTCCGTACATGTCATCTCTTCTCACCTGTTCTAAAAAAATCTTTAAAATGTGCTTTACTTTACCCCATAGCTTAAACTAGATTAAACCAGGTGTCTGAAGATGTCATCTCTTAACACCTATTGCTCTATATATAAAAAAAAAAAACGTGACTTAAATTAAATTAAACCAAGTGTCTGTAGACGTCTCTTGTTCCTACAAGAAAGAGAAACAGAAAACAATTTAAACTTACATTGTATAGGATTGAATTTTGGAACTTGACTAATTAGCTTAGTGTCGAATTAATGGGATCCATTGTTTTGAAGGGTGACTGAGGGGAGAAAATCTCCTGACGTCTGTTCTTTACAGTTTACACTGTAACATATTTGAAATAAAGCTTTAAAAAAAAAGGAAAAAAATAAGTAATTAATTCTGGAGTTGGTCTGAAGAAAAAGAAACCTGATATGACTTTGAAAGAAGTCAATGGAATTTCAAGTGAAACTCCCAAAATAGAAAGCGATTCACAGAGTGGGGGAAAGAGTCTGGCCTGAGTGATGCACCCCTCAAGGAGCTGCACCACCTCGATGTAAGCCTTCTCAGGTCTACCCCCTCCTTTGTGGACTAATAATCATAAACCTGTTGGGGCAAGCGAAAAAAATTAATTTATTCACTAACATCCCTGTTGAGGAAGTGATCAACATTTTAGGAAGTTTGCTCCCACAAGACATTACTTCTCTGTTCCATCATTGTTTAACATCAAACTTTTTCTTATGGAATAAAACCATATATCAGCAATTGACTGGCCTTGCAATGGGTAGCCCCCCTCTCTCCATCTTGTGCTGATCTCTTTATGGAGGATTTTGAAAGTAAAATCTTAACTCAAACAGACCCTAAACCCACAGTATGGTGGAGATACGTGGATGATATCTTTATCGTTTGGAACCACACAAAAAAGGACCTGTTCGACTTTCTTAAGAAAATCAACTCTCTACACTCACAATCAAATTTACTCTAGAACTTGAAGAAGATAACCAATTATCATTTCTGGACACTTTAATTAAGAAGCTTCCGAATGGTTTAATTAAGAAGCTTCCGAATGTTTTAATTAAGAAGCTTCCGAATATCAACCTCTCAGTTTACCGCAAGCCTACCAATACAGGACGTTATTTACATTTCACTTCCTCACACCACATTTCTCAGAAACTTAGTATTGTACACATGTTGAAGAACCGTGCCTCTCTCCTTACAACAGATCAACAAGACCTCCAGCAAGAACTATCCCTGATATCCACCAACCTTATCATGAATGGATTTCCTCGAAGACTCGTCCACAAGATACTTTTCTCTGAACCCCGACAAAGACAACAAGATGATGTATGTTATATTTCTACCATCGTCATTCCATACTTAGGGACAGTTTCCAATAAGATTGCTAGACTCCTTAGACCACATAAAATAAGAGTGGCCTTTAAACCCACAGAAACGATTAGACAATTCTTAAGATCTCCAAAAGATAGCCATCCTTTCTCCAAATATGTTGGAGTTTATAACATACCATGCTCATGTGGCTTGAATTACATCGGCCAAACTTCAAGGAGCCTTGAAATTAGGTAAAAAGAATATATAGGTGACGTCAATAATAACAGAGAAGAAATGGAGTAATTACTTTGAAAAACTGCTAAATGAAACAAGCAGTGATGACAGCGCAGTGGTAAAAAACACTGACCAGGCATGCAGTCAGGAATACATATCCATACTTGAAGTAGAAAAAGCCATCAAAGGCTTGAAATGTGGAAAGGCAGCAGGACTAGATGATATTCGACCAGAAATGCTGAAGTATGGTGGTATAAGAGTCTTACAGTAGCTACACTGCATAGTTCAGAAAGCCTGGACAGAGGGACGAATTCCCGATGATTGGAGTAGAGCTCTCATAGTACCCATATATAAAAAGGGAAATAAAACTGAATGTGAGAATTACAGAGGTATTTCCCTACTGAGTGTTCCTGGCAAGATCTATGCAAGTATACTTGAGAAACGGTTGAGAGGAATTGTGGAAGAAAAGCTTGGTGCAGAACAAGCTGGATTCAGGCCAAATAGAGGCTGTCGGGATCAGATCTTCACTTTACGACAAATAGTCGAGAAAGCATGGGAATATAACAAAGATCTGTATTTAAGTTTTATCGATTTGGAAAAGGCATATGACAAGGTGTCAAGAGAGAAGCTATTCAATACGCTGCAGTTATATGGTGTCAATGGGACATTATATCAAGCAATACGAAGTCTTTATTTGAGTTGTAAGTCAGCAGTTAGAATTAAAGGAAGTACAGGAAGATGGTTTAGTGTTAAATCTGGTGTGAGACAAGGATGTACATTATCCCCTCTGTTATTCATTATCTATATGGATCACATTATGAAGGAAAGTGGTATTAAACATGATATCAAAATTGGAGATGTTAATGTCAGCTCTTTGCTTTATGCGGATGATGTTATACTTCTAAATAAATCCGCTACAAGTCTGCAAGATTCTCTGACTAAATTGAATAGCTGTTGTAATAGATATGGTATGAAGGTCAGCAATAAAAAGACAAAGACAATGAAAATAGGCAGAATCATTGAAAATGTCAACTGTGTTGTGAATGGAGAACCTGTGGAACAAGTGAAACATTTCAGCTACTTAGGCACGATATTTACTGAAAATGTTAAATTAAATATAGAAATAGACAACAGAATCGGCAAAGCTGGTATGATAGGAAGTCAATTGAATAAATTCATATGGAATAAGAGAGAAATTAGTCGGAACACTAAATTAGCTGTATACAAGACAGTGTTCAAACCAGTTTTATTTTATGGATCTGAGAGCTGGGTCAGAAGTAAAACACTTGACCAAAGACTAGAGACCGCAGATATGAGAGTCCTGAGAAAGATTATAGGGGTGAACAGATGGCATCAATGGCAATATCATATTAAAAATGAGAATATTAGGAAAGAACTTCACATTGTCAACATCCAGGAATGCGTTAGCATATCTAATCTCAGGTGGTATGGTCACTTAAACAGAAGGGGTGAAGAAAGATTAGCAAAACAAGTGTTCTCTGCCAGGTTGGCAGCATAACGACCCAGAGGAAGACCAAGATATAGGTGGATTGATACGGTACAAAGTGCCTTAGACGATAGAAATATAAGATCTGATAATGCTTGGAGCCTTGACAAGTAACCGACTGATTTGGAGGAAAATTGTAGATAGGAAGTTAGTAATGATGTAATTTTTTTCATGTGGTACTATCATATCCTGTACACCCCTTGAGGGTACATGGCAGGAATTTGATGATGATGATGAAGAAAAATCGGGGTTAGCTTTTCATTTCTCAAGAACGAACCATACTATAGAGTGGGATAGAAGCACAATTCCTTACATGGAAGAGGACTTCCGCTCCCGAATTTTTAAGGAGGCCACAACAGTTGCCCGCTGTACACAAAACCTTAACAGGAACCAAGGCCTAATCTTGCCCGTGATCTGAAAGACCCTTATCAGATCCTTCAACTCACCAGAACTGAAATATAGTGCCAACTATAGAACGTTCCTAAATAACAACAAGTGGGATCATCCACGCTCTATGAATGTATTGTACGCGCTGTGTTCTTTGTTTAATATAATTGGAATCGGTTGATTTTAGTTTGTAACAGTTTTTTAGTGAATTACATCTGTTATGTACCCTGAAGATGCTAACAGACTTAGTTGGTGAAACTAGTTGGTATAACTTAGTTGTTTATTATATACACTTGATCAATGTAATCCCAATAAAAGTTTTTCCAATCGCAAGGTTTGTAGACTATAAAAATCATGTATGAATGGATATCGCGTGAATCACATCAGTGCTTGTTCACAGCATGTGTAACACGGGCGAATGCGGCTGGCGCTGGAAAGATACAACTAGTGGTGAGACGTAACGGAAATACGTACATATAAGAAACCGCGTAACTCCGGATTCGTGCAAGTCGGGTTATGACTGTATTCAGGAAATGACAATCAAGGAAAAGAAGGAGTAGCCATAGTATTCAACACAAAATACGAGGCTAATCTTCTTGAATGGCAGGCAGTATCAAGTAGAGTGATGTGGGCAAATATGAGAATGGGGAACTGGACAATGAGACTTATTTGTGCCTATGATCCCACAGAAGGTTCTACTAAGGTAGAAGTGGAGGAATTTTTTGATGGTTTAGAAAAAGCAACTGACACAATGAAAAAGGAAAAGTTGGTCCTTGTTAGGAATCTAAATAGCAGAGTAGGAAATGATTGTCAGACATACAAAAATATTTTGGGAAAATTTGGAGAAAAGAGCAAAGCCAATAATAATGGCAAATACCTGTTGGATTCCTGCTCAGGACATGGACTGGTTATTACTAACAGTATGTTCCAGAGTTAAAATGTACACAAATTCACATGGAGAGAAGAGGCAAGGAATAAGAAAAGTCTCATTGACTATGTTATTGTTGATAGTGATGTTTTCTCCCTGGTGCAGAACACCAGAGTGTACAGAGGATTTGAAATTGGAAGCGATCACTATTTAGTCTTCAGCAGAATAATATTGAATTTCGTGCTGAAAAGAATAACATGTAAGAAAGTTTTAAAGCGAATAAAAGTTGAGCAGCTCTCAGATGTGAACTGTAGACTAAAATACACAAAGATTGTTGAAAAAAAAATGAAAGAGTTTGAGAACAGGAACCTAACCTTGGAGATTCAGTGGCAAGCCTTGAAGAAAACCCTGATTGATTCAGCCAGAGAGGCATGTGGTGAGGTTGTCTGCAAGGATAGAAAAATCAGAACTCCATGGTGGACACAGGGAGTTAAAGAGGCAGTGAAGGAAAAGAAGAAAGCATTTCAAAAGTTCCTGGCAAATAAGTCAGCTTATGCTCTTAGAGAATACAAAGGCAAATGTAAGAAAGCTAAACACTGTGTAAAACTAGCTAAACAAAAGCCATAGGAGGACACTGGCAAGAACATAGAAAATAAATATCAAGAAGGTGGTAAGATATTCTGGAGGTTGTTGAAGAAGCTTAGAAATGGAGGAAAGAGTGCTGTATAAGGAGTTAGAGATGATAAAGGTTACATGAAAACAGGAGAAAAAGATATTCTTGAGGTATGGAGTAATTACTTCGAAAAATGCTAAATGAAATAATCAGTGACAGGACAGTGGTAAAAAACACACAACAGGCATATAGTCAGGAATACATATCCATACTTGAAGTAGAAAAAGCCATCAAAGGCTTGAAATGTGGAAAGGCAGCAGGAGTAGACGATATTCAACTAGAAATGGTTAAATATGGTGGTATTAAAGTCTTACAGTGGCTGCACCACATAGTTCAGAAAGCCTGGACAGAGGGACGAATTCCCGATGATTGGAATAGAGCTCATAGTACCCATGTATAAAAAGGGAAATAAAACTGAATGTGAGAATTACAGAGGCATTTCATTACTGAGTGTTCCTGGTAAGATATATGCAAGTATACTTGAGAAACTGTTGAGAAGGATTGTTGAACAGAAGCTTGGTGAAGAACAAGCTTGATTCAGGCCAAATAGAGGCTGTCAGGATCAGATTTTCAATTGACGACAGATAGTTGAGAAAGCATGGGAATATAACAAAGATCTATATTTAAGTTTTGTCGATCTGGAACGTGTATATGACTATAAGGTGCCAAGAGAGAAGCTATTCAATATGCTACAGTTATATGGTGTCAATGGGGCATTATATCAAGCAATACTTAGTTTGTATTTGAGTTGTAAGTCAGCAGTTAGAATTGAAGGAAGTACAGTAAGATGATTTAATGGTAAATCTGGTGTGAGACAACGATGTACATTATCCCCTCTGTTATTCATTATCTATATGGATCACATTATGTAGGAAAGTGGTATTAAACACGATATCATAATTGGAGATGTTAATGCTAGCTCCTTGCTTTATGCGGACGATGTTGTACTTCTAAATAAATCCGCTACATGTTTGCAAGAGTCCCTGACTAAATTGAATAACTGTTGTAATAGATATGGTATGAAGGTCAGCATTAAAAAGACAAAGACAATGAAAATAGGTAGAATTGTTGAAAATGTCAACTGTGTTGTGAACGGGGAACCTGTGGAACAAGTAAAACATTTTTAGAGAAGTTTTAGATGCACCACTCACATGTGAGCAGTATTCTAAGCATTGACAGGTTTGGGATTTGTATAAAGTTAAGAATTAGTTGGTGTAAATTAGTATCTGGAACAAAAGAGAATGCCTAGTTTCTTTGGATCTGAGGAAGCTATTGATGTGAAATTTATGTCAGGAGAGACTGGAGATAAATGTTTTCCCTGCAGAGAGATCTGAAATGTCTGGTGATGTGTGTATTACTGAGTATAAGGATAGGGGCGAGTTGAGATTGCTTTTGTGAGAGAAAAGGGAAGACTACCTTTTGATGTTATTGAAGTGATCAGATCATCCTCATCCTATTGAAGATGGTACATAGATCAAAATTTAAGGCTCTGGTTGTAGATGATCTTGAAGATTGGAATGTCTGAGCACTGCATGGTTTTTCAAATGAGCAGGATGAATGGAGAGTACTATTGACTGCTGTGGATAGGATTAGTGGTGATTGAGAGTATTTCATTTATGTAAATGAGAAAGAGGGTAGGTGATAGAACAGAGTCCCAAGGTACTATGGTGGTGAAGCTTGAAGAGAGAGAGCATCAACCATGACATGCAGTGAACAACCACAGAGGAAGCTGGCAACCCAATTACAGAAGGTGCTCGGTTGATCAAAGGATGGCAGTTTGTTTAGCAGTTTTAGTTTGTCACAATCACCAGAGGTGGTTATGAGTACCCCAACAGTGAATAATTTTAAGGAGATATATATGATAGATATAGTGTTGATCTCCCACCATGTCTATTGAATCCATGGAGTACCCATATAAATAATAATTTCCCTCTATCTATTTGATAGACTCCTCTTACCAACTTATACGTCTCAATCATGTCAACACCTCTTCTTCTTCTAGCCACAATTGTCATCATACTCTATATTCCAGAGCCCCAAGACAGTCTTAGTTATTTGTCTCTGTACTCTCAGTTTAATATCCACCAAGATCCTCAGATCCTTTGTTGCTTCCTCCACTTCCTGAAGCAAAGTTCCTTCAATATGGTAAACTTCATCCCATCTTCTCTGGCCAAACTGCACAACTTAGCAACATTGAAGTGACATCCCCATTCAAATCCTCTTGTAACAACAGCACATCAGAACTTCCTAACATTGCTCTTCTTAATTTTGATCATAAGCAAACAACTGAATATATCCTTTCATTATGTAAACTATATCATTGATACATAAGTTAAACAACAGTGGTCCCAGAACAGAACCTTATGATATCCTACTCATCACCTTCCTTTTTCTGGACACTGCACATCCATACACAACTCTCTGGCTCATGTCACTCAACCATCCATGTAACCAAGATACCAAATGACTTTCCATCCCTACCCTGCTCAATTTCGATAGTAGTTTATCACGTAACTAAGTTACTAAAGTATGACCTCCCCTTAGCAAACTCATGTTGCTCTCTCAAAAGATTTTCGTTCTCATCAATCTAGGTTTGTATTCTTGACAGAATACAAACCTAGAAAGAAATTAAAAAAAAAACCTAGATATCTAAGAAAACTCACCATTTGAAAGTTAAAAGTTTTTTTTTTTTTTTTTGTAAATCAATAGAACAGACTACTCCTTACAAATTTGGATGTAAAAAAATTTACCATATATCTGGAAGATTATCTGTTGTAGTCAACCAACTGGTTAACATGTGATAATAATAATCATTAATAAATATACCATGCAAAGTGGGAGGCACACCATCACTGAGTTTTTTCTCAATCTACATTAAGATACAACACCAGAAGAAGAAGAATGAAGTGCATCCTTGGATATAATATGCATATGTACGATATATATATATATATATATAATTATATATGTATATTATGATTAAATAAATGTAATTACTAGAAGCCCAGAGATACCACAATAGAAAAAATACTATTTAGTATTTGAGTACACAAATAATTTTTTCTTAGAAACTTCATTGGGTGTAATGTGAAAAGAGAAATACAAAAATACACATTACACAAGGCAGCTATAAATTAACTTGCAAATATATTGCTGACATTTGAAGCCTCTAATGTCAGCAATACTTTTGGATAGGTATTGAATAGCTTCTTGAGCTGAAAAGAATGCTAGTTTTTTAGAGAGATTTGTAATCAGTCTGAGGAAAGATAATTCATCCTGTCAGGTGATGTATGTATTACTGAGGATAAGTGAAGGTGAGCTGAGATCCCCTTTTACAAGAGAAAAGGCTGGACTACAATACATTTTGGTAGCACTGAAGGTAGCCAGGTTATCCTTATTTCACTGAAACATGGTATAGAGATCAGTGTTTAAGGTCTGGGTGCAGATGATCTTGATGTAAGGGATGTCTGGGAACCACATCGTTTGTCAAAGGAGTAGGATCAATGGAAAGTGCTTTCGTCAGCAATACTAGAATAGGATTTGTAGTGATCGAAAGCAGGCCATTTATCTATAGGAGAAAGAGATAGAACAGAGCTATGAGGCACTCCTGCATTAGTGGCAAGTTCTAAAAGAGAGAGTGCTGTCCATCATAACATGGAGCGAATGACCAGAGTAAAAGCTGGCTATCCAGTTACAGAGGGTGGCAGGTAGAATAAAGGAAGGCAGTTTGCAAAGCAGGTCTCGATGCCAGACATGATTGAAAAGCCCAGGAAATGTTAAGGGCGACAGCACACATTTCTCCAAACCTTTCCATGGAAGTGATGGGTGACATGTTGTGAGATCAGTCGTGGATGCAGTTGGTCAGTAGTTGGATGGTAAGCTTGTCTCCCTTTTTTTTTTTGGAATGACTTGGGTGCTTCCATGAGATGGAATAGGTGCCAGCTGAGTATAGAAAATTGAAGAGTAATAGAGGACAGGTGTTAGTGCCAGGACATAATGTTTGAATACATTAGGAGAGATGGCATCCCCACCTACAAACTGGCTAAATGTTAACTCGAGATTCTGACCTCATAGTTAGTTTTGCTATCACCTCACTTTACACTAATACCTGTGACAGAGACTTTTGACCTTATCAAGCCACATTGCAACCCTGACATAATTGAATTATACAAAATCACCATACATGCTGTTCTTCTCTAATGGCTTATATATATGCAGATATCTTTGCACATGTTTCATGAGTCACAACTGAACAAACACAATATTGAAATCATTCTCTTCTTGTAATCATTGAACAAAGCTAGGTAGCATATTGTGGTACAACTATGTTTGGAGAGCTCTGAATGCTAAATTGTTTAGTTTTAAAAAATAAAAATTGCTTTATCAGTTAAAAAAATTGTTAGAATTATACAGTATTGTGGAGTTAATTAGTTTTAAGTTAAAAGTTTTGTTTTAAATATTGTTAATTTAGTCTTTTTCATGGTAAGTACTGTGTATAGTACATAACACCGAAGCGAAGCAGAACAGTTGTGTCCAAGGCATCATTATTTAAAGAATTTAGCCAAAGGTATTTCATGCAGTGAAAGTCTACGAAAGTGTCTACGAAATGTGTGCATCACCGAAGGCAACTGGAATTTGGTTTGGAAGCAACAGTAGTGGGAAAGTCTACTGAAAGTGCTATGAGAGTGAGGATCAAAAGTGTGTCTCAGGTCACGAGATTGAAGTAGTGGATGGAACTCAGAATACGCTTGAAAATGTGTGTGTGTGATGTAATAGCAGACAGGATTGAAAGAGATATTAAATGTGACATGATTGAGAGAGAGAGAGAGTGAAAGTGTTGAACAAAAGAATAGTATGACTGATGTAAAGAATGAAAAGTTGGCTGTAATGAGGGAGATAGCTTGCTAACGTGGAGTGATACACAGGTTGGAGCTGGAGCAAATACAGAAAAGTTTGTTTCTGCATTTACTCCAGCTGATAACAGAAAGAAGTGCAAGATAAGAGAAATGAGGGCTTGATCAATAGAGAAAGAAAAATTAAGGAGTATGTCCTGTATGACGATTCACTCATAAAAGGAGCAATCAACAAGAGAGAGAGTTTGACAAAATCATGCTTTCTCTGTGCAAAAACTAATGATGTTAGAGCACAAAAGGGTAGGGTCAAAGAAATCATCATATTGACTAGAAAAAAATGATTTGAAAGGAGAAAATTATGGCATCAGAGAGGATATGAAAGAACTACTGGAAGTAGCAAAAGAAAAGAGTGAGAGAGTTAAGATAGTGAGTCGGTTGCCATGATGTGACAGAGTAGAGCTGAGGAAGAGGGCCATAATAGTGAATAACTCAATACGTAGGTTATGCAGGAGGAGTGGTGTGGAGTTTGACAGGCGAAAGGACTTATGCAAGAAGAATGGTTTGCATCTGAATGGATTTAGTGTTTGGAGACTGGAAAAAGTGTTGTTGAATGAAGTGAAAGTGGATGTGCAGAATCAGAGAAACTAGAGCTTTGTGGGGAAGGGGGGGGCTGTGAGTGGATATGCAAACATCAGTGAGGCAATTAAGTATAAGGATGTGTATAATATGCCTAAGTTAGTACCACTGGTAACAAACCAGAATAGGGTAATTAGTATAAAGTGTCAGGATAGCAGTGGGCCTAAGGGGTATTTGCACTTTATATACACTGATGCCAAGAGCATTCAGAACAACTAGGAGGAATTTTTTGCATTGGTTAATTCATCCTGACCAAAGGTTATTGGCATTAGTGAGACGTGGCTAACAGCAGATGATATAGTTAGTGGGATAGTGTATGTGAAGGATACAGTGTGGAGTACGGAGAAAGGAATATTGTTTATGATAGCCAATGAAATGCAACCAAAGAGAGTAGACGTTCAACTGCATGGCAGTGAAAATCGTGCATTTGAGGCTATCTGGTGTGAGATAGAGGTCAGCAAAACAAAATATACAATTGGATGCTACTATAGACCAGGGATGGAAAAGATGATGGAGATAGTATGCATCGGCAAATAGACTCAATTAATGGAGGACAGGTAATTATTATGGGAGATTTCACCTATGGGAACATAAATTGGAAGGAGGAGAGGACACATGAGAGAAAGAAAATGGAATTTATGCAGTTGCTAAGGGATAATTACTTGAGACAGCATGTGATGGAATATATGTGGGTGGTCTGAAAAGTTCTCAGCCTTGACCATAGACGACAACACTATCAGCAAGATTTTTTTTTTCTAAGTTGGTACATCTGTCATAAGCATCCATGTGAAATTACAAGGCATTCTATCAAGTAGTTTGTTTTATACAGCTGTCCAAAGCAAAAGTGTTGTCTGTATCCCTTGAAATGGATAAAGTTGAGTATGGTATAGTTATAAAATTCTTTGTAAAAGAATGTTTAACGCCAAAAGAAATTCATTCGAAGTTCATAAAAGTTTATGGGTACTCTTCTCCTTCGTTTTTGACAAATAAGTAATGGGCTGCCGAGTTTAAACATGGCCGTACCAGCCTTGAAGATGATCCATGTGAAGGACATCCAAAAAGTGTAACAACACCAGAAATCATTGATCAAGTGTACGATATACTATTATATGACTGGCAAGTCAAAGTGTGTGAAATTGTGGAGCCTATAGGCATTTCAAAAGAATGTGTAGGATATATTTTGCATGAAGAATTGCAAATGAAAAAGCTTTGTGCAAGATGGGTGCCACTCTTGCTCACATCAGATCAGAAATGCACTCACGTGAAAATCTCTGAACAGTGCTTGAAGCATTTTAACAAGAATAAAACTGATTTTGATCATTGATTTATTACTATGGATGAGACGTGGATTCACCATTACACACCAGAATCCAAACAGCAATCAAAACAGTGGACAGAAGCCGGTTGTTCAGCGCCAAAGAAGACAAAGTCGGTTGCATCAACAGGAAAGATTATGGCATCGGTGCTTTTTCGGATGCTAAAGGCATTTTGCTTATTAATTATCTTGAAAAGGGTAAAACAATAGCTGGGGAATATTATTTCGATCTTTTAACCAGACTAGACAAAAAAATTAGTGAGGAAAAACCCGGGTTGCAGAAGAAAAGAATCATCTTCCATCGAGACAATGCACCTGCCTACAAAGGTGTTCTGGCAATGAGAAAATTAAGGATCTGCGCTATGAATTGTTAGAACAAACATCTACCCTATTCCCCAGATTTGGCTCCCTCTGACTTCTATCTTTTCCCAAAACTAAAACTCTTCCTCTCTGGTCAGCGTTTTTCTTCAAATCAAGAGGTGATTGCAGCTAAAGAGGGATATTTTGCAAATCTTATTGAGAACCACTACAAGGATGGGATAATGGCACTGGAATAAATGTATTAGTCTTAAGGGAGATCATGTTGAAAAATAAACAGAATTTTGAAATTATAAATTCGTTTTTTTTTTTTGTTAGGCCAAGAACTTTTCAGACCAACCTCGTACTAGGAGTTCGAGAGTACTAAATCTAGTAATGCATCTGAGAATTTGTCTATAATCAATATGACCATGTTGCCACTGGTAAGTGTGACAAGCTTAGAATATAGCTGCAAAAAAAGAAATTTTTTTGGCAGCTTTTTGTTGGTATGAAATTTAAGATGAAAGGTGACCTGCAGGCACATGAAAAGAACAAGGCACAGGACAGAAGGGTAACTAGTGTGGCAAGAAAAGCAAAAGTAGAGTATGAAAATAAGTTAGCAATGTAGGCTATAGATAATCCTAAACAGTTCTTTCAATATGCTACAAGTAAAAGAAAGAATGTACGTGGCAGAATGATTTTAATGAATACTGATGGTAGGAAGGTAACTGAACCTGTCGAAATAGTAGAATTACTAAGTGACACTTTGCAGGAGTACATCATTCAGGTGGTGGTATTGCAGGAACGAGAAAGCCAAAGGCTTATATGGGAACTGAGGTAAATGAAATGGAGGTGCATAGCATATTA
This sequence comes from Typopeltis vanoorti, assembly GCF_054136105.1. NCBI lineage: Eukaryota > Metazoa > Arthropoda > Arachnida > Uropygi > Thelyphonidae > Typopeltis > Typopeltis vanoorti. The sequence goes on from NC_143551.1 coordinate 31,928,362, forward strand.
CAGAACTTTAATATGAATACAGCTGTGTGATTGGATGATATACCAGCTCGAATTTTATGTGAAGTGGCTAGAGAATTGTCAATGCCCTTGACTATGTTGTTTAATCCAAGTCTGAACTCTGGGTTAGCCCAAGGGGATGGAAAGAGGTGGGGAGGGAAATAGTTCCATTGCATAAAGAAGACTCCAAGACTGATGTTGCAAATTACCATCCGATCAGCATATCAGGATTTGTTGTCAAAGTATTGGAGAAGTTGGTCAAAAGCAAAATACAAGTATGGGTAGATGGAAATGGGATACTGTATGGGGTGTCTGCATATTTTTGTGAAGGGTATAGGTCATGCCTCAGTAACTTGCTCATGTTTTATTATACAGTTACAGCTGAGTTGAATCAAGTTAATGGGTTTGCATTGATACCGCTGGACTTTGCAAAAGTCTTTGACAGGATACCACATGGGAATGGATATACAGTTGTGAGATAGATATGAGGGCAGTTTGATGGAGAGATATCAGAGAGTAGTTTATTCAGGAGTAGAGTCCAAAAGAAGGCCTGTGACTAGTAGCATGCTGCAGGGTTTTGTTCTAGAGCTGCTATTGTTTAATTTGTACATTAACAATATAGAAAAGGATCTGCGAGGAACTGTTCAGTTATTTGCTGATGATGCAAAGTTGAGTAGAGCCGTAGTTAATACAGATGTCAAAATTTTGCAGGATGATTTAGATAGATTGGCAAACTTGGCAAAGGAGAATGGATGCCAGTGTAATGTGGCAAAGTGTAAGATTATACATTTTGGGATGATAAGATTACCATCTGTATACCAGATTGGTGGAACTGAAGCCAGAGACTTGGTAGTGTTAGTGAATAGGGAGTTCAAGTTTACGGGCACATAGCAAAAGTGGCTAAAGCAGCTCATCAGATTACTTAGTTACTGAAGAATACTTTGACGAGCAGAGACAAGCAGGTTATTGTTCCTCTTTATCATGTCTTGATAAGATCTTGACTACTGCATGAAGATCTGGGTGCCAGTGTATCTTGGTGATGAGGAGGCGATGGGCATGATCTAAAGGCGAGTCACCAAGATGGTAACAGGTCTATAGAATGAACCTTACGAGAACAGTTTGAAGATTTGTGCTTTACAGAAACTGGTTGATAGGCAGAAAAGAGATGATCTGATTGAAACATACAAATTACTGAGTGGTTTTTACAAGATTTATTCAGAGGAAATTTTTTAGAACAGGTGTGTTGGTAAGAGAACTAGGTGGCCATCCATGGAAACTGAGTAAGAGGTAGTGAGCAAGGGTGTGTTAGAACCAGGTTTTTTGCTTGAAAGTTGTGATTGAGTGGAATAGGTTGCCAGAGTCTGTTGTGGGTGCCATGACTGTGAATGAGTTTGAAGCAAAATATGATAGATACTGTGCAAATGTGGGATAGTTCTTGGCATAATGTTTAGAGCCTCCCTCGATGAGTCTAAGGGACTCCTTGGAGTACCCTGTAATAATAATAATGGTGATAATAATTTCCACGATAATACCTATTCCCACCATTAACACAGTTACATAACATTATCCTCTTAGACACAGATTCTCAACATTTCCTCCATTATAATTTAGTTTCCCTGGCTCTCTGTGTTAGATCTCATACCAATTTCAGTGTATGCTATCACTCTTATACAAAACCAGTCTTCCCTCAAACTCAGACCACATGTCCAACAATTCACATCCATTCCTTCTATAGTGTACGCATCAAATCATTTGTTATCATAGTCCTTCTTAATTAATTTTTATCATGTCAAGGTAATGTATTTACAATTTTCACTTTCTCACTCTTCATTCTTTCTTCTTCCAAGAAACTTTTCATATACTCTCTCATAATGAAGTGATTATTATGTAACACCTCCAGGGAGTCCAAAGACTCATTGAGGTAGGACACCTACTCTACAACTCTCATTCTCCACCAACCGCAACTACACCATCATCTATACTAATGCCATCTACTGCCGACCATCACCACTATTATTTTCACAGACAATCGTATATGTCCATGCCTACAGCGGGATTTGAACCCACAGCCTTTTGGATGGAGAGCAGATATGCTAACCACTCAGCCAACTAGGCCCGCTTATAGTTATAACTAGTTATTAATACCTTCTACAGTTACGATCTCATTTACTTTTCATTTCTGTTTTTTGAATTGCATGAGCTATATTTTTAATTTCTGCTCCAAGAAACTTGAAGTTCTTACCCACTTATCAACAGCATGTTTTATGATAGTCACCATACCAAATAATATCCTTCTTTTAACAATCAATGTTACTAACTTACCTGATTATGTGCTTTGTTGCTTCTTATTTTGATGCTCAATTTTCTTTTGCTTCCTCTGTTTGTTCATACACTGCTCGATTTTCTGTAATTCCCACATCATCTGTGTAATAATCTTCTTTATCTTTGCAATTTTGGAGGTTAATTTATTTTCAATATCCTCCTCAATATCTTGAATATCAGGCAAGCCTTTTTGTTCTTGACTTTACAGTTACTCTTACCATTACATTTCTTGTACATTGTTAGTGTCATTTTCAACTATACTTAATACTGCAATATCTTAATAAAAATATGTTATAAAACATTAAATACACTAAAATCACAAAAATCTATACTAATATATACTATAAAATACTAATTTTCTAAAGGAAAAACATAAGCAGATAAAAATCACCACTTTTACAACAACAGTGCTAAATTCACTGACCAATCACAGTAGAGATGTTGGATTTCTGCTCATGACATGCACTGGTTATTACTAACACCATGTTCCAACCTAAAAATGTGCAAAAATTCACATGGAGAGAAGAGGCAAGGAATAAGAAAATTCTCATTGACTATGTTATTGTTGATATTGATGTTTTCTCCCTGATGCAGAACACCAGAGTGTACAGAGGATTTGAAATTGGAAGTGATCACTGTTTAGTCTTGATATGGATAAAATTGAATTTCATATTGAAAAGAATGACATGTAAGAAAGTTTTAAAGGGAATAAAAGTTGAGCAGTTCTCAGATGTGAACTGTAGACTAAAATACACAAAGATTATTGAAGAAAAAACGAAAGAGTTTGATAACAGGAACCAAACCTTGGAGATTCAGTGGCAAGCCTTGAAGAAAACCCTGATTGATTCAGCCAGAGAGGCATGTGGTGAGGTTGTCTGCAAGGATAGAAAAATCTGAACTCCATGGTGGACACAGGAAGTTAAAGAGGCATTGAAGGAAAAGAAGAAAGCATATCAAAAGTTCCTGGCAAATAAATCAGCTTGTTTTCTTAGAGAATATAGAGACAAATTTAAGAAAGCTAAACACTTTGTAAAATTAGCTAAACAAAAGTCATAGGAGGACTTTGGTAAGAACATAGAAAATAAATATCAAGAAGGTGGTAAGATATTCTGGAGGTTGTTGAAGAAGCTTAGAAATGGAGGAAAGAGTGCTGTAAAAGGAGTTAGAGATGATAAAGGTGACATGAAAACGGAAGAAAGAGATATCCTTGAAGTGTGGAGTAATTACTTCGAAAAATTGCTAAATGAAACAAGCAGTGATAAAAAACATTCAACAGGCATACAGTCAGGAATACATATCCATACTTGAAGTAGAAAAAGCCATCAAAGAATTGAAATGTGGAAAGGCAATAGGAGTTGATGATATTCGACCAGAAATGCTGAAGTATGGTGGTATAAAAGTCTTACTATGGCTGCACTGCATAGTTCAGAAGGTGTGGACAGGGGGCCAAATTCCCGATGATTGGAGTAGAGCTCTCATAGTATCCATATATAAAAAGGGAAATAAAACTGGTGAGAATTAGAGGTATTTCCCTACTGAGTGTTTGTGGTAAGATTTATGCCGGTATACTTGAGACACGGTTGAGAAGAATTGTGGAAGAAAAGCTTAGTGAAGAACAAGCTCGATTCAGGTCAAAGAGGCTGTCAGGATAAAATTTTCACTTTACAAAAAATAGTGGAGATATCATGGGAATATAAAAAAGATCTGTATTTAAGTTTTGTCGATCTGGAAAAGGCATATGACAAGGTGCCAAGAGAGAAGCTATTCAATATGCTACAGTTAATCAAGCAGCACTTAGTCTGTGTTTGAGTTGTAAGTCAGCAGTTAGAATTGAAGGAAGTACAGGAAGATGGTTTAATGTTAAATCTGGCGTGAGACAAGGATGTACATTATCCACTCTGTTATTCATTATCTGCATGGATCAGATTATGATGGAAAGTGGTATTAAACATGATATCAAAATTGGAGATGTTTATGTCAGCTCTTTGCTTTATGCAGACGATGTTATACTTCTAAATAAATCCGCTGCAAGTCTTCAAGATTCCCCGACTATATTGAATAACTGTTGTAATAGATATGGTATGAAGATCAGCAATAAAAAGAAAAAGACAATGAAAATAGGCAGAAACGTTGAAAATGTCAATTGTGTTGTGAACTGAGAACCTGTGGAACAAGTAAAACATTTCAGCTACTTAGGCACGATTTTTAGTGAAGATGGTAAATTAAATATAGAAATAGACAACAGAATCAGCAAAGCTGGTATGATAGGAAGTCAATTGAATAAATTCATATGGAATAAGAGAGAAATTAGTTGGAACACTAAATTAGCTGTATACAAGACAGTGTTCAAACCAATTTTAACTTATGGATCTGAGAGCTGGGTCAGAAGTAAAACACTTGACCAAAGACCAGAGACCACAGATATGAGAGTCCTGAGAAAGATTAGCGGTATGAACAGATGGCATCAATGGCAATATCATATTAAAAACAATGATATTAGGAAAGAACTTGATATTGTCAGCATCCAGGAATGTGTTAGCAGAGCTAATCTCAGGTGGTATGGTCACTTGAACAGAATGGGCAAGGAAAGATTAGTAAAACAAGTGTTCTCTGCTAATTGAGCTAGTTGGCAGCAAAACGACCCAGAGGAAGACCAAGATACAGATGGATTGATACGGTTCAAAGTGCCTGAGATGAAGAAATATAAAATCTGATAATGTTGGAGTCTTGACAAATAATAGACTGATTTGGAGGAAAATTGTAGATAGGAAGTTAGTGAGGATGTAAATTTTTCATGTAGTACTATCATATCCTGTACACCCCCCCCCCCCCCCGAGGGTACATGGCAGGAATTTGATGATCACAGTGTAGCATCAAACTCAATATTCTTATATCTTTTTAAACTCTGAAAGATCACAGGAGTCATATGGTGCTCAGTTGCTGCATGTAGGAGATGATTTGCCTTCATCTATGCAGGAGTTATTGAAAAGTGATGCTAGGAGGTCAGCTTTTTCTTTGGGTATTATAACAGTGTGCCATCTGGATGGGAAATAGGTGGATGTGCAGATGAACAGAAGTTGTGTCTGATGGCTTTTTTGAGGTACCAGAAGACATGGCTTCTGTTTGGACTAGAGCTTTCTGCTCTTGGTCTTTATGAAGTTAGATTTGGATTTGCTGATAGCTGTTTTACATTTATTGCATTCTTCTGCATAACTTGAGTATGAAGTTTGGGTTCTTGATGCAAGCCATCTGTGGAAACTGCGTTTTTTTTTTTTTTTTTTTTTTTTTCCCCGACTACTTTCATACATCTTCTATTGAATGATAGCTTGCGAAGTAGATGGGAATTTCGGGTGGAATAAGGAATGAATGCCTCCATGATAGTGTGGATGATTTCTCTGACTTGTTCAGTGCAGGCGTCTGCTTCAGGATAGTAGAAGAAGAAATCTTCTACTATACTAACATGGAAATGAAGAGTAGTGGTTCTGGAGGTCATCCCACTTGGTGCCTTTATAGTGCCAAAGGACACAAGGTTAGATGTGGTCAGAGGAGTAGTTTCTGCAGGGGTGGAAACTTGCACAAATTTGTCTCTCACAAGTGTATCTGGAAGGAGAACTAGTTAAAAAAAAGTTCAAGTGTATTGGGAGAGTGGAGGGGATTATCAGTTCAGGTAGGTAGGCAAACGGTTTGCATTTGATCATTGCTTAAAGCAGAAACTTCTGCATCATATCCAACTTGATCAGTAGTATTGGAAAAGGGGAGCCAGTTGGAGTTGTGCACATTCAGGTCACCTAGGCAGATGACTTCACAGGTTGGATAGCTGTATGTGTACCGATATATATGCATTGCTATATATGTATCCACTATTGAACTAAATTAATTTGTGAATTGGGTGAAGGTAATTGAAAATGATGAGAAACTGTGTGTTCTAGAAATGCAATGTGAGTGATTATCAAAAGTGCATAAAAGCAAGCATTGTGGAGAACAAAGAGAGGAATAGAAATAAGTGAAACTGAACTTATAAATGATGAAATTGTGAGTCAGAAGAAAGGTAAACGCAAAAGAAATATGAAAAGAATAGAAAAGTTGCTATTCTTCCCATAAAAAAAGTAAACAATATTTTATTTAAAACCAAACTGATACTTTAGTAAAAATAAAAGCACAAATGACCACCTCGATGTCAAACCTACATAGGATACTTTCTCAAATCTGTTTTTGCAATCATCGTTATTAAGCTGAATAACTCTATTCCATGCTTAGCAGTTTGACATTTATTTGTGCTTTTATTTTTACTGAAGTATCACTTTAGTTTTAAATGAAAAATTATTTACTTTGTGCAACCATTCTGGATGCTTCCCCCCTTATCTTTTGCTGCCATGCCTGAAAGATGTCATTGTGATAGCAAAATATTGGAACTAAAAATAAACTTTATAATAAAGTTTGCATCAGATGGTAAAAAAGAAAGATTTTAATAAGTAAATGATTTTAATTTTAATAAGTAAATGATACAATATCTGGCCATAATACTATTCATTTTGACAGGTACTATAAATCATTCATTTCTGCTAACTGGTTTCTTGATGTTAAACTACTTGCAGTCTAGTTCATTTCCAGTTTCAGAGATGATTCGAGTACAGACAAGATATTGTATCAATTGTTGGGCTATGGTATAATTAGGGTAATTTTGTATTATTTTTTACTAATTATTTTTTACCTCATTCAAACAGGTATAACAGTGAAAGAAGAAAATTTGGGAGATCATTTAATGTCACCTAAACAAAGGTCTGCTTCTCCACTTAGACGCACAAATTCTAGTCCAGATATGAAGATTGGTTTTGGAAGTTTTATAGCACTTGAGCCATTCACACAGCATACTTCGCAGTCAGAAGAGGAAAATCAGAAATCAACATTAGAATGTTTGTCCAGTGACTCCTGTGCATTATCAGAAACTGAAATTGTTTGCAATAATATTGAAATAAATAAATCTGTAGCTTCAAATGAGGAGGAGGAATTGGCTGCTGAACTAGATATTCCTTTAACTACTAACTGTAAGGAAGAGACTGAAAAAGATTTTTCTAAGCATGCTGACATATCACAAGAATTGGTATATGCCATTGAAAAGGGAAGTACAATGAGTCCTACAAGAAAGTCTCCACACAAAGAGGATAGGTATAGCATCATTCCTGAAGAGCCAAAAGCTCCACTGGAAAGGAAGGAGCCCCGAGTGAAACTGAAGTTGGATCTCAATAATTGCAATGTTTCAGAAAACAAATCTAGTCCATCACATCCACAATCTGCCTTGCCTTATGTTTCATTTGGCAAAATACGATCACCTCCTCGCAGCCCTTTTGTTAGAAAAACTGGTAAGTGTCTTTTTTCAGCTACCCTAATTTAATAATGCACTTTAAAAATTAAATTATTCTCTAAACAAACTCTCCTCCTTCATATGATATCTGAGGAATTTTAATTATGATTGCTATTTTATATTTACCAGGCTAGTTAGATGCATGGATAGCATCTCTGCTCTCCAACCAGTAAGTCATGATTTTAAATATATTTCTGTGGTAGATGAATTTTATTATCCTTTTGAGATCATTACCCTACTTATTGGAAGCCTGAAGTGGCTTGAAAAAGTTTCCCGTTTGGACTCTAGAACTTAAGGTTTTCGGATTATGTAAAAATAATAAAATAAAAAGAGCAACATAAAAAAAAATCTTACCTCACCCATGGTACTAATCCACTTTAGATTTACAACCTTTTACAATGCCTTGGTATCTTAAACTGCATGCACTACATATAATAGAAAGAAATGCATACTCACTGTCTTCTATTATATATGTAATACATTTAAGAGGCTGGGCTATTCTTTATTGAAGCTGTCCTTACTGGGAGATCAATTCTCAAAGATTTGGTGTCAAACTTTTTTCCTTTTATGTATGTGTGTGTGTGTGTATATTTTTTTTTTAAATATTGAATGACTAGAAACCGAGAAAAATTAAAACAAAGATTAATAGCACAACTAGTTTCAGCTTGTGTCAGCCTTCTTCAATTGCACATTACAAAAGAAATAACCAGTAAACCTAGAGGAAATAACTGTAAACAACACAGAAAGTTGGTGTATATGTAATCAACGTAGAAACGTTAATGTCTGCGCATTCAAAACTGTTCTCTCATTGGCTTTATTGTTGGGCATATGCATGCGTGTGGCATCTTGCGAATAGCAGTATTTGATCGTAGCACAATGACAGTCCGAAAGGTTGTAACTCAGGTTGTTGCTGAGATGTAGGAGGCTTGAGGATGATTTCTTTTGATTCTATTATCTTTCTTTCTAATTCATCCTGGCAACGGAAAATTTTGTCAGACTTGTCCCATAGGTCTGTATGGCTAAGGTTTCCTTCTTTAGAATCGGCTGACATCAGAACATGACTAGACAAAGCACTGGCTCGTGTTTTCCTGTAACTGACATCTCTCTTATGTTCTTCAATGCGTAACTCGATCGATTTCTCTGTTTGCCCACAGTTGCACCAAGTCTGGTAAACACTGGGATATTTAAGGTTGTGATGTCTGGGTTTCAGACGGCTCACTAAGGAGCGGATTTTTAGAAGAGGAGTAAATAAAGTTCTTATGTTGTATTTCATAAGAACCTTGGCTAATTTGGGTGAGACAGAGCTTATGTATGGTATAGAAATATTACCTTTCACCTGTGAGTTGGTGAATATAATAGGCATTTGTCATTTGTAAACTGAATCTTATTAGAAAATTCGAAGCCCTTAAACGAATACAAAGAAATTCAACTTCTTTGAAACCACACCTCCATCCCAACAAAGTTATTAGCGAATCAAGTTATAATCTTTCCGATGCAGAGAAAAGTGTCCTCAGTAAAGGCCTAAATTTTGTTTTATCTCCCAGATCTGTTCCTAAAGAATTATTACTTACAAAGATCAAAAACGCTACCTCCTTTCTTCCTGCTCAAGAGGCAAACCTACTCTGTATTGAATCCATTTTCATCATCAATAACGCCAAACTTCCCTACAGACAATATTTCTTCATTGGAATGACTGGCTATTAAGAACAACAACAAAAATATAATTATTCTTCTCGCGGATAAAGGCAATGCCACAGTTGTTCTTAACATTGATGAATATCATAACAAGATGATGGAACTGTTACGGAGTGACACTTTTTCGATCCTCGAGAGAGATCCCATCCATGAACTCCACAACTGGACCAACAACCTACTGAAAACTACCTAGAAACATACACCTTTCTCTTCATTTTCTCCATCCGCTTATTCCATAATTATATGGACTTCCTAAAATTCATAAAGAAAATACCCCACTTTGACCTATCGTAGAAGGAATTGATTCTCTAACATATAACCTTTCAAAATATCTGGCTAAATCTCTCAAATGTTTTTCCTGTAAATCATCGTCTTTCATTAAAAACTCTGCAGATTTTGTTTCATGTATAAAAGATATTATTATTAAGGAATGTGAAATAATGGCTAGTTTTGATATAGTCTCCTTATTTACCAATATTCCTACAGACGAAGTTCTTGTACTACTCAAAGATAAATTATCTAAAAAGATCATGGCCTTACTCATTGCATCCAATCAGGATACTTTAAGTTTCAGGACACCATCTATAAACAAAATTTTGGCCTTGCAATGGGTAATCCATTGTCACCTGTACTTGCGAACATCTATTTAGAAGATCTGGAAGCTAAAGCCATCTCTTCTTATCCTTTAAATCCAAGAATTTGGAAAAGATATATTGATGACATTTTCCTAATTTGGAGTCATGGCCGTGAATCTCTCCTGAACTTCCTAGAACATCTAAATAATTAACATCCGAACATAAAATTTACGGCTGAGTTTGAAGCTAATGGTTCTCTTCCTTTTTTATACATCATTACTGGCCTGTTCCTCAGAGAAATTAAAAATCTCGATTTACAGTAAAGCTACCCACACCAACAGATATATCCATGGTCACTCCCATCATTATCCTCCTCAAAAGGTGGGAATCATTTCTACACTAGGACATCGTGCTCGCTCTCTTCTTAATGATGAGATAGAACTTAATAAAGAACTCAAATTTTCTCAGGTCTACTTTTCAACTAAATGGTTATTCACAAAAAACAATTGACAAATTTTTATTAAATCTACCCACTCACTATAATGAAGAGACCAATAGGGTGAAAGGTAATATTTCCATACTATACATAAGCTCTGTCTCACCCAAATTAGCCAAGGTTCTTAGGAAATACAACACAAGAACTTTATTTATTCCTCTTCCCAAAATCCACTCCTTAGTGAGTCGTCCGAAACCCAGACATCACTACCTTAAATAACCCAGTGTTTACCAGATTTGGTTCAACTGTGATATACCATACATTGGGCAAACAGAGAAATCGATCGAGTTACGCATTGAAGAACATAAGGGAGACATCAGTTACAGGAGAACACAAGCCAGTGCTTTGTCTAGTCATGTTCTGATGTCAGCCGATTCTAATGAAGGAAACCTTAGCCATACTTGTCCCATAGGACAGTATTTTCCTATGGGACATTTTCCATTGCCAGAATGAATTAGAAAGAAAGATAATAGAATCAAAAGAAATCATTCTCAAGCCTCCTACATCTCAACAACAACCTGAGTTACAACCTTTCAGACTGTCATTGTGCTGCGATCAAATATTGCCATTCGCGAGATGCTATATGCATGCATATGCCCAACAATGAAGCCAACGAGAGAACAGGTTTGAATGCACAGACTTCAACATTTCTACGTTGATTATATGTACAGTAACTTTCTGTGTTGTTTACAGCTATTTCCTCCAGGTTTTATTGGTTATTTCTTTTGTAATGTGCACCTGAAGAAGGCTGATACAAGCTGAAACTAGTTGTGCTGTTAATCTTTGTTTTCATTTTTCTCAGTTTCTAGTCATTCAGTATTTTTTAAAAAACGTATATCAACCGAGTAAATCAATCTTGCTGCAAACCCGCGCGCGCGTGTGTGAGTGATCCACACACTAAAAGCCACAAAATCTATAGCACATTAGTGCCATGTATGGGCAAAAGGAACAAGAAAAAAAGGAGGATTTGTTCACATTTTGCTTGAACGGCTGAGGATAGTAATCTTTGGAGAAGGCAGAGTGGAGGAGACTGTTCCAAATGACAGAAGTAGATGGAATGAAAGAGGAGGCAGAATCATGTCCTTCTTGATTCGATGTGTTTCAAGAAGGACAGTAAAAGGGTGCTGGTTAGCAGTGGCTCTTGCTTTAATGATTTTGGAGGAGAGTGGAGTAATAATAGTAATTCAATAGAGCACTTTCATGAAAGTATCTGTAGAAGAGGCACAAGGCAGAAACTGAACATCTGTGAGAGAAGGATTGAAGTGGGTATGTGTGAGAGAGGGATCATTAATTACCCAGATTACCCTCTTCTGGATAGAATTGAGTGATCTTAGAGAGGATTTTGGTGCTCCAAATCCACCCAACCATAGAATATTACATGGAAGCAATATTTTATGGCTGGGTGGATTTGGGCTTTGTATAGAGTTAGCAGCTGTGAAGGTGTGAAGTAGTGTCATATGGGAAAAAGTACACCAAGTTTTTTGGCAGCTGCAGAAGTTGTAGTTGAAATGTGGTTTGCCAGGAAAGGTCAAGGATGCAAGTCAATCCAAGTAGAGAAATTTGATTATGTTTTGATATCTCAGTATTATTGAAGGTAACGGGGAGGGATGTGAGTTCCTTCTTGCAAGAGATCAGACAGGACTGAGTTTGGTGGCATTGAAGTTTAGAAGGTTGTCCTTGCCCCACTGAGTTATAGCTAGAAGTTCTGAGTTCAGGTCTTGGTATCTTGATTATTTTAATACCTGAGCACTACAAGGTTTGTCTAATGAAAAGGAAGAATGGAGTGTACTGTCATCAGAAAAGCTCTGGATAGGATTGGAAATCTGAGTGAGCAAGTTATTTATATGCATGAGGAAGAAGAGAGTGGGTGAAAAAACAAAACCCTGGGGTACTCCTGCATTGGTGAGGAAATCTGAGGAGAGTAAACTGTGCACTATGACACTTAGTGAGTGAGTGACCAGTGAGAGTGTTGGCAATAGAGTTGCAGCATGAGGAAGGCAGCCCATAGGATGTCTTTTTGTTAAGTAGGCCCTTTTGCCAAACCTGATCAAATGCATTTGAAATATCTAGGGCAACCATGTCAGTTTCTCCATGGCTTGAGTCCAGAGGTGGGTGGTGAAATCAAAAAGATCAGCTGTAGATTACAAGTGGCAGAATCCATACTGCTGGTTACTGATTAGTTGGTATGACTCTAGGTGGTTCAAGATTTGGGTGTTGATGACTTCTCTATAATTTTAGAGAGAACAAAAGTGAGAGCAATGGACAGTAATTTGTTGGTTGATTTTTATCACATTTCTTTGGGATGAGCTGAATGTAGACTCATGTTGTAGGGTAGATGCCAGTTGAATAGGATAGATTGAAGAGGTGATACAGGATAGGTGTTAGTTCTGGAGCACAATTTTTTAACACAATAGGGGGATACCATTAGGACCAGATGCTTTGTTTGTGTTCAGTTGTTAAGAATTCTTCAGATTTCTTTTGTCAAAAGACTATGGGAAACATGAAGGGATCCGTTCTTTGTGGAGTGGAAAGAACTTTCTCCAGGTCAATGCAGGAATTGGAAGAGAAGATTGGTGCTAGTAAGTTGGCCTTATCTTTTGGTGAGGTGACTACTACAGTACCATATGGATGTAAGAGTGATGGAAACCTCAGTGGGCAGAAGTTGTACCCAATGGTCTTGGCAAGGGACCAGAAGGAGCGACTACCATTTGGGTAGAAGGTGAGTTTGCAGCATTTGGCCCTTGATAAAATTAATAAAATGATCATTAGCCAAGATCAGAAAGTAATGCTTTGATCCTGAGTAATGATTTACCTATGTGGGCATTCATGATGGCTAGATTAAATTTATGTTCAACCATTGGGCAGTGTTAGCATTAAAAATTATTAAACCACCTAGATTGACAATTCCATGATCATGAAAAAAGTAAAAATGTGATATTGCTACTGCTAATGTTGATACTAGCAATAATGCCACTCAGTGTTAGTGATAAGAGTTGTTAAAGATAACTGTTTTCATGAAAATCGATCTGTTTGGGCCTACAGCATCAAAAAAATTTATAAAAAACACTGTAGAAAATGTATCTAAAGAATGTATGAACAAGAAATAGTAGTGCATGGTAACTACACCTCCTCCCCACTGCCACTATACTAGTGCTATGCAGAAAACTAAGTGCTATACATCAATATTTTAGCTAACTTTAAAAATTAAGATATTTGTGAAATTTTTGTTGTGATTCAAGAATATGTTATAGTATATAAGAAATGACTGTGTGTCATGTAACTCACACCTATGTAAACAAAAATTCTGTTTCTTTTTCCTTTCAACATTTTTTAAAAAAATGAGTGCACTGCAATAAAAGATTCACATTCACCTCACTATTGATTTCAATTTCATATGATGAAGATTAGTGTTAACCAAATATTATATATAATAATCTTCTGTTTTAATTCAAGAAGCTTTATAAAAACTAAACAAATTTGATGTCCATTGTATCATCTTTCTTCTTTGAAGAGATAGCTGTGAGCATCCATAAATAGTATAGAAAAAAACATATCTGAACAGCAAAAAATATTTAATAAATTATAATTAATTACACAGATAATTCAGTATAAGTATCTTAAACCATGATTGGTGAATGGGAAAACAATAATGTGAGCACATGGAGAAGTGTATCTTTTCACAATCAATAAGTGCCAGGTAAATATTATACTATTAAGATTTAGATTTGATATGTGTTGTGTGTGTGCACAAGTGAGTGAGTATATTAAAAATTAAAAAAAGGAAGAAAGAAAATTAAGTAATAAAATAATTGATAACAGTTTCCATCATTGATAATGAGGTTTGGAAGAAGTACCACACTTTCTTTGAAAAGACGTTCAAATTTCTGGTGCTTCTATATAGTAATTTAGCTTCATTCCAGAGGATCCCATGACTAGGGTATGTTATTATTTCAATCCTGTCATACTCTTTCATTTGTGCATATGATTTAATATAAATCATATGCACAAATGAAATATAAATATTAAATGACTTAAATACATAACCAATCTAATATACCGTGTTTGCCGGCGTATAAGACGCATCCCCTTTTTTGAACACATATTTTAGGAAAAAAAACTTTATCACCGAATGTTATGATGAATTTACAGTATTTCAATTATAAAGTAATAAGTAGGTCTACTTTCAACAAATACCTAATCTAACTAGGAAAGACTACCCACCTTTTAATCTACTTCTTCGTCAAAACCCAGAAATTCATCTCCAGAGCTAAATGAAGAGACACTTGAAACCTCTTCTAAATCAGACTTTGAGTCCTTATACAACAAATTGTCCTCTGTACCATCCAGTGCATTACTAATTCCACACTTCTTAATTAACCACTGTCTCAGTTTTCAGAGCATCCCATGAAGCTTTGACCCAATGACAAACTTGCGAAATGCTAGGCCTCTTCCTACTTCCTGATAGCGTAACCTCAAAATCTGAAGACTGAATCTAGCTGTTCCATTTCTTTATAAATCTCTTAAATGGTTTATTAATACAGACATCTAAAGGTTGAAGCTAACTAGTTAGGCCTCCTGGAATTACAGATAACTGAGTTTTCAATTCCTTGAGTTTATTTCTAACATCTTCTGTTCTGTGAGAACAAAACTGATCCCATATTAGCAGGGCAGGCTTCTTCAACAGGGCACCTAGACCAAATTTTACTATCCACAACCTCATTCCTCCTCCATCTATTTTGCGTGAACATGTACAAACACTCCTTTAAGCAGTTTTTCTTTGGGTAGCGTCTTCCTTTTAAAAATCAATAGTGACGGCAATTTTGTCCCATCAGCACAGCAGGATAAAACAACCGCGTAGTGAGTTTTTTTGTGCCCCGAAGTTTTAACAGTAACACCTTTTGTACCTTTGGAACTAGAAAAAGATAATAAACTTCCATTCCTAGACATCCTTATTAAGAAACAAACTGACAATAGCATCAACCTGTTAGTATATAGAAAACCGAAAACCTACTAACACTGGACCCTACCTCCATTTCGACTCGTCTCACCACATATCCCAGAAACTCAGCATTATCCATATGCTCAAAAAAAGAGCTATACAGTGTACCACAGACCCTGATGACCTACAAGAAGAATTAATGAAAATATCCAAAGATCTATCCCTAAATGGCTACCCTACAAGAATCATCAACAAGATTCTCTTTAGTGATATACCACAAAGACAACGAGATGAAACCCAATTCATCAGCTCTATAACAATTCCATTTGTTAGTGCCATATCCAGAAAATTAGCTCTTCTTCTAAAACCATATAATATCAGAGTAACCTTCAAACCTATTGAGACCATTCAAAAGTTTATAAGATCACCGAAACATAGCCATCCTTTCTACAAATACTCTGGAGTTTATAGCATACCTTGTTCTTGCAGTATTAATTACATCGGACAGACATCTAGAAATTTTGATACAAGAAAGAAAGAAAACATAGGCTATGTATGGAATAACAGACAGGATATATCAGGCCTTTCTTCACACTTTGCCTCTACCAACCATAATATTGAATGGGATATGAGTCATATGCCCTACACAGAAGACAACTACCATTCTAGAACATTTAAAGAAGTTGCTACAGTCACCCATTAAACAGGTAACTTAAATAAGAATCAAGGCCTAATCTTACCAGATATATATATGGAAAACTCTAATCAGATCATTTAACCAACAAGAAATGAACTTTCATGACAATTACATTAAATAGCTCAACAAATAAAACGTTGCGCTTGCGACACGCGTATTATATCATTGTATCACGCACAGTGATAACTTTATATAATTTTTAGAATTGACAGTTAGTTTCCGAGTTTTTGTTACTTTCTATTGCTTACCAGTGTATTCCTTTGAAAATGCTGACAGATATCAGTCAGTAAAACGCGGATATTAAACTAATATTTACTTGACTAACATAGAGAATTAAGTCTTTAATTTATTAATATTAATAGTCAAGAAAAAGGTCATAATAATTATGTAAGAAAGTTTTAAAAAGAATTAAAGTTGGGCATCTTTTACAGGTAAATTCCATAGGGACACCTATGGAAACTGGGCAAGAGTGTGGTTAGCAGGGTGTTAGAGCTGGGTTCTTTACTTTTAGAGTGGTAAATGAGTGGAATAAGCTGCCAGAGTCTGTTGTGGGTGCTATGACGGTGAGCGAGTTCAAGGCAAGGTATGATAGATACTGTGAGAATGTCGTATAGTTGTGTGGACATGATGTTTAGGGCCTCCCTCGATGAGTCTAAGGACTCCCTGGAGTCGCCCGAAATGATGATGATAATAATAATAAAAAAATATAAAAAAATTGCAGACTCAACTATGTAAACGTTATTGAAGAAAATTTGAAGCAGTTTGAATACAAGAACCAAGCCTTGGAGTTTCGTTGGCAAACTCTGAAGAAGACATTGATTGATTCGATTGATTCAGCTAGGAAGTATATGCTGAAGTTTTCTGCAAGGATAGAAAAATAAGAAAACTATGGTGGACACAAGAAGTTAAAGCAGTCATGGAAAAGAAGAAAGCATACCAAAAGTACCTAGCAAACAAATCGGCAGATACCCTAAAAGAATAAAGAGAAAAATGTAAGAGAGCTAAGCTATGTGTAAAGGTAGCTAAACAGAAGTCTTGGGAAGACTGGTAAAAGTATGGAAAATAAATCAGGAAGGTGGCAAAATATTCTGGAGGCTATTGAAGAAGCTTAGAAATGGAAGAAAGAGTACTGTAAAAGGAATCAAAGATGATAGTGGTTACATGAAAAATTAAGATAAGGATATTCTTTAAAAAGGTAGCTTGAGTAAATGTATTCGACCACAAATGCTTAAGTATGGAGTTATAAAAGTTTTAAAGAAAGAGGATCTGGTCACAAGGTTGAATTCCTTTTTTATAAATGGGTACTATGAGCAGAGCTTTCATAGTACCCATCTATAAAAAAGGGAATAAAGCTGAATGTGAGAATTACATAGGAATTTCTCTACTAAATGTTCCAGATAAGACAAATAGTTGAGAAATCCTGGGAATATAACAAAGATCTGTATTTGTTTTGTAGATCTGGAAAAGTCATACGATAAGGTACTCAGACGCATGGATAGGCTTATGTATTCGTCACACATGTTGAATTGGATTTAAACGGTATTGATGCGAACGCAGATTGATAAGAAAATAACTATTTATTAACTTGAAAGCTAATATTTCACTGGTATTATATCCAGCATCTTCAGAGCACACAAACAAAGTTTGTTGCAAATGCGAGACAACCACAATTCAGTGTAACAGTGGGGCTAGTATAAGTAATTGCAATGTGCAACACAAGACTAAAGTCCTAATACGGTGCCATCTAAGTTAAAAAAAAAAAAAAAAAAAAAAAAAAAAAAACAGTAGCCCAAAGTTTTGAAAAAAATATAGTAGTCCAAATAGCAGTTCCTGAAAGTTTTGAAAAAAAATAAATTAAATTAAAATAAATAAATATTAATTTGGTCTTAGGATGACTGTCTCTCAAATCTTTGGTAGATTTATACAGCCATACTTGTTAAGGTTTGGAGTATGTTTTAAGAGCACACAAACAAAGTTTGTGTACTCTGAAGATGCTGGATATAATACCAGTGAAATATTAGCTTTTAAGTTAATAAATAGTTATTTTCTTATCAATCTGTGTTCGCATCAATATCGTTTAAATCCAATTCAACAAGGTACTCAAAGAAATGCTTTTCAATACACTACAATTATATGAAGTGAATGGAACAGTATACAAAGCAATGTATGGTCTATATTTAAGTTATAAGTCAGCAGTTAGAATTGAAAGAAATACAGGAAAATGGTTTGATGTAAAATCAGGGGGTAAGACAAGGATGCACATTATCTCGATGCTTATTCATTATCTATATGGATCACATTATGAAAAAAGTGGCATTAGGCCTGGTATAATAATTGGAGATATCAAAGGTAAGCTCTTTGCTTTATGCAGATGATATTGTATTCCTAAACACATCCAGTGCAAGTCTCCAGGATTCTCTAACTAAATTGAATAATGGCTGTAACAAATTTGGCATGAAAATCAGCAATAAAAAGACCAAAACTGTGAAAATAGGGAGGTGTGTAGAAAACTTCATCTGCATCCTGAATGGAGATCCTATAAATCAAGTAAAATGTTTCAGCTACTTAGGCACAGTTTTTAGTGAAGATTCAAGTTAAATCTGGAAATTGATAACAGAATAAGCAAAGTTGGTATGGGCGGTAGCCAGCTGAATGAATTTATGAAATAAGAAGGAAATTGGCCAAAACACCAAACTAGCAGTATATAAAAGATAGTGTTCAAACGAGTTTTGAGTTATTATTATTATCATCATCATCATCATCACGGGCGACTCCAGGGAGTCCTTAGACTCATCGAGGGAGGCCCTAAACATATCTAAACAACAGACTCTGGCAGCTTATTCCACTCATTTACCACTCCGAAAGCAAAGAACCCAGCTCTAACACCCTTGCTAACCACACTCTTCCCCAGCTTCCATAGGTATCCCCTAGTTCTCCCACCACCAGTCCTGATCTCAAAAATATCTTCTGAATTAACCCTCTTTAGCAATTTGTCTCAATCATATCTCCCCTTTTCCACCTATCAACTAATTTCTGCAACCCACAAATCTTCAACCTATTCTCATAAGGTTCATTCCATAGACCTGCTATCATCTTGGTCACTCGCCTCTGGATCCTCTCTACCTCCTCCCCATCAAGAAGAAACCTAGGTGAACCAAATCTGGGCACAGTAGTCGAGATGAGGTCTTATCAAGGCTCGGTACAGAGGTACAATAACTTGCTTGTCTCTGCTCGTCAAAGTATTTTTCAACAACCGTAAGTGAGAGTATTAGAGCACAAAAATAGAGGGTGAAAGAATTGATAGTTGTGGTGGGTACGAATGAATAGAAAGGAAATAAATTTTTTATGAGAGAGAACTTGAAAGTATTGTTCAAGGTAGCGAAAGAAAAGAGTGGCAGAGTTAGGATGGTGAGTCTGTTGCCGCGGTATGACAGAGAGGAGTTTAGATGGAGGGCCATAATCGCAAATGACTTTATGCGGAAGTTATGCAGACGGTGTGGTGTGGAATTCGTGGACGTGTGGAATAGGTTTGATGGGAGAAAGCATTTATACAAGATGGATGACCTGCATTTGAATGGATTTGGTGTGCAGGGACTGGAAAAAGTGTTGCTGAATGAAGTGAAAATGGATGTGTCGAACCAGGGAAACTAGACCTACCAATGGGGGGGGGGGGATATGCAGACATCAGTGAGACAGTTGAGCGTAAGAATGTATATAAAGTACCCGAGCCAGTACTAAGGACAAGAAATCGGAATGGGATAGTTAGAATAATGCATCAAGATAGGGGTGGGACAAAGGGACCTCTGCATTTCATGTATACTAATGCCAGGAGTATTAGGAACAAGAAGGAAGAACTTTTGGCCTTGATTGGCTCTTCCTGGCCACAGGTTATTGGCATTAGTGAAACATGGCTGACAGAAGATGATATAGTTAGTGGGATATAATGTGTAAGTTATAGTGTGTTTAGGAGGGACAGAGAGAATAAAATGGGGGGAGGGGGAGTAGTGTTATTGATGATAGCTGATGAACTGCAGCCAAGGAGATTTGAAGTTGTATCTCAGGATAGTGAAAAGAGCTCATTTGAGGGTATTTAGTGTGAGATTGAGACTGGCAGAACAAAATATACAGTTGGGTGTTGCTATAGACCAGGTGATGGAATGGATGGTGGAGATGGTATGCATAAACAAATTGATGAAATGAGTTGAAGGAGGGTAATTATTATGGGGGGATTTCAACTATGGTAACATTGAAAACTTATCATATTGAAGGCAGATAAGGGAAATGCAACAGTGATTTTAAACACCAGTGATTCCGAAGATAACATTAACAGCTTATTGTCGGATACATCACCCTACCATGTCCTAGTCACAGAGCCAACACTAAAGAACCACAATGCCACCAACGATTTAATACGTCACATGGTGAACTGGTCTATAGACTTAAAATGAAGATTGAAATCCATGCATCCACTAACACCAAGACTATATGATGCTCCTAAGTTAGATAAAAATGGAATACCACTACGCCTGATTGTGGATGGAATCAATTCGCCAACTTATCTGTTATCTAAACACCTGGCAGGCCTCCTCAAACCACACATCCATAATTCGGATACTTATATACGAAATTCGCAACATTTTGTTGAGAAACTGAACAACATCACTATCTCCAATACAGATTTACTTGCAAGCCTGGATGTTACATCTCTATTCACTAACATCCCTGTGGAGGAAGTCATCAACATTTTAGGAAGTTTACTCCCAAAAGACATTACTGCACTGTTTCGTCATTGTTTAACATCAAACTTTTTCTTATGGAATAAAACCATATATCAGCAATTGACTGGCCTTGCAGTGGGTAGTCCCCTCTCTCTCCATCTTGTGCTGATCTCTTTATGGAGGATTTTGAAAGTGAAATCTTAACTCAAACAGACCCTTAACCCACAGTATGGTGGAGTTACGTGGACGATATCTTTATCGTTTGGAACCACACAAAAAAGGACCTGTTCAACTTTCTTAACAAAATCAACTCTCTACACCACACAATCAAATTCACCCTAAAACTTGAAAAAGATAACCTATACGAGTATATAACCCATATTTACCTATACGAGTTGCCAACCGGTGTACCACCTTATTATTAAATTACTCTGGATTTATTATAGTCTTTATTAGTCCAAATTTATTATAGTCTAACCAAGTGCAAAATAAACTTCCAACATCTTTCTCTAAATCCAGACTCGTATAGGTAAATATGACCTCTCCATTGCTTTTGCCTTAGTATCACCACTATGAGTCTGCCTCCCACTGACGAGACCTCAATAAAGATCGAAACCAGTCTGGGTAGTGGCCCTTCCCTTAATGCATAGCAGTATACATGTCCACAAGGAAATGTGCTTTGCATTATGGGAGATGGTGAGAGACAAGGAGTGATGAGAGCTTTGGTTCACCTTTGCTGTGAGTTGCCTAGGGATGCACCACCTTACCTCAGTCCTGAAGATATTTTCAGGTGCAAACTTTGTTTGCTTACACTTGGATAAAGGATTAAACCAAATTTATTATAGTCTAACCAAGTGCAAAATAAACTTCCAACATCTTTCTCTAAATCCAGAGTAATTTAATAATAAGGTGGTACACCGGTTGGCAACTCGTATAGGTAAATATGACCTCTCCATTGCTTTTGCCTTAGTATCACCACTCTGGATCTGCCACCCACTGACAAGACCTTAATAAAGGTCAAAACTGGTTGGAAGCTTGGGTGATGAATGGCAATGCTGTAGCCCGTGAAGTTTTAACTGAGGCTTGGCTGTTGCCATCACCCAGGGCCTGAGTAGCGGGTAATGAATGACATTGCTGTAGCCTGTGAAGTTAACTGGGGCATGGATGTTGCTGTTACCCTTCCAGATGAGCAAATGAACGGCTCTGTTTGGTGGTTGGGGAGCCTTCCACAATGTAGAGCCAACCGAGTTTCTGACTTTTGGATCCTGCGGGTTGCTCATTATTGGGTGATCCAGGAGATTTTACGCATTTTTGGAAGAGATATCCCTGCACTTAAACAAAGGGAAACCGGTCTAGGTAGTGGCCCTTCCCTTAATGCATAGCAGTATATATGTCCGCAAGGAGATGTGCTTTGCATTATGGGAGATGCTGTGACAAGGAGTGATGAGAGCTTGGTCCACCTTTGCTGTGAGTTGCTTAGGGATGCACCACCTTACCTCAGTCCTGAAGATATTTTCAAGTGCAAACTTTGTTTGCTTACACTTGGATAAAGGATTAAACCAAATTTATTATAGTATAATACTTACTTAGCCATGACTGACGGCGTGCAAAAAAAAAAAAAAAAAAAAATGCGGTTCCCACTAAATTTTATTATGTTGTTTTTGAATTTCCTGTTAGTCACTTTCTAACACTTGATGGTTTAAGATACTTAAATCTGAAATATCTGTGTAATTAATCGTAATTATTATGGTCTTCCTATTGTGCATATGTGTTTTTCTTTTCTATACTTAAATATTTATTAACATTTCTTTCTAAAAGAAGGGATTAAAAGTTCTATTTGATTTTCTAAAACTTTAAAGGTTTATTTTAATAATAAACTGAAAATTTTAATTTTTGCTCAAAAAATCATGTAAAAGTTAAGGACTTATTATCAAATTGGATCCTTTCAGTGGATGATTCAGGCCATCCAGGTCTGAATCTTATTCAAAATGGAACTTTAGTAAGGGCTTTTAATTGGAAATGAGATAGTTGGCCTTATGTGAAGCGAAGGATTGTTTCCTGTTATTTTTTTTTTACCCCATCAAAGCTGTCAAACGAGCCACAGAACACTCAGGGTAGGATATATTTACCTCAGACATGCACATCAGATTTTTTAGCTCTTTAAAAAATAGTTAGTATTAATTTTTTTTTCACACCCTCCCACCACCACCATTATGAAACTCAGGTTTATCATGCTTGGAAATAGACATAGAGGTCACTTTCAATCTAGAACTAATATTATTATTATTTTGTATTATTAGACAGGCATCTGATCTCTGTGGTGTCCTAGATTCATCATAGGAGGCTCATACTACCCATTATTCACACAAGGCCTATCATACTTCTGCTAGTCCATTCTGCTCATCACTCTACAAGTAAAAACTTTATACCTTGCTAAAGATGACTCCTTGTTCTCTCTCCCGTCAAGTCATATTGAAAGATTTCTTTAGTTCTAATCTATAAAACTATTAATAACTTAAGTTTCTATCATGCCCCTTGTTTTCTGCCTATCAGCTAAAGTTTGTAACTCAAAAATCTTCAGTCTATCCTTATAGGTATAAAAGATTTATGGTTTATTGGTTTCACAAGCATTCACTATTTTAGTCACTCACCTTTGAAGCATCCACCACTTACACATCCCTAAAACCTAGGAAACCAAACCTGTGCACAATAGTCCACATGTTGTCATATCAAATCTCTATAAAGAGGCATAATACTTCCTTATTCTTGCTTGTCAGTATAATTTTTTTCTTAATATCCAAATGAATTTTATGATGCTTCCCACTTGGTACTTTTGTAGTATCAAAAGGACACACTGTTGGAAGTGATTAGGAGAAGGCATTGTGTGGAAGGGAAAACTCACAAGTCTGAGTTACCAAGAGGAGTGTTGACTTCTGTGGTATACCCATAAGGAGAAAGAAAGGATCAGGGATATTGTGACAGTAGAGAGGATTATCAGATATTTGGTTGGTAAATGCATGACTTGTCAGATCATCTTATGGCAAGTACTTTCCAGTTTATTTAACCTTGGGTAGTAGAATTGGAACTGGGAAGCCAGCTGGAATTGTGAACACTTGTGAAGATGACTTCACTTTTTGAGTAGTTAGATTGTGAAAATTGTAAATATTTAAAGAAAATAAGGAAGTTCACCAGCCTTGCAAGGAAGAAAAGTTTCCAGCAACTTTCGGAATACAAGGTGATCCACAACTTGAACAGATTATAGACTTTGAGATAATAGAACTAAAATTCTAAATAAAGAGTTTAATAATGATGTTGCTCCAGAAAAAATCCCATGCGCACAAATAATATTAAACATCAAAGACATCAAAAAACAATCACCAGTTGAAGTAGATGTCATTATGCTAGAAGTAAAAGCTCTAAAAGAGAAAATGTGTCCTAAAAAATTTAAACCTGAACCAAAACACAGTGATAGTGAAAGCAGACAAGGGCAAGGCTACAGTGATCATAAACACAGGTGACTGCAATAATAATAAATTGAAAGCATTGTTATCTGTTACATCACCTTAATTGCCTAGTTAAAGAATGCTACAGTATCAATTAAAAACAAAATTTTAAGTCTGCTTTATAACATTACAAGTTGGCCAAAACTGAAACTGTCTCCAAACTAAAAAGTTTTTATTTGCATACACCAAGACTATACATTCTACCTAAGATCCACTAACCAGGAGTCCTGTTATGCTCCATTGTGGATGCTATAAATTCTCCCACCTATAAATGGGCTAAACACTTGGCATCAGCACTCAACAAACACATTGGCAATACTTCGTCTTACATAAAATACTCCATGCACTCTAAAGCTACCATAGAGAACTTCAGTTAGAGAACAATCGCTTAGTGAGCTCCAATGTGTCATCCCTTTTTACAAATGTTCCAGTAGACAATACACTAGTTCTCCTTTCCAAAACATATCCTCTTGACATTCACGAACTCTTTAAGCACTGTCTTAAATGGAGTATTTTAGCCAGAACAATCAGCAGTGGATTCCAAACTTTCACTTCCCCCCCCCCCCATTGCTGACTTATACTAGAATTGTTTGAAAAAGTTGGCACTTAATTCCTCCCCTTTAGCCCAAAGTGTGTTGAGGTATATAGAGGATGTCTTTACCATATGGCTAACAGGTTCTCTAACTTTTTACATTTTCTCAACAATATCCATACTTGAATTAGTTTCATTGTGGAAGAGTAAAATGAAGGGCCACTGATGGGTCCCCTCATGTTCAGTTTAAGCCCACACATACATGCACACAAGTAGATACATGCCACTTCACACCACCATCCTGCCCAGAAACTTTATTTTCAAAACTTTAGCCTCCAAAACTATAAATTCACACGTATGCCACAGTAATTAACTTTTTAATAATTATTATTATTATTATCTCAGGCAACTCCAAGGAGTCGACAGACTCATCGAGGGAGGCCCTAACATCATGTCAAGAGCAACTATTCGACATTCACACAGTATCTATCATACCTCGCCTTGAACTCATTCACGGTCATAGCACCCACAACAGACTTTGGCAGCTTATTCCACTCATTCACCACTCTCCAAGTAAAAAACCTAGTTCTAACACCCCTGCTAACCACACTCTTGCCCAACTTCCATGTATGGCCCCTAGTCCTCCCACCACCAATCCTATTCTCAGAAATATCTTCTGGAATAATCCTATAGAAATCATTCAGTAATTTGAATGTCTCAATCATATCACCCCTTTTCTGCCTATCAACCAATTTTTGCAACCCACAAATCTTCAACCTGTTCTCATAAGGTTCATTCCACAGACCTGCTATCATCAGGAATTACATTCAAAAAAACACATTAGTGCACATGCTTACATTGGAATCCCTCTATGTGTACAATAATGTTTAAGGACTAAATACTATTGGGCTGTAATTAAATTAAAACTGATAAATTATTTTATACAGTATACATAGAGAGATTCCAATGTAGGCATGCACACTAATGTTTTTTGAATGTAATTCCTATTGTTGTTTATAACTGTACTGATGATGTCTGATTATACTTAAGACGAAATATTTACATATTATTAAAAAGTTAATCACTGTGGCATACATGTGAATTTATAGTTATGAATACTCCACAGGTTTCTCTATATAAGAAAATCTAGCCTCCAGGACAGAACAGATTTCATTGATATACTTCAAAACAGATTTCAAAGATATACTTGGGTTCCCCCCCTCCCTCCCGAAACAAAACAGAATCAGAAGTATACAAATCTCTAACTGAAAGAAATTAAGGATTTCCAGGACCCTCTCATTCCCAGGTGTCTATAGCATCCCCTTCCAGTATAATATTCAGTATTTTGGACAGATGATGAACTACCTTTGTCACAAAAAAAAAAAAAAAAAAAAAACAAACATAAAAATACATCTGGGATGGACAACCAAAATGTGGACTATCTCAGTATGCCTTAGAGAAAACCACTTCATCAAATAAAAGAAAGCCAGGCTACTTCAGAAATCCTGGTTTAAATCTGAGAGACTGTTCCTGGAAACAGCACATATGCTATAGAAACTGGTTAACTGTAACAGAACCAGTACAATCTCACAGATTTTGGTACACTGTCCTGTTTACATGTCAGCATTAACAACAGAAATCACCATAAAGAGCATCACTGTCCTCCATGTATGTGACTGTCCTTGTTATTCAGGTCATTTCGTTGTGTCTTCTGAGTGCATATTGTTAAATTGCCTCTTATAATGCTAGCTTGAGTTAGCAAAGCATCAACTTGTAGATAATTAATTTTAGCTAGTAAATTATTTATTTGTATTCCAGTGTCTATGTAGTTTTCTGTTCCACAAACTTCAGCATGAAGCATTGTAAAAATTCAGTTTTAGGGTTAAGAATTTGAAGAGGTCATAGTGATTTTCTGAATTTGGAAAGCAGTGAATACAGTAAGTGAACATTACTGAATTGGGCAAAGATTTCTTCAAGTAGAGAAGGTCAAAAAGGTGTCATGCATGGTGTTATTTGAAATTCAAGGAGGTCTGTGTGTGAAATAACTATAATTTGGGATTTGGGTTTCTATAGGGTGTCCCAAAATTCACGCAAGATTTAAATTTAGCGCCATTTGTGCGGTAAAGTGTTGCCAAAGAGAAAAAAAAGACAGTGTGACAGCTGACAGTTCGCAATTTTCATACAAAATACAGTCGGAATAGTGATTTAACTTCATCAACTGTGAAAAGATTAATTAAAAATTCAAGGAAACTGGATCAATTAGTGATCTTATACACTCTGGCCGTCGTTCAACAGAAAACATCGAAGCAGTTCGTGAGAGTGTTGCTGAGAGTCCAGGAACATCAATTCGGCACCATGGTCTTGAATTGGGCATTTCGAGAAGCTCTCTACAGCGTATTCTCACAAAAGATTTGCATCTTTATGCTTACAAAGTTCAATTTACTCAAGAACTGAAGCTTACTGACCACACACAGTGAAGAGAGTTCATTGAATGGATTATGGAACAACAACAAGTGAATGCTTATTTTTTGAACAAAATCATCTTCAGCGATGAGGCACATTTTCATCTTGATGGCTTTGTTAATCGACAAAATTGTCGCATTTGGGGTTCAGAAAATCCACGAGTGATTGTTGAGAAACAAATGCATTCACAACATGTCACTGTTTGGCGCGGATTTTGGGCTGGAGGCATCATCGGTCCATTCTTCTTCGAAAATGCGGCTGGTAAGGCAATAACAGTTAATGGTGCTCGCTATCGCGACATGATAATCCAGTTTTTTGTGCCTAAGTTGCAAGATATGGATGTGGACGACATGTGGTTTCAACAAGACGGTGCCACATGCCATACAGCCCGAGAAACAATTCAATTACTGCACGAGTCATTTCCTGGTCGTGTAATTTTCCGTTTTGGTGATCAGAATTGGCCGCCCAGATCATGTGACTTAACGCCATTGGACTTTTTTCTTTGGGGTTTTTTTGAAGTCTAAGGTTTATGCCAACAAGCCCATGACCACCCACACCTTGAAGGAGGAAATTGAGTGCTGTATCAACGAAATGCAGCCACATTTATGCAAAACGGTCATGGAAAATTTCGACAAAAGAGTGCGTATGTGCCAGCAAAGCCATGGAGGCCATTTACCCGATATGCTATTCCATGCATAACCCTATACTGTATACTTTATGAATCAATAAGAAATTACAATTTTAATTAAAAACCTGTGTTTTCTATCAAAATTACTTCTTGCGTGAATTTTGAGACACCCTGTATAAAAAAAAATAGTGGGTCTAGTCTAGATCAGTATTTCTCAACCGCTGGGCCGCAGTCTGATACCGGGTCGTGAGAGGTTCTCCTGGAATTTGTCATTTTAGTTTTCTAAGCATTTTTAATGAAGAAATATTTTATAGTGGAAATATTCTGTGGAGATAATATTCGTGAATGTTTCGAAAAGCTTAGACCCAGAATGCTTAAATAACACACCCATGTTCCAGAATGAATGAATGGCATATATCTGCCCTTTATTGTTTTGGAGGAAAACCGTGTATTTTTAAACATGGAAGTATTCATGAATGATTGGGAATTTTCAGACATCAAAATCATTCAGCATTCGGGAAAGGGAATACCACTGTTTATGACCGGTCATAAAAATTGCCTGCAAGCCAGTTACAACAATGGGTGGCATATCCTCTGTTCTCAAAACTGAATGAAATAACATCTGTGTTGCAAATGTCAGTGACCAATCAACAAGGAAGTCTAAAGAAAATTTTTGCACTGAAATTGAAGATCAAGACAGTCTGTATCCCGTTCTCAAATCTGGTAATACTGAATGCTGTTTCTTCGCAAGTTCGCATTGCAGTGTATAAGCACTTGTTTTAATTTAAATTTTAATATGATTAAGAGACGAGGGACTTTGTTTAATTTTGGTGTTAAGAATTCTCTTATTGAAGGTGTTTTTGAGGCAACAAATAGTGATTCATCCACCTGAAGCCTACAGAGTGATCTCCAGGATGTACAAAAAGAGGGGAAAACTACCAGCACACGCAAGAAAAAGTCTGTATTCACTTCATTCACATGGACAGCTATTTAAAATTTGGTTTCATTCAATACCCTCACACTGACAAATTGCCATGACCTCAATGTGTCATTTGTGTTGCTATTCTAGGAAATGAAGCTATGAAGCCATCGCAACTTACCCGACATCTCAACACAAAACATTCCAATCAGGTCAACAAACCCATTGAATTCTTTATGCGTAAAAGAGATGCACTAAGAAAAGAAAATTATTTCCGAAACTTCAACCACTGACACTTCACTTCTGACAGCATCCTATAATATCATTACAGATAGCTAAATGTAAAAAAATCGCATTCCATTGGCGAAGAACTCATTAAGCCTTCTTTGATTGCTGCTTGTAATGAAGTGTTAGGCCAGTCTACGGCAAGTAAAATGAAAGACATCCCATTGTCAAATGATACGGTTGAAAGGCAGATATCTGATATGACAAAAGATATGGAAACACAACTCATTGAAAAAAAAATTAAAAAATCAAAATTGTTTCCATTACAACTGGACAAATCTACAGATATTCAGAACAACAGTATTTTACTTACATAAGTACAATGTATTGACCATAATGAAAGTGACATGAAGGAAGACATTTTAAGTGTTTCTGAATTACCTATGCACACTACCAGCAGTGAAATTTTCAAAGTTTTAAATGGTTTCATTTTAGAAGAGAGGTCTTGAATGGAAAAATTGCATTGGAGTTTTTACTGACGGTGCTGCCCGTCTTACAGGTAGAAATTCAGGTTTAGTCACTAAATTAAGGATATGGCAGACAATAACTTATTGTCAATGCATTGCTGCCTTCATAGGCAAAACCTGGCCTCCAAAAAAATAGCACCTGAACTTAACGAATTCCCATCTCAGTCTGTTAAAATTATTAATTATATAAAAACAGTGCTTTAAATCAAGACTGTTAAAAGCATTGTGTGATAAAATGGACTCTGATCATCAAAATCTCCGTTTCCATTCAGAAGTTCACTGGCTGTCCCACAGTAAAGTTCTCAAGAAGTTATATGAACTCTGAAAGGAAGTTGAGCTGTTTCTAATATATAAGAAAAGTGACCTGTCTCATTATTTCTAGGATAAAAAATGGGTAGTTATGCTGGCATATCTTAGTGACATATTTTCTTACATAAACAAGTTGAATTTAAAACTTCAAGGTCCAGATACAACAATGTTTAATGCTTGGAACAAGATCAAATCATTCAAAAAGAAACTCAAACTCTGGCTTAATATGATTGTAGAAAGAAATAATGAAATGTTTCAGTCATAATCAGATTATATTACAGAAACAGATGATTTCTATTCACAGAATTCAGTTTCAGATATTGCAGCCCACTTGAAGATGTTGTTGTCTTCTGAAAAGTATTATCTCGAACAAGAGGATTCCCGCAGGCAAAATATGTGGGTTGTGAACCCCTTTGTTGTGAACACAAAGAGAAAGCCCTTTCCCATGAAGAAACCCTTCATCTTATTGAATTATCATCGGACAAAGGACTGGAAAGTACTTTTAATTCTATGAGTAATTCAAAATTCTGCATAAGAATGAAATTTAATTCTATAAGTAATTTGAAATTCTGGATAAGAATGAAAAATGAATATCCAAATTTACATGAAATATCACTGAGATTTCTTCTTTGTTTTTCCAACACATATCTTTGTGAAACTGCATTTTTTGCCATGACTGTGCTTAAAACAAAAAAGAGAAATCGCCTGCAACTTTCTGACTGTCTCTGTTTGGCTATCACTTCAATTCATCCCAGAATTAATAACCGAACATACAGAAAACAGCAACAAAAGTCTCACTAGCTTAATTAAAACCTTCAAAAACTCAGTTGTAATAAAAAAAAACTAAGTTTAACTTTTTCAATAACTTATAATTGCTGTGTTAAAGTGTTGCATTTTTAAATTCAAAATATTAATTTGTGTTGGAACTACATGCATCTACAGCCATAGAATATACCGGGAGGCATAGGGCCAGTCACCTTTATCCTCGGAACAGGTATGACTTAGAAGAGCTTAAGATAGCTCTGTAACAGGCCAGTAGACTTAACATGTAGAAGGGAGAAGAAGAGAGTAGCATATATAAATATTTGTCGTGTGTATGTGATAATAAGTGTTTCGCCGACAAGTTGACATCCTTCTGCTGCTTCCCCTGTTCATCTGACTTCTATGGTGATTTACAATACATAAATATTTTTCTCTTTACGATTTTTTTTTTTTTTTCAAACCAATATCATTAAAATCAATTTTACTCTGAATAATATAAATGTTTGGTGATGAGAATGGGATATGTCAATGAAAATCAGCACAAATTACTTTAATGATGTTTGCCTGAGAAAACTATAATATGCTACAAGATTTCATTATTCTAGTTATTGATAATTTTAAATGCAATTTTATATTTGTCAACATGCCACACCGTATACATAAGTGCATTGATACTCTTCATGGTTTTGCCATAATTAATTATTAATACTTATGTTAGTTTAATGTATGGACTTTAAAAAAAAAAATTAGAATGGTATTTACGAGTAAATTTGTTAGTACTGGATCCTCGTCTTGTGAAAAATGAATTTACCGGGCCGCGTTCTCATGAAGGTTGAGAGCCACTGGTCTAGATGTCCATAACTGAGGGATGTCATTTATATGGCACTTGACATAGATATTGATAAAATGGATGACAGCATTTTGTTGGTTTTTTAGAATGTGTAATGTATTTTGTTTGATTTGAAGTTAAATTTTAAGGGATAATTTTTTTTTTTATTATTGCAGTGAGGACACTATTATTGTTTGTACATTTTATGGTTTGATTTGGGAATAGCTGAGAACGCAGTGAGAGTGACCAGTTTCTTTTCCACATCATGGCCTCAACAAGCCTCCCACATAATCAGTATTAATACTCTTCTCTCTACATATCCTGGCAGTGTGTTGCAGCAGGATTACTTGCAGCTGATCATGAAACCTCCTTACTATTGTCAGGTTCTGATCCATTGTACTATCTGGCCTTCTGCAAAACTGTTTTACAGTTGCACTTTCAAAATGGAGGAGGAAGTTTGGGAGTATGTAGATGTGTTTGGTGTACCCTGGAATGGAAAAGAGGGAAAGTTAAAAGCCAGAATCCTGCTCTGGAATAAATATGTCATTTGACCACTTCAGACCTGAAATAGGCAAGACAGGGTTGTGGTGTTTTACTAGATAGCGATAGTGACAGTCATCTGTCACTTAGTGGGGCTAGGTAACAATTGGGCACGTCAGCTTCACAACTAAATGTAAGATTTTGAAATTTGGAATCTGTACATTAGAGGCTTCATACTCTTATTGGTGCCATATTGGGCATAGTGGAAGAAGTCATGGATATTAAGAGAATGTTAGATAGAAATTTGAAGTTCGGGAGACATTTCAAAGGTTACAAAAAAAATACTGAGGAGGAAGCTGACTAGCAGAGATAAGAGCAGTAGTTCCATTGTTATAAAGCCTTGATCAGACCATATCTAGTTATATTCATTTTGAGGATGGAGTCATGGTATATAATCTGCAGAGTCTGATAGAATGAAGACAAAGGGACAAAGATGATTGAGACATTTAAACTATTTGAAGGGCATTTTCTAGATTAACACTGAAGAGATTTTTCATATGAGTGAATAGAAGCCATTCCTGGATGTTGCAACCAAAGTAGTGAGAAGGGTAAGAAATGCGTTTGTTCGTTTTTATTTTATTTTATTTTTATTTTTATTTATTTTTTTATTGCATGAAGACTGGTAGGAAAATGAAATGCTTAGACAACACTCAAACAGATCTCCTATGATGAGTCGTGACTTAGAGGTGGGGGACTGGAATAATGAAATGAATTTATGTTCATTAAGCATGTCATTTTTCTTTCTTTTTTTGTTAGGCAGTAATTCACCTCCTCCTGTAGGATCACACCACCACAGGGATAGAGGATATACAATATCTGTCATGAGTCCTACACATGGTAGACCAACTGATTCTTCTCCCAATAGGAAATCCTCTAATAGAGATATATACAGAAGTGGTATGAGTCCAAGGTAAGTACTGTTTGATTGTTCATGTATTACATTATTAATGTTTAGTAATAAAAATTTAGTATATCCTAGTGAAAAATGTTCCACATATTTGAATCCTTTCTTTTAGTGTTACACAGTGATCAGCATTCATTTTAGAAATTATGGACTTTACAACCGTATTATAAATAACTATTTTAATTTCCCGACATTTCAGTCTTCATATTAAGGTCATCATCTGGAGTATATACAAATATACAAGGACAAGCTGAGTTAGATTTCACACAGTATGTGAAATCTAACTAGACAATGATTTGATCAATGGTTATTCTACTGGCATGACCTCTAGTGAAAATATATTAAAAAATAAAAATAAAATACAAATAAAATTAATTAATTATTTAGAAACTACATCAAAGCTAAATTCTATTTAAAATAACATAAGAGAAACATTCTTTCATATAGATAGTTTTCTTACAGTAACAATGATGTCCTATTTTTAACATTACAATTGTTAAATTACATTTAAGATTCTGGATTATCTACAGCAGGAGTCAGCAACCGGCAGGCTGCATGCGGCCCAAATGTGCAATTTTGGTGGCCCATAAAAGATTGACCATACTTACATGGCATGTGGCCCGTAAAATTTTATCATCAAGAAAAGACGTTATGGACATTTCAAGAGGACGTTACCTACTTAACCATCTAGTCAAGTGCTAGATGGTTAAGTAGAGGTTCTGTGCTAAAAATATTTTTTAATTTAGCTGAAGAAATAGATTCATGACGGAACACGAAAATACTGTCCCACAACTATCGGATAAAAGATGGATTGTCTCTTGCATTTATGGTAGACATTACAACTACCTTAATGAACTTTATTTGAACCTGGAGGGCGAAGGTAAATTACTATCAGAACTGTTTACTTCAAAAAGCGTTTGAAAGCAAACTGTGTCTTGAAAGTTTATTTTTCACTTGGTTAGAATATAATAAATTTAGTTTAATCCTTTATCCAAGTGTGAGCAAACAAAGTTTGTGCCGGAAAGTATCTTCAGGACTGGGGTAAGGTGGTGCAACACCAGGGTGACTCCTTGCAAAGGTGGAGCAAGATACCAACACTCCTACTCAGTATCTCCCATAATGCAAAACACATCTCCTTGCGGATATGTCTAATGTTATGCATTAAGGGAAGGGCCACTACCCAGACTAGTTTCGACCTTTATTGAGATCTCTTCAGTGGTAGCCAGGCCCAAGTGGAGATACCAGCCAGAAGCATTAGTAAGGTCATCTCTACCTATAGGAGTTGCCAAATGGTGTGCCACCTTTTTAATAAATTACTCTGGATTTAGAGAAAGATGTTGAAAGTTTATATTTCACTTGGTTAGAATATAATAAATTTAGTTTACTCCTTTATCCAAGTGTGAGCAAACAAAGTTTGCACCTGAAAGTATCCTCAAGACTGGGGTAAGGTGGTGCAACATCAGAGCGACTCCTTGCAAAGGTGGAGCAAGCTACCAACAGTCCTATCTGTTGGTAGCTTGCTCCACATTGTTTGCTCACACTTGGATAAAGGATTAAACTAAATTTATTATATTCTAACCAAGTGAAAAATAAACTTTCAACATCTTTCTCTAAATCCAGAGTAATTTATTAAAAAGGTGGCACACCATTTGGCAACTCCTATAGGTAGAGAGATGACCTTGCTAATGCTTCTAGCTGGTATCTCCACTTGGGCCTGGCTCCCACTGAATTTCTGGTTTTACCCCTTACGGGGGGGGTGGGTTCAAGTTGTATGCACTAACGTTGCAACTAGAGAAAAATTACTGACAGGAGTCGAGTGCCAGGGAAAAGTTTTTCCAAAAGAGTAAGAATACATCGCTTCCCACTAGAATATCTCGAAGAAGACACTGACATCATAACTAAAGTCTTCTCGAAATGGGGAGCCGTGCGTGATATAAAAATTGGCACGGACGCTGACTTCCCTCAATGGAAGGCAGGTGAGGTCACCTTTTCCATCATGATGAAGCAGAAATTCCGAATTTCGTCAAGATAGGATTGGCCAGGGTAATGGTCAGCTACCCTGGCGTAAAGCGACAGTGTTTTAAGTGCGGTGCCCTCACGCATCTCGGGGCTCAGTGCCCGAAAATGAAATGTAGGAACTGCCTAACAGCGGGCCATACATTGGAGAATTGCCAGTCGGCCTGCTTAAAATGTGGAAACACAGACCATAAAGTGGACACCTGTCCAAGTAGAAACCATGCAGAAAGAGTGGGAGGTACTATTACGCCCAACACTGCAACACCGGAAAACGATAGCAGTGGCATGGAGCAGAACGACTTCCCAACCCTGAAGGCTGCACATGAAAGGGCAGCAACAAAGAATCACACTGCCACATTGCAAAATGGAGTAACAGAGAAACCGACAGACAAAACGGTAGAAGCAGCTAGGAAAGACGCAAAGCATGAGGAGCCAGCCAACGACCGAACCACCGCCACAGAAAATAAACAGAAACACCAGCAGGAAGATCCTATCATGGTAGTTGAAGAAACAACAGAAGAAGAAACAGTAGAAATGGAAATTCATAGCGAAGAAAATACACAAAAAAGGCCAGGCAGCCCTGAAGAACGGAATGTGGAAAAAACCAAAACCAGGGAGTCCAGGCATAGCTGAACCTGGAAAGGTATCAGCAGAACCCACAAAGTACCCTTATGCAAAAGCCAATGCACCGATACTGCATCTGCTAAAAGACTTCCCCAAGGATGCGAAGGGTTTACAAAATGGAATAGAAACATTCGGGAATATATGCTTATTCTCACAGGAAAAAATGGGCCTAAAGTGGTAAGCGCAGAGGGAGTGATATGTTTGTCGAAGACATAGACGAAATCACTCCAGAACAAATCGAAGAATTTATTGATGCAAAGGATGACGTGGGAACCGCATTGTACAGAGGCCTAGGAATGCTAAACTACTCCCGCAGAGAAAAGTTAGCAGATCACATCCTCAAAACCCACAACAACAGAAAGCAGGAGGATGTAAGCCTTGCTTAACAGGCGGATAAGTCAGTAGATTCATCGTATTGAGCTGCCAGACTCAAGAAAAAAAAAACTTTTTTTTTTTTTTTTTTTTTTCTCTTTCCCTTTCAGATTAGAATTTTTGCTATGAAAAGGTATTTGTCTATTCCACAGGAGGGGGTACCCTGAGAACCTGGGCTGCGAAGGCCTACATCGAGGCAGTGCAGCTCCTTGTGGGCTGCATCACCCAGGCCAGGCTCTTCCCCCTGCTCTTCTGATCATTCAGTTTGAAATTCCGAAATTCACCTAGTTTATTTCTTTGATTCTGTCTTATAAATTGTTATTTGTACGTTTTAATGTTATTTATCAGTTCCTTTTTCATGTGTTGCTTCTTTCATTTGTTTTTCCCCACTTTCCTCGGGCAGTCATCTGAAGAGGTGACTGACCGAGGAAACCTGAAAAGAACGGATGGAGGGAGATAATGTCGGAGATCTGCTTGGTGCTGGCATTTAAGTCAGGCCAAGTAGATCGCCTGAGGCCTCTTTTAACTATCTACTACTATCCACTCTATCTTTCTCCTCCTCTCTCACTATCAAGCTGACTCTCAGCACAACTTTTTTTGACTCTAAAGAGGCCAATGATGAAGAGATATGAACTCCCATTCTACCTCAATAAAGGTCGAAACTAGTCTGGGTAGTGGCCCTTCCCTTAATGCATAACATTAGACATATCCGCAAGGATATGTCTAATGTTATGCATTAAGGGTGATACTGAGATAGGAGTGATAGTAGCTTGCTCCACCTTTGCAAGGAGTCGCCCTGGTGTTGCACCACCTTACCCCAGTCCTAAGATATTTTCAGGTGCAAACTTTGTTTGCTCACACTTGGATAAAGGATTAAACTAAATTTATTATGCAAACTGTGTCTGTTGAAGAAATATGTGATGGAAGAAAATCTACATGATTATATATATTGCAGATCGGCATCTACAGTTCGATGGCAAACACAAAAGGAAACTTTTGTTGGTATTATTGAAGATTTACGAAACGGAATTTTCAATAAGATTTGTGGATATTGAACCCTTTTAATGTCGACATTGATGACCTACCAAACCGACTACAGATGGAAGTTTCGGAATTGCAACACAATGAAATTCCCAGATGAGTCTTTGACTCCATGAGGTCTTGGGGTAATAATAATAATAAAATATTAAAGAACGCATTTTCATTAGAAAATATCCAAAAAATTTATCGATGCTTACCAAAAGAAATTTCAAGGATTAATCAGTTTCGTAAAGCAGATGATAGTCGCATTTGGAAGCACATACATTTGCGAACAAGCATTTTCTGCCATGAGTTTCAGAAAAAATAAATTTTCTTCTCGACTAACTGATGAATATTTGCATGCTTCGATCCGAATTTACATCTCAGGTTATAAAATGGATCTAGATAATTTGGCTAAGGGAAAACAATCACAAAAGTCACATTAAGCATGGAGACATATATATTGTGATGATAAAACTATAAACTATATTACTTTGTTTTTAGGTGATAATAATTTTTCATTGAGTTTCATTTTCATGTTTGTTTTATATCTCATACTTGAAATATTTCTGTTTTTTTTTTTAATATTGATATAATAAAAATTGATATCTTGAGTATTTTTTTCACTCACTATTTTCTATTAATTAAACACTTGTGGCCCAATTATTAAAAATAAAAGTTGAATGTGGCCCGCGGGTCTGAAAAGGTTGCTGACCCCTGATCTACAGTCCTGTTTATGGTTAACTCTTAGGGAGAAAGGTTCCGTGGTAGAATATGTGCCTTCCATATGCTTGGGATTTTTAGACCATCATTATTGTTCAGATTGGGGTAGTTGATAAGAATCTCAGGCCTCCTTAAATTTACATTCATACCATGTTTTGGTGTGATGTGATGTAAACAACTTGTGTTTTTCCAGTCAATCTATGTAAAGTGTTCAGAGCATGATCAGAAAGGCCAGCTTCACCATAGTTATTATATTTAATGAATTGTTTATGTTCCTTTTGTCTGATAGGAATTGTGCATCCTGTTTCCCCTATATAGTGTAGATTACAGGTGCAATAAATACGATCTACTCCAAGGTGGGCCAGCGGAGGGAGTGGGTCTTTGGATGAGTTGAGTAAGCTTTTTAATTTTGCAGGAGGTTTAAAGATGACTTTGAGGTTGTATTTCTGTAGTATTCTGTTTATTTCCCTTTAATGTAAGGAATGGTTATAGTTTTATCGTAGTCTGGTTTATTTTTGTTTTTTATTGAGGTCTTGTAGAGAATTTTGTTAATAGTGTTTTGGCTGTAACCATTTTTTATAAAAGTATTGCTGATAATAACTTTAAATTCGTCTTTCAGTACTTGTTCATTGGAGCAAATCTTCAAAGCCCTGTTTTTTAGAGTATTAATGACACTTAGTTTTAGTGTTGGGTGGTGGTAGGAGTTTGTGTACATATTGGCCAGTATGTGTCGATCTCTGATAAACAGTGAAGTAAAGACTGCCAGAGGGAAGACATTTGACAAGTGTATCTAGTCACACGTCTAGATACACTTGTCATCTAGAAACGGAAGTGTGTTCTGTTTTTCAATCTCAATTGTGAACTGTATGTTTGTGTTGTTTGTTTAGGTGGCTAAGGAAAGTGTCTAGCAGTCATGGGGCCAGATCGCGAAAACATCGGCAATGTATCTAAGTCAGACTTTGGGTTTTAAAGGTGAGGAATCTAGAGCATGTTGCTCAAAATGTTCCATATAAAAGTTAGCAATGGGGGCGGGATAATGGCAAGCCCATGTCTGTGCCTTCTTTTTGTAGGTAGAAAGCTTTTTGCCACACAAAATAACCAGAACGTAATACATGCGCAAAGAGCTTCGTGATATCTGGAGGGAATTTTTTCTTCAAAAGAAGGATTGTGTCATTGATTGGGACATTCATAAAGAGAACAGAGACGTCAAAACTGACTAATAAATCATCTTTTTCTAATGTAATGTCTTTGATTATATTTATGAAGTGTTGTGTGTTTCTGATATAGGAGGGGGAAATGACCTACCAAGTCCTTGAGTGTTGCTGCTGATTTCTTGGCTAGGTGATAATTTGGGTTGTCTATACCTTCGACTATCTGCCGGAGTGGTGTATTTTGTTTGTGTATCTTTGGTAGACCGTCTCGGGGAACGAGCATAGTGCAGAAATAATTTTTTAACTGTAACTTCAGGCCATGTAGTAATTGATTTAAGTAGTTTGTTTTCTTTTTTATTCTATTGGTTGGGTTGTAGTTAACTCCAGATGATGACCTTAATATGAAGGTCAAAACGTCGGGAAATTAGTTATTTATTACGCGGTTGTAAAGTCCATAATTTCTAAAATGAATTCCACATATTTGACTAGCCAGTGTTTTTAAGTGAATAGATTTCTTTTTTGAATATAAATAATGGATAGGCTCATTTTCTTAAAGTTGTAGTTATATATCACTCCTACAAACTAGAGGTGCAGAGCAGATAATAGGTGTCAGTGTTGTGTGGACAGCAGTGAAGAGAAAAGTAATCTGTTGATTATATGTGATATACATTAACTAGTAATTTTCTTCCAGTGGTTAGCGTATTTGCTAACCAAGTGGTTAGCAGATATGCTCGCCAGCCAAAAGGTTGCAGGTTCGAATCCCGGTGTGGGCATGGATGTTTGTAATTGTCTTTGAAAATACTAGTGGTGGTGGTCGGCAGTAGATGGCATTGGTGTAGATGATGAAAGTAGTTGCGATTCTTTGTAGTTGGTGGATTGAGTGATGGAGACGGACTGTTGTGGAGTAGGTGTCCTCCCTTGATGAGTCTTTGGACTCCCTGGAGATTCATGTAATAATATAGAAAATATTTTTAAGAAATTTTCCTTCAATTCTAACTGCTGACTGACAACTTAACTATAGACTATTCATTTTGTTCTATATAATGTTCCATTCACCACATATAACTGTAGTGTCTTGAAAGGCTTTTCTCAGGGCACCGTGTCATATGCCTTTTCCAGATCTACAGAACTTAAATACAGATTCTTGTCATATTCCCATGATTTTTCAACTATTAGTCTTAAAGTCAAATTCTGATCTTAACAACCTCTATTTGAGCTGAACCCAATTTTTTCTTCTCCAAGTTTCTTGTCCAACCTCTTTTCAAGTATGCTTGCATAAACCTAACCTGGAACACTTAGTAGAGAAATTCCTGTATAATTCTCACATTCAGCTTCATTCCTTTTTTTATAGATGGGTACTATGAGAGTTCTACTTCAATCATCGAGAATTCGAACTTCTGATCAGGCCCTCAGAATTATGCAGTGTAGAAACTGCAAAAAATTTTATACCTCCATACTTAAGCATTTGTGGTCGAATATCATCTATTCCAGCTGCCTTTCCACATTTCAAGTTTTTTTAAGGCTTTTCTACCTCAAATATTGATATGTACTCCTCTTTGCATTCCTCTTGAAAATTTTCTAGTACAGTTCTGTTCACTGCTTGGTTTATTCAAGTCTTTCAAAATAATTACTCCAGACATGTAGGATATCCTTTTCTTCAGTTTTCATGTCACATTTATCATCTTTGATTCCTTTTACTCTACTCTTTCCTCCATTTCTTAGCTTTTTCAATAGCCTCTAGCCTCCAGAATATTTTGTCACCTGCCTGATATTTATTTTCTGTACTCTTACCAAAGTCTTCCCATGACTTTTCTTTAGCTACTTTTACATATAGCTTAGCTCTCTTACATTTTTTTCTTTATTCTCTTAGGGCATCTGCTGACTTATTTTCTAGGAACTTTTGGTATGATTTTTTTCTTACCCAAACTGCTTCTTTAACTTCTTGTGTCTGCCATGGTGTTTTTATTTTTCTATCCTCCAAGCAACTTCATTATATGCCTATATAGCTGAATCAATCAGTGTCTTCTTCACAATTTGCCACTGAAATGCCAAGGTTTCGTTCTTGTTTTCAATTTGTTTCATTTTTCTTCAATAATGGTTGTATAGTTGAGTCTACAGTTTATCTGTAAAAGCTTGTTCAACTTTAATTTTTTAAAAACTTCTTACGTACTATTCTTTTCAATGTGATATCCATTTTTATTCTGCTTAGTACTAAGCAATGGTCACTTCCAACTTCAAATCCTCTATACACTCTTGTATCTTGAACCAGCATGATAATATCACTAACAACAATGATGTAGTCAATGAGTTTTTTCCTATTTTTTGTGCCTTCTCTCCATGCTTACTTGTGCACATCTTTTTGTTGAAACATTGTTCTAGCAATGATAATTCTGTCCTGAGCAGAAGTCTAGTAAATACTTACCATTATTATTAGAATTGCCATTGTCAAATTTTCCTATATGACTGGTAGGATTCATTTCCTACTCTGCTGTTCAGATTTCCATCAAGGACCATTTTTTCCATTATCTTTATGTCAGCGCCTGTTTTAATGACTCAAAAAAATTTCTCCACTTCTTCTTTAGAAGAACCTTCTGTGGGGCCATAAGTGCAAATAAGTCCATTTCCCCACTTTGAAGTTTGTCTACTGTCCACATAACTCCACTTGCAACTGCCTTCCAATTAAGAAGTTATCTTCCTGTTTGGTGTTGAATGCTATCGCTATTCCTTCCTTTCCTTGATCATTATTTGCTTGATCATAAAATAACATCCTATACTAATTATTTAGTAAGATCACACCTGTTTGTGTTTTCTTTGTCTCAATAGTGCCAATTATATCCACATGGTACTTTACAATTCTTCTGCACATTCGATTTCCTTTCTATTAATACTCCTTAAACTGATGGTTTCTATCTTCAGTTCTTCTGATGTTGTGTTTATTCTTTTTCTTCTTCTTCTAGATGTTGAGTTGGAGTTTGTTCCACTAGCTGACTTTTCACTGTTCACCCTGGTTCCATGATGAAAACATTGGGTTGGGGCTTGTTTAACTGGGCAATGCCCTAGTCGGCATTAAATCTCATCATGTTGTACCACCATATGCATTTGTCCAATAGAGAGTCCAGTTCATTTGGCTAAGTCCCAAATTGCCAGCCCATCCTCATTCATTCAGTACCCAGTAGATACCTACTAACTACATGAAGGTGGGATTGTACACTAGGTCAAAACCCCAGTGAGTTCTCCGCA
The DNA here is from genome assembly GCF_054136105.1 of Typopeltis vanoorti. Taxonomy (NCBI): domain Eukaryota; kingdom Metazoa; phylum Arthropoda; class Arachnida; order Uropygi; family Thelyphonidae; genus Typopeltis; species Typopeltis vanoorti. The sequence goes on from NC_143551.1 coordinate 31,970,450, forward strand.
TTCCTGAATGGCAATGTGGAGGTCTCCTCCCAGTTACTTGGCTTTGACCCTTAAGCGACCCTTGGAAGTTTTATTTTACCAACAAATACAGTATAGTTTCCTAATGACTCATTTCAAAATAACAGATAATGGAAAATTCTAAGAATTTTTTGATAGTATGATAATTTATCCTGTTTATCACTTTAAAACAGTTTTCAGAAACTGATCACTTTTCTACCATCTACCAAGTATAAACTACCACCTCTTCTTCCTTATCTAGTGTTTATCATCATCAAATTTCCTGATGTGTAACTCAATGGGTGCACAGAATACTATGATAGTACTACATAAAAAGTTTGCATTTTGACTTACTTCCTATTTGATTTTTTTAAATTTGTCTTTCATCTGCCACAATTATATTGTCAGCTCATATTTTGGCCTTCTAAGGCACTTTGAACTCCATCAATCTGCCTAAATCTTGGTCTTTCTCTGGGTCTTTTCCCTGCCATCTTGTCATAAAACACCTGCTTTGTTGATCTTTCTTCCCCCATTCTGTTTAAGTTACCATACCACATGAGATTAGCTCTGCATACACTTTCCTGAATGCGAACAGTGTCAGTGTCATTTTCTTCATTTTTAATACGATTCTGCCATTGGTGCCATCTGTTAATTCCCCTCATTTTTCTCAGAGCTCTCACATTTGTTTCTATGTTCAAAGTTCTGTTTCATATCAAAATTTCTTGAACAGAAACTACACAGACAGTGGTAATTTTACTATATAAAATTAATTATCTATAAACCAATGTTTTACTACCTGAAGCTAGCATCATCAGAAGCAATTTAACAATACACACTCAGTGAAGACACAATGAAATGACTTTTATAACAAGGACTGTATCATGCATGGAGGCAACAGTGGTGAATTTTCCTGTTAATGCTGACAGGTAAATAGGACAGTGTGCCAAAATCTGTGTAAGATTGTACCATCAGTTCTGTTACAGTTAATCAGGTTCTGTAGTATATGTGCCATTTCTAAGACCAGTCTTTGGTTTAAACCAGGATTTCTGAACTAGCTTGACTTTCATCCATCTGATGAAGTGGTCTTTCTCTAAGGCATTTTATTTGTCTATTCAAGATATATATTTTATGTTCTTTTTTTCCTAAAAATGGTAGTCCATTGTCTGTCCAAAATACTGAGTTCCACACTGCAGGGGATACCTGAGGAAGGATAGAGGGTCCTGGTGATTCTTGATTTGTCTCAGGAAGGTAAATATTTTGTTTTGAGGTTTGTGTACTGTTCAGATTTTGTGATGTTTCTGAAAGGAGCACAGTTTATCTGTTGTACCTTTGATGTAGGCTAAAGATGTGTGTTGTGTGTTTTGGAGTGGTGATGGCCTTTGCAAGGGAAATGCATGCATTTCCCTTGCAAAGGCCATCACACATGACTTCTGGTTATCTGTGCTTCCACCAATCCCTCAACTTGAAGGTACCACTGTTGAAACACCTAAACTGGCTTCCTAGCATTCTGTTCCAACTCTCACTTAGATGACCAAAACAAATCACCCACAACCATGCCAAAAACAGGGCATTACATAACTATTCATACGCTACAGTCTTTCACCAGAAAGACATCAGAAGAATCTTAAATAACCTAGATACCATAAAAGTTTTGCTCTGGAACTACCATGAATTAACTTTACAGTGTGTGATATATAGCTGACATCTATCCCACAGCATGAAAGCATTCCTTCAGCCCATTCCAAAAATTGATGGTAAAATGTGCTATGTCCTCACCTTACTCCTTCCTCTGAGGTTGAATACTGTAGCTACTCCTTCCTTTCCGTAACTGTTACTCTGAGTATAACATCTTGTAGTTGTTATTTAGGGGAATCTTACTTGTTACATTTTTCTTATTTCTTGTGATTTCTCTCCATGAAAATTTGTGGACATCTTTATACTATGTTAGTGATGACTAGAAGAAAGTTTAACCTTAGTGGAAGATGGATGGAAGAGAATTTATTGACAAAAATGTAAGCAGGCACTATTTTATACTTTTTCAGGATCCTAATGTTTGGTTCATATTCCAGCAACATAAGAGATAGGAACTCTGTGTCAGGTTGTCTAGGCTCTGAACAGGCTTGAAAGTATCTATTTTGCTTGCATCTTCTTTGGATTGAAGCCATTTTACTATCCTTCGACAAGGATAAGCATTCTCCTCTCTTTCCCTCCCTCAAGTTTATCAGGACACTTTTAATTGTCTTTGCTCATAATTTGGACAAACAGAATGCTCTGTTCAGTGGAGATTGCAGGACCATCACTCCTACATCCTCTATAAAAAAAAATAAAAATAAAAAAAATCCCCATAATTCTAGCTGAAGACCTGCCATTTACCTAGATGCCATCTAGAGTGCCTGTTCAAAGAGAGTGCCAAGTGCCTCTCCAAATTTCTAGAAGACATGTTCTGGAAGGTATGAATAAAGCTTAGAAATATAGTAAAGGACACCACAGGATTCAAAGATCATAAAGGTGATAGAAAAACTAAAAACGAGAACAATAATTTTCCATAGGAAGGTATTCATTGTTTTCAGATTATGCAGAATTGAGCGCTGTGATGTCACTTCAATATAATTTAAATTTGGTGAGTAGATAAGTGTGGGTTTAGTTTATGTTACATCATAAGATTTGCACCTCATCCAGATATAAAATGCAGTTTACCAAACTGCATTGTGGAAGACAAGAATGTAATGGTAATGGTGAACCTATTGCAGCATGTTCACTGTTGTACAGTGACCATGTTGCAACAGTTGTGAAAGTCTTGAAGGATTGCTGCCAAATTGAGGAAATCACTGATAAGTTGGAATAAGAATGCAATTGTGCCAGTGTAGTCATATCAGTCACATTACACTTGGACTACTATGCACAGATCTGGTTTCTTAATGGGACTATAGAATGTTGAGTGTAAGGATGTACTGAGGGAGGTGATTTACAGCACTTGGTAGATATGAGGAAAGAAAATATGATTGACAGTTATAGGTTTGCTGAGAGCAATTTTCACACTGCTATATTAATCAAGCTAGCACAAGAACAAGAAGTTATTCTTGAAAGCTATGTTAAGGATATGGTGTGCAAGAGAGGGTAGAAAGTCGATTCTTTATATGAAATATGATGGTGAGTGAATTGAATCCATTGCCAGAGTGGAATGATTCTGGCAAAAGAAGAATTCAAGCTGAAGTATGATGAAATATTGCATAGAATGAAAGAAACTCCTTTGATAAAATTGGTGGCTACATGGATGTCTCAGAATAATAATAATAAAATCAATTAATCAGGCATATTTTTGCTTTGGATGCCCCCCCCCCCCCATATTTTTTACCATCCTGACTTGGACTCAAGGATAGCATACTAAAAATGAATTATTCTTGAAATAATATCAAGTGAACATGGCTGGAAAGAAATGATAACACTGAGGTATTTCTCTGTCTCAATGATTTTAGCACACCAGGAAAGCTGCATAAGACATGTTTTCCAGGTGGTACAATAAAACACACATCAGATGCTTTCCATTGAAGGAAGGAAAGAGCTTAAGAATTAGTGATAAGCACTTGGATAGTGAGACAAAGAATGTGGAGTAGAATTTGAAGAGGTTGTTACTAGTTTCCTTCACCCCTGCAACAACTTCTTCAAATTCTACACCACATTCTTTGTCTCACTATCCAAGAAGAAGGATGGGTTTTGTGTTGGTCATTTGGAACGATTGTTGTTTACTAAGAATACACAGGTTTCATACGAAATTAGTATCGTTAGAGAGAGGATGAAAAGCAGGTTGTGGAAGGATAGCAAGAAGAGGGATACAAAGGTGAGGAAGGGATTAGGCAGGGCAGAGTGATGCAGTGCAGCAGTGCAAAACAAGGGATGATAAGGATATAAATGAAAATCAGAGTCAGGATCAGGGAAACGGGTATGGTCAGAACGATGACGGGGGGGGGGGGAGAAGAAAGAGAGAGAAAGTACAGCATGATGGTGTTGGTGGGATGGCCTCAAAGAGTGGAGAATTGTTATGCTTGTATACTAATATACATAGTATCAGAAATAAAGGGACTGAGTTTGTAGCAATGATCAAATCAGTATGCTCAAAGATAATTGGCATAAGTGAAACTTGGTTGACTGAAATGATATACTGTTAGAACTATAAATGGTTGGATATAAGAATTTTCTGAGAGTATAGCAAGGCACAAAGAGGAGGGGGAGGAATACTGTTAATGATAGCAGAAGAATTGTGTCCTTAAAGAGTTGAAGTGCAAAATAGTAACATGTGTGAAGTTGAGATCAGAAGAATAGTATATCTAACAGGATGTTGTTATATTTCAGGAAATATGGAGAGTACTGATTATTAAATGTTTAGACAAATTAGTTGGGCATGTAAAAGGAAGATGATCTTAATGGGAAATTTTAATTATAACAATGTGGATTGGAAAGAAGAGACAGTGTATGGTAACAAGGAGAGTGAATTTGTTGAGTTTCTGTGGGATAAATATCTATAACAATACCTGATGGATGCAACACAAGGTTCATCAGTGTTGGATTTGGTGATATCCTCACAGAATGTGGTTGTGAATGAGGTACCACCTGTTGATGACAGGTGGTACCTCATTCACAAGTGAACAAGGAGGTATTGGGTTAGAAGGTAGTCAAACAGGAAAAAGTTTTCACCAAGAAGGTCTTCATGTGGAACTATAAGGTTGGTGATTATGAGAAACTCCATAGCATCAGTACATTGGGTTGAGGAATTGTGCAGAAAAGATGTTCACAGTGCATGGGAAATATTAAGAAAGTATCTAACACAAGCAGTGCATAACTGCATACCAAAAGTTAAGCAAATAAATAGAGTAGGAGTGAGAATGGATGAACAGTGAAAGCAAGCAAGCAGGGTTACAAAAGAAATTCTTATCAAAGAAGTATGAGACTTTCTGCAGGGAACAGATGCATGAAGAGTATAAACTGAAGGCCAGAAAAGTGACAATCATAGTTAAAAAAAGAAAAAGTAGAATATGAAAGGAAATTAGCCAGTCAGGTCAAAACTAATCTATGAGAAATTTTCTGTTATGTGGCAAGCAAGAGGAAAATAATTATGGCAGGTTGACTCTGATAGATAGTTATGCTAGAAGAATAACCATAGCAAATGATATAGTGGAATTATTTAATGATTCCATGTATATCATAGTGGTGTGAGTGATGCTGTGCAACATGTAGAAAGGGGGCAAAGATTAGGAGAATTAAAGGTGGAAGAATCAGCAGTGTATCAAGTGTTGCTTGGGTTAGATGTCAATAAAGCTATGGGAATGGATGACATATCGGCATGTATTTTTAAAGAATGTGCAAAAGAGGTAGCCATGTCCTTGACCTGATTGTTTAATTAAAACCTTGTAGTTGGGAAGGTTCCTTAGGAGATAAGAAGACAAAAAAAAAAAAAAAAAACCTCTCCACAAGCATGATTCTAGAACAGAAGTTTCTACTTATAGACCAGTCTGTATATCTGCAGTTGTGGTCAAAGTGTTAGAAAAATTTGTTAAGAATGGAATACAGAATTTAGTTGATGGACATAAGATTCTCTATGATGGTCAGCATGTGTTTGTGAAGGAAAGGTCTTGCTTCAGCAGTCTGCTTACATTTTATGATAAGTTGATGAATGTGTTGGATAAGGGAGATTCATACACTCTGATTTTCTTAGACTTTGCAAAGCCATTTGATAGATTACTGCATGACAGATTGGTGTATAAGCTGCAGAAAATGGGATTAGATAACAGATTGGTTACATGGATTGAAGATTGACTTTCTGAAAGATACCAGCAAGTTGTGTATGATGGAACAATGTTTAACTGTTTGAATTATTTGTTAATGATATTTCATGTGGATTGACTGGGAATCTTCAAATGTTTGCTGATGATGAAAAGTTAGGTAGAATTATCAGGAATATTGCTGATGTTAATTCTCTACAGGAAGATTTGAATGTACTTGTAGCTTGGGGAGTTGTAGTTTTAATATTAATGAATGCAAGGAATTAATAAATCCAAGAAAACATCCCAACTCAACATCAATAAAGTTCAAGGAGTCCAAAGACTCATCGAAGGAGGATACCTACTCTACAATTCACCACATCATCTACACCAATGCCGTCTACTGCCCACTACCATCATTTTCACAATCACAAACATCCATGACCACAGCAGGATTCAAGGGTGGAGAGTGGATACTCTAACCACTCGGCCAACCAGGCCAGCAATAGCTATAGTAAGGAACACTAAATATTAGGATATTCTTCTTGAAAGGCAGTATCAAGTAGAATGATGTAAATAAATATCAAAATGGGGAACTGGACAATGATACTTATTTGTACCTGTGGTCCCCAGAAGATTCTACTGAAGAATAAGTGGAGAATTTTTTTTAAGGCATTAGAGAAAGCAACCAACACAATGAAAAGGAAAAGTGGATCCTTGTTGGAGATCTAAACAGTAGAATAAAAAATGTTTTGGGAAAATTTAGAGAAAAGAACAAAGCTAATAATAATAATGGTAATTGGAAGTGATACTCATTTTAGTCTTAAGCAGGATAAAATTAAATTTCATATTGAAAAGAAGAGTATGCAAGAAAGTTTGAATCAAAGTTGAGCAGCTTTTAGATATTAACTGTAGACTCATACACAAGTATTATTCAAGAAAAAATGAAAGTTTAAAAATAGAAACCAAACTCTGGAGATTCAGTAGCAAATGCTGAAGAAAACATTGATTGATTCAGCAGAGAGCATGTGGCGAGTTGTTTGCAAGGATAGAAAAATCAGAACTCCATGGTGGACTCAGCAACTTAAAGAGACAGTGAAGGAAGAGAAGAAAGCATAGCAAAAGTTCCTGGCAAGTAAGTCAGCTTGTGCTCCCATGGAATACAGAAACAAATGCAAGAAAGTGAATCAATGTATAAAACTAGCTAAACAAAAGTCATGGAAAGACTTTGGTAACAACATAAAAAATAGATATTAGGGAGGTGGCAAAATATTCTGGTGGCTATTGAAAAAGCTTAGAAATGGAGGAAAGAGTACTGTAAAAAGGAAATGATAAAGGTAACATGGAAAAACTGAAAATAAAGATATTCTAGATGTCTGGAGTAATTACTTTGTAAGATTGCTAAATAAAACAAGCAGTGTCAGCATGGTGGTAGAAACCTCCCAACAGGAATGCAGTCAGGCATACATATCAATATTTCAAGTAGAAAACACCCTCAAAAAACATGAAATGTGGAAAAAGGCACCTGGGGTAGATGATATTTGTCCAGAAATATTCAAGCATTGAAGTACAAAAGTCTTAAAGTGGCTGAACTGCATAATTCAGCCTGGTTAGAGAGTTGATTCTGGATGTTTGAAGTAGAGCTCTCATAGTATCCATCTATAAAAGAGAAAAATAAAGCTGAATGTGAGAATTACAGAGTTATTTCCTACTAAGTGTTCCTGGTAAAATTTATGCAAGTATACTTGAGAAATGATTAAGAAGGATTGTAAAAGGGAAGCTTGGTGAAGAACAACCTGGATTCAGGCCAAATAGTCAGGATCACATTTTCAATTTAAGACAAATAGTTGAGAAATTGTAGGAATATACGAAGGATCTGTATTTAAGTTTTGTAGATCTGCAAAAGGCTTGTAACAGGGTGCCAAGTGAAAAGCTGCTTAAAATACTACTGTTATATGATGTCGGTGGGCCATTATATCAAGCAATATTTAGTCTTTATTTAAGGTGTGAGGCAGCAAGTAGAATGGAAAGATGTACAGGAAGATAGTTTGATGTTAAATCAGTTGTGATACAAGGATATACTATCCCCGCTGTTATTTATCATCTATATGGATCACGTTATGAATGAAAGTGGTATTAAACCTGATATCAAAATTGGAGATGTTAATTTCATCTCTTTACTTTATGCAGATAATATTATACTCCCAAATAAATTCAGTACAAGTCTGCATGATTCCCTCACTAAATTGAATAACTTTTGTAATAAATTTGTTAAAAAATCAGCTATAAAAAGATAAAGTCAATGAAAATAAGCAGGAACACTGAAAATATCAACTGCACCCTGAATGGAGAACCTATGGAACCAGTAAAACATTTCAGCTACCTAGGCACAATTTTTAGTGAAGATGGCAAATTAAATATGGAAATAGATAACAGAATTAGCATAGCTGGTATGGTAGGAAGCCAAATGAATAAATTTATATGGAATAAGAGAGCAGTTAGTTAAAACATTAAATCAACTGCATTCAAGACGCTGTTCAAACCTATTTTAACTTATAGATCTGAGAGCTGGGTTAAAAATAAAACACTTAACCGAAGACTGGTGACCACAGATATGGATGAAAGATTACGAGTGTGAACAGATGGCATTATTGGCAATATGATATTAAAAATGGAGATATTTGAAAAGAACTTGATGTTGTTTGCATTCAGGAATGTGTTATCAGAGTTAATCTCAGATGGTGTTCCAAACAAGTGTTCTTTGCCTGGTTGGCAGGAAAAAAAAGTCCAGAGGAAGACCAAGATGTAGGTGGATTGATAGAGTAAAATGTGCCTTAGAAGACAGAAATATAAGCTCTGATAATATTGGAGTCTTGACTGATAACAGATTAATTTGGGTGAAAATTGTTGATTGGAAGTTAGTAATAATTTTACTTTTCATGTAGTACTATCATAACATTTTGTACCCCCCCCCCCATGGGTACATGTCAGGAATTTGATGTTGATGAATGCAAGTTATTACACTTTAGTGCAGTACAAACACTACATACTCTATTGGTGGAGCTGTACTTCAGGAAGTGATTGAGATTTAGGATCCTGGGGTAGTGGTAGACAGTGAACTAAAGTTCTGATGGCACCGTTGCATAGGTAACAAATACTGTACATCGTATTGCTGCTATGCTAAAAAGTACGTTGACATATGTAGGAATAAGGAGGTGGTGGGGCCTCTATATAGTGATTGAGGAAGTGATTGAGATTTGCGATCTTGGGGTGGTTTTTAGACAGTGATGGCAAGTTCTGATGGCATGTTGCATAGGTAGCAAATACTGTACATCAAGCATGTCAAACTCAAAGGCTAACATGGGCCAAATAAACGAGGTTTAAGTTTATGTGGGCCGCAAAAAACAAAAACTTCAATTTTCATAAAAACGCAGGTTTATTTTGAAAAGAACAGTATAAAAAAAGAACAAGAACAATGATAAAATTAATTTGCTTAAATATAAATAGCCAATAGGCTTCATTTCGGCGATATAAACATTATTTAAATTAAGGGGATATTAAATCCCACATTATTTTAAAACCGAATAAGAAACTCAAAGATTGGAATCAGAGAGTTTCATGCCGAATATAGTAAACTATAAAAATATCGGCAATTACTAGCGTGAGCTAATGCAAGTAGTCCTAGTACGTAGTACGATACCAGACAACTCGCAGCAAAGGTGGTAAAGTTCTGATTGCTATTCTTGGTATTTTCCATAATGTAAAAACACATTTCCTAGGAAATGTATGCTGTTATTACATTATGGCAGCAGGTCACTACCCAGACCGGTTTCAGCCCTTTTTGAGGCTTCATCAGTGAGTAGCTAGACCAAATTTTAATACCTCTTAAGATATTAAAATTAAAAACCAAATTTTAACACCTCTTAAGGTATTAATTTGGTCTAGCTACTCACTGATGAAGCCTCAAAAAGGGCTGAAACCGGTCTGGGTAGTGACCTGCTGCCATAATGTAATAACAGCATCTTTAATTTATTCTTGTCATCTTTAATTTATAGTATAACCAAGCAAAGATAAAACTTTCAAGAACTATAAAAATATTATAAAACAAGTATATTGTCTTGGGAGGATGACCACTTGGAAATTCTATCATTGGAAACACATCACTGATATACTAAATTTCATCACCCACGTACCCCCACCATGCTAATTATTAAAAATATTCAGGTAGCTTAAATAAATTTCATGTTTGTCTTTAGAGCCCCATCTGGGTTTCAGATTAATCAAACTTTAGCAAACCAACAACACTAACGTACTATATATTTACAAATTTTTATCCCCTCAATTGCAAAGCTCGTATAAATGTTTCTCACATCAGCCAAAAGAGTACATCTTACTCATCCTTTGTGCCAGGTTGGAGTTTTATGATAGATTATTCTGTTTTTGAAAAAAAAATCCTCGGTTTCTAGAAAAGGAATCCTTTCACATCCACCCTCAAGTAGTATGGCAGCCAGTCTGTCCACGGATCTCCTGGCTACTAACTGCATGCAGCAATCAGAAGTGAACAGTCCTTTCAAGATCCATTTGAAAAACCAACTGACTAGAAATCTCAGACCTCAAGTCCGAATTTATCATCTTAACATCGAAGGAATCAGCAAATCAAAATGTGAATACCTTTCAAAACTCCTTCTTGACCAAAATACAGACATCATGCTCCTTCAGAAAACACATGCCGCAACTGAAGACTTGTACAGAAGAGGGGGAGAATATACAGTTACCAGCTCATAGGAGCAACCTACCATCATGGGTATGGCATAGCGACATATGTCCGTAACAATGTCGAGCAAATCAAACTTGTTACTGCGTCAAGTGATGATGATAATGTTAACCTGATCATGATGAAGCTGGGAAAACTGATACTTGTTAATGTCTGCAAGCCACCAAACATTCGATGGTCTCAACAAGTCCTCCCCCCCTTTTGAATCACCCAACAATATACACGGGAGATTTCAATAGCCACCATGAGTTATGGAAGTGCCTCTAATAGCATCACCTCTAATAACATAAATGAACATCTACTCAAAGGATAGTTCTTAGTGACTTCCCTACATCAAGACGAACACCAGCCAGTTCGTCTTGATGTAGGCATAAAAATACCTTGTCCAATCAGTTCCCTGCCTGAGATGGAATTTTCAAAGAGCTGATTGGGAAAAATATGCCCACTAACCTTGACAAGTGTGTTCACTTGTCAAGGTCAGTGGGTAACCACAACCGATTTGTATGAGTTGTCATCTTTATAGCTGAAAAACATATCCCTAGGGGCAGAAAGGAGTATGTCTCTGGATGGAACGATCTGAGTGAACAACTTTATGAGAAATTTCTGGAGAACGGTGATTTGGAAATCGTAAACGATCTCCTTCACAAATTGGATGCAGCAAAACAACAATGCTGGACTGAAACAATTGAGAGACTGGACCTTAGGCACTCCAGTAGGAAAGCTTGGAGTGTGTTATGGAAGCTAGGAGGCACTACAATGGTGACTACTAAAAAGACAGATGTTACACCAAACCAAATTGCTAATCATATTATTAAAATCTCGAGATGCCAACGTGACAGAAATCATACCATTGAAGTTAAAAGAGAATCCAGAGAATTAAAGGGAAAACTACAAAATGAATCAGAATATGTGAGACCTTTCAGCAACGAGGAAATCAACAATGCACTAGCTGATACAAATATGGAAAGGCCCTGGAGTTCGATGGAGCTCACCTGGAATTTCTTATTCATGCTAGCAAAAACATCAAAAAATGGCTCGCCCGTTCTTCTCAGAAATAATGAATACCGGAGTGTTACCGACAGAATTTAAAAAAGCTAAGTTAATAGCTCTTTCCAAACCTGGAAAATCAACTGGCGACCCACAAAACTATCAGCCAATCGCATTACTAAGCTGTGCATATAAGCTACTGGAAAGACTATTGTATAACCGCATAAGCAACACCATCTTTGAACACATTCCTATTAAACAGGCAGACTTTTGGTCTAATCGTAATTGTTGTGACCAGGTTCTGGCACTGACATCAGAGATAGAAACATCAGAGATAGATCAGGAAAAACTGCAGAAAAACTTCTGCAGTTTTTCTTGATCTAATTGCCGCACACGATACTATCTGGAGAGAGTATCCAGATACTATCTGGAGAGAGGGCATGCTATGCAAACTAAAGTACTACCATGTAGAAAACAATACAACTTGTTAATAATATGCTCAGCAATAGATATTTCCGTGTTGTCCTTGGAGAAAATATTAGTAACCAGAAGAAACTTAACAAGCCTACCACAAGGCTCAGTATTGGCCCCTCTCTTATTTAGCTTATATATAGCTGATATGCCAGATACAGTATCTAGAAAATTCTGCTATGCAGATGACATAGCGCTAGCCACCAGAAATAGAGAATTCAGATGGACAAAGGAAACCCTCACAAATGACCTTACCTCCATGCATATTTACTTTAAGAAATGGAAACTACAACCAAGCCAAAGTAAAACTGAAGTGTCAACTTTCCATCTCAATAATAAATTGGCACAAGACGAGTTGAACATCCCATTCGGAAATTCAGTCCTATGCCATAATAAATACCCTAAGTATCCAGGAGTTACACTTGACTGTACTCTATCATATAAGAAACACACTGGAAACACAGCTGGAAAAATAAGAACTAGAAATAACATCATTCAGAAATTATGTGGCAATTCCTGGGGTGCAGCAGCAAACATATTACAAACATCTGCACTTGGCCTGGTTTTTTTGGTGGCAGAGTACTGTGCTCCAGTCTGGCTCAGTAACTGCCATACAACTAATTGACCGTCGGCTTAGCACCACAATGCGACTTATATCTGGAACCATAAAAACAACTCCTGTTTATTGGTTTCCAATGCTGAGTAACTGATATCATAATTGCCTATACATGGTGACACATCAGAACTACTGCTTAACAAATTGAAATCAAGAAAACTCCCTCTTTGTGAAGCTAAACATTTGAGAATGACTAACTGTAATACCAAAGATCAATGGAAACTAGTGTGGAGCATAAATACTAATGCCCAACTCGAAATTTGGTTTGATAGGCACTGCCTGAACATCCCGGGTATGGAATTGAGCCAAAAGACATTGATAACACTGAACAGGATTCGTACTGGCCATGGAACATGTGCAAACTTTCTGTACAAGTGGGGGGGGGGGGAATTTCCTCACTAAAGTGGACACCCGAACCAATCAATCCATCATATTTCCACTGAATTTAGTCTTGTGCATATATGGGTCAAAGAAGCGACTTCCTGGAGGTGACACCGCCTGTTATAGACTGGATTAGAAAACTTGATCTTAACTTATTATTATTATTATTATTACCACGGGCTACTCCAGGAGTCCTTAGACTCATCGAGGGAGGCCCTAAACATTATGTTCACGCAGCTGTTCAACATTCTCACAGTATCTATCATACCTTGCCTTGAACTCGCTCACTGTCATAGCACCCACAACAGACTCTGGCAGCTTATTCCACTCATTTACCACTCTAAAAGTAAAGAACCCAGCTCTAACACCCCTGCTAACCACGCTCTTGCCCAGCTTCCATGGGTGTCCCCTAGTTCTCCCACCACCAGTCCTGATCTCAAAAATATCATCTGAATTAATCCTATAGAATCCTTTTAGCAATTTGAATGTCTCAATCATGTCTCCCCTTTTCCGCCTATCAACTAGTTTCTGCAACCCACAAATCTTCAACCTGTTCTCATATGGTTCATTCCATAGACCTGCTATCATCTTAGTCACTCGCCTCTGGATCCTCTCAACCTCCTCCCCATCAATTGATAGGCACTGCCTGAACATCCCGGGTATGGAATTGAGCCAAAAGACATTGATAACACTGAACAGGATTCGTACTGGCCATGGAACATGTGCAAACTTTCTGTACAAGTGGGGGGGGGGGGGAATTTCCTCACTAAAGTGGACACCCGAACCAATCAATCCATCATATTTCCACTGAATTTAGTCTTGTGCATATATGTGTGCTTTGTCTGCTGATTGTGTAACTGCCTATGTTTTACTTTAATTGTTTGTCATTTACATTTTTATTTTCCTTTTACATATTTGTATTATGTACATGCACCTTTATAACTGTATGTAGATTGCCATACGATAAATAAATAACAACCTTTTATGGGTGCGATTCACATTAAAAAAAAATGTATAGAAAAATATATGTATAAATGAAATTAGTTTCACATTTGTTTTTATACTTCACCAAAGCCTTAAGAATGTCCATAATATTTAATTAAATAATGCTTGTAAATTTGACATTGCATAATATGATCTATGCATTTTAATTTAGAAATAGTTATATTAACTCATTTAGTATTAATTCCATAAAGCAAAAGTAATTTTCTAAATTTTTTTTTTAGCTTTGTTTTCCTGCAGTTATATCACAGCTCAGTGTTTGGCTCTACTTTAGAAAGACCACTTTTGTTATCAAAGTCTGAGGTAGGTAGGAAATTCCAACTTTACTAGTTTTCTTAAATTTTAGGTGTTTTTTTAAGAAACATGTGCAGTGTAAGAATTATTATTAGTAGTACATGACACCCGCAGGGAGTCTTTGGACTCCCTGCGGGTGTCGAGGGAGGGCACCTACTCAAAGTTTGCTTTGCATTAGTGGATACTAAGGCAAGTGATGTGAAGTCATTAGCCTCTATATATGAGTTGCCCAGTCGTGAAGTTACTTCACATGCAAACTTTATTTTCTTGCACTTGGATAAAGAATTAAACTAAGAATATAATTTCTTGGCATCTTTAATTTATTGTATAACCAAGTGGAAATTCTTTCAACATTGCTGTTACATGGTTTTATTATTTTTGGGGGTTTGACACAATTGGCTAAGAAAGTGTTTAAGATATGGTCAAGTGTAGTAGTTAGGGCTCTATTATTCGAAAAGATTAATTTTGCTCTATTATATAGGGTTTTCACAATCCCATGTTGTTGGGAGGAGGGTGACTGCTGGTGAATACATCTACCTGTATGTGTAGGTTTTCTGTAAACAGAGAATCCCAGGAATCCTTCAGGCTAATGTGTATTCAAAGTATCTAGATGGAAAACTGTTGTTTTCCTTTTTCCAAGGTAAACTGGATCCTGTGATGTTGATTGTTTAGGTATGTTGAGAAATGTAATCTGCAAGGATAGAAAAATCAGAACTCCATGGTGGACACAGGAAGTTAAGGAGGCAATGAAGGAAAAGACGACAGCATATGAAACTTTCCTGGCAAATAAGTCTCCTTGTGCTCTTAGAGAATACAGAGATAAATGTAAGAAAGCTAAACACTGTAAAACTAGCTAAACAAAAGTCATGAGAAGACTGTGGTAAGAACATAGAAAATAAATATCAAGAAGGTGGCAAAATATTCTGAAGGTTGTTGAAGAAGCTCAGAAATGGAGGAAAGAGTGCTGTAAAAGGAATTAGAGATGATAAACACCTTTATCATCTCTAATTCCTTTTACCATCTCTATCAAAGGCCTGAAATGGAAAAGCAGCTGGAGTAGATGATATTCGACTGGCAATACTCAAATATGGAGGTATAAATTCTTACAGTGGCTGCACTGCATAGTTCAGAAGGCCTAGACAAAGGGACGAATTCTGGATAGTTGGAGTAGATCTCTCTCTCTCTCGCTGAGAGTACCGATGTATATAAAAAGGGAAATAAAATTGAATGTGAGAATTACAGAGGTATTTCTCTACTGAGTGTTCCTGGTAAGATTTACGCAAGTATACTTGAGAAACAGTTGAGTAGGATCGTGGAAGAAAAGCTTTGTGAAGAACAAGCAGATTCAGGCCAAATAGAGGCTGTCAGGATCAGATTTTCACTTTACGACAAATAGTTGAGAAAGCATGGGAATATAACAAAGATCTGTATTTAAGTTTTGTAGATCTGGAAAAGGCACATGGCAAGGTACCAAGAGGGAAGCTATTCAAAACGCTACAGATATATGGTGTCAGTGGGGCATTATATCAAGCAATACGTAGTCTTTATTGGAGTTTTAAGTCAGCAATTAGAATTGAAGGAAGTACAGGAAGATGGTTTAATGTTTAATCTGGTGTGAGACAAGGATGTACTTTATCTCCTCTGTTATTCATTATCTATTGGATCACATTATAAATGAAAGTGGCATTAAGCTTGAAAAGGATAAGGATATCATTTTGCCTCTTTACAAGGTCTTGATAAGACCTCACATGGACTATTGTGCACAAGTCTAGTCTCCTGGTTTCCATTATGATTCTGATACAGTGGGGAGAGAGAGAGACACTGTGCAAAGGAGTGTTTAAAAATGTTATCAGGATTATGGAATATTGATTATGGAGACAGATTGAGAATTTGTAGACTGCATACAACTAAAGAGGAGAAAGAGGATTGATATGATTGAGGCTTAGAAACATCTGAAATGGTCATACAGGATTTCAATTCACTGAATTTTTCATTTTATGGAGGGTGGAGAAAGGATAAGTGGGCACCCTTGGAAGCTGAGAATGAATGCCACACAGATAGGGATAAGATCTAAATTTTTCTCTCATAGAGAAATGCATCTCTCATAGGTGCATGATTGGAATGGATTGCTATTGGATGTTGTCGTGCAAGAGTGTGAATGAATTCAAGAACAAGTATGATAACTGGTGTGTGTGTGTGTGTGTGTGTGTGTGTGTGGTATATAGTCTCCCTCGATCAGTTCCTGACTCCCTGGAGGTCTCTCTTAATAATAATGATGTTAGCATTCAAGAATATATAAGTAGAGCTAATCTAAATTACTATTGTCGCTTAAACAGACTTGACTGGAATGGATTGCCATGAGATGCTGTGTGTACAAGCAGTGTGAATGAATTCAAGAATATGTAAGTAGAGCTGATCTAAATTAGTATTGTCACTTAAACAGGAGGTAAGAAAATTCTAGCAAAATGAGTGTTTGATGGCAGGATGGTTAGAAAAGGACTCCAAAGTCAATAAAATCTAATACAGTTAAAAGTGCTTTTGAAGACTGACATGTTAGTTGTGACTTTGTTGAAGACTTGACAAATAACAAAATAATTGGAAGAAATTTGTTAACAGGAAAGTAGTAATAAGGAATCACGGGACGGCACCATCTAAGTCCCCCCTCCCAAAAAAATTTTATCCGGGCTCTGAAACCGGCATAGCTGACGAATCAGACCTATGGCTGGGTTAGTATTCCTGATTGTAATCTGTGTGTGTTCAAGGGACCAGTTTGTCTGCTTGCGGGATGAAAACCCCCAGATAAACTGGTGGAAAAAGCACTGCTGTCCATGCCCAAGGACCGGCTTACTTGGCTATGGCTGAGGAAGATCCTTAAGCTCCTTGCGTCGTCGACAGGAATCGAACCTAGGACACTCCTTCCCCAGGCATATGGTTGCAAAGCATATAGCCACTAGGCTAACCGCACGAACATGTAGTGCTGAATTATGTACATAGAGTTCCAAACGTAATCAAACTGAAGTGACCTGAATATGTCGCTTGTTTAAAAATTTAAAAAAAAAAAAAAACAGCTACATTAATGACCATAATCCAAGTCTATGCCCTAGCCAGCTTTTCTAGCAATACTGAAGTTGATGACTTCTATAACTTAGTAGATGCTGCAATAAATGAATCAATCACAAATATTTGTTATGTAGTACTTCAGTGCTGAAAGAGGGTTTCATTTGAAGAAACATCAGTTGGACAAAATGACTTCAGATCCTGGAACCACTGAGGAGAAAGGTTAGTTCAGTTTGCTATAAGTAGATCCCTAACAGTGGCAAATTCTTTTTATTTATTTTTTATTTTTTTCAAGAAACCAAAAAGTAGATGTTATGTTCTCCAAATAAGTTGACACGTATCATAGATTAGTTAAAGCACCACCAGCCTATCTCAACAAAAACAAAAATAAATTAAAAAAATATGATCCCAAAGTAATTCAGAATAATATCAATCAGCATAAAGCTAAACAAGAAACTATAGAATGCATCGGTGAAAACAAACATCAGCCCCTTGCACAGCTAAATGAAAACATTGAATAATAGCCTGAAGTAATCCAATCATTAATAAATATTCATGGAGGATAAAAAAAATGAAAACTAAATAAATAAAATAAATCAACTAACACCTTTTTATTTCCTTATAGGCAGTAGGCGAGGCCTTTATACCCTATCTAGCTTTTGGAGACTGAGTGGGCAGCTCAGTCTCCACCGATAGCCAATCAAAGATAGCTGGCCCATGTCTGTCACTAATTATAGCAGCCACCGATGAAGAGGCTGGCAAACAAGTGCTGCCATCTCTTGGTACCTAACCCTAACAAGATATGTTGCTATCTGAAATAATGTGGGGTAGTACGGTCGATTTTCTTGAGTTTACAGGATGAAAAATCCGAGTTTTGGGGAGGAAAAACCCGCTTGCCCATGCCAGAGATCGACTAACTCAGGAACCGGTCGAAGAAAGACTTAGAAAAAGTTCCTCCAGTCAGCAACTAGATTTGAACTTGAGTCTAACTTTGAACGACCAAGTACAGAGGACTTAAGCACCACTTCCACTGAGCACTCAGGCCTCGAAAAAATGATTCTCACTAAAATCAAGAGGTGATCAACCAATTAAAAAATTAAAAGAAAGAACCCACAAACAGCACACATGAAATCTAAATAAAAAACTAGTTGGAGTTGTTAAAATTCAAGTAAAAACTGTATTCTAACTAACTTCCTTGTGCCACCAGAGGCCTGTTACTAATCCCCCAGAATATGTCCTGAAATCAGCAGCAAATTGAGAATGATATAAAACTGTACCTCTCCTGTCCCATCATAGAGCATAACATTCCTGTCTACCAGTTCTTGAATTCTGCCCTTAATCAACTTTACCAATATCTTAACAACCATTCCAAAGAATAAAATTTTTCCTCTTTTGTATTCTTACTTCTCATTTGAGATTCTCCCAGAGTTGAATCCTAAGTAGCCTGGTTATGGATTCTGCCACTCGTTTTGCACTTTCTCATAGCATATGGACCATTATCCCATTCATCCACACATATCTGCATTCACATTGACATTTCATAATATCGTAATCACCTCCAAGTTCATATGACTGTTCTCACATTAGTCCCTATTACATCTGTTGCTATGCTCTTGCATAGTGATAATTCAGTAATTCATTAACTTTATCCATCCACAATTCTTTTTCTTTTTTTTACTTACCATTGTGAAAGAACTCTGGAGCTTTGTGCTGCTTATGAGCTTGCTGCTTATCTCTCTCTTTAAATTCCCTCTGCACTTTTTTTTTATTTTGCAGTACTGCATAATAGAAAGGGGGATGGTAAATCCCTTTATGTTTTTATAGCTGGGTACGAAACTCGGATCGAAATCCATAGAGTTTCATGCCGAAAAAACTATCGGCGAGCCCAAGTGTAAATGATCACTTGGGTAGTACAACACCAGGGCGACGCTATGGAAAGGTGGAGCAAGCTCCATCACTAACTTTAATATTCTCTCATAATGTAAAACCCAGCTCCTAAGAGATGTATATATATTGTTTTACATTATGAGAAGAGGTCACTACCCAGACCGGTTTCAACCTTCTTTGAGGTCTCATCAGTGAGTAGGTAGACCTGGAATATCAAGGTTTTAAGTGAACACGAACTTACATACCTCTGCTATTGAATTGCCGAAGTGATGTACTTCTATATTTATTGTTAATTACTAATTTACCTTTCGGCTTATTAAATTAGTACTGCATAATGTTACTATTCATACGTTTACCTCCCTTTTATTGATATTATTATTACAAGAGATCTCCAGGGAGTCAGGGACTTATCCTTCCTAAATCATTTACACTGTTTGCATTCACCACCTGCGAAGGCAAGTCATTCCAATCATGTACCGCTCTGTGAAAGGAAAATCTAGCTCTTATTCCTTTATTGGTTGCATTCACTCTCAACTTCCATGGATGCCCTCTCCCCACTCTCCATAAAATGAAAAGTTCCATCTACTGGTATCTCATATGATCTTTTTAGAAGTTTGTAAGTCTCTATCATATCTCCCCTCTTTCTCCAGCCAATTTCACATGCTCACAATTCCATTTTGCTCAAATCATTCTGCAAGTACTGCATGCCAGTTGCATTTCTGATTATTCTGCCTATCTTTGCATCTTCAGCAAATAACTCTGTATCCTATCAAATTCTTTCCAATATCATTAATTTAAAAATTGAACCAAGGACTGATTCTAGATCCACTATTGGTCACAAGTTTTGCAGACTTGCATCCCCCATATACTACTTTTTGACAATATTAGTTGGCCATCCTTTTATCCAAACTACAGTATAGTGCAAAAAACAGTACTGAATAACTACAATGATATTTGTTATAGAGTAACAAAGAAATATATGTTTACACATGATGATATGTACATCTGCAACTGTCGGTGGAATCTTGGTAGAATAAAGCATTAATGACGATGGATTACGTGCTCGAAACGGGCACCTTGCCTTTCAAGACAGGTTGTGTAGCACATGCGAGGTTCTCTGTTATCTTGGAGAACAAGGGTTGGGACATCTGCTGGATGTATCATGTAAGTTTATCTATTAGTTCATCAAGGCTTGAAGACTGGTCATGATGGAATACCCATTACTCTTCAATATACCCCAAATGAAGGCATCAAGTGATGTGAGATTAGGAGAATGAAGGGTACCACAGTTCTGTGAACCTTGAAATGAACCTCCTGTGGAAGTTCTAATAGGTTCTAGACCCATGTGACAGGTTGCTCCATCTGTTTGAATACCGGTGCATGAAATGGGTTGTTTTTTGCATGCCACATCCAATGCAAATCCTGGGTGCATGGAACCAACACATTCTTAACATAGCGTTTAAGGTCACAGTTACACCACTCTCTTCAGTGAAGTAGGACCCAGTTATGCCATGGCCGCAAACTGCACACCATGCTGTGACCTTCTTGCTGTGAAGAGGTTTCTCTTGGACAAATCTCAAGAAACCTGTAGGTTCATGTTTACATGACCACTTAGATGGAAATGTGCTTTGTCCAAGAACCAGACATTATGTAGGAAGGACAGATCTTCATCGACATTGGCCAGCATGGATGCACAGTATTCCTGCCTTGCAGCATAATCTGTTGCTGTTATGCACTGACCCATCTGAATGACATACAAAAAGGCACCCACTCCTTAAGGATTCCCTGTAGTGACTGCCTCGATATCCCAAGTTTTACTGCTGTTTGCCATTGACTGTGTTTCGTAACACTTGCTCCCACACATGCCCATGATTCTCATTTGTGTTAACAGTTCATGTCTTCCTGAACGACCTTTGCATTGCAGCAGAACACTCCTGGTATGTTGGAACTTCTCAGTTAAGGCAATAATGACACTGTCGCTTGAGGCATGATTATGGAAACAGCGAACAAACTGCTTGTAGGCTTGGACCATTTGCTCTACCAACTCTTTAACTGAATGAAAATAATGCTCATTAATAAATGTCTTTTCTTCCAACATCAACACCATTGCTACAGCTAAATCTAATGGTGTAGCAGTGGTGTTGATGTTGGAAGAAAAGACGTTTATTATTGCCATGTTCTTCTATTAATATGCATGCAGTTGAACAGGATATCTCATAGTGAGTGCACTGAAGGTGAAGTGTCAAAGTTCAGTACTGTTTTTTTTTTTTTTTGCACCATACCATATTATAGTTTAGAATTCAATCCTATATCCCATTATCCATTTCCCTTGCTTAACTTTACCCTAATTATTATAAGACGAGAGCAAGTTACTCAGATATGACCTATCCTTAGTAAACCCTTCATTGCAAAGTATTAAGCAAGAGATTTTCTTAAGAAAATAATGATATGGAAGTAATATCATGTGCATAAGAAGTTAACCAATTTCTATGCTATCTCTTACCAATAGTTCCAAAATCTTCACCACCACTCCACAGATATTGAGGGGGACCATATTCAGGAGAGTTATTTGCAACATAACAGTGGAATTCTTTTGGATTGACTTTAGCTTACAGATTGTTTCTTTTCAACTTAGTATTCTGTACAATAATTCTCTTCTAGTCTTCTATAATTTCATAACTCGTCATTCTTAATGCACATGATATTCCTTCCATATCATCAGTTTCTTAAGAAAATCTCTGCTTAATGAGATTGCACATCCTTTCTATCTCTTTATTCTTCAAACTCTAAGAGTACATTCCAATATTTTATCATTTAAGTATTTTTTAAATTAATACCAAGCACTGCAGATATCCTTCTCATCTAGCAACCAATACCATGGAACAGAACTTATGAGTTGGTCATAATTTGCTGCTTTGTAGTTCAGCATTTAACTTTTCTAAATGGAACATCCACATACCTGCACTTCCTGGATCAGTACTACATGATCGCTGTCACCAAACAGAGGCAGCAGAGTTACATCTTTAACTGTGAACTCCTCTCTTACACTCTAATCAGATCTAATGCTCTTTGACTTAGTTCCTTATGGCATGTGTTGCTTGAAGAAATTTTCTTGCAACAACCTCATTGCATCTTTCAAATGTTGTCCCATTTGGATTCATGACCTTAGAAATTACATATCTATGAAAATGCCTGAGAAACTAAATTATATGTAACGTACCATAACCGGTTCTGTAATCGGCAGTATAACTCAAAATAAGTGTTCATTATATTTTTGTTTATTACTTTATCAGAATGTAATATGGCTAAATAAATATTTAGCTATTATTTATTTACATAAACACTACAGAAGTATACAGAAGAAAATGAAAAAATTAAGTTTTAATTTCATTCGCTTCAAATTATTTATTGTTATTGCTTCAAATTATACTTGAAATTTGGAAAATTCATCATGCATGATTATAATTTTACACCTTGAACCATGTCCTTTTTTTAAAAAAAAACTTTTATCTTGACATCATGTCACCCAATTTAAAATGATGATTGTGTCCACATTAAGGCTATTTTCAGAGTAGTTAGATTTTTGTGAGCTAGATAGAACTTTCTCCTCACAGTCATTCATTTGCAAAAAATACTTTGGTTGGAAAGATTGGTATTTTATGTGCATTGTAGTCCAATGGGACTTTTCATATAATTTATAGTCGATTTACATGATGTCAGAATTTTTCATTTTGTGAATAAGCATACTGTCCAGAGAATACATGCAATTTGCATGTGATTAGTGCATTAATCCTATACCTCAGTTTCCATAGCATAAGCTAACCAGCAAACCAACTTCATCTCTTTCAGCTTCTGACCCATGGACATATTCGGAAGAACCTTTTGCATCTGTTTTCATTATAACACCTTGTCTCTGGCCTTCAAGCATATCAACTAGATCAAGTTAAAAATAAATACATCTGCTTGCAGTGTAAGAGCAGCCATAAGCACATGAATAGTGATGCCCTTTGTATTAAATCCAGATTACTTATAATAGAGTTATTGAACTTTTATTGTTCAGTAGTCTTAAATTTTATGCAGATTTATTAAAACTGTGTTTTCTGTAATTGCATTTATTGTGACTATATAATAATTCTCATCTAAATATAATAATTAAATCTGTATCTTCCATAATTTTTGAGCTTATTCATCAGTTATATGATGCCTTTTTAACTTGTTATGGCAGGTCTCTGCATATCTGACACACTTCATGAAAGGGGGTGGTATCTAAAACAAACTAAATATTGCATTATATAATTTATGGATGCACCTGTTTGAAAAATATGTTTTGTAATTTGTTGATTATTCTTAACTTTTTGATGAATAATGTTCTCTTTTAGGTAATAACACGATCTCTTCAAGTGCTGGACCGCATTCCCCCATATGACACACACAAAATCGGTGTAGTATATGTTGGACCAGGACAGGTTAGAATATACTTTTTAAGTGAAACCTTTATATTATTTTTTGTTTTATCTTATAAATGTAATAATGTAACAATAATAGTAAAACATAGTATAATTAAATACGCCTAGAAATTATTACTTGAACTCAAATTGATCCGATCTTCAATGTGTCTTGTGACTTATTAAGACTGTGATTCATTGTTATCTTCAGTGACTTTGGGTTTGAGAATTTTCCAGAGATTAGTACCTTAATTACTAGATTTACTCTATCTCTCTTTTCATTCGTTCTTTACACTCAGTAATTTTATTCCTTCTCATAACTTAAAATTCACAAATGCGTTACTAATACAAATGAGCAATTCCCAGTGGGAAATCCTAGAGTGTGAGCAGGCATTCACATTCTGTGACTTGGAACATCTAGAAACCATCTCAGGTTTCTATGAATTCTTGCAGATGAAATTGCCCAACAAACTGAAAGTTCAACTTAAGAGGCCAATGGCCACCCATTAACAACAGCCGAAATTCCAGACTTTATATCAGCAAACCAGCTCGAATACACTGGGCTGTGTACACAAAGAGTTCCATGAAGTTGATAGGGAAAAAATGACAGCCGAATCACCGTCTGTCAAAACTACATTCCCAATGAAGGAGAGAGTTCCTCCAATTATTCTGTGAACTAAAGACAATGGATGGCAGTAGCCACATCCCTCAACACCTGTAACATAAATCTTACAGAAGCCAGGAACATGGACACCAGGATCTGAATACAGAATACAGCCAAAGATGGTAACCAACTACTGTGTACTAACTAAATTTATGGACAATGAAAACATCCAATATCATACCTTCGCTTTAAAAAGTGAAAAAAACCTTCAAGGCAGTACTGTGCAGTATAACAGAATCCATAACCATTGAGAAGTCACAAGAGACCTCCAAAACTGCAGATTGAAACCTTGTTAAATTTAGCCATATGCTTGGAGCAGATAAACAGCCAATGCCTCTCTTCCCGGTGAACATCATTAAATAATACGGAGATATCAACAACCTAAAAACTACCTGTCACTTGGCTATAAAAACCATAACCATTATGATAGAAGGCCTCAACTGGACAATGCCACTGTTGTAATTTCTTTTACAACCAAATTCTACTGCATTAAATGCAGAGAAAACCACACAAGAGCTCCACTCAAAAAGTCAAAACATTACCAGCTAAATGTGCCTGCTGTGGTGGATCATGTCCTGCCAACTACAGAGGGTGCAAATAATACTTAGCCACCTAAATACCAGCAAAATAAAACAAAGATCCTCCCCTCCCCCTAACAACTGCACAGACACCACAGCAAATGCTTCTAATCCCCCTCCCAATGCCCCTACCAAACCACTCCAGCACTCACTTTGCATGTGGAGGTATCAGTGCTCACCAGCAAAATCCAAACCCAGTACCCAACCAAATTTATTTATTTATTCGTATGGAGTTTCCTCCCTTTTTCTTCCCCATCCCTATTGGGGTGAGTCGAGCCCCTCATGGGAGGATAAGTATTTATGACTGTAGATCCATGTTTGTTCACGGGGCCAGTTTGCCTGCTTGCAGGATGAAAAATGCCAGATAAACTAAAAACCCTACTGGCCGTGCACAAGACCAGCTGACTTGGCTATGGCTCAGGAAGATCCTCAAATTCCTCACGTCTTTGACGGAAATCGAACCTGGGACACTCCTTCCCCAGTCATATGGTTGCGAAGCACAAAGCCACTAGGCTAACTGTTCGAACTCCCAACCAAATACAGTGCTGCAATTGAAGCAGCCATTTTGGGTGAGATGATAATCAAGTTCAGCAAAGCAAACTCCAGCCAGGACTCCATGAATAAATTTGTGAGGCATACACAAATAATCTTAACTTCACTAATTGATGGTTAATAAATGTAGAAGGCCAAACTCTCTGCATATTATATTCTAGAATGCCAACACTCTAGAAAATAAAATGAGCTAGCTACAAGAATTCATAACAGAATTCATGCTTATATTGCTTAGGTAATCATTGTAAATGAAACTCACCTCCAACCAGCCAACAACCTAGAGTTCAGGAACTATGTTTTATACTTTAATAAATTTAGTTTAATCCTATATCCAAGTGTAGGCAAACAAAGTTTGCACCTGAAAATATCTTCAAGACTGAGACAAGGTGGTACATCTGTTAGCACCTTGTAGCAAAGGTGGACTTTTAATATAGGTTGAAGGTAGTGATATTCCACACTTTTTTTTGCTGTCAGTTTGGTTTAACACATGTTATGTAAAGGTTTATGATGTTTGACAGTAAATGTTATCTGAGAGATACCACAACCTCCAATGTCAGTATAGTCTAGTTTAGTTGTTTTTTTTTTATTCTTTGTTCAATAATTTCTAGATTGTAACTGAAAATAAATAAACCATCATGTATTACAGAAATAGAGAGACAATAAATTTAGGCTTATTTTTATTATTATTATTATTATTATTACTGGCATTATTTTTATTATTATTATTATTATTATTACTGGCATTATTTTTATTATTATTATTATTATAACATCGTGTTATAAAAACCAGGGAGTCCTTAGACTCATCAAGGGAGGCCTTAAACATCATGTCCACACAACTATACGACATTCTCACAGTATCTATCATACCTTGCCTTCAACTCACTCACCGTCCTAGCACCCACAACAGACTCTGGCAGCTTATTCCACTCATTTACCACTCTAAAAGTAATGAACACAGCTCTAACACCCCTGCTAAACACACTCTTGCCCAGCTTCCATAGGTGTCCCCTAATTCTCCCATCATCAGTCCTGATCTCAAAAATATCCTCTGAATTAATCCTATAGAAACCTTTTAGCAATTTGAATATCTCAATCATATCTCCCCTCTTCCGCATATCAACCAATTTCTGCAACCCACAAATCTTCAACCTGTTCTCATATGGTTCATTCCATAGACCTGCTATAATCTTAGTCACTCGCCTCTGGATCCTCTCCACCTCTTCCCCATCAAGAAGCAACCTAGGTGACCAAATCTGGGCACAGTAGTCAAGATGAGGTCTTATCAAGGCTCGGTCGAAAACTTGCTTGTCTCTGCTCGTCAAGGTATTTTTCAACAACCAAGTGAGTTGATGAGCTGATTTAGCTACTTTTGCAATGTGCTACCTAAACTGCATCTCCCTATCCACCAACACTCCCAAGTCCCTGGCCTCATCAATCTCCTGGACTACAGTTCCACCAATGTGGTATATTGCTGCTAATCTTTTCACCCCAAAATTCATAACCTTACATTTTGTCACATTAAATTGACATCCATTCTCCTTAGCCCAGAACTCCAATCTATCCAACCTACCAAACTTTGCATCATCAGCAAACAAATGAACTGTTCCACTTAGATCCTTCCTTATATCGTTAATGAACAAATTAAACAGCAGTGGTCGAAGAACAGAACCCTGCGACAAACCACTAGTCACAGGCCGTCTTTTGGACTCAACTCCTGAATAAACTACTCTTTGATATCTCTCCCTCAACCACCCACCTATCCATCTCACCAATCCTATATCCATTCCCATATGTTGTAGTTTACGGATTAGAATTCCATGTGGAGTCCTGTCAAATGCCTTTGCCAGGTCCAGCAGTATCACTGTAAACCCATTACCCTTATCCAGTTCAGCCATCACCGTGTTATAAAACTTGAGCAAGTTACTGAGGCATGATCTACCCTTCACAAAGTCATGCTGTCCCCTGTACAGTATCTCATTTTCATCAATCCTTTCCTGTATTTTTCCCTTGACTACTGTCTCTAAGACCTTGACAACAACTCCTGATATGCTGATCGGTCGGTAATTTGCAACAGTAGTCTTGGATCATCCTTTATGCAGTGGAACTATTTTCCCCTCTTTCCATACCTTCGGGACTAAACCAGACACGAGACTCAGATTAAACAACATGGTCAAGGGCACTGATAATTCTTTAGCCGCTTCACGCAAGACCCGTGCGGGTATGCCATCCAATCCCACAGAGGTATTCACATTAAGGTTCTGTAATACACTATTCACCTCCACTTCATTCATCACAATTCCCGTATAAACTAATGGTTCCTTCTTTTTTCAATGTCACCACCTGGATGATATACTTTTGCAAAGTGCTCACTCAGTAACTCCACTGTATCGACTGATTCAGTGACCTCCTTACCATTGTCATTCCTTAAAATCATTTTGCCGTGTACAGTTTTTTTCTTGCTTGCAGCATATTGAAAGAACTGTTTGGGATTCTCCTTAACTTACATAGCTAGTTTCCTTTCATAAACCGCTTTTGCTTTTTTTACCATACTCGTTACCCTTCTGGCCTGCACTTTATACCGTTCGTGTGCATGCAGGTCACCCCTTTCTTTAAATTCCCTCCACAGTTGTTTCTTTTTTTTGCAGCTCAAGCTTAATGGTGTTATTCATCCATTTAACCCCTACTTGTTTTACTATTCGGACTCTAGGTATACAATCAGCCATAACCTCCTGTAAATGCTCCTTGACCACTTCCCATGCTCTATTGACATCCAGCCCTTGCAGTTGTACATGCCATGGCACTGATCCAAGCAATCTCCTAAGCTTGTCATAATTCCACAGCTTTAGCCACCTCCCAGGTCAAGACCTTATGACCACTCTCACCAATAGGTGGCAATATGGTCATATTCATTACAGTCAAATTCTCAGATGCTATTACCAGGTCAAGCACTCTCACACCTCTAGGATTTTCAATTACATGCTGTCTCAGATAGTTATCCTTTAATAATTGAATAAAATCCATTTCCTTCCTCAATTGTGTCCTCTCCTCCTTCCTATCAATGTTACCATAGTTGAAATCCCCCATAATAATTACCCTCCTTCCACTCATTTCATCAATTTGTTTATGCATACTATCTCCACCATCTATTCCATCACCTGGTCTATAGCAGCACCCAACTGTATATTTCATTCTGCCAGTCTCAATCTACACCAAATAGCCTCAAATGAGCTCCTTTCACTATCCTGCGATACAACTTCAATTCTCCTTGGCTGCAGTTCATCAGCTATCATCAATAACACTCCTTCCCCCATTTTATTCTCTCTGTCCCTCCTAAACACACTATAACCTACATATTCTATCCCACTAACTATATCATCTTCTGTCAGCCATGTTTCACTAATACCAATAACCTGTGGCAGGAAGAGCCAATCAAGGCCAAAAATTCTTCCTTCTTGTTCCTAATACTCCTGGCATTAGTATACATGAAATGCAGTGATCCCTTTGTCCCACCCCTGTCTTGATGCGTTATTCTAACTATCCCATTCCAGTTTTTTGTCCTTAGTACTGGCTTGGGTACATCATATACATTCTTACACTCAACTGTCTCACTGATGTCCACATATCCCCCCCCCCTCCTTGGTAGTTCTAGTTTCCCTGATTCTGCACATCCATTTTCACTTCATTCAGCAACACTTTTTCCAGTCTCCGCACACCAAGTCCATTCAAATGCAGGCCATTCATCTTGTATAAATCCTTAATGAGGTCTCGTCAGTGAGAGGCAGACCCAGAAGTGGTGATTCCAAGGCAGAAGCAATGGAGAGGTCATATTTACCTATACTCGTTGCCAAAGGGTGTACCACCTTATTATTAAATTACTCTGGATTTAGAGAAAGATTTTGGAAGTTTATTTTGCACTTGGTTAGACTATAATAAATTTAGTTTAATCCTTTATCCAAGCGTAGGCAAATAAAGTTTGCACCTGAAAATGTCTTCAGGATTGAGGCAAGGTGGTACATCCGTTTGCACCTCATAGCAAAGGTGGACCAAGCTCTCATCTCTCTCTCTCCTTGTCTTAGTATCTCCCATAATGCAAAGCACATCTCCTTGCAGAACATGTATAATGCTAACAACAGATGTATGT
Organism: Typopeltis vanoorti; assembly: GCF_054136105.1. Classification (NCBI taxonomy): domain Eukaryota; kingdom Metazoa; phylum Arthropoda; class Arachnida; order Uropygi; family Thelyphonidae; genus Typopeltis; species Typopeltis vanoorti. Next base: position 32,000,055 of record NC_143551.1, read on the forward strand.
ACCCACCTCGCCTCAGTACTTTTCATGATGATGATTTTCCTACAGAACAAATTTTGCCTGATGTAACAGTATTCTTTGCCTACATATTTTGCTACACTTATTTCATGTGGAAAAATAATTTTGACCTAAAAGAAGAAGATATAGCCATGGGCTGACTACTCTCCATAGCTAACTTTTACTTGGAAAACTTTGAGCAGTGAACTTTAAATTCAGCAAGTCTAAATCTCACTGTTTGGATCAGATATGTTGACAATATATTTGCCATTTCACTCCACAGCCACTAAACTTTAAATACATTCCTAAGCCACAGACAATACAAATGCATCCAATTTATCATTGAGATTGAAAGCAATAATTCCTTTCCTTTCTACACACAATTGCCACACCTCTTCCCTTGAGCTATCTTTCCTTCATGATCTAATGTAAGCCTACACATACTGGCCAAATACATAACAAAAATTTATACCTCCATCCAGTGCAAAAACTAGGGGTCAGTAGCACCCTTGAATGCAAATCCCTAAAAATAGGATTTTGTATCGCTAGGAAAATATTTTTAATTGTCATAAACTGGGATCAAATATGCATAGTGCTGAAACTGTAATGATTTATGACACAGTAATGAATATACCTTATTTTCCGGTGTATAAGACACTCCTATATATAAGATGCACCCAAGAAATTTAATACAATTTTCTGGAAAAAACCTAAACTTTAAAGTATGATTTTAAAAAAATGGATAAAATAATAGGCAATTTTTAATAGTAAACTGACCTTTCAGAAACCTGCAAAACCCATGTCACTGTCATCTGACTCTTCTCTATCATCATTAATTTCTTCTCTTTCTTCTTCCTCTTGTTCTTCATCATCATCTTCATATAAGAAACGGTCTTCAATTCCATCAAGGGCATTGCTAATCCCACATTTCAAGAAAGATTTAACAATAGTTTGTTCATTCATTTTCGACCAAGATATCTTAACCCACTCACACACTTGAGAGATTGATGGCCGTTTCAGGGTACCCTTTGGTGTTAGCTGATGTACACCGGCATTCATCATCCACTTGTTCCACTCTTCCCTCATAAAGACTTTAAAGGGTTTGTTTAAAGATACATCAAGTGGCTGCAGTTGTGATGTAAGTCCTCCTGGTATGAGCCAATTCATATTGCACACTTGGAATTTTTGTTTGATTGAATCCATCAGATGAGCCTGGAACTGATCAGATACAAGAAGAGCTTTCTTCTTTATTAGTGCACCATTCCTTCTTTTCCATACTTTATCTATCCACACTTTCATCCATCCAACCTTTTTCATGCACATGTACAATCAGTCCTGTTGGTATTTTTTCTGTAGGCAGAGTCTTCCGCTTAAAAATTATCATTGGCGGCAGCTTCGTACCATCAGCACAACATGCAAGAACTACAGTGTGGTGTGTTTTTTCGTGTCCACTGGTTTTGATTGTAATGCTTTTCTCACCTTTCTCAGCTACAGTTCTATTTGAGGGAACATCAAAGGTTAGGGGCGTTTCATCCATATTGGCTATCTGTCCCATTTCAAAATTGTAATTTTTTTGATGTTGAATCACATATTTATGAAAAGAAATAATTTTGTCTTCATATTCTTTTGGCATTTTTTGACTGATTTTTGTTTTTATACGCATACAAAGTCCACTGTGTTTCATGAAATGGTAACACCATGACGCACCACCTTTAAAATCTTCAATGTTACGCTCACAGGCTACTTTGACTGCATGTCTACGAATCATTTTTGTTGAAATGGCAATGCCATTTTGCCAATTTTCTTGCACCCATTTCAAAACTTCGGTCTCTAGTTCTAGCCACTTCACAATTTTTCCACGTTCCGTGCGCTTTTCATTACGCAAATTGTACAAAATCTCCTTCTGACCATGCCAAGTTCTAATCATTTTTTCTGTAGGCAGAGGTTCAAAATGTCTTTCAGCTTCCCTATTCCCGTGTTCTTCCGCATATTTTACAACCTGCAATTTGTAACTTGAAGTATATGAATGTTGCCTGTTTTTTTCCATCACTAAAATCTACGGGGAAATATCAAACTGAACACAAAATATCTCAACACGTTAACTCAATACTGATAAACATCGGTAACTGATTACTCGGATAAGATATTATGAAACTTGAATAGGGATTCCCCGTTCTTAGCCAATGACGTGCTAGAAGTCACGGGAAGGTCATGCATCAATTTGATTGCACCATTTAACAGCCTACAAAGACCTTGGAACATAAAAGGGAGTGCGTATGACTTTGAAAAGAGGAAACAATCTTTACCTTCATTATATAAGATGCACACCATTTTTAAGATGAATTTTTAAGGTAAAAAAGTGCGTCTTATACACCGTAAAATACGGTACTTATTACTATTATTATTATTATTATTATTACATGACACCTCCAGGGAATCCAAGGACTCATCGTGGGAGGGCACACTACTCTACTTCGCTAGATACATCTCATCTTCTCTACTACTACTTAATTCTCCAACTACAACACTACTACCATCAACGCCATCTGTCACCCATCATCACCACCAACAATAGTTTTTTTTGTGTGAAAATTGCATGTGTTCTGAAGGCCAATTTGTCTGTATGCGGGATGAACAACCCGAGTTTCCAGGAGGAAAAACCCTGCTGACACTGTATGAGATTGGCTAACTCACTTTCAACTGAAAAAGCCCATATAAGGATTCCCCTTGTCATGACGAGAATCGAACCAGGTTCGATTCGTTTACATAACTGCTCTTTTATATTTGCTATATACTGTGTATATGATGGCCCAGTTGATATACTTCTATCAGAGCTAAATAATGTCCTAAAGACCTTAAAACACAATAATATTATACTAGTGAGGAATATAAATTTGGATTTATATAGGAATAATATATATAAGGAATAATATAAGGAAGAAGAAGAAGAAGAATAGGAATAATAGCAAAATTGAAGAATATAAAAATATATTATCAAAACATGGGTTTCTTGCATACATTGATGGCAAGATGAGTGAAGCGAACAACTCAGTAAGTTGTACTGATCATATATTCATAAGAAGCAAAATAGCCTTCTGCAATCTATTATAGCAAAATAACAGATCATCATTCTATACTGTTGAATGTATCATTACCTAATAGTGTTGACACGAGCTGTGCAAGTAGTCATAAAAAATTTTGTAATTGGCACCAATTATAATAAATTTGAGAATTACATAAAAAAAATTATCAACTGCCTCAAAATGATATATTAGATTCAAATCAGTTATATGAAGAATTTATCAAAATGATTAAATATCAGACAATAAATCGCAATATCACAAAAGAGTTACTGTGAAAAAAGATATTCACACATGCTGGATAACATATAAACTAAAAAAACTATGATAAGGACAACAAAAAAGCTCTATTATAAGCATAGGAAGAATCCTTACAATCTGTTCTTTGAACATGACTATAAAAATTTTGCTAAATTCTTAAAGGAAAAAATAAAGCAGACAAAAGAACATGATCTCATAATGAAATTTCTTTCTTGTATTAATGATAAAAGTAAAGAATGGGGGTTGGCTAACATGTTAATTAGTAATACTAAGCAGAAAACAGGTGAATTCCCAGAAGGCAATGATGTCACCAATGTACTTAATGAAAAGAACAACCACATTACAAACTATGGCTGTTGTGATTTTGATCCTACAGAGAGTAGTATAAAGTATATGAATCAACTTCTGTGGATTAAGAATTCCATGTATCTATATGGGGGTGCTTAAGGGTCAAAGCTGTATAACTGAGAGGAGACCTACACATAGCCATTAAAGGAATACGGAGAACTGACCAGGTATTCTGACCTAATGTCCAATCCTCACCTTCTCGTGGTGCACCCTGTTGGGTATCTACCAGGATACTGAACGAACAAGGATGGGCTGGCAATTTGGGATTTAGCCCACCAAATTGTATTCTTATTGGCCTAAACCAATATAGAAAATGATGGTACAACATGACAAAATTTCATGCCAGCTGGGGCGTCGCTTGTTTAAACAAGGCCCCCGTTGTTTTCGCCAGGGAACCAGGGTAAACAGCGAAAAGTCAGCTACTGGAACAAATCTGAAAACACACTCCAACTCAACATCAATAGAGTTAAAGATCGGTACTATCAACATAAGAAGTCTCAATGGCAAAGAAATGGAGCTAGCTGAGGAATTATATATGTACCAAATCGACATAATAAGGGTGACTGAAACAAAAAAGACAAAAACTGGTGAGATCTTTCTGAGCAATAAATACAAAATGTTATATTCAGGAAATGACAATCAAGGAAAAGGAGTAGCCATAGTATTCAACACAAAATACGAGGCTAATCTTCTTGAATGGCAGGCAATCTCAAGTAGAGTGATGTGGGCTAATATCAGAGTGTGGAATTGGACAATGAGACTTATTTGTGCCTATGGTCTCACGGAATGTTCTACTAAGGTAGAAGTGGAGTTTTTTGATGCTTTAGAAAAAGCAACTGACAGAATGAAAAAGGAAAATTGTGGATCTAAATAGCAGAGTAGGAAATGATTGTCAGACATACAAAAATATTTTGGGAAAATTTGGAGAAAAGAGCAAAGCTAATAATAATGGCAAATATCTGTTGGATTTCTGCTCAGGACATGGACTGGTTATTACTAACACCATGTTCCAACATAAAAATGTATACAAATTCACATGGAGAGAAGAAGCAAGGAATAAGAAAAGTCTCATTGACTATTTTATTGTTCATAGTAATGTTTTCAACCTGGTGCAGGACACCAGAGTGTACAGAGGATTTGAAATTGGAAGTGGTCACTACTTAGTCTTGAGCAGGATAAAATTGAATTTTATATTGAAAAGAATAACATGTAAGAAAGTTTTAAAGTGAATAAAAGTTGAGCAGCTCTCAGATGTGAACTGTAGACTAACATACACAAAGATTATTGAAGAAAAAATGAAAAAGTTTGAGAACAGGAACCAAACCTTAGAGATTCAGTGGCAAGCATTGAAGAAAACCCTGATTGATTCCACAAGAGAGGCATGTGATGAGCTAATCTGCAAAGATAGAAAAATCAGAACTCCATTGTGGACACAGGAAGTTAAAGAGGCAGTGAAGGAAAAGAAGAAAGCATATCAAAAGTTCCTGGAAAATAAGTCAGCCTGTGCTCTTAGAGAATACAGAGACAAATGTAAGAAAGCTAAACACTGTGTAAAACTAGCTAAACAGAAGTCATGGGAGGACTTTGGCAAGAACATAGAAAATAAATATCAAGAAGGTGGTAAGATATTCTGGAGGTTGTTGAAGAAGCTTAAAAATGAGGAAAGGGTACTGTAAAAGGAGTTTTAGAGATGATAAAGGTGACATGAAAATGGAAGAAAAAGATATCCTTGAAGTATGGAGTAATTACTTCGAAAAATTGCTAAATGAAACAAGCAGTGATAGCACAGTAGGAAAAACACTCAACAGGCATACAGTCAGGAATATGTATCCATACTTGAAGTAGAAAAAGCCATCAAAGGCTTGAAATGTGGAAAGGCAGCAGCAGTAGATGATATTCGACCAGAAATGCTGAAGTATGGTGTTATAAAAGTCTTACAGTGGCTGCACTGCATAGTTCAGAAATCCCGGTACAGAGAGAGAGACGAATGCCCGATGATTAGAGTAGAGCTCTAATAGCACCCATATATAAAAAGGGAAATAAAACTGAATGTGAGAATTACAGAGGTATTTCCCTACTGAGAGTTCCTGGCAAGATCTATGCAAGTATACTTGAGAAAAGATTGAGAAGAATTGTGGAAGAAAAGCTTGGTGAAGAACAAGCTTGATTCAGGCCAAATAGAGGCTGTCAGGATCAGATCTTCACTTTACGACAAATAGTTGAGAAAGCACGGAAATATAACAAAGATCTGTATTTAAGTTTTGTCAATCTGGAAAAGGCATATGACAAGGTACCAAGAGAGAAGCTATTCAATACTCTACAGCTATATGGTGTCAATGGGGCATTATATCAAACAATACTTAGTCTTTATTTGATTTGTCAGCAGTTAGAATTGAAGGAAGTACAGGAAGATGGTTTAATGTTAAATCTGGTGTGAGACAAGGATGTACATTATCCCCTTTGTTATTCATTATCTATATGGATCACATTATGAGGGGAAAGTGGTATTAAACATGATATCAGAATTGGAGATGTTAATGTCAGCTCTTTGCTTTTTGCGTACGATGTTATACTTCTAAATAAATCCACAACAAGTTTGCAAGATTCCCTGACTAAATTGAATAACTGTTGTAATTTCGGGTACGAATGAATTGAAAGGAGATAAATTTTTTATGAGAGAGGACTTGAAAGTATTGTTAAAGGTAGCAAAAGAAAAGAGTGACAGAGTTAGAATGGTGAGTCTGTTGCCGCGGTATGACAGAGAGGAGTTTAGAAGGAGGGCCATAATCGCAAATGATATTATGCACAGGTTATGCAGACGGTGTGGTGTGGAATGAGTTTGATGGGCGAAAGGATTTATACAAGATGGATGGCCTGCATTTGAATGGACTTGGTGTGCGGAGACTGGAAAAAGTGTTGCTGAATGAAGTGAAAATGGATGTGCAGAACCAGGGAAACTAGAAATACCAAGGAGGGGGGGGAGATATGCAGACATCAGTGCAGTGAGACAGTTGAGTGTAAGAATGTATATGATGTACTCGAGCCAGTACTAAGGACAAAAAACTGGAATGGGATAGTTAGATTCCTGGCATTAGTATATAAAATATACTAATGCCAGGAGTATTAGGAACAAGAAGGAAGAATTTTTGGCCTTGATTGGCTCTTCCTGGCCACAGGTTATTGGCATTAGTGAAACATTGCTGACAGAAGATGGTATAATTAGTGGGATAGAATATGTAGGTTATAGTCTGTTTAGGAGGTACAGAGAGAATAAAATGGGGGAAGGAGTGTTATTGATGATTGCTGATGAACTGCAGCCAAGGAGAATTGAAGTTGTATCGCAGGATAGTGAAAGGAGCTCATTTGAGGCTATTTGGTGTAGATTGAGACTGGCAGAATGAAATATACAGTTGGGTGCTGCTATAGACCAGGTGATGGAATAGATGGTGGAGATAGTATGCATAAACAAATTAATGAAATGAGTGGAAGGAGGGTAATTATTATGGGGGATTTCAACTATGGTAACATTGATAGGAAGGAGGAGAGGACACAATTGAGGAAGGAAATGGATTTTATTCAATTATTAAAGGATAACTATCTGAGACAGCATGTAATTGAAAATCCTAGAGGTGTGAGAGTGCTTGACCTGGTAATAGCATCTGAGAATTTGACTGTAATGAATATGACCATATTGCCACCTAATGGTGAGAGTGGTCATAAGGTCTTGACCTGGGAGGTGGCTAAAGGTGTGGAATTTTCGATTAAGACAGGGTATATGTGGAATTACCGTGCTGGCAAGTATGACAAGCTTAGGAGATTGCTTGGATCAGTGCCATGGCATGTCCAACTGCAATGGCTGGACGTCGATACAGCATGTGAAGTGGTCAAGGAGCATTTACAGGAGGTTATGGCTGACTTTTACCTAGAGTCCGAATAGTAAAACAAGTAGGGGTTAAATGAATGAATAACACCATTAAGCTTGAGCTGCAAAAAAAGAAACAACTGTGGAGGGAATTTAAAGGAAGGGGTGACCTGCATGCACACGAACGGTATAAAGTGCAGGCCAGAAGGGTAACGAGTGTGATAAAAAAAAAAGCAAAAGCAGATTATGAAAGGAAAGTAGCTATGCAAGATAAAGAGAATCCCAAACAGTTCTTTCAATATGCTGCAAGCAAGAAAAAAACTGTACACGGCAAAATGATTTTAAGGAATGACAATGGTAAGGTGGTCACTGAATCAGTCGATACAGTGGAGTTACTGAGTGAACACTTTGCAAAAGTATATCATCCAGGTGGTGACATTGAAAAAATGAAGGAACCATTAGTTTATACAGGAATTGTGATGAATGAAGTGGAGGTGAATAGTGTATTACAGAACCTTAATGTGAATACCTCTGTGGGATTGGATGGCATACCCGCACGGGTCTTGTGTGAAGCGGCTAAAGAATTATCAGTGCCCTTGACCATGTTGTTTAATCTGAGTCTCGTGTCTGGTTTAGTCCCGAAGGTGTGGAAAGTGAGGGAAATAGTTTCACTGCATAAAGCAGGATCCCAGACTACGGTTGCAAATTACCGACCGATCAGCATATCAGGAGTCATTGTCAAAGTCTTAGAGAAAGTAGTCAAGAGAAAAATACAGGAATGGATTGATGAAAATGAGATACTGTACAGGGGACAGCATGGCTTTGTGTAGGGTAGATCATGCCTTAGTAACTTGCTCAAGTTTTATAACAAGGTGACGGCTGAACTGGATAAGGGTAATGGGTTTACAGTGAATACTGTTGGACCTGGCAGAGGCGTTTGACAGGATACCACATGGAATTCTAATCCATAAACTACAACATATGGGAATGGATATAGGATTGGTGAGATGGATAGGTGGGTGGTTGAGGGAGAGATATCAAAGAGTAGTTTATTCAGGAGTAAAATCCAAAAGAAGCCTGTGACTAGTGATGTGCCTCAGCGTTCTGCTCTTGGACCACTGCTGTTTAATCTCTTGATTAATGATATAGGGAAGGATCTAAGTGGAACAGTTCATTTGTTCGCTGATGATGCAAAGTTGGGTGTGGCGATAGTGAATGCAGAAGATGTCAAAATCTTGCAGGATGACTTGGATAGATTGGAGTTCTGGGCTAAGTAGAATGGATGTCAATTTAATGTGACAAAATGTAAGGTTATACATTTTGGGGTGAAAAGATTAGCAGCAATATACCACATTGGGGGAACTGTACTCCAGGAGATTAATGAGGCCAGGGACTTGGGAGTGTTGGTGGATAGGCAGATGAAGTGTAGGGGGCACATTGCAAAAGTAGCTAAATCAGCTCATCAACTCACTTGGTTGTTGAAAAATACCTTGAAGAGCAGAGACAAACAAGTTATTGTACCTCTGAGGCCTTGATAAGACCTCATCTTGACTACTGTGCCCAGATTTGGTCGCCACGGTTCCTTCTTGATGGGGAGGAGGTGGAGAGGATCCAGAGGCAAGTGACTAAGATGATAGCAGATCTATGGAATGAACCATATGAGAACAGGTTGAAGATTTGTGGGTTGCATGAACTAGTTGATATGTGGAAAAGGGGAGATATGATTGAGACATTCAAATTGCTAAAGGGATTCTATAGGATTAATTCAGAGGATATTTTTGAGATCAGGCCTGGTGGTCGGAGAACTAGGGGACACCTATGGAAGCTGGGCAAGAGTGTGGTTAGCAGGGGTGTTAGAGCTGGGTTCTTTACTTTTAGAGTGGTAAATGAGTAAAACAAGCTGCCAGAGTCTGTTGTGGGTGCTATGATGGTGAGCGAGTTCAAGGTACGGTATGATAGATACTGTGAGAATGTTGTATAGTTGTGTGGACATGATGTTTAGGGCCTCCGTTGATGAGTCTAAGGACTCCCTGGATTCGCCCGAAATAATAATATATGGTATGATGGTCAGCATTAAAAAGACAAAGACAATGAAAATAGGTAGAATTGTTGAAAATGTCAACTGTGTTGTAAACTGGGAACCTGTGGAACAAGTAAAACATTTCAGCTACTTAGGCGCAATTTTTAGTGAAGATGGTAAATTAAATATTGAAATAGACAACGGAATCAACAAAGCTAGTATGGTAGGACGTCAATTGAATAAATTCATATGGAATAAGAGAGAAATTAGTCTGAACACTAAATTAGTGTATACAAGACAGTGTTCAAACCAGTTTTATTTTATGGATCTGAGAGCTGGGTCAGAAGCAAAGCACTTGACCAAAGACTAGAGACCGCAGAAATGAGAGTCCTGAGAAAGATTAGAGGCGTGAACAGATGGCATCAATGGCAATATCATATTAAAAACAAGGATATTAGGAAAGAACTTGACATTGTCAGCATCCAGGTATGCGTTTGTAGAACTAATCTCAGGTGGTATGGTCACTTAAATAGAATGGGCGAGGAAAGATTAGCAAATCAAGTGTTCTCTGCTTGGTTGGCAGGAAAACGACCCAGAGGAGGACCAAGATATAGGTGGATTGATACAGTACAAAGTGCCTTAGACGATAGAAATATAAGATCTGATAATGTTGGAATCTTGACAAATAACAGACTGATTTGGAGGAAAATTGTAGATAGGAAGTTAGTAATGATGTAAATTTTTCATGTAGTACTATCATAACCTGTACACCCCTTGATGGTACATGTCAGGAATTTGATGATGATTATGATGTATCTGTATGCAGTTAATGAAGATGAGGTAAAGAGTGTAGTAATGAGATAAAAAAAAAGGAAAAAAAGGGGATGTGACCATATAAATGTCGAAAAAATTAATATTATCATTGAATATAAGTTAAAGTTAAGTTAAAGTTCTTTACATGTATTATTAATAAATCTTTTGTACATGGAAAATTTATAGAACACTTAAAGATTTGTTTCAGTTATTCCGCTGTTTAAAGGAGGTAACAGAAATGAAATCAAAATTTACAGACCAATATCTGTATTATCCAATCTCAAAGGTTATTTAAATCTTAATAAAAAAAAAACAAATAACCTAAATACCATATCCTTTTATGCATCTAATCGATACAGGTATAGATTCGGATGCAATACCAAAAAAGCTATATTGGAGTTCCATAAAACAGTTTATAGTTGAATAAATAAAGGAATGCACACAGCAGCAGTTTTTCTGATATATCTAAGGCATTCGCCTGTGTTCATTATGACCTACTACTACTAAAAATCTCCAGTACAGCATTAGAGGGGTTACTAATGATGGGTTCTGATCCTATCTGAATAATAGAAACAATATACCAGCTATGGCACATTTAACAGCACAACGAAAATAATAAAATACGGAGTCCCGCAAGGTTTGGTGCTAGGATCCATCCTATTTTTGTTAATGATCTGTGTAAATACAAATTTGTTGGCAAAATGATATCGTTCACTGACGATACTCATTAGTATACACCAAAATGACCCCTGAGGATCTAGAAAATCGGATTAATTATGATATGTTAAATCTAAATAAGTGGTTTAGCAGTAATGTTCTTAAAATTAATACTGATAAAACGAGATATATGTAAATGGAAGTTTTTTCACTTGGCAATGCTACCAATTATATATTTGGTTTAATCCTTTATCCAAGTGTAAGCAAACAAAGTTTGCACCGAAGTATTTTTTCAGGACTGGGGCAACTCATGGTGAAGGTGGTGTATAAGTTCTGATCCCTTGCCTTAGTATCCCATAATGCAAAGCTCATCTCCTTGCAGACGTGTATTGCTATGCATTAAGGGAAGGGGTCACTACTAATTTAATTTTCTAGTAACGAGTATGGCTGCTACTACCTTAAACCCATACCTCTAATCTATGGTGAACATGGTTTGGTTTATCACGATGCAGACAAAGTTAACTCTTTTCCGACAGCCTGGAGATTCATGCAGTGTAGTCCAAACTACATTCACACTGATCTAAACTTCATCAGTACACTCCTAGGTACATTCTATGCTAAAATGTACCCACTATGAAAGTCCCATCCAATGGATATCCCCTGCTATGGTACACAAAATTATCACCAAACTTAAGAATAGGAAAGCACCAGGCCCAGATGGGGATTTCTAACAAAATCATCAAATGGATACCACATAAAGTTGTAATGCTCATTGTTGCTTTTAATAGTGCAATATTAAGATATACCACTTCTCACCATGATAGAAAAAACTGATATAATCTTTTATTATTATTATTACGTGACACCTCCAAGGAATCCAAATACTCATCAAGGGAGAGCCCCACTCTATAACTCTCTGTCTCTACCATCTACTGCACACCACTACCATTAGCATTTCCACAGACAATCACAAACATCCATGCCCACGGTGGGATTCAAACCCGCAGCCTTTTGGCTGGAGAGCGGATACGATAACCACTCAGTCAACCAGGCCCTCCCCAGAACTGTCGAACAATCAGCCTACTCTCCTGCTTAGGAAAAATAACCAAGAGGGTAATACCAATAAGACTGCAGACATCAGCATAGGGTATAAATGGAAGCAGCACACAAGGGTGATCTTCCTGAATGTTGCCCCAGCATTTGACAAAATATGGCACAATTCTCTTCTTTTCAAACTTCTAGAGGCCAAATTTTCCTATGACTGATCAAACTTGTGAAATTGTACCTCAGCAATTGCAAACTCTGAGTGAAGCTACAGGAAATCAGATCATCTGAACATGAAATTACATCACATGTCCCTCAGGGCTCCTTATTATCACCTTTGCTTTCGGCCATATATGTGGCTGACATTCCACACACAGTTGTCACAACATTGATCCTACATTCAGACAATATTGCAATAATGATACTTCTTCCAAGCTAGATTAACAACTGAAAAACTGCAAAATACAATCTTGGAACTGAAATAGTGGTTCAATAAGTGGTTAAGTAAATGAATTGATTCTCGTAGACAAGCTTATACGTTGGTTATGCATTACTAAATCACTTAAGGAATTGACAACGTAGATAAGAATATAAATTAAATTACACTCTAATAAATATTTCCGATATTTCGGTAATGTCACGTTCCCATCTTCAAAAGGAACTTACAAAAAAGGGCACGTGCACGTAGGCACTACAACACAGTAACTGAGAATGAAGTGATGAAGCTATTGTTCTATTAAAAGTCCTGATGATACCCCCTAGCGGGCTATATAGGTGTTCTTGGCCGTTGGGCTGAAGGTCTGCTGATGTAAGCCTTCCAAATTTGGAGAGGAGTGTATCAGAGCCATGTGGCCAAATAGCAAACACATCATCAACATAGCGAAGCCATATGGTTGGTTTTTTGGTGGAAGAGGATGAGGCTTTTTCTTCGAAAGTCTCCATAAAGAAATTGGCCAAGGGTGGGGAGAGTGGTGAACCCATGGCATCCCTTATCTGCTCCACTAAAGACCAACCACTTTCCCTAGACCTACCTGGTGTATACCAGATCCCTTGCAGCTGTAAACTGTCTTACTTTGGCAAAACAAGCAGGACAGCGAATATCAGAATTTCGGAACACAAGGACTACATCCGGTTTCACAAGTACAGCCACTCTGGTCTTGCAGACCATGCTCTGGATACATGCCACAGAATATGGTGGAAGAAAGCTACAGTAATACACCATTGCAAATACAAATTCGAAAGACTATTCATGGAATCAGCCTCAGCCCTAAGAAACTCTCCAAATCTCAACAAATTTGGTTGTATGAGACTCCCCCAAATTCGGGAGGCTTACATCAGCAAACTTTCAGCCCAATGGCCAAGAACACCTACATAGCCCGCTTGGGGGCACTATCAGGACTTTTAATAGAACAATAGCTTCATCACTTCGTTCTCATTTACTGTGTTGTAGTGCCTACGTGCACATGCCTTTTTTGTAAGTTCCTTTTGAAGATGATAACGTGACGTTGCCGAAATATCGGAAATATTTATTAAAGTGTAATTTAATTTATATTCTTATCTATGTTGTCAATTCCTTAAGTGATTTAGTAAATGAATTGATGTCAGTGAAGAAAAGAGCAGTGCAGTGCTATTTACAAGAAGACCAGTATCCCCACAGGACAAAGTGGTCATGTTTGGCACCCCATTCCATGGCAACCACAAGCTATATACTTAGGGTACAACTAGATAAAGGCTTTTACTTCACAAACGCATGTTGATCCTGTCTACTCGGAAGCAAATAGGGCAATAGGACATCTATCCCCGTTAATCAACTAGCATAGTTGGCTAAGCACAGAGCTTTAAGTACCTCTATATGTGATGCTGATCAGGCCAGTTCTGACACATGGCTCACATAGCAGATTCAGATGTTTACCAGTAGTGTTCAGTACATCATGGTTCATAAGAAATATGCATCTTCACAAAGAAGATGGTATCTCTAAGATCGAAACTTTTTTAAGCAAAAAGGCTGCAAAATTCCTTGCAATTGCTGTCATCCACAGTAACCCATTAATCCACCAAGTGGTCGACTACAATGAGCATGATCCTTCAAATCCAAGTGCCCAAACACCATACTGAACAAGTAAGTTTTTTAAACTCGCTGTGAGAAGTCCAAAATGGGTGAGCCAAAGGCTCAGTAAAATACCTAATCTGCTGTGTTCTAATATGTAGTGGCAGAGTACAACAATAATAGTTTACAGCAAGTGAGCCTAATGCTCAATAATCATTCTTAATCCAACAATTCCTTGCAGAATCTGACAAAGGGATAAGGGACTGCAGATCTAAATCCATCATGTCAGAACAGTTAACCTTATTATTATCCTGGATCTGATTCCCACTGATGAGACCTCAATAAAGGCCAGAACTAGTCTTTATTGAGTAGTACTCCTTCTTATAATGTTTTTGCATTATAGGATGAATCAATTGGTGTGAATTCAACAGCCTCTATATATACAAATAGACTATTTGTGGAGATATTTGGTGCACAAGCTTTGTTTGTTACACTTGGTGAAGGATTAAAACAAGAATAGAATTTCTTGTCAAGTATAATAAACTTTACTCTTGGCATACTATCACGTCTTTTCCAAAGACATTATGATATTTTCTGTACTTACAAAACGTAAATACAGATCCTTATTATATTCTCACGGTATCTCAACTGTATGATATCAATATCATTCCTGAACAACTGTTTTATCTGAACTCGAGTTATTCTTCCACTATTTTCATAGATAGATTATTGTCGTATTTGTTGGCAGAAGTCTTAGCATGAAGCCAAGTTTCTCTGCATTTTCACATTATTATTTTTATTTATTTATTTATTTTCCCCCATAAGTGTGTAGTAAAGAGACCACTGATCATCTGGAATTCAACTTTTTGACCAGGCTTTCAAAATTGTGCAGTGTTATCTCTGTACGAGGGGGGGAGGTATGAAAAGTTCTGATAGACACCTAGAACAAAAATGTATTAAAACAACTGATATAACCACAAGAAAGAACATATCTTAAAACCCTTTTAATCTCCATGTTTCATCAAATGTAATAATTTGTTCTTTTTTCCTTTAGGATATATAAGAATACATGCAGAGGTTTTGAAGAAATTCAAGGACACAGAGGTGTGTGCTGGTGTCAGTTGTTGTTTCATGCTGCATGAAAAGTCCTCAACTGAGATTCACCAAACCTTGTGTAAGACTTTAGGGGACTGAGCCCCAGCATATTCAACAATTACCAGATGGGTGGCCAAGTTTAAAATTGGGCATCCTGAAACAACAGATGCCCCCAGGTCAGGAAGACCTTCCACAGTGATCACACCTGAAAACATCGATTCAGTGCATGCAATGATCCTTGATGATAGACGAATACCAGCCGAAAGCATTGCAAAGTCTCTGGGGATATTCATGGAACGAGTCAGGGTCATTATCCATTACTATCTGAACATTCAGAAGCTCTCAGCAAAGTGGGTTCCAAAATGTTTGAATACTGACCAAAAGAGAGAATGTGTCCGTGTTGTCAAGGGATTTTGATCATTTTGAGAAATCAAGTGCAAATTTTTTGACTTGTATTGTGACTCTTGCTGTGTGTAGAATCAAGAGAAGAAGTGGCTGCTAAACTTGGAAGATGGAGGAAAGTACTGGAAGAGAGAGCAGTATTAGACTGAGCAGAAGTAAGACAGAGTATATGTGTTGCAAAGTGGATGGCAGTCAGGAGACAGATCTGGAGCTGGAAGGAAATGTCATCAAGAAGGTTAGGGACTTTAGATACTTAGGTTCAACAGTGAAAGAGGATGGAGAGGCTGAGAAGGAAGTGGGATGCAGGATACAAGTGGGATGGAGAAACTGAAGAGAGATGGCTGGAGTGCTATGCGATAAGAAGGTGCCGATCAATCTAAAAGGCAAAATCTACAGGACAGTAGTGAGACCAGCTATGCCGTATGCTATGGAAACTGTGGCCCTGAGGAAAAATAACATCAACAGGATGGAGGTAATGGAGATGAGAATGCTTAGGTGGATTTGCGGTGTGACCAGTAAGGATCGTCTGAGAAATGCCTATGTGAGGGGAATGGTGAAAGTTACGAACTTAGGAGTGAAGATACAGGAGGTAAGGTTGAGATGGTTTGGTCATGTGATGAGGAGGGAGGACGCATATGTGGGAAGAAAGATCATGCAGATAGATGTGCAAGGGAGGAGGAGGATGCACAGGTGGCCAAAGAAGAGATGGAGGGAGCTGGTCGAGGAGGACTTGAGGATGAAGAACTTGGATGTGGTTACAGCCCAAGACAGGAGGATGTGGAGGAGACTCCACAAACAGCGACCCTACTTAAGTGGGACAAGCTGCAAAAGAAGAAGAAGATTGTGACTGTTGATGAAATATGACATGGCTTCATCACTATGATTCAGAGACCAAACTCAATGGAGTGTGGAAACAAAGCTTCTCCACTCCAAAGAAGTTCTAAACCCAAAAGTCAGCAGGGAAGGTTCTAGTCATTGTCTTTTAGGATATGGATAGTATAATCCTTACCAAGTATATCAAAAAGGTGAAACTTACAACAGCAGTTTATTCGATAGCTCTGAAGGAATTGAAGAAGGTACTGAAGGAAAAATGCTGCAGGAAACTGAGCAGAGGTGTGTTGCTTTTGCAGGACAACACACCTGCTCATGAAACCCAACAGACAATACACAACTTGGACTTTCAATGTCTGCCTCACCAGACCTGGGCCCCATCTGACTATTTCCTATTCCCAAATTTAAAATAACACTTGAAAGGAACAAAATTTACAGAATAATGAAGTCGTATCTACAGTTGAGGACTGGTTTGTGCAACATGGGAAAGACTTTTTTCTCAGAAGATTGAAAATGATGCAGCAGCATTGTAACAAGTGTATAACACTTTGTGGAGCATATGTAGAATAATGTGTAAGTTACATGGTTCTACCTCAATTCCCTCATGTTGATTATCACAACTTTTCAGCACACCTGCATAAAGCTTTTATACCTCCATATTTCAGCATTTCTGATCACGTATCATCTATTCCAACTGTCTTTCTACATTTCAGTTTTCTGATGATTTTTGCTACCTCAGGTGTTCATGTGTATACCTCATTGGTAAAATACCAAAGTATTGTGGTATATCCATCAAACTGTGCAGTCACTTTATTATAAAACATGAGCAAATTGCTAAAGCAAAATCTACCTCTAACAAAACAATGATGTCCTCTATAACATAGTTTTGTTACAGGTCCTCTATAAAGAATCAGCATCCTACATACATACCTTTGGATTCAGATCCTAATTATCCTCTCTGACACTTTGATGACCACTCCAGAATGATTTACTTTTCAACAGTGGTTACTTCGGTTCTAGCTCATCCTTTATATAAAAATTATCTTGTGATCCTTCCAGTCATTAGGAAGTATGCTCATGTTAAGAGACTATGTTGAATAACCTAAACAAAGGCTGATTCTTTTCGCAATTCTTCAGCACTTTTCTGCTCTCATCCCATGCATTCCTTCCATTGCTTTAATAATAGTATCTTTAATACCTCCAAATCAGTCATGTCTGTCTGTTGGCTTCCCCCCCCCCACTTTCCACATTTATTAAGATTATTCCTTCCTGGTAATTTTTCCTCTCTCCATATAGTAAAAAAATAACTTCTTGGATTATTAGACCCATATATTCACAAAAATACATATTCTCCTGCATTTTGGAAATTAGCCCGTGTTTATCCTATTCTGTAGAAGGGCAACAAATCTTTGCCCATCAAGTTACCTCTCACTTCAGCTACTTCCTAAAGCAATGGTGAAATCTATATTCGTTGCTCTTTTCATTTAAGTTGTAAATGCCTGTCTTTCTTCTAATATCTTGATATATTTTTTTGTGTATTTATTGTTCTACAGTGTTTAATAACATAATTATAGAAATATTATTAATTTTTACTACTACTCAAGAATGGTACCAAAACTCATCACAATAGGACAGTGTCTTAAGCACAAATTAAAGTGGTTACAACTGAGGGAAAACCTTTATCCCGATGGGCAGAAGTATTATTGCTGCAGTGATGATGATAATATATCTGAGGGTATTCTGACATTGGAAATATCCTGATTAAAAGAAATTATTAGAAAATCGACCCGACCAGAGAATTAGAAAAAGTGGAGACGATTTGCACTTGTTTCTGAGAGCGAAAATTAAAGATACAACAAATGTAATCAAAAAACAGAAAAGAAAAGTAAAAGAGATGGTAGGTCTTGTAGAAACTAATCATTTAAGTAGCGACAAATGTACTATGACAGAGGATATGAAAGGTCTGTTGAAAGAAGCAAGTAAAAAATGTGAGAGAGTAAAAATTGTAGGTTTGCTACCTAGATACGACAGTACTGAGTTAAGAAGAAGGGCAATTATAGCAAATTATTACATGCACAGGCTGTGTAGAATAAATGATTGCAAGTTTTGAGATGTGTGTTGAATGTATTTGATGGCAAAAAATACTTATATAAGAGGGATGGCCTGCACTTGAATTCATTTAGCATCAAGAGCCTGGAAAAATTACTTATTGGGATGAGACCTGATGCAGAGAATCAAGAAAACTAGATCAACAAAGGAGGAATGGGAAGAATGTGTGTGCAAGTTCAGCAATGGCATGCAAATGCGATAAAGATATGAATGGCTACGAACATAGTCATGCATCTAGTGAAGTGGTGGAAATATATGCTTTTGATTCAGACCTTTTGAGTATGTCTGGGGAGGGAAAAAAGAAAGTTCTACAACTAAATAAGGCTAAATAGATTGCATATCTAATTATAAGAATAGGCTCCATGGTAATTTGTTATGGCTGTACATAAATGCCAGGAGCATCAGAAACCAAGGAGTTGAGGTTCTTGCTTTGTTGAATACAATGTGACTTTAGACTGTTGGCATTAGTAAAACCTGGCTATCAGAATCTGATGTGGTAACTGGGATTGAGTATAATAGGTATACTGTTACACTTGAATGGGAGTACTACTAATGATATCAGATGAATTAAGTCCAGTTAGGGTAGAAATGCAAGAAAACAGTGTCCCATGTAGCAGTGAGTTTGAGGCTATCTGGTGTCAAGTGGTTAACAGAATCAAATATATGGTGGGGTGTTGCTACAGGCCTGGCGGCTCAGTTGCAGGGGATGAAGAGATGCATCACCAGTTTAGCCTTATGGAAACTAAATGAATGATAATGGGTGACTTTAATTTTCCAAACACTGATTGGGTAGAAGAGAAATCTCATGATAAGAAAGAAGAAGAATTTCTTGAATTGTTGCGAGGTAACTTTCTCAAGCATCATGTAAAAGAAAGGATCTCGGGGACAAAGAGTGTTAAATCTGTTCATAGTATTAAAAAGGGGTTTCTGTTAAGAATATGACTACTTTATGACCAGTTGGTGACAGTGATCATGCTGTACTTTCTTGGGCAGTATCTAATTATATTGATGGTCCCATTAGAACAGACTATATGTTGAACTACAAAGCTGGAAATTATGATCAACTTAGGAGAATACTATCTTTGGACCCATGGTATCAGTTATTGAATGGGAAAAATAGCAGCAATGCATGGGAATCTTTGAAAAAGTGCTTAAATAAGGTGGTATCTGAATGTATCCCTAGTCTTCGAAGAATAAATAGCTTGGGAGTGAAATGGATGTGCAGCCTTATTAAGCAAGAGATCCACAAGAAGAATATAACATGTAAAGAATATCATAAGAATAAGAGTGAGAGGAGTTATGAAATATATAAAGTGCAGGTCAGAAAAATAATGATCATTGTGCAGAAAGCTAAATCAGAGTATGAAATGCTATGCAGGTTAAAGGCAATCTAAAAGTATTTTATTGTTATGCCGCAAGCAAAAGAAAGAGTGAATGTGGAAGAATAACTTTACTGAATGCAGGTAGTACTCTACTGTTAGAAACTAATGAGATTGTTCAGTTAATGAGTGCTCACTTTGCTAAGATATATTAACCAGGTGTATGTAACATAGGGGGACAGTGCTACTGCCACATTGGGTGAAGAGTTAGAGGTGCAGGAAAATGAGGTTGAAGAGCTGTTGCATAACCTGGATGAGAATTTGTCAATAGGGACAGATGGAATATCAGCACAATACCCTTGTGCTAAAGGAATGTTCAACTGAATTGGCTAGGCCTTTCACATGTTTGTATAACTTGAGTCTCAGCTCAGGAATGGAAGGAATGTATGGTTCCATTTTTTTAAATGTGGTGCAAAAACTGATGTGTCTAATTACTGACCTTTCAGTATCCTTCATGCTGTAGTGAAGATTTTAGGGAAGTTGGTAAGAACTTGCATACAGAATTGAATAGAGAAACGAGCTATACTCTGCAAGGAGCAGCATGGGTTTATTAAAGGAAGGTCATGTTTTAACAATTCGCTCATATTTTATAACAATGTTATAGCCGAGTTGGATAAAGGGAATGGATACACTATGATAATGTTGAATTTTGCTAAGGCATTTGATAGGATACCACATGAAAAGCTGTTGCACAAACTGGATAATATGGGTTTGAAATATAAACTCTCTTAACTCGTATCAGTGTACGGTTGGATGGCAGATATCAAAAAGTGGTGTACGGTGAGTGAGTGTGAATCTGCCAGATTTAAGGTGACCAGTGGTGTATCTCAGGGTTCAGTCTTTGGGCCATTGTTGTTCAATCTATACATTAATACCATTTGGAAGGGTCTCACAGGAGATGTGCGGTTGTTTGCCAATGGCAATCAAGAATACTACTGATATCAAGCACTTATTAAATGATTTGAACAGGCTGGAAATTTGGGAAAACAAAAATGGATGTCAGTTTAATGTTATGCACTTAGGCATGATGAGATTTTCAACAACATATTATATTATATTAGTGGGGTAATGCTACAAGAAAGTAATGAGACTTGGGATTTTGGCATAATGGTGGATAAGAATTTGAAGTTCAAAGGTCACATAGCAAAAGTTGCAAATACAACTCAGAGGATATTGCGTTTTTGAATCGATATCCTTCGTTATCCTTCATTTAAATGAAGGATAAGGAAGTAATTTTGCCTCTGCATTAAGCCTTGATAAGACTGCACCTGGATTATTGTGTATAAATTTGGTCTCCTAGGTCCCAAGAAAATAAAGCTATGGCAAGGGTGCAAAGAAGAGTTACAAATATTATATCTGGATTATGGTATTTAGATTATCAGGACAGATTGTATGTGGATTATAGACTCTGGTTAACGGAGAAAGAAGGGTACTTCTGAATAGGTGTTATAGGATATCGTCTGATGAAATATTTTGTTATATATGAAAGGTGGGGAGAGAACACAGGGGCATCCATGGAAGTTAAGTTTGTTTGCAGTCAAGAAAGGGATAAGAGCTAAGTTTTCTCTCACAGAACAGTGAGTGAGTGGAATGGTTTGCCTTTAGGGGTAGTGAGTGCATCTGGTGTGAATGAATTTAAGAAAAGATGAGACAGCTGGTTTGTGTGATTTATAGCTTCTCTTGATGCTATCTTGATATTATCTGAGGCTCTCTGGAGGTCTCAGATAATAATAATAATAATAATAATAATAATATAATCTCATTTCTGCTGCCTGTATTGTTGATCTTTCCTTTTAACAGTGCATATTTCTGAATCATATGTTAGTGAAAGGCTATTACTTCATAAATTTTAAGTTGGGTTTCTCAGCTCATTTTTTTTATTCATTGTCTTTTTAATTCTTCCACAGATTTTCCAAATTTTTTTCCCCATCTGTATCTTTGTCTTTTAGATATGCAATCCAAATAATTAGCTGTCTCATGTTGTATTATAAACAATGTATAACCATTCTTATTCTACAAAAAAAAAAAAAAAAAACCTACTCCCCAACAATATGGGATTATAAAAACTCTATATAATAAGACAAAATTAATCAATTCTGATAATGGTGCCCTAACTACTGAACTTGACCATATTCTGAACACTTTTTTTAACCAATGGCTACAACCCCCCCCACATAATATTAACCTCTATATCTCAATCCCTCCCCACTCCTCCCCATTCAGAACAGAGATTACACAAAATCTATTACCATTCCTTGTATCCAGGACACATTCAAAACATTAACAAAAATCCTAAAGAAATACAACCTTACAACCACTTTCAGACCACTTAAAAAAACTAGCATCTGTTATCATCTCCACCAAAGACCAGCCACATTCTCTTGACCTACCAGGTACCTTGTAGTTGCAAACCATTCTACTATGGCCAAACAGGCAGGACAGCCAACATCAAAATTTCTGAACACGTGTACTACATCTGTTTCCACCATTACAACCACTCTGGACTTGTTGACCATACTTTGGACACTCACCACAAGATATGCTGGAAGAAAGACATTCTATTGCACCACAGCAAATATAGATACAAAAGACTTTTCATGGAATCTGTCTTGGCCCAGAAAAACTTTCCAAACCTCAACAAATTTGAGTGCATGAAACTGCTCCAAATTCGGGAAGCACTCATCCTCAGGTACTTCAGCCCAACAACAATAACACCCATTTTAGCCCCACTAGTTGTTGCCTTTCTTCAGCCTCATTTACGCAGTGTTAGTGTCTGCATGCACGTATCATTGTGGTCAGAATTAAAGTTATCATAATTAACATGAGTATACATTGTAATTTCCTGCAAAATAATTAGTAATGTATAGCCAACGTATAAGCTTTTTCCACCAGAATTACCTGTAATATTATTTTTATTACTATTTTTCATCTCAGATATGATATGTGTGTGTATATATATATATATATATATATATATATATATATATATATAAGGATTTTATATATGAGACATGTTTTTAATATTGTAATTTTTAGGTCAACAATGAAGCAGCTATTTTGGGTAATGAATATGGTACGCTGCGTTATGTGGAATTTCTTCGTGGATTGGGATCACTGGTAAAACTGCAAGATGTAAATGTGAAATGTACTTATGTAGGTGGGTTGGATTTGCAGGGAGAGGATGGCAAGTTTGCTCTTATATGGCAAGATGATGTTATGCAAGGTATATATATATATGTATATTTATTAACTTGATAAAGAACTTCAGGTTAAATATTGTATTTCTCATGTTCTAAATCTCTAGATTGTAAATTATAATTGACAAGAAATTGTATTCTTGTTTTAATCCTGTACTCAAGTGTAAACAAAGTTTGTGTGTGAAGTATCTTCACAACTAGGCTACTTGTACATAGAGGCTGTTGATTTCATATTAATTGCCTTAGCATCCCATAGTGCAAAGCACATTCCTTTAAGATGTGTGTCTGTTACTATGTTAAGCAAAGGCATTACCAAAACCAGTTTTGACCTTTATCGAAGTCTTCTCAGTGACAGGTAGAAAAGAAATGTGCCTTGCATTATGGGATACTAAGGCAATTCACATTAAATCAACAACCTCTATATCACATATGGGCAATCCGTGGGCTGGATCCGGCCCTCTACTTCTTTTGATCCGGCCCTAATCTATTTCAGCAAAGTTTGTCTGATTCATGGTGGGAGAAAACATGGTGTGTTCTACTAACTCACATTAAGCTGACGTCCTATGACTTGCGCAAAACACACTATGTTTTCTCCAACCAAGGTCTCTTTCTCACTTTGACTAGCGGTGTGTGTGAACATGTTACAACGTGTCAGTTCGGTATTTGCGTTGATGTTGTGCTTTGTTCAGTGCCTGCATTGATGTTATGTTCTGTTCAGTGCCTGCAGTGAAGAAGACAGCTTTGTTTGACATTTCTGAATATCGCTTATAAATTTGGGACAATGTCAGGGGTTATTGCAAAAAAAGAAAAGTAGATGCAGAGAATCGTCAATTTCAAGACAACTGGATGGAGGATTATTATTTTATTCTGAATAAAGGTTTGCCTGTATGTTTGCTGTGGAACGAATCCGTATCCGTCAACAAAGAATACAACTTAAAGAGACACTTTACTTCAAGACATGCAGATCACCCAAAAATTGATGGACAACTACAAAAAGATGAAATACAGAAGTTGAAGAAGAACTTGTATACCCAGCAGCAAATGTTCAACAAGCAAAGAATGCAGCACCACAGCATTGTCAAAGCCAGCTTTGTGGTAAGCGAAAAAATCGCTAAGCATTCTAAGTCATTTGGTGAAGGAGAATTTATCAAAGAATGTCTGCTGGATGTTGCAAGTATAATATGTCCTGAAAAGAAAAAAACTTCAAGAATATTCATTTGTTGAAACTTACTATTGTCCGACGGATAGAAATTATGGCTGATGATATCAAAAGAAGTTTAAAAGAGAAGATTGCTAGATTGGAAGCATTTTCAATTGCTTTGGATGACAGCACCGATGCCTCCGATACAGCACAACTAGCAATATTTATTCGAGGAGTTGATGCGGATTTCAAGATCACAGAAGAATTATTTGCGCTTTGGCTGTTAAAAGGAACAACTACCGGTGAAGATATATTTGAAACAGTCAACACAGTCTTCGAGAGATTTGGGCTTAAATGGAGTTCACTATCTGGCATATGCACTGATGGAGCCCCTGCAATGGTTGGTGCACAGAAGGAATTTATTGGAATAGTTCATGAAAGAGCAATAGAACTACAGATCCATCTGGAAAATTTAACAAATTTTCGCTGCATTATCCACCAACAAAATTTGTGTGCAAAATCGATTAAATTCACAAATGTTATGGAAGTTGTAGTAGCCAGTATTAACTTTAGTAAGTTGCATGCACTTAATCTGCACCAATTTAAGGAATATTTGACAGACCTATTTTCGGATTATGACGATGTGTCTTATTATTGTGAAGTGAGGTGGTTGAGTAAAGGTAAAATGTTAAATGATTTTATGGTGTGAGACAAGACATTGCAGATTTTATGGACATAAAAGGAAACACAATTAACCAAGTAAAAGATGATGAGTGGGTGTGTGATTTAGCATTCCTTGTAGATGTCACTGGATACCTAAACGAACTGAATCTTAAATTGCAAAAACAAGGATAATTGGTTCATGAACTGCATGGACATGTCAAAGCTTTTTGTAATAAACTAAGATTGTTGGAAAGTCAGATAAGAGCTAAAAATTGTTATCATTTTCCTACTCTAGCAACTCATAAAAATATCCCTTATAATTGTTATGGAGATGAACTGAAGGCACTAATAGAGCAATTTGATACAAAGTTTGCCGACTTCAAAAACGAAGACTCCACATTCACTATATTTGCTCATCCAATGGATGCTGATGTAAATAATGTGCCAGAAAACTTACAGATGGAACTTATTGAGCTTCAGGCAGATTTAGTGCTAAAATCACAATTTAACAACGTTGCTTTGACGGATTTTTATAAATTTTATTTGGTGGAAGAAAAATATACAAATTTACGTGCCTTTTCAAGAAAAATCATTTGTCTTTTCGGCAGCACATATGTGTGAACAGTTTTTTTCGAGGATGAAATACAATAAATCAAAAATTGGGACAAGAATAATGGACAAAAACCTCGAAAATTCTATGCGATTATCCGTAAGTAATATTAACGTCAATATTGATAGTCTTGTAGTTGAAGTACAAGGCCAATCTTCACATTAAATTGTTATGTCTTTCATTATATTATAAAATTTATGTAGAGCTTTATACCAAAGCATTATATTATGAATAAATGAAATATGAAGTTGCAACTTGTTTTAATTCATTTAATATTAATTTATTTTATTTAATAATTTGGTCCGGCCCTTGACTCGGAGACAGAATGATAATTTGGCCCCCGACCTAGGAAAGGTTGCCCATGCCTGCTCTATATACAAGTAGCCTACTTATGAAGAATATCTTGTCTATCATAATTTACTTGAAAACCTAGTGAAAATATCTTTCTACAACCATATCTGATCTAGAGTATTTTAAAAATATGGTGAGACACCATTTTACTAATTCATCATCATCATCAAATTCTTTATATTTACCATCAGGGAGTGTACAGGATATTATGATAGTAATAAATGAAAAGTTACATTATTACTAACTTCCTGATTTCTCTCTTATTCCATGTAAATTTATTCAGTTGTCTTTCTATTTTTTTAATTTGCCATCTTCACTAAAAATTTTGCCTAAATAGCTGAAATGTTTTACTTATTTTGTAAGTTCTCTATTCAGAAAGTTGATGTTTTTAATGTTTCGGCCCATTTTCATACTAAAATTACTACAAAGTCATTCTATTTAGCCAGCGGATCTTGCAGACTTTTATGGGATTTATTTAAAAGTATAAAATCATCTGCATAAATTAAACATCTCCGATTTTTGATATCATGTTTAATACCACTTTCCTTCATAATGTTATCCATATAGATGATGAAGAATAACAGTGGAGATAATGTGCACCCTTGTCTCACACCTGATTTAACATCAAAAATCTTCTTATGCCTCAAAGAATCTAACTGCTGATTTACAACTCAAATATAGATCAAGTGTTGCTTGATATAATGTGCCATTTGCACCATACATCTGATGTTTTTGAACAGCTTTTCTTTTGGCACTGCCTTTTCCAAATCTACAAAACTTAAATACAGATCCTTGTTATATTTCCATGATTTCTCAACTATTTGATCAGATTTTAAAGTGAAAATCTGATCCTGACAACTTCTATTTGGCCTGAATGCAGCTTGTTTTTCTCCAAGCTTCACTTTCACAAATTTGTTAGCTGTTTCCCAAGTATACTTGCATAATTCTTATTAGGAACACTTGGTAGGGAAATGCCTCTATAATTCTCACATTCAGTTTTATTTTCCTTTTTATAAATGAGTACTATGAGAGCTCTTCTAATCATCTGGATTTTAACCTTCTGACCAGGCCATCTGAATTATGCAATAGAATCACCATAAATATTTTTACCTTCACATTTGAGCATTTTTGGTCAAATATCATTTACTCCAGCTGCCTTTACATGTTTCAGGTTTTTAATAGCACTTTCTTCAAGTATTGATATGTATTCCGGGGTACATTCTTATTGAGTAGCAAGAATTGCTTCATTTAGCAATCTTTCAAAGTAATTACTCTAGACCTCTAGAATATCTTTACCATCTCTGACTCTAAACTTCTTCAAGAACCTCAAAGAAAAAGTTTATTTTGTCATCTTCCTGATATTTATTTTCTATGATCTTACCAAATTCTTCTCATGACTTTTGTTTAGCTAATTTTACACAATGCTTTGCTTTCTTACATTTTTTTTTTTCTCTGTGTTCTGTAAAAGCACAAGCTGGAATCTGTCAGGAACTTTTGATATGCTTTCTTCTTTTCTTCACTGCTTCCTTAACTTCCTGAATCCACCATGGAATTCTGATTTTTATTTTTCTATCTTTGCAGACAACCTCACTACATGCCTCTCTTCTCAATCTGCCACTGAAAATCTCCAAGTTTTAGATTTTGTTTTCAGTTTCTTTCCTTTTTTCTTTAATAATGTTTGTGTATTTCAGTCTCTAAATCACCTCTGAAAGCCGTTCAAATTTGATTCATTTTAAAACATTTTACATACTGTTCTTTTTTAATATTAGATTCAGTTTTATCCTGCTCAACAATAAATGGTGATAACTTGCAGTTTCAGAACATTTCTATACTCGTGTCCTGAACCAGTGAGAAAACATTGCTATCAACTATAACATAATCAGTGAGACTTTTCTTATTTCTTGAATCTTCTCTCCATGTGAATTTGTGCACATCTTTTTATTTTAACATGATATTAGTAATAACTGGTCCATATCCAGAACAGAAATTCAGGCAGTCCTTACTACTAGTATTAACTTTGCCCTTTTCTCCAAATTTTCCCAAAATATTTCTATATCTACTCTGCTGTTTAGATCTCTGACAAGGACTGTCTTTTCCTTTTTTGTTGTCAGCTGCCTTCTCTAATGCCTCAAAAAATTCCTCTGCTCCTTCTTTAGTAGAAACATCTATAGGACCATAGGCATAGATAAGTCTCATTGTCCATATTTACCCACATCACTCTACTTGATATTGCCTGTTATTCAAGAAGATTATTCTCATATTTAATGTTTAATATCCTAGCTACTTCTTTTCCCTGCTTGTTGTTGCCCGAATATAACATCTTGTATTTATTGCTTAGATCTCATCTGTTTTTGTCTTCTTTAAAGATAAAAACAGATGAGATCTTTTTTTTACCTCTGCTAATTCCATTTCTTTTTCCCTTGATGCTTCATATGTTGATGGTGCCAATCTTGCACTCTGCAGATGTTGACTACATTTTGGTACTATAAGTGATATATATTGATGGAAGTTTTTTCACTTTGCTATGCTACCAATTATATATTTGGTTTAATCCTTTATCCAAGTGTAAGCAAACAAAGTTTGCACCTGTATTTTACGGACTGGGGCAGCTCGTGGCAAAGGTGGTATAACTTCTCATCACTTGCCTTAGTATCCCATAATGCAAAGCACATCTCTTTGCAGACATGTATAATGCTATGCATTAAGGGAAGGTCACTACCCAGACTGGTTTCAACCTTTATTGAGGTCTCATCGTTTAAAGCCAGACCCATAGCCAAGTGAAAAAACTTTCATCTCTAATCCAGAGAATTTTAATAATAAGGTGTGGCACCTTTTGGCAACTGGGATATGGAAATATGGCCTCCCTATTACTTCCACCTTAGTATAACCACCTCTGGGTCTGGCTCCCACTGATGAGACCTCAATAAAGGTCTAAACCGGTCTGGGTAGTAACCCTTCCCTTAATGCATAGCATTATATATGTCTGCAAAGAGATGTGCTTTGCATTATGGGATACTAAGGCAGGTGATGAGAAGTTATACCATCTTTGCCATGAGTTGCCCCAGTTCTGAAAATACATCAGGCATAAACTTTGTTTGCTTACACTTGGATAAAGGATTAAACCAAATATATAATAAGTGATATATATGTATGACTCTTGCATTGATAGATCTGAGCATTTTCCTCGATCTAGCTCTCACTGAGGAATACTTAATAAAATTTCAAATCCCTCTGGGTTGTGACCTTCCTGTAATGCTTAATAAATATAAATTCTGAAAGAAAGTGTGCTTGGCATTACGGGATCATATGTCAGTTGATGTGGAGTCAGTGGTCTCTATAAAAGTAGCCTAGTCTTGAATTAGCCCCCCTCTTCTCACGCAAAACTTTTGCTTGCTTATATTTTTGTTTATTGTGTATTTGCTGTGTAGATTACATTAAGCAACCACTTATTGTTGTTTGATTGATTTTGTGCTGTTAAAATTCATTATTTTTATTCAGTATATTTATGGCACAAAACAACATGGAAGTCCCTCATGATGGGAGGGTTTTGAATCTAACTGCTGCATCTCCTTATAATAGCATTAATGACGGTAGTGCACTAACTTATTAAATTTGAGGAAATTTCTTTCTTTTGAATTTTAATTATAATTTATAGCACATTTATAGACACCACTCCTCAGCACTCTGCTAGAGGAAACTCCATCAATGGACCCGCTACCTGTTTGGGGAGGTGTTTAGGGCAGCACAAAGAAATGGTTCTGCAAAAGGATGGAAATGGCAACAACAACAGCACCAGACTATGGCTTTAGGCAACTGGAACATTTTCTCTCTGACAGGGAAGTAGTTGGAACTGGTCGAGGAAGCCAAGCGCTACCGGCTAGACTTAGTCGGGCTTTCTTCGACCAAGAGGAGAGGCTCTGGAATTGTTGACCTTGATAAGGGGTGGAAGCTCTACTACTCTGGTGTGAGTCTGACAATGTCTGCTCAGGCAGGTGTGGGGATACTCACAAGCCCCCAGCTGTCAGACTGTGTTGCTGAGTGGATCCCATTAGGGGGATGGGTATGTGTGTTAAGGCTTCAGATGAAAACCATGATTTGGCTGTGGTGAAAGCCTATGCACCTAATCTGGAGTCAGAATACTCTGCCTTCCTAGAGCAAGTGGATGCTGCTTTTGACAGGGTGGCAGACATGGGATCAGTCCTGCTAATGGGTGACTTCAATGCACATGTTGGAACAGATGACCAGACATGGAGGGGTGTGGTTGGGAGGAACGGTGCCCCTGACCTTAATGCGAATGGGTCGAAATTATTGGACTTCTGCTGTACTAACAGCTTGTCCATAATGAATACCTTCTTCCAGCACCGAGAAGTCCATAAGTATACCTGGTACAGGGAGACACTAGAACAAAGGTCTCTGATTGACTTCTTTATAGTCTCAACAGACCTATTTTCCTCAGTGTTGGACATTCGTGTGAGAAGAAGGGCAGAACTGTCAACTGACCACCACCTTGTTGTGTGCACTCTACGGCTTCAGAAACCAGATGCTACCATCAACGCTGGTAGGCCTAAGCAGCTATACCGCGTGAAATGGGAGGCATTGGAAAATGGGGCTGTGAGGAAGAATTTTGTAGATGACAGGTTTAAAGAGATTCCCAAGCATACTGCAGATGTTGAGAGGAGTGGAAGCTGTTCAGAACAGCTGTCACTGCCTCTGCACTCTCATGCTGTGACAGAAAGCAGCTTGGCATGGCAACGGGCAGTTAGAAAAGGACACCTTGGTGGAACCAAGAAGTCCAAAAAACTGTCTGGGCAAAAAAAGGAGTCCTGCTTAACATGGCTTAGGGTCAGGTCACCTGAGATGCGTTTGCAGTATGCTGAGGCACGAATAGCTGCTGCAAGAAGAGGCAGTAAAGACAGCAAAGCAGAAGGTTTGGGAATCCTTTGGAGAAAGATTAGACTCATCCTATGCAAATGCAAACAAAGTATTCTGGCAGACCATCTGCCACCTTCGAGGGAGGAAATCGTGCACAGCAAGGACAGTTAAGGCCTCTGATGGTGCATTTTTAACAACCAAGAAGGATATCCTCCACAGATGGAGGGAATACTTTGAGAGCCTTCTTAATGCGGGTGACCCAGGAGTGGTGGACATCCAAGAGGTGCAGATTGGAGAGGTCCATTTAGCAATAAAATCGCTAAAATCGGGCAAGGCTGCTGGCGATGATAAAATTTGGTGAAATGCTAAAAGCCTTAAATCAAGACGATGTTCTCTAACTGATGCAAGTGTGTCAGGCTGCTTAGATATCTGGGCGAGCACCAAAGCAATGGCAGACAGGCATAATAACACCAGTCTTCAAGAAGGGAGACCAGAAGGATTGCAGTAACTATACTATCGTGGCATCTCTCTGCTCAGCCTGCCTGAGAAAGTATGCTAGGTGCTTGGAAAGACGGTGCAGGAGCATAGTTGAGTCAAAGTTCCAGGAAGAACAATGTGGCTTTCGTCCTGGTAGAAGCACAACTGACCAAATCTTCACTTTAAGGCAAGTCTTTGAGAAATCTTGGGAATATGCCAAGAATATCTACACGTGTTTTGTGGACTTGGAGAAGGCATATGACCATGTTCCTCGGGATAAGCTTTGGCAAGTAGTACAGGAGTATGGAGTGGATGGCCAACTAATAGCTGCCATCAAGTCCCTGTATGAATGCCCAGACTTTTGTGTCAGGGTAAACAGCACAAAGTCTGAACCTTTCACAGTCTCCGTTGGCCTCCGCCAAGGGTTCTGTCACCCCTCCTTTTCATAATATTTATGGACTGGATTGATAGGCACAGCCGAGGCAGTGAGTGTGTCAGAATTGGAAGATGTAGCATTGGACGTCTGCTTTTTGCAGATGACCTACTTCTGCTTAGCTCTTCCACAGATGACCTCCAGTGGACCCTGGATAGGTTTGTAGCTGTTTGTGCAGATGCCGGAATGAAGATCAGTGTGGCCAAAACTGAAACATTTGTGGTCTCAAGACAACCATCTCAGTGCACTCCAAATGTAAGTGGAGTCCCAATGAGGCAGGTGGAGAAGTTTAAATACCTTGGGTCCATATTCACGAATGATGGAAAATGGGACGTAGAGCTAGATACTCGAATTGGCTTAGCAAGCTCAATATTGCGGGAGCTTGGCCGTTCGGTAGTATTGAAGTGGTAGTTAAGCCAGAAGGCAAAGCTGGCTGTCTTCAATACAGTCTATGTCCCCCATCCTCACCTATGGTCATGAGAATTGGGTAATGACCGAAAGAATGTGGACACGAATCCAAGCAGCTGAAATGAGATTCCTTCGAGGGGTTGCGGGGCTGACAAGACTCGACAGAGTCAGAAGCTCTGCAATTCGGGAAACCCTCAATAATCAACTGCTGCTTCTCCATGTTGAGAGATCACAGTTATGTTGGTACAGGCACCTGGTCACCTGCAATTCGGGAAACCCTCAATAATCAACTGCTGCTTCTCCATGTTGAGAGATCACAGTTATGTTGGTACAGGCACCTGGTCAGAATGCCACACAAGAGAGGCTCCCTCAGCAGGCCCTCTTTGCCAAGCCAGAGGGTGGGAGGCCACGTGGAAGGCCAAGGACTCGCTGGATAGATTATATCCAAAACCTTGGGTGGACACACCACCATCTACCACCTCTGCCACCACCTGAGCTTGGTAGCAGAGGATCGTGACCATTGGAAGTTCCTCTTGCAGCTGTTGCCCCCACAACCCAATTAGGAAAGGTGGGCCTTGAAGATGTATGTATTTATAGCACATTGTTATATATAGTTTGTAACTCCATCCCATCAAAAAATAAGCTCCATAATCTCTAGTTTTAGGAAACAAGTACATATTAAATTTGCACAATAAATCATAGGTTTTCATGTGTGTGTGACCTACAAAGTTTGCTTGTGAACATGCACAAACTTTGTTTATATTTGGTCAGAGGATTAAACCAAGAATATAATTTCTTGGCATCTTTAATTTATAGTTTAACTAAGTGAAAAAACTGTCAACTAATAATTCTTTAAATGGAAAACAAGCATATTTTCTTAGAAAAGGTGTAAAAGTGTAAACAGTCAGTTTACTGTCATTCTTTCTGCAAGTACCATTTTTGTCCTACAAATACTCAAGCGGTACTCTGCCTCTGATTAGGTATGGTGAATCATCTGGTGTGATTAATACAGCTGCAGAGATTATCTCTTTTAGTCACAAATCCTCCTGTTCGAAAATCTAATGCTATCACATTATAACTTTATGGAGATATGTTTGGTCCATCTCTTCCAGTCCATCAGTCAGAACATTTAGTGTGCTGCAAACCTTAAAACTGAAATGACATTGAAAGCAACAGCAGCTGCATTTCTCTCTTTGTATATATATTTAGTGAGGAGAATAAACTGTTCTGATGCATCTAGATTAATGTTTTCACTAATACTTCTCTCATTGAAAAGAAAGTCATACTGCACATCCAATGCCATACTTTACACATGTTCATACTTTTGTGTATTTCAAAAGTATTTAAAATGATAATTAATGCTTCATACTACGAACACTAGATAGCTTAAGGATTAAATCTCAATAACTATGAGGTGACTCTATGTAGCCTTCAAAACAATATGAAAAATTGACCAAGTTGGGATTTTGATCTAATGTATAGCCCTCATCTTCTCTCAATGCACTCAGCTTCAAGTTTTGCCAACCAAATTATACCTATCAGCTAGTGTTTGAATCACAAAACCCTTCAATCTATTCTGATAGGAAGCATTCCATACACCCGCAACAATCTTTGTCACTTGCCAATGGACCCTGTTCAGCTAAGAATTATTAGTTGAAAGTTTTTTCACTTGGTTAAACTATAAATTAAAATGTCAAGAAATTATATTCTTGGTTTAAGCCTAATTAAAGTCTTATAAAGGGGAACAATAACTTATCTATATCTGCTTGTGTGTTCTTCAACAACTACATAATTCAATGTGCTGTACTCTTGCAATATGTCCTCTGAACTTCAATCCCTTTTCCACAATCACCTGTGGACAAGGGATCAGGAAACTGATGAGGCCAATTCCATGGTCTCATCAGTTTCCTGCAGTTCATTTCCATCAGTATAGTGCAGAGCTTGTGATCTCTTCCCAGAGTGCATCACCTTACATTTAGTCACATTAAACTGGCAGCACTTACTTTTGCCCATACTGCTAGTCTATTTAAGTCATCCTTCAGGATCTCTACTTCATTTTTATTTACTGTTGCTCTTCCTTTTAAATTAAAAGAACAACTGAATATTTCCTATCAAATCATTTTTCTATATTACTGATGTGCATTTAAACAACAGAGGATCAACACCTACAGTACACCACTCTCACAATATACTACAGCACAGTTTTCTCTCATAATTAGCTTTGGCCTTCCTTACATTACATGTCATGACTAAATGGTCACTTTCCCCAAGTGGAGGTATCATAGCTAGAATGGTTACTGTTAAGTTCTCTGATTCTATGACCAGATCCAGAACTCTCGAATTTCGTGTCCCCTCCATTACATGCTGCCTCAGGTAATTATCTCTCAGCAGCTGTATAAATTCTATATCCTTCCTTTCCTGTCACCATTCCTCCTCCTCAATCTTATGTCCCATATTTGAAATCCATTATAATAATTACTTGACACCTGCACTCGTCATACTAATTTACCAATGCATTTTATCTATGTGTATATTTTCCCTTATATCTCCTGGATTATAGAAGCAACCGATTATATATTTTGTCCTGTTGGATTATCTCCCACCAGATGATAGGCTCAAATGAGCTGCCCTCTACATTTTTGTCCTCATTGATGTACCTCTGCTCCTTTTTTTTTGGCTTCAATTTTTCTACCACCATTTGCACAACCCTTCTTTCCCATCCTGTTCCTTCTTTTCTCTCTGAAGATACCTTTGCATTCTATTCCTCTATATCGTCCTCGGTCAACCAAGTCTCACTAATGCCTATAACATTTGGCCAATTTGAACTATCCAATGCCAAAAACTCTTCACTCTTATTCTCAGTACTTCTGTCAGTGGTATACATTAACTGTATATATAAACATAAATCAGCATCAAGTGATCACTCTCCTGCTTACTAATGTCTAGGTTGCCTGGACTTGCACTGACTTGCATCTCTTCTAAAAGTTCTAATTTCCCCTTGACTGTGTACCTGTGAATTCTCACTAAACAATACTTTATCAAAAATCCTGATCCTAAAATTATTCAAATGCAAGCCAGCCACCTTATATAAATCCTTCCTTCCATCAAACTCACTCCACACTGTTCCTTCTTCACAATCTGCACACTGACTCATTTGCCATCACAGCTCTCCATCTCAGCTCTATAGAATATAGCAGATAAATATCAGGAAGATGGCAAAATTTTCTGGAGGCTATTATAAAGCTTAGAAATAAAGTAAATAATACTGTAATAGGAATAAGAGATGATAAATGTGACATGAAAACTGTAGATAAAGATATCCTAGATCAGGGTTTCCCAAATTGTGTTCCACATCGTTCCGTGAAAAATTATCAAAATTAATATGAGCCTGGAATAGTTTTAAATGCTGCAACAAATTCAAACATTTTGAAAATCAGGCAATCTTCATTTTGCGTGTGGATTGTGCTATTAAGGCCAGTGCGATCTGGCCTTGACTCAGCCACCCGCGGTTGTCAACACCTCAGAGTGCAAGTGAAGTTCGGAGGTATCTATTCTAAGAAACGTGTGGCCACAAGCAAGGTCGATGCGATGCGGCCCTGCATGCCTGTAGTGTGCATAGTCTTATTTTTGGGATGCAATATAGCCTGCTATGGCAATAGTGTGGGCTTAGCTTTACATTGAATGCGAGACTGATAGTACTCGACTCTAACCAAGGTGTTCCGTTAAAATTTCAGGATTTGTGAAGTGTTCCATCATAGGAAAAATTCGGGAAATGCTGACCTAGATGTTTGGAGTAAATATTTTGAGAGTTTTAAATAAAACAATAGGTGATAGAATGATGGTAGAAAATATTGAGGAGGAATACCTATCAGTATTTGAGGTAGAAAAAGCCATGAAAAATAAAATATGGGAAAGCAGCTGGAGTAGATGATATATAACCAGAAATGCTAAAGTATGGAAGTATAAAAGTTTTTCACTCGCTCCACTGCATAATTCAGAAGGCATGTTCAGAAGATTGAAGGGTTTTTTTTATAGATAATCCATCTATAAAAAAGGAAATAATAATGAGGGTAAGTATTAGAGATAAATTTCCCTAATTAGTGCTACACGTAAGATTTATGCATGTGTACTTGAGAAAGGGGTAAGGAAAATTGCTGAAGAGAAACTTGGAGAACAGTGTACTGAATTTTTGCCAAACAGGAATTGTCAAGATCAGATCTTCACTTTAAAAGACAGATAGTAGAGAAATCATGATAACATAACCAGCATAGATATCTAAGTTTTGTAGCTCTGAGAAAAGCTTATCACATAGTGCAAGAGAAAAGCTGTTCAAAATCTATGGGAGGAGTTATACTGGAGGAAGTAGGGGAGACAAGAGATCTGGGGGTTAATGATTGATAGAAACCTGAAATTTAGGGAACACATTGCAAAGGTGGTGAAGGTAACACAGAGGATTGCCGCAATAATGAGAAGGACACTGATCTGCAGAGATAAAACAGTTATCATTCTGTTGTATAAGACCCTGATCAGACCACACTTGGACTATTGTTCTCAGATTTGGTCCCCAGGATTTGAAGGGGATAAATTAACTGTGGAAAGGGTACAAAGGCGGATAACAAAGATGGTTTCAGGACTGTACAATGATAGTTATGAGGATCGGCTGAGGGAATGTGGACTGCAGAGTTTGGTGGATAGAAGAAGGAGAGGTGATATGATCGAGACTTTTAAACTATTGAGAGGTGGTTACGGGGTTGACACTGGGGAGTTCTTTCGCTTGGTTGGAACAGTGGGAAGGAGTGATGACAAGAGGCCATCCCTGGAAGTTACAAAAGAAAACTGTGAGCAAGAGGGTGAGGAGTGGTGTCTTTGCATGGAGGGTGGTTGAACCATGGAATGCATTGTCTGATGGAGTGGTGTGAGCGAGAACGGTCAATGAGTTCAAGGAGTAGTATGATAGACTTTGTGTTTCTTAGGAAGGACCTCCCATGATGAGTCTTTTGACTCCATGGAGGCCAGAATAATAATAATAATAAAACTAGAATTATATGGCATAAATAGGACTTCGTGATGAGTGATACATAGTCTGCACTTAAGTTGTTATTTAGCTGTTAAGAATTCAAGGAAGCAGAAGATGTAAAATCAGGTGTGACACAGCTGTGTGCATGCTATCTCCACTGTTTTTTATCATTGAAATGGATCACATTATGAAGGAAAATGGTATTGAACCTTATTTCAAAACTGGATATAAGAGGGGCGTTCCATAAGTTTCCTGCCTGACTAACTTTTAGAGCTCATCATAAGACAACACTGTCGCATTTTATCATGTCCCTTTACTTCAACACACTTTTCACATTTTTGAATTAACATTTCTATGCCCTTGAAAAAATAGTCTGTAATTTTGTCTGCAAAATGGCCTAAAACTGCATCTTTCACCTCATTGTCATCTGCAAATTTTCTTCCTCTCTTTCTTCAGTTTCAAGAAGAGGTACTAATCACTGTGTGCTAGATCTGGGCTGTAGGATGGGTGGTGAATCTCCTGGAAGCCACAGTCCTTCCCTGCAGCCTTCGGAACAATAGCCGTATGGACTGGAGCATTTTCATGAAGCAGGCAAACACCATGACTTAGCATTCCTCATCTCTTCTCCTTTATGGCATCATGTAGTTTGTGCAGGAGTGAAGCATAATACTACTGCATTCATAGTGGTATTCCTTTCCTTGAAGTCAATCAAGAGAATTCCCCGGCAATCCCAAAAGATTGTTGTGATGATCTTCTTGGTGGACTGAGTGACGATGGCTTTTCTCGGCAGTACTTCTCCTGGTTTGCACCATTCCATGGATTCTCTTTTGAAATGAGGATCATAATAAAGGACCATGGTTTCATCCCTGGTGACAGAATTCCAGTACTCCTCTCTGATTTCCTTTGCAAAGCTCTGAAAACTTGTGGGAACAGGTCACACAATGCTCCTTCTGAATTGAAGAGAGAAGTCGGGCTGAAAACTTCATCCTGATCAAACTAAAATGAAATGAAGGGATTGTAGTGTGAAATCTGCATGCTCTGCAGACATTTCTTTAAGTCACATTGTGTTATTCAGTTTCAACCAAATTTGGACACAGTTATTTCTGACATTTCCAAAATGTCCTGAGAAATTAAGCCTAATCAGACTCAAAGTGCATATTGCTTGGAATCGCTTTCTCTCTACAATTTACACCATTCAACCATTTTTAAACAAATTTGGAACGTAGTAACAGAAATAGAGGATGTTATAAACACATCATTATTTTACAACTATTTAATTGAACTTAAACTTAGTTTTGAAACTAACCAGAGAGGTTATGAGAATTCAACAATTACAGATGACTCATCCACGACTGTCAGTGATTTTAATTGGCATCTGGGGAAGAGAGTATGGCAAACAACTGCTGCCATCTTGTGGGCCCTATCACTAATTTAGTGAAAATTAATTGAATGATGCAACCTACAGACATGTCTGTAGAGGAAGAGATGAAAAACAATGCTTTTTGGGCATTTGTTTACTATGTAGAAAGCTTCCGGTATTGAGATCATGTGTGTTTAGATAAATAATGAGTTTAATAAGAATAAGCAAATATAACCCCTGTCGGTGACTCCTACAAGTTTTGTAAGTCATTAGACTTACATTGTCAAGGATATTAGCAAAAATTTGTACAAAAAAAGACAAAGCCTAGTCTAGTCTTATTGTGTAGAGCTTTTGCTAATAACTCTGACAGTAGAAGTCCGATGACTTACGAAACTTGTAAGGTTAAATTTGTTTATTTTTATTACACTCATTATTAGGCAAACATTGAGACCATAATTTTATCTAAAATTATGATCTCAATGTCAGAAGCTTTCTACAGAACCGCTAAACCACAGAAACTTATGTATTCATTTATTTGCTTTTACAGAGTGTTTTTATTTATTTATTGTATTTGAAGCTTTATATATTGCAAGTTGTATCTTTTAAATACATATATCAAATAAAAATTCAGGCTGATAATATTCAGTTTAGAACATGAGTTATAGCAGGCTGAATTTCAGCATTAATAATTCTTATAGTAAGAGTAGACAGTGACTCCTGAATAAATTTGTTTGAAACATGAGTGAAATTAATCAAAACACAACCAATAGTTCAGTGGCAGTGGCAAAACCACGTTTAAAATAAAGAAACTAGAACAATACTTGTCAGTGAGTATTCCCGAATGTCTATGCAGAACTATTTGGGTTACTTACATGAGATACAAGATTAGCAAATCAGGTGGTGTGGGCAAAAATAGC
The DNA here is from genome assembly GCF_054136105.1 of Typopeltis vanoorti. NCBI lineage: Eukaryota > Metazoa > Arthropoda > Arachnida > Uropygi > Thelyphonidae > Typopeltis > Typopeltis vanoorti. The sequence continues at coordinate 32,039,443 of NC_143551.1, forward strand.
AAGAAAAGACCAACTGGTAGATGAATTAATGCAGTTAGGACTGTTTTTGAAGATAGCAAAACTCTCTCACTCACTGAAATAAAGACCTTACAAATAATGAACCAGTCTGGAATAAAACTGCCAGTAAAAAACTAATAATGAAATCTTATGTTGGGCTGCCATGATATTTTAAATATGACCCAGGCAAATTGTAGTTACCACTTGTGAAGTATCTTTTTGGTTTTACTTATTCCAAAATTTACAGTTTGGCAGGCAACCTTTGAAATAGGCTCTTAAGATGGTATCTTATATTTAATTTTTTCAATACTCTGTTTCCACCTGTTCCTTTTGTGCAGATGTGGAATGTTTAAATATCCAGTCAGGTGAATGAAGCTATCATCATCATTTCCTGATATATATCTTGATGGCGTATAGCAGGGGTGTTCAACAAGTCGATCGACTTGTTGATCGATTAAAACTGAAAACATAATATTTTATTTATCATTATTTTGTATTATTTTTAATTCACTTTAAGTATATTGCTATTGTTTATTTATTTTTTTGTTAAAATTGTCAAATCAGTAATTTTCTTATAAGTCCAGGTAAATGAATTAATTTGGATCCGTGGAAGTCAAACAGCGAGCCGAATGAATACGATTATAAGCAAAGTGTAAAAACTCGATTGTAGCTTAAATATTAAATATTCCAAAGCACATTACATCGATTTTTTACTTAGGTTAAGTCCCATGTGAATATTGTAAAAAAAAATAAAACTTTGTTTGTCTCAGTATAGTTTGTATTAGATGTTTTTTGTAAATAACTCTTTTGAAGCTATTAAGAATATGTTAGAGTGTTAAAAACAAAGGCAATGTTTTTGTCGCCGAAGCTGTACATGGTGGCATTAGAAAGATTGTTATTGAAACTTGTATGTATGAGAAAGGCTTGTAGGCTCTAAGTGTAAACATCTCTGAAGTCAGTCCGAAAGAGTTCAAACAACTTTCTGATGGCCAGAAACTTACAATCAAAAGAAAGCGGAGGAGAACAAAAGTCGTGCCGAACTTGAAACTTAAGATGAAAGACTCATACCGATTCTTTGGGGGTTGCCAAACTTCATGTGAGTTCTCAGAGGCCTAATAAAAAGGGACTGAAGCAAGCAGAAGGGGTCCCGGTTCCAGAATTGCTGTCAGAGAGGAGGCCGCCCAGTCCAGAATTGCCATCAGAGAGACTGCCCAGATCCACATTGCTTGAGAGAGGAGTTTCCTGCTTCCAGAAAGGAGCTTCTCGGTTTGAGACGTCGCTAGAGAGAGAGAGAGACTACTTCTAGGCCACAGACAAGGTTTGTGACCAAATTGCCAAAAGGAAGAGTTCCAATTGCCGTAAAAAAGTTTCCAGGCCAGGTTAATGTCAGACATTCACCAGTGTGTTGCGTTTTCATTACAATTTGATGAATCAAACGACTTCACTGATATTGCTCAGTTAGTGTTATTTATTTGCATGGTATTTCTAGATTATTGAAGTAAAGAAGAACTTTTGAAAATTATACCATTATTGGGAAGGACTAAGAGAGAAGACATTTTTTTGGCATTTGATGAATTTGTGAAACAACACAAACTTCTGCTTTTTAAACTTGTGTCTATTACTACTGATGGTACTCCTGCAATGACAGGTAATAAATCGGGCTTCATTTCATTTTGTAAAAACGATGACAAATATCCAGATTTTTAAAACATACCACTGTATTATTCACCAACAAGTACTGTGTAGTAAAAGATTAAACACAAAAGATGTTTTGGATATTACATTTAATATTGTAAATTCTGTCCGAGGAAAAGCCCTGCAACAGTGGTTATTTAAATTACAGGCAGATGATGATAGGGAACTTCTGTTGTACAATAATGTTCGCTGGCTCAGCAGAAGTCAATTTTTAGAAAGATTTCTTGTATTAATTAACGATATAAAAATTTTTCTTGATGAAAAAGGAGATATTTATCCACAATTGAGTGATAAAAGATTGTTGTTACACTTGTCATTTTTAGTAGATTTCTGTACGAAATTAAGCAATTTAAATTTAGAGTTACAAGGTAGAGATAAAAATTTAATTGACATGTTAAGTTCAATGAAAACTTTCCAATAGTGCTTACTTTTATTAAAGAAAAATATAAATGACCGCTAATTTAGACATCTCCCATATTTATTAAAATTTTGTGAACAAAATCAAGAATGCTAAGCTATGATTTAAAAGAATTTATTCGTGAAATAGAATTAGTTGAGGAAGAAATAAATTCAAGATTTAAAGATTTTAATAAAACTGAAATGATTGTATCTTTTATCAATAATCCATTTCAAGAAAACTTGAACATCACAGAAATTTCAAATAAAATTAGTGGGCTGTTTGATATAAACCAAGCTGAAGTAGAACTTGAGATAATAAACATTCAGAATAGTTTACATTTAAAATCAGTAAACAATGAAGTCATTTGGAAGTATGCACATGAAAAATTCCCAATATTAACTGATATTGAACGAAAAATTCTGTCGTGTTTCGGATCGACATACTTGTCAGAATCCACTTTTTCAAATATGACCGTCATAAAAAATCAATTAAGAAACCAAATTACAAATGATCGTTTGGATGATTGTCTGCGATTGGCCACTTCTTCATATCAACTTGACTATGAAAATATTGCGAGGTCCAAACAATGCCAAATTTCACATTAACTTTTTTTTTGAAATCAACCAGCATTTCTTGTAACTTGTGACTTTGTAATCAATCTGTTGTTATTTCTAACTTTGGTTTTCCAAAATAGAGAAATAAATATTTTATTCCAATATATATATATATATATATTTTTTTTTTTTTTTTTGTTGCATTAAAATAATTAAAAGTGATGAATAAATTTTTAAATACACAAAGTTTTTAGTTGTGTATTTTTTGTAGTTGTTTATTTTTAGTTGTTTATTTGTGCGTAATCAGATATCAGGTTGGGGGAACGTGATCTATATAAGAGAGTAGATCGCCGAATAGAAAGAAAAGTAGCTCGCGTAGTAAAAAAAAGGTTGAACACCACTGGTGTATAGGATATACATTAATGGAACTACACAGCTAAGTTTACATTAATACTTTCTTGGGTTGCTTAAAGTTCAAGGTTAGATAATGGTAGACCTCTACATATGTAGAAGTAACCAGGGCTTGACTGCTGGATTAGCTGTTTTCAATCCTCGCTCCATAGGCACTCTTTTTCTTTCTTTCAGTATACATCTAGATAGTGAGAGAATAATATGGACTGGCAATTTTAAGCCAACCAAATTGTATTTTCTCTATTAGCTTAAACGATACATTCAACATGAAAGTTTAGTTCGTTCACCATATAAGAAAAAGATGAAATACAAGTACAGTATGGGTTGGGGGGGAGGGGGGGTTGAATAGTAAAATCATGCCTTTTGATTATGGTGATGCATATTAAGAAAACTAATATATATTACTTATTTTGTTGATCACATGGGTTTGACCACTCAATCAGCCAGACCAATGAAATATATCATACAGTTTATGCTTTATTTTAACATTTTGAGCAGTAAAGCAGCATATAGTCACCACGCTTCTATCCCAAAAACAGTACTGATGCACACACATATACAGTCATCCATTGATGTACATCTGGGTTCCGTTCCATTCGGCAGGATGTTAGTTGGATGCAAGTCCAACTAACATCCTGCCGAATGGAACGGAATTTTAATTTTTTGGAAATTCAAATTCCGTTCAAATTTCAAAAATTCTGTTCCGTTCAAAATTCAAATTTCAAATGGAACGAAATTTGAATTTTGAACACTCTGAGCCCTAGACTTACTGGGACTTAAAGAAGTCCCAGTAGGTCTAGGGCAGTATTTCTATGGCAGTATTATAATTATTTGGATATTATATTTAAATATCCAAATAATTATTTTTTCTCTTTTAGTTAGCATCTTTGACAATTAATTGGAACGACGATGTTAATTATACATGTGGCATGGGTTCTAAGAAATCAAGATTTTTGAAAAAAATAAAAAGTTAATTTTTTATTTGTTTCTACTTATATTTACTTCTTTAGTGTTCAAAATTCAGTCAAAATATATTGAAAATATATGAAAAAAATAATGAAAATTATAAAAAAAATTTGTGTTATTATTATGATGAAAATATCATTTTACATGGGGGTGTGTACATCACTATAATTATTCACTATAGGCCACAAAAGTCGAGTGATAAATTATTGAATTAGCCATTCAGTTTTTGAAATGTAAGGCATATTACATAACATTATACATACATTTTGGGTAATATTCAGTTACCTTTTAGTATCTGCAGCCAGGATTGTCCAATATATAAGCGCAATGTTGGAAGTTTATTTTGCACTTGGTTAGACTATAATAAATTTAGTTTAATCCTTTATCCAAGTGTAAGCAAACAAAGTTTGCGCCTGAAAATATCTTCAGGACTGAGGTAAAGTGGTGCAACTCCGAGCAACGGTGAAGCAAGCTCTCATCACTATCTCCCATAATGCAAAGCACATCTCCTTGCGTATACTGCTATGCATTAAGGGAAGGGCCACTACCCAGACCGGTTTCGACCTTTATTGAGGTCTCTTCAGTGGGAGGCAGACCCAAACGTGGAGATACTAAGGCAGACCTCAACAAAGGTCTAAATCGGTCTGGGTAGTGGCCCTTCCCTTAATGCATAGCAGTATACATGTCCACAATGAGATGTACTTTGCATTATGGGAGATACTGAGGCAAGGAGTGATGAGAGCTTGGTCCACCTTGGCTCGGAGTTGCCTTGTGTTATATACCACCTTACCTCAGTCCTGAAGATATTTTCAGGTGCAAACTTTGTTTGCTTACACTTGGATAAAGGATTAAACTAAATTTATTATATAAGCACAATACTGTTATAGGAAATAAAAAATTGCAATATGAATGTTGAGAATGCAGATGATTAGAACACAAAAATTACTAGAAATATGTAGTAAAATAGTGAAATATGGAATGTTTTATACATCAGTGCATGTGTCAATATCTTTCCTTAGTGTGGAAATCCTAATATAAATTCCCTTTTTTATTGATAAAAGTCAACCATCCTCATGGTTGACTGTACTGTAGTTAAATTTGAACCTTCAGCTTTATTCTGATAATGAATTTCAAGCATATATTATTTTCAGAATTTTTAATTTAGCAATGTAAATATACATCAGTGAGATTCTAGGTTCACGCACGATTGATGTATAATTACATAAATGGGACTCAAAGTGTTAAATCAACAGAGTTATAGGGGTTAGGGACTTAACCGTAATAAGTATACTATCATTTTAATTTTTAAACCTTATAAAAATGTACTTTATGTTACTGCCACTATAAAACAGGAGAATAATCACTCAAATCTTCCTCCACAATCACATCTTCATTACCTTCCCTATGTAAAAGACCAGGCTGCAGCTCTTCTAGAGTAACCTTCTTTTTTTTTTTTTTTTTTTTTATGAAAATGTCCAATGTGCTTTGCTTATTTCTCTTCTTCTTTTCATCGTAAATTTGTTTATGATGAAAGCAAAGCAAATGCATCATGTACTTTCCTTTCTACTAATAAGTAGCATTCAACATTAGGGTCCATGTCTTCAGCCATTTTGTGAACATCGCTAACTGCAGAGAGCATTTCTGCAAGACCTTTAACCATGAATTGTTTAATTACATCTTCCTTTTGTTGTTCTTCCTCTTCTGCAACACGTTGTTCCTCCAGTTCAACCAATTCTTCATTGGTCAACTCTTCACAGGCACCTATGAGTTGAATTATCATCATCATTCGCTTCGATATTCAGATTGTTTGCTAGGCCCAATATTTCTTCACTCAATTTAAAAAGGTCTTCATTTTTTTTTCAAAACTTCCAAAATCATGCACAAATCTTTTAATGTATTTTCCCATATACCACTCATACATTGAGAGCTCACTTCGTCCCAAATCACAGCAATATTTTTAATAGATGATAAATATCAAATGCCTTCCAGAATTGCATGAAAGCAGAGGCATAGCTAGAGGGGGGAGGCAGTCTGCTCCAGGCGGCACTTTGAACCTTTTTGAACTTTTGTAGTTAATTGTAAAATACAGTCTCAAGAACTCATTTCCAAACATTGTAATTCTACCGTGAATTTTCCTCACAATTGCTGTAAGTGTTGCTAGTTGTGAGAGGACTTTTTCTAAATTAAAATTGATTAAGAATTACCTACATTACTATGAAATAGACTTCGCTAATGTCATTGACGTTGGAATTAAAGTTTTACTTCAAAAATAAACATAGTGTTTTAATTTATTTCCCTGTACATCGTTTTGGCTTTTTGTAGTATTTTTGATGTATATTGAGAGGTCGGCAAACTCGGGGTCTGCCCCGGGCAGCAAAAGCTCTAGCTACGCCACTGCATGAGAGTCTGATCATTTCCTTCAATGGCAGAAATGGCTTGCAAAAAGGTTCCCCATAGATAATAAGCCTTAAACACTGCATAACTCCCTGAACTCAGTTGGATCAATGAAGTACTGTTTGGAGCGAGAAACATGACCTTCATCTTGGAGTGAAGATCACTGATGTAAGGTGAATGACCTGGAGCATTATCTCATCATCATCAAATTCCTGACATGTACCCCTCAAGGGAGTGTACAGGATATGATAGTACTACATGAAAAACTTCCATCATTACGAACTTCCTATTTACAATTTTCCTCCAAATCAATCTGTTACCTGTCAAGACTCCAACATTATCAATTTGATGATTATCAACTTTATCAATGTTATTTTTGACCACTAAATACTTAAATAAGATAACTGAAAATTAGATTCTAAAACAAGTGGACGAAAGCATCTGTCTTAATGTGTACCGCAAGCCAACCCACACAGGTCATTACCTGCATTTTGCTTCATTATACCATATTTCACAGAAATTAAACATTATACATATGCTGAAGAACAGGGCAATCTCTGTTATAAGAGATGAAAGAATATTAACCAACAATGGATATCTAGAAAAAAAAGTAACAAAAAGAATACTTTTCTCCAACCCCCTCTCCACAGCAAATCCAGGACACTCATTACAGGATTTCAATTTCCATTCCTTTTGTTGCATTTTTTTCACAAAAAAAAAAAAAAAAAAATGTCAACCTCCTAAGGTCTCATGACATTTGGGTAGCCTTCAAACCGATTAGGACAGCACAGAATATGTTATGCTCACCTAAAGATCATAATGCTTTCAATAAACATCCTGGAGTTTACAACAAGAAATAAGACAAAAATAGCACATTGCAGACGTTAACAGAGAGGACAGTTTTGGTTTAGCATTCCATGATTTCAATACTAACGATAAATTGAATGGGATAAAAGTATTATGCCATACATAGAAGATTACTACAGCTCTCGCAGCATAAACCAAGCCGCAATAGTAATCCACTCGCAAAGCACTCTGAACAAAAACCGAGGGATGATCCTTTGTGATATCTGGAAATCACTCATAAGATCTCTCCACACATAAGAGTTTAATTTCACAGCTCATTATTCAACGCACCTGCTTAACAATGACTGACCAAGTGCTAGCATCCACGCATTTGTGCTGTGTAACAGTTCCTTATGAATTTGATATTTTTCAGTTATGTATTCATTCATAATCTAAGCTCATTTGTTTTAAACTGTTATATGTATATTCATCTAACCTAGAAGAAGCCACCAGTTAACGCAGCGAAACTAGTCAGTTTCTAGTTGTATTAACTTTCCGATGAATTAAAATCCAATTTTTAGTTATCTTACTTAATTATCAGATCTTATATTTCTATCTTCTAAGGCACTTTTACTATATCAATCCACCTATATCTTGGTCTTCTTTTGACTCTTTTTCCTGCCAACCTGGCAGAGAACATTTGTTTTGAAAATCTTTCCTCTCCCATTCTGATTAAGTGACCATACCACCTGAGATTACATCTGCTAACACATTCTTGGATGTTAACAATGCTAAGTCCTTTTCTAATATTATCATTTTTAATATGATATTGATATTGATGCCATCTGTTCACACCTCTAATCTTTCTTAGGACTCTCATATCTGCAGTCTCTAATCTTTGGTCAAGTGTTTTACTTCTAACCCAGCTCTCAGATCCATAAATTAAAATTGGTTTCAACACAGTCCTGTATACAGCCAATTTAGTGTTTTAACTAATTTCTCTCTTATTTCATATAAATTTATTCAGTTGACTTCCTACCATACCATATTTGTTGACTTTGTTGTCCTCCATATTTAATTTACCATCTTCATTAAAAATCGTGCCTAAGTAGCTGAAATGTTCTACTTGTTCTATAGGTTCTCTAGTCATAATGCAGTTGATATTTTCAATGCATCTGCCTATTTCAATTGTCTTTGGCTTGTTGTTGCTGATCTTCATACCATATCTATTACAACAGTTGTTCAATTTAGTCAGGGAATCTTGCAGACTTGTAGCAGATTCATTTAGAAGTATATAACATCATCTGCATAAAGCAAAGAGCTGACATTAACATCTCCAATTTTGATATCAGGTATAATACTACTTTCCTTTATAATGTGATCCATATAGATAATGAATAACAGAAGGGATAATGTACATCCTTGTCACACACCAGATTTAATATTAAACTATCCTCCTGTACCACAATTCTAACTGCTGATTTACAACTCAAATAAAGACTAAGTATTGCTTGATATAATGCCCCATTGACACCTATAACTGTAGAGTATTGAATAGCTTCTCTCTTGGTACCTTGTCATATGCCTTTTCCAGATCAACAAAATGTGAATACAGATCTTTGTTATATTCCCATGATTTCTCAACTATTTGTCGTAAAGTGAAGATCTGATCATGACAGCCTCTATTTGGCGCGAATCCAGCTTGTTCTTCACCAACTTTTCTTCCACAATTCTTCTCAACCATTTCTCAAGTGTACTTGCATAAATCTTACCAGGAACACTCAGTAGGGAAATACCTCTGTAATTCTCACATTGTTTTATTTCCCTTTTTATATATGGGTACTATGAGAGCTCTACTCCAGTCATTGGAAATTCATCCCTCTGTCCAGGCTTTCTGAACTATGCAGTGCAGCCACTGTAAGACTTTTATACCCCATACTTCAGCATTTTTGGCCGAATATCATCTACTCTTGCTGCCTTTCCACATTTCAGGCTTTTGATGGCTTTTTTCTACTGGATGTATTCCTGATTGCATGTCTGTTGAGTGTTTTTTACCACTGTGCTGTCACTGATTGTCTCATTTAGCAATTTTTCAAAGTAATCACTCTATACAACAAGGATATCTTTTTCTTCAGTTTCCATATCACCTTTATCATCTCTGATACCTTTTACAGCATTCTTTCCTCCATTTCTGAGCTTCTTCAACAATCTCCAGCATATCTTCAGGAGGCAATGGCTGACTGTATACCTAGAGTCCGAATAATAAATCAAGTAGCAGTTAAATGGATGAATAACACCATTAAGCTTGAGCTGCAAAAAAAGAAACAACTATAGAGGGAATTTAAAGAGAAAGGTGACCAGCAGGCCCATGAATGGTATAAAGTGCAGGTCAGAAGGGTAACGAGTGTGGTAAGAAAAGCAAAAACGGATTACGAAAGAGCATTAACCATGCAGGCTAAAGAGAATCCCAAACAGTTTCTTCGATATTTTGCAAGTAAAAGAAAAAATGTATATGGCAGAATGATTTTAAAGAATGCCGATGGTAGGGAGGTAACTGAATCAGTTGATATAGCGGAATTACTGAGCGAGCACTTTGCACGAGTATATCTTCCAGGTCGTAACATTGTAGGAACGAATGAACCAATAGCTTATACGGGAATTGTGGTGAATGAAGTGGAGGTGATAGTCTACTACAAAACCTCAATGTCAATACATCTGTGGGATTGGATGGTATACCAGCTTGTGTTATACGTGAAGCGGCTAAAGAATTGTCAGTGCCCTTGTCCATTTTGTTTAATTTGAGTCTCGGGTCTGGGTTGGTTCCGAGAGGGTGGTAAGAGAGAAAATAGTTCCACTCCATAAAGGAGGTTTGAAGATGCTCTTGTAAATTACCGACCGATCAGCATGTCAGGAATCATTGTCAAGGTCTTGGAGAAAATAGTCAGAGGAAAATACAGGATTGGATAGATGAAAATGGGATACTGTATGGGGGACAGCAGGGTTTTGTGAAGGTAGATCATGCCTCAGTTACTTGCTCACGTTTTATAACGCAGTGACAGCTGAACTGGATAAGGGTAATGAGTTTACAGTGATTCTACTGGACCTTGCTAAGGCCTTTGACAGGATACCACATGGAATTCTTATCAGTAAACTGCAGCATATGGGGATGGATATAGGATTGGTGAGATGGATAGTTGGGTGGGTGATGGAGAGATATCAGAGAGTGGTTTATTCAGGACCACTACCCACACCAATTTCGACCTCTATTGAGGTCTCGTCAGTGGGAGCCAAACCCAGAGGTGGTGATACTAAGGGGGAAGCAATGGAAAAGTCATATTTACCTATACGAGTTGCCAAAGGGTGTCTCACCTTATTAATAAATTATTCTGGATTTAGAGAAAGATGTTGGGAGTTTTTTTTTTTCACTTGGTTAGACTATAATAAATTTAGTTTAATCCTTTATCCAAGTGTAAGTAAACAAAGTTTGCCCCTGAAGTATCTTCAGGACCAAGGCAACTCATGTTAAAGGTGGACCAAGCTCTCATCACAACTCTTTGTTTAAATCGAGAGTAATTTAATAATAAGGTGAAACACCCTTTGACAACTCAAGGTAAATATAACTTCTCCACTGCTTTAACCTTAGTATCACCACCTCTGCGTCTGGCTGCCACTGATGAGACCTCAATAAAGGTCGAAACCGGTCTCGGTAGTGGCCCTTCCCTTAATGCATAGCATTATACATGTCTGCAAGAGATGTGATTTGCATTATGGGAGATACTAAGACAAGTAGTGATGAGAGCTTGGTCCACCTTTACCATGAGTTGCCTCAGTCCTAAAGATACTTCAGGCACAAACTTTGTTTGCTTACACTTCGATAAAGGATTAAATTAAATTCATTACAGTCTAACCAAGTGGGAAAAAAACTTCCAAGAGACTTATCTTATTTCTTGCCTCTTCTCTCCGTGTGAATTTGTGTACATTTTAATGTTGGAACATTGTGTTAGTCATAACCTATCCATGTTCTGAGCAGAAATCCAATAGGTATTTGCCACCGTTATTAGCTTTGCTCTTTTCTCCAAATTTTCCCAAAATATTTTTTGTATGTCTGACAATCATTTCCTACTCTGCTATTTAAATCCCCAACAAGAACCAACTTTTCACAATCACACTCATTCCAAAAATGTTCCGATGATGGTCAGTCAACCGAATCGGTCTGCACTTTGTTAACACTAATTAGAAGAAACACACGTATAAACCACAGTGAAAATTATTTAATTGTAAATATTTCATCCTAAGTATCTTAGGACATCATCAGTACAGTATTTAAACAAAAATTAGGAATAACATACAGTTAGGGCGCATGATTACAATAGAATCCCATGAAAACGTGCATAACGTGCTAAAGTAGTACAAAAAAAAAAAAAAAAAAAAACCACGTTAATTATTTAACACAGTTTTATTACTATTATTACGGGCAACTCCAGGGAGTCATTGGACTCATCGAGGGAGGCCCCAAATCATATTCATCACAACTATTTGACATTCATACAGTATCTATCATACCTCGCCTTAAACTCATTCACTGTCACAGCATCCACCACAGACTCAGGGAGCGCATTCCACTCATTCACTACTCTAAAAGTAAAGAACCCAGCTCTAACACCTTTACTAACCACACTTTTGCCCAGTTTCCATGGATGTCCCCTAGTCCTCCCACAACCAGCCCTGTTCTCAAAAATATCTTCTGAATTAATTTTATAGAAACCCTTCAGTAATTTGAATGTCTCAATCATACCTCCCCTTCTCCGCCTATCAACCAATTTTTGCAACCCACAAATCCTCAACCTGTTCTCATATGGTTCATTCCACAGACCTGCTATCATCTTGGTCACTCGCCTCTGGATCCTCTCCACCTCCTCCCCATCAAGAAGAAACCTAGGTGACCAAATCTGAGCACAGTAGTCTAGATGGGGTCTTATCAAGGCTCGATACAGAGGAACAATAACCTGCTTGTCTCTGCTTGTCATCGTATTCTTCAGCAACCAAGTGATTTGATGAGCTGTTTTGGTCACTTTTGCAATGTGTCCCCTAAATTTCAATTCCTTATCTACCAACACTCCTAAATCTCGTGCCTCATCAATTTCCTGGAGCACGGTTCCACCAATGCAGTAAACTGCCGCCAATCTTTTCACCCCAAAATGCATAACCTTACATTTTGCCACATTAAACTGACATCCATTCTCCTTAGCCCAGACCTCCAATCTATCCAAATCATCCTGCAAAATTTTGACGTCATCTGCATTCACTATTGCCCTACCCAACTTCGCATCATCCGCAAACAAATGAACTGTTCCTCTCAGATCATTTCCTATATCATTTATGAACAAATTAAACAGCAGTGGTCCAAGAACAGATCCTTGTAGCACACCACTAGTCACAGGCCGTCTTGTGGACTCTACTCCCGAGTAAACCACTCTCTGATATCTCTCCGTCAACCACCCTCCTATCCATCTCACCAACCCTATGTCCATTCCCATATGCTGCAATTTACTGATTAGAATTCCATGTGGAATCCTGTCAAAGGCCTTGGCAAGGTCCAGTAGAATCACCGTAAACCCATTACCCTTATCCAGTTCAGCCGTCACTGTGTTATAATACGTGAGCAAGTTACTGAGGCATGACCTACCCTTCACAAAACCATGCTGTCCCCGATACAGTATCCCATTTTCTTCTATCCAATCTTGTATTTTCCTCTTGACTATTTTCTCTAAGACCCTTGACAATGATTCCTGATATGCTAATCGGTCGGTAATTTACTACAGCAGTCTTGGAACCACCTTTATGCAGTGGAACTATTTTCCCTCTTTCCACCCGCTCGGGACTAACCCAGACCCGAGACTCAAATTAAACAAAATGGTCAAGGGTACTGACAATTCTTTAGCTGCTTCTCGTACAACACGAGCTGGTATACCATCCAATCCCACAGATGTATTGACATTGAGGTTATGCAATAGACTACTCACCTCCACTTCATTAACCACAATTCCCGTATAATCTACTGGTTTATTCGTTTCTGCAATGTCACCACCTGGATGATATACTTTTGCAAAGTGCTCACTCAGTAACTCAACTATCTCAACTGATTCAGTTACCTCCCTACCATCGGCATTCTTTAAAATCAATCTGCCATGTACGTTTTTCCTTTTGCTTGCTACATATCTAAAAAACTGTTTAGGATTCTCTTTAGCCTGCATGGCCAATGTTCTTTCGTAATCCTTTTTTGCTTTTCTTACCACACTCGTCACCCTTCTGGCCTGTGCTTTATACCGTTCATGTGCCTGCCGGTCACCCTTCTCCTTAAATTCCCTCCATAGTTGTTTCTTTTTTTGCAACTCAAGCTTAATGGTGTTATTCATCCATTTAACCCCTACTTGATTTATTATTCGGACTCTAGGTATACAGTCAGCCATTGCTTCATGCAAGCACTTCTTAACTACCTCCCATGCGCTATCAACTTCTAGTCCTTGCAGTTGTACATGCCATGGCACTGAACCAATCAAACTCCTAAGCTTGTCATACTTTCCAGCCTGATAATTCCACATGTACCCTGTCTTAATTGAAAATTCTACACCTTTAGCCACCTCCCAAGTTAAGACCCTATGATCACTCTCACCGATTGGTGGCAATGTGGTCATATTTGTTACAGCCAAATCCTCAGATGTAATTACTAGGTCAAGCACTCTCTGACCCCTAGTATTTTCCATTACATGCTGTCGCAGATAGTTATCCCTTAATAACCGCATAAAATCCAGTTCCTTCCTCCCGTGTGTCCTCTCCTCACTCCAATCAATGCGACCATAATTGAAATCTCCCATAATAATCACCCTCCTTCCACCCATTTCTTCTATTTGCTTGTGCATACTGTCACCACCATCTTTTCCATCACCTGGTCTATAGCAGCACCCAATTGTATATTTAGTTCTGCTAGCCACAATCTCACACCAAATGGCCTAAAATGTGCTCTTTTCTCTATCCTGCAATTCAACTTCTATTCTCCTAGTCTGGAGCTCATCAGCTATCATCAACAATACTCCTCCCACCATTTTATTCTCTCTGTCATTCCTGAACACACTATACCCATCACATTCAATCCCACTAGTTATATCATCTACAGTCAACCATGTTTCACTAATACCTATAACCTGTGGTCTGGAAGTGCCAACCATGGCCAAAAACTCTTCCTTCTTGTTCCTAATACTCCTAGTATTAGTGTACATGAATTTAAGACCCCCATTAGCCCCAACCCTACCTTGATGCCTTATATTAACTATCCCACTCAGATTTGTTGTCCTTATTTGCTCTGGCATATTATATTCATTATTACATTCAACTGCCTCCATAAGGACTGTATCTCTACTCCCCCCCCCTAACAAATCTAGTTTCCCTGAATTTGCACATCCACTACATTCAGCAACACTTTCTCAAGTCTTCTTACACCGTAACCATTCAAATGCAAGCCATCCATCTTATATAGATCCTTTCGCCCATCAAACTCACTCCACACATCCACAAATTCCACACCACTCGTCATACATAACCCACGCATAAAGTCATTTGCAATTATAGCCCTCCTTTTAAACATTTCACTGTCATACCGTGGCAAAAGACTAATCATTCTAACTCTCTCACTCTTTTCTTTTGCTACCTCAAACAATTCATTCAGGTCTTCTATCATTTCCATTTTATCTCCTTTCAAATCATTCGTACCTGCCACAACAATCATTTCTTTCACCCTTTCCTTTTGCTCTCTAATAGACGCAGTTACGTCCTTTATGGTCGCACCAGGTTGGTACAATTTTGTCAAATCCTCTACTAACACACCTCGTACTAATGAGTCTCCATACAATTTTGTATGATAATTTCCCATACTTTAGGAATAGTAAGAACATCGTTGCGGTTTAGGTTTGGTCTGTGTAGTAGGGCTTCAGAACTTTCTTTGTATAAACGTTCATGTTTAAATATAGATCTATGTAAAAGTTTAGCCTTTTCCCAATGGATCCTATGGTTTGGATTTTCAATTCCGTGTTGAGAGAGGCCAGATTTCTGCGGTTTAAGAAGACGAATGTGGTCTTGATGTTCCGAGATGCATTTCTGAACAGACCTACCTGTCTGTCCAAAGTAAGATAATTCACTTAGACCTGTCGTAGACTGTATCGGCTGTCCAACGTACAAGTTATCAAGATTCTTATCTAACCTTCTCCGCCCTCACATAAGCCACTGTCTCTTCAATCAAAAATTCTAATGAGTTTCACACAAAAATTAAAGACATTCAACTATCAAAAACTGACTTGTTAATCAGCTTAGACATTGTCTCCCTCTTCACTAACATTCCCCATAAAGAAACAATAGAATTACTAACTCAAAAATTTCCGTCTGATATAGTTGAATTGTTCAAGTTTGTTATTGCATCAGGTTACTTCACCTGGAAAGGTCAAATTTACAAGCAAGAGGAAGGAACAGCAATGGGATCTCCTTTATCACCAAACCTAGCAAATTTGTTTCTAGAACACCTTGAGGAAAAAATATTCACTTTTGAACCCAAACCAAAAATTTGGCTAAGATATGTCGATGATGTATTTGCAGTATGGAATCATCCCGAACCTGAATTACAACTGTTTCTAGATAAAATTAACCTTCTTCATCATCGCATCAACTTTACGTTAGAAAAAGAATCTCCACAGGGTATCTCTTTTTTGGATTTACACATCAAAAGAAAAGAAGACGGTTCCATCGCCACTTCCGTCTTTCGCAAGCCTACATTCTCAGGTCGCTACATTCACAATTCTTCTGCTCATCATCCATCTCAGAAATCTGGCATTATTAAATCACTAGTTTCCAGAGCGCACAAATTCTGCTCCTCTGAAGAATCTTTAAACCAGGAATTAGAAGTTATCAAAAATACAGCCATCCTAAATGGATAATCCCAAAACAACTCAAAAAATCATCAGTCACTTCTGCATACATCAAACCAGACAGGAAGAAGTGCATAGGATTCCCATACCTTACGTTAAAGGCATCTCAGAACGTCTTTCTAAAATTATGAAGAAATACAATTTTGCCACTACTTACAAACCTATCAACCAAATGTACAACTTATTACCTTCTCCTAAGGACAAATTCTCACCCTTGATGTTACCTGGTGTTTATGAGATTCCATGCTCATGCAAATTATCTTACTTTAGACAGACAGGTAGGTCTGTTCAGAAACGCATCTCGGAACATCAAGACCACATTCGTCTTCTTAAACCGCAGAAATCCGGCCTCTCTCAACACGGAATTGAAAATCCAAACCATAGGATCCATTGGAAAAAGGCTAAACTTTTACATAGATCTATATTTAAACATGAACGTTTATACAAAGAAAGTTCTGAAGCCCTACTACACAGACCAAACCTAAACCGCAACGACGTTCTTACTATTCCTAAAGTATGGGAAATTATCATACAAAACTGTGTTAAATAATTAACGTTTTTTTTTTTTTTTTTTTTTACTACTTTAGCACGTTATGCACGTTTTCATGAGATTCTATTGTAATCATGCACCCTAACTGTATGTTATTCCTAATTTTTGTTTAAATACTGTACTGATGATGTCCTAAGATACTTAGGATGAAATATTTACAATTAAATAATTTTCACTGTGGTTTATACATGTGTTTCTTCTAATTATGAACGCACCACAGGTTTAGTTATTTAAAAAACTCCATTAACACTGTCCCCTGCCCCAGCTTCCCCATAAGTAAACCCTTCCCCCTTCTCTCCCCCCCCCCCAAAGCGCCCTTAAACACAATAATATATATATATATATATTATTAATACTAAACCCGGGTTTCCAAATTTATTTTCCCCCGTTAAAACACCCCCCCACGTTCCCCCACTCATTATAAACACCCTTCAGCAGGATCATGAAATTGGAAGACATCCCAGTATCAAAACAAGGTATGTACAAAATTTTTCACCTCTTTTATTCTGCCATAATTGCCTTCTATACTCACCCATAATGCCCTAAAATATATATACCCTTTTTTGAGTAATAATAGCCAATGTATTTAAAATAAGGGACACTCCTAAACAAAAACAGGCTATAATAACCATAATTATAGTAACCAACTTTTCATTTTTCATTGTGTCAGTTGCTTACTCTAAAGCCTCAAAAAATTCCTCCCCTTCTACCTTAGTAGATCTTTCTGTGGGACCATAGGCACAAATAAGTCTCATTGTCCAGTCCCCCATTCTCATATTTACCCACATCACTCTACCTGCCATTCAAGAAGATTACCATCCTGTTTAGTGTTGAATATTATGGCTACTCCTTCTTTTCCTTGATTATCAGTACCTGAATATAACATTTTGTATTTATTGCTCCAAAAGATCTCACCAGTTTTTGTCTTTTTTGTTTCAGTCAATCCTGATATGTCGATCTGGTACTTATCCAATTCTTCAGCTAGCTCCATTTCTTTGCCATTCAGGCTTCTTATGTTAATAGTATCTTCAGCTCTGGTGATGTTAAGTTGGGTGTGTTTTAGGATTTGTTCGCCCTGGTTCCCTGGTGAAAATAATGGAAGCCTTGTTTAACAGGGACGATGCCCCAGGATCATTATCTAGAATTAATAAAATTTTAAATTCCAAATTTTCTTTCACACAATAGCTTTCCATTTCGCTTGCAGAACAGTTGATTAAGGCATCCTCAAACAATTTTTGAGTCATCCATGACTTCTTATTGCTCTGATAATGAACTGGAAGAGTATGCTTCCTAATGTTTTTGAAGGCACGTGGAATCTTACAGTGCCATATTACAAATGGTTTCAGTTTATATCCAGCCGCATTACCCTCCTAAAAAAATCATAATATGGTCTTTAAAGAGGTTTCAAACCAGGCATAGATTTTAGCTTTTTGTGAATGAATGTCTGCTCGTTCATTTTTTTCCAAAACAAGGAGGTCTTGTCCACATTAAATATTTGCTGTGGCAAATAATTTATCCAATTTCTCCATAAACTCCTTGGCAGCCTTCTCATCAGCACTTGCAGATTCACCATACATTTTCACATTATGTAGCACAAAATGCTGCTTGAATCTCATGAACCAACCAGAAGATGCATTGAATTCATAGTGATAATCAGGTCTTTCATTCTCCTTCAATATGTTGAAGAGACTTAGTACCTTAGCAGTTATGGTCATAGTGCTAAGTGGTATGCGTTTTTGTTTCAAGTCCTCTATTCATGATGCAAGTATCTTTTCCATATCACTAATAGGACCTTAAGAATGAATTGGACCGTTAAGAATAGTAAGTGAAAAAAGTCTGGAAGTGAATAAAGAAGTTAATATCTGTTATATAGATTTTGAAAAAAGCTTTTGACTTTGTAAAATGGGATAAGATGGTGGAAGTAATGGAAATGATTGGTATAGATTGGAAAGCCAGAGGGCTAATTATTTCACTATATATGGGACAAACTGCCATGGTGAGAGACATATATGGTATAACAGAACCAGGTATCGTTGGACGAGGAGTAAGATAAGGCTGTGCTCTGTCACCAATTTTGTTTAACATGTATTCCGAAGCACTGTTAAAAGAAGCACTGGAGAATTCGGAAGAAGGAATAATGATTGGAGGTAGACAGATATTTACAATAAGATATGCAGATGACAAGGCATTACTATCAAATACTGAAACAGGACTACAACATCTGTTGAACAGATTACTGGAATCCTATATCAATTATGGAATGAAAATTAACATCAGAAAAACAAAGGTAATGAAAATAGCAAGGAATTAGGCAAATATGGATATCAGAATAAATGGGGAAAAATTGAATCAAGTAAAGACATTTAAATATCTAGGAAATTTAAATGTCTTTACTTCCATTACCGCTAACATTTAAATATTAGTAGTGATGGAAGATGTAAAAGTGACAAGCAAGAATAGTGATGGGAAGAGATGCCTTTAATAGAAAATGGAATTTATTCAGAAGTAAAATGGATAGAAACCTAAAGAAAAGACTAATAAAATGTTATGTGTGGAGTGTTGCCTTCTATGCAGCTGAAACTTGGACATTGAAGAAAGAAGAAATTAAGATTTTGGAAAGCTTTGAGATGTGGATTTGGAGAAGGATGAAAAAATCAAATGGACAGATAAAATAACTAATGAAGAGGTCTTAAAAAGAGTATAAGACGAAAGAAGTCTGTTAAGGAGGATAAAAAGAAGCAAGGGAAACTGGATTGGAACATATTCTGAGAGGGAATGGAATCATCAGAGATGCCATCGAAGGAAAAATAGACGGAAAAAGACCCAGAGGAAGAGTAAGGAAAACAGTGCTAAATGACATGCTGAATGGAGACTTACACAACCTTGAAAGAGAAGGCTGAGAACAGAAGAGAGTGGAAGGAAAGTTTCTGCTACTAAAAGAAGAACCTGCTCAATTGCAGAATACTTAAGAAAAAGAATAATAGGACCTTGTCGTTGCTTCGTCACTATTGTCAATTTAATAGAGCAGATCCTTTTACAGCCTTTTTCACCACAGGTTTCATTATATAAAAATACTTTATCCTTATTTTTCAAAATGGTCGTCACTGTAGAATGAGATCATCGGAAGTCGTGCAATCACATTAATGGGCTTACCAGCTTCATGTTGCTTTATAACTTGCAACTTCATTTCAAGATCAATTTCTCACCTCTTTTTCTGATTCTTCACTAGGTTTTTTGATTGGGTATGTAGGGACTATGTTGCACAAAATATCACAAAATGGGAAGAGATAAAATATCACAAAATATTTAATGATGAATACACAAATAACTTATTTCTCAAACACAAAATCAACAGAGGAACTGTTGAAGAAACGTGCTGATTGCCAACTGCCAAGGGAGGTTGCCGCTGAATGTGATGTTGCCACTACGCATGATGCATTGTTGCTAAATAGAAACCTTTTTACTTTACATTCGCTTGTGTCTTGTTTGAAAGTATATGTTTGAATTTTAACTATAGTAAATTTACATTGGCTTTGGAGTTTTTACAAAGAGATGCTGTAATCTCTTAACAGCCTTCCCAATTTTTTTTTCATGTGTTTATGTGTCATAAAAGAGCTGAGATATATATTTTTAACTTGCTACTCAAAGGGTTAATGGCATCTGAAGATCGTTTCAATGAACACTTCACATCCATTGTTTTATTGAGGTGTAAATACATCACAGCTATAGTAGTTTAAAGATTAGTTTGAAATAAATATTGTAAAGAAACTATAGTCAGTTCTTATAGTAACAGTGACATATTAATTAATATACTACACTCTTTTTTGTTACAGTTATATTTCATGTAGCTACCTTAATGCCAAATAAGCCAAAAGATCCACTGGGTAACTGCAAAAAGCTTCACATTGCTAACAATTTTGTCACTATAGTCTACAATGAAAGTGGCAGTGATTACGGCTTGACAACAATTAAGGTTAGTTTGTGATATTGTTAAATTGTGAAAAAAAAAATTAATCCATAAATGATTTAACGACAGAACATTACTATTATATTTCATTGTAATGGTTTATTACTTCTCTAAATTAAAATTCCACTTTCTTTTCTAATATTCTGCTGAAAACATTTTCATTTCCTTACCAGTACATGAGCAAATGAAACTATTTGCCATCTGATTTAGTAACAACTCTTTCTTTAAATTGCTCTGTTTTTCCATGAATCATTGCATGTATAAATCAAGCAAGTAGAGTGCTTGTACCAGGATGAATTACTTTATAATGTAAATTATTAAGTCATTTAACAGACTAAAGTTTTGGTTCCACAAAAACAAAAGACAAATTCAACAAGACAAAGCAAAAACCAGAGAATGAGATGAAGAATGATGAGTATTTTCCACATCCAGGAGGTTCTAAGCTCATTATTTTTGTTGAGATAGGTTAACATAAGAGTGCCTTACAAGATTCTTTAAAAATATGTTCAAATTTATAGGAATTGATGACATACATTAATTAAATCTGTATACTCAGATACTGATTATAGGAACTTGTTCTGGGCATATTTCAGCTGGTTCCAATTAGTCACTCTTTGGTGCAGGCAAGAAGGATTTTTTTTTCTCTCAGAAAGTTGGGTTTTAACCCTGCAACTCAAGAAAATTGGCCAATAGAGCTTGCATTATTTCAGACAAAAATGCATATCATTGTATATGTTAGTCACGTCAAGAGCAGAAGAATGAAGTTACTGATATTAAAGATGTAAGAGAAGATTGTGGCAAGTGTTGTAGAAAACATAGTGGAAGCAGTGAATGATAGTGCACAAAATACAAATGAGAGTATCAAGGAAGTTGATGATGATGAGATGACTGTTCAGAAATAAATATCACACTCATATGGACTTCTCAGGACAAAATGTGAGCTTGAAAGACTGGCGATACGATTGGTGTGTGGCCTAGCAGGAGGAAGAATGAAAGAAAAAGTGAATGGGGAAATTAAAAAATCTGTGAGAAACTGGAAGTAAAGAGAATGTATTGTATGAGGATTCAATGATAAGAGATATAGTTAATGGGAAAGTGACAAAAGCATGTTTCCCAGGTATGAAGATTAGTGATGTTAGTTTGCTGACGGAAGTGAAAGAGTGATTATGTTGGCATAAATTATTTGAAAGGTGAGAAGTATGCAGCAAAAGGAAATATGAAAAGTTGTTGAAAGAATCAAAAATGGAAAGTAGTAAAGATTATGAATGTGCTGTCTCAATATGATAGACAGAATTGAGAAGAAGGGCCATGAATGCTAATTAGTCAATGAGAAGATTGTGCAAGAGAAAGGGTGTGCAGTTTATAGGTACGTGTGTGTGTAGAGTTAATTTGATGTTAATTTGATTTCAGCACTGTGTCTATTTGCTACAGGTATTTTCATGGTCACTGTTCCAGTGAATTGGAAACTATCATTCCTTCACTTTCAGTTGCACCTGTTAGTACAAGAGCAGCTGCTGCCCAGCATTCCTTTACTATGCAACTGCAAACACACTGAACCTGCTTCTTCTCTTCCTCTTTTATTCCATCCACCTCTGTCCTCTTAACAGAGGTGGATGGAATAAATGAAAAAAACATTCTATCTCAGTCCTCATCTGCACCCCACACATAGCACTGATATACTTATAGGTCACTTGACCTCTCATGTATGGGATCAATATTTAAAAAAAAAAAAATATATATATATATATATATATACACACACACACACACACACATATATTCATCAGGGGCAAATACATCCACAGAATAGCAATATCAGATATTATACTTTTCATTCATTCCCATTAAAGACTCCCCTAATTATTTCCTTGCTTCGTGTGATTCCTCAAATTAAACACAATATACTAATGCTTCACGAGAGGACACTTTTCGACAAGTAAACATTTCATCACGTTTGCATTAATAGCCTGAGTGTATGCTCACAAATACATACACCTTTGAGCTTTGAACAGACACAACAGGTCAAATTCTTAGCATTACAGTAGTTTTAAACAACCCAGAAGGTGAGCGCTGAGACAATAGCACCTAGAAATCAGTGGCTGTGATCGTTTATTGTGTCTGACGCATGCAGCATAGTCTGTAGGTGCAGTATTTTTCCATTAAGTGTGTCATTCGAGTTGTTTGTAATTACACTAATCATCCTAAATATAGTACACAGATGTTAAATGCCTGTTTACTGTATTTAGTGATAAACAAAGCTACTTGTTTTTCTTGCTTGTACAGTATAGCATCTATTGAGGTTGTAAAATTTTTAACAGTATAGGGACATTTTTATTCTTGTCTTCGGAAAGAAAAATGAATACTTTTGTGTATTAAAAGAAGTTGTTGATGTGTAGCAAAATACTAGCATGTGTGAGATATCTATTATTGATAAGACAGAAGAGCCACTGACACTAAAAAAAAAAAAAAAATAAAAAAAAAACTAATGAATATAGAATTCCCGAAAGTGGGATAATTCTGATAATGATCTGATATTATGTATCTTATTATTGTGTAAAACATATACCGAGTCTCAGTAACAAAAGAAAATTCTTAGAAAATGAAGCGAAATATATATAAACCAGAGAAATACATATAACAAGCACAACAAATTTTATGAGATGATTTGCTGCTCCATCAAACCACGTGTATTCCTTATTTTATGGAAGTTTTTTCACTTGGCTATGCTATTAATTATATATTGGGTTTTATCCTTTATCCAAATATAAGCAAACAAATTTTGCACCTGAAGTACTTTCAGGACTGGGGCAACTCATAGTAAAGGTGGTATAAGTTCTCATATACCACCTTACCTTAGTATTCTTGCCTTAGTATCTCCTATAATGCAAAGCCCATCTCCTTGCAGATATGTATAATGCTATGCATTAAGGTAAGGGCCACTACCCAGACTGGTTTTTAGTCTTTATTGAGGTCACATCAGTGGGAGCTGCCTCTGGGTCTGGCTCTTATAGAACACACACACGCTCAGTATCTTCCCACACATATCGCAAATGTTAATTATTAATAATTTGTTTGCCATTAATGAAAGTATTTCTACTCGCATTTATTTTTTCGTTTACATTTCCTATTTTCACATGGCTTATAAATGATGGTTCACATATTTACACCTTTGAGTAATTCAAATATACTAACCAAATAGAGAATTCTCCTTTATTATTGTTATCTAATATATCTTCAAACAAATACATTGTTCCCACTCTACACAGATTTGGTTACAATTAATTGATAAATTAAAGTATTCAACGTTATCTTCTTTTTCTTCCTAACATGGATTTTAAGCCAGCTGGCCTGTTCCGGTCTCATGCCATCTTTCTTGGTCTTCTGATTCTTTAATAATAAATTTAGTTTAATCCTTTATCCAAATGTAAGCAAACAAAGTTTGCACCTGAAAATATCTTCAGGACTGAGGTAAGGTGGTGCAATACCAGGCAATTCCAAGCAAAGGTGGACCAAGCTCTCATCACTCCTTGTCTCAGTATCTCCCATAATGCAAAGCACATCTCCTTGCGGACATGTATACTGCTGCTACGCATTAAGGGAAGGGCCATTACCCAGACCAGTTTCCCTTTGTTTAAGTGCAGGGATAAGATACCATTCCAAAAACTCGTAAAATCCCCCGGATCACCAAATAATGAGCGACCTGCAGAAGCAGAAAGTCAGGAACTTAATTGGCTCTACACCGTGGCAGGCTTCCCACCACCGAGCAGAGCCGCTCATTTGGAAGGGTAACAGCAACAGCTGTGCCTCAGTTAATTTCACAGGCTACAGCTTTGCCATTCATTACCCCATCACGCTCCCATAATGCAAAGCACATCTCCTTGTGGACAAGTATATTGCTATGCATTAAGGTGTTAAATTGTGAATGAAGATATTCTATATATTATAATACTTTATTCATATTTAACATAATCCACCATGTCATAAGCAAGCCTTGTAAATATTATTTGTTGTTAGTCTCTTGCTTGTAATATGTTATTCATATAAATGCTTTGAGTTTTGTTTGTTATTAATTAATTATATATCTTAGGATATGTAATAGTAATAAAAAGACTATAAAAATGTCATTCATTTTAATTACTTTATTCTGTAAAATTTATTATAGAAACTGTGTGTATGTAAATTTAAATGTATATTATATGAATTGCGATATATCTTTTTTATTTCTGTATGTAAGAGTGATTTTATGTAATTCTTTTGATTGGATTTGATTGGCTGCTGAAGGAGAAACAAAGTTTATTTTAGTTAGCTCATGCTGAGAACGTGAGCTACTGTGTATAAACAGAGAAGTCAGTGGATATAAGCTGGTTAGAACTGGATTTTGGCTGGAAGAAGGAACGTAGTTGGTTGGAAAACGAAAGTAAGTAAGAGGAGAAGCTTTAGAGATAGCATAGAGACTGGTTGTGTGTGACAGAAGGGGAAGTAATATATACCATAAATCGACTACGAAAGGACCGGGAATTAATAGGCATCGTGAATTACTTCTATGGGGGTTCTGATACTGCAATATTTTCCAAGTGGTTTGTGGAAGAATAGTGCAGAACCGAAGTTAATACATAGAAGAAAATAAGGAATTAGTAGATAACTGAAACGTAGTGCATCAAGACTTGTATATTTCTGTGTCTATAATTCAGTTATTATAGTGGAGGATTTTTTTTAGAATTGTGTAGCCATAAAGTATGTCTACAAGAATTTCAAATGTGCCTGTGCGAATTCGATGTGTAGAAGCAGTAACCCGGTAAGAGTTGTCCTTTCTGTGACATGTGAAGCTATGACTGTTAACTCCGTCGGATATATTTTAACCTTAGCTGTGGTGTTATGTCGATTAATGGTCGAATGTTAGATGTACTGAAGAGTACTTTCCCCTCGAAATAATAAGTGTCATGTTGTTCTATTAAATGTTAGCTGATTGAGAAAGAATAAAGTGTAGCCTGTCATAAGATTAATTATTGTAACATCTGGAAGGTCGAACTTTTAAGAACTATTTTCAACTTGATTGACTGAACATAAAGAACTGATAAATGAATGTTTGATAATTTATGGATTGTAATTATTCTGAATACTGTAAACTGAGCTAATATATTTATGATATGATTCATCCAATTGGTTAGAGTGAAGTATGTCTGAGAAATACTAATGCATTGTGAATTACCAATTGTTAACATCAGGCATGATCCTCAAACCTAATTGAGAAGTTATTAATGTATGAATGTGAATTCTTATAATATTTTAATTGGATAACCTTTTGCAGATAGTTATACTTAAATGTATATATTGTACTTTTCCACATTAAATGTTTTCTTTTGTTGAGTTGAACTTGGTGTTTACCTGATTTTCTTTCATTGCACCCCTCATAAAATTAATCGGACCTTTGCGGAAGTCTTAAGTGCTATTGATAACCTCGGCCTAAAATAAGGTGATAATATAAATATAGTTGATGATTGATTCTTCTATGTTATTTAGACTAATCTGAATTTAGGGTGGCACAGTATAATATAAATTTCCTTATATTCAGATGAGCATCAGTCAACAACTAACGAAGAAGAACGGAATTTAAAGAAGTAAAGATGAGTTTAACAAACCAACATAATTGGAACAGTTAGTTAGATAGGACATTCCAACAAAGGGAAGCGCCACTACCCAGACCAGTTTCGACCTTTATTGAGATCTCGTCAGTGGGAGGCAGACCGAAACGTGTTGATTCTAAGACAGAAGCAATAGGAGAGGGGAGATACTGAGACAAGGAGTGATGAGAGCTTGTCCACCTTTGCTCGGAGTTGCCTGGTGTTGCACCACCTTACCTCAGTCCTGAAGATATTTTCAAGTGCAAACTTTGTTTGCTTACAATAAATTTAGTTTAATACTTTATCCAAGTGTGAGCAAACGAAGTTTGCGCCTGAAAGTATCTTCAGGACTGGGGTAAGGTGGTGCAACACTAGGGCGACTCCTTGCAGAGTTGCCAAATGGTGTGCCACCTTTTTAATACATTACTCTGGATTTAGAGAAAGATGTTGAAAGTTTATTTTTCACTTGGTTAGAATATAATAAATTTAGTTTAATCCTTTATCCAAGTGTGAGCAAACAAAGTTTGTGCCTGAAAGTATCTTCAGGACTAGGGTAAGGTAGTGCAACACCAGGGCGACTCCTTGCAAAGGTGGAGCAAGCTACCAACACTCCTATCTCAGTATATCCCATAATGCAAAACGCCTCTCCTTGCGGATATGTCTAATGTTATGCATTAAGGGAAGGGCCACTACCCAGACATCCTTCCAAGGACATCTCGCCCAAGCTCTCAAATAATTTTAGGAATAGGATTTCTAGAGAAGCATAATTTCTCATGCGACTTCTCTCGTAATGAAATGTTCCTAAACGGAAGAAAGCAGTCAGGTAAAGAGAGAAACAATAAGGTAAGGAAGTTTAGAGAATCACATCAAGACAGGATGAAGGATGAGCCTAACGTAGTACAGAGTGTACAGTCTAAGAAGGATAATGAAGAAAGCATTGATAGTCATACTGATTCTTCATTAACTTCAACATCTAAAGACAACATCCAGATGGAGACTCACCTCATAACGAACGTAAAGATAATAGATGATCAAAGTGTAGGGGAAAAGAAATTAGAGGAAGGTAGTCAGGAAGAGATCGATGTTAACTTAATAGAGAGATATGAGAGGTCTAGAGGTTTCTTTAAATACTCGAGGTGGAACGTGAATAGGAGAAAAGAAGAAAATGTACAATCTAAGAGGCAGTTCATTTATGCAGATTTCTTATGTTTCATATTTAAACTTAGAAGGACCATAAGTGAGTGGTTAGTTTGTGATTTACCTCTTGCTATGAAGGCTGCACGCATACTCACTGATTGTGCAAGACTTGTAAATTATGATAGTCAGACTCACAAAGAAGGGAAGAAAATTCGAGTGGGGAAACGAACAGCAAATTGCTCATCAACGTTTAAACCTGGCCCTAACTAAGTCACCTGTTCTGACCTATCCTAAACTAGGTAGGGATTTTTATCTCTCAGCTGACGCTTCAAACGATACAATCGCCTCCGTTGTAGAGCAAAGAGAGGAAGAGGGGTTTAGACCGATTGCTTTTATCAGCAGGAAACTTTCATCTTCCGAGATAAATTACTCAGTAATAGAAAAGGAAGCCCTCGCCATTGTTTATGCATTAAGAAAGTTCAGATATATGTTATTAGGACAACATATTATCTTATGTTCTGATCACAAGCCATTGTCATTTATGTCCTCAATGAAAGACAAGAATCAGAGAATCGTTAGGTGGGCTCTGGAGATGCAGGAATTTGACTTGGAAATAAAATACATCCCGAGTTCAGCGAATGTGGTTGCTGACTATCTATCCAGATCTCTGGATGTTGCACATGATAGTGATGTCACTCTTAGTGAAGAGGTGATTTTTCCTATATACAGAGAAAAGGGGAGAGGAAAAGAAGGAATCAATTCTTTAGAACAACAAGTATGGGATAAGTCGCGCATAATCGAAGAGCAAAGGAGTGACCCAGTATGGGGGGAGATTTATGAGAAAGTTTTGAGAGGAGAGAAGTTCCATATTAAAGATTCCTTCAATCATACACTACACATTGATTCGAATGGTCTCTTATTGTCTAAGCAAAGTGTCACAGGAAGATGAAAGGACAAAATAGTGGTTCCAGAAAAAATGATCCCATAGGCACTGTTCACCTTTCATGACTCTGATCTGGCAGGTCATCAAGGAATACATAGAACATGGAACCGAATCCGTGATAGTTATATATGGAAGGGGATGAAGGGAGATGTAGAGTCATATGTGACTTCTTGTCATTTATGTCAACAGAAGTCCAGCATTGTAGGTAAGGCTCCTCTTCAGTCCTTCCCTAACCCAATGCGTCCCTTTCAGGCTGTAGCCATGGATATCGTGGGCCCCCTACCTATCACCAAGAAAGGAAATAGGTACATTTTAGTGGTCATAGACATGGTCTCACGATATCCAGAGGCGGTAGCTATTAAGAATCAATCTGCCCAAACAGTAGCTAGTAAATTTTTCAAGCTGATTATTTCTAGATATGTGACACCCCAGACACTTCTCTCTGACAAAGGCTCCAACTTCACAGCTGAAGTTATGTTACAATTGTGTAAGTTATTAAGAGTAAAGAAATTGTTCACTACTCCTTACCATCCTCAAGGCAATGGAATGGTGGAAAGATTAAACAGGACTTTGAAGCTTACCTTGTCAAAGATATCCGACCTCCAGATCTCGAATTGGGATACCTTTCTGCCTCACACGTTATTTGCGTGCAGAACCGCGCTACATACCACCATCAGAGAGGCCCTCGCAGTTATCCTCTATGGTTTTGAGCCAACATTCCCTGCTGATTTCAGGAATTCCCATGTGAATTCGGGGTTTCCAGATATTGATGATTATCTCAACAGCCTGATCACTGATAATAGAATTGCGTATGAGATGGTATACGAAGCCAGTGAAGCTTGCTCAAAAAAGGCAAGAAATTATGCCAACAAATTGAGGAGATACAAGGATCTGAATCCTGGCGATCTGGTATTGTTAGAACAGAATTCAGTTAATAAAAGAGGGGGGAAGTTTGGAAGGAGTGCAGCCGGACCATATGAAATTCAAGAGAAACTGTCCCCAGTGACATTTAAAATAAGAGAGAAAAAGGAACAAGGGAAATCTTGGGTGGTGCATTCTGATAGATTAAAACTTTATAAGACGAGGTCAAAAAGATTGGTGTGCCTGGGAGATTCAATGGAGAGAGTATGTAGAAATAGAAGGACTACCAGAGGGGATAACAGTCCTTGTCAAGGAGGAAGCCGCAATGTGAATGCCCCCTCAGGAAGAGAGAACAGTACGGATTATCAAGGAGAGAGAGAAATGCCAGACTCAGAAAGGCAGTTCTCCAGGTTCAATCAGTTTGAACAATGCATGGGGGAAGGCATAGCAAACAACCAAGTTCTGACAAGAACAGAAAATGGGGTCGATAGGGATCAAAGTGAAGACAGAATACTAGAACAATCCCGATACAATCTTAGGCCCCGACGAAATGGGAACGTAGATCACAGGAAAGGAGTTTATCCTTTAAGGATGCACGCCTGTGATAAATGGTCGTCTGACAAGAAACTCTCAATAAATGGGTCACGTGTGAGAAGGAAATCAGAAGGAGAGAGATACAGTCAGGATAAAGCACGTAGCAGAGCTCGGTGCATACACTTCACAAGGTATTTTTTTAACAAACAGCAAGTTCCTATTGAGATGAGAGGAGAAGGAGTGGAAAACACTTGGAGAAAAAGAAATTTCTCTTAGAGAAATTTTTTTGTTTAAAGGGGGGATCTTTGTTACACCTGATATCTTGAGAATATAGTATTCTCAGTTATCATGGTGTAACATGAAAAATAAATAACATAAATAAACACCCCTGCATAAAAAGGATAATTTAGTTAATGTAATATTCTTGCATCGAGTATAAATTGAGTAAAATGTAAAGATCTATTGTTTAGTTAAGATAACGAAAGAAAAGAATGTATTAAGATGTATTATGACTAAACAAGGAAACTGTATTAAATAAGTAAACTAAGAATTAATATAGTAATGTGATTAAGAATGAAAGAGTTAAGTGCATAAGTATAAAAGGATGAATCATGAAATACGCTATGTAAGAGGCTACGGATTAAGCTTTAAGTAGAATTCTGAGAAAAGGTTTGAAAAGGGGTTAAGATAGAGGCTAACAAGAGAAATAACGGAATATCGCTTAGGGCCTATGCCCGGATGGGAACTTCGTTACGAGTTGCCGATCAAAATGACGTATGGCGGCCAAATTGCCACCCAATTGGTAGACAGACGGAAAACAAGTAGGAGGTGGGAAAAAGAAGTAAGAAAGGGTGCCGTTAGGGGAGCAGCTATAAAAGGGTTGGTAACCCCCCCTCGAGGCTCTTTCTTTTTGACTTTGGATTTTCGAGGAGTAGGCTCCTTTTGGGTCTTGGGGGAGAAGTTTAGGTGGTCAAGGAGGCTTGAGTCCTTTTTGCCTTTTTGCGAGAAGAGAAGAAACGTTTGGATAGTCACGGTGGTTTTAGTTTGGTTTTCTAGTGGATTTCACGGTGTTCCTGAGTGGAGAGATATGGCATATATCCTCGTGCCACAACAAGAAATCGAAGGTGAACGGGAAAGATATTCCCGTATTCCTATGTAGAAAGCGAAATATACCAGAGAGTCATAGGAAGCTGTGAAAATATCGATGTCCTCGTTTCGGATATTACAGCCGACGGCGCAGAGGTTCATATAGCCCTGAATTGCAAGAAGTTATGCAAGCAAGTTCGTTCAGTAGAAGGTGAAGGCCCGTAAGTGAAGCTAAAGAAAGGTATTGTGAATTTTGTCTTATGTTAACTAGAAGTTGTATGTGATAGATACCATTGTCATATTACGGAACTGTTAAAGTGATTAGGAAGAAATTATAATAGGACTTTAGAGTTTGATAGAGAGTGTTAAAAGTAAGCTAGCTAGAGTTGATAATTTGTGAATAATTAATTATCCTAAGAATCTTGAGTGTCTACTATATTGTAAAAGGAAAATTAATGACATAGTTGTGTGTTAATGAATATTGAGTTCGATTAGTGTAAATTGAGTAACCAAGTAGCCTGAGGAATTTGAATGCCTAGTGTGATGTGTAGAGAATCGGAATTGTCATAAATATGTGCTAGAGTAGTTAATGTATTTGTTAGTGTACTTGGAGCTGAATAATCTATTAATGTGTGATGATCTAAAACTTTTATGTTAAGTGAATTCATGTTTTGTACAAAAAATTTTGTGGCGGCATGATCATAGTAACCTTTGTTGAATCATAGCCCAACTACTTGTATTAAGCTAATTTTAGTGTGTAAGTAATTTAGTTGTGTATTTTGATATGTACCATGTTTAGAGAAATAATAAACCTTTTGTTTAATGATAAAAGAAGTTGTCTGATATTGCTAATCCAATGCACCGCTTAGAAACATTCGAGCCTAACCACGCGGGGAATTAATGTTAAGAAACGGGAAGTTTAAGGAATTAATATTGAGTAATAAGAAATAGTGTCACGACTGCAATAGTTACACTTTCAGTTATTTGAGTTCCTTTCTCTGTTTATGTATAAGATATCTTAAACTAAATATCCCAAAGGGCGCAGTTAAAATACAAATACTAGGGATACTACAGGGAACAATAGCTCAGATATTAGTAGAAATTTTGGTGGTGTTTTGAAAATAGAAGTTAGAAGAATATAGACGAAGGCAGTTTGTAAGACAAACAAACAAAGATCGTAAGATAGGGACGTAACAGTACCTAAGAAATAATTTATAATAACATGGCTGTGCTGCTGTGAATTCTGACAAGGAATGTTTTTCTTTGGTTCTGTTGTTTGGTATAGTGAAAGTTTATTGTGCTTTCTCTCAGACTTAGAACTTTTAAATGATGGTTTTTTTTGAAGTATTACTGGCTTCAATGTAGGCTGTGAATGATATTGAAGTTTTTTTCTTAAGCTACTTACGATAAGCTCTTTCTCTTGGACTGCCCTGTCGGTCTCTTTTTGGAAAACCATGGCTTAGGTATATATAGTATATATAATTCCCACCTACTTATATATATATCTAGGTGGGAATTTTAAAGAGTGACAAATGAAAATCTCCATTTCAACATATATAATTTCTGTAACAAGATCACTACAAGTATCAGGATCTAGGAGTAAAAATTTTGGAACTTTTCCTACCTGGCATTGTTGTAGTGTCAAAGTACAAGTTTGTGAACAGTTGGGAGAGGACATTCCTCTAGAGAAGAAACTTATGAAATTACAATCGGAATTACAAGGGGGAGCAGTCACCCGAACAACATACCTGCAAAGAAAACTGGTTAAGAAAAGATCCAGAGTGTTGGTTGGGTGGAGAGGATTATCAGGAATTCTGATCTCCTTATCATAATTCCTGATTAGAATTTATAACAAATACTACCTCTACTTCATTTTTTGATAGATCAGTGGAATTGAAAAAGGAGATCCAGTTGGAACTGTGGACATTAAAGTCACCAAGGGGAATGACTTCGCTAGTTAAGAAATTTGGATTATATGACATCAACAGTGGTGTCTCGTCCATAAGGGCTGCAGCCCCTCCAGTATAAAATGAGAGTTCCTGTTTTATTATCACCATTCTTAAATGTTTATATATTTATCTAAAAACTCTTATTTTCTTGTTTGTAATGCAATACTGCTCGATAGTATTTTATATAATTCATTTTGTAGCAATAGTTGTATTTTGCAATAGTCAGTGTGCTGTGCAGGCTAGGGCTAGTATCAGTACTGGCTAGTATACTCAATACTTGAGCTGCATTCAATGGAGACCACACCAGACTGCTACCTAGTGAGGATATCGTAGTGAGAAATACTCAGAAATTGCTGTTAAAGCTTTGAAATTTTTGATAAGTTTTCCAACAACATATCTCTGTGAAAAGATATTCTCACTATATGCAGCTATTAAAACTAAATTTAGAAACAGGCTAAATGCAGAAAATGATATGATGCTACAAGTTACATCCATCATACCAGACTGAAAAACTCTGCATTTCAAAACAACTGTACTGTAGTCATTAAAATGAACTTACATTTTTTAAATTTACAGAACACCAAATTGTAAAATGGTGAGTGTTTATTGATTTCTTCCTTTTCTTCATGTTTATTTTAAAGATTGAGTTGTGAGGGCTCCAAAAATTTTCCTTTCCTTAGGGTTTCACTTTAGCAAGGAGTTTGGGAAACCCAGATCTAGAGGAAGTAGTATCAAATTGTATACCTAGGGTAAGGAGGGTTAATCAGGTAGGAATTAAATGGATTGCTAATATCATTAAGCACAAGCTGCAGAAGAAGAAATTGCTGTGGAAGGTATATAAAGAGAAAGGTGACCAGCAAACTCATGAACAGTACAAGGCTCAGGCAAGAAAAGTGACCAGAATGGCAAGTAAGGCAAAATCAAATTATGAGAAGAATCTAGCCAAGCAAGATAAAGGAATCCCAAAGAGTTCTTTCGTTATGTGGCAAGTAAGAATGACTATGGAAAATTAACCCTTAATGAATGATGATGGTCATGAAGAGATAGAAGTGGATAAAATAGTTGAGTTACTGAGTGACCACTTTGCAAGTGTATATCATTCTAGTTAGGTTACTGCTTTAACCTATGCAACAGACACTAATGTGGGAACAGAGGTGGATGAATTAGAGGTTCTTAGAATATTGCAGAATCTCAATGTAAATACAGCTGTGGGATTAGATGGGATATTATTATTATTATTACGGCAACTCCAAGGAGTCCTTAGACTCATCGAGGGAGGCCCTAAACATCATGTCAAGAATTATTCAGCATTCACACAGTATCTATCATACTTTGCTTTGAGCTTATTCAGTCATGACACCCACAACAGACTCTGTAGCTTATTCCACTCATTCACCACTCTCCAAGTAAAAAATGTAGTTCTGTAACATCCTTGCTAACTACACTCTTGCTCAGTTTCTCAGATGACCCCTAGTTCCCACCACCACACCTGTTCTGAAAAATTTCCTATGAATTAATCTTGTAAAAACTCTTCAGTAATTTGAATGTCTCAATCTTATCACCCTTTTCCACCTATCAACCGATTTCTGTAACCCAAAGATCTTCAACCTGTTCTCGTAAGGTTCATTCCATAGACCAGCTACCATCTTGATCACTCACTTCTGGATCCTTTGTACCTCCTCCCCATCAAGAAGAAACCCTAGCGCCCAAATCTGGGCACAGTAGTCAAGATCAGGTCTTTTCAAGGCTCAATAAAGAGGTACAATAACCTGCTTGTCCATGCTCATCAAAGTATTCTTCAGTAACCAAGCGATCTGATGAGCTGATTTAGCCACTTTTGCTATGTGCCCCCTAAACTTCAACTCCCTATCCACCAACACTCCCAAATCTCTGGCTTCATCAAATAATTCCTGGAGTACAGTTCCACCAATGTGGTATACTGCTGCTAATCTTTTCACCTCAAAATGCATAACCTTACACTTTCCACATTAAACTGACATCCATTCTCCTTAGCCCAGTCTGCCAATCTATCCAAATCATCCTGTAAAATTTTGACATCATGTGTATTCACTATTTCTCTACCCAAATCATCGGTAAATAAATGAACAAATTAAATAGCATTGGTCCAAGAACAGAACCCTGCCACACACCACTAGTCACAGGCCTTCTTTTGGAATCTACTCCTGAATAAACTACTCTCTGATCTCTCTCTCTCCATCTCACCAACCCTATATCCATCCCCATGTGCTGCAGTCTACTGATTAGAATTCCATGTGGTATCCTGTCAAAGGTCTTAGCAAAGTCCAGCAGTATCACTATAAACCCATTACCCTTATCCAGTTCAGCCGTCACTCTATTATAAAGCGTGAGCAAGTTACTGAGGCATGATCGGTAATTTGCAACAGCAGTTTTGGAGCCTTCTTTATGCATTGGAACTATTTTCCCCTCTTTCCACTCACTTGAGACTAACCCAGAGCTGAGACTTAGATTAAACAATATGGTCAAGGACACTGACAATTTCTTTGCTGCTTCATGTAAGACTCGAGGTGGTATATCATCCAATCCCACAGATGTATTCACATTACAGTTCTGTAATGTGAATACATCTGCAATTTCATACTATTCGCCTCCATTTCATTTACCTCAGTTCCTATACAAGTCTTTGCCTCTCATTACAGCAATATCTCCACCTGGATGATATACTCTTGCAAAGTGTTCACTTGTAATTCTGATATTTCGACTGATTTAGTTACTTCCCTACCATCGCCATTCATTAAAATTATTCTGACATATACATTCTTACTTATACTTGCAACATATTGAAAGAACTGTTTGGGATTCTCTTTAGCCTGCATTGCTAACTTCCTTTCACAATCTGCTTTTTCCTTTCTTACCACACTGGTTACCCTTCTGGCCTGTGCCTTGTACTGTTCGTATTTCTGCAGGTCACCTTTATCCTTAAATTCACTCCACAATTGTTTCTTTTTTAACAGCTCCAGTTTGAGGATGGTATTCATCCATTTAATTTCCACTTGATGTACTCTCCTAACTCTAGGTATGCAGTCTACCATTACCTCTCTCAAACACTCCTTTACCACTTCCCATCACTATCAACATCCAGCCCTTGCAGTTTTACATACCATGGCACTGATCCAAGCGATCTCCTAAGCTTGTCATACCTACCAGCCCTGTAATTCCAAAATTATAAAATATTTTAATTTTTCTGAAATAAATATATTAATTACTGCACTCAGAATTTGACTGTTGACCCAATTATGGTTTCCTCTGAAATATCTAACTATATTTACTAGATGCACATCTACTATTTTCTGAACTTAAAAAAAAAAAAAAAATGTGCTCTTAGATATATTCCCTGCTAGAGCTGATCTATGCCAAGAAAATAAGTTTTGGATAATTGTCTTGATGAAAATAATATTGTATATTATTTTTGTATTGTATATTATTTTATTGATGAATATAATGTTGTATATTATAACTATTTGAACGAAGGACTAATAGAAATTAGACTCAAGACATTAAGTTGCCATATAACAATAATTGGGGCATATGCACCAGAAGAGGGAAAAGAAGAAGACAGTGATATATTTTATAAATAATTACAGAATGCCATAGATAAAACAAACAAAACTGACTATTTACTACTAGCAGGAGATTTAAATGCCAGAATAGGAAACAAAAAATACAAAACAAACATAGGTAAATTTGGCGAAGATACATGTAATCAAAATGGTCGCAGACTGCACGGTTTTGTCATTTATAATAATATGAGAATAATGAATTCGGTGTTTAAACACAAGGAAATAAATACGTATACTTGGTCAGCCAGAGGATGCAAATCAGTAATTGACTACGTTTTCACAAATTCTAAATTAGCGGACATAAGAGTATGTCTAGGCTTTGAATTAAACTCTGATCATTATATAGTATCAGCAAAAATTCAATTTAAACCAAAGTGGCTAAAAATATATAAAATTGAAAATTCTTACCAACCAAGTTACAAAATTTCTTCATTACAGTACCCCCATGTTAGACAACAATATCAAAAATGCACAAACTTAAAAACAGAAACCACACATGAATCAAATGACATAGAAGAATAATGGGAAAATTTGAAACAAATCCTCACAAAAGCAGCAACAGAAAGCTTAGCAATAAAGCACAAATGGATTAGAAAAAGAGGACTGCGATACTAGAACGAAGAAATAAAAAATATAATAAAAACAAAAAAGGACAGTTACGAGAAATGGCTAAATTCCAAAACAATAGAAGCAGAAATAGAGTATAAAAGAAGCAGTGCAATTGAAAAAGAAGTAAGGAAAAAACATAGAGAAAGATGGAACATTTTTGTAACAGAACTAGAAAAGGATATATTTAAGCCACAACCCAAAACCTATAAAGTAATAAAATACATGGACAAAGAAATAAAAGATAAGATAAAAATACAAACAATAGATATAGAAAAATGGGTGACCTATTTCCAAAATCTCTGTACAGATGAGAACAATGAAACAAAATTTTATAAAACAAAGAATGACCTAACAGAAAATATCACAATATTAGAACTGAAAAATACAATAAAGAAGATGAAAAACAGGAAAACACCAGGAGAAGACAATATAAATATAGAACTATCCAAAAATGCAGGTGAAAAATTTAATGAAAAACTTCCGAAATTTTTTTTATATAGTTTTGATGTCTGAAAAAACTCCTAACTCTTGGTAAAAAGCACTGGTTATCCGAATCTATAAAAAAAGAAATAAAGACGATTGCAATAACTATAGGAGAATTAGTCTGCTAAATATAGGATATAAAATATATGCAGGAATATTAAAAGAGAAGCTAAGCAGTATTGTAGAGGACAAACTACTAGAAGAACAAAACAGTTTCCGAAGAGGCCGATCCTGCATAGATCCAATTTTTACTCTAAAATTATTAATAGAAAAGAGAAGAGAATTTCAAAAAGAAACACACGTGGCCTTTGTTTATGATGAAAAAGCCTTTGACAAAATTAGTAGACGTAAATTATTTAAAATATTAACCAATTTAAATATACCAAACCAACTTTTACACTCCATTCAAGAAATATATACAAGAAATAGCAGTTAAATTAGAACACATCTCAGAATGGAAGGATATATCAAGAGGAGTATGACAAGGGTGTACCCTCTCACCTCTGCTTTTCAATATATATATATAAATAAAATTATAACAATCTGGAAACAGTATAACCCATTTGATATACAAATAACCACACAAATGAAGATAGATATACACTACTATTTGCAGATAATCAAATAGTATTAGCTACATCAGAAGATGATTTACAAAGATCATTAAATGATATCTCAAAACAATATAATATGACAATATCTAAAGAAAAAACAAAAATAATGGCATTCAAAGAGGAAAACCCAATAAGAAGAAAAATAGTGATAGATAATAAAATATTAGAACAAGTAAATACTTTCAGATACTTGGGATGCGATTTATCATATGAAGAAGAAAAAGACAAACACTAAAATATCAAGCTTTGTCAAAGTAAATGGCATAATAAATAATATATTTAAGCCATCCCTAGTACAAAACACACTAGAATCAGACTATATAATGTCTTGTCAAAACCAACTCTACTATACAGAAGCAAAACATGGACCATAAAAAGGAAAGATGAAAAACAAATTAAAACAGCAGAAATGAAATTTCTCAAAAAAAACAGCTGGATATACCAAACCAACTTTTACAATCCATTCAAGAAATATATACAGGAAATAAAATAGAAGTTAAATTAGAACACATCTGAGAATGGAAGGATATATCAAGAGGAGTATGACAAGGATGTACCCTCTCACCTCTGCTTTTCAATATATATATATATATATATATATATAAAATTATAACAATCTGGAAACAGTATAACCCCATTTGATATACAAACATAAGCAAGCTGGCATAAAATCCATGTTAGGAAGAAGTCATCTTGATGAAAATATATTTTGTATAAAAGTTAAGTGGTAAAATATACTTGATTTCTTTATTCAGTTTGAGTACCCATGCAAAGCAATCTAGAGCTGAAGTTTGAATGTTTTAGTTTCATACATGCTCTTGCCATTTCATTTCTGCTTGATTACAGATAAATTTAAAAATGTTTGAATGTCTTTTATTTTTTTTTGAAGGGCCAATTTAATTTTGCTTGTGTTATCATTCGACCAGAAGATTATCAAAGTAATGTTGTAACAGTTAAAGTAAAACCAGGTAGGATTTTGATTTTTTTCTTACCTATCATATAAATTATAATTTACTAATATTCATGAATTTTTGTTTTTTGTAAACTTCTTAGGAAATGACTGCATGCTATATTTAATGAATGATGAAAACTTTGTGAATAAATAACACAAAGAGACTAAATGAAAATGCATATAATTTGAAGCAGAAAGCACTGGTGCTTCTTCCAAGCACCAGTGAATAAAAAGTAGGTTAATACATTGCAAACAGGTGTTTTCTAGTATTAGATGTCTTTCATCACACAGTGAAACTCCACCACCCCACTTTTTGGAAGGGTGAAGTGGCATTTGCAATATTTCATCTCAAGAGTAGGGTTTCCAATTTCCATCACCCTGCCCCAATTTTCTCTTCTTACATGCATAGAACAGTCAAAAACAGTCTCTGCAGGCTGGACACCAAGTTGAAGCACTATACTTGATGGTAATTCTTCAGGATGCTTCCCAATCAACCTGGCAAATAATCCTGCTGCTTACATGGCCAGTTTGTGCCTGGAGGGAGTCGAGTCTGAGTAAGCAACTTGCAAGGGACATTGTCCAACACCATGCTTGGATGGAAGTCTGGTTACTCCCTGTGAGAGTAACCATACTTCCATCCAAGTCTGATCCCTGAATCTCTCACTCCTGCTGCATGTCCTCTACATTTACATTTCCCATTCTTTTTTTTTTTACTGACTACCATGGTCAATAATATTTTTTTTAAAATCTCAGTCAATGTAGTTAATAAAAATCCCTTAAAAAACACCAAAGAAATCTGAAAACATCAAAATCACTTTCAAAAATTATAAAAAAATAAAAATAAAAAATAATACACCCCTCCCCACCAAAAAAAAAAAAAAAAAAAACCCTCAGAATTCCTCACAGTAAAAAAAATCTCCTATATTGACTTTTTTTGTAATCCTTTGATGCATATTTGATCCATATTGACATCTTGTAATCATTTTCAACTTTGCTGTTTAGATAAGGACCAATTTTTCATTTTCTTTGTGTCAGATGTTTTCTCTAATGCCTCAAAAAATTCTTCCACTTCTTTCTTGAAAGAAGTGGAGGAATTTAGTATAGGCACAAATAAGTCTCATTGTTCAGTTCACCATTCTGATTTTAGTCCATGTCACTCTAATTGATATTGCCTTTTTTTTTCTTTTATATATATATACATATATATATAAATCAGCTAACGCATATATATAAATCATCATCATCAATTTCCTGATATGCAAACCTAAGGAGTGTTCAGGTTACTGTGACAGCACTACATGATAAAGTTTACATTATTATTAATCTCCAATCAACAGTTTTCCTCCAAATCAATCTGTTACTTGTGAACACTCCAGTATTGTCATATTTAATATTTCATGCTTCTAAGGCAGTGCTGAACGAATCGATCCACCTAGACCTTGGTCTTCCTCTACATCTTTTTCCTTCCATCTTGGAAGAAAAAACACCTTTCTTCACCTATTCTATTTAAGAATGGGTGAAGAAAGGCCATACTACCTTAGATTAGCTCTGCTGAC
Organism: Typopeltis vanoorti; assembly: GCF_054136105.1. Taxonomy (NCBI): domain Eukaryota; kingdom Metazoa; phylum Arthropoda; class Arachnida; order Uropygi; family Thelyphonidae; genus Typopeltis; species Typopeltis vanoorti. Next base: position 32,080,079 of record NC_143551.1, read on the forward strand.
ACATTTTTGAATACTAATGATGTCAAATTCCTTTCTAATGTCTTCATTTTTAATATAATTATGCCATTGGTTCACTTTCCTAATTTTTCTTAGAACAATCGTATCTGTGGTCTCTAGTCTTTGATCAAGTACTTTATTTCTAAACCAACTCTCAGATCCATAACTTAAACACTGTCTTGTATACTGCTAGTTTGGTGTTTTGGCTAATTTCTCTCTTTATTCCATATAAATTTATTCAGCTGACTGCCCACCATACCAGCTTTACTTATTCTTTTGTCTATTTCCATATATATATATATATATATTTTTTTTTTTTGTTTGTTTGTTTGTTTTTTGATCCTATACATAAGAGGTCAAAGGGTATATTAAGCATAGCAAGTAAGGGAATCAAATAGAAGTTTGCTGACTTTTTTTGAAGAGTTGTTGCAGGCTGTAGCTGTTATTCACGATCATTCTTATATTTAGTGTTCAATACTATAGCTACTCCTTTTTCATGATTGTTATTGCCTGAATATAACATCTTGTATTTTTTGCTTACAAAGATTATTTTTGTCTTCATTGTTTCAGTATCACCTGTTACATCAATCTGGTACTTATCCATTTCTTTTCTGTTGATGGTGCCAATGTTGAACTCTGCTGATGTTGAGTGGGATTTGTTCCAGTAGCTAATTTTTTTGCTGTTGACCCTGATTACCTGATGAATACAATGGGGAGGGGGCTTCGATAAAAACTATTTGGTTGGCTAAATTTCTGAAATTGCCAATCCATCCTCATTCATTCATCATCCAGGTAGATGCCTATTAATGAGGTGCACCATGAGAAGTTGAGTATTAGACATTAGATTAGAAGCCTTGGATTCTCTGCATTCCTTTAAAGGCTACATGGAAGTCTCCTCCCATTTTTCCTTAAGTGCCCTGTAACCATTAAATTTAAATTATGATTGAAAACATGCAGTTCATTAAATCCTGCATATGTCTTAAAAACAGCTAGGTCTTCTCCTAGGAATGTTCAGAAAAGTGTGTAATAGTATGTCAAACTCTTATATACATATTTAAGTTCAGCTCTAGCTTTCACATTCTAGTTTTTTATGTTTCATCTTTCTAATAGCTTCTTACTCAAAAAGTGAAATATGCTAATGATGGCATTTCTCCATATATTTTCTATGACTGTTTTACTTACTGGTAATTTTATTTAAAATATGGATACATAATATATAGACTGGAATGATGAGATAGCAACTGGAACTAAAGAAAATGAGTTTCTTCACTTTTTGAGGGACAACTACCTCATACAGTATGTAACAGAGGGCACAAGAGGATTGAGGGTCTTGGATTTGGTCATCTCATCAGAGGATGTAATTATAAATGAGGTATCAAATCATCCGCCATGAGGTGATTACGTGGGTTGTTGCCAGCAGTGTGAGGACCTCTGTGAGAAAAGGGTATATGTGGAACTACAAGGGGGGGGGGGTGATTATGAAGAGCTCAGGAGACAGCGTCCGGGTGTAGCATGGAATGAGGAGTTAGCTGGAAAAGAGATCAATGCAGCTTGGGGGTTTTTCAAAAATTGTTTAGTATATGCAATGGCTAAATGTATTCCAAGGGTGAGAAGGTTAAATAAGGTGGGTGTGAGATGGATGAATAAAGAGATTAAGCATGCAATACAGAGAAAAGGGGCATTGTGGAGGCAGCATAAGAGAAGTGGTAATAACCAATTCCATGAGGTCTACAAAGACCAAGCAAGGAGGGTGACTTGGTGAGTGAGGGTAGCTAAAGAGAGGTATGAAGAGCAGTTGGCAAATGAAGCCAAAAAAGAATCCTAAGGAGTTCTTTCGATATGTAACCAGCAAAAGAAAGAATAATTATAGAAGGATGACATTGATTGGAGAAAATGGTATAAAGACAGCTGATGCAGAATGTGTGTGGTGGAGATAATGAGCAGTTCATAAAGATCTTTCAATCTTGTGAATATGACTTCATGGAGGGATTGAGAGCAGTTGATGATGGGGAGGAGAGACCGACTGTAGGTGAGCAAGAGGTGTATTGTGAGTTGAGTAAACTAGATGTTAATAAGGCTGTGGGACTTGATAATATATCACCACGTATTCTGAAAGAATGTGCCAGGGAGTTAACAGCTACCTTGACATATTTTTTTAATATGAGTCTTGCACGCGGTCAAGTTCCTAAGGAGGGCAAGATTGTGCCACTTCATAAAGGAGGTGATTGAACTCAAGCATCAAACTATAGGCCTATCTGTGTGTCAGGTGTTATGGTTAAGTTGTTGGAGAAGCTTGTGAGAACTAGGATCCAGAATTGGGTTGATAACAATGGTATTATCTTTGATGGACAGCATGGATTTTCTAAAGGGAGGTCATGTTTTAGTAATCTACTTACTTATTACAATAAAGTGACTGCTTCCTTGGGCAGAGGAAAAGGATACACAGTAATATACTTGGATTTCGCAAAGGCTTTTGATAGAGTACCTCATGATAGGTTGGCAGTCAAACTAGAGCAGATGGGGTTGGATATTAGATTAGTGCATTGGATTGGAGACTGGCTATCTGATAGGTATCAACAAGTTGTGTATAGGGGAGTGATATCCAGGAAAAGGAAAGCCACTAGTGGAGTGCCTCAGGGATCTGTTTCAGGTTCATTACTGTTTAACATGTATATTAATGATATAGGTGAAGATTTGGATGGAGATATTCAGTTGTTTGCAGATGATGCAAAGTTGGGATGAACCATTAAGTGTAGCGAAGATGTTGTGGCCTTACAGGAAGACTTAAATAGATTGAGTGATTGGGCACGGAAATGGGGATCCAGAATTTATGCTTGATGAGAATATATTGTTGGAAGTAGAGGAAATAAGAGATCTGGGAGTGATAGTGGATAAGGATCTAAAATTTAGGGGACACATCGCCAAAATTGTGAAGCCAACACAAAGGCTTCTGGGAATGATGTAGACGTACGGAGATTCTTGTTCCGTTGTATAAGGCTTTGATTAGGCCACACATGGACTATTGTGCCCAGATTTGGTCACCGGGTTTTCAGAAGGATGAAGAGATGTTGGAAAGGGTCCGAAGGAGACTGACTAAGGTAGTTTCTGACCTCTGGAATGTCGAGTATGAGGAAAGATTGAGAAGATGTAATTTGCAGAGTCTGGTGGACAGGAGAAAGAGGGGAGATATTACCTACAAGTTGGTAAGGGGTTGTTATAGGATCAGTGCTGGAGAAGTTTTGCAGAGAATAGTGGGAGAACCAGAGGTCATACCTGGAAACTGTATAAAGAGGGTGTGAGTAGGGGAGTGAGGGGCAGGTTTTTTTTGTGCAGAGTTGTGAATGATCGGAATGCCTTGCTTGAGAATGCGGTGTCTGCAAAGAGTTTGAATGTGTTTAAAACACGGTATGATGAGCTGTGTGTGTGTGATAAAAGGACCTCTCAGATGAGTCTTTGACTCCATGAGGTCTTGGGGTGGTAATAATAATAATAATAATATCCTGTCTTTGGGAGGGGGGGGTTGTTTCCTTTTTTTTAAAACCAGATCATTTCTGTTCCTCTTATGATTGACTTTTCCTGCATTTTTTTTTAATAAGTTTTATCGCATTCTACCACCTTCATAATACTTTACTACTATGCAATTTTCAAAATCTTCCCATGACAGGTACTTTTTGTACATTTAAAATTGCACATTTCCTGCATTCCTTTTCAATCTTTAAAGACACTTACTAATTAACTTGACATCATCTCTTCTTTTCCTTGACAATTTCTTTAATTTGAATTTTCGTTTTTCTATCTTTGCAGACAACTCCATAAAAATTTTCCATCTATTATTTGTATTATTTGTATCATTTTTTATCGGAACTCCCCCCAACACACACACACACCAACTTTTTATTATTATTATTATTTTACAGCTCCAGGGAGTCCAGAAACTCATCGAGAGAGGGCACCTGCTCTACGGCTCTGTCACCACCACCACTCAATCCAACAACTGACCACAACTACACACATTCTGTGGAAAAAAGAATGAAGGAACATCAATGTTATATTGAATGCATGAAACCTCATAAGTCTGGTCTAGCACAATATAGCATTGACACTAATCATAATATCCAGTGGGATAAAGCTTGTTTTCTCCACAGATGCAGGTTTAAATATGAACGCCTTTTTAAAGAAAGTTGCGAAGCCCTCTTACATCGGCCGAATTTAAATTGAAATGACCATCTCTCTCTCTCCCAAAAGTTTGGGAGACTCTTATTTTATGCAATTCAATGAAATAATTATCTTTAAAGAATTATTTAATAATATTTTAGTAATTAATCTTCTGGCACGCAGCAACAATTTTCAGAACAGAACACTGACTGTTCTGCTCTTTGTATTCCATTCCTTTAACTGTTTGTTCTACACTGAGGATGTACTGTTACTTTCAGTACGAAATATTTGTACCTTTATTTAATTAAAGTTATTACTGTGGTCTATACGTGTTCCATTATTAATCATATATAATTATTACTTACCTGAATCTCTAGTCTTCCTTTGTCTCAGTAATTTTTTTGTTGTTTTTATATTAGCTTTGTGTCTTTTCATTTGATATTTCTTATCTTAATTATGCCTTTTTCTTTAGTTCTGGAACAGTTGTTTTAGTAGCTGACTTTCTAATGAGAACGGGTGGGGGGGGGGGGCTTGTTTAATGTGGCAAGCTTAACTCATGTGAATGTGAACACATGAATCCTGAATTGGTTGTATCACTATAGTTCATATTTTTCAGTCTATACTGAATATGGTTGGTTACATAGCTCTTGGATTATCAGTTTGTTCTTACTTTTTCACTGTCCCAGTGGATTCTTACTAATGGGATGCACCACAGAAAATAGAAATATGAAGATTTGACATTGAATCAGGCACATAAATCATATCACCACTTTTCTTATAGGATAAGTAGTGATCTCCTTCTACTTATCTAGATTCGATTCTTAAGTATACTCATGATACAGAATTGTTAATAAAATTTTGGAACATATTTTCAGCATTTTCACTAAGCCTATCAATGATGCATGTGTTTTGACATATTTTGGGTTAAAAAAGAAATTTAATATATGTTGTTGGTATAAATGGATAGAGGAAAAGCAAAAAAAAAAAAAAAAAGAATATATGTGATAGTCTCCTGCTTTCAGATCAATCTGATCTATGAAAGATTGGTAACCTATAGCAATACTATGGCGTATGCTAAGGGTTAATAATCTGGAAATACCACTGAAGAAAAAACATAGCACTTTTAAGCCACTGCTAGCCTGCAGTAAATGGTGTTGTGGTGGCATCATGCTAGACAGTGAAAATCATTTTCTAACAAAAGACATTCACAGATACCTATACTAAATTGAGGTTAAAATTCAAGGCCACAGTTGGTTGGAGGGAGACATGAGATACTGTCTGATCAGCCAATCAGGCTGGCAATTTTTTTTTTTTTTAGTTCCCATCCTGAAAAGGCCTCTATAAACCTATAGTACATTTGTACCATGGGTGGGTTAAGGATTGTTTTCTATTTTTATTGATTTTATATATATATATATGTATATTTTTTTTTAACATTTTTAAGTCTTCAGGCCTCCAATGAGTAGGGTGGTGGTCTCACACAGGGCATTGAAATCCATCTCCACCTAAAAACATTCGCAAACATCTATGGCACATGGCTGGATTCAAACCCACAGCCTGTTGGTTGGAGAGCAAGTATACTAACCCTAAAGTTTAATTTAGGGCAGCAAGTAGCCACTTTTGTTTTATTTTATCTTTTCACTTATTTGAATCATTTTAAAGAAACATTTTTAATCATTTTTTATGTTTAACATAAAAAAAAAATGCTTACTTTATTTGCAAATTTCAGTAAAAAATAATTTTGCTTCTCAGAATTAGGAGAAACTTTTGGCCATGGTGATCCTTATATTGTATCTGATGACAGTTTACCTATATTTGTGAGACAGCTAGCTCTTCATGCAAACGTGAGTATTTTATTTTTTCTAGAATTTTTCTGTGATGTTCATATATTACTGTATTTCGGTAATAATTGTGGTATATTCTTGTTTTTATCCAAATTTTACTCAAATTATTATTATTATTATTATTATTATCCAAGACCTCATGGAGTCAAAGACTCATCTGGGAGGTCTTTTTATCACACACACAGCTCATCATATTGTGCTTTGAACACATTCAAACTCCCTGCAGACACCACACTCTCAGGCAAGGCATTACAATCATTTACAACTCTGCACGAAAAAAACCTGCCTCTCACTCCTCCTCCTCACACCCTCTTTATGCAGTTTCCAGGGATGACCTCTGGTTCTCCCCTGATCTCCCACTATTCTCTGTAGCACTTTTCCAGCATTGATCCTATAACAACCCCTTACCAACTTGTAGGTCTCTATCAGTTCTTCAGTATCATACTCTGCAAATTGCATCTCCTCAATCTTTCCTCATACTCAACATTCCAGAGGTCAGAAACTACCTTGGTCAGTCGCCTTTGGACCCTTTCCAACATCTCTTCATCCTTCTGAAAACCAGGTGACCAAATCTGGACACAATAGTCCATGTGTGGCCTAATCAAAGCCTTATACAACGGAACAAGAATCTCCCTACTTTGACACGTCAGTGTCCTCTGTATCATTCCCAGAAGCCTTTGTGTTGTCTTCACAATTTTGGCTATGTGTCCCCTAAATATTTCAGATCCTTATCAACTATCACTCCCAGATCTCTTATTTCTTCCACCTCCAACAATGTATCCTCACCAAGCATAAATTCTGCATCCGATCTTTGTTTTCTAAATTTTAAAACTTTACATTTTGCAACATCGAACTCACATCCCCATTTACGTGCCCAATCACTCAATTTATTCAAGTCTTCCTGCAAGGTCACAACATCCTCACTACTCTTCATGGTTCGTCCCAACTTTGCATCATCTGCAAACAACTGAATATCTCCATCCAAATCTTCACCTATATCATTAACATACAAGTTAAACAGTAATGGACCTAAAACAGATCCCTGGGGCACTCCACTAGTGACTTTCCTTTTCCTCGACATCACTCCCCCATACCCAACTTGTTGATACCTATCAGACAGCCAATCTAATATCCAACCCCATCTGCTCCAGTTTGATTATCAATTTATCATGAGGTGCTTTATCAAAAGCCTTTGCGAAATCCAAGTATATCAGTGTGTATCCTTCTCCTCTGTCCAAGGAAGCAGTCACTTTATTGTAATAAGTAAGTGGATTACTAAAACATGACCTCCCTTTAGCAAATCCATGCTGTCCATCAAAGATGATACCATTGTTGTCAACCCAACTCAGGATCCTAGTTCTCACAAGCTTCTCCAACAACTTAACCACAGCACCTGACACACAGATAGGCCTATAGTTTAATGCTTGAATTCGATCACCTCCTTTATGAAGTGACACGATCTTGCCCTCCTTCCACTCCTTAGGGACTTGACTGAGTGCAAGACTCATATTAAAAAAATATGTCAAGACAGGGGTGTCAACTCCCTGGTACATTCCTTCAGAATACATGGCAATATATTATCAAGTCCCACAGCCTTATAAGCAGACATCAATTTGCATATGAAATTCATTCTTAGGAATGCTTGTTTCTATGCATTGTAAGTTACCTTTCTTGTAAGATAATTCAAGTTTAATTACTAGAATGATTTTTTTTTTTTTTTTACTCCAACCAACCCACAAATGGTTGTAAATCTATAGGTACATAATGCCATGGGTGCGCTGAGAATTTTTTTTCTATTTTATTGATATTTCTATTTATTGCATATTTTATTAATATTTTTTACCTTATCCAGAAGCCCTGCTCTAGACCAAGCATGGAATGTTTCAAGCCACTTTAGGCCTCCCAATAAGTGGGGTGGTAGTTATGCAGGACAGTGACATTCATCTACCACCCGAAGAAAAACCTGCAGTCTGTTAGTTTGAGAGCAAATACGCTAACTGCTCAGCAAGTAGTCTGGTTTACTAAATCTAGTCTCGTACTGTTAATTTATATTGTATTCTCAATTCTAAAACACCTACGCTTAAATGAATGAATATTTGATCTTGCTGATTGATGCTCTTAAATATGCTCTAATGCCAATGCTTTTCATTATATGGATACTTAAGTCATTTCATCACAAGGTCAAGTACTTTCAGTATGGGTGAGGGGGAAAAACTGTCATTAATGTAATTTCATGAACAAACTGTATGTGGGTATGCTCTTGGGTATATAACATGGATAGAAACAAATATAATTGATTGAAATAATAGTCATGAAGTTTATTATAACATCACATTGATATTCAAAGCATTCAACTCGTTAGTTTCACCTGACTAATATGGGTGGAACTAAGTAACCATCCCACTCCATAATATGTTGATTTTACATCTTCCTGTATTCTATGAATGAGCAGAATGAGTTACCAGAATCTCTTGTGATGACTGCTTTGTCAGTGAATGCAAAGGTGTGGGCACCCTGCATTGAGTCTTCGAAACATGAAGATACCCATGCAATAAAATAATAATAATAATCTTTCACTTCCTAACTACTGACATAACTTAAGCAGAGGATATATATGACTATAATGTCGTATCACATTCATACCATATAACTGTAGCATTGTTGAACAGCTTTCTCCTGGCACCTTATCATATGTCCTTTCCAGATATACTGAGATTAAATACAGAAACTTAAATACAGTTTCCATGATTTCTTGACTGTTCATCTTGAAATAAAAACCGATCTCACAAAATGCAATTGGATTAATTGAAGAACCCTCTCTCATAGTATTACTTAAGTCCTTGTCTACCAAATGTTCACTTTCTGCCTTATGCTTCTGCAGGTACTTTCATGGTCAATGTCTTGCTGAAATGACCATTATCATTCATCTACTTTCTTTCAAAACCATAAGAATTAGAGCAGCTGTGGATCAACATTCAAGTATCGTCTACCTGCAGACATACCAAATGAACTTCTTCTCCTCTTTCATTCCATCTTCCTCTGTTCTTTGGAACAGCCTCCCTCACTCTGCCTTCCTCAAAACTACAACCATCAGCTATTAAAAGACCATGTCAATTAATTTCTTCTTTCTTTTTCTTATTCTTACTCTTTTCCCCATACTCAACACTGATGTATAGTAGATCTTACAACTTTTTATTTGTGAGCCAAAAATTGAGAAGAGGAAAAAAAAACATTTGTCATGAACTCAGATTGTTCTTCAACAGTTTTTCTTAGCATCCCCTCATGTGCACTTGCATAAATCTTACTTGGAATACACAGTAAGGAGATTCCTTTAAAATTCCTGCATTCAGTTTTATGTTCCCATTTTTTTTATACATGACTGCTATGAAATTCTACTCCAAATAATCTGGAATTTGTCCTTCAGACCAGACTCTGAATTATAGTTGCTACAAAACGTTTTTTCATATTTAATCATTTCTAATTAAATATCATCTACTCCAGCAAATTTTCCATATTTCAAATTTCTGACATCTTTTTCTGTCTCAAATACTATTATATACTCATGCACTGAACTGCATTCCTGCTGGATATCTAGAATATCTTCAGTTTTTATGTTACATTTATCATATCTAATGTTTCATATCTCTTATATGATATTTATCTTCCTATGACTTTTGTTTAGCTAAAATATTGACTACCTCACTTTTTTTTTTTCTATGTTCTATGAAGATACGTGCTAACTTACTTGCGGAACTTTCCACGTAATTTCTTCTTTTCCAAGACTGCCGCTTTAACTTCTTCAGCCCGCTTTGAAGTTCTGATTTTTTAACTGTGCACACAACTTCACTACATGCCTCCATGGCTGAATCAAAATTTTGTTTTCTTCAGAATTTTCCATTAGTCTGTAAAGCTTAGTTCTTGTTTTCACACTCTTTTATCTTTTCAATAATATTTGTATGTTCCCATCTGTAGTTTGCCTCTGAAACTTCTTGGCCTTGATTCTTTTTAAAATTTTCATATATATTTATCTTCATTATAGTACTAATTTTTATCATGCTTAAAAATATTTCTGCTTGCTTGCTGTTTCAAATGCCCTGTACTTGTATCCTAAACCAGTCGAAGATATCGCTATCAACAGTAACACAATAAGACTTTTCTTATTTATTTGTTCTCTTCATGTGATTTTATGGTTTAGGTTGGAACATGGTGATAGTAATGATTAATCCATGTGCTAAATAGAAATTCTGCCATTTCTTAACATTATTAGCATCATCATATATATATATATATATATATATATATATATATATATATAAAACATTTAAGGAAAAAAAAAGTGCATGCACGTGCTTGGCATATACATACCCAAGGTTTTATTTAATTTCTTTCCTTCCCTTTATTGGCAGAAATTTATTAAAAACAGCTTGAAAGTTGAATCTTCAAATTTGAATTACAAATGTTTCAATACATTTTTAAACACTGTTGCTGCAGTCAACTTTCAAAATGGAATAGCATGGTTCTTTTTAATCAAGAAACTTTGATTGTTATATTTCTAATGAGTGAGAAAGAAACTGAGGAATATTTCACACACATTTCTGAAAAAATCTGTGTAAAAAAATTTAAAAAAAAAAAAAAAAAAAAAAAAGGTTTCTGCGCCAGATGTATAATACCATCAGAGCAATGAAAAGTCCACTTCTCTGACACCTGAGAACATGAAACTTGACAATTTCATTTGATGAGGGGGGAGGGGTCAAGAAATTACCACTACAGCTCAAAATTGATGAATATTAATGCAACAATTAAACTGAGACTGATTTACCCAAATTGGGTTTTCAGTTTGTTTCACTAGCAGCAGCTGATACCAGAAAGTTCAAAGCTTTTGCAAAATATAATTAATGAAGTGTGGACATGTTATGGTAAATGTGATTAATTGGTGATAATGATGATTTAATATTAAGTCCGATAAGGTTGGCAGATCTCATGAATGTTTATCACATTTACTGGTTATTTTGTTGAATTTCCAAATGATATTGACATTTTTGATAAATATACGGTGGTATTTTACGTGTAAAATTGAGGTTTACTTATGCAGTTTATTTCATGATGAATATAGTGGAGAAAGTAAAACAATAATCTTTAAGTTTAATTATTGAATTTTGTTTAAAACTCAAATTTAGAAAATGTAACAAAATTCAATAATTAAACTTAAAGATTATTGCCTGATAGAGTGGTGAGAGCGAGAACGGTCAATGTGTTTAAGGAGTGGTATGATAAACTTTGTGTTTCCTAGGAGGGACCTCCCTCGATGAGTCTTGATAGACCAGTGTTTCTTAGAAAGGACCTCCCACGATGAGTCTTTTGACTCCATGATGGCCTGAATAATAATAATAATAACTATAAGATACTATATTTTGGCAATAGCAATCAGGAAACAATAATTTTCTACACTAAACATGCAGATAAATCTCTTGATGAATATGGAACAAAATTCAATAATTAAACTTAAAGATTATTGCATAATGATGTGGGAAAATTTTTAAATGGGAAATTGGAAGGTGAGACTTATTTGTGCCTGTGGTACTGTGGAAGTTTCTAGTAGAGCAAAGATCCCTTATCTTTTCCACCTCCTCTAAGATATCTCACCAGTTGTATAATATATTTGCATTCTATTTTTGCTTCCCAAATTTTAAAAGTTTGCTACATTGAACTGTTATTAACCCTACTCACTTGCCCATTGACTCGGTGTATTTAATTTCTCTTATAAAACCACATTGGCTCAGCACCTCATAGTTCTTCCCAACTTTGCATCATCTGCAGATAACTGCATATCCCCACTCAGACAATTCCCGATATAACTGGCATACAAATTAAACAGTAACATCCCCAAAACAGATCACTGGAGCACACATAGTGACTTTTCCAGGGCCGACTTAACACAGTAAGCAGGTAATGCATCGCATCGGGGCACCTTCTTCAAGGGGTACTGAAGTGAATAGAAAAAATAAAATAAAAACACGTTTTAATATTAGCATTTATTAAATGTGAATATGCACTAAATATACTGTAATAAATACTGTGACTTTAAATAACATTTAGCAAAAACTTCAAGTTGTTTTTCACTGTGTTGTATAAAGCTGGCAGAAGCACTAAATGAGCAGGGTGCTCGTCTGGGGGCGTTCTGATACAGTTTCTTCTTTTTTACATGCAGCGTGCATTCATCAGTTAGGATGTGATGCACGCCCATGTATCTGGCTTAACCTCCATTACAAAGCGATGTTGGGGCATTGTTTGTGGATCAGACCTCATTCATTGTTTGTAATTAAATCATTAAACTGTTGATTGCTAAACACACAGTGAATGTGAGTTAATTCACACTGAGGAAAGTAGATCCAAAATTTAACCTGAGCCTTTATAAATCAGCAAATATTTTATGCATTAGGTATTTATTTTCATTTTTTTATTTATATTTATTTTTTATGTCACCAAATTTTTTGATCAATAGATTTTTTTTTTACTTCAGAATAAATTTGGGCATAATGGAGACAAAACAAATTATCCAGAGCTGCAAATAAAAATTTTTAAAAAATTTGCAAAAGAATTTGAAAAAGATAAACAGAAAGGGCAGCTAACTAAATTTCTCAAAAAGTCTAAAGATTTATCCACATACCTCTTAGATAAATTAAAAGATTTAAATTTAGATATTAAAAATATGCAGAGACAAGGATATGATAATAGATCAAACATGCCAGGAAAACACCGTGTCGTTTATAGACACTTATCGAATATTAACCCTCGAGCACTCTTTGTCCTGTGTGCTGCACACATATTAAATTTGGCGATCGCTGATGCTGCTCAAGTTAATACTGAAAAACAGTGATTTTTTTAGCACTGTACAAGAAATTTATAATTTCTTTATTGCTTTGACTAAATGATGGGATGTACTGAAAAAGTACACCAAAATTCCACTTAAAACTTTATCTGATACTCAAATTTCACACCCCAGGCAGATTCCGTGTCTGATGCCATTAAGTTTTTTCTTTATACTTAAGTACTTTCTAATTGTATTTTTTTTGGAGGTGTCACATAATAAAAAAAGAAATCCAAACACAAATTTAAGTGAATCTATAAATGCGTTAAGTACTTTCTAATTGTATTTTTTTTTTTTTCAAATTATAATTTTTTAATTTCAATATTTCTTTATCATTTTTATTCACTCAGACTACATAAAAAAGAAATGAATAAAAATTATTTCAAACAAAAATTATTGATTTTACGCTATAATTTTAATTTAATCAATTATAATTTAGATATATTTTTCTTGATTTTAAATCTGCAAAAACTTTCATTCTTTCACTAATGTCTGTTTTCTGAACAACAGCATTTTCAGTAGATAACGAGGTTAAAGAATTTGATCTCACACTCCCTCACTGTCAATTACAAATATGTTTTGATAAGTTTTAATTTGCTTAAACTTCTTTCTGTTGTTGCTGCCATTATAGGAATTGTCAGCAAAATTCTCAATGTGATCCACGTATTTGGAACTATATTCTGCAAATTGCTTGCTTTTAAAAATATTGTTAAGTTTCTAATGGCAAATTGATGTTTTCCTGAGACCAGGATTCCACATAGGTGGGTTATTATACAATTTCCAACATGAAACACCACCTTCAGTAGCATACCACAGGTTTTCTACTTGTGCTATGTTTTTTATAATTTTAATATTATTTTTTATTCATATTTTATCAGGCCAAGAAACATGTTCTGCAGACCAAACGTAAAATTTTCAAGCCACCTCAGGCCTCCAGCAAGCAGAGCAGTTGTTTCACACCATGCAAAGTCCCTCTACCACTTAAAGATAATCACAAGCACCCAGCAGGATTTGAACTTGTAACCTGTTGGAGTTCATCTTGAATGTTAATGATATTGGGAATGTTTAAAGAGTGACATCCAGTTGTTTGCTGATAATGCAACATTGGGAAGAGTGATATGAAGTATAACTAACAGAATCTCTGCATCTTAACTTGAACAGACTGACTGTATGAGCAAATAACAATAAATGTCAAGTCAGTGTTGCCAAGTGTAAAGTTATGCATTTTGGATATTAAGTATGTACATTTTGGATATTATGTTAATGGGAATTTTCTGTGAATAGTCAATGAAGCTAGTATTGGAGGTCATTACGTTAAGTAACAGTGCTGTTAAAAAGAAGCCATTGTCCTGCTTTGACAAGACCATATCTTGATTACTGTGTGCAGATATGGCCTACTGGATTCAAGAGAGAGAGATAGGGAGTTATTCAAAAAGATTCATTGATAAGTAATCAAGATGATAACTGGACTATGAAATTGTGCACATAAGGACAGCTTGAGAGAATGTGGCTCTCAAAATTTGAGGAATACCTTGGAGAAGGAGAATGAGAGATATGATTAAAAACAAGTTATTGATGAAAGTTTTTTCACTTGGTTATACTAAGTACATATATATTGTCGTACAATGTTGCACCAATATCTCCATGCATCTACCATAAGCAGGTAATCGATGTGATACAGATGCCAAAATGTTCTTAGTATTTTCTCTTCAAAATATATAATTCCTGTTGTTTTCTTCACTTTGTAACTGTAGCTACAAGCTTTCTCAGTAAAGGAAAAAATCAAATTACCTCATCGATGGCATATAGATAAATACGAGATATCTCATCATGAGTTATCTCATAGATCAGTTTCTGAAGAAAAAATAGTTTAAACCTATAAAAAATAAGCAACTTATGTTAACTGCCTGTTGATGATAGTACAATTTTGATGCCACTTAACTGCATTGAGCTGGAAGTTTCCCCTGTGGGTCTATAATTTTTGAACCTGCAACATAAACATGCAAGATTCAAAATCATGTTGGTACAACTCCAGTGTTGAAATTTTTGTATTTATTTTACAAATCTATTTGTGTTTTACTTCTCTCATTTATCATCATCATCAAATTCCTGCCATGTACTATCATATCCATGTACAGGATATGATAGTACTACATGAAAAAAATTACATCATTACTAACTTCCTATCTACAATTTTCCTCCAAATCAGTCTGTCAAAACTCCAACATTATCAGATCTTATATTTCTATCATCTAAGGCACTTTGTACTGTATCAATCCACCTATATCTTGGTCTTCCTCTGGGTCGT
The DNA here is from genome assembly GCF_054136105.1 of Typopeltis vanoorti. Classification (NCBI taxonomy): domain Eukaryota; kingdom Metazoa; phylum Arthropoda; class Arachnida; order Uropygi; family Thelyphonidae; genus Typopeltis; species Typopeltis vanoorti. The sequence continues at coordinate 32,095,251 of NC_143551.1, forward strand.
TTTGCTGCCAACCTGGCAGAGAACACTTGTTTTGCTAATCTTTCTTCACCCATTCTGTTCAAGTGACTATACCACCTGAGATTAGCTCTGCTAACGCATTCCTGGATGGTGACAATGTCAAGTTCTTTCCTAATATCCTCATTTTTAATATGATATTGCCATTGATGCCATCTGTTCACACCTATAATCTTTCTCAGGACTCTCATAGTCTTTGGTCAAGTGTTTTACTTCTGACCCAGCTCTCAGATCCATAAGTTAAAACTGGTTTGAACACTGTCTTGTATACGGCTAATTTAGTGTTCTCACTAATTTCTCTCTTATTCCATATGAATTTATTCAGTTGATGTCCCACCATACCAACTTTGCTGATTCTGTTGTCTATTTCTGTATTTAATTTACCATCTTCACTAAAAATCGTGCCTAAATAGCTGAAATGTTTTACTTGTTCCACGTGTTCTCCATTCACAACACAGTTGACATTTTCAATGATTCTGCCTATTTTCATTGTCTTTGTCTTTTTAATGCTGACCTTCATACCATATCTATTACAACAGTTATTCAATTTAGTCAGTGAATCTTGCAGACTTGTAGCGGATTTATTTAGAAGTATAACATCGTCCACATAAAGCAAAGAGCAGACATTAACATATCCAATTTTGATATCATGTTTAATACCACTTTCCTTCATAATGTGATCCATATAGATAATGAATAACAGAATGGATAATGTACATCCTTGTCTCACACCAGATTTAACATTAAACCATCTTCCTGTACTTCCTTCAATTCTAACTGCTGACTTACAACTCAAATAAAGATTAATAAAAATATTTTCAGGCGCAAACTTTGTTTGCGCCTGAAAATATCTTCAGGACTGAATATAGTGTTGTACTATCTTACCTGGGTAAGTAGTACAACACCAGGCAACTCATAGCAAAGGTGGAGCAAGATACCAACACTCCTATCCCAGTATCTCCCATAATGCAAAACACACCTCCTTGTGGATATGTATACTGTTATGCATTAAGGGATTGGCCACTCCCCAGACTAGTTTCGACCTTTATTGAGGTCTCTTCAGTGGGAGCCTGGCCTAGAGTTGGAGATACCAGGCAGAAGCAGTAGTAAGGTCATCTTTACCTGTGGGTTGCCTGGTGTTGTACTACTTACCCAGGTAAGATAGTATAACACTATATTCAGTCCTGAAGATATTTTAAGGTGCAAACTTTGTTTGCTCTCACTGGGAAGGATTAAACTAAATTTATCATAGTCTAACCTAGTGAAAAATAAACTTTCAACATCTTATACCACCATACTTCAGCATTTCTGGTCGAATATCATCTACTTCTGCTGCCTTTCCACATTTCAAGCCATTGATGGCTTTTTCTACTTCAATATATATGGATATGTATTCCTAACTGCATGCCTGGTCAGTGTTTTTTACCACTGTGCTGTCATCACTGCTTGTTTCATTTAGCAGTTTTTCAAAGTAATTACTCCATACTTCAAGGATATCTTTTTCTCCCGTTTTCATGTCACCTTCATCATCTGTAACTCCTTTTACAGCACTCTTTCCTCCATTCTTAAGCTTCTTCAACAACCTCCAGAATATTTTGCCATCTTCTTGATATTTATTTTCTATATTCTTGCCAAAGTCCTCCCATGACTTTTGTTTAGCTAGTTTTACACACTGTTTAGCTTTCTTACATTTGTCTCTGTATTCTCTAAAAGCGCAAGCTAACTTATTTCCCAGGTACTTTTGATATGCTTTCTTCTTTTCCTTCACTGCCTCTTTAACTTCATGTGTCCACCACAGAGTTCTAATTTTTCTATCCTTGCAGACAACCTCACCACATGCCTCTCTGGCTGAATCAATCAGGGTATTCTTCAAGGCTTGCCACTGAATCTCCAAGGTTTGATTCCTGTTCTCAAACTCTTTCATTTTTCCTTCAATAAACTTTGTGTATTTTAGTCTACAGTTCACATCTGAGAGCTGCTCAACTTTTATTCACTTTAAAACTTTCTTATGTGTTATTCTTTTCAATATGAAATTCAATTTTATCCTGCTCACGACCAAATAGTGATCACTTCCAATTTCAAATCCTCTGTACGCTCTGGTGTCCTGCACCAGGTAGAAAACATCACTATCAACAATAACATAGTCAATGAGACTTTTCTTATTCTTTGCCTCTTCTCTCCATGTAAATTTTTGCACATTTTTATGTTGGAACATGGTGTTAGTAATAACCAGTCCATGTCCTGAGCAGAAATCCAATACGTATTTGCCATTATTATTAGCTTTGCTCTTTTCTCCAAATTTTCCCAAAATATTTCTGTATATTTCACAATCATTTCCTACTCTGCTATTTAGATCCCCAACAAGGATCAACTTTTCCTTTTTCATTGTGTCAGTTGCTTTTTCTAAAGCGTCAAAAAATTCCTCCGCTTCTACCTTAGTAGAACCTTCTGTGGGACCATAGGCACAGGTTAGTCTCATTGTCCAGTTCCCCATTCTCATATTTTCCCACATTACTCTACTTGAGACTGACTGACTGCCATTCAAGAAGATTAGCCTCATATTTTGTGTTGAATACTATAGCTACTCTTCTTTTCCTTGATTGTCATTGCCTGAATATAACATTTTGTATTTATTGCTCAGAACGATCTCACCAGTTTGTCTTTTTTGTTTCAGTCACCCATATTATGTTGATCTGGTACTTATCTAATTCCTCAACTAGCTCCATTTCTTTGCCATTCAGGCTTCTTATGTTGATAGTACCAATCTTTAACTCTGGTGATGTTGAGTTGGGGTGTGTTTTCGGATTTGTTCCAGTAGCTGACTTTTCGCTGTTCGCCCTGGTTCCCTGGCGAAAACAACAGGGGCCTTGTTTGACTGGGCAACGCCCCAGCCAGCACGAAATTTTGTCATGTTGTACCATCATTTTTTTATTTTGGTTTAACCAATAAGAATACAATTTGGTTGGCTAAATCCCAAATTGCCAGCCCATCCTCATTTGTTCAGTATCCAAGTAGATACCCAGCAGGATGCACCACGTTAGGTCAGAAGCCCTGGTCGGTTCTCTGCATTCCTTTAAAAACTATGTGGAGGTCTCCCCTCAGTTGTACAGCTTTGACCCTTAAGCACCCCCTTTCTCTCATTTATTCACTTATAAAAAGTATTTAATTTCACAAAATGGAATTCACAATAATTACCCTGTACTCCAATCTTCCCATTCCCCATTTGAAATAGTTGTAACTGCATTAGCTACAACTTATCTTGTAGTCTGCAGCAATATTCAGTGCAGTACAACAGACAAATATGAGATAACTTGCATTTAGCATCCTAATGTAGACATGCAACTACACATTATCTCATAGTCAGTAGTCAACATGTTAATAACTGTACATCTGGGCCATATTTATTGCTTAAAGTGGCATTCTTCATAATGTTTTAGAAATATTTGTGAATCCTAACTTCTTGTCTTGAATTCTTTTGCAGCTTAAGTGCTAGATGTCTAAGAAAAATTGTCTTAAGTTTCTCATTTGCTGTAGCAGAGAGCTCCTCTTATGTCATACCAGTAGCTTCTTTTGCTCCATAAGGAGAGAGAGTAAAACATGTCCCTAAATGCAGAGGGCTTTTGGCCAATAGAATATAGATTTTAATTTTTACTGATGGGAATAATGTCATTCATAAATAAGTGAAGCACAAGTTGCTTTACTTTTTTTTTCCTCCAATATTTTGTCTAAGTCAAAATAGCATTGTCAGAGAAGCAATACACTGGTATTGTATGATTCAAAACTGTATGTAGATATGGTCCATGAGGAAAAATAAAGTACAAAAAGTAAAGAAATGATGTCTGCCATTGAAACTGAAACTACCTATTAGATGTGGTTGGGCTTAGAAAATATTACAAATAATAACTTCTTATTTATTATACTATATACCATGTTATGTGCTTTCTAAAATATCAAATGTGGTAATCACTGTATACATACAAATTTATTGAACTTGCCAACACCATTTGAGAATTTTGCATCATAAAAGTAAATTAATACATTTACTCTAGCAGATAATATACCTTGAGCCTGAGATCCCAAATAATAATCCATGAAATATATTTGCGCAAACTGCGCAAATCAATATTATATCAAATGCATGAAACCTCAAAAGTCTGGTCTGGCACAACATAGTATTGACACATGTTGAATTGAATTTTAATCAGTTATAGTATTGACACTAAACACAATATCCAGTGGGATAAAGCTTGTCTTCTCCATAGATGCAAGTTTAAATATGAATGCCTTTTCAAAGAAAGTTGTGAAGCCCTTTTACATTGGCCAAATCTGAATCGAAATGATTGTCTCTCTCCAAAAGTTTGAGAGATTCTTATCTTATATAATCATCAAAGAAATAGTTTTTAAGATTTATTTAATAATATTTTATTAATATTAATTTCTAGCATGCGACAACAGTTTTTAATTGGTAATCCACTGACTGTTATGTACTTTGTATTCCATTCATTTGAATTGCTTGTTGTCTACACGGATGATGTACTGTTCATTTCAGTATGGAATATTTGTACCTTTATTTCATTAAAGTTAACTACTGTGGTTATCATGTAATTTATCATTTATAGTTATGCCACAGGTACCTTTAAAGATAAGTTCAAAGTGATTCTGTTTGGTGTTAAAGAGAAAGCAAATCATTAAATTTTGAAATAACTTTCAGAATTTAATGATTTTCTTTCTTTCACAAACTTATAAACTCATTTCAGTTGATCAAAAAGGGGGACAGAGGATGGAAATGGAAGATCACTTTATTTTGCATAAGAGTACAAGACTACACACCAGCATGCAAACAATGAATCCACTATAAAACTGTATTGTGTAGATCCTATTCACTCTACAACCAGATTTCATTCCTTGAGAGCATCTTTTTGTGATCCAATTAACATCATTACTGTCTACAAAGTTAATCCTGTGGTTGCTGAAGGCAAGATGTTGCTCCAACCCAAAAGAACTTTACCAACAATAAATTTTTGCATGACATAAATAAACCTGCACATAAGACAGCAAACATGGGTATAAAATTATAGAGATGTTGACTTCTCACTTCAAAAAAGTTCATATTAGTGGAATTAGTTTTTTTTTTTTTTAAATTGTGTGTTAATTAAATTTGGCATTGGAAGAGAGATGTACTTTAAAATATAATAATTGGTGATGATAGACAGGTTAAGAATTAAAATCTTATACTAGCAGTGCTAAAAAGCTTAATGTCTTCTCAGAAGTTAAATTAGCAGTTTAGTGAAAATAATGAATTTTTTTTTTTCTATTTGTTTGATAAAACTTTTTTTTCTTAATAGCTTTCATCAATGATACTTCAGCGTCAGCAGTTGAAACATGATCCTTATGTCTCTAATTGGCTTGAACGTCTTAGGCAAATAAAAAGGATACGTTACAAAATTGAACAAGAGATGAAGGCAGAAGAAGAGAGTCAAGAACCTCCTGGTGGCACTACTGATTCTCCTCAACAACATCATGCAGAAGACTTCACTGATTATGTGTGATATTGCGTAATGAAGATCCAATGTGCCTAGTTTGGACTGTTCTGTTGTGATATATATATATATTATATATATATATATATATATATATATATTTTTTTTTTTTTTTTGTACAGAATCTACTATTGTCCTGTTCGATAGGATACATTTGAGGACATATTTGCAGCTATCTGAATGTGGTGAAATGGATGCAGAATGAGAACTGCTCATAAACCAGTAGCACTTGTACATATAAGATTGCTCAATATCGTTACATAATAACTGTTAGTTCTATTCCGCATCGAAGTGGTTTAACTAAAAGCTGCTCAAGAAAGTGATTTTGTTCAGAATCAAGATATCTTAAGTTGTAATATGGTGCTTAAAGATATACTGAATTCCAATTATGAAAGATGAATTTGAAAATTTTTCTAGTCCTTGGGATTGTGGATTTTGAAAGTGTTTTTGTACAGTCTAGCTATTTCAGTTGACAGAGAACAAGTTTTAAGCGATTTACCTTCTACTCTGTCAGTCTTGGCTTAAAATACAATTATCAATTATGTGAAATACTCATCAAAATTATTAAAAATATATATATATTTGATTATGAGGTTTCTGGCCTTATTTAAATTCTGTGCTTTACAGAAACAATTGTAAAAAAAACGTTTTTATGTTCAGATTTACTAATCATTTGAGCATTGTCTGCACAATTTTATAGATATCATTATTTTTTTAAATAAAGATTTAAAATAGGCAGCCTTTGAATTGCCCTATCTTCTTAATATTTAAAAATACTAGTATTCTCTAAATACCAAAAAAAAAAAAAAGTAGAACATTTCTGCAGTTTTTCATTTAACTGATTCATTCTAGTAATGAGTTTATCATTTTAATACTTATATATCAGAAGAGTGAACTTATTGCTTCACTTTTAATTCACTTCTGCAGTAAGTTTGCAATTAATGATATACGGATTCCTCTTTTGATTTAGTAGGCTCTGTAAAGTATTCTAATATTACCAAAATTTGAAAAATTACTTTTTTCTGAATTATGCTCTTTAAACATTTATTAAAATAGGATTTAAAAAATAAGATTCATTATAATTCCTCTCTTTCCGCTTTCAGACTGGTATTTAAATAATAAAATATCTGTTAATTCCAGTTCTTGATTGTGGCTCCCTGCAAGAGACCTAACGAAGGGGACAAAAAACTGTTGAATTATTGTTATTATCATTTGAAATCATTTTGCTAGTAAAAAATAATAATCTAGTTTATAAGTGAAAGAAGAAAAGCCATTGCTGTTAATTTCAAATGATTTTTCCAAAAAGGAAAAAAAAAATATATATATATATAACTGAGGAGATGGTAAGAACTTTTCATCAATCAGTCTTGAACTTAGGACTGATTTAGTAGTGGAAATTACTTAAGTAATTGTCACTGTGATAACAAACTCTTATTGTCAACATACTTCTCTTCTTCACCCCTCATCTATGTAGATCGTTGGGGCACTATAAAGGTGACAGTCGTAACATACTCTTTCCACATTTCTGTTTTGGGATCTTTTAACAAAGTGGAAAATGAAGAAATAGTTCACTTTCTAGGTCATCCCCATTAGCACTAGAGGGCTTGACTTCTTACCAGAAGTCAAGTCCTCTGATGCTAATTTAGGTATCACTATCTGATGTTAGTTATGTGACCCAGCCACCAGAGCTGTTCCTGACATATTTTAGGGATATTTTCTTGTGTTATAACAATGGAGTGGATTTTCCTTCTAACCTTGTCATTTGTTGTGTGTGTGCCCTATATGGTATCTCCAAAAGTTTTTCTGCAGCACTTCATCTCGAAAGCCAATAATCTTTTTCTCATCTTCCTATAGCAATGACCAACTCTCGCATCCGTATAATAAGACCTCTATGGTTAACAAGGTATCGATGAGGTAGAACCTTGTAGCTAGCTGTATTTTATTGTCCTTCCAAAGTGGCTGGAATGTCTGAGGGCAACAGTTGCTTTAGCAATGTGTGCTTTAATGTCTTGTTTAGACCAGCCATCTCTGTGTTGTACAGTTTCCAAGTAGATGAATCTTTCTATTTCTTCCAATTTTTCATCATTAACTGAAATTGTCATAGAGTTATTGCCTGAAGGCTTTGTTTTTGTGAATTCTGATCTTTAATCCATAACCACTAAGTGCCTTAGAAATTCTGTCCATTAATTCTTGTAACTGATGTTCATTCTCTACTGTTAAGTCAATGTCATCAGTGAATTTGAGATTATTGATTTTTTTGCCAACTGTAATTCCAATATCACTGTTTTACAAGGCTGAATTTATTATATTTTCCAAATAAAGGTTAAAAAGCATCAGCAAAAATATACAGCCTTGATGCACACCTCTTTCCATTTTGAAAGGCTTGCTGTAGTTGCATTGATTTCTGTTAACATTTCTGAGGAATGGTAAAGAGTTTTAAGTACTATTTTATTATGTATTCCATATTGGTTGAGTATTCTCCACAATGCCTCATGCAATACTAAATCAAAGGCTTTCTGTATAGCTATAAAATTGTGACATAGTATTTTTTTATATTTAATATAGTTTTCTTCAATGAGATGTCTTGCAAATAAATGATCTATTGGACTCCTGCTTGGTTCTCTGAAAGTATACTTTCTGTTTTCTCTCAGTGCTAGAGAGGAAGATTTTTAGGAAAATTTTGCTTTGATGACTGATAGGTCTCTAATTGCTACATTTTGTACTATTCCCCTTTTTAGGAATAGGAATCAGAATAGGGATGCACCAGTCTTTAGACCATGATTCATTGTTCCACACATCTTGGCAAATTTTTAGCAGGGCATCTATGATAGGTTTTCCCTACTCCTTTCAGTAGTTCTGAAGTTATTCCATCTGCATTGAGTTAGCTTTGCATTAGGAACACCTACCTAATAATGCATTAGTCAACCTCTATGCAATCATGGCTCACAGATTCCTAGAAACAAATTCCACAAGGTGTCAAAGCATCCTCCATCCCAAAGCATCCTCAATTGTGTCACATCAAGGCAATGTGGTGAATTGACTGTTGTGTTCCTCCAACCATGCAATACTTGTACGAGCCCTATGAGAAGATGCATTGTCTTGTTGAAGGATGGCACAGTGGTCTGGGTAGACCTCCTTCAGATATGGATGGAGATGGTCAGGTAACAGGTGCCTGTAGCATTCAGTGTTTGTGGGATGATAACCAATGGACCTAGGGCTTGCCACGGAAAAGCTCCCCAGACCACATAACACCAACTCCACCAGCCTCTTGAACCCCAACTGTGCAACCAGGGGACAAGGCTTCATGCTATTTATGCCAAATGCAAACCTGGCCATCAGCATGGTGTAGCAGGAAATGGGACTCATCACTCCAGACAACCTTCTTCCATCTGTCAAGGATCCATTGCTGACATTCCTTGGCCATGCAAAGCGTTTGCAATGCTTGGCAATCATCATCATGGATACCCTTATTGTTCTCTGGCTGTGGAACCCCAGGTGAAGCAAAGTATGGTGCAAGATGCATGTGGAAATGGATTGAAGTGCGAGGCATTGTTTATAATGCCTAGCCATCATCATGGGCACCCTTGTTGGTCTCTGTCTGTGGAAACCCAGGTGAAGCAAGGTATGGCACATGGTGCATGTGGAAATGAGTTTGACTGTCCCACTGTTGTGCTGGTAGGTAGGCTGTGTGGTCATTGCCGAAATACCAGTCATGACACTTGTTGCTCACCTCTAGGATCAACCACACATGGCTGACCAATGTGAGCCCTTCTGCTGGTTCATGGTTAATTCAGTCATGGTACACCCTTGATACAGTAGTACGGAAGCAACCAACAAGTGTGGTTTCCAAAATACTGACACCTGCCATCTGTCTGCTTATGTCGCCACGTTCTCCTATTACTGGCAAGCATTTACTGATTACGTACAGAGGATAGGCATGCCCATTTATAGTAGGTGCATGTGACGTTTCACATGGTACTTTCGTTATTGCATAGAATATGTAAATCAGGGGAGGGGGCTTCCTAATGCAAAGCTTAACTCAATGTATGCCTGGTGATTTTCCCATCTTCAGAGAATTAATTGCTGCTTCTACGTCTCTTAAAATAGGGAAGTGTCCTTCTTCTAATGTCATTTGTATTATATCTTTCAAGGTTTTGATTATTAAGGCTACTGTTTACCATCTTCTGAGAAAAGGTTTAGCTGAGTAATCATGCCAACACTGTAGGATTTCATCCTTTCTTGTCAAAAGCTGTTGACACAATAGATGTTAAGAACTGTACAGAGTAGAATTTTCAGTTGTTGATATTCCAACTGTTTTTACAAGAACTATCATGACATGTCTAACAGAGTTGCTTCAAATAACTGAAGTGGTACAAAAATGTAAAAATCCAACAAGTTTGTCAAAAGTTATAATGCTTATAAATTGACTAAGCAGATTTTAATTGAGATATCCTGGGTGGAATTAAATTACATTCAGCCTGATATGAGATTATTAATATCCATTTGAAATGGTTTGCCAGTAACATGCTCTGAGTGAAACAAAAAATTAAACCACCTGACATCTTGTTTGTATTCTAAATTCCATTTTTTTCTAATTACATCCAGAGCAGAGTTATTTTAATAGGAAAGGTGATGTATGTATACACTAAGAAATTAAGTGCAGTGCAGAAAATTTTAGAAATTAGTTTGATGTTTAAATTTTCATAAGAGAGTACATTGTGTTTCCAAGTTGTCTATTAGAGCTCTGCTTTTTCTTTGTCTTTATTGGGAGTATAAGTTGCCTTTTAGTGTGATGAGATCTCAAGAATTTCCAGATAGAGTAGATGGAGTTATCCTCCGGGTTTAGATTAGTTAATTTGGTTTCCCCAATCAAGGTTCCGGTGCTTTGAAGAGCTTCACAGACTTGCCGATTTAATCTCTTCAGTATTGTTTTATCTTGTGGGGCTCTTGTGTTGTGGTATCTTTTTTTTTTGAGCTTTGTGTTTTGCTCTTATTAGGTTCGTGATTTCCTCAGGGATTCAATTGATAGGGTGAAAGACTGTAGTTTGGGTAACTGGATTTATATATATATATATATATATATATATATATAAATAATAATAAGCTAACGCCTTTTATTCCCTTATAAGGAGTAGACAAGGCCTTTAAACACTATCTAGCTTTAGGAGACTGAGTGGGCAGTTCAGTTGTCACCAGTAGCCATTCAGTGATAGCTGGCCCATGTCTATCACTAATTATAGGTGGCCACGGATGAAGAGACCGGCAAACAAGTGCTTCCATCTCTTGGTACCTAACCCTAGCAAAATATGTTACTGTCCGAAATAATGTAGGTTCTACTATCTCTTTAAAAAAATAGATTTACATCCTCTGTCCAAAAAGAAACCGAACTTTTCGAAAATAGAAGAAACTAGTGGCGCCACTTATTGTATCTTTTTTTATTGTCGAAAGCAGCAATCTTCATTAGTGGTAACTGTTTATGACATTTGTTTCATTAGAAGCCGAGTTATAGTACCAAGAGTGACTGTGTTTTGACGAATGGTCGGTAGTCACAATATTCATGCCATACGATTTGAAGCGACGAATTCTCGCTATCAATCGCTTCAAAACTTCGAGATAAAACTCACCACCGTTTGGCCAGGCGGAACGGATTCTTTGTGGATAATGCTCTTGGAATCGTAGGAACAAATCAGCATTGTCTTTACTTTGCTGATTTGTTCCTACGATGTCTCCACTCAGTACTCTTGCGCTTTGTTTCGGGCTCATACTCAAAACACCACGTTTCGTAACTAGTAACGGTCGTTTCAAGGAAGTTTGAGTCCTTGCAGTGTTCAATTCGATACATTTTTTGGTCGTCGGTCAACTTGTGGAGAACAAATCGCGAATTCAATTTACGAAGGCCCAAACTCTCAGGCATTTCCACTAGAATGAAAAGATTTATCGACAAATTGAAGATAATAGTCGGCCTGGTTGGCCGAGTGGTTAGCGTATCCGCTATCCACCCGAAAGGCTGTGGGTTCGAATCCCACCATGGGCATGGAAGTTTGTGATTGTCTGTGATACTAGTGGTGGTGTAGATGACGAAGAGTTGTAAAATAGATGCCCTCCCTCGATGAGTCTTTGGACTCCCTGGAGGTGTTATGTAATGATGATAATAATAATGCAATGTGCTCTTTAATTTCTCCCATCCTCGCTAACTTCTATTTAGAACAACTGATTAAAAATTTCAGTGATTAATCCAAAACTTTCGATATGGCTTTGCTGTTTGGAATAATTCGCATGAACAGCTAAAAGTCTTCTTAGAAAAAATTAGTAACATTGAACACGGAATCAATTTCACTATGAAACTTGACATCTTTCTTTGATATCCTTATACACCTCCGAATCAAAAAATTATAATAATCAAAGAAAATGTGTTGATTGATTTGCAAATCTAATTTATTGCATAGAAAATAATTATTACTGAATATGAATTAGCATCATCTAAATCTACGTACTTTCTAGATTTATATAACCATGTAAGCGCAAAAATGTAATATGAATTATAAGAAAACTGTTATTTGAAAACATTCACAAAATTAATTTTTAACGCGGTTCAAAATATTATATTCCAAATTTTTCCAACTGGCCAAACTCAACAGTTTATGGCTACTGAATTGAAATGTTTTCGAGCAAGCGTGAGTAGAGTATTGAGACAGTATTCTAATCACCGGAGTTTTCAAAATAATGCAACTGCGATCGAAAGGTAATAACTACATCATGAGATGAGAGGAGATTGAAGAATATCGGGAAGAAAAACTGCTTCCGAAGTGTAAGTTATTTTCACAGAAGATGGAAAGAACTAGATATGTATGTGTGTAAATCTATGACGTTGAGATGACTTCGCAAATTGTGTGTTAAATCACATGTGCCTAAGACGAAGCCGCCTATGACTTCCAAACAAACGGCAGCTAGAGTGCGATGATGTAAGCAGACTGTTGTGGGGTCTAGAGGACTGGGAAAAAAATGTACTTTTGAGCCATGAAAGTATGTTTTGTGTGTCTCATGGTTATCAAGAGATACATGTTTGGCGTCTTAAGCGAGAAGCATTTGATAAAGCAAGCATGACACGTTCCGTGAAATTTGCAACCTCTGTCATGATACGAGCTTGAATGACTGCAGAGTGTCCATGTAAGTTGTGTGTTGTGTACGAAAGAGTCAATTCCAGTGTGTATACCAAGAAATTCTTGAGCACTTTGTTACGAGCATCGGAAGATTTATGTGACGGTGATTTCCTTTTTCAGCAAGATTCAACTTCTTGTTACATTTCCAAGACCACTACTGTATCACTCAAAGAAAAGCAAATCAATGTAATTCCTGAACCGGCGGTAAATTCACAGATTTAAACCACATTGAGAATTTGTGGGGAATTATAAAGAAACGTTTCAAGAAGTTGCCTCAAGAGACAAAAATGAACTTATTTTTAGTCTGCAGACCATATTGCCATGTGTTTTTATTTAAAAAAAGACTGTGAACTGCTAGTAAATATATGCCCAACCATTTATGAACTGTTATGAAAGCTAAGGGGAATGCAACAAAGTAACAAATATCATGTTTCTCTGACTAATTTTTATTTATTTTCGCATTATTCTCATATTTTAAACTTTAAAAATTATTCTAATTTTGTGAATGTTTTCAAATAACAGTTTTCTTATAATTCATATTGCATTTTTATGTGTTTACTTGGTTATATATTCTACAAAGTACGTAGATTTAGATTATGCTAATCCATATTTGGTAATAATTATTTTCTATGCAATAAATTAGAATTGCAAATCAATCAACACATTTTCTTTGATTATTCTATTTTCTTTTCTTTATTCGGAGGTGTGAAAAGAGAATTAGATGATTCCTTATCGATATTTTTTTTTAATAATCCTTCCTTCCTGGGTCAGTATATGCATCACACTGCTGCTCACCATCCCTCACAGAAATATGTAATTAAATGCCTTCTTTCAAAAGATCATACCTGTTTTGTTCTTTTTGTTTTTTTTGTCAGTTTTACTTCAAAAAGAAATGTCTACAATCAGAGTAATAGCTATTCTTAACGGTTACAATCTCAAAACAATGGAAAAGATTATCAAACATTTTTCTTTATCCTCTATTAGAAGACTCGCAGAGAATTGCCATCCCATACATTAAAAGCATTCCACGATACTATTTAAAATAAAGAGCCAGTAGGCTTCATTTCGGCGATGTAAAACATTATTTAAATTAAGGGGATATTAAATCCCACATTGTTTTAAAACCGAATAAGAAACAAAGATCGGAATCAAAGAGTTTCATGCCGAATATAGTAACTATAAACGTATCGGCGACTAGTAGCGTAAGCTAAAGCACATGGTGCAAATACATAGTACAAACTAGGGTAACTTGTTGCAAAGGTGGAGAAAGTTCTGATCGCTATTCTTAGTATTTTCCATAATGTAAAACCCATCTCCTAGGAGATGTACGATGTTATACATTATGGTGCTAGGTCACTACCCAGACCGGTTTCGATATTTATTGAGTTCTCATCAGTGAGTAGCTAGACCAAAGTATAATACTAAGGGTATAGCGAAAAGAACATATATACTCTGCTATACGAGTTGTCAAAAAAGGTGCACCCATAAATTATTAAAAATAAAGATCCAATAGGCTTCATTTCGGCGGTGTAAAACATTATTTAATTAACATCATACATCTCCTAGGAGATGGGTTTTACATTATGGAAAATACTAAGAACAGCGATCAGAACTTTCTCCACCTTTGCAACGAGTTGCCCTAGTTTGTACTACGTGCTTTAGCTCACGCTAGTAGTCGCCTATATTCAGCATGAAACTCTTTGATCCCGATCTTTGAGTTTCTTATCCGGTTTTAAAACAATGTGGGATTTAATATCCCCTTAATTTAAATAATGTTTTCCATCGCCGAAATGAAGCCTATTGGCTCTTTATTTTAAATAATTTATGGGTGTACCTTTTTGACAACTCGTATAGCAGACTATATAAGTTCTTTTCGCTATACCCTCAGTATTACACTTTGATCTAGCTACTCACTGATGAGATCTCAATAAAGATCGAAACCATCTGAGTAGTGACCTCCCACCATAATGTATAACATCATACATCTCCTAGGAGATGGATTTTACATTATGGAAAATACTAAGAATAGCGATCAGAACTTTCTCCACCTTTGCAACGAGTTGCCCTAGTTTGTACTACGTACTCGAACTACGTCCTTTAGCTTACGCTAGTAGTCACACGTTTATAGTTACTATATATTTGGCATGAAACTCTTTGATTCAGGTTCTTTGAATTTCTATTGAAAATCTTTGAGTTTCTATTCGGTTTTAAAACAATGTGGAATTTAATATCCCCTTAATTTAAATAATTCCTTTAGGGTACATTTCTTGTACCCTAAAGAAGTTTAATAGCTCCAGAGTTTTCAAGCCTATCAATTCAATTAGCCCCAGGATACCATCTCCAAAAGATAAAACTTCACCTCTACTGCTACCTAGAGTATGTTATGTCCCAAGCAATAGTCAGTTATTCTAATTTAGTAAAACAGGTCGATCTGTTTCTATACGCCTTTCTGAACATCAGTCATATATTTCCAAGAAATGGGAATATTTCTAGCAAAAATATTTCCATTGGGTCTAGCAGAACACGGGATTATTAATTCTAGCCACAAAATCTTTTGAAATGACGCCAAATTTCTATATATATAGATGTTCCTATAAGCATGAGTGTCTCTGAAGGAAGTTCTGCATCACTCAGCCTCAACGATGGATTCTCCATTACAAAAATCAAAATATTAACTAAGAACTATACGGTTTAATTATATAAGTTTTTATTACATCTCTGTAATTTTACATATTACATACATATTACATGTAATATTACATACGCAAACTCGGGTTTTTTGTCCCCTGGAACAGGTAAACCAGCCCTGTGAACATACATGGATTACAGTCATGAATACGTCCTAGCGATAAGCCGGTCCCAAGCCCGCATAAAATTGGGGGGGGGGGGGAGCAGTGGCAAACCCTGTCAAAAATCTCTTGCTTATCAAGAACACTTGGTAAGTAATGCCAACCAAGTGTTCTTGGGTCGGAAACGACTGAAAGGGAAAAACCACCACCGCCAAATATTCGAGAGAAAAGAAAACGAATCTAGAATGTTGACGCGAAAGAACGAATGTGTATTATTATTTATAGAACAACGTCATGGTGTCCTAGGACTCGTTGCAAGAGAGACAATCCATCTTATAAAATGCCTCACACCTTGTAATCTTATGGAACAATGTCCTCTTCGAGACCTTGGTGGATTGTGATCCGAAACAGAGGAAGCTTGAAATCTAAGAAATACTGCACAGGATAGCTCCAGGGATGGTTGGTATGCAGTATCCTGTTAAGATGGAAAGCGGTATTGCTGAGGTATATGATGGAGAGGCTGAAGCTCCCCAGCTTCTCTGGAAGTTGAAGAATCTTGATATCAACCTCTTGGCATATATTGCCCCAAGAAGGACTTCAAGGGATTCCTGTATAGACGGTTTTCCTGATCCTCGCTGATGTTGACGACGTGCTGGTAAGCTGTAAATGAGATGGTTTTGATGACGGTGGCCTAGAACGAGAATGACAGCTGTCCATTTGACCAGTCCTTGAGACTATCGAGTGTTGTGTTTATGAGATGTTGAACGTCGAGTCGAGTCTGTGCAGCAAATCGGACCCCCGTGATAGTGAGGGGTATTCTGTAGAGACCCATAGGGATGTGGGGTCCAGAATCCATACATTTTGATCTTGGTCTTGTCGGAGTTGGAGTTAGCCTCGACACTTTGAACTCCTTTGAAATGTTCAAGAAGTTCCGTTTCGAGTTCGTTATCCCTCGTTGTCATTGTTTGGAGATGGAATCCCTCTGAGAGCACGTGAGTTGTTAACTGCCCATAGGAATGGCACAAGAATTACTGCTAAAAGCAGCAGACTAACGGGACAACATTGTTTAATCCCTTTCTGGTTCATGGGATCCGATAAGTGTCCGTTTATAAGGAGACAGGTGGAGCTGTTGTAGCCTCCTCTAATCATGGAAAGTAGTCCACTGCTGATCCCTGACTTTCTTCAGGATGTTGAACAGAAAGGAATGACGTACGCTGTCGAATGCTCGGTTCACATCGATGGACAACAATGCTATTGAGCACTTTTTGAAGTTAACCAGACATAAGTTCTCTGACGAGGATGAGATTGAACTTCATCAATCGGCCAGGAACACCATACACCTGCATGCTCTTGATGACATACTTCATCCCAACTTTCAGTGTGTCATTTAGAACACCAGCGAGGATCTTGTAATCCGTATTCGACAGACTGATGGGACTCCAGTTTTAGATAGTAGCTGGGCCTCTGTTGGCTTTGTGGATGAAGGCGGTATGGCATTCCAAAAATTCTCGTGGAACGTTTCCAGTGTCAAAGAAGTTGTTGTATACTACCATGAGAATTGGAAGGATGAAATCGCAGGACTCACGATAGAGTTCTGGCTTTCTTCGTTTGACATTGTTTGAAGGCTGGTGTTATCCTGCACACATCCAACCTTGCCTAAATGTGTGCAGAGAAGGGGTCAATGTTCCAACAGGAGTAATTCTGGGGGTTTACTGTTGTCTTGGTGAAGTTGAGTGTAGTACCCCAAAAGGCCTTCAGGTGAAGGTGGTGATGGTTCACTTTTTTCGAGAATTGACATAGCGCCTGTTGTAGAACGCAGCCGATTGCATATCTTCCTATATGCAATCGGCTGCTTGAAGTCCATTATATGATTGCATATCTTCCAATATGCAATCATATAATGGACTTCAAGATCAGGTGGAGCCTGATCTTGAAGTCCATTTCTTCCACTAGTTTCTCCATTTCGATGTCGGTGTTGTTGTGACATAGAATGCATTGGCCTTGGCTAGCCATGAACCAGCTTCTTTCCTTGTAAAGATCTGGACCAGAAATCTTTGCTGGAACTTCCAGGGGCCTAGACCAATTTTTACTGTTTCTAAATGCTGGTACGTGAGCACAGACATTTTGTGGTCAGAGATAGTACCGATGTTAACTTGCCTTATGGTGTAACAAGTAACCTCTAGTAACAAGGGTTGGCGACAGGTAAAAGTGGTCGAGCGTTGTGCCAATTCCTCGACCTGTCCATGTGTAATCTCGACAGCAGGGGTTGCGAGCCCTCCAGATGTCAGTAAGCTGGAGATTCCTTAGATCAATTTCCATATTCCTGTACCCAGTAGTGTCTGAGTTGAGATTTCCCCCTGCTTTATCCCAGGCTGGGTCCGCCTTGCACTTGAAGTCCCCGGGGCGTTGATATTGATGAACCTTGTGGTAAAGCCCCAGTACTTCCAGTAAATTAATGTAACTTCCTGTAACTGA
The DNA here is from genome assembly GCF_054136105.1 of Typopeltis vanoorti. NCBI lineage: Eukaryota > Metazoa > Arthropoda > Arachnida > Uropygi > Thelyphonidae > Typopeltis > Typopeltis vanoorti. The sequence goes on from NC_143551.1 coordinate 32,113,230, forward strand.
TGTGTCTATCGACCTATTAGTATCCCTGGCATGGTAGTGAAGATTTTAGAAAAGTTGGTAAGAACTCACATACAGGAATGAGTAGACAGGCATTCTATACTCCGCAGGGAACAGCATGGGTTTACTAAAGGAAGGTCATGTTTTAGCAATTTGCTCATATTTTATAATTTTATAATGTTATGGCCGAGTTGGATAAATGGAATGGATACACTATGATAATGTTGGATTTTTCTAAGGCATTTGATAGGATACCACACGACAGGCTGTTGCGTAAACTGGAGAATATAATCTATTGACTTGGATCAGGGGATGGTTGACAAACAGATATCTAAAAGTGGTATTCAGTGGGTGTGAATCTGCCAGATTTAAGGTAACCAGTGTTGTACCTCAGGGTTCAGTCCTTGGACCATTATTGTTCAATCTGTACATTAATGACTTCAAGTGGGGTCTATCACAAATGTGCAATTGTTTGCTGATGATGCGAAGATAGGCAGGGCAATCAGAGATGCTACTGATATTCACCAATTACAAAATAATTTGAATAGGCTGTAAATTGGGGAAAACGAAAATAGCTTTCAGTTTAATGTTAGTAAACACTCTAATCACTCTAAAGTTGTGCACTTTGGAGTGATTAGAGTTCCAGTGGCATATTATATTAGCGGGGTTATGCTACAAGAAACTGAAGAGGCAAGGGATCTTGGTGTATTGGTGGATAAGAATTTAAAGTTTAAAGGCCACATAGCAAAAGTTGCAAAGACAACTCTTCAACATAGCAATTATCAGAGGATAATTGCTATGTTGAATGAACCTTGACATGTAAGGGTAAGGAAGTAATTTTGCCACTTTATAAGGCTTTGATAAAACCGCACTTGGATTACTATGCGCAGATTTGGTCTCCCGGGTTCCAAGGGGATAAAGAAGCTGTGGAAAGGGTGCAAAGAAGAGTTACAAAGATTATATCCGGATTATGGGATTTAGATTATGAGGACAGATTGCGAGTATGATTTTGCAGACTCTGGTTAACAGGAGAAATAGGGGTGATATGATAGAGGTCGATAAACTTTTGAACGGGTGTTATAGCATTTGAAATGATGAAATTTTTCGTTATATGGAGGGCGGGGAGAGAACACGGGGGGTATCCATGGAAGTTAAGGTTGTTCTCAGTCAAGAAAAGGGTAAGAGCTAGGTTTTTCTCCCTGAGAGCAGTGAGTGAGTGGAATAATTTGCCCTTAGAGTGCATTTAGTTTAAATGAATTTAATGGAAGGTATGATAGTTGGGTTGGGCAATTTAGAGCCTCCTTCAATGAGTCCATGACTCCTTGGAGGTCTCAGATAATGATAACAATTTGCAAGATCTCTCCCTTCTGCATCCCTCTGGATGTTATAGAAGGCTCTGAAGAGGGAGAGTAGCATAAATACCCCTACCGTGGTGCTGTTTCTTGCAACGAAGCTCCAAAAAGATGTAACGGGTACTTTTGACTCAGTTTCTGCATATCCCTATAGTGGAAAAAGTGCATTTCCTGCAGGAACAGCCAGACGTTAATAGCTAGCATTAGCTTCCGCATCTTCGCAGGTTTAGAATGGAGTAATCTGATGTTAAGTGACAACAGAGAAAGGGGGGCAGCATTATAATATTTAGGATGTTATATCCGGTCTTGGTCTTAGATTCGCAGTTGTTTCACGTAATTTATTAAAGATTCGACTCTTGGGGGGGGGGGGAGTTGATAATCCAGCACCCCACAATCTGGCTTCCAGTCACGAGACGGCTGTTTTTAATTTTGAAGCTGGTAATCTTGTTATTGGCTGTTATGAATTCATAATAATTAAACTGGGAGCCAGAATATTTCCTTTATTTTGGAATTGATACTTTCTTTGCGTTATGGAGGGGTTTCCACCTCGATTTCAGATTCCGATGTTGTGTCTGTTGTTCTCAGGGAGTGACTTCTAAGCCCTTTTTAGGAAAAGCCTCCTACTTCCTTCTTTTTGGTGTTTTTTTTTAATGTGGCAGTTGTTTCCCCCCCCCTCCATTTTCATTTCCTGTGAAGGGGGAAGCTAGCTACTGCGGGATAGATCTAGGGTTTCTCCGAAACAGATGAATTCTCCTCTGATGTTGTTGAGCGGTTGCTAGCTGGTGAAATGTTAACGTTATCTTCATCTGTGACACCAGCCATTTGTTGTTCTTCCATTGGTGTTGGTAATGTGGAAGTGGCCAACGGGGAAACAGTTTCTTCAGTAGATGTTGTTGCTGAAGCGCGCTTTTAAATTTTCCCACTACCTGAGAAAACATTTTCTCCTTGCAGATGTTAGGAAGTACCGGAAATTCACTGGCGTCTAGGACAGGTTGCGCGTTAAGTGGTTCTATCGTTCTATAATTTGTGATCGGTATTAAACCACTTTTAGCATGGATGTGGCCACTGACTGTAAATGTGCCCAACGCCGACACAGTTAATGCACTTAACTCGAGGCTATCACTCCTTAAATGATCACTCGAGCCGCATCTCAAGTACTGTCTTTGCACTCGGGATAGTTCACCATTACCCTTGATATGTGGGCAAAGTTGGGAAAGGCAATCGCATGTCTAATGTGAACTTGACTTCAATGAAGTGCCATGCGGGGTCTTCCGTGGAGACGCACTTTCTGACGTTACTTACTTTACCCTATTTACTGAAAGTTTGAATTAACAAGTGGTCTCCGGTCTCAAGATATTGCATGTGGAAGCGTTCGATTTTTAGTTGCCTCACCTGCGAGTCTACCATCGTAGGTGTTTTTTGCTTCCCCTCGACAAGGAAACTCTCTAAAAGTTTATCTCTTGATGCTACATTTTTCACCGCTAATAAATATCTTCCTCTATCGTAGGGAGTGAAGGAGCAGATGTTTTTAGCTCCTAAATCTTTCAGGACATTTGTAAGAACTCTGGGCTCCTCCAATCTCGGTATCTCGCCTCCTAGAGTCCTAATCCTCAGAGGGACGGGGATCATCTTACTCATCGGCCATACTCTTCTAGTGAAGAGTATAGCCACAATTATTTGAGGATTTACTTCAGTCTTCAGTCTGAGAAATATTTTTCTACCTTTAAAATGCTATCTTGAAGTTTTATGGTTACAAGTTGAGGACGGAGTGATCTACCTAGTACTGCCATGTCATCTGCATATAGGGCTATGATGGACTCCATCGGGTTGTGTGGGATATCTGCCATGTAGATTGTGAACAATATCGGGGCCAGTGAGGATCCTTGTGGAACTCCAGCCAAAATTCTACGTTGGTTGAGCTAGTATCATTTATTTGGTCCTGAATCTTTCTATTCGTGAGATATGATCTGATTAAATGTATCATCTTCAGTGATATATTAGTAATAATAAGTTTATAAAGCAAATCATTGCGCTAAATTTTTTCAAAAGCCTTTGCGATGTCCAGGAATATGGCTCTGGTGTGTTGTTTCCAGTTGTATCCCGTAGTGATGTATTCAATTAGATGATGAATTTGTTGGGTGGTACTATGATTTTGATGAAAGCCAAATTGTTCATACTGTATGATTTTTAATTTGTCAAATGATTCTTGAGGTCTGGAGAGGATAATTTTTTTAGCAATTTTTCCTAGATTTGATAGCAGCCTGGTGGGGCGATAATTTTGAGGTAAATGTGGGTCTTTGCCTGGTTTTTGAATTGGAACTATGTCAACAATTTTCCAAGAGGGAAGGAAATATTACATTTCGAAGAATTACATTTATAATGTTAACTAGATGCGCTATAGCTTTGCGGGGTAGTAATTTGATAACTTTGTTTGTGATGCCATCCGGACCAGGAGTTTTTTTTATTGTTGAGATACTTTATTTCTGCTGATGAATTAGGAGTAATCAGGTTTGAATTATTGTCAGGTTGATTTAATGTGCGTCTAACATGGCGATGAACCTTATATAGATGATTGATGTTTAAATTTTCATATATGTAGGACTGCACATTTCTTCCAGATTACATGCTATAGCTTCTGCTTTTTCAGCATCATTGTGTGCTAGACTCTGATCTAATTGGAGAGGGGGATTTACGTTTGTTACAGATTTTTAACAATTTCCACATGGAATGATCTGTGAGTTTATTTTGCCACTGCTGGTTTGTATGATTTTTGAGAGCTTCTCTGACTGAACTGTTCAGTTTGTTGAAGAGTTTTTTATCTTCACATGTGTTGTATCTTTTCCTTGCTTTGTCTTTCTCTCTAATTTTATTCATGATATCTTTTGGAAGACGGTTGGGCTTAGAAATAGTTGTAGTTTTGGTGACCTGCAGGGCTTTGTTGATTTGATTAGTCAGATTTTCTATCAATTTCTTCCTTTGATGTTATGCTGGGTACAGGACCAATGTATTCAGGGAGTACTTTTGATAATTTTTCCTAAGCTATGAAGGAGTGAGAGGTGAGAGGTGAGAGGGAGATAGTTGTTCTTGATTGCTTAATTTAAATAAAATAGGATTGTCGTCTAAGGACAACTCATTCAGTGATTGAACGCTGTATTGATGTTTAACGTTCTGTAGAATTGCAATCTCTAAGACAACAGATCTGCAGATAGGACTGTGATGAATAGGTTCATTAGGACCAGCCACAACTATAATTTGACCCTATATAATTTTATAGAATGCATCCGTTTTTATCGGTTGTTTTGCTGTTCTAATCTGGGTGTTTTGAATTCAAATCCGCAGTGATGATGGACTTCTTGATGCCAAGAATGGCATCTAAATCAGCCGACAGAAAAGTTCTTCTTCGTGAGTTGTAAGCAGCATAGAGTTTGAGCTTACCAGCTGTGTTGGTGTATACTTTAATGCCTGTAATCTCTAAATTTGTAGTTGATGAGTTGGTTATTAAATTGTGCTTAATGCAGTTTTTGATTAAAAAAATGGCAGTGCCACCGCCTCTGTAATCCAGTCTGTCATTTCTAAGAGCAGGTATCCTCTCAATTTTGGATTATCTGCAAGTCTTAGGTAGGTTTCATTTTCAGTATAATGTCTGGATTATTTCCTCACTGAACCAAATGTTTCAGTAAGGAAATATCGTGAGTAGACATATTACTTAAGATTATAATAACGGAATTAACTCGTAAAATATTATTTATTTGTAGAATTTTCGGCTGAGTATCACGAGCATCTTCAATTGGGATAACCTATGCAGTTGTAGACTGTATAGGTTGTCCCACTTATAAAATTTCAAAATTTTTATCAAATTTATTCACTTCTTCAACTAGAATAACTGCTACTTATATAAAAAATTCTTTAAATTTCAAAAATAAAATTTCGGATATTATGATTAGTTTAGATGTTATTTCATTATTTACCAATGTTCCTTTATCTGACACCATTGAACTACTGCAACAAGAATTTCCGTCAGACATTGTTAAAATATTCGATTTTAAAAACAAGTTATATCAACAAATCGAAGGAACATCAATGGGAAATCCTATTTCTCCTGTTATTGCCAACTTCCATATGGAGAGTACTTGGAACAAATTGAAATGTTTTTGAAAATATTTCATCTAGATCTACTCATTGGTTCAGATATGTGGATGACATTTTTGCTATCTGGAATGGCTCTTCTCATGAATTACAACAGTTTCTCTCTAAATTAAATGCACTTCATCCAAGGATCCAGTTCACCTAGAAGTAGAAGTAAATAAGCAGTTAGCCTTATTTTAGCTCTTTCAATTCTTCACAACCTACCATTCTCAGTCTACAGGAAGTAGACTCATACAGGCCATTATATCCATGCTGAATCTCATCACCATCACAGTCAAAAGGCAGGAACTATTAAAACACTGGTTCATTGGGCCCACTCCTTTTGTTCTTCAGAGGAACTACTAAAGAAAGAATTGCAATTTATTATTTCCTTCTTTTTATCTAATGGTCATCAGAATTCTTTCATCAAAAGAGCTTTAAGTAGTTTTGATATATCTTCCTCTTCAAAGACAGAAGAAATAACACCTATTCCTATCCCTTATGTGCAAGGCATTAGTGAATGCCTAGCGAAAGTTTTAAAACCACTAAATATTTTTGTTGCCTTTCGACCCATCAGAAAAATCGCCACCTTTCTCACTCCTCCAAAGCACAAGCTTCCACATCTAAGTCATCCAGGTGTCTACCAAATTCCTTGCTCTTATGGGTTATCTTATTTCGGACAAACAGGAAGATCTGCTTTTACTCGGATAGAAGAACACAAGTAGTATATTCAATACCTTGAACCTGAACAGTCTGGACTTGCAGCACATGCCATCAACACTAGATATAGAGTTCATTGGAACAAGACAAGAGTCCTTCGCAAAAGTCGGCTCCTCGTGAAATGGCTTTATAAAGAAACATGTGAAACTTTACTTCATTCTCCCAACTTAAACAGATCCGATAGCCTACGTCTATCCCCTTTGTGGGAGATAGTACTTTTTAAATCAGCTAATCCTTCTTAACTTTTTAATTGTGTGTATGTATGTGTATATATATATATATATACAGGGTGTTCGGGATAAATTTGACATATTTATAATTAATTATATTTTTCCGTAAGTTACATGTATTAACACACACTTCTCTTCATTTAAAAGTTTGGACCCTTCTTCATTCATATACAAGATGTCAGAAAGGATGGATAGCTGGAACCCACCTGAATCATGGAAGAGAATAATTTGTATCATGATGATTCGTGCCCCCCATCAAAATAAGGATATTACGACTGCTGCCCAATGCTCCCTGAATACAGTAAAAACAATCAGGCATGAACTAGAGACTTGCAATGGTGACTACGAGGATGTAGCAAGAAGAAAGATCCCTAGCAGACGATCTGATTGCGTTCGTACAGCAGAATTCCTCGCAAATCTGCAGGAACAGGTGTTGAAGAACCCTGGCATTGGAATTCGGGCTTTGTTCGTGGAGTTGCTAACTGTAGTCAAGCCCTGGATAACAAGGGTAGCCAATGGTAGGCTGTATGTATGGCAGCAGGATTCGGCCCCTTGCCACACCTCTGGGAAAAGTCAAAAATGGTTGTCTGAAAATTTCTACGACTTCACCAGTCCAAATGTTTGGCCTCCAAACTCCCCAGACCTTAACCCCATGGATTATTTTGTATGGGGCGCAGTTGAAAAAGACACCAATCGCACTTCCAGTAATACAAAAGCCCAGTTAATGGATAAAATTAAAACAGTTTTTGCGGCCCTTCCCAGGGAGACTGTAGCATCAGCTTGTTCGAGGTTCCGAAGCAGAATTGAAGCTGTGATCGATGCTAATGGTGGTTATTTTGAGTAAATCTTGTTGATAGTATTGCAATTAACTCTGCCTGTAATGTTTTTTTGTCAATTCATTAAATTTAATAGATACAAAGAAGATTTTCTTTTTCCTTACGAAACTGTCAAATTTATCCCGAACACCCTGTATATATATATATATACCTGGTGATTATAAAATAACGTCAAGTGTTCAGAGCCCTCTAGCGAGCATGTATTGGACGAAATTCGGTAGATGTACATAGTGGAACATGGGATTCGATTTAACGAAAAAAAATAGTACCAAAAGTCGCCAACAGGGGAAATTTTGGCGCTGTTTACCGAGTAAAATGCATTAATTTGCTTTATCGCGTTTCTTATGAGCGAACATGCAATAAAAGGAAAGCCTGTGTGATTTCTTATCATTCGTAGACGAACTGCTATTCGATTCCTCTTACCTTACGTGAGCGTGCTTTGTTAATCAATCTCTATTATCACCGGAACAACAATGCCAGTGCTTGTCTTCGTGATTTTCGGCGTATGAAAAATTTACGAATAGGACCGATTAACATAACAAACTTACGAAAACTGATTCGGCGATTTGACGCTACCGGAACTCTAGCAGTGCAGGTAAGCAGGGGACACAAACCAATCAATCACCAACAAGTTGAACAAGTTGCAACTGCTATTGTGGAACAGGAGATGACGAATGTGCAGGGTACCAGCAGTGCACGAGCAGTATCCTGGCAAACGGATATCGCATACACAACGGTGTGGAAAATCCTACATCAAATGTTGAAGTTTTACCCCTATAAAATCAGTCATGTTCAAGAATTGCGTCCTGGTGATGCGACCACACGAATCAACTTATCTTTGAGATTCTTAGCGTGCATGGAAGTGAATGATGTATGGCCGTGGCAGATTTTATGGAGTGACAAAGCGCACTTTTATTTGAACGGCGATATTAACACACGCAACTGTCGCATTTGGGCTGCAACTAATCCGCACGTGTGAATGCAGATGCCTATCCACTCGCCCAAAGCCACAGTGTGGTGCGGATTTACGGCATCTTTTATCATCGGTCCATACTTTTACGAGAAAAATCGCCAAAATGGACTAGTGACCTGTTCCGTCAATGCTAACAGGTATTTCAATATGCTAGAGAACTTTGTGGTTTCACAACTTCAGCAAAGCGGATGTCTCGATTCGACCATTTTCATGCAGGATGGTGCGCCACCCCACATCGGACTTTAGGTACAGTGTTTTGCGACAACATTTCCCTGACAGAAGAATCATTAGTCGTGCATTTCCCACGCCATGGCCACCGAGATCGCCTGATCTCAATTCTTGGTACTTTTGGCTGTGGGGATTTCTTAAATTGTGTATCAAGGACATGTACCCGATATTCCAACTTTGAAAAATCGAATAACGTTACGCGTGAGACAAATCAATTCCGATATGTTGCGAGCCACTGTGGAAAATGTCGTGCACCGTATGCAGTTCATGGAACATCAGAATGGTGGTCATTCTCATGTTCCTCATTTGTATTGAACCTCATTTGTAATTAACAATAAACGTCATGAAATGATATGTGCTGTCTCTCATTTGCCATTTAGTCATTCATTAGTCCCACCTACTAAAATTAATTTGGCAGCACCAAAATTTCCCCTGTTGGCGTCTATTGGTACTATTTTTTTTTTTTTTTTGTTAAATCGAATCCCCATGTTCCACTGTGTACGTCTACCGAATATTGGTGTGTTTCGTCCAATACATTACTCGCTAGAGGTCTCTGAACACTTGACGTTATTTTATAATCACCCGATATATATATATTATTTTTTTAAATAAGTTAGGAAACTTAATAAAACCTTTTTTAGTTATCTTACATGAGCTATTTAGGTGGCGCTCTTTTAAATTGTTAGTTATTGTTTAATTAGCCTTTTTACACATACCGAAGATGCTGTGATACTCAATCGAAAATTCTACTAATAAATAATATTTTACGTGAGTTAATCCCGTTATTATAATTTTAAGTAATATGTCTACTCACGATATTTCCTTACTGAAACAAACAGAAAAAAAAGGGGTGATATGATTGAGATTTACAAACTTTTAAAAGAGTCATACAGAATTTCAGTTGATGGAATTTTCCATTTATGGAGGGTGGGGAAAGGACAAAAGGGCATCCTTAGAAGCTGAGAATGAAGGCTGCTAAGACGGCGGTGTAGGCTAGATTTTGAATCAAACGCAGGGGTGTTATGCACACGTGCATTGGATAGTATGCGAATGGTCAAGGTTCAGGAAACTGACAGTATCTCTGTGTACAAGAACTGAATTCTATTGCAAAAGAAAAGAAGAAAAAAATAATAAAAAATTAGTCTATGACTTTGTTTTTTCCCTTCAAATATGATGCGAAGTTATATATATATAACTTCGCATCATATCTCTGATAACCGGCACCCAAGTAACCGGCAATACCAAAACAATGGCACTTTCGAAGGTCTAAATTTAAATCCGAAATTGTTTTGTATATCGCAGAGCCAGAACTCGCGCCAGCAAACTACATTCGTAGATGTATGCTCCTAGCCCACGTTGTGTCGCTATGGCTACTCCCGCGAAACGTAAGTGAAATGTTCTCGCTCTTAAGTTAAAACTCGAATTGCTGGAGAAAATGGAGAGAGGTGTCAGCAGAACGAAATTAATGGAGGAATATAAAGTTGGAAGTTCAACTTTGTACGATATAAAGAAACAAGGTGGTCAACTCCAGAAATTCATGCTGCAAAAGCTGCAGAAAATCGAAAAACGGTGCACCAATCCCGGTGTGACGAATTTGATCGTGGGTTATACGAGTGGTTTGCCCTGAAAAGATCAGATGGAGCTTGCATTTCTGGACCGATGCTGCAAGAAAAAGCGGAAGGATTGCATATGGGAAAATGACGATGCAAGGCGAGTGTGGATTTTCCGTTGGGCGGCTTAATCGATTCAAAGAAAGTAATTTTTAAATGCTGTTTCAATTTGATTTTGGGAAATATAAAATTATGTGTATGTGTTTTAAATTTTAAAAAATCCGCACGATTTTTGATGTTATTTAATTATGGGCGGCAGATCGAAAAACATGACCAACGAACTTCGCATGCTACAATATTTACAGATGGCATCACAAAACATGAACAGGTCAGTTCTCTCGAAGTATACGTATATTCCGTATATTCTCGAAATATAGTATTACGTATATTCAATCATCCGGCAAATTCAATTATCCAGAATCGGCGAAGTCCCGTTGTTGCCGGTTAAAAGAGATTCTACTGTACAATGGCAAATATTGGAAATGCCTTTCGAGAAAACAAAGTGAGTGAAATGTGCTATGAAACATAAATGAATGAATAAATAAATTAATAAACTATCTTGTACGATTGATGAAATTGTGTGCCAGTAGCAATGTCAGGCATACTTTCGTTCAGGTTTGCTACTCTGTATCGTTTTTTTTTTTACAATTATAAATAATCCATTATGCCTAATTTTCTTTAGACCAATCAATAGAACACTGACTTTAATGCAATTAAAATCAGTTTTTTATTTTTATTTTATAACATCATGCAGAAATTCGTCAGAATTCACAACAATAAATGTAATAATAAATCAGCTAACGCCTTTTATTCCCTTATAATAAGGACTGGCTTAAAGTAGCAAAGTAAGAATGCTTTCATCTTCCCCGTTATCTGTAGAGGACAGTGTAGGGATAAGGTGTTATTGAGCTATATGAAGCTCTGATCATGGCAGGAGGGTAACAGCAATAGCCGAGCCTCAGTTAGAACTTCATTAGCTACAGCATTGCCATCCATTGCCCTCCAAGGGTATTAATCACTGCATCTCACGGTCAACAGCAATCAGTCTTATTCCCTTATAGGGAGTAGGCGAGGCCTTTATATCCTATCTAGCTTTTGGAGACTGAGTGGGCAGTTCAATCTCCACTGGTTGCCAATCAGAGATAGCAGGCCCATGTCTACCACTAATTACAGCAGCCACCGATGAAGAGGCTGGCAAATAAGTGCTGCCATCTCTTGGTACCTAACCCTAACAAGATATATTACTGTCTGAAATAATGTGGGTACTACGGTTGATTTTCTTGAATTTACGGGATAAAAAACCCCAGTTTCCCGGAGGAAAAACCCGCTTGCCTGTGCCAGAGATCGACTAACTCGGGAATCGGCCGAAGAAAGGCTTATAAAAAGTTCCTGCAGTCGGCGACTAGACTTGAACTTAATTCTGACTTCGAGCGACCAAGCGCAGAGGACGCAAGCACCACTTCCACTGAGCTACACAGGCCTTGAACAATAAATGTATGCATGGAAACAAACAAAAAAGTTGTCATGCTTCCATATCTCATATAAAAATTGCTGAATAACACATAGAACCTAAATCACAGACATATAATTATATCCAAAGAAATATAAGTCGATTGAAACGTATTTTAGATCTTGCAGAATGGCAAAAATTCTCGAACTGAGATCGATTCAGATATAATAGAACAGCACCATAATTAAAAAAAAAAAAAAAAACAGAATAAATTGACAAATATATCTAACTTCCGTGTCCATCTTCATTTACCGAAGACACTTAAAGCGTATTTAGTTCAGTCGTAAGCCTTTGTTTACAAGTGAACACACATAAAATACTTTTAGGCAAGAAAGGCAACGGGAAGCCACCTTGTTCTATAATTATTCCATAGTTAAATAGCGTTGTTACCATTAGGTTGAGGAGAAACATACACACTGATGAAATGGATGTTTTAGGTAAAGTCTTAAATTTCACAATTCTACGATTTTTTTTTTTTTTTTTTTTTTTAATCTCAGAAAAGATTACATTATAAAGTCCTGACTAAGCTAGAAGGGATCAATTCGATGATGCGTTTTAATAAAATAAACAATATCATTAATAGCAAAATAAAATATAAAAATAAATTAAAGAAACACTTTTAGTATTATTATCAGAAAAGTTGATAAAGGAGACATCACTATCGTCATTTTCAAAATTGAATCGTTATAATAAAGCAGGGGCGAATGCTGGTCTTGAAATTCACGCTTGCTCTTGTTATCATTCAGGGAATGAGAGGTGTGATTGAAGTCTGATTAGCGGAATAATGAATTACTGACCATTTAAAACTATGTACAGGTAACCCTCGTATATCGCGGATGTTAGGTTCCGCAGAAATGCCGCGTTATATAAATCGCGTTATGTGAGCCTCAGATCACATAGAAAAAGAAGGATTATGTTCCGAAATCTTTTTTTTTTTAATTGTATAAACAACAATGACATATCCAACAAAAAATATTTTTTATTTAATTCACGTAATTCATGTAAATTAAGAAAACATATAAACTATGAAACAAATACATAGTATAAAAATTACAAATTGTACTTAAACTTCATTGCACATAATACATAAATGTTTTAGGCAAAATAAAAAAGTGCATATTTTAATCTTTCATAGCACGAGGATTTGGGGATTGGTTAATAAACACTGATTTTGTCATGTAATCACCTGATGCATTACTACAAAACAGTAGAGTAATTCTATCTTTGGAAACTTTGAATCCAGGAGCTGATCTTTCATTTTTCGAAATATAGGTGCGTTTTGGCATTTTTTCCCCCATTATAACCCGGATTCATCCGCATTGAACAGCTGGTCTGCATTATAAATGTTTATAAACTTTGAGAGCTTTTTGTTTAATAAGATTTCCATCCATAGGAATTTTCTTTTGAGTGCAATTTTCTATCGAAATCATTAGAGATTTCTCCATTTTTTCTATTAATTTCGCGTACACGAGCAACACGCTTTGCACTTATCGTTGACCCAGCAATAAACACTTTCTCGGATTTTATGTTCATTTTGTTTGATTGTTCGAATTGTTGATTCATTTAAATTCAAAGTCCCTGCAAAAACTCCTGGTTTTTCTCCATTTTTCAACCGATCCAAGATTTGAATATTTTTCTTCGAGAGAAATTAATTTTGTTTTCAATGTTGGCTTTTTCCTTTCGTTGCAGTTTGTGGCCATTACTATCAAAATAATTTTTTACACAAAAAAGCAAGCATTACATATTGTATGTAACTCACCAGAAAATAAAGTGCTCAGCTTCAGATGAACACACTTATGATTTTTAATGCACTTTACTGGCAGAAACGAGGACAACTGTCAACAATGAACGTTTTATACGGTAGACAATTGAGGTACATGCGTGCTAAAGGGTATTTCCCCTAATATAAATTCGCTACTTATAATAACATGCGGGATACAGGCAGACACAAATTTAACGAAGATAAACATATGAAAAGATAAAGGGCTACTGCAATTTGTAGACCGCGTTATATCGAAACCGCGTTGTATAAGTACCGCGTTATACGAGGGTTACCTGTATTTAGAAATTTATGCACAGTTAATATACAAATACAACATTTATTTTACAAATGATATTCTAGCTTTTTCAATTTAGCTACTTGAACACAAATTCTACCCTACGGTTCTTTTTTATGAAATGGCTATGCGCGCGCATGAAATCACAGTGCTGAAGCGAGGACCTGGATGCTCCCACAACCGAGCAAGCCAAGGTAGCTTGACTAGCGTCGGCCTTCGATACACAACGCAAAGCTCAATTATTGCCGCGCAAGCTTAAAACGTCTTCTGTCTACAAAAATAAAAGCCTAAATGAAATGCTTATAAATGCATGCATTTATTAACAAATAAATATTACTTCTTTCTCAATTAATGAGCTTGCGCAGCAAGCATGGAGAATTCGCCACTGTAATAAAGTCTTATATGTTGTGAATAATTCTGCCAATTATAAATTGTTTACTAAAGATCTTACTTCCAGTATTATAAAATAAATATTCAAAAACTTCTCACACCAATTTGTGGGGGGGGGGGGGGGCTTGCATTTTCGACTCTGCTCTAATAGAAACATTATTAAAGTGCCCCAAACTAGAATGGGGGGAGGGGTCATTCGGGAGTCAGAGAAAGACAGCGTTCCGAATAAAATTTTGTTCTCCTTTATTCGTACATTTGCGGACATATTATATTGCAAGCTCATGAGTATATCTGAATAAGTGAACACTTTTTCAGTGATTTTATACGAATTTAACGTTTGCTCTTCAACCTGTTCCTTGTCTTGAGTTGCCTGCAGATGTAATCATTATAAAACTGTTTCCGGATGAAGTCATTTTTGTTCCTGGAAAGCTGTCAGTGCCACAGTATCTGTTTAAAAACAACAACTAATAAAAAAAATTTCAACATTTCATTTAATCTCACCAGTTTTATGTAAGTAATGTATAGATTTATATAATATAATATAAATATAAACGTCATAGCTATTATGAATTAAATGGCATTCGATTACAGTCGCATCTCCCCCCCCCCCTTTCTCCCCTAAAGTCTACCACTTACATTTCCCCATCGTATAAATCCTTATTCCGAATTTCTACTCTTTCATAAATACACTTGTTGTGATATTTAGTATATGGTATTTTCAGTCTCTCTCGGAAGCTAAAATCTTGAAAGTCCATTTCAACCTTCCAGTTTAATGGACCCTATGTAAAAGAATAAACAATGAAATAAATCTAAGAATTAAAAAAAAAAAGGTTTTCCATCTTTAATTCTTAAGAAACACGTTAGATGGCAGCACAGTATAACTGTAAGGCAATGTAAATTGCACTAAATGAGTTATGTGATCAACAGTTTCCCTAGCGAAGATACATCGCATAAAATTTGAACTAAACTTCTTACGCTAACTGTACATTACAGCTCCAGACACAAGTTTTGAGATAGTTAAGTTTCCTGACTCCACCAACTGCAGCTTTCCAGAGGATTTCTTCTTTCCGGGAAATTTGGTGTTTAAATTGTACCTTCTTGCGTAATCCTCCGCAAGATAATTCAGATGAAAAAAAAAAAAAAAGATTAAAACTTAAACTACAAAATCTGTTGTTGTTGTTGTTGTTGTTGTTGTGCTACTTTACACATTAACAACATAAAATATTAAAATTCTTAAGGTGTTAAAGAACAATGAAATGCTTCCATAATTATAATATCCTTACCATAATAGTGCTTGTAACAGTTTGGCAATACCTTTCAGTAGTACCAGAGGGACACACAAATACAAGGAGTATTTTCGTCTTAATGGGGTCCCAAATAACTTTTGTCAGGACATCGATCTGTAAAAGTGTAATCCTGCCTGTGATCTTACTCGAACCAGTTTATATTTTTTGAAAAAGATGCAACATTTGCGACAACGTAAGCACAAAAGATATTTTTGATATCATTATTAAAAAAATAATAATAATTTAAAATTATGTGTCATGAAATGTATAAAAAATTTTCCTCATGGTGACATCGCCTGAAAGATAAAAAAAAATGGACTAAAGACTCCCAGGGCACTTGATGCGCAACAGGTAGATTTCCTTTCAATCAGTTGACTCATATGTGTGTGTGTGTGCGCGAGCGCGTACGATTCTGTAAACCTCACGGAAGGGAAGGAACATAGACACTCTTAGTCGTTAAAATAATATAAACAGGTCAAAATCTTACTCAAAGTTCTGCAAACCACTGTGTAGTACGCCCACAGATACGAGACCCTTCGACACTTCTGCGCATGTCAAAAGAAGGAGAATCCATTCCAATAATAGGATAATCAATCCGTATTGTGGGATCAGTTGCTTATTATTACACGTCATAAAATTAACTTCCCTTTTATGATCATTGTAGTTTTTAAAGTGGTAACTATTTTGCTTGTACAGCTGGAAAATTTTACGTATAAGCACGTGATTTCGCGTGTTGGTGATCAATTCGTACGTCCTTCATTTCTTTTTCCCCTTCAACGTGAATTCACACTTCTTGGCAGTCTGCCAACGACAACTCTCGCTTATGTGGTCGGACGATAGTAATTCTCAAGTATTTATTGGCTGAATAATTTAGAAGCCTGTGTAGCTCAGTGGATGTGGCGTTTGCACACCACCGCGCTAGGCCGCACGAAGGAAGTCTTGGTTTCGAGTCTAGTCGGCGACTAGAGGAAATTTTTCTAACCCTTTTTTCGACCGGTTCCCGAGTTAGTCGATCTCTGGCACGGGCAAGCAGGTTTTTCCTCCCGGAAACTCGGGTTTTTCGTCCTGTAAACTCAAGAAAATCGACCGTAGAACCCACATTATTTCAGACATTAAAATATATTGTGTTAGGGTTAGAGACCACGAGATGGCGGCACATTTGAGCCGTCTCTCTTCACTGCGTACCGCTTAATTAGTGATAGCCTTGGGCCATCTGTCTCTGATTGGGTACCAGTGGAGATTGAACTGCCCACTCAGTCTCCAAAAGTTAGATAGGGCTAAATGGCCTCGCCTACTCCCGTATATACGGGAATAAAAAGGCGTTAGCTGATTTCTGATTTTTTTTTGAATAATTTAGATCACCCTCTTCTTTTTCTCTCTTGTAGAACAGAGAGAGATGATGCTTATGTATTATTCTGGATTCTCTGGTTGTGATACGAATTGAGAGGAATTTCTTCTTTTTTCTTGTTTGATTTGTAAATGCCGTGATAAATGTTGATATATCTACAAGTGTAGGCAGTTGGGCTTCTGTAAAGTGTGCAAACTAACAATCTGTTTGAATTTCTGCACAAAAACTTACTGTACAAACTTCGGTACAATTACTTGTTTTTATCTTCAACTGTGCGCAGGATTCTGAGTAATAAAGTAAAACTAACGATTTTCCTTTGATTATCATGCCAGTAACTTTTGATGCGATGTGTGAACATGATATATTCGACAAGAGTTCGAGTCATGCAAGGTGCGCCGTGAAATTACATATTTCACGGCGCACCTTGAAATGTGTAATTTCAAGGTGCGCCGTGATTTGTTTAATATTTCTTCAAGTAACATGAAGAAATATTAAACAATTTCTTCATGTTTAATATTTCAGGTTGAAATATTAAACATGAAGGAATTCTATTCACTAATTTAAAAGTAACTTATTTATTTTAAATGCTTACCTTGTAAAACTGTGGTTCTTTCACGAGATCGTTGGCCTCAATATTATAATTTCAATGAAATTATAATACCAATAATAAATGAAGCCTTTTATGATATTGTAGCTATAATAATTTGATTACTATATCGTTTCATGTTTTGTGATATTCCATTATTATCGATAGATAGCGCTATGGCGGAATCTGCCAATGTAATCCTGGAAGTCTCCCGGTTCGGATAAATGGATATTCTTAACATAAATTGTAGGAAAGTTGAAGAAATTAAAATAAATTGTCGTTTGTGTAGTTTTTTTTAGTTGCTCTACCTTTGGTTGTAAATACGTCAGCATTGCTATGGGAGGGAGATTATCAGGGTGTCTGTCTGTGATTGACGTCAGCAAGTTCAGCATGCATTCAAACGTATTCCATGCTTCCTCCGATATCCGAGGGAATTTCAAAAAAAAAAAAAAAAAAATCCTCACAGTAACATAATTCTCTGAACTGCTTTTAGCACGCTTTAGGCGTATCAAACTGCTATTAGGATTCAAATGCGATATCTATCCCAGAATTCCACACATTAGCTATTATCGTGAAACCCATCTTTGAAGCTTGCAGCTGTTTAGACTCTAACTCACCTTCAACTGAAAATCCCTTACAAATGTAGTTACTTCACTTTTTAGACATCAAATGAATTTTTATATATTTACAAAATTATAAATTCATTAATAAATGCAACCAATTTTGCTAAAATCCAGTTCAACAAGCGCAATAATTATATATATATATATTTTAATTAACGGACACTGGCAAGTCCATAAGCAAAGTATGCTAATTAATTTAGAAATAACGGTAACAGCAGTTATAAAGACAAGCAACAAAACAAATTTTATTACGTCTTATGTCTAAATGGAGGAATGATAACCGCTGCAGAAGATATAGTTGAGGTATTTAATGAGCAATTTGTAAAGGGATTTCCATTTTATGAATGTGACATCATGCAGAACTTGAAACCAGTGGGAAAGAAGGAGGAGGAGGAATTGCTAGTAAGCAAACACGAGGTATATGAGGAAGTGAATAGACTTGATGTAAATAAGGCTGTGGGACTTGATGCTATTCACCACGTGTTTTGAGGGAATGTTCCGAGGAGTTAACAACTGCTTTTATATATCTTTTTAACATGAATCTTACACCAGACCAAGTTCCAAAAGAATGGAAAGAGGATAACATTGTTCCAAACTCAGATAATACAAATTTAATGATATTAAGAAATCCACTGACTCGACCAGTTGATAACAAATATATAACCATCCAACATCCACTTTCCAACACAAAAAACACACAGAACAGCAAAACTACAACAATCACTCAGGGTGAAACAATACGATACCTTGGAATTTACTTCGATGCAGATATAAACTGGAATAGCCACATAAACCATCTACACAACAAACTCTGAACAATAAGTGGCAAACTCTACAGGTTAAAAGACATAGTTCCCATACGCCTAAAAGCACTAATATACAAAGCACTATGCCAAAATATACTAAGATACGCTATAACAACGTATGTTTTCTGCGCACCCTACAAATTAAATAGATTAATGTCGCTACAGTACAAAATGTTAAAACTGATCTTTTAGGAACAAAGAGAAAATCACGACCTTATAAACATTGCAACAATGGCAGAACACAAAATACTGACAGAAAAACATTTATGTCACTATGCAGTCTTGCTAAAACATTATTTCGATGCCAGCTACAGGACAGTTAGAAATACATACCATATAACAAGACCTCAGACTACTAATTATATCACATATAAATACAATAATCACTACGGAAAGGCCACTCGAAGCTTCTACATCCCATTTGCCTTTCCAACTCTGCGTTAAAGGACATATGCGACCCTACCACTTATACTATCAACTGCAGTTGGCTCCCTGCCTAAGGGCCGTAAAACTAGGATAGAAACCAATGGACAAGTAGTCCAGCGCGCCCACAGAAGTGTACTGGTCAAGGCGGGGCCAGCCTCATCCAGGCACCAACTCAGGGATAAAAAAAAATAGATGCCTTTTAAAAACGAAGGGGGAATGGATGTGTTGTTGTTCCCTCTGCAGTATAGAAAAAGCTTTTAGGCTAGCAATACTGTGTGTCACAAATAGCATAGCCAGTTTTTTATCTTTTAGTTTTTCTAAGAAAATTAAACACTGCATTAGACAGTGTTAGCGGAGCCTGTCATAGACTAGATACCACCGTAGAAGAGAATTAGCTTCTTTTCTATTACAATTTCTGCTCTTCCCAATTTATTGGTGAGACACCACGATTTAATAGTACTGCCAACATATTAATTGGTGGTACTATTAAATTGTGGCATAAAAGTTCCTTGATTGCCATCACCAGTGTTTTCCCTTTATGGCAGAGAAGTAAAATGTACACGTCATGTTTTCTGATCAGCAAATATATATCCCATGGTAGATCGAATACAAAATGGACAACTTGTAATGACCAAGGTAATCAGAAGTGTTTTGACATTATTTATTTTTAGAAAGTTCCTTCAGCAAACACTTTAGGTCTGTCGATGTTAAAGCAAATAAAAACAAAGCGGTCATTATTAAATGTCTATTTTTTATTGTTAATGTGGGATTAATGAAAGCTTACGCTAAATCAACAATGAAAATGAATTTTCATTGTTGTTCAATGACGTCTATATCAGTAGCAGTTATGTTGAGGGTTTATTGTTATACTCTCTTACAGTCATAATTATTTATTAAGTTGGAGGCTTTGTTTAATTTTCTAGATTTGCTGAAACATTTTCTTGGAAAAGCAGTGCTAAATCTGTCAATGGCGGCAGATGTATATCTAAGCCTGTTATTAAATTAGTTCACTATATATGATGCTAGGTTTTAACAAATTTTGTAAGAAAATTTGTCGTCGTAAGCGTAAGCAAAGGTAAAACATAGGATTAGTGGAAAATTTTTTGTCTTAATCTGCTTATGATAAGTGATAGAGTTAGATGAGTTCGATTTTACTACCATGCAAGTTAGGACTTGCAGACCACATGGTAAAGTGCTTCTGGCTACTCCAAAATTTCACGTCTTTTTAAATAATATACGCGTACATCATCCTAACCGAAATAAAAATGAGTTCATGTACATTTCAAGGATGCGGGAAATTGTCCTCCGCAATAGGAACTTATTTATTTATTTATTTATTTTAAGACAGCATTTTCATTGCCCACTCATAGAGATGACTTTACGATAGACACATTTTTGGTTACGGTGTATCATGTACGCCTGCCAGAAAAACATCTTTTTATTGCTTTCTATATAACTGTCCGCTGTGTACAGATAGTAACAGTTAAAATTATTAACAAAATAGAGGTAATTAAACATTGCTGTTTTTTTTATCAGTCTCCCTGAACTTCCATTCAATAAACACATCATGTCTTATGTTGCACCTAAGACTTAAAACTATCTAACTACTATGGAATATCCCAAACGAAATGTATAGAAAACTGAATCAAAGAAGAAAATAAGAATGAGGTAGGATGTGTTTCTGGACTACTGCTTTTTTTTTTTTTAATCATGTTAAATACGAATCACGCCTGTGAACAGACTTACAAACCTATCCCAATAATAAATGTGGACGTTTAACGAGCCACTTCAGACTTACATTAAGCCGATCTCACACATTCTGATTTACGTTATTCAAAACCAAATTTTGACGGAATAGGCTAGTTAATCCTAAATCCCCTGATATTCTGTATATTGCGTGTGTTTGTGTTTTTCCGGGTGATTTGCCTGTTATGAGGAACGAAAAACTCTAGTTTCCTGGGGGGGGGGGGGAATCTTGAAAGTTTCATAGATTCTTGCAGAGTCTATGAAATTGAATTTTTCTTTAAAGAATAACATCCTATCCTATCAGTGGTCTTAAGCGCCCACGACCTTTCCATGTATTCTTGGACTTCGCAACCGTAACTCAAGGATAAGGTGGTTAGCCCTATGCCTCCCGGTGTGTCCTATGTCTGTAGATGCGTGTGTTCACAGGGCTGGTTTACCTGCTCTGGGGGGGGGGACGGAAAACCCGAGTTTCTTGTTGGAGACCGGCTAACTCACCTTTCGTCGAAAGAGACCAGATAAAGGTTCCTCACGTCACTGATTGGAATCGAAACCTAGGTCTTTCCGACCAAAGGGCTTCGTCTATACAGACTGAGCTACGGAGGCTCATAGAATTACGTCAGTCTTTAGTATCTCTTTGGATACTGAAGGAACGAGGATTGGCTGGCAGTTTGGGATTTAGCCGACCAAAATGTATTCTTAATGGCTTAAACGATAATGTAAAAGGATGGTAGAACATGACAAAAAGAAAAAAAGTGACATCTTTCTAAACTCAAAATGTTATATTCGGGCAATAACAATCGGTGGGGAGAGTGGGATTAGCTATAGTATTCAAAACTAAATACGAGGATAATCTTGAAGGACTGGCAATATCAAATAGTGATTGGGCGAATATAG
Source organism: Typopeltis vanoorti (assembly GCF_054136105.1). Taxonomy (NCBI): domain Eukaryota; kingdom Metazoa; phylum Arthropoda; class Arachnida; order Uropygi; family Thelyphonidae; genus Typopeltis; species Typopeltis vanoorti. Next base: position 32,134,973 of record NC_143551.1, read on the forward strand.
AATGGGAAACTGAAGAAAAGGTTCTATTAAGAAAAAAGTGGAGGAATTTTTGTAGGCATTGGAGAAGGCAACTGACAAAGAATGTTCTTTGCTGTATATCTAAGCAGCAGAGGATGAAATGATTACAAAACATATAGAAATGTTTTGCGAAATGTTATATAAAACAGTAAAGCTAATAATAATGGACGGTAATTGTACTCAGGGTATGGATTTCTATTCACGGTATGGACTAATCGTTATTAACATCGTGTTTTAACAAAAAGATGTGCACAAATTCACATGGAAAGAGCATGCAAAAAATAAGTCTTATTGACTACGTTATTGTTGATAGCGATGTTTTCCCACTTGTTTAGGACACAAGAGTATACACAGGATTTGAATTGAAAGTGACCACCGTTAGTTTTGAGCAGGATAAAATTGAATTTCATATTGAAAAGAAGAGTTTGTGTAGGAAAGCTTTAAAACAAATCAAAGTTGAGGGGCTTTCAGATGTGAACTGTAGACTCAAATATACAAACATTATTCAAGAAAATGTGATAGAGTTTGAAAACAAGAAACCAAACCTTGGAGATTGCTTATCAAACTAAGAAAAAAAACATTGATTGATTCAACCAGAGAGACATGTGGCGATGCTGTCTGTAAGAATAGAAAAATCCCAACTCTATGATGAATTCAAAAAGTTAAAATTTTGGTCAGTGAGAAAGGAAAGGAAAAAGTACCGAATGTTCCTGGCAAGTACGTACTCTGAAACAGTGTATAAAATATAAAAATGTATAAAAAATGTATAAAAAAAATATAAAATGTATAAAACTAGATAAAAATCATGGGAAGATGTTGGTAAGAACATAGAAAATAAATATCAGAAAGGCTGCAAATTTTTCTAGAGGTTCTTGAAAAAATTAGGAGGAGATGGTATAAAATGAATCAGATATGATACAGGTGACATAAAAATGAAGATAAAGATATTTTAGATGTTTGGAATATTTACTTTGAAAAATTGATAAATGAAACAATCAGTGAAGGCACGGCGATAAAAAAACAACAGGAATGGAGTCAAGAATACATATCAGTACTTGAAGTCAAGAAATCGTTTGAAATGCCTATAGTCTCAGCAATTTCACGCACTTTGACTCGTCGGTCATCCAATACCATATCGTGCACTTGATCAATGATTTCTGGACGTCCAAAATGTTACACTTTTTGGACATCCTTCACGTAGATCATCTTCAAGGCTGATACGGCCACATTTCAACTCAGCAGCCCATTTCATAATTGTCGAACGAAGGAGAAAAGTGCCCATAAACTTTTATGAACTTGGAATGAATCTCTTTTGGCGATAAACCTTCTTTTACAAAGAATTTTATAACCGCACGATACTCAATTTTATCCATTTCAATTGATACAGACAACACGTTTGCTTCAGACAGCTGTATAAATCAAAGTAATACTTGATAGAATGACTTGCAATTTCACATCAATGCTTATGACAGATGTACCCACTCGATGTACCAACCAGATGTAAACAACTGCCAAAGTTTCGCAGCATTTGAATCATTTGATGGCGTTCCACAAGGCCTTAAACCAGAAGTCCTTAATTTGATCATCCTTACATACATGCTGGCTGTCTATCCTTTTCTAGACTTTTTATTTTTACAGAAATTAAAAATCGCTCTAGGAACAAGTATATTGTTATGAAGTTTCTGTATGGCCTTTTGCTTTTCACTTGCAATCAAATTCCACATAATATTCTGTAGGAAGCTAAAAACCTCAGCTAACAGTATAACACAGATGTGCAAAGCAGCAATCCAACAGATTTGTTCATATATGATCTTTTGTCTATATGGCAAATTGAGTGCAACCGAAAGCGGTCCATTGTAGAGTTTCCTTTATTCATGTTACGGTTCTCTCTATGTCATTACGGCATTATTATATTTGTATATCATCTGCTTTTATTGAAATGTCCCAATGTTTATGGTGATTAAAACATAAAAGGGAAGGTGGAGGATTACGAAAGTAGTCCCCGCTTTTTTTTTTCTCAGAAAATATAATTTACTTAACAGTGACTTTTTACATGGATTAATTCATCATCTTTCACAAGCATTCTATCATTTTTCAAAAAAGTTTTCTTCATTGTCTCTACATTTTTATCATCATTGAATGAGATGCTGTATGCCCATCCTCTAAATGTTTTTGCTCTGACGCCGGAGCTTTAACGAACAACTTGTTCAATTCCTTGTCTTTTGCAAAATGGTGTCCTCAGAATACATTCATAGATCCTTCAACGTGCCACAAGTAGCAGTCAGTAGATGCCAGATCCGGGTTAAGGGGGAAGAAGAGGAAGATCAGTCTACCAAATGTTGTAAAACCATTCCTCGTGCACGAACTAATGTGAGGTCGTGATTCTGGTGGACTGAACTCCGATGCATTTTTCAGCTTCTGCAAGGTCTCTCCATAAGTTCTGAATTCATCGTCAACAGATCGTCTCCGCACAGTTTTCAAATCGGTATGAATTCCTATTAGACTCATATCTTTCGCAGTAAGGAATTCTATTATCACTTTCTGCTTCTTACGCGGATCTATAATAGTCGCCATCTTGAACTACTTGTATGCTATACGTATGTGACCAATAGAGCGCCACTTCCTACATCAGAAGTACGCTACTTTCCACTCAGTGATGTATAAGCTAGCTTTCGGGCTGGAATCAAATTTTTAAAAATAGGAGCGGTTACTTTCATACTATCCTTCGCACTTTCTGCCTTTGAATTTTCTGTGTGAACTCTTTGCATATATATATTTCAAGGTGAGCAATGGCCGTTTCTCAGATCGCCAGGCCTGTTAATATTTTAAATTCCATCTTGTGCGTGTTCTCATGTGAATTTAAGAACATTGGCGATAACATGAATATATCTGTACAATATATCTGAACGTTAGTTCTCAGAAATTCTTTAATAGCATATTTTTATCTTTGACACAATACCTTTAATTACTGTTGCTCAGAGCAACAACTAAAATGAGAGTATACAAATGATAGTTAAATAATACTTCGCTTACAATCGAGTTGTTTCTCTGTCAAAAAATACTGTGAAAGTGATTTCTAATGAAGCAATTGAGAAGCTGGTGGTTGAATAAGAAATTATCAATGATAATTAATATAGTTAGGTGCTGTTAAACTGTGGTTAAAACTCTATATTAGTAATCAACAATTTCGATAACTTTTCTTCCTCTTTCTAGGCCACCCGTTTTAACAGGAAAGGAAGAACCAGAAACTGAAAAGGTAAGAGTAGGTTTATTATAAATCCAGCTCTGGCTGCCGTTTTCGAGGCAGTTTTGTTCCAGTATATTATCACGACCTATTAAACCCAGTGTCAGTTGTCATGTATTGTATTTTTTAGTTTAAAAGACGCGTAAGTTCCGATAGAGAGAATTTTTTTCATTATATATATATATATATATATATATATATATATATATATATATATATATATATATATATATATATATATATATATATATATATATATATATATATATATATATATATATATATAATGAAAAAAGTATTTTACCAGAACAAGTTACCATAAGGTAATAAGGAAATACTTATAAGCTCTGTATTACTAAAATCTTGGTATTTCTAGCCTGGCTCCCACTGATGACACCTCAATAAAGGTCGAAACCGGTCTGGGTAGTGACCCCTTGCCTTTAATACAAAGCATCATACATAACCTCCAGGAGATGTGCTTTGCATTATGGGTAAATATTAAGATTAGTGATCAGAGCTTATTCTACTTTTACCATGAGCCTGTGTAGCTCAGTGGATGCGGCGTTTGCCAACCACGGCGCTTGGCCGCACGAAGGAAGACTTGATTTCGAGTCTAGTCGGCGACTAGAGGAAATTTTTCTAAGCCTTTTTTCGACTGGTTCCCGAATTAGTCGATCTCTGGCACGGGCAAGCAGGTTTTTCCTCCCGGAAACTCGGGTTTTTCGTCCTGTAAACTCAAGAATATCGACCGTAGAACCCACATTATTTCAGACATTAAATATATTGTGTTAGGGTTAGGGACCACGAGATGGCGGCACATTTGAGCCATCTCTCTTCTCTGAGTACCGCTTAATTAGTGATAGCCTTGGGCCACCTGTCTCTGATTGGTACCAGTGGTGATTGAACTGCCCACTCAGTCTCCAAAAGTTAGATAGGGCTAAATGGCCTCGCCTACTCCCCGTATACGGGAATAAAAAGGTGTTAGCTGATTTTTTTTTTTTTTTTTTTTTTTTTTTTTTTTTTTTTACCATGAGTTGCCTTGGTCTTGCATTACGTGCAGGGTCAGCTAGACTTGCAACACCTTCTGCTACCCACTAAATAGTAGTTTTGTCTTAAGTACGTGTGTCCTCTGGCCCACTTGCCTATTTCGGGATGAAAAACTCGAATTTCCGGAGGAAAAAAGTCGAACACTTGCATATGAAATCGGCTAACTCACTTTCAGTTGAAAAAGTCCATATATATAATCATTTTGACCTCATGTCTTTGCATTTGGAAAGACATGAGTGCAAATCTTCGTTCTTCCAACCAGGCTGCGTAGTCTACTTTTTAAATCGAATACATTCGAATATGGTAATAAAATACTATTGGATGTGGAAGACTATAAACAAGAGTACCAGTCACCGATTTTCTGGTACTCTTGGGTTATAGTCTTCCCAGGTTATTCTTTTTTTTTTTTTTTTTGGATCAATAGGCAGGTCAAGTAACAAAAATTCATCACTGCATCCCGATCCACTACTTATACTCTCCCCATGTCTCCCCATGCCATGGATCGATAAAAAAAAAACCAAACACACATTAATGTGAATTAAATGATTAAACGAAATACCTTCGTATGAAAGACAAAGTACAGGTTTATTAGTATATGTAAAACAGGAATATTAATTAACCGGGTATGAAATGTAAGTAAATAAATAAATCATCTAACGCTTCTTATTCCTTTTATTTCGTGGCCCCTAATCTAAACACTTTGTTTACTATTTAAAATAGTGTGGGTTATACAGTCGATTTTGTTGAGTTTACGAGACGAAAAACCTGAGTTTCTGGGAGAAAAAATCTGCTTGTCTTTGCCAGAGATCGATTGGGAAGCGCTGGATGAGGTCCAAAGTGTGAGCCGCGGCCTCTTTGGGGCGGGCCATAAGTTTTGTTGAGGGGGAGGGACTGTGAAATAATGAAAACAAATATAAAATGTTTTAAGACTAAGTAGATTTTTTTTTATCTTAAAAGAAACGTATTTAATTTTTAATATTTATTATTTCTTTTTTTTTATTTTTTATATTTTAATGGAAAAAAATCATACAGTGGTGTTGGTTCACAAATTTTGCTTCCTGCGTACTTTTGGCGTTTAATGATTATTTGTAAATATATGCTTATTCATATAAGTTTCATTTCAAAGGTATTGATAAGAAGCACAAAAAAGCTTACAAATGCAAAATCTTGAATATAAATTGCATAAAATACAATAAATATTATAATAATATTGATACATCCCGAATGAAGCACTTTATTAAAGAAACACATCATTCAGGATTTAACAAGTCAGAAATATCAGCTGAGAGAAAAAACTTGTACTCGAGCAGAAGATCTAAAGTACTAACTGTAAATGGAAATAGAATTACCTTCCTTTAATAGAACTGTAAGACCATGTAAAGAACTTTGCGTATAAATTAGTATTATATGAATGCATCATGTATACAATGAATGGGTAAATTAGATGTAAACAATAGTCCAAAGGTCACGGGCGGCCTGACGCATTGGCAATCTCGGAAAGCAACGCACGTTCGTTTCCCGGAAGACGCTGCTATGATCTCGCGATGTGCCGGAGTTGCCGCGGACGAAGAAAGTAGCGGGCTTGAAAAGATCGCGGAAAGTAGTAAGAGAGCACTATCGCATCTAGTAAGGGGGTGGGGGGAGGAGGAAGGGAGAATAAAAAGGGTTTGCACCCCTTTCTCGGGGCTTTTTTCGCCTGTTTTGCTGGATGATGATTTGATTTGACTTCTCTCGTGGACCGATGGTTCCTGATGGCGTTTCTTGGCGACAGTACGATATCGGACGATGCGCCTTTCCCTTCGATGTCGGAATTTCCGCCGGTACGAAAGCGTGAGATGTCGGCATACGCTGTCTTCGCTCCTTCGCTGAGAGTTCCGATGGAATAATATCGCGGGCGTATACCAGAACCGGCAGCAGAAATGACGATGGTCCGAAACAGATCGAAAATAGATGAGGGGAAAACGCCAGGTGTAGAGCATAGCTTAATCTGATGACCATAGTGACCCACCACGTGGACGTAGGCTTATGGAAGTATCGAAAGAGAATTCAAACAAAGAAGGACAGTTCAGACGGACCTAGAGACCCTGCCCCAAGAAATGGTAAAGTACAGATTTTGTAGTATAATTACCCAGTCGGAAACAGGGAAAGATTATTGTAGTGCATTAATTGAGTATGGACAGTATTTACGAACTTTAAGTGATTATTTAGCAGTGGCTGATATCCATAAGACAAATTCTTAGTAATTATTATAGATGATTGTGACTAGTTTAATATACAAGACTAGCATAGTAGGTAGAATATTGATTAGAAGTGTATAATGGGTATATTATGTGTGTTGAATCTCTAACTCAAAAGAAGGATTTATTGTTCATGCATTAGAGTATTAACCAGTTTGATACAGTTTGATTTAGCATGTCATTGAACTAATTGAAAGTGAGATTGGTGTAAGTGTATATTATGTCTTTAGATTCCAATAAATATGTTTTTTCTTTTATACCTGAGATTTGCCTGTGATATGAACCAAAACTACCACTCATTAATCTGAACCACAGTAGGGGGGGGGGGGTTGAAAGAAAGGTATAACATGTTGTTATAGAGGTTTCGACTGCAAACCAGAATTTACTTAGCCATAGTAGAGCATTTGATTTATGAGTATAAGCACTAAATTTACTCTCCTATGCGCACCAAAGGTCTGGAAAAGTCTCCCTGAATAAAAGAGTCCCCTCTATTCTAAGATATTGGTTGGCACAGCATTAAAAAATAAATTTGTCAATATCTGAAGAGGAGACGGCCCCAGACAGAAATTAGAGGATTGGTTTCTTATAGCAAGGAATAACCTTTAACAGTCAGGGTATGCGCGTGAGTAAATCTAGGAATCGGTCAGAGATATAGAATTTGCTTTCCTTATAGAATGAACACGTAAGAAGTAATACAGATGTTAGACTCAAGGAAATTTTGTAAGTCTTGTAGTTAAAGTAGAGAGGTTAAATACATAAGGTAAATAAAAAATATTACGGAAGAGCAAATATAACAATATATGTCTGTATAACGATTTTTTTTTCGATGGCGGGGGGGGCGTGAAATATTTTAATTTTTCCACAGGGCCTTGATATCCATAAGTTTGGGAAGCACTGCTCTAGTCTGCGATTAGAACTGAACTGACCACGCTGTTTCTTCGGGCGATCTGGTGACACGGCACACGCTGCCACTTCCATTGAGCTACACAGATGTGAATTCATTCTTTTTATCAAGATTTAGAACACTTTCAGAGTGAATATAGTGATGAACAACAGGTGTTTCGTCATCAGATGTTCGCTCTGCGAGACTTTTTTCTTTAAGTAGCCAGTTCCTAATGCTTTTTTTTTTTTTTTTTTTGCATACTCAAGCAACTGATTAATAACTTCTTTCTCAGTTGATATTAAATATTATAAAGACATTGCCGTCCGCGCGGTTAGCCTAGTGGCTGTGCGCTTCTCAGCGATATGCCTGGGGAAGGAGTGTCCGAAGATCGATTCCGTCGGTGACGTGAGGAGCTTAAGGATTTTCCTCAACCACAGTCAAGTTAGCCGGTCTTGGGCGTGGACAGTAGGGTTTTTCTCCGCAGTTTATCTGGGGTTTTTCATCCCGCAAAGCAGGCAAACCGACCAGAACTCAACGCGATTGCGGACATTGGATACACCGGGGCACAGGGCTGACCACCTTATCCTGTGAAAGGTTTGAGGTCCGATGATTAATAAACTCTCGACACCGCAAGGTAAAAGAGGGAAAAGGAAGATGAGAAGAGAAGACATTGCCAATATTTTATCTCTAGAACCATTAAATGTCAAAACCGTCCACAACTTATGCCATCGTTTCTTGAATATTGACCTTCTACCTTCTTCCATGAACTAGCAAAGAACCAAAGCAACTTCTTTTCATGTTTAATTCTTTAATAAATATCTCTACAGGCTTGCGAGCATTTACAACATCAGACGTCTAAGTATCGCTCATAAAAGTGAGCGATACTTAGACTTCACAAGGTGTAATATTTCTGGATCTTAGAATTAAATAGATCTTAAATAACAGGGATAGCAAGGTTATTGTTTCCCTAAATAAAGCTTTAATCTGGACCACTGCACGCGAATCTGGTCACCCGGATTCCATGAGGATGTAAAAATGGTGGCGAATGACAAACATTATAGCACGTCTATGGAATGTTCCCTTGAAGGTTCGTGAGCTTGAAAATACTAGCTGACAGGTGAAAACAGGTGAGGTTTATTCCTCCCAGGAGACATTCCTAGAAGCATATAAAGTATTAAAGGTTTTTATAAGAATGATGCTTGAAGACTTTTTTCAGTACATAGCAGGAAGGGAGAGAACAAGAAGTCACATGTAGAAACTGCGTAATAGTGTGGTTAGTCAAGAGTGTTAAGACAGTTTTTTTTTTTTTTTTGCTAGGATGGTGGTGAACGGATGAAATGCATTACCTGATAATGAGTTTAAGGAGAGGTATAATAGGTATTGTGGGAATAATGGATTTACTGCGATGAGCTTTCTCACTCCATGGAGATGCATGTTGGTGATGACATTGTATAAACATTTTTCTTACACGGGCCTTTCTGGACGTGTCCCTTACAAACAGATCTGTGATACTTATGGATTAAGAAACATAATCCAGAATGAGACCCCTGTAAGAAACAAGTCTTATTCTGAGCAAATATTCAGAAGAGCAGAACGTTGTCCACAATGAAAATTTTACGATATTCTGGTAGCTCTTCCTACGGGAAGATGCACATTGCTCGAACTTTAGGCACAAAAATTTTGAGCCCATTCTAACGTAACATCGGTGTTAATCCAGCGATTTTTATTTGTACTGCATGCTACGGGGTAAATTGAGAGCCTTTTTTTTCAAGGTCATGTACTTTTCCCTATCTTAATATGCTCAAACTGAAGCATCAAGTTGTTTCTGCCTTATTCTACATCAATAAGACTTGTGGCTTTGCACCATTAGAACTGGACGACATTGCTTAGAAGCTATAGCTGGGTTAAACGCAAGTAACGTAAGCTAAGAATCACTCAAAAGAACGAATTACCAGCATGCAAACAAAGAAAATAATACGCCGCACACTCAACACTATACGTAATAGCCCAATGAAGTCTTTGTTGCGGGAATTTCAAGTGAGGCGCAATTTTGTCCAAACTAAAGGAGGTACCAAACCATAATTTTCCAGAAGACTGGTGGCATACCTGTAGTGGTGTCTAGTCACAAAATATGATAGTGATAAAGATTGTTCCCACAGAACAATTTAAACATTAAAAAATAAAATAATAAAAATTATATATAAAGGTCTGTGAGGCTTAGTAGAAGTGGTGCTTGCATCCCCTGCGCTAGGCCGCACGAACATAGGCTTAAGTTCAAGTCCAGTCGCCGACTGGAAGAACTTTTTCTAAGCCTTTCTTCGACTGGTTCCCGAGTTAGTCGATCTCCAGCTCGTTTTTTTCTCCCAGAAACTCGGGTGTTTTTCGTCCCACAAACTCAAGAAAATCGGCCTTAAAACCGTCTCTAAATTCGTCTCTTGACCGTCTCTTCCTCGGTTTCTGCTTATATTAGCAATAGTCATTGATCAGCTATCTCTGATTGGCTACCAATGGAGAGAGTGAACCGCCCACTGAGTCTCCAAAAGTTAGTAGGGTTCAAAAGCCTCGCCTACTCCCTATAAGGGAATAAAAGGTGTTAACTGATTTATTAGTATTTTTTTTAAATCGTATATAATTTTTTGTGTCAAGTTTTGCTTTCGGAAATGAATAATATAGGAAAATGAATAAAATAGTTAGAAAGTTAATAAACACAGGCACACAGAATGTGGAAAAAGAAGAAGGGGGAAATGACCAAGCGTTTCGCAAATTTCAATACCGTGTTCATAGAGGTACAGTAATGGGGAGGCAAGGAATTTCCTCGGGAGGCCACGACCAAAAGCATTCATTAAATCACTGTCTGATAATAGAATAAATAAATGAAATTGATATGTACGTTTTTCATTACCTTATACATATCAGAAACTATCTTCCAGGAAATTTCCGACGCTTATGAATACGAACTACGATGGAAATCGATCGAAGATGTATTAACGAAACAGTTAACTCCGTCACAGGTGAGTTTAATAAGTTTGTTTGATGTATTTTTAAACTTTAGCATGTGAAATCACATAACTGGTGATGAGATCATGAGCATTTGCAGAATAGTCACACGATGACACTTGGATCCTTTACAGATCGCAATCTGGATGATTTATGCACAATGTTAAAAGCACAGTTTTAAAAGTTTTTTTAATGCTAAGTTATCTCGACTGGAATTTGAGAAAAAAAAAAGATAGAAGTTGGTTAAATTTCGGTAGGTTATGAGGACTCATCGAATTTCCATTAACGACCACATAAAGTGAAGTAACATAAAAGGTCTATTTTAGAAGTGGCGTTTGAACCCATAGCGCTAGGCCACGCGAAGAAACGAGTTCTCAGTTGGAATCTATCGACGATTGCTGGAATTTTATCAAACCCTTTCTTCTACGGTTTTTGAGTTAGTCTTCTGGTACATGCGAGTGGGATTTTTCCTCCCTGAAATTATGGTTTTTCTTCCTGTAAACTCAAGAAAATCGGCCGTAGAACCAACAATATTTCAAACAATAAATATATGGTGCTAGCTAGGGTTATGGACCACAAGATAGTGCCGCCATCTTGCGACAGTGTTCTCTTCACCAGATGCGTTAATAATAAGTGATATCTTGGGACAGTTATCACTGAATAATAGCTGGCTAATCGGTGAAAACTGAACCCTTCTCAGTCTTCTAAAGCTTGATAGGACTAAACGTTAGTGGATTTATTTCATTTTTGCATAAAATACTTTATTAAACTAGTTTTTTGTTTCGTCTGCTAATATCTACTAGTTTCGTGTGCTGGCAAGCACACTTCCTGAGTGAGCAGCGTGCTTAATTACGAAATAGTTAAAAAGCTAGATAAGTAAAACGTACCACATTAAGCGATGAAATAATGCAAACTGTAAATTAAAATAAACAATTGAAGGCTTTTAGATGTACTAGTGGATATTGTCACGTTCTACAACAAAATGCGTGTCATAGCTAAAGACTGTAATCGTGAGATTTTTGAAGATTAAACTTGGTGCAAAATAACCTACTTCTACTCAGTGGAATAAAAACTATGTAGTCATGTTACTTCACGTCATGAGGTCATTATTATTCCGGAAATACGGCGATTTTCAATTTTCCACTTATCGCCAGTTGCTAATGTATATAATATGGTACTATTTTACATGTTTAAAAATCTAAAGGATTGATTACTAAATATCCAATCTCCTGCTGAATGAGAGTACTAACTAAGAAGTGAGTATGCATCCTCCTGGGAAAAGGATAACGCCTTAGTAATACCTGTAGTACTGAAAGTTTAACTAAAATTCGTATAAAACCTTCTCACAAGCGTAGAGTTCATCATCCTTGGCCCGTTGATAAACATTCATGTGATTGTTAATTGTTTGCAACCTTCAAATAAGTGCATATTTCAGACTCAGAAATTTTAGAAATGGACTAACATGGTATAAAAATCCGTGTCAAGGCAGACATACCCATATATGTTTGGAAGAAAGAAAGGAATGAAATACCGTGACAAATATCCATGAGTTTCAAAGGCAATTACTACAGTTTTCTTTGTTGTGCGGGTTATCCCCCATTGCTAAAGATCGACTAAATTTGGAAATGACGCGGGGGGAGGGGGGTTGACAAAGCATAGTAAACCAAAAGAAGGTTCCATGTCTTTACGGACACAGAATCGTTACCTCAAAAAAAGCTGTATGCTATATCTTAATATATTCTAAATCTAAATAAATTTTCTAATATTATATGTTACTATAATGCTTTTTTTTTTTTTTTTTTTTTTACAGCGGCGCAATCTTTATACCTGTCTTTTGTACACATCTCAAAACTACCTTGGAAGACCAGGAGGTATCTACACTGCAACTCCAGATGAGTTAATTAAACTCGCAAATGAACTGTGCAAACACCTCAAGAGTCAGGAAAGGAAGCAATTATTAGCTGAAGCTAAGAAACTAGAGGTAATCCCTATTAGTACATAAAATCGTACATAGTGATATATATATATATATATATATATATATATATATATACACATTCAGTGGACAAAACATTAGAGATACCGGTAATGGGAAGTTTACATTGGCTCCGCACCTCCCCCCCCCCGCGCACAGTGAAATGTGCCCAAACCGAAGGCAGATGGTAAATAGGTAGACTTTGGGATTTCTCAACAGCGTATCGCAAATGACAAACATGAGCAAATGGGGCGATCTTAGCGACTTTGATCCTGGACGTATTATCGGCGCAATACAGATTGGTCATTCTATCACCAAGTGGTAAGAACCCCAGGGGTTCTCGATAGCAATCATATTAAGGCTCTACCGCGAGTATACCATCAAGGGAAGTACTAGTGAGTAAGTGGTAGCCGTTCACACGCCATTGATGACTCGGATCAACGTAGACTGTCCAGACTCGTACAGATCAAGAAGGGCAACGACGGCACAAATCACATCCAGTTTCAATGTTCAAGCAGTGTCAGCGAGTGAAAGGTACGGCGTACCCTGATTACCATGAGCTACGGGAGCCGATGCCCCCAATCGTGTACCACACGATTCATTCGTGTTCTGGCATTGCACCTTGCCTGGTGTCGAGACCTTCAAAACTGGACCTCTGCAAAATTGACCAGAGTCGTGTGCTCTGATGAATCCTGTTATCAGTTGTAACGAGCTGACGGGAGGGTGCGGGTGTGCCGTCGACTGCATGAGGCCGTGGCCCGTTTCGCTGGGTCAGCTTTTAAATGAGGTTGTGGCTCTGTGATTGTTTTGTGAGCGTTCTCATGTGGCACATTAGATCCCTTAGTGTGTCTGAAGAGGTTCTTAAACGCTGCGAGCTACCAGAATGTTTTGGCTAATCACCTCCACGCTTTCATGGACTTCTTGCATCCTACAACCAGTGGTCTGTTTCAGCAAGACAATGTGCCGTCTCACAAGACCACTACCACCTAGGCATGGTTCGAGGAACATCCTCAAGCCATGCTTAGTTTGAGACTATCCAGTGGCCCGTAAGTTCCCTAGATTTAAATTCGATTGAATCTCTCTCTCTCTCTCTCTCTCTCTCTCTCTCTGGGATGCCGTACAGTGAGACATCAGATCCACGTATCCAGAACCAATGTCTAAGGCGCAGTTGTGGAGTTGTGGACAATGCTGCAAGAGGCATGGATGGAATTACCTGCAACTCTCCGGCATCTGGTGGAATCAGTGTCTCAGAGAATACAGACTGTTATTCGCGCTAGGGGCGGGGGAGATCAACACCTCTCGATCTTTCCTCTAGCGCGTGTCGCATGTCCATTTAGGTTAGAAGTGCTGTCATGTGGATTATGCAACCTGCTACAATATTCCCATCAATTTGGCTGTATGGTTGCATTTTTATTAATCTATGAAAGTCTTAAGAGTGCATAGCACATCAATGCTTAATTGTAGGATAACTTTGAATACTTTAATTCATCAGTTAATATAATGTTAAATATGGAAAACATAAAGATCAAATGGACATCAGTTTTGCTTCACGCGTGCTGTTTATACGAGAAGCACTTCGTGGTGAGATTAGATAATCATTAGTAAAAACCAGAGTGAGACATGGATAATTTCGATACTATTTTTAAATACAGCCATTTAATATATACAGAAATGCATTACATCAATTTTTGGTAAACTTGCATCCTAACTTTATGCATATCATAACCTGGATGAACTGTTGCTCTTAGGTTACACATATGATTGTTCAACATTTTGTACTATAATAGGAAGCTTACAAGTAATAAATAAATAAATAAATAAAAGTTGGGAAAAAAAAAGTAGTCAATTGGGAAATTATTTTTCTGGATTGAACCAAAGAAAAGCTGAAACAACTCGGTTTTCTTACACAATTTTACATAAGGTTCAACCTCCTTTGACTATAATCATGCATTCCGCGAAACCTCATGCAGAAAACGGGACATTCAGTAGATCGTCAACACTGTTTCCCATTGTAAATATGGGCAAAAATTTAAAAATTATTTATAGAAAATTATTCATTAATAGCCTATGTAGCTCAGTGGAATTGGTGTTTTCACTCCTCAACGCTCAACCGCCCGAAGATAGACTTCTAGTTCAAGTCTTGTCGCTGACTATAGGAACTTTTACTAAGCCTTTTTTCGACCGGTTCCCTGGTTAGTCGATAAAACGGGCAAGCTGGTTTTTTCTCCAAGAAACTCGGGTTTTTCGTCCCACAAACTCAAGAAAATCGACCTTAGAATCCACACTACCCACAATAATTCAGACATTAAAAATATTGTGTTATGGTTATAGACCATGAGATGGAGACACTTGTTGAGCTGTATCTTCACTGCAGGCTGCTTAATTAGGCCAGCTATCTCTGATTGGCTATCACTGAGATGGACCTGCCCACCGAGTCTCCAAAAGTTAGATAGGGCTAAAGCCATGCCTACTCCATATACGAGAATAAAAAGGCATTAACTGATTATACATTAAAACTTGTCTACGTCGATGTCCTAAACACGTCAGTTCACACTTCACGCACATAAAACAGATGAAATTCAAAAAAAAAAAAAAAAACATACAGCTAATGCCAAATGAAACGTTTAATTGGATTGGTTGACATAATAACCATAATAAGTTTTCAAGTAACAGTTGGCGTGCATCAAGGGTCAGCATTAAGTCCGTTTCTGTTTAATATTGTGATGGAGGTGGTAACAGAGGAGGTGAGAGAAGATGCACCTTGGACAATGTTGTATGCAGATGACATCTTGCTGTGTGTAGATACAAGAGAAGAAGCAGAAACTAAACTGGAAAGATGGAGAAAAGTACTGGAAGAGAGAGGTATGAGACTGAGCAGAAGTAAGACAGAGTATATGTGTTGCGCAGTGGGCGGTGGCCAGGAGACAGACCTGGAGCTGGAAGGAAATGTCATCAGGAAGGTGAGAGACTTTAGATACTTAGGTTCGACAGTGGAAGAAGATGGAGGAGGTGAGAAGGAAGTGGGATGCAGGATACAAGCAGGTTGGAGGAACTGGAGGGAGATGGCTGGAGTGTTATGTGATAAGAGGGTGCCGATCAATCTGAAAGGCAAAATTTATAGGACAGTAGTGAGGCCAGCTATGACATATGCTATAGAAACTGTGGCCCTGAGGAAAAATAACATCAGCAGGATGGAAGTAGCAGAGATGAGAATGCTTAGGTGGATGTGCGGTGTGACCAGAAAGGATCATCTGAGAAATGACTATGTCAGGGGAACAGTGAAAGTTACGAACTTAGGAGCGAAAATACAGGAGGCAAGGTTGAGATGGTTTGGTCATGTGATGAGGAGGGAGGATGAATATGTGGGAAGAAGGGTCATGCAGATGGATGTGCAAGGAAGGCGGAAGCGTGGGCGGCCAAAGAAGAGATGGAGGGAGCTGGTAGAAGAGGACTTGAAGATGAAGAACTTGGATGTGGTGACAGCCTAAGACAGGAAGGTGTGGAGGAGACTCATAACAAACAGTGACCCCACTTAAGTGGGAGAAGCTGCAGAAGAAGAAGAAGAAGAAGTTGACATAATAACCATACACAGCCACTGATTTATGGGTGCTGTTGTCTCGACGCCACTGTGTTTCTCCTACTGGATGGTTTAAATTTACTGGAACACTACGAATTTGATCCGCTGCGACATCTGTACATATGTTCAAAAGCCTCAAAGGTGTAGGTGTTCGTATTTGTGACCGCACATCCAGGCTATTAACGCAAATGCAATGTAATGTTTATGCATCAAAAAATATCCTCTTCACAAAGCAGTGTATTGTGTTTAATTTTAGGAAACTCATGAAACCAGGAAACAATTAGGGGAGTCTTTAACAGGAATAAATGTAAAAATACAACATCGATGATATTGCTGTTCTTTGGGCATGAACTGCACACTTTCTACACACTGAATATATGTCCCTGTCCCAGATAATATATATATATATTCTCTAAGACGGTTATGGCACTACTCAAACATAGTATTCCATCCAGATACTTGAAATAAAAATACAGTATACAAACAGAACTCTGTTCTTGCCAAAGGCAGTCCTCTTTCTCCAGCTATAGCAAATCTTTATATGGAAAAATTCGAAAATAAGGCCCTGGAATAATACCACCATAAATCAAAATTATGGAAAAGGTACGGTGATGATGTTTTCATTGTCTGGAACCATGGACTACTTTCACGCCTACTTTTTCATTAGTAACTGATCAAGACTATAACATGAAATTCATCTATGAATTAGAATCTAATGGTTCACTCCCATGACTTTCGACTGGACATTTCTGGACTTCAATTAACTAAGGAATCTGGTAAATAAAAGTCGCTATATTTCGAAAGCCTGCACATACTGACAGATATTTATATGCCTAATCCCATCATTATAGACATCAAAAATTGGGTATTATTTCTACACTAAGAGTAAGAGCCTGCCAAATCATTACTGAAAAGGTTGAATTAGCCAAAGAATTTCAAGATTTAAGAAACAGTTTCCTTCAAGATGGCTATAATGACATACCATCTCCAGACCACTCATCCGACATGAGACAAGAGAAATTTCGATGGAAGAAAAAACATTGGATTCATCGTACTTCCCATATATTAGCTCTATTTCCATAAACAAGCAAAAATTCTTAAGGAGTATAAAATCAAAGTAATATTTATTATTTTATCAAGATGAGATCACTCCTCTGAACCACAAAACCTTGAAATAGTCCACTTCAGTATCTGTGTTTTTATCGGCTATTGTGCGATTGCCGGTTATCTTACTATGACAGACAGAAAAATCAGTTGAACAACGTATTGAAGAATGCGTTCGAGATATTGAATACCGTAGTACTGAAGCCTCAGCTTTTTCATCACAAGTGCTTTCTTCAGCTGATCCACAAGATGCTTCGCAAATGAGACATCAAGTTGTATGGAATAAATCAAAACTACTAAGTTGCTATGATACAATGGAGTGGAAAATCTGGGAGTCTTTGGAAAGAGCTTTAGATCCTAAACATCTAACTTTTAACTCAAGTATTAAATTGTCTCAGTGCATGCCTTCATTAGTCAAGCATTCACTTGATTGCATAAACACACACTGAAAAATTAGAAATATTTTAAAATAACATCAGGTTCTTTTAATAATTGCATAACAGTTGTCACCTTTGTTAGCCCTTACTGTTTTCTCTGTTATTTTACTAGTTTGTATGTTTATACTTGAAGAAATCTTGCGAAATTAGATGAAACGTCATCTTGTCAATTAAAATCAATGTTCAGGGGAGAATATTCCCGGTCATGCTCATCCACGAAATATCAGTATCACCCATATTATATTTTGCATTTATTCCCATTAAGGACTCCCCCAATTGTTTGCAGACTTTGTGCGAGTACTAAAATTTAACACAATATACTGCTGTACTAATGCTTCACTGTCCTATTCACCAGGGTAATAAAGCATTCGTTCTTCATGAAGCAGGCACTTTCCACTGAGTAAACATTGCGTCACATTCACGTTAATAGCCTGGGTGTGCTTTCAAAATGCATACACCTTTGAGCCCTTCGAAAAGATGCAAAGAGGGAGCAACAGGTCAAATTCTTAGCTTTCTAATATTTTTAAACCTCTGAGAAGGTGGAGCTGGGTGAGCTAAAATTTTGAGCTCACTCAGTACCTAGCATCTGTGATTGGTTATTGTGTCAATCAATCCAATTGAACGTTGTCACTTGTCATGAGTTGAACACTTTTCTTATCCGATGTATATTACAAGCAGTTGTTACACATGATTTCTGGAACTGAAAATTTGAAAGTGGATGTTAGGAGAAAAAAGAGACAGGATAAACATCTGTTGAGGTTGCAAAGTTTCTTAACTATATAAAGATATTTTTATTCTTCAGAAACAACAGACAGTAAAAAATATACTGTTCCTGAATAAAATGAATATTCTGTGTATTATAAGACGTTGTTCATCTACAACAAATTACCAGCATATGTGAGAATGATAAGACAGGATAACCGCTGATACAAAAAAAACTAATGAATTTAGGATTCCCGAAAGTGTGGATAATTCCGATAATGATCGGATGTAATGTATACTGAGTCTCAGTAAACAAAATAAAATTCTTGGAAATGGAGCGAAATATACACAAACCACAGAATTACACTTAACATGTGCAACAAATTTTATGAGATGATTTGCTGTTCATCAAACCATATTTATTCCTGCAATACTCTCTCTCTCTCTCTACATAAGTTTTTTTTAATTATGCTATCATAAATTCACTTATTCATGTTTAGAATTTATAGTATCGTGCTATTCGCTCTACAGAGCAACTTATAGGACACACATATCACAAATGATAATTATTAATTATCCCTTTACCATTAATGAAAGTGTTTCTACTCACACTTATTCTTTCCTATTCTCACATGTCTTATCAATGATGGTTCACATATTTTCATCTTTGAGTATTTCAAATATACCAACCAAATATAGCACTCTCCTTCATTATCGTTTTCTAATAAATCTTAAAACAAACAGATTGTTCCCCCCCTCTATGCAGAAGTATTCAAAGTTATCCTGCAATTAATTTCATTGCACCAATTAAGATGAGTGCTGATGTGCAATAGCCTTTCAAAACCTTCATACATCGATAAAATGCAATCACACTGTCATTTTGCCTATCCCCTATCTTTATCCCCCTACCCCCCCAGGGATAGGGAATCCGAACTTCACCCCTGGATCAATTAAAAAATTCCACAAATTATAATCGCAAAATTGATTCAGCGATATGTAATCTTACACCGTCGACCCTGCGAATGCTTTGTCTGTCTTAAAATTTTATTATCGGTTGGCCTGTTTCGGTCCATGGCAGGGTAGCCATAGAACATGTGTTTTATTGCAGCAATAAAACACGTGTTCCTGTTTTTGGTTCATTTTTTTTTTTCTGATTTGTGAACAGTGACTGGTTAGTTTTCCCTCTGTCTAGTGAGTTACTGAGTAAAGTGTGAATTGTAAATTTATAGTGAAACAAATTTAAACAGAAAATACATTTTTAAAAGGTAAGTGTATGAAATTTAATATTATTGTTAGCATTAGGATTTTTTTGCTTTTAAAGTGAAATAATTTAATTTAGGATTAATTAATTAGTTGATTTTTATAAAATATGGCGGTCAATTTTTTTATATATGAAATTGTGCTAAAAACTATTAATTCTGAATACCTTTTTTCCCCAAGAATTAAAGATCATAAAATCAATGCAAAATGAAAATAATGTATTTATAATTTACATCAACAAATAATTACATAAAAAAAGTTAAAGACGTTTATTAATGTAATGATTTAATTAAATCAATAATTATAAAAATTTATTGATGTAATTATTTGTCTCCGCGCTTTGCCCCACCACCCCTGGAAAATTTTCTGCAGACGCACGCCCATGCATACGGTCAAATTGATGTGAAATTTGTAGTGTGGATTGCATAACCCCACACAACAGAACACCCAACCGAAATGAGTACGCGACGCCACTGATATATATATATCGTGGTTGCTAATCCTATCACGATATTTACTTTCTGAATATAGTGTGGATTCTACGGTCGATACTCTTGAGTTTATGGGATGGAAAACCCGCTTGCCTGTTTAAGAGTTTGACTAACTCAGGAAATAGGTTTAAAAATATCCTCTAGTTGACGACTAGAATCGAACAAAGCAACTCTTTATAATAAAATTAGTTTAATCCTTTATCCAAGTGTGAGCAAACAAAGTTTGCGCCTGAAGTATCTTCAGGACTAGGGTAAAGTGATACAACACCAGGGCAACTCGTTGCAAAGGTGGAGAAAGTTACCAACACTCCTAACTCAGTATCTCCTATAATGCAAAACACATCTCCTTGCGGATATGTCTAATGTTATGCATTAAAGGAAGGGCCACTACCCAGACTAGTTTCGACCTTTATTGAGGTCTCTTCAGTGGGAGCCAGGCCCTAGTGGAAATACCAGGCAGAAGCATTAGCAGGTCATCTCTACCTATAGGAGTTGCCAAATGGTGTGCCACCCTTTTTTAATAAATTACTCTGGATTTAGAGAAAGATGTTGAAAGTTTATTTTTTCACTTGGTTAGAGTATAATAAAATTAGTTTAATCCTTTATCCAAGTGTGAGCAAACAAAGTTTGCGCCTGAAGTATCTTCAGGACTAGGGTAAAGTGATACAACACCAGGGCAACTCGTTGCAAAGGTGGAGAAAGTTACCAACACTCCTAACTCAGTATCTCCTATAATGCAAAACACATCTCCTTGCGGATATGTCTAATGTTATGCATTAAAGGAAGGGCCACTACCCAGACTAGTTTCGACCTTTATTGAGGTCTCTTCAGTGGGAGCCAGGCCCTAGTGGAAATACCAGGCAGAAGCATTAGCAGGTCATCTCTACCTATAGGAGTTGCCAAATGGTGTGCCACCCTTTTTTAATAAATTACTCTGGATTTAGAGAAAGATGTTGAAAGTTTATTTTTTCACTTGGTTAGAGTATAATAAAATTAGTTTAATCCTTTATCCAAGTGTGAGCAAACAAAGTTTGCGCCTGAAGTATCTTCAGGACTAGGGTAAAGTGATACAACACCAGGGCAACTCGTTGCAAAGGTGGAGAAAGTTACCAACACTCCTAACTCAGTATCTCCTATAATGCAAAACACATCTCCTTGCGGATATGTCTAATGTTATGCATTAAAGGAAGGGCCACTACCCAGACTAGTTTCGACCTTTATTGAGGTCTCTTCAGTGGGAGCCAGGCCCTAGTGGAAATACCAGGCAGAAGCATTAGCAGGTCATCTCTACCTATAGGAGTTGCCAAATGGTGTGCCACCCTTTTTTTTAATAAATTACTCTGGATTTAGAGAAAGATGTTGAAAGTTTATTTTTTCACTTGGTTAGAGTATAATAAAATTAGTTTAATCCTTTATCCAAGTGTGAGCAAACAAAGTTTGCGCCTGAAGTATCTTCAGGACTAGGGTAAAGTGATACAACACCAGGGCAACTCGATGCAAAGGTGGAGAAAGTTACCAACACTCCTAACTCAGTATCTCCTATAATGCAAAACACATCTCCTTGCGGATATGTCTAATGTTATGCATTAAAGGAAGGGCCACTACCCAGACTAGTTTCGACCTTTATTGAGGTCTCTTCAGTGGGAGCCAGGCCCTAGTGGAAATACCAGGCAGAAGCATTAGCAGGTCATCTCTACCTATAGGAGTTGCCTTTAATGCATAACATTAGACATATCCGCAAGGAGATGTGTTTTGCATTATAGGAGATACTGAGTTAGGAGTGTTGGTAACTTTCTCCACCTTTGCAACGAGTTGCCCTGGTGTTGTATCACTTTACCCTAGTCCTGAAGATACTTCAGGCGCAAACTTTGTTTGCTCACACTTGGATAAAGGATTAAACTAATTTTATTATACTCTAACCAAGTGAAAAAATAAACTTTCAACATCTTTCTCTAAATCCAGAGTAATTTATTAAAAAAGGGTGGCACACCATTTGGCAACTCCTATAGGTAGAGATGACCTGCTAATGCTTCTGCCTGGTATTTCCACTAGGGCCTGGCTCCCACTGAAGAGACCTCAATAAAGGTCGAAACTAGTCTGGGTAGTGGCCCTTCCTTTAATGCATAACATTAGACATATCCGCAAGGAGATGTGTTTTGCATTATAGGAGATACTGAGTTAGGAGTGTTGGTAACTTTCTCCACCTTTGCAACGAGTTGCCCTGGTGTTGTATCACTTTACCCTAGTCCTGAAGATACTTCAGGCGCAAACTTTGTTTGCTCACACTTGGATAAAGGATTAAACTAATTTTATTATACTCTAACCAAGTGAAAAAATAAACTTTCAAAATAAACTTTCAAAGCAACTCTTTCTTCAGGCAGCCTAATGCTGTGGGTACATGCACCATTTCCAATGAGCTACATAGGCTCCTTTTGTGTGTGTGTGTGTGTGTGTGTGTGTGTGTGTGTGTGTGTGTGTGTGTGTGATCTAAAGTTTCCAACTCTTTCACGATTTCGAAACTTTAGATTAAAGATCTCTCACATTTATTCTTAGACGGAAGTCATATGAAGGAGGACATTAAAATGTTGAAATATATGTAACGATACAAAAATATTTTTATATTATTTGAAAAACCTTGTAACAGTATGTGCATTTCATAGCCTCCACCAGTACAATTTGAAGTACATCTTGTGGAAGCTGTGGAGCTAAAGACAACTGATCCAAGTGGTAAGTATTTTTAGTCTTCATAAATTCAGTATTGAAATTATACACAGAGAGATTATTTAATTTAATTTAGTACTAATAGTCTCGAGAATGAAGTAAAATAAATCAGCTAATGCCTTTTATTCACTTATTAGGAGTAGGCAAGGCCTTCATACCCTATCTAGCTTTTGGAGATTGAGTGGGCAGTTCAGACAAATCGGCCTTTCAGAACACACGCAATTTACAGACAAAAAATACTAGCTGTGGTGGTGAGCAGTTGATGGTGCTGATGTAGATGATTGGTAGTAGAGGATTGGTATAGTGGTGGAGACGGAGAGTTGTGCAATAGGTGTCCTCCCGCGATGAGTCTTCAGACTCCTTGGAGGTGTCACGAATAATAATAATCTCCATCGGTAGCCAATCAGAGATAGCTGGCCCATGTCTATCACTAATTATAGCAGCCACTGCTGAAGAGGCTGGCAAACAAGTGCTGCCAACTCGTGGTACCCAACCCTAACAAGAAACGTTACTGTCTGATATGTGGGTACTAAGGTCGATTTTCTTGAGTTTATGGGATGAAAAACCCATTTGCCCGTGATCGACTAACTTGGGAACCGGTCGAAGAAAGGCTTAGAAAAAGTTCCTCTAGTCGGCGACTAGACTTGAACTTAAGTCTAAATTCGAGCGACCAAACGCAGAGGACGTAAGCGCCAATTCCACCGAGCTACACAAGCATCGAGAATGAAGGTATGCTAATATTCCACATACCGTACAATAAATAGATTTCTACTATGTTTGTCATATATATATGCTAATTAAACAGAAACTGACATTATACTCATTAACAGAGCATGTATGATTTGAAGTGCTATACAGATGTATGATTTTTTTTTGAACAAATACCAGTACTTTTCAGAACATTTTGAGAACTCCGAAAATTTTGAAATAAATTAGGAACCACGAGAGAGCGCCACTTGTCGATCGTCTTTACTGAACGCCATTTACAATTAATGGTAACTTGGTTCGGCTATCGCGGATTAGCTACCTGTAAAGATTGAACTGCCCTTCAGTCTCCAAAAATTAGATAAGGCTAATTGGCCTCGCCTATCCATTTAAATGAGTAAAAGGCAGATTTATTTATTTATTTTATATAAATTCGATATTTTTTTCCCTCCAAGTGTCACAAAGATTGGGACCATAATCTATGGTAAATAATATCATTGCAGCCATCATTTCCAAACATACCTGATGTGATATAAAGGATGTGTATCAAGATTTGTGATCTCATAACTTTTCAACTCAAAGATACAAAGGATACAAAGTTTGGCAAACTTTGTATCCTGCAAATTGAATCCGAATATTGGTTTTGTTACCAAAATGAATATTCGGATTCAATCTGTAATGCATGCAGCAGTTCATCCACGGAAATCGAGAAAATAGATTTCAGAATTTAATATGAGTCCGCGATGAGCCCTTGGACTCCCATCTAATAATAATAATAATGTTTTTTCTTTTATTCTGTAATAACATTTTATTTATCATCTTACAGAGCATTTACATATATACACATATTTACATATATTTACATATTACATATATTTTTTTTTCAGTGAATTTCATACATATTTTTCCGTTTTTGGCATTCTAAAATGCGTTAATAATAGTTAATATAGATGGTGGTTTATAATTTACAATTGACTAAGGTTACTTTTTTTAACAGCATTTATAGTATAACAGTAAGGTCTATGATTTGATTGCTGTGTTGGAAATAGGCTGATGTTTGGGGGGATCAAATGAATGATCCGAAAGGTTTAATCAAGTGAAATTGCTGGTCTGTTCTGGTGTTATTGCATCTGTCTTGGTGGTTCACATTCATTTTTATTGTTGTCTTCTTTTTGAACTAATTAGGAGACTTTTTTCACTGTGGCGGCCTTTCTATGTCTTCTGAGCTTTTAATTTTTATCGGTTTTGAAGTTTGCGACTTCCTCAAAAATATATTGGCATCTCTGATCCACAAAAATTGGTATTTTTTTTCTGTTTTTGCTTTGTTTTTGCTTGGTACAACAGATTCTGGTTGAATGGTGTTAAATATTCAGATAGGAAGTTTGGTGTGTTGTCTTGCCATGTGTTCAAGTCCTTGGCAACTGGTTTTTTCTGTCTGCTGGCTTTTATGAGATTGTCTCTTGTGGACTTGCTTTTAAGACGAACTATGACTGGTGCAGGTCGTGGCAAGCCTTGTTTTTTGCTCTTCCTTAATAATAATAATAATAATAGTAATAATATGCTACCATAAACCTTAACTACTGTAAACTTCCTGAAATCTGGGTTAGTAAAATCCTCTAATGCAAAAGGAGAAATTCAGAACTATTAACAGTACTAGTTTATCTCTGTTTATTAGTTTATGTCATTGGTCATTGCTTACCTGTTTGTCGAGTATATTTTTATGATCAAAATTCAATATTTTGATATTAGCAACATTCAATGTGAAAGCATTCTAATTGCGTTGCAATCATCATACTTCTTTGTAGATTAATATAGACAAGTCGGAGGTTGGTCAATTCTAAACAATTTCCAATATATACTCTTTGGACTCAGCTGCATCATTTAGTTTCTCTTTCTTATATCTTTATAACAGCATGGGATTTGTTAGTGATTTGAAAAAAAATTCGAGGTATCAAAATATTTTGCATTACAAACGATATGAGATTCATTTGTTAGCGCAAATAGGGATATGATGATATTGTGGAAAATTCGAATAAAATGGGCAGGATTTATAACGAGCCTGTTAATATTCTTTTAGTATACCGCCCAGAAATGACTTTACACTATGATATCCTAAGTCAAAGGTGGTCGATTGGTAGAGCCTCTGCTACTAATGGCTCAGCAAAAAGTTAAGCAAGTTTGAGCGTAGTTAGTAGTTGGAAGGGATCAATCGTTCGATGCTGTTGGCACACTTTCCCTCGATGAGTTTTTGGACTCCCTGGAGGTGTCACATAATAATAATAATAAATAAAGTTTATAGTAGTCTCCTATTCACTCCTGCTGATTGGGAGTCTGTGTATTCTGTTTCACAACAGTGTAAGATTTTTTTCTTCTTCAAATGGTTTTGTTATTTGAATAGTTCAGCAGTGGATTATTTAAAATGTCTGCTTATCACATTGAAGACTGTTATTAAAATGGGCTTTTTAAAAAAATGGACATTTTATTTTTGCACTCTGATCACTCTTCTCTTGCTTATTAACCAAGTTTCATTATACACTTCTTGGTCTCCACATTCCCCAGACTATAGCAACACTTAACTAAATATCTCAGTCTATTGTATGCCCACAGTTCATAGAACCGAAGCTGGTAATGTGCCAAGAATAGTCAATTCATGCTGAAGGGGAAAAGAAATAAAAGATGCACAAATTGGTCATAAACACCCGAAATCACGTGCTTTATACGTAAATTTAAATTTTGTACAAGCTAAATAATTACCACTTCAAAAACTACAATGTTCATAAAATAAGAGTAAATTTTCCGACGTATAATAATAAACGCAACTCATCCCACAAGACGGATTGCTTACCCTAAAATAGGAATGGATTTTTATTCTTCTAACATGTGCAGAAATGTCGAAGTGTCTCGCATCTGCATACAGTAACAATTTCGACCACACACCATTCTGCTTCAAAACCATTATTACTATTTCCACTTGGAATTTCAACCTTCTTAAGACATAATTTCCTGCTATAATCAGCTTCTCGCCACCCTTCTTACCTTTCCAGTTTTCAAGTAAAACACCCCATCTATTTCTATTCATCAGGATATCATTCCCAACCAACCATGTTTCACTATTTTTCACAATTTTCTGGCATATAAACTCAATAAAAGCAAAAGTTTCATCTCTCTTATTTGATATTGGGACCACCACAGAGCTGAGACTTAAAATGAAAATGAAAATTTGCAGTTAAAGTAAAAATCCACCGTTAAAGGGTGGCTCTCTTTCTGTAAAAAAAAAAAAAAAATATATATATATATATATATATATATATATATAGTTTATGATCATTTTTCATTAACTTAAGAATTTTCATTAGCTAATGCTACTATTTAGAATTTATGATCAGACATGTTGAAGCCTACCTTAACATCATGGCTTTTAAGATGTCATTAAAATAGTTTTTTAGGGGGAGGGGTGGGAAAATATGCTAATGCATGGGGCAACAAAATTCCTAGGGTCAGCCCTGTTCCCAACATCACATCCTCATCAACCAAGTTTCACTTATTCCAATTATCTTTGGGCATACTGACTCAATCAATGCTAATTTCGAATACGACTTACATTCGTGCATGGATATAACAATCCCTGTGTCGTTGAGGCCATTCTACCAGCACCAACATTGTTTAATCTTGCTGCTATAATATACCTCTCTATTTGGTCTCATCACTACCGTTTCCCTGATCCTGTCTCTGATTTCCAATCCTACTGCTTTCATTTTTACCTTTACACATTCCATCACTCTGCACTGCTGCAACCACATATCCATTTTCTTCCAGTCGTACAATCTGTTTAGTTGTGCTATCCTGCTTCACAAGCAGACTCTGATCTTTTCTGCATTAACTTCTGACTCTGTGCCTTCTCAGAAAATAATAGCCTTTCTAAATGCCCCACCAAACCCATTCAAATGCAATCCATCATCTTTAAACCATTCCAACTTTCTTTCAAACACACTCCATAGATTTAGAAACTGACCCCCTTTCCCTCACAAAACTCGGACATCTTACTTTTCATTATTTCTGCTTTCCTTCTCAATTGACTGTTGTCCTATATGGGCAACACGCAAACCATACCGAAACGGCACCCCCATCTACTGCCAACCTTCACTACTAGTATTTTTTGTCTGTAAACTGTGTGTATTCTCAAGGCCTATTTGTTTGTATGCGGGATGAAAACCCCAAATTTCCGGTAGAAAAAAAAACCCTTCTACCTCCGTATGAGATCGACTAACTCAGTTTTAACTGAAAAAGCCCATATAACGATTCCTCTCGTCATGACAAGAATCGAACTAAGGCCTTTTCCAATCGAAGGGCACAACATACCGTCGTTATCATTTATCTGCCGCAACAACTTCCTCAAGTCTCTATCGATATTCTTTTTTTTTTACCCCAACTAAGTTATTTGTGCCCACGATTACCACTAATTGTGATGCCAGGCCCGGCGCGAGGCAGGAGCGGAATGCGTAGTGTGTATTCTCAAATCGTCTACTCAACTCGGGGGCCCCCACCAAGATTAAACTCGGAGTGCGCTACTGATATTCACCGAAAAAATGTGAAAGATTTGTGGACTGTTTGGGTAAACGAAAAGAAGGAAAGCATTAAAGCATGTGAAAAGTGTCCTGACAGATTAGAGCGATCAAAAATAGGAACAAGAGCTTAGCAAGAGTTAGTGAAAATGAAAAGTGAAATGAAACATCTGAAAAAGGATAATAAACATCTAAAAATGAGATTGATGAGAATGAGAAGGAGAAAGTTAGTATTACGAAGAAAGAGTCAAAGGATAGTCCTATATCATTGTATGGGGACAGGGTGTAGCATAGAGGTAGCCTGCTTCACGGCGTGGTTTAATAATGGCTCTCGTTCAGCCATATTGCGTCGCTACGTTGACAATTCCTGTTTTGCATAGCAAGTGCGAAAAGAAGTTTTTCCGAGCTTAAACTGATTAAAAATTATTTGTGAACAGCAATGACACAAGAAAGATTGGTTGGTCTAGCAACTATATCGATAGAGGCAGTCATAGATTATAATTTAAATTTAGAAGAGTTTATAAACAGTTTCATTGTGAGATATCCCAGGAGCGAACATTTAATTAATATTATTATGTAATCGTTTTGCATTAATGTTTCTCTTGTAATAAAAGCAAAATAGCAATTGGAGAGCTTCTTATATTTTTGTCTTATCCATCAAGGGCGATATTTAATTGTTTGCCTCAGGGCGCGACCTAACGGGCGACGACCCTGTATGGGGACTCGATCAGTAGAGGTGTGATGACTAATAAAGTGCACAAAACAGGCTTTCCTGGTGGAACAATGAAACAAATAACTGATGCGTTGCAAAAGGAAAGAGCGGGCATCACACAGCGCCGACCCGAGCAAATTTGTTAGTGTAGGCAAGATTTATTTTTCCCGCCCTTCGGTAGAAATTGTATATGTATATATAAAAATTATTTATATATATATATATATATATAATAAATAATATTAATAAATAAATGAAATATTTTTGTTTATTATATAATGCGTACATAATTTTAACACAATTTATAAATACTACATAAATCACGTTAAATATGACAAAACAAATATGAAAAAATGTAAATCAAGAATTAACAGTTTTAATTATTTAAAAAAAAGAAACCTT
This sequence comes from Typopeltis vanoorti, assembly GCF_054136105.1. NCBI lineage: Eukaryota > Metazoa > Arthropoda > Arachnida > Uropygi > Thelyphonidae > Typopeltis > Typopeltis vanoorti. The sequence goes on from NC_143551.1 coordinate 32,164,047, forward strand.
TCTAGCCTTAATTTCGGCAAAAGAACTTTACTACTTCTTCTAGATCTAATGTCTTGGTTATATCACTTTCAAGAGATAAAGTGGCTATGCTATCTAATCTCTCTTGGGACATTGTGGACCTCAAATAATTTTTTAATAAGTCTTAATTTAGAAAAACTGTGCTCTGCACTTGCAACTGTAGTTGGGATTGTTAAAAGAATTCGTAGTGATGTGTACACATTAGGAAAAAGACTTATGCAGTTATTTGCAAATATAATTTAGCACGTCTTTGGGAGAATAATTATTTGATATCCTCCGAGACAATATCTTTAATTCATCTAATAAATCTATTGCTGAAATATCTTTTTGATCACCATCAGACAGAACAGTTTCTAAGTCGAAACAAGCTTTTTTTGCTTTATCATTATCAAATTTTAAGTTACCAATGTTAAAGAGAAACCCAAAAATTGATTCATATTTATTTAGCTGTTCAAATCTCTTAATCAAGTAATTGATATTATTGCTGAATCAAGAATTACATTTAAAAAATTAATTTGAAACTGTCGCTCAAAATTAGTAATTGATTCGTCAGGACATTCATAACCGAATTGAGTTTTTACATGTCGAGTTCGTGTGCTGTCGTTAGTTGGGAAATCAGCATTTAACCCAATATTTAGAGCAAAGTTATGGGCTTGGTGCTTAACTTTCAAAATATTATTTTCGCTTCTGTAGGACGTCAAGAATTTTTTCGTGACATCTAATGATTTCAAGGCTTCCATAATATTGCAAGAGATATTTTGCAATTGTTTGCTAGATGCATTGACTTCAGTTAGAATGTCATACCAAACAAATGTGCCAAATATAAACTTGAAAGAATTACATTTTTTTTTGTTTGCTAACGAACTAGCTTCCAATTTTGTTTTAATGCCTTGTTGCCCAATTAAGCGGTCATCCTCTGCGATGAAAATTAAAGCTTTATGTATTTCTTTTACTTGATTTCGTATTGCTTTTACAGCTTCAACGCGACTTTCCCATCTCGTCGTGCATAAAGGTTTTAAAGTAAAATTTTGGATGTGGTTTAGAAGAACTTCCCATCGATGACTTGATGAAGAAAAGAAATTATAGATTGACTGAATAATGTCAAAAAATAAAACCGTATCTACATTGCAGCTTGCTGCATCGCTCAATACCAAGTTCAAGGAATGCATACAACACGGAACAAAAAATGCTCTAGGATTTTTGTTCCTTAAAAGTGCTTGTACCCCTGCATTCTTCCCCTTCATATTTGACCCGTTGTCATATCCCTGACCACGGATATTTTTAATATTTAAGTTTTTTTTTCTTCTAATAATTTTAAAATTACTTCAGTCATACCACTTTCTGTTGTATTATTAATTTTAATAAAATCTAGAAATCTTTTCTCTATTTGTATAATATCTTGGGTTTCTTCATTTTTTTCTTTTATAGAAACATATTTTATAATTAAGGGCATTTGCTCCTGCCACGAAATATCAGTGGTGCAATCAACAATTATTGAAAAATACTTAGCATTCATTATTTTAGATACAATTTTTTTTAAAATGTCATTACTCAATATATTAATGATTTCGTTTTGTATACATTTCCCTAAATAATGAACGAGAATTTCATTGTTTTTTATGCGTTCTACATGTTTTTGTAATACGCTGTCAAATTCGGCGAATAATTCAATTAGTTTCAAACATTTTCCATTATTATTTGTATATAGAGTATCTGAACTTCCTCTGAACGCAATGTTTTCTTTTGCAAGAAATTTAATAACCAATATTATGCATTTTAAAACATGCATCCAGTGTTCTTGTTCTTTTTTGAGTAATTTTAGCTGATGGTGATCAATTGTAGTTTCATTTTTTAAACGCTTTTCCAAATCAATCCATTTTTCAAAATTATTAAAATGTTCTTGAGATTTTTCGTGGAGCTGAAGAACTTGGCACATATGTTTCCAATTGTTATTTCCTTCCGAAATTAAGTTCATAGTTCGAATATTAGAAAATAATTTGCAGCAGAAACAAAATTCTACATTTTTTGAACTTGAGTAAATTAACCAAGATTCTTTTAATGGTTTCTCCGTTACTCAAAATCCTATTATAATGCGATATATGAAAACTTCTATTATGTTCATCGCATGGAAGAAAAGTCTCTTTTGATTCGGCAGGAGGACCTCGTTTTACTAATATATCAATTATTGAATTGGACAAGTTTGGCCATAAAGCTGGATCATCAAAAAGCTCGTAATTTAGTGTTGAGGTATTTGTATTTGAAGTCGAATCTATTGGATGTTTCTCAAGAGCTTGATTATCATCTAAACACAAATTCGAATTTTCAGACTCATTGTCAGTGGGGGATTCCTCAGGAACGTCGCTTTCACTGACTTTTGTTTCTGATAATTTGAAAAATTTCCACAATTGATTTTCTTACCGAGCTCGAATAACTTCTCGTTGTGCTCGTCTTTTTCTGTATTGATGATCAGAAAGGGTTTTCATTTTGTTTCTCTGGTCTGCCATTTTTGTCTGTTTCTGAAATCATAAAAAACTTTATTTATTTTTCATAAAGTATGGGCCCAAAACAAAGTAAAATAATTTAGAATTGAATCGTCATTTGCCAAGTCTAGCCCCCTTACAAAATAATTTTTATCCGATTTTACTGCATTAAGAAAACAAATAAATTAGCAAAATAAAATTAAAACTTACCTTGCTTAATATTAACGTAAAACTCAATATAGTAGTCAATGGGCACGATTTCAAATATATGCAAGAGTTCGTAAAATAACAAGTTAAAAACAACAAGGCTATAGCTACAAAGAAAATGAAATGAATAATTTATTTAAAAAATCATTACTAAGATAAATCACATATTTAACTTACCTTCATAAATACGAGGTGTCCAAATTCATTCAGCAAGCTAATAATATAATACACATTAATACAGGGAGAGCGAACTGGCATGTAAGAAAACTTTGCGGATATGTGAAAGATTTATAATAATAATAATAATTATTATTATTATAAAAACCTTCATGGAGTCAAAGACTCATTGTCGGAGGTCTACTATGATACACAGCTTATCATACCGGGCCTTAAATATATTTACTGCCTCTGCGCTCGCCACACTCTTGGGAAATGTATTCCAATCACTCACCACTCTCCATGCAAAAAAACCTGCTCCTGACTCCCTTTGTATGAGCAAGGTGAGCACACCTTGCTCACACAAATTCCAAATCTCCTTATATCGCTTGTTGCTTTCTTTACTTGCTCTTCCTTTTCTCTTTTCCTTTTGAGAAAAGTAGCTCAACTTTTCTTCCAGATAACTTTTTCTCTTTCAAATTGCTGATCTAAATGACAATAAATTTCCTATTGATAAATTATTATATTTCTAATAATTATTAATTTTGAGTTAATTTATTATTTTTAAGAGTTTTAAAACAATTAAATCTTATTTTAAAAAATCGATTTAGAACAGTTGCCTTCTACAGATTTTTACTATAAATAATTAATTTATACAAAGGTTGGTCGATTGGTAGAGCCTCTGCTACTAATGGCTCAGTTAAGTAAGTTTGAGTGCGGTTAGTAGTTGGAAGGGGCTCAATCGTTCGATGCTGCTGGCACACTTTCCCTCGATGAGTCTTTGGACTCCCTGGAGGTGTCTAATAATAATATCAATATAATACAATAATTTGAAAATTTGATAATTAAAGGTTAACTATAATTATTGAGGGCAATGTAAGATGTAAAGTATGCTGCCACGAGCGATTTTGACATTTTAGCAAAATACGCCTCTGATTAATATGTTTATAATTTATAAACTATTATCTTTAAAATTTTATTTGTCTATCAAAAATCAAAAATAAGTACACAATTAAAAACAAAGTCAAAAATTGTCCAAAGTCACTTAAACACAGAATACACAATACACTCAATATGTTTCACATTCAAAATTGAAATGACGCTGAAAAAAATTTAAGTGCATATCACGGTGTTTCATCTATCCAAATTTGAAGCAGAATTTAAGAAAACGAACAGCGTAATATACACCTATGTTTTAGACTAAATATTTGGATAGATCAATGTTTCTGAAACTTCAGATATCCGTGTACCCCTTCTTTAATTTTCATTATTACCAAGTACCTTATCAAAAAAAAAAAAAAAAACAAATACCCATATCAAAATAATAATAATAATGAATAAATAAATTTATATTTCATTATAAATGTCTGTTTTATTTGAATTTAGATGTACATTTAAACAAAATAAAATGATTTATTTTTAATAGAACAAAAGTTATAAAGATACTATACATTTTTACTTAATATAAATAATTTATCATCAATGAGAGGAGTGAATTTGCTTATTTCTATATCTGCTATATTGCTCTCGTTTGTGCGTTTTATAAATCCAGTATTTAACGAATGACCATACTTAAGAATTTGAAAGCTAAAAAAATTATCGTATTTACTCGAATATAACTCGCATTTTTTTACCAAAATTAAAGTTAAACAATCGTGGTGTGAGATGTATGCGGAGATTTTCGGAAACTAAAGTTTCGGAAACTATGCATCAGTCATATACATACTATGACTGAGCATCTGCGATGATCGCTAATTCACAAGTAGTATAGAAATAGAAGACACGACAACATAAATAGAAAAATGAATTTTATTAATTAGGAAAAGATTGTTGGAAAATTTTCTGGTGTTTTTTTCCTTTTTTCTTTGGGGGCCAGGGCCCCTTGGCTCCCCCTCTGGATGCGCCACTGGTGTATATGTATATATCAATTTTTGCAACGCATCCAGTCCACACAGATGCAGATAAGGCAGAAGCGATACTTAAAAATCTTGAGGATCAGTGCAAACCTTCTTATAACAACATTGATCTCAATCATCTGTACAAAATCCACAGACAGGTTAGGCATGCACTAAACCTCCCGGACACCAGTGCCGATCATATTGCACCCGCATCACCTGTTGAATTATATGATATTATTAAAAAACTTAAGAACAATAAAGCTCCTGGACCAGACAGCATCTCAAACAGGGTGATCAAGCTGCTGCCTCGAAAAGCTATAGTGCATCTGACCAATATAATAAATGCAATCTTAAGACTTCACTATTTTCCTTCCACCTGGAAAATGGCTGATGTGATTCCTATACATAAGCCAGGCAAAGACCCACACTTACCGCAGAATTATCGTCCAATCAGTCTCATCTCCAATCTGGGTAAGGTCGCAGAGAAGGTCATCCTCTCACGACTCCAAACCTCAGTAAATGACCTAGACATCCTCCCTAAAGAACAGTTTGGATTTCGACAACACCATAGTACTACCCAGCAAATCCACAGAATTGTGGAATATATCACCACCAGCTACAACTGGCGCCAGTGCACAGGTGCGGTATTCCTAGACCTATCTAAAGCATTTGACAAAATCTGGCATTTTGGACTCCTGCACAAACTTATCTCAGCCAGTATCTCACTAAAAATGGTTCATCTAATCCGTTCATATCTTCAGAATAGATCAATGCAAGTTAAAATTAACGGTTCTACATCGTCCCAGCGCCATATCTTTGCTGGAGTGCCGCAGGGATCTCTACTGGCTCCATTGCTGTTTTCTGTATACATGTCAGACATCCCACACAATCCGATGACTTCCATTTTAGCACTGTATGTGGACGATACGGCAATACTAACCAGATCTCTCAGACCCCACTTCGTTACCAGAAAGCTTCAAGAAAATCTTCTAAAGCTGGAGGGTTGGTTCTCCAAGTGGAGATTGGAAGTCAATCCCCTGAAAAGCTCAGCGGTTCTCTTCTCAAAAAGGCCAATGTCTCCTGCTGGAGATGTGTTACTATTCAATACTAAAATTCCCTGGAAGAAAGAAACAAATTACCTGGGTGTGATTCTCGACAAAAAGCTATCTTTCAACCAACATATCAAGTCTGCATGTGCAAAAGCATCTAAAGCCATAGCTCAGATCTACCCGCTAATTAATAGAAATAGCAAACTCAGCAACAGAATCAAATTGCAGCTATACCAGATGTCGATTCGTCCTATAATCACCTATGCCTCTCCAGCCTGGAGCCACACCTCTAATACTAACATTATTAAGATACAGCGAGTGCAGAACAAGTGCTTGAGAATGATTTTGAACGCCCCGTGGTATGTTAGAAACAGCCAACTCCACAGAGACACAAATATTCCCTATATTCTCTCTTATCTACAATCCTTAGCTTCCAAATTTTTTCTAAAGACGTCCACACATCCCAACGATTTGGTTCAACAAGCTGCAGCATACGAGCCAACGGACATATTTAAATATAGAAGACCAAAAACTATATTAGCCTCCTATAGCGATACATAATCTCCATGCCCATTCAGGGCGAGCAAACTGCTCGTAAATTTTACCCTCACTGTAACCACGACAGATAGCGGGGAATATGAAAAGCATCTTGCTTCACCCCTAAAGACATAAATGTCAATTGTCAATTGTCAATGCATCCACTGCGAAAAATCCAAGGCGGAAGTCGATCTGTGTTGCACAGAAGCTCCGTGCCGCTGACGTGGGCTTCTTTAAGAATGTCATTTTCGAAAGCATAAGTGGTAAGAATAAACAAGTAGCAAGATACAATATAAACAACAAAAATTCCAACAAGAACACTGCAGAAGGCAGTGGCGCACCAAGAAGGGGGCCCTGACCCCATAAAGAAAAAGGAAAAACACTAGAAAATATTCCAAAAATCTTTTCCTAATTAATAAAATTCATTTTTTTAAAATTTATGTTGTGTTGGGTCTTCTATTTCTATATTACTTATGAATTAGCGATCATTGCAGATGCTCAGGCATAGGTCATATGTCATGTGGAGTGTGTATTCTCAATTCTCAAATCATCTACTCAACTCGGACACCACCCCAAGATTAAACCCTGAGTGCGCTACTGATGGAAGGATCCTTGTATCCAGATTGAAAATTGAAAAAATCAAGACAATTTGCGATAAAAAGACACACAATACACTAATTGAAAAACATTTTTTTAGCATAGCAGGATCACACTATGGATTACACATCTTTTATAATGCCAAGCTTCATCACAATTTCCAAAAATGTTTCTGAGACATGAAACAGTTTTGCTAAGAATGTAGAGATGGAGACAATTTAAGTATTGGTGAAATAACACGGAAATACAAAAAAAAAAGTTTAATGAACAAGAAGTTATAATGCTCAGCTCCTGTCACAAGAATGATAAACATAACATAAAAGATTAATGTAAGTTATTCAGTGTTCTACGATTCCTTTCCTTCCCATTTACCTAAAATAACTTTTCTCATACAGAACACTGATTAAATAGAAATACTGACATTGAATTATTTAAAATATGAAAGGTAAATGAGATCTAGAATTGACCTTTCCAATACAAATGCTAATGATAATCATCTTGTGTTTATTAACAGGCTTGAGTGATCCCTATTGTTTACTTCATGTTACACCACATGTTAAGAAAAAAAAGAGGAGCAAAACAAAACATCAGACTATTTCTCCTGTTTGGAATGAAAATTTTATCTTGTAAGCATTTATAATTTATTACTTAAGAAATATTTATTTATTTTTCATTTATTTTCATTTCCGGAATGATTAGATATTTCATATATAAGGTAAGCATAAGCTTTTTTTTTTTTTTTTAAGTTTTGTTATAGATATGAAAAGGGAAATATATTAAGTTAGTTCATCTCATCTTCCTTTTCCCTCTTTTATCTTGCGGTGTTGAGGGTTTTTCTTAATTATCGGACATCAAACCATTCACAGGATAAGGTGGTCAGCCCTACACCCCGGTGTATCCTATGTCCATAGTGTTGAGTTCTCAAAGCTGGTTTGCCTGCTTTGTGGGATGAAAAACCCCCAGGATAAACTGGGGGGAAAAAATCTACTGTCCATACCCAAGACAAGCTAACTTGGCTATGGCTGAGGAAGATCCTTCAGCTCCTCACATTACTGACAGGAATTGAACCTAGGATACTCCTTCTCCAGGAATATGGTTGCAAAGCACATAGCCACTAAGCTAACCGCGTGGACTTAAGTTAGTTATATCTGTTTAAATTTTATGTGAATGAAAAATTATTATTATTATTAAATTATTCTGCAAAGTTAAAAAAGAAAACTATCTCACCTGTTTTATGCTACTATAGAATGCTTCATGGAAAGCATAGTATTACTTCAGAATATGGAATGAATCACCTGAAGAATTCAGAATGAACAACTGATGGAACATCATTCCAGTGATAGAAATCTAATTCATAATTTACAGCACAGAATGTTTTATATATATTTTTAAATCCTCTGTAGCTATACTGTGATGCACTTTGGGCAGAAACACTTGGATATGATCTCCTGTAATACACGAAGAACATTTAAAAAGTCATTTTCCATTAAAAGTGAGCTGTTCTCAGATGGGCTTACTAAGATTTTTCTTTGGAAACTGTTTTTTTTTTTTTTTAAGTTAAGGGATATATATCCCATATCGTTTCTTAGCCGAATAAGAAACTCAAAAAGTTTCATGCCGAATATAGTAGATCTATATAAAGTTCGGCAATTCCAAGCGTAAACAAATACCTGGATACTGCAGCAACTGATCCTCAAGGTAGTGCAAGCTGAGGCAACTCGTGTCTAAGGTGGAGCAAGCTCCGATCACTATTCTTGATATTTACCCATAATGTGAACTGAGCTCCTAGAAGCTGTATTACTGTTCAACATTATGAGAGAAGGTCACTACCCAGACCGGTTTCAACCTTTATTGAGGTCTCATCAGTGAGTAGGTAGACCTAGTTAATATCAAGTTTGTAGCGAACAGAACTTATCACCCTTCTATGAGCATTGCTGAGAGGTGTCCTAATAAATTATTAGACATAGACAAAGGCTTCAATTCGGCCACATATAACTTGTTTAAGTTATATGTCGCCGAATTGAAGCCTTTGGCTCTTAATATGTCTAATGTTTTTTTTTTTTTTTTCATTCTTAATAACAGTAAATTCTTTCTTTTAAGTTTACACAGTGATCAGCACTCATATTTGTAAATTTAGGGACACAAAAACACACGTGTTAAACAGATTATTTCATTAATTACTAACAAAATAAAACTTGACGTTTTGACCCCTGTATCGAGGTCATCATCAGAAGAATACAAGTGTATAAGGAACCAAACTACATGCTCATGCCCAGTATGCCGGTAAACTAAATCTACATAGTTAGTTAATCCTTTTCCCTAGCCTGACCTCTAGTGACAAGTTGTAGATGGGTCCTCCACATTCTTGAAATGGTTAGGCCATCATTTTTGTTGAGATTTGGGTTGTGTTGGAGCATTTCACATGACTCTTAAAATTTTCTCTCAAACCAGGTTTTGGTGCGGTGTAGGGACTTGGTATTTTTCCAGTCAATTCTGTGGTATATTTGGAGTGCATAGTCAGAAAAGCCGGTTTTTCCAAAATGGAGGTATTTAATATGTCGTTTGTGTTCGTCTTGTCTGATTGGGATAGTTCGCCCTGTTTCCTCTATGTATGGTATGTTACATGTGCATTGTATTTTGTATACTCCTGGGTGGGCTAAGTGTGGAAGAGGATCTTTAGAAGAACTGAGTAGGTGTCTTAACTTATTTGGGGGTTTAAAATTGGTGATAATGTTGTATTTGCATAGTGTTCTGTCTATTTTTTCAGAAATGCCTCTAACATAAGGAATGGCAATAGAATTCCTGAAATCTTTTTTGTTCTTACTGGTATCTTTATGGAGGATCTTGTGAATAGTTTTTTTATTGTATCTATTTTTTATAAATGTTTGGTTGATGATCTTGTATTCCTGGTTTAGAGCCTGTTCATTAGAACAAATAGTTAGAGTTTTGTGTTTAAGGGTGCTTAGGACACCTAGTTTTTGTGTTGGGTGGTGGTAAGAATTTTTGTGTATGTATTGGCCCGTGTATGTAGGTTTGCAGTAAACTGAGAAGGAGAGACAGCTAGAGGAAAGATGTGTGACAACAGTAACTTAATTAAAATAACTAAGATAATTATTTAGAAATTAAAAGAAATTTAGAAATTATTAAGAAAATAATTAAAATTACTTAAAGTAAAATTATTAAGTAATTTTACTTAATAACAGTAAATAAAACAGATGAAGTCAAGTTACTTGGCTATGACAAACCACTATGATTATTATCATGAAGTGAAAATATAGAAATGAAAATAATTGTTGCAATCATTACATTCCTTTTGCTTCTATGATGTCCAAATAAATGCATTTATTGTCATACATCATCTGGTTGCCTATGCATAGAATATATATCAGGAAGAGATCTCCAACATAAGAAATTTTCTGTCCTTATTTTTCTGCAGGATATGCTGCTAAAAAAAAGGCACACAACAACTGTAAAAAGACTATCAGAAAATCTAAATTAGACTATGAATGGGCCAAATGTGGAAAACCCAGTAGCAGATGAGTGTTCTGGTTAGACTCCACTGGGCTCAGTGTTACCTGATGTCGTCTCCCTTCTTCCAAGTATCCATTCCCACAAGAGGCCCCCCCCCTGCTATCATCCTGGGACACACTGACTCGTTCAGAAGCAATCTCTCCAGATGCCTACATCCTTCCTCATTCAAATGTAAGCGGTCTCTCGCATACAATTCCTCTCTTTCCTCAAATGCACTCCAAGCATCCGCATATACCAGTCCTCTCTTGTCACACATTCTCGCTATTATGCCATTCAATATCACCGCTCTTCTGCTCAGCTCATCATTATCATACCTACCCAACATGCACACTATTTTTCCTCTCTCTGTCTTTTTCCGTACAGCCTCAAGCAAAAATCTCATATCTCTCGCTGCCTGACTTACATTACCACTCAAGTCATTTGTTCCAACCATCACAATCATCTCATCCACCCTTTCACCTCTCTTAATTGCCATAGCCACCCTTTCTATTGTTCATCCTGGCAAACACTCCTCACGCATCCTATCTTGAACACCACGGATCATTGAGTCGCCATACATTATACCTCTTACCATTCCCTCTCTCCTATTGTTTCCATTCTCTCCTCTTCTTTCATTCCCATAGGTCTCTCTCATTCCCTCTCCTCTACTGCTATTCTCTCTTCTAGCATTCCCATACCTCTCTCCTACTGTTTCCATTCTCTCCTTTTCTAGCATTCCCATACATCTCTCTCTCATTCCCTCTCTCCTACTGTTTCCATTTTCTCCACTTTTAGCACTTCCATATCCCTCTCTCATTCCATCTCTCCTACTGTTTCCATCCTCTCATCTTCTAGCATTCCCATACCTCTTTCTCATTCCCTCTCTTCTACTGTTTCCATTCTCTCCTCTTCTAACACTCCCAAAATTCTCTCTCTCCCCTACCCTGATTCGGCTTGCATTTATCTCTTTCATTCTCCTAATCTTATCTTTCATACTTCTGCTCTCATTCACAAGACATTCCACCTCCTCTTTCAACTCATCTATCTTCCTCTGCAGGTCAGTCACTCTTAATCTAAATTCACTCTCCCAAAACAAAACCATCTCCTAAACTTTCACAGTCACTCACGCCTTTCACACTATCAACTATTATTTTCTCATTGATATATATATATTTTTCATTCTCTCCTATCCTACTTGTCTTCCTACATTCATTCCCCGTTCCTGGAGCAACAAAAGTTGGATATTGATATTTCAAATGCACTTATTTCCTCCCACTGCCCTCATTTTGCGGACATATGCTCTCCGCTCTCTTTCACAAGCCACATATCCAGTTCCCAAGACGCATACATGCTGCAAGTACTGCATGCCACAAAGTCCCTTATGATATTTCTTATAATAGAGTTCTTAAATGGCGGAGAACTTGGAAATACGCCACTTGCGACTGCAGCTGAATCCGCCATCATGAACTTCATTTCCTTGTTTGAGATTACCACCTTATTTATTGGAGGTCTGAAGTGGCTTGAAAAAGTTTCATGTTTGGTCTATGGAGCAAGGTTTCTGGACTTGATCAAAAATAAATAAAATATATGAAAAAATATAAAAGTAATAAAAAAAATAGAAAAAATTCTTAGTCCATTCATGGTACTAATGTACTGTAGGTGTGCAACCTTTTGTAGGTGGGAATTACATAAAACTCTGTGGTCTGTACTCTTAGTCTATCCTCAATAACCAGCATTGTACCCTTCTTGATATACCTTTGTTATCTGCTTCTTTCAAAGGTTACTTCATCCCCTTCATGGTGACCAGATTGGGGCACAGTAATCCATATGTGGTCTGATCAAGGCTTTATTCAATGGAATCACCACTGTTTTATCTTTGCTGTCAATGTCCTTCTTAGCATTGCAGTCATTCTCTGGATTACCTTCTCCCTGCCTTCATAATACGTCCTCTAAACTTCAAATTTTTATCAACAATCTTCCCCAAGCTCCCCTGCCTCCTCCACTTCCTCTAATATAGGTGCCAATAGAGTATGGAGCCTTCTATTTGTGGATCCCACATTTCAAAACTTTACATTTAGTTGCATTAAATGAAATCCCCATTCATAATGCTTCCTTGTATGGAGCTCTCTGATATCCATTATCCAATATCCAATCCTATTGACCAGTCTGAAATCTTACTCTGTATATTGCAACTTAAATATCAATTAATCACATGGCACCCCATCAAATGCCTTTGTGACATAAAAAAGGCACTATATGCCTTTCCCTCATCAATGGCTCTCAATATTTTATTATAAAAGGCAATCAGATTACTGAAACAAGAGGGTCCCTTAATCTGCCCAATTTTGTATTTGATCTCTCACTAATTTCTCCACAATCTTAACAACTATAGAAGAAATACAAATTGGTCTATAGTTTGACTCTTCCATTCTACCACCACCCTTATGCAATGTAGGGTGGTAAAATGTAAAGATATTAGTTCTGTTCTGAGACCAGTGTTGTTTAATTCTTGATTTGAATGTAATTCAGGGTTTGAGAGGAGATAGTCACTCCTCTTTTCAAAAATACTGGAGAAAGTAATAGCAGAAAATTACAATTTGATGTTGTTACAAAATTTTAAAGGTTGCTTTAGAATGGAGGATGCTAGTTCTTTGTTGCTGAGTGTTCATGTACTTTTGTCAGAATAAACAGAATGAGGTGCATTGTCCTCTGTTGGTAGAACTTAACTCCTGAAGGTGGCAATGAGTAATGATTCATACTTCTGACAGGAGCAATCATGACTCATCTCTTATTATTTATTGCCAGCATGCAGTTTCTGTCTGTATACCAATAATCCTATCAGCACTGTTCATCAGAGCTGACCTGTAATTCTGCTACTCTCTTCATAGGCTAAAGAGAGTAGCAGAATCTTGAAAAACTTGAGGGGCAGTTATCATCCTCTGTTCTCGGTTTAGCTTCAAATTACTCTTAACCACTACTTTTTGCATTGATTTCTGATACCACAGTCTGTAGAAAATTTCCACCAGAAGTATTAAAAATACAATATTTCTAATCTCTAAATGTATCTTTAATCTGTTTTTAAAATAAAGTTACAGTTTTTGCATTCACAAGAGTAAGAACAGGAAACCAGGGATAGGCTTCTGTTCTTACTCCTTTCACCTAGTGGTTTTAACTTGTATGGCTTATACAGTTTACCATATTATTATACATTCTCATAACTTAAATTTCACCTTGAATTTAAGTTATGAGGGTAGGTCCTGAAATTGCTTTAATTATCCTCCTGTATCCCTTCTGGAACTTCAATATATCATGAAAATTAGGCAAATAGATCTGGATAGGTATAATCTGATCCAGATCTTATTCAAAGACAATTACTTCCCAGTGTGCAAGTCCTCTGAATTGTCTTAATTACTTTTATTATTATTATAATTGTTGTTGTTATTGTTGCATGGGCACCTCTATGGAGTCCTAATACTTATCATGGGAGACTCAAACTATCAATACAATATCTATCATACCTCTAATTAAAACCATTAAAGGACAAAGCACTCACAACTGACTCAGGCAACCCATTCCATTCATTCACCACTCTGCAAGCCAAAAATCTAGTCCTCATGTCCTTGCTAACCACACTCTTATCCAACTTTCAGGGATAACTTCTTGTTCTGTCCCCCCCCCCCTCTAGCCAATAGCTCAAACATTTCTCCTGCATCAATCCTATAAAAGACTTTAAGTAACTTAAATGTTTCTACCATATCTCCCCTTTATTGCCTATTAACCAACTTTTGCAATCCACAAGCCCTCAGTCTATCCTCATAGGGAGCATTCCACAGACCACTCACCATCTTGGTTACTCACCTCAATCATATCAAGGCTTTATAAAGAGGAATGATAACTCATTTATCTCTGCTTGTTAGTGTGTTCATCAATAACCAAGTAATCCTGTGAGCTGTCCTTGCTACCTTAGCCATATGTTCTCTAGACTTCAGCTCTTTATCTACTACTACTACTACCCTCAAATCTCTGGCTTCATCAATGTAGGTTTCCTCAGTTCAGTTCCCTCAACCCGAATAAGAAACACTTCTTATTCAGTTTTAAAACAATGTAGGATTTAATATCCCCTTAATTTAAATAATGTTTACATTGCCGAAATGCAGCCTATTGGCTCTTTATTTTAAATAAATCCCTTCAAATTATTTCCTATATCATTTATGTACAAATTAAACAGCAATGGTATAAGCACAGAGTCCTGCAGTACACATCACTAGTCCTCCTCCTCCATATGCCTCACCTAGAATCTTTTTGGTCTCCTGTGGCTTAAGATTCCTTTGTGTCGCATTTTCTTTTATTCATCTTCTGCCTCAGCTGTTCTCCCAATTCTGTAATTGATTATGACTTATTTGACTTGCTGTCTTTAAAGCTTGATTTCATACAATCAAAATTTCTAAACAGTGAAGTCATTCTTGGTGATTTCAATGTCCTAACTTGTTTTTTTTGAATTTCACTGACCAAACTAAAAGAAAGGTAGAAGTGGTTGCTGTAAGCAATGACTTAAAACAGAACATTCATTTCTTTACTTGAATTCCTGACAATCCTCTACACTCATCCAACACTCTAGATCTTTTTTTAACTAGTTCTCCTTCCAGGTACTCTGTTCAGGGGACTGTTCCTCTTGGCAATTCAGACCACAATCTTATCAATCCAAGTTTCCTTTCTGGTGGAATGTCCTTCCTTCAGCCATTCACAACCTCACTTGATCTGACATTACAGCAAATAGGAGAACTTGACTTTTACTCCTCTTTTCCATGTTCAGACTACTGTTCACATTCTTCAGATTCAGATAGCTGTTGTGATCCTGTCACAGAAATAATCCATATTGGTATGGAAGCTTTCATTCCTCAATGTGTTCAAATTCCCCAACCCATATCTAGATTCATTCACAGCCTACACACATTGCTATTGCCGTGGTTTTACAACTGTCAGTTGTAAAACAACACAATTAAAAAGGCAAACTCGAAATTCAACAAGGATAAATGTAGAAAACTCACTGCTTGTGCCACTGGCAGTCGTGTCTTCTAGTTCCTCACCAAAGTCACCAGGTACAAGTTTTGTTCATCTGTGCTTTCACCTCTTCTCATGGGAGCATTATAATATCACCTAAAGATAAGGCTGATGTTTTGGGTTTTTCTTCTCTTGGGTGGGGACCAGAAAATGTTTAGACAGTTGAGTTTGGCAAGTGCAAGAAGAATGATTTTTATGGGAGATTTTAACTACAGAGTATAAATTGGGGAGAGGAAGATGCATTACAGGGAATGCAATAAGGGAATGGAATTTCTAGAATTCTTGAGGGACAAATGTCTCAGGCAACATGTAATAGAGGGAACAAAAGGTTCAAGAGTTTTGGGTTTGGTTATAGCATCAGAAGAGTTGATAATAACTGAGATGACATCTCTCCCACCAGTTGGAGAGAGTGACCATATGATTTTGACTTGGAAAATGAATAGACATGCAGGAGTATCAAAGAGACAGGAACGTATGTGGAATTATGAGGCAGGTGATTATAATAGTCACCTGTCTTATAAAAGGCAGGTGACTATTATAATACTTGGGGAAGTTTCATGGAGGGAGGAATTGGAAAGGCAGGATATCATTAGTGCATGGAAAATTATGAAAGAATATTTGTTAGCAGCAATGTAAGTTGTATATAAGTTGTATACCCGAGTGAACAAGAGGACACAATTTGAAATAAAGTGGATGACAAACAATATTAAACAGGAATTGCATGCGAAAAAGAGGCTATGGAAGAGATGTAAGGAGACAGGTGAAGAGAAGATGCATGAAGAGTATAAGACACAGGCCAGAAGAGTGACTAGTATGGCAAGGAAGATAAAACTGGAATATGAGAGGAGATTGGCCCTAAGATCCAAAGAAAATCCAAGGGAATTTTTTAGATATGTGGTCAGTAGGAGGAGAAATGACTGGAACAATGATATTGTGGGATAAAAATGGAAATAGAGTGACTGATGCAGAGGACATAGTAGGATTGTTCAATGAACACTTTATTGGAGTATTTCATCCTGGAGGAATCAGTTTTAATGCTAGAGGGATAGGGCAGGTTCGTGGTTTAGAGGTACTCTGAGTACCTCTGAAAGTAAAGCTTTGGGACTGGATGGTATTTCACTACGTGTTTTGAGAGAATGTGCTAGAGAACTGACAGAGCCTTTGACCTGGCTTTTCAATGAAAGTCTGGCTGCAGGAAAGGTGCCCATGGAATGGAAGGAAGGTAAGATAGTGCCATTGCATAAGGGCGATAGCAGACTGGAAGTGTCTAATTATAGGCCAGTTTGTGTGCCATCAGTAGTTAGTAAGATCTTGGAGAAAATAGTGAAGGACCTTATACAGCATTGGGCAGATGAGGGTAATGTTATCTGTGAGCGTCAACATGGATTTATGAAAGGGCACTGTTGTTTTAGCAATATGCTAGCCTTTTATGATAAAGTTACAAGAGCATTAGATGAGGGGAAAGGCACATACTGCCATTTTCTTAGACTTAGCAAAGGCATTTGGCAGGGTGCCACATGATAAGCTGATATTTAAGTTGCAGCAAATGGGTCTGGATGTCAGATTGGTCAACTGGATTCAGGATTGGCTGTCTGATAGGTATCAGAGAGTTGTGTATTTTGGGGCAGTTTCAAGGAAGCAGAGGGTTACAAATACTGGGCTCCCGCAGGGCTCAGTACTGGGACCTATATTGTTTAACCTTTATATCAATGACATTGTCAGTGGATTGCAAGGGGATATCAGTTGTTTGCAGATGATGCAAAGCTGGGAAGGATTATTAGTAATAGTGCAGATGCAGCAGCCCTGCAAGAGGATTTGAATAAGCTAGATAGATGGACAAATGAATGGGAGTATCGGTTTAATGCAGCAAAATGTAAAGTCTTGAGGTTTGGGAAACATCGATGGGACACTGCATACTCTGTGGGAGGAGTTATACTGGAGGAAGTAGTGTAGACAAGAGATCTGTTGTTGATGATTGATAGAAACCTGAAATTTAGGGGACATATTACAAAGATGGTGAAGGTAACACAGAGGATTGCTGCAATAATGAGAAGGACACTGACCAGCAGAGATAAAACAGTTATCATTCCATTGTATAAGACCTTGATCAGACCACACTTGGGACTATTGTTCTCAGATTTGGTCCCCAGGATTTGAAGGGGATAAATTAACTGTGGAATGGGTACAAAAGGCAGATAACAAAGATGGTTACAGGACTGTACAATGATAGTTATGAGGATCGGCTGAGGGAATGTGGTCTGCAGAGTTTGGGGGATAGAAGAAGGAGAGGTGATATGATTGAGACTTTTAAACTGTTGAGAGGTGGTTACAGGGATGACACTGGAGAGTTCTTTTGCTTGGTTGAACAGCAGGAAGGAGTGATGACAAGAGGCCATCCCTGGAAGTTACAAAAGGAAACTATGAGCAAAAGAGTGAGGAGTGGTTTCTTTGCATGGAGGGTGATTGAACCATGGAATGCATTTCCTGATGGAGTAGTGAGAATGAGAACGATCAATAAGTTTAAAGAGTGGTATGATAGACTTTGTGTTTCTTAGGAGGGGGACCTCCCACGATGAGTCTTTTGATTCCATGGAGGCCTAAATAATAATAATAATAATAACTCAGGAACCGGTCGAAGATAAGCTAAGAAAAAGTTTCCTCAGTTTGCAACTAGACTTAAACTTTAGTCGCCGACTGGGGATACTTTTTCTTAGCCTATTCTTTAACCGGTTCCTGAGTTAGTCAATCTCTTGCATGGGTATGAGAATTTTTTCCTCTCAGAAACTCAGGTTTTTCATTCATTAAACTGAAAATAATTGATTGTAGAACCCACATTATTTCAGAAAGTAACATATCCTGTTAAGGTTAGGTACCAAGAGATGGCGACACTTGTTTGCACATGTCTTCATTGGTTGCTACCTATAATTAGTGAGAGACATGGGGTTAGCTATCATTGATTGGCTGTTGGTGGAGATTGAACTGCCCATTTAGTCTTCAAAAGCTAAATAGGGTAGTTGAGCTGATAGCATTAAATCAGTACTAAAACAATGATTTAACTGCAAGCTCCTGATCACATGGTCTGTGCAGTGATTTTTTGGATTACCTTTTGCAAAATATTTTCAGCTCCCTAACCACCTTCACTCCCTGATCTCACTCTGCTTCTTGCAGTAATACATTTTATTGAATTCTAAAGTGCAAAACCTAAGATTTCGTTTTGTCATTTTTGTGTTATCAGAAAACAAATGAATCTTTATTGTAGTAATTTTACATTTATCTACCATGACATATTTTTTTAATATGAGTCTTACACTCTGTCAAGTTCCTAAGGAGTGGAAGGAGGGCAAGATTGTGCCACTTCATAAAGGAGGTGATAGAACTCAAGCATCAAACTATAGGCTTATCTGTGTGTCAGGTGTTGTGGTTAAGTTGTTGGAGGAGCTTGTGAGAACTAGATCCAGAGTTGGGCTGACAACAATAGTATTATCTTTGATGGACAGCATGAATTTGCTAAAGGGAGGTCATGTTTTAGTAATCTACTTACTGATTACAATAAAGTAACTGCTTCCTTGGACAGAGGAAAAGGATACACAGTAATATATACTTGGATTTTGCAAAGGCATTTGATAGAGTACCTCATGATAAATTGACTGTCAAACTAGAGCAGATGGGGTTGGATAATAGATTGGTGCATTGATTGGAGACTGGCTGTCTGATAGGTATCAATAAGTTGTGTATGGGGGAGCGATATCCAGGAAAAGGAAAGTCACTAGTGGAGTGCCTCAGGGGTCTGTTTTAGGGCCATTACTGTTTAACTTGTATATTAATGATATAGGTGAAGATTGGATGGAGATATTCAGTTGTTTGCAGATTATGCAAAGTTGGGACGAACCATGAAGAGTAGTGAAGCTGTTGTGGCCTTACAGGAAGACTTGAATTGATTGAGTGATTGGGCATGGAAATGGGGATGTGAATTCAATGTTGCAAAATGTAAGGTTTTAAAATTTGGAAAACAAAAATGTGATGCAGAATTTATGCTTGGTGAGAATATATTGTTGGTGGTAGAGGAAATAAGAGATCTGGGGATGATAATGGATAAGGATCTAAAATATTGTGAAAACAACACAAAGGCTTCTGGGAATGATGCGGAGGACACTGACGTGTTGAAGTAGGGAGATTCTTGTTCCTTTGTATAAGGCTTTGATTAGGTCACCATGGACTATTGTGCCTAGATTTGGTCACCTGGTTTTCAGAAGGACAATGAGATGTTGGAAAGGGTCCAAAGATGACTGAGTAAGGTTGTTTCTGACCTCTGGAATGTCGAGTATGAGGAAAGATTGGGAAGATGTAATTTGCAGAGTTTGGTGGACAGGAGGAAGAAGGGAGATATGATAGACAGCTAGAAGTTAAGGGGTTGTTATAGGATCAATGCTGGAGAAGTTCTACAGAGATTAGTGGGAGATCAGGGGAGAAACAGAGGTCATACCTGGAATACCGGGAAACTGTATAAAGAGGGTGTGAGTAGGGGAGTGAGAGACAGGTTTTTTCATGCAGAGTTGTGAATGATTGGAATGCCTTGCCTGAGAGTGTGGTGTCTGCAATTAGTTTGAATGTGTTTAAAACATGGTATGATGAGCTGTGTGTGTGATAAAGGGACCTCCCAGATGAGTCTTTGACTCCATGAGGTCTGGGAGTTTAAATGATTATAATTTTTTACATGCCAGAACACTAGTGTACTAAGTACAGAGCATTGTGGTATGTATCCTTTTTGTCACCCTTTTCCTAACTGCCATATGCAGAACTTGAATATCATCCTCTCAACTATCAACTGTACAATCTAGTATCAAACACTTTGTTACTGTCATATTTGTTACTGTTTCAAAACTAATTTGCCATGTGACAGTGTAAACTGTTTTCTTGTAAAGTAGAATGATCTATACTGATTATTATTATGTTTTTGTTTCAGCGATGTTAGAAAAATTAAGGAAGCAATTCTTGTTTGCGAAGTTTGGTAAGATTCATAAATTACTCCATATATTATATATATCATATATTACACATTATATATTATATACTGTACAATTGTTTATAGCAATGTGTTGAAGTATTGCTGAAAATATTATGATTATTACCATTATTATCTCAAGACCCCATGGAGTCACAGACTAATCTCGGAGATTCCTTTTGTCATACACACAGCTCATCATACTATGTCTTAAACGCACTCAAATTCTCTGCAGACACCACACTCTCAGGCAAGGCATTCCATTCATTCACAACTCTGCATGCAAAAAACCTGCTTTTCACTCCCCTGCTTTCACCCTCCTTATACAGCTTCCAGAGATGATCTCTTGTTCTTCCCCAATTTCTCACCATTTTATGAAAAATCTTTTCAACATTAATCATATAACAAACCCTTACTAATTTGTACATCTCTATCATATCACCCCTCTTCCTCCTATCCACTAGACTCTGAAAATTGCTTCGTATCAACCTTTCTTCATATTAAACATTTCAGAGATCAGAACCTATTTTGGTCAATTACTTCTGAGCCCTCTCCAACATCTCTTCTATATTCTTATCAGATCCTTTCAGATCCTTATTCACCATCAACCCAAGATCTCTTATGTCCTCCACCTCCAACAATATATCCCCACCAAGAGTAAATTCTACATCCCATCTTTGTTTTCCAAAATTCTTGGACTTGTGCTGTTTAACTTATTTGTTAATGATATTTCATGTTGATTGCTTGGAATCTTCAAATGTTTGCAGGTGATGCAAAGTTAAGTAGAATTATTATTATTAGTAGTAGTAGTAGTATTACACCCTCTATTGTGTCGGCAGGCTCATTGTGGGAGGTTCATTCAACTGACAACATATTTATCATATAAAATCTTAAAATCCTTAACACTTGTTAATGCAAGGAGTGTTACATTACACATTCTGGTAATGCGTTACATTCACTAACAATTCTCCATGTAAAAAATCTACTCCTAACATCCCTCTTCACCACACTTTTACATAATTTCCAAGAATGTCATCTGGTTCTTTCCCTCACCTCTGGATCCACTCCAATGTCTCCACATCACACTGAAAATCAAGTGACTAGATCTGAGCACAATAGTCCAAGTGTATCCTGACTAGTGCCTTATACAATGGCACAACTAGTTTCTTATCCCTACATGTTAGAGTACTTCTTATCATAGCAGCAATATGATGTGCAACCTTTCCAACACTAGCAATATATCCTCTAAACTTCAGTCTACTGTCAACCATCACCCCCATATTTCTAATCTCATCCACTTCCTGCAGTATGGCACCATCAATATAGTAAACAGCCTTATATTTCTTCACTTCAAAATGCAACACCTTGCACTTATTGATACTAAAACTACAACTTCACTCTTTTGTTCATGTAAAAAGTCTATTCAAATCTTCCTGAAGAGAATTAACATCAGCAGTGCTACTTGTAATTCTTCCCAACTTTGCATCATCAGCAAAACTGAAGATCCTCATTCAGTTTTGCTGATGATGATATATTATCCACATGATATATTATTTACAAACAAATTAAACAGCAGGGGCCCAAGAACAGAACTCTGGGGAACTTCACTAGTTACCCTCCTTTTGTGAGACACTGCTCCATCATATGTAACCTGCTTGTATCGTTCAGAGAGCTAATCTCTGATCCATCTAACAATATACTATCTATTCCCATCATCTGCAGCTTGTACACCAACTTATCATGTGGAAATTTATCCAATGTTTTTGCAATTTCTAAGAATATCACTGCATATGATTCTCCCTTATTCTTCTTCTTATTATTATTACCCCAAGACCTCCTGGAGTCAAATACTCATCTGGGAGGTCCTTTTATCACACACACACACACACACACATCTCATCATACTGTGTGTTAAACACACTCAAACTCCTTGCAGACACCACACTCTCAGGCAAGGCATTCCAATCATTCACAACTCTGCATGAAAAAAAACCTGCCTCTCACTCCCCTCCTCACACCCTCTTTATGCAGTTTCCAGGAATGACCTCTGGTTCTCCCCCGATCTCCCACTATTCTCTGTAGAACTTCTCTACCATTGATCCTATAACAACCCCTTGCCAACTTGTAGGTCTCTATCATATCTCCCCTCTTCCTCCTGTCCACCAGACTCTGCAAATTGCATCTTCTCAATCATTCCTCATACTCGACATTCCAGAGGTCAGAAACTACCCTAGTCAGTTGCCTCTAACACACTTGTCACCTTATCATAAAATGCAAGTAGTGCTGATGTTAATTCCCTACAGGAAGATTTGAATAGACTTTTAGCTTGGAGAAATGAATGCGGTTGCAGTTTTGATATTACTAAATGCTTTTTTAAATAACGAAACCTGTGGTGTGTTCATAATTAGAAGAAACACACGTATAAACCACAGTGAAAATTATTTAATTGTAAATATTTCATCCTAAGTATCTTAGGACATCATCAGTACAGTATTTAAACAAAAATTAGGAATTACATACAGTTAGGGCGCATGATTACAATAGAATCTCATGAAAACATGCATAACGTGCTAAAGTAGTACAAAAAAAAAAAAACGTTAATTATTTAACACAGTTTTGTATGATAATTTCCCATACTTTAGGAATAGTAAGAACATCGTTGCAGTTTAGGTTTGGTCTGTGTAGTAGGGCTTCAGAACTTTCTTTGTATAAACGTTCATGTTTAAATATAGATCTATGTAAAAGTTTAGCCTTTTCCCAATGGATCCTATGGTTTGGATTTTCAATTCCGTGTTGAGAGAGGCCAGATTTCTGCGGTTTAAGAAGACGAATGTAGTCTTGATGTTCTGAGATGCGTTTCTGAACAGACCTACCTGTCTGTCCAAAGTAAGATAATTTGCATGAACATGGAATCTCATAAACGCCAGGTAACATCAAGGGTGAGAATTTGTCCTTTGGAGAAGGTAATAAGTTGTAAATTTGGTTTGATAGGTTTGTAAGTAGTGGCAAAATTGTATTTCTTCATAATTTTAGAAAGACGTTCTGAGATGCCTTTAACGTAAGGTATGGGAATCCTATGCACTTCTTCCTGTCTGGTTTGATGTATGCAGAAGTGACTGATGATTTTTTGAGTTGTTTTGGGATTACATCCATTTAGGATGGCTGTATTTTTGATTACTTCTAATTCCTGTTTAAAGATTCTTCAGAGGAGCAGAATTTGTGTGCTCTGGAAACTAGTGATTTAATAATGCTAGATTTCTGAGATGGATGATGAGCAGAAGAATTGTGAATGTAGTGACTTGAGAATGTAGGCTTGCGAAAGACGGAAGTGGCGATGGAACTGTCTTCTTTTCTTTTGATGTGTAAATCCAAAAAAGAGATACCCTGAGGAGATTCTTTTTCTAACATAAAGTTGATGCGATGATGAAGAAGGTTAATTTTATCTAGAAACAGTTGTTTCTAGATAAAATTAAAATTTCTAGAATTAGAATTAATCAAAAATACAGCCATCCTTAATGGATATAATCCCAAAACAACTCAAAAAATCATCAGTCACTTCTGCATACATCAAACCAGACAGGAAGAAGTGCATAGGATTCCCATACCTTACGTTAAAGGCATCTCAGAACGTCTTTCTAAAATTATGAAGAAATACAATTTTGCCACTACTTACAAACCTATCAACCAAATTTACAATTTATTACCTTTTCCTAAGGACAAATTCTCACCCTTGATGTTACCTGGTGTTTATGAGATTCCATGCTCATGCAAATTATCTTACTTTGGACAGACAGGTAGGTCTGTTCAGAAACGCATCTCGGAACATCAAGACCACATTCGTCTTCTTAAACCGCAGAAATCTGGCCTCTCTCAACACGGAATTGAAAATCTAAACTATAGGATCCATTGGGAAAAGGCTAAACTTTTACATAGATCTATATTTAAACATGAACGTTTATACGAAGAAAGTTCTGAAGCCCTACTACACAGACCAAACCTAAACCGCAACGACTTTCTTACTATTCCTAAAGCATGGGAAATTATCATACAAAACTGTGTTAAATAATTAGCGTTTTTTTTTTTTTGTACTACTTTAGCACGTTATGCACGTTTTCATGAGATTCTATTGTAATCATGCGCCCTAACTGTATGTTATTCCTAATTTTTGTTTAAATACTGTACTGATGATGTCCTAAGATACTTAGGATGAAATATTTACAATTAAATAATTTTCACTGTGGTTTATACGTGTGTTTCTTCTAATTACTAAATGTTAGGTGTTGGGATACAGAAATATAAGGCTATGTACTGATAAAATCTGCATAAGGAATGCACATCTGAATGAATAAGGGCATGCATTTAGAGTGTGTGTGTGTGTGTGTGTGTGTGTGTGTGTGTGTGTGTGTGTGTGTGTGTGTGTGTGTGTGTGCGTGCGCGCGTGTGTGTGGTTACTGTTTTGTAGTAGAGTGAATGTAAATTAAGTAAACTGTAGTTGTCAGTAGGGCAGGTTGGTAAGTAATAATGACCTTGAATGGATATAATGCTCTACATCAGGTGTGGCCAACTTCATTCTATACGAGGGCCAATATATGATGAGTGGTAGCGTCTTGGGCCACACACGTTTAGACAGAACTTTATAAAATACTTGAATGATTTAAATATAAGTTGTTAAATTAAATTTAATTATATATTTCTGGTTTTTTTACATGTAACACAACTTAATGAGTGTAACACATGTAACACTGTGGGTGTTCATGTGTGGCAACAAGTTCATCAAAGTCAATTTTCAATGATGATGACAATATTCATAACAAATCCTGAAGGTGGTCATCAGTCAGTGCTTCTTTGTGACGATTTAGCTGCCCTTATAATTGAGAAAGTGCATTCACATATATATGTGCTTCCAAATATAGATGCAATTCTCAAGCTGAAGTCACTCAATGCAGGATATTTTTTCCTTGGTACCAGTTTCCAAAGTCAATGCCTATCTCCACCCTTGACTGGAAAAAGGGGTCACTTTGAAGGTCACACAACTCCGATTGAATAGTGTCATGCTGTTATGAAATGTCGCATTTCATTGGGTTGTTAAATAATGTCAGTTGTGATTGCATGCCACTGATGTCAGAAAATCGCTTACTGAATTGCTCCAATAGGTGGTCTAACATTAGCACAGAAAACTTGAAGTCAATGTCATGACTCTCCTCCATCAACTCCCTACAGGAAGGGAAATGAACCAAGTTTCCTCTGACTAGGGTGAATTTAAAAACCTTCAGTTGACTAGAACCCATCTAGGTGTCCAACTAAATCTGAGATCGTTTGGTTACTTCCTTGTAACTTCACATTGAGTTCATTCATGTGATGTGTGATGTCTGTTAGAAAGGCGAGTAAGCTGTTAAAATGAGGATCACATAGTTTTGTGATTGGTTCTTTGTTTGTCTTCTCGTGTTCCTCTAAAATCTGTTTTATTTCCTTTCTCAAAACAAAAAATCCATTTCAAACAGTTTCCCTCTGCTTAGCCAACGTACTTCTGTGTACAACACTAAATTGTCATATTCTGCCTCCATTTCTGTTAGAAAAGAAAGAAACTTGCAGTGTGTCAAGGCCTGATTTCTGCCCTTAATTAGATTCACACACCTCATTAGAGTTTTCATAACATCCTCTATCTCCAGAATTTTACCACACAGAGCCTCCTGATGTATAATACAGTGCAATACAGGGCAATGGATTCCAGCCTTCCTTAGTAAGTCAACTAAGCCTGTTTGAGTACCACACATTGATTTGGTGCCATCTGTCACAATAGCTGTGAGATTGTTGATGTCACCAGTACCATTTACAACCTTCATAACTGCATCATAAATGTCTTGACCTTTGGCCGGTAGCATGGTTAATAACAAAGTCTTTGGAAACAGTTTGAATGAAAATTAGAAGTTGAGCTGTATCTGTTATGTCAGTTGATTCATCCAGAGCCAATGAGAAGTAAGCTGAATCTGTAATAACACTTTTTAATTTATTTAATATGCGAGAGCCTATTTCCTCGACTCTTTTTTTTGTTTCAGTTTGTTTTGATAATGGGACTCTTTCAAACTCACTGTCAATTTTATCTTCCCCAAATGCATGTGCCATTTTCACAGAACAGGGTTTTACAAATTCACCATCAGATAATGATTTTTTTGCTTTTGCTATCACTGTGCTTACAACAAACAATGCCAAGAGCGAGCTTTTTTGTATTGATGTTGGTTTAGCAAAAATAGATTTCTTAGCACTAACCTTTCTCTTCAAATTATGTACAATTTTAGTACGTACTTGCCCAATGTATTCTTGGTATTTAGCAGCATGGTGCTGTATGTAGTGGTGTTTGAGATTATATTCCTTGTGCACAGACAATACTTGCAAACACACAAGGCAACTGTGAAATACTAATATTTCACAGTTCACGGTTTGTTGTCATTATTGTTTATAAACAGAAATTCATTTTCCCATTTCTCCTGAAATGACCTGTTTTCTTTACAGATCTTACGTTTCTTACTCATAGTACACAAAGGCTAAAGTAACTGACCAGGGGACACAAACTGCAACAAACTGTTAACTGCGAAACTGAGTCTCTGAAACTGATCACTGTAACCAGAACAGAGCAAGTGACTTTCAATGATGCGTTACTCGGGAGCGCATAGAAATCTACCACTCCCACTACTACAACTTGCACAGAGAAGCAGTAAATTTTATAAATTGAGTAATCTGTTTAAAGCAATTTTGATTCCATGTTGAGAATATAAATTGTTTCCATCATCAGAAATAATGAATATAACTAGTATATCAATTAGAAAATCTGCAGTCGAAACTAATAGCTAAATTAATAATACATATAATTTAATATCATTTTTATCCTGCCGTGGGCCACACAAAATCACATTATGGGCTGCATGGGGCCTGCAGGCCTGCTGTTGGCCACCTATACTCTACATTATCATTTCTCTTCCCAGTTGCAAATGACCTTGCAACTTGGGAGAGAAATAATAAGGAATAAGGACACACGAGCGCGCACACACACACACACACACACACACGCGCACACACACACACACACACACACACACACACACACACACACACACACACACACACACACACACACACACACACACACACTCCTTTGTCACCTTGTTACAGTACATAAGCAGTTTCCTAAGACACAACCTTACTTTAATAAAACCATGCTGACTACCACAGAAAATTATTATTTTTATTTTTAACATCTGATCTCCATTAAGTCAGAGATTCATCTTAGGAGGTAAACACTATTGCACACAATGCTCATTCAACCATACCTTAAAATGATTCAGTGTAGTTACATTCACTAACCACTTTCATGCAAAGAACCTGCTCCTCACTCTTCTCCCATCCTCTTTATACAGTTTCCAGTGATGGCCTCTTGTTTTACTCCCCCCTTCTCTCATTCTATGAAAAATCTCTTCCATGTGAACTTGATAACAACCCCCTGACTAGCTTATGTGTTTCAATAATATCCCCCCCCCCTTTCCTCCTATTCACGAAGCTTTGCAATTTACATTCTCTCCTCAACCTCTCCTTGTACTCCACATTCCAAAGACCACTGACAACCTTTCTGAATCTTCTCGATCCTTTCCAACATATCCTCATCACCATGAAAACCCAGTGACTAGATCTGTGCACAATAATCCATATGAAGCCTGATCACTGCCTTATACAATGGCATCATAACCTCTTTATTTCTGCATGTCTGGGTCCTCTGCATCATTGCTATTATCCAATGTGATGCCTTCATAACTTGTGCAGCATGGTCCCTGAATTTCAGGTAATTTTACACCACCAATTCCAGATCTCTCATTTCCTCTACCTTCTTTAATGCTTCCCCACCAAGTGTATACTTTGCATCTCATTGTTTCTTATCAAATTTCAAAACCTTACACTTTGCACTTTACACAGAATATTGCTATTTTGAATTTTAGATCTCACTAACCTTAACCACAATGCCACACACACACACACACACACACACACACACACATTTGCCTGTAATTTGTAGCCTCAGTCTTGTCCCCCTCCCCCATCTCAAAGTGGAACAATTATTTCCCACTTTTAGGTCCTCTGTTTCGGGACTCTTGTTATGTGGGCATGCCAAGGGTACCAGTAACTCTCTGCAGCATTCCTTTAAGACACACAGAAATATGTTGTCAAATCATACCTAAAAGAGCCTCTGTAGATGATGCTCTTTGATTGGGCAAATCTAGGTTCAAATCCCATCTAGGACTCGAAGAATCTTTATTAGCATTTTTCAACTGAAGGCAAGCTAGCTGGTCTCACATAGGAGCAGCAAGTTTTTTTTCTTCCTGTAACCTTGTTTTTTTTTCTCATGCAAAACAAATAAACCAGCCAGAAGAACACATGCAATTTACATCTATAATATACCATTCAGATAGGATTAACTGTCCTATCATAGCATTAATTAGGTTTCCAAAGAAGCCAATGGCTTGTCACTTGGCTGTGACAGCCAATTGATCCTAACATCTGAAAGAACAGTGTAAATCTGGCATACTGCCTTATTAACATTAGGATTTTACTCAATTCTTTATATTCTTCTTGCTCACTCACCATCTATCCCTCATGATGTCACATTCATCAGGATAAAATAAATCATTCAATGATTTATTTTATCATGACAGCTATTACTAGTCTACCATTTTCATCCAATAACATCATCCTCCATTAACAATTCTTTCATCTGCTTGCCATATATCAAAAGAACTCTGGAAATGCTAACCTGGTTGGCTGAGTGGTTAGTGTATCCATTCTCCAGCCAAAAGGCTGTGGATTTGAATCCTGCCATGGGCATGGATGTTTGTGTTTGTCTATGATGATACTAGTGGTGGTGGTGGGCAGTAGTGCAGTTGCAGTTCATTGTAGTTGGTGGATTGAGTGAGTGGTGGAAACAGAGAGTTGTAGAGCAGATGCCCTCCCTCAATGAGTCTTTGGGCTCCCTGGAGGTGTCACGCAATAAAAATAAAAAAATTTTCTTTGGCTGATTGGCCCATTTCTGCTCATACTGCACTTTTGCCTGTCCTAATCAACTAAGTCACCTTCCTCTCCTGCTCATTGCACTCCTCAATCAACTGATCATTACTATTACTCATTTTTGTACTCCCTCCATAAAATCTTCTTTTTCCAGATTGCATACTTAATTTGTTTATTCATTCATTTTACATCTACTCTTTTTTTTTTTACCCATTTCACTTTCAGAATGCATTCAGACACTGCTGTTATTAAATAGCCCTTGATCAGAGTCCAGCTGTCTCCTTTTTACCAAGCTCCTTGTTTTTTTTTCCAAGCTGTAGTTTCCTAAATTTTTCATAATCACTTGTCTTGTAGTTCCATATTTATTCTTTCCTCACAGAAGTTTTCATATGACCAGCTACAACCAAGGTGATCACCTAATGGTCACTCTCACCAGCTGGAGGAAGATTAGATATCCCATTCACCATCACATCCTCTAATGATATGATGTGATCTAAGACTCTCAACCCTCATGTTTCCTCCATTACATATTGCTAAAAATATATGTGTTTCTCAAGTAATCATTTTCCTTATTCCCAAATATACCATCTCTTCATGCCAATCCATATTACCATAATTAAAACCACCTATAATTATCACACTTCTCTTGCATAAAAGCAAATTTGCCTATACATTTCTCTCTCTCTCTCTCTCTCTCTCTATTCTCCACATTTTCTGGCCTATTAGTAACATCTAACTAGATATCTCATCCCATCAACCTCTACTGCACATTCTAGTGCCTCATAACCATTAGCATTATTTCCCTCTTGTATAGGAATAATTTCCTCATCAATGGCACTCTTCCTCTTTTCTTGCCCTTCCTATCTTCACAAAGACATCATTCCCTTCCATTTTTATTCCTATATGAGGAATGTGTAGCCAGAAACTGCCAAGTTTGGTAGAGAAAGTGAACTTATAATATAAGAAGACCAGCAAAGAATGAATTTTCCATGAAGCAATGAGTAGAAAAATTATTAGGGCAGCATAATAATAAGAAGCTTTGTGGTCAGAATAAAATTGATAAAATAATCTTTTGATAAAATATTCATGATCAATGGATTAGATGATTATATTATGTCATTTCATTTCATTGCTTCTTTGTTGCATTTATTTCATTAGCACTCTCAGGTTAGGATTTTAAAGAGATGGCATTATGACACTGTATGTGTGTAAATTCAGTGAAACATTTTAAGAAAGGTAAACATTCTGTTCTGTTTTAGGGATGAAGATCCACGAGGACTAAGAGCAGCTCTGAAACAAATAGGCACAGTTAAAACTTTTAAAGGATTTCGAAAGTAAGTTTCTTTATAATAGTGCTCATGAACATGTTATACAAAATGTGTTCGTTTATTATTCATCTGTGATCAAAACATTTGGGTGGGCTTTATCATATAATGTTTTAGTATATGCTGCTACAAATATGCTTAAAAAAGCTGCAGTAATTTGCTCACTTTTTTTGTCTTATGCTTTGTGACAAAAAGGGTTGTAGTCTCATCATAGTGGGTGATGAGACCACCACCTTACTTACTTACTGAAAGTAAGTAAGTAAGGTGGTGGTCTCAAAACCAAGTCCATGTTTGGTTTTGAGACCCAGACTTCCAAATTATTTAAACTATCATCCTGCATAGAACTAAAGTATGCTATAAGTTTCCAAACGTTTGTGGATGGGACTGACATATATTTTTATTATTATTCAGGACCAAACATGGAGTCACAAGACTCACTGTGGGAGCCCATCCTAGATGACACAAATTCTATCGCACCACTCCTTAAACTCATTCACTACTGTTTATGCTCTCGTTACCCTATCAGGCAATGCATTCCGCAGTCCAACCACCCTCCATGCAAAAAAGCCACTTTCACCCTCTTGCTCACTACTTCCATTTGTAACCTCCAGGAATAGGCCCCATTGTTCTTGCCCCTTCCTTTTGTTTTACCGAATGAAAAAACTCCCTAGTGTAAACCCTGTAACTACTTCTCAACAGTTTAAATGTCTCGATCATATCATCTCTCTTTCTTCTATCTACCAAACTTTGCAGTTCACATCCCCCTCAACCTATCCTCATAACTAACAGAGAGAGATTTTGAGTGCACCATCCCAAATGTGAGAACAATATTTCAAGATTTGAAAGATTTGCGAATTAAAAAGTAAGATTTGTACAGGAGAAAAGTAGTATTTTAAACAAAAAATAATACCAAGTCTTTTGGAGGCTGAGAAGGCTATGGATATATCTGTTTGTGCCACAGTAGGCTAAACATGAAATTCAGTCAGACCGATTTTGACTGATGAACAGATTATTATCAAAAGTAAGGAGGTGGAGCAAAATCTTTCTTCCAAGAAATAAGACAGGAGTGGCTTATTTCTTGGAAGAAAGACACTACATCGTCTGTATGAAATTATCTTCACTTGTGTGAAATTGGACTATATGGAATCAACTATCAGATATAGATAATCAAGAAGTCACTATGGTCATCTTAATTAGGTGACGGATAAAGTCAGAAGATAAATGCAACAAAGTAACGGAAGGAAATCTTGAGCCAGAGCAGATCATAATGTAGATTCGATATTTGGCAACCTTAGAAATGAATGTTAGACCCACAAAAGTGCATGTTTCTACCTTTTTATAGAAGGCACCACACAAAATGTACTCATGATGGTGGAGGTTGAACTTTGGTTGTGGAGGATGCTAGCTATGGCTCAGTAAAGGCCTGGTCGAGTGCCAGTCTAGTTGGCTGAGCAGCCAAAAGGCTGCAGGTTCAAATCCTGCCTATGGCATGGATGTTTGTGATTGCTGGCAGTAGATGGCGGTAATGTAGATGATGCAGTTTGCTGTAGTTGGTGGATTGAGTGGTGTAGACAGAGAGTTGTAGAGTAGATGCCTTCCCTCGATGAGTCTTTATACTCCTTGGAAGTGTTGTGGAAGGAGAAGATCGACCATGAGATGCTGTGATTAATACCCTTGGAGGGTAATGGATGGCAATGCTGTAGCCAATGAAGTTCTTTTGACAGAACAGGATATAATAACAGGAATAGAAGTTGCTGGGTACAGCATTTTTCGGCAGGATAGGAAGGGAAAGCATGGTGGTGGAGTACAGCTTATGATAAGTGACGACCTATGTCCTCTAGGAGTGGAGGCTTTCGAAGGCTGTGACATTAATGATTTTGAAAGCATATGGTGTGAGGTGGAGGTGGGCAAGACAGGATATTTAGTGAGGTATTGCTACAGACCAAGGAGCAAGAAGGGTGAGGGCCAGGAGATGTTGAGACAGTTAAGCGTAACAAGTGCAAGAAGAACCATTGTTATGGGAGA
This sequence comes from Typopeltis vanoorti, assembly GCF_054136105.1. Lineage (NCBI taxonomy): Eukaryota > Metazoa > Arthropoda > Arachnida > Uropygi > Thelyphonidae > Typopeltis > Typopeltis vanoorti. The sequence goes on from NC_143551.1 coordinate 32,196,960, forward strand.
TTTCAACTACAATGGTATAGATTGGGGAAAGGAAGATGCATGTAGCAATAAGGGAATAGAATTTCTAGAATTCTTGAGGGACAAATGTCTTAGGCAACATGTAACAGAGGGAACAAGAGGTTCAAGTGTTTTGGATTTGGTTATAGCATTAGAAGAGCTGATAATAACTGGGATGACATCTCTCCCACCAGTTGGAGAGAGAGTGACCATATGGTTTTGACTTGGAAAATGAATAGACATGCAGGAGTATCAAATAGACGGGAACGTATGTGGAATTATAAAGCAGGTGATTATAATAGTCTTAGACGTCAACTTGGGGAAGTTTTGTGGAGGGAGGAATTGGAAGGCCGGAATATCATTAGTGCTTGGGAGATTGGGAAGGAATATTTGTTAGCAGCAATGGTAAGCTATATTCCACAAGTAAAGAAGAGGACACAATTTGGTGTAAAGTGGATGACACACAAACACAATATTAAACAGGAGCTACATGCGAAAGAGAGGCTATGGAAGAGATATAAGGAGACAGGTGAAGAGAAGATGCAAGAAGAATATAAGACACAGACCAGAAGAGTGACTAATACAGTAAGGAGGGCGAAACTGGAATATGAGAAAAGATTGGCCCTTAGATCCAAGGAAAATCCTAGGGAATTTTTTAGCAGTGTGGCCAGTAGGAGGAGAAATGACTGTGGAAGAATGACGTTGAGGGATAAAAATGGGAATAGAGTGGCTGATGCAGAGGACATAGTGGGATTATTCAATGAACACTTTATTGGAGTATTTCATCCTGGAGGAGTCAGTTTTAATGCTAGAGGGATAGGGCAGGTTCGAGGTTTAGAGGCACAGGAGGAGAGTGTGTTTCAAATACTGAGTACTCTGGATGTCAATAAAGCTGTGGGACTGGATGGTATTTCACCACGCATTTTGAGAGAATGTGCTAGAGAACTGATAGAGCCTTTAACCTGGATTTTCAATGAAAGTCTGGCTGCAGGAAAGGTGCCCATGGAATGGAAGGAAGGTAAGATAGTGCCATTGCATAAGGGCGGTAGCAGACTGGAAGTGTCTAATTATAGGCCAGTTTGTGTGTCATCAGTAGTTAGTAAGCTCTTGGAGAAAATAGTGAAGGACCTTATACAGCATTGAGCAGATGAGGGTAATGTTATCTGTGAGAGTCAACATGGATTTGTTAAGTGGTGCTCTTGCTTTAGTAATATGATTGCCTTTTATAATAAAGTGACAAGAGCAGTTGATGAAGGAAAGGTATATACTGCCATTTTTTTAGATTTTGCAAAGGCATTTGACAGAGTGCCACATGATAAGCTGATATTTAAGTTGCAGCACATGGGTTTGGATGTCGGGTTAGTCAACTGGATTCAAGATTAGCTGTCCGATAGGTATCAGAGAGTTGTGTATTTTGGGACAGTTTCAAGGAAGCAGAGGGTTACAAGTGGGGTCCCACAGGGCTCAGTACTGGGACCTATATTGTTTAACCTTTATATCAATCACATTGGCAGTGGATTGTAAGGGGATATCAGTTGTTTGCAGATGATGCAATGCTGGGAAGGGTTATTAGTAATAGTGCAGATGTGGTAGCCCTGCAAGAGGATTTGAATGAGCTAGATAGATGGGCAAATGAATAGGGGTTTCAGTTTAATGCCGCAAAATGTAAGGTCTTGAGGTTTGGGACACATCGATGGGATGCTACATACTCTATGGGAGGAGTTAAACTGCAGGAAGTAGGAGAGACAAGAGATCTGGGTTTGATGATTGATAGAAATTTAGGGGACATATTGCAAAGGTAGTGAATTTAACGCTGAGGATTGCTGCAATAATGAGAAGGGCACTGACCTGCAGAAATAAAATGGTTATCATTCCGTTGTATAAGATTCTGATCAGACCACATTTAGACTATTGTTCTCAGATCTGGTCTCCAGGATTTGAAGGGGATAAATTAACTGTGGAAAGGGTACAAAGGTAGATAACAAAGATGGTTTCAGGACTGTACAATGATAATTATGAGGATCGGCTGAGGGTGTGCCAAGTTTGGTGGATAGAAGAAGGAGGGTTGATATGATTGAGACTTTTAAACTGTTGAGAGGTGGTTACAGGGTTGACACTGGGGAATTCTTTTGCTTGGATGAACAGCGGGAAGGAGTCATGACAAGGGGCCATCCCTGGAAGTTATGAAAGGAAACTGTGAGAAAGAGGGTGAGGAGTGGTTTCTTTGCATGGAGGGTGGTTGAACTATGGAATGCATTGCCTGATGGAATGGTGAGAGCGAGAATGGTCAATGCATTTAAGGAGTGGTATGATAGACTTTGTGTTTCCTAGGAGGGGACCTCCCTTGATGAGTCTTGATAGACTTGTGTTACTTAGAAAGCACCTCCCACGATGAGTCTTTTGACTCCATGGAGGCCTGAATAATAATAATAATAATAATAATAAAGAATTACTTATTGAGGCCCTTCATGTTGGTGAAATCAATATTGAAATAATTTCTTTTGCAAAGAATTCTGTTTGTTTGTTTTTAATTTTTTTGGTGTATTTTTGTTGCATTTTGCAATTTTTAGTTACCTTTTTGTTATTTTTCTGATTTTTAGTTGGTTATGTCAAATTCTTTATTTTTGTTATTCCCATCCATGAAGGATTCTACACTTATGGTACATTAATACTGTGGGTAAGCTGAGATCCTGAATGGGAGACTTTAATTACAAAAATAGAGAATGAAAGGAGGAGATAGTGTATGTGAAACAAGGATAATGAGTTTGGTGAATTACTGAGGGATAACTATCTTAAGCAGCATGTGAATGAAGCAACTAGAGATTTTGGCATTTTGGATTTGATGGTAACTTTAGCAGAGGTAGTTGTTAATGAGGTACTAACAATGCCGCCAGTTGGTGAGGGTGATCATGAGGTACTTGTTTGGAAGTGGTGAAACAAGAAAAGGTTACTGCCAAAGAGAGATATATGTGGAATTATAATGTTGGTAATTATGGGAAGCTCTATACTCAACTAGCACTAATACATGGAGTAGATGAATTGTGCAGAAAGGACATTGACAGTGCATGGAAATCATAAGGCAGTATCTGACACCACACATGGACTACTGTGCACAGATTTGTTCACCTGGTTTTCAAAAGGATGAAGAGATGTTGGAGAGGATCCAGAAGTAATTGACCAAAATAATTTCTAATCTCTGGAATGTTGATTATGGCAAAAGGTTGAGATGAAGCAATTTGCAGAGTCTAGTGGATAGGAGGAAGAGGAGGGTGATATGATAGACACCTACGAGTTATTAAGGGGTTGTTATAGGATCAATGCTGGAGAGGTTCAACAGAAAATAATGGGAGATCAGGGGAAAACCAGAGGGTATCGCTGGAAGCTGTATAAGTATGGTGTGAGCAGGGGAGTTAGAAGCAGGTTTTTTTCATACAGAGTTGTAAATGATTGGAATGCCATGTCTGAGAATGTGGCATTTTCAGAGAATTTGATTGTGTTTAAGGCATGGCATGTTAATAATAATAATAATAATAATAATAATAATAATAATAATAATAATCTTGAAACATGGGGTGCTTAAGGGTCAAAGCTGTATAACTGAGAGGAGACCTCCACATAGCCTTTAAAGGAATGTGGAGAACCGACCAGGGCTTCTGACCTAATGTCCAATCCTCACCTTCTCGTGGTGCACCCTGTTGGGTATCTACTTTGATACTGAACGAACGAGGATGGGCTGGCAATTTGGGATTTAGCCGACCAAATTGTATTCTTATTGGTTAAACCAAAATAAAAAATGATGGTACAATATGACAAAATTTCATGCCGGCTGGGGCGTCGCCCGGTTAAACAAGGCCCCCGTTGTTTTCGCCAGGGAACCAGGGCGAACAGCGAAAAGTCAGCTACTGGAACAAATCTGAAAACAAACCCCAACTCAACATCACCAGAGTTAAAGATCGGTACTATCAACGTAAGAAGCTTGAATAGCAAAGAAATGGAGCTAGCTGAGGAATTAGATAAGTACCAGATCGACATAATAGGGGTGACTGAAACAAAAAAGACCAAAACTGGTGAGATCTTTCTGAGCAATAAATACAAAATGTTATATTCAGGCAATGACAATCAAGGAAAAGAAGGAGTAGCCATAGTATTCAACACAAAATACGAGGCTAATCTTCTTGAATGGCAGTCAGTCTCAAGTAGAGTAATGTGGGCAAATATGAGAATGGGGAACTGGACAATGAGACTTATTTGTGCCTATGGTCCCACAGAAGGTTCTACTAAGGTAGAAGTGGAGGAATTTTTTGAGGCTTTAGAAAAAGCAACTGACACAATGAAAAAGGAAAAGTTGGTCCTTGTTGGGGATCTAAATAGTAGAGTAGGAAATGATTGTGAGACATACAAAAATATTTTGGGAAAATTTGGAGAAAAGAGCAAAGCTAATAATAATGGCAAATATCTGTTAGATTTCTGCTCAGGACATGGACTGGTTATTACTAACACCATGTTCCAACATAAAAATGTGCACAAATTCACATGGAGAGAAGAGGCTAGGAATAAGAAAAGTCTCATTGACTATGTTATTGTTGATAGTGATGTTTTCTCCCTGGTGCAGGACACCAGAGTGTACAGAGGATTTGAAATTGGAAGTGATCACTATTTAGTCTTGAGCAGGATAAAATTGAATTTCATATTGAAAAGAATAACATGTAAGAAAGTTTTAAAGCGAATAAAAGTTGAGCAGCTCTCAGATGTGAACTGTAGACTAAAATACAGAAATATTATTGAAAAGAAAATGAAAGAGTTTGAGAACAGGAATCAAACCTTGGAGATTCAGTGGCAAACTCTGAAGGAAACATTGATTGATTCTGCCAGAGAGGCATGTGGTGAGGTTGTGTCCAAGGATAAAAAAATCAGAACTCCCTGGTGGACACAGGAAGTTAAAGAGGCAGTGAAGGAAAAGAAGAAAGCATATCAAAAGTTCCTGGCAAATAAGTCAGCTTTTACTCTTACAGAATACAGAGACAAATGTAAGAAAGCTAAACAGTGTGTAAAACTAGCTAAACAAAAGTCATGGGAGGACTTTGGCAAGAATATAGAAAATAAATATCAAGAAGGTGGCAAAATATTCTGGAGGTTGTTGAAGAAGCTTAGGAATGGAGGAAAGAGTGCTGTAAAAGGAATTAGAGATGATAAAGGTGAAATGAAAACAGGAGAAAAAGATATCCTTGAAGTATGGAGTAATTACTTTGAAAAACTGCTAAATGAAACAAGCAGTGATGACAGCACAGTGATAAAAAACACTGACCAGGCATGCAGTCAGGAATACATATCCATACTTGAAGTAGAAAAAGCCATCAAAGGCTTGAAATGTGGAAAGGCAGCAGGAGTAGATGATATTCGACCAGAAATGCTGAAGTATGGTGGTATAAGAGTCTTACAGTGGCTGCACTGCATAGTTCAGAAAGCCTGGACAGAGGGACGAATTCCCGATGATTGGAGTAGAGCTCTCATAGTACCCATATATAAAAAGGGAAATAAAACTGAATGTGAGAATTACAGAGGTATTTCCTTACTGAGTGTTCCTGGCAAGATCTATGCAAGTATACTTGAGAAACGGTTGAGAAGAATTGTGGAAGAAAAGCTTGGTGAAGAACAAGCTGGATTCAGGCCAAATAGAGGCTGTCAGGATCAGATCTTCACTTTACGACAAATAGTCGAGAAAGCATGGGAATATAACAAAGATCTGTATTTAAGTTTTGTCGATTTGGAAAAGGCATATGACAAGGTGCCAAGAGAGAAGCTATTCAATACGCTGCAGTTGTATGGTGTCAATGGGGCGTTATATCAAGCAATACTTAGTCTTTATTTGAGTTGTAGGTCAGCAGTTAGAATTGAAGGAAGTACAGGAGGATGGTTTAATGTTAAATCTGGTGTGAGACAAGGATGTACATTATCCCCTCTGTTATTCATTATCTATATGGATCACATTATGAAGGAATGTGGTATTAAACCTGATATCAAAATTGGAGATGTTAATGTCAGCTCTTTGCTTTATGCGGATGATGTTATACTTCTAAATAAATCCGCTACAAGTCTGCAAGATTCTCTGACTAAATTGAATAGCTGTTGTAATAGATATGGTATGAAGGTCAGCAATAAAAAGACAAAGACAATGAAAATAGGCAGAATCATTGAAAATGTCAACTGTGTTGTGAATGGAGAACCTGTGGAACAAGTAAAACATTTCAGCTACTTAGGAATGATTTTTACTGAAGATGGTAAATTAAATATAGAAATAGACAACAGAATCAGCAAAGCTGGTATGGTGGGAAGTCAACTGAATAAATTCATATGGAATAAGAAAGAAATTAGTCGGAACACTAAATTAGCTGTATACAAGACTGTGTTCAAACCAATTTTAACTTATGGATCTGAGAGCTGGGTCAGAAGTAAAACACTTGACCAAAGACTAGAGACCGCAGATATGAGAGTCCTGAGAAAGATTAGAGGCGTGAACAGATGGCATCAATGGCAATATCATATTAAAAATGAGGATATTAGGAAAGAACTTGACATTGTCAGCATCCAGGAATGCGTTAGCAGAGCTAATCTCAGATGGTATGGTCACTTAAATAGAATGGGAGAGGAAAGATTAGCAAAACAAGTGTTCTCTGCCAGGTTGGCAGGAAAACGACCCAGAGGAAGACCAAGATATAGGTGGATTGATACGGTACAAAGTGCCTTAGACGATAGAAATATAAGTTCTGATGATGTTGGAGTCTTGACAAGTAACAGACTGATTTGGAGGAAAATTGTAGATAGGAAGTTAGTAATGATGTAATTTTTTCATTTAGTACTGTCATATCCTGTACACCCCTTTAGGGTACATGGCAGGAATTTGATGATGATGATGATGATGATCTTGAAACATTGAATTGAAAGTCTATTTTTAATTATAGTTATGTCTATTATTTGTATATATCTGTTTCAAATATATATTGCATGTCAGCAGTCTGTTAACCCAAATACGTTTTGTACAATATACTTTTTTCTTCATTATTTCTTATTAGGGAATATTGTATACTTGTTTGATGGAAGTTGTCTTTTTTTCCATATAAAGATGTTTTTATATATATATATATATATATATATATATATGTGTGTGTGTGTGTGTGTGTGTGTGTGTATTTGTAGTTTTTATTATTCATTTTACTCTTTTTTTCAATTTTAAACCAGTTTTTTAAGTGAAGTGAAACAAAATATCCTTTTTCGTGGACAAAATGTTGATGACTTCATAGGAAGAGCAAAAAAAGAATTACAGGTGATATATATCGTTTTGGACTGTAATTCCTCCAACATTCTTGTAAAAATGTTCAATATGTTTTTATGTGTAAGACTTTATTTGATATTATTATTATTTTTATTTAGTTACTTTGACGGTCATCCTAGTACTCACCCCAAGAAGCCTCATTAACCCACATAATGTGTATCATGTCTTTTCATAAACTCAACTACTAACAGCACATCCACCATTTTACTCTTGCCAAGCAAAAAAAATCTCCTTCCCACACTCTTGCTCAATTTCTAGGGATGATTTCTTTCTTCTATCCTCTCCTTTCATCTAATTCATCTGACCGATCCCATGATGCCAGCAAGCTGTGTGTTCGATGGATTTGAGATCTTGGCATGGTAGTTGATAGTGGGCAGAAATTTAGAGACACATATTACAAAGACTGCACATCACATTTCTGCTATGATAAGGAGTGCATTGATAAGTAGGATTAAGCACTGGTCAGATCAGACTTGGATTATTGGGCTCAGATTTGGTCACCTAGTTTTCATTCCAATGCAGAAACCATTGAAGAAATCTAGAAGTGAGTGACAAGGTGCTATTAGGACACTAGAATGAACACCGAAGAGAGAGAGAGAGAGAGAGAGAGAGAGAGAGAGAGAGAGAGAGAGAGAGAGAGAGAAAGAGATAGGTTAAAGGGATGTAAATTTCAGAGTTTGTAGATAGGCAAAAATAGGTGATATGATAGAGCCATTTAAATTAGTGAAGGGATTTTATCAGATTAATACAGATGGGATTATAGAAAGAGTAGAAGACAGGAAGAGAAGAACAAGAGGCATCACTGAAAGTAATTATTATTATTATTATTATTATTATCAGATGGCACTTTAGCAGCAAGCATTCGCAAGCACGCTACTTCGATGCTCCCATATTTTAAGTTGCAAAGTAGATCTTTTCTTTGTGAATTAAAATTTAAGGTACATCAGTGAACTCAGTTCTTCAAGACGAACATATAGATGTAAAAACTGTAAGTATCTGTTAAGTAATAAGTAAAATATAAGTATTCAAAGTTCGAAGTATATGTTGGTCAACTACGCAAGAAGAGAACAAAGGAAGACGCCATATTAGAAAATACAGCAAGATCGTCAAACAAAAAATATGAAGTGCTACAAATGCCAAGAAGACCTAACGGGGGAAGAAAACCATATAACATGTAGGAACTCCCAAAGAAACATGCATTTTTTATGTTCAGGATTGTCCGAGACTACTTGGCAGCGAAAATCAAACAAGAATCGTGACGAGTGGAAGTGTCCACATTGCAGAGACAACAAAGGAACGTTGCCTTCGACCGCAGGTGGAAAACAGCCAATGCAGAAAACAACCGCAGGCAGTAAACAGCTATCAACAACAGAGGGAATTAAAAACAAAGAAAACAACAACGGAAACCCAGGTGAGCCATCTTTAAATGCATTACTTGAAAATAGATTACAAAACCTAAAAGACTGTTTAATCGATTTTGTTGGAGAACTATTTAAAAAACATACCGCACAAATTACAGAAAAATTCAACCAATATGAGGAATTTATTAAATTTAATAATAACTCGATAGAAGGTATGTTACAGACCGTTAGAGCAATCAAAAACTGCATCAAAGAGCTAACTGAAAGACAGCATAATTTAATTAAAGAGACAACAGATCTACGGCAAGAACTAAACTCTCTAAAGCAACAGTACGAGCTCTCAAACCAACAGCAGCACATAAATGACCTCCTCATAAATGGTCTCCCAGAAATAACTACGAAACATCTAAGAGACAGTGTAATACAACTAAGCCAAAAAATCGGCTCTCCCATTGAATCAAGAGACATCCAGTCAGTGCATCGGTTACCACAAAAAAGGAAAAGAGAAAATAATACCTGTCCTTCTCCCGTCGTAGTGCGACTCACCAACAGCCTAACAAAAACTTCACTTATAAAAGCTAGCAGGATTAAAAATCCAGTAGTAGTAAAGAATCTGAAAGGAGACCACAACAACACCCCAATATACTTGTCTGAATACCTTACTCCACACTATCAGAAAATATTCTACCAAGCAAGGAATGTAAAAACAGAAAACAATTACCAGTTTATATGGATAAGAGACATCAAAATATTCCTTAGAAAGACACAAGACACAAACCAATCGAAATAAAATCCGTAGATGACCTCAACAGGCTGTCACATTGAAAGGAATATTGTAAAGACTCGTAAAGAATTGTAAAGACAACTCGTAAAGAAGGACCAGTACCCCAACCAACATGAATGCACACCATCAAGCAGACGTAATCACCCCGGAACATGATAATTGCCACATTCTGAAATCAATATCAGAATGGAAACAACTGACAATCCCCAAAAAATGACAATCTATTCTCCACATCAACATCAGAAGCATTCAAAAATACTGGCTGACCCTGCAAGCTTATCTGAAGGAAGATGTAGACGAAATAGACATTTTAATACTGACTGAAGTATCTACGACAAACGAAGAGGCATCCTCCTACCAAATGCCACACTTCCAACAACACAAACACTGCAGACAAACAAAACGAGGCGGTGGTATAATAATATTTACCAAACATAAACTAGAAGTAACAGAAATAAACTATAAATTAGAATACGCAGAAAACATGAGCATCGAAATTAAAAACATCAAACAAGAAAACTCCCTGATATTAAATGCAATATACAGACCACCCAACTTAAGCACCACAAAATTCCTAGAAGAACTAAACAGATGGCTTTCAGCCACGAAAGTAGGCACCTCAAAATACTTGATAATAATAGGAGACATTAATATAAACATTAGGAACATAAATAACAACACAGAACAATACCTAGACCTATTATCGGCATATAACATAACCCCATCCATACAGTCGTATACACGAGAAGAGATAGTCGGAAACACAACAGCCTCAACCTGCATTGATCATATAAATATAAGGGCCCCTCCAAACAGCCACACAGCAGCTGTCATAACATGCAAACTAGCAGACCATTATTTCACAGCATTGCAGTTACACACTGAACCAGAACCCATAAAAATCACTGAGACTACAAAACAGTATCATAGCATTGTAAACGAAGCAATAGTGAACGATGAAATCAGAAAAACAGACTGGATGCAGATAGCATCTTTAGACTCTGCTGAAGCTGTATATAATAATCTTAAACTTGCATTTAACAAAATATATAACAAAGCATTAACAAAAATAAAAATACCCCCCCAAACGAAACAAAATCCATGGATAACAGACAACATACTAACAGACATACAAAGAAAAGATGCCCTATGGAAACAACTTAAGAAGTCGCCGAACAATATCGCTTTAAAAGCTGAATACAAAAGAAAACGGAATCTCCTAACAACCCAGATTCGAACGGCAAAAAGAAACTATTACAGCAACAAATTAACAACAGCACAGAATGACATAAAGGAAACCTGCCACCTGATTAATGAAATACTGGACAATATACACTGAACCACTGCCACAGAAACAATAAAACACAGCTTTGCCTGCGACCCCAAATCCCTCAAACAGTTGGCAAACAACTTTAATCAGCACTTTGTGAACTCTGTCCAAAAGCTACAAGAAACAACCTTTCCTCACACAAACAAACATTCTCCACTAGGTCCACGAGCAACCCAGTCGATGTGGTTCCCCACAGTAACAAAAGAAGAACTATCACTGGCAATTCAACAAATTAATCCTAACAAAGGACCGGGGATAGACGGAATCAGACCAAAAGACATCAAGAAACACTCAACCGACCTACTTCCAGTTATACAAAAACTGTTAAATAAAATCTTCGAAACAGGATACATACCTGAAACATTGAAGACTGCATTAATCACACCCATACACAAACAGGGAAAAAGAAACATAATAAGTAATTACAGACCTATCTCCACGCTGCCTGTAATCAACCAAATCATGGAGCACATTGTACATCAGAAACTCTTCACATACGTTGAAAAATTTCAAATCATACCCAAAATACAATATGGCTTTCAAAAAAATAAAGGAACAGCAACACTCCTGGAAGATTTCACAGATCTAATAAACGCTGCATTGGATAAAAACAGAATAACATTAGTGGTATTCATTGACCTAACAAAAGCATTTGACACACTAACACATAAAACCTTGTTAACGAAACTTACCCATATCGGAATTGGAGGTCGTCTACTCCAGTGATTTAAAGCATACACGAAAAACAGAAAGCACATCACACGTATAGGATCAGCACACAGCAAAGAGGTACATGTAACCTGTGGAGTACCGCAAGGAGCTGTCCTATCTCCCATTCTATTTAACATATACACACACGATATAAGCCAACTCCCCCTAAAAAGTAAAATCTTCCAGTATGCAGACGACACTGCCATAGTATCCATTCACAACAATGCAAATATCGCTTACAAAAATATGCAACACGACATCAATAAAATCACTAACTGGTTAACCAAAAACGGCATATATATAAACCCTGGAAAAACAAAGCTAATGATATTCAAAAACCCCCAAACCCTGCCCATAGAAACTAAATATCTCACTATCAAATATTCATCCTCCTATACACAAAGTGCAGAACCTAAAATCACAACCATCACACAGGTGAAAACAACACGCTACCTTGGACTTCACTTCAATGCTGATCAAAGTTGGAATAGCCATACAAACTACCTACATACCAAGCTTAGGATAATAGCAAGCAAACTGTACAGATTAAAAGACATTGCCCCAACCCACATAAAAATACTAATCTATAAAGCATTATGTGAAAACATTTTAAGATATGCAATCACATCATACGCATTCTGCACAGACTACAGACTTAACAGGCTACAATGGTTGCAGGATAAAATGATAAAACTGATATTCTGGGAACAACCTACTCTTATGCAGGATGCACGGATAAAACACAAAATATTTAAGGTGAAACACTTACGCCATTACACAGTCATGTTAAAACACTACTACAGCCCAGCATATAGAGTAACCAGAACAACATATCAAATAACAAGACCACAGTCAACAAACTACATAACATATAAGTACAACAATCACCACGGCAAAGCCACCCGAAACTTCTATGTTCCTGACATGATAAACAAACTGCCGTTCGACAACAGAAACCTAGGAACATACAGAGAGCTGAAACAGGCACCATATTATTATTATAACGAGAATGAAAATTAGAGCAATTCCTGTTTCTCTCCCCCCCCCCCCACCACACATACACTCACACACAAACCTAAGACAACCTCCCTCTCAAAAACTATCACTACAAGAACACACAAAGAAACAAACACACCATGTCTAAATCCAACCCTATTTGCACAAAAAAAAAAAAAAATTAAACTGTAATAGCAGTTGAAGTCTTTCAAGCACATACCAACAAACAGTAAAATCAACACCTGGCTTGTGACCAGTATAGGAACACAACCATGAAACCACCACCCTCTGTTATCTATTATCTTCCTCAGATAAACTCTGCTAAGCTTCGAAGAAGAAAATTACTAACTTGCAAGTATCTGTTATACACACTTGTAATGCGTTATAAATATTATATATATATATATATATATATAATTACTTCAGCAACTATGTATGCAATTCATCTGAGACATAAAAAAAAAAAATTCTGTATAATCCTTATTGTAAATACTGTAAATATTATTATTGTATGTAACTTATACTGAGACATAATAAAATGTTAAAAAAAAAAAAAAAATTATTATTATGTGACACCTCCAGAGAGTCCAAAGGCTCATTGAGGGGAGGGCACCTACTCTACAGCTCTGTCTCCACCACTCACTCACTAACTGCAACCACACCAACACCATCTACTACCCAAGACCACGACCACTGGTATTTCCACAGAAAATCAAAAACAACCATGCCCACAGTGGGATTTGAACCCACAGCCTTTTGGCTGGAGAGCAGATATGCTAACCATTCAGTCAACCAGGCCGGTGGATGGTAAATATTTAATTTACCATCTTCAGTAATAATTATGCTTAAGTAGCTGGAATTTTTTACTTGTTCTATCGGTTCTCCATTCATAATGCAGTTGATATTTTCAATGTTTCTGTTTATTTTCATTGTCTTTGTCTTGTTATTGCTGATTTTGAGTGGTGGAGAAGGAGAGTCTACAACCCTCCTTCTCCACCACTCACTCCACCAACTACAGTGAACCGCATCATCTACACCAGGGGTCGCCAAACTTCTTTGACCGTCGACCCCTTCAAGGGTTTCTCGACTTTTTTATCAACCCCCTCTATTTTACTATTACGTAATTATAATAGGACAAGCAAAAAAGATGCTGTGTGAGTTTTTAGATTGTTTATTTTATAGTTACATTGTTTCTTGTATGTATAATATAGTATATACTGTATTATTATTATATTGGCTTAATGTCAAAGGGATACGTTTTTGTTTTTGACATCCTTCTTAACATTGCATATTTGATAGGAGGGATAAATAATATATAAAATATAAAATTTAATTTAGATAACAAAATAATAATAATACAATCTTCCTATAGGTATATATAGGATGTACAAAACTACCAGCCTTGCTCAATTCTTCAACATATTGAAATTTAGTTCGTGAATGAATAACGATTGAATTATAATATGTATGTTGATGAATTTTAGAACATTAATGCTCACTTGTATGTCGATGCGCAAAAATGAGACTGGGATCGAATATGTGTAAGTATAAGTAAATAAGCAACCACGCATATGTTAGAATCTCGCTCCCGCTGTGCCGCAGGGCTGGAACCACCGACATCTGTTTATTGGTAAATACGTCATTTTGGCCTACATGATTGGCCTCTGTAACTATTTTTATGACCTTGCTCCATCTTACAGGTCCTATTCATGTCACTGCTTCCACAATTCACTCTTAATTGCATTGTCAATCAGGATGGAGGTATTCCAAGTTAACTGAATTAAATATTACCCGTACAATGATGTTTTATATTTTTCTATCGACCCCAATCGACCCCTGAGCCCGAATCGACCCCTAACAATGTTATATCGACCCCTGGGTGTCGATATCGATCTACACCAATGCTGTCAACTCCCCACCACCACCACCACCACTAGTATTTTCACAGATAAACATCCATGCCCATGGCAGGATTCAAACCTGCTGCCTTGTGGCTGGAAAGCAGATGCACTAACTACTCAGCCAACCAGGCCGGCAGTTGTGTAAAGATGTGAGGTAGAAGGATGTGAGGAGTATATTTTTTTCATGGAAAACTGTGGATGAGTGGAACACATTATCAGAATGCATTGTGAATGCTACGGGTGTTAAGGATTTTAAAGTTCGAACATGATAAATATGTTGTTTGTGAATGAACCTTACACACTGAGTCTGCAGACACTATGGAGATTAATGTTATAATGATAATAATAATAATTGAATCTTTAAGGTTGAATATCATCTACTGTAGCCACATTTCATAATGTTGGAATTTTAATGAAGCATTAACAGCACTATGGAAGGATAAAAAAACTATTTTAATTCTTCCAGTATTTCATCTCAGTCATTGACCCATCTTCATAAGATACATACTAACACTTGTAACACATACGTGTGCACACACAGACACACAGACACACACACACACACACACACACACACACACACACACACACACACACACACACACACACACACACACACACACACATACTAAATAAAACATATGGATATGATTCTAAAGTCCTATCTAGGTGGGGCATCCTAAATTGGTGTTTGTAGGAGGCCTAGGTTGTAAATTGTGACCTCTGCAGATTAATGTTTCCCAAATTTTGGAAAGTTTCTTGTATCTGTATTTTTTAATTTGGTTGATTTCTGAGTGCAGCTGCAGATTCCAAAATCAGTTCAGTGCTGGCTTGTTGGCCAAATGGTTAGTATATCCGCTTTCCAGCCAAAAGGCTGCAGTTCGAATCCTGCTCTGGGCATAGATGCTTGTCTGTGAAAATTCTAGTGGTGGTGGTGGTGGGCAGTTGATAGTGTTGGTATAGATGATGATGATGCTGTTCGCTGTAGTTGGTGGACTGAGTGGTGGAGAAGGAGAGTTGTAGGCCCTTAAAGAAATATGGATGCAAGAAACTTTCTTCCAAAAGATGGGAAACATTAATCCTCAGTGATCCCAATTTAGAACTTAGGCCTTCTACAAACAACCATAGAGGGTGCCCTACCTAGACAGGACTTTATGGTCAGATCCACATGTTGTTTCATTTATTATTTTGTGTGTGTGTGTGTGTGTGTGTGTGTGTGTGTGTGTGTGTGTGTGTGTGTGTGTGTGTGTGTGTGTGTGTTTCATCCCATCTACCAAGGTAGATGGGAAGAAAGATGAATAAGAGTAGTGAGTTCAGTAAGTCAGCAGTTCACCTGTAAAAGAAGTTGGACCACTGTTGTTTGTAGTATTATAAAAGCGTGGCAGAAATAGGAAGATTGTGGGACCCAATTCTGCTGAATAGCTTATGGAAGTTTCAGTAGAAGAGACACCATGTGGAAACTGACCATCTGTGAGAAAGATTCCGGAGAGAGTTTGTGAAAGAGAGGTTTTCAATTAACCATACTGCCCTTTTCTGGATCATCAAAATATTTTTGAGAGGTTTTTGGTCCACCACCACAAATGTGTGGACAGTATTCCAAGGTATACAGATTTGGGATTTGTATGGAGTTAATAATTCTCAACAAGCATAAATTCTGCATCCCAAAGATGGGATGCAGAATTTATGCTTGGTGAGAATATATTGTTGGAAGTAGAGGAAATAAGAGATCTGGGAGTGATTGTGGATAAGGATCTAAAATTTAGGGGACACATCGCCAAAATTGTGAAGACAACACAAAGACTTCTGGGAATGATGAGGAGGACACTGACGTGTAGAAGTAGGGAGATTCTTGTTCCATTGTATAAGGCTTTGATTAGGCCACACATTGGACTATTGTGCCCAGATTTGGTCACCTGGTTTTCAGAAGGATGAAGAGATGTTGGAAAGGGTCCAAAGGCGACTGACTAAGGTAGTTTCTGACCTCTGGAATGTCGAGTATGAGGAAAGATTGAAAAGATGTAATTTGCAGAGTCTCGTGGAGAGAAGGAAGAGGGGAGATATGATAGAGACCTACAAGTTGGTAAAGGGTTGTTATAGGATCAGTGGTGGAGAAGTTCTACAGAGAATAGTGGGAGATCAGGGGAGAACCAGAGGTCATCCCTGGAAACTGTATAAAGAGGGTGTGAGTAGGGGAATGAGAGGCAGGTTTTTTTCGTGCAGAGTTGTGAATGATTGGAATGCCTTGCCTGAGAGTGTGGTGTCTGCAAGGAGTTTGAATGTGTTTAAGACCCGGTATGATGAGATGTGTGTGAGATAAAAGGACCTCCTAGATGAGTCTTTGACTCCATGAGGTCTTGTTTAATAATAATAATAATAATAATAATAATAACTGAATAGACAGAATGTAATCTCATGAGTGAAAAAGGATGCAATGTTTTTTGGAAGCTTCAGGTACTATATGTGATGTCATTGTTCAGGAAAAGCCATGGATAAGTTTGCAAATATGAAGAGAAATCTAATCTAGCCTGTTAATTTGTGCATTATCATGTATAAGGGGAGACGAAGTAAGGTTTTTTTTTCAGTGAGAATTTGTCATATAAGTGAGGGAAATTGAGCATGTTATTATTATTATTATTATGATTAAGGTCTCCATGCAGTCAAAAGACTCATCTTGGGAGGCCCATCCTAGAAAGCACAGTCTATCATACCACTCCTTGACCATTCGTGCGCTTACCACTCTATCAGGCAATACATTCCACAGTTCAACCATTCTCCATGAAAAGAAACCGCTCAGCTTCTTGCTCACACCTTCCTGGCATAACTTCCAGGGATGGCCCCTTGTCCTCACTCCTTTCCCCCTGTTCCACAAAGTGAAAGAACTCCCCAGTGTCAACCCTGTAACAACCTCTCCTTCTTCTACCCACCAAACTCTGCAGTCCACATTTCCTCAGCCTGTCTTCATAACTAATATTGTACTGTCCTGATACCGTGTTTGTTACCTGCATCTGCACCCTTTCCACAGTTAATTTATCCCCTTCAAATCCTGGTGACTAAATTTAAAAACAATAGTCCAAGTGTGGTCTGATCAGTTATTTATACAATGGAATGACAACTCTTTTACCTCTGCAGGTCATTGTCCTTCTCAATACTGCAACAATCAAGAAAAATGTGGACAGGATTTGAGGTTATTTGTGAATATGAGGAAACAGTTTGATGAAATAACAGAAAGTTGCAGAATATCTGCATTAATATTAAGAAAAATCTCAGGAGAGAACATTCTCTATCATTATGCACAGAATAACCTGAGCAAAAACTGGCAATTGAATTACAAAGAGTGGAAGGTAGACCATAAAGTGGCAATTTGCTGAAAAGCCTGCAATGCTCATACCCTATCAAATGCTTTGGAAATGTTATTGCACTCAACTTCCAAAGTTGAGTGCAATAACAGAGGTTTTTCCAAACCTTTCCATTGCCTATTTCCAGAGAGGATAATTTAGGCAAAGAGATCTGCTAGCGATAGTGACTGGTGGAATTCATATTGGTTGTCACCAATCAGCTGACATTTCTCCAGGTATTGAAGAAATTTACTGTTGATGTCCTTCTCCATTACCCTGCAGAGTAGTGAGGTAAGAATAATAGGTCGTCAATAGTTTCGAGGTAGACACTTATCTCCTTGGATGACAAAAGGAATGAAAGGGAAATTTCAGAAGAAAAAGAGATTATCGAAGGCATATAAAGAGAGAGGTGGAGAACAGTTGCATGAGGAATATAAGGCTAAAGCTAGGAAAGTGACTAGTCTTGTAAGGAGAGAAAAATTAGAATGTGAATGGAGACTGGCAATGCAATCCAAGGAAAATACCAAGGAATTAAATTTTTTTCACTATGTGGCAAGTAGGAGGAAAAATGACAGTAAACTGATTAATCTTGCTAGGTAGAGGGTATAAAGTGAACAAAGCAGATGGCATGGTTGAGATATTTGATGATTACTCTATTAGAGTGTTCCATCCTAGTATTACAGGCTTTATTCCTAGAAGTATGATGGGTCGTGAAGTGTTAGAAGTGCATGGAGAGGATGAATTGGAAACTGCGTATGCTAAATGTAAGTAAGGCAGGAGAACTAGTGGAATTTCACCATGTGTGTGTTTTAAGGGAATGTTCTATGGAACTGACTATGCCACGAAGGTCTGACTATGGAATGAAAGTATTGCTATGGGGCAGGTTGCTGGAAAGTATAAGGAAGATAAGATAGTACTATTGCATAAGGGTGGTGGTGGTGGTGGTAGAATTTAGATATAAATCTAAAAATTTTATCATACACACAGCTCATCATACCATTCTTTAAACACACCCAAATTTTCTGCAGACACCACATTTTCAGGCACGCATTCCGTTCATTCACAACACTGCATGAAAAAAACCTGCTTATCACTTCCCTACTCACATCCTCTTTGTACAGTTTCCAGTGATGACCTCTGGTTCTCCCCTGATTTCCCATTGTTTTCTGTAGAACCTCTCCAACATTGATCCTATTACAATCCCTTACTAACTTGCAGGTCTCTATCATATCTCCCCTCCCTCTTCCTCTGTTCACCAGACTCTGCAAATTGCATCTTCTCAATCTTTCCTCATATTTGACATTCCAGAGGTTAGAAACTACCTTAGTTGGTTGCCTCTGGACCCTTTCCAACATCTCTTTGTCCTTCTGAAAACCAGGTGACCAAATCTGGACACAATAGTCCATGTGTAGCCTAATCAAAGCCTTATACAGCAGAACAAGAATCTCCCTACTTCTACAAGTCAGTATCCTCTGTATTCTAAAAGGCCTTTGTGTTTTCTTCACAATTTTGCTGATGTGTCCCCTAAATTTCAAATCCTTATCCACTATCACCCCCAGATCTCTTAGTTCCTCCACCTCTGACAATATATCCTCACCAAGCATAAATTCTACATCCTATTTTTGTTTTCCAACTTTTAAAACCTTACATTTTGTAACAATGAATGCACATCCCCATTCTCCTGCCCAATCGCTCAATTTATTCAAGTCTTGTTGTAAGGCCACAACATCTTCTCTACTCTTCATGGTTTGTCCCAACTTTGCATCATCTACAAACAACTGAATATCTCCATCCAAATCTTTAGCAATATCATTAATATACAAGTTAAAAGTAATGGCCCTAAAACAGACCCCTGAGGCACTCCACTAGTGACTTTCCTTTTCCTGGATATCGCTCCCCCATACACAACTTGTGGATACCTATCAGATAGCCAGTCTCCTATCTAATGCACTAATCTAATATCTAACCCTATCTGCTCTAGTTTGACTATCAATTTATCATGAGGTACTTTATCAAAAGCCTTTGCAAAATCTGAGTATATTACTGTCTAATAGTATATTACCTCCGCTCTGTCTAAGGAAGCAGTCACGTTATTGTAATAAGTAGATTACTAAAACATGACCTCCCTTTAGCAAATCCATGCTGTCCATCAAAGATAATACCATTGTTGTCAAACCAATTCTGGATCCTAGTTCTCACAAGCTTCTCCAATAACTTAACCACATCATAGATATGCCTATAGTTTGATGCTTGAGTTCTATCACCTTCTTTATTTTTATAATTTAATTTTTATAACTGTTTTATTTTATAGACAGTTCAGTCAGTTGGACAACAGTTATGGTTAGATTTGAAAGATTCAGAAGATGAAAAATCTGGATCCATCCATTTTAGTGTAACTCTGCAAGTCAAACAGCCTCCCAATCACCATAATGCTGTGAAGAGGCACCTTTTTCTATGTAAATTGTTACTTGAAAATAAGCTTTCAAGTAATGTGGTAAGTGCTATTTAAATTTGATGAAACATTTTTCTCTCTTCATACCATCTAGAAGAATGTTATTGAATAAGCGAGAATAATCAGATATACAGATGAAGTTTGAAAATGTAGTTTGTAGATGCAAGTACACTGGGGTCCCTCTCTATGCAGTAGATACATTCCACAGAAAACTGCATATAAAAAATCGCACAAAAAAAAGGCCTAACTTAGGTTGAAAAATTAGGGATACATTCCATAATTTTCTAAAACCGCATAAAACCAAAACAATGAATTAAAATAAACCTAAAATCACATAAAAAAAGTTTATGAAAATTCAGGAAAATAAGAATGCCTAAGTTCGTTTTAAAGCTTTATTCATTTAATTTTATTGAAAAGTAACATTTTTTTTTTTACATTTTGTCATCAGAATTATCTTCGCTATTAGACAATATTCAACAACTTTGCGAACTGGTGTGAAATCACTTTCATCAAAAGAAGAGATAGTCAGCACATTAGATCTGTATGGTAAAGGCAATGGTTCTTCACAAACAAAATTAGCTTCGCCCTCGTTCTGTGCTGATTTTTTTTCTTCTGACAATGTAATCAGTGATTAAACTTTGCGATGATGATTTCACTAAGTTTTTATACAGCTTGTGATATCCAGACATACAGTTCTTCAGCTGACGTTGGAATTTAAAGGCGCGTTCAGAATTTGTGTCATTAACAAGAAAATTATTTTAAAATTTATTGCACAGTTCAAGACCATCTTAAATTATATTTGCAGTGAGGGGGACATGTTTTTCTTCTGCTTCACTATCTTTTTGTGGATCTTTGACGATATCTAAAGTCAATCGATATCCAATAATATCATCATCACTTAAGGCATTATCCACAATTAATTCGTCTACATCAGTCTTGCTAAATGTATCAAAATCTTCTCCACCAATTTCATGTGCGAAGTAATGATTTGAGCTGAATTAATGGAGATGTTTGCATGGTTGCACTATTTGCAACACATCCAGGCCAAGTTGTTTTCCGGCAGGCATTTAAAGTTTGTGGTCTTGTTTCAGTGATAGCAGATGCAACATGATTTAAGCAGTCCAAAATAGAAAATTTTTTCCAAACGTCAGTTACTGTTAATGATTCATTTTCTAGTTTATCCAATATAAATTGAAAAGTGTGCTTAAAGTAATATTTTTTAAAAGTAGCAATGATGCCTTGATCTAATGGCTGAATAATGCTTGTTGTATTGGGTGGAAAAAACACTACCTGCACTTTTGGATGTTCTAAATGTGGATGACTTGGTGCATTGTCAACAATTAATAAAACTTTAAAATCGAGAGCTTTTTGCTTCATAGATGTTTCCACTTCTGGTACAAAGCAATTATTGAACCATTCAGTAAATACAGCAGTTGTTACCGAGGCCTTTGTATTAGCCATCCACTGTACCGACAGCTGTTTTAGATCTTTGCCTTTTAGAGCACATGGTCTTAGAAATCGATTTACTAGGAGGGATTCCATCATTCGATCGCCTGATGCATTGTGACAAAGTAACAATGTTACTCGATCTTTGACTTTGCGATGTAAGTTCGACTAGGCATTTTCTTCCAAAAAAATCCTGTTTCATCAGCGTTAAACACTTGATCGGGACAATACCCACCATCTTCAATAATTTTGGCTAAGTTCTCTAGAAAATTTTTGACTGCTGCTTCATCTGCGGCTGCAACCCTGCCTGTAATCTTCAAATTTATGAAGTACATTCTTTTTTAAAAACCCAGTTAATCATCCTTTGCTAGCTGAAAATTCTTTAGCAGCCTGGGAAGTGGATGTAGATGGCTCCAATTGCTTCATCTCTTCATAAAACCAAAGAGCTTTTTGTTTAATTAAATAACCACTTATAGGAATTCTTCTTTGAGTAATTTCTTCAATCCAAATTACGAGCGCTCGTTCTGTGTTTTCTAATAAAGCAGCTTATGAGTACAATGATAATTTGGCACTTAGTTTTGTGCCAGAAATGACTGGTTTTCTTATTGTGACTTCATTCTTTTTAATTGCTCTTATAGTAGATTCACCTAAATTAAAATGTTTAATTTTCATTTCCAAAGGAATTGCTTTTCTTTGGTGCTTCTTTTTCTCCATTGGGCCAAATTAAATCTTTAAAATAACAATTAGCAAAATTTAGACTTTCAATAATAAAAAGACTTACACTTACTCACATGCAAAATTAAACTTCACGAACACTCACTGCTTACACGTTATCACGTTACACCAGAATGTGGTGCAACACGCTGTTCATTATGTACAACGGCAATGAACGAATTGGTCAAAAACAACAACACGCAAATTCACGTGCTTTATGGTAAAATTTTCCAAATGTTATACAAGCTTACCACTTTAAAAACTACAATGATCATAAAAGAGAAGTTAATTTTCTGCTGTGTGATTATAAACAACTCATCCGACAATACGGATTGATTACCCCAGGGTTTCCCAAACTGTGTTCTGTGGAAGGTAAATAAGTGTTCCAAGAGAAGTTCTACTGGAATTTGTCATTTTAGTTTTCTAAGCATTTTTCATGAATAAATATTTAATAGTAGAAATATTCTGAGGAGAATAACATTCGTGAATATGTCGAAAAGCTCAGACCCAGAATGTCTAAATAACATCTGGGTAACAAATGTTAGAGACCAAGCCATGTATGTTTAAATGTGGAAGTATTCATGAATTATCATTAATTTTCACACAATGACACCTTTCAACATTCGGGAAAGGGAATACCATTGTTTATGACCAGTCATAAAAATTGCCTGCAAGCCAATTACAACAATGTGCGGCGTATCCTCTGTTCTCAAAACTGAACGAAATTACATTTGTGTTGCAAATGCTAGTGACCAATCAGCAAGGAAGTATAAAGAAAATTTTCCACTGAAATTGAAGATCAGAGGAGTCTGTATCTGGTTCTCAGATCTAGTAATACTGAATACTTTCTTCATAAGTTCATATTGCAGGGTGAAAGTGCTTGTTTCAAAACTGTAGTGCCATGATTTTTTAAAAGTAATAGGCCTACAGATTTAAATTTTAATATGAATAAGTGACAAGGGACTTTGTTTAATTTTGGCGTTAAGAAATCTCTTATTGAAAGTGTAAGTGTTTGTGATGCAACAGATAGTGATTCATCCACCTCCAGCCTACAAAGCAATCTCTGGGATGTACAAAAGGAGGGGAAAACTATCAGCACACAAGAGAAAAAGTCTGCATTCACTCATGGGTACTTATAATATTATAAATTTTTGGTGATCAGAATGGGATATGTCAATGAAAATCAGCACAAATTAATTTAATGATGTTTATGTTTATTTGATGTTTAATTAATTATTAATTAATAATTAATGATTAATTATTAATTAATAATAAAAAATCTGCTAAATTAACAGTTAATCATTAATCAATACATTACAAAATAACCAAGGTGTTCCATGAAAATTTCAGGATTTGTGAAGTGTTCCATCATAGGAAAAGTTTGGGAAATGCTGGATTACCCTATTATCGAAATGGATTCTCCTTCTGTTGACATGCAAAGTGTTGAAAGGTCTCGTATCTGTGGACTTACTATACCACATAACTTCAAATCTGCATGAAAAAGATCCACATAAAAAGAGACCCTAGTGTACATCTAAAAACTATACACGATTCATCTTGCACAACCTACATGCCGACTCATTCATGGCTGCTCTTCTCAATTCACTCTTATTATACAGACTTATAACCTCACTTTTCTTTTCTTGCCTCTTCAATAACTCTTTCATATCCTCTCTCATTCCATATCTGTCCTTATTTAAATGATTCATACTGCCAAAACAGTCAGCTATTAATCTTTGATAAATTGCATCTAATCTTTAACAGTATGCCACACATGCACATTGGAAACAGTGGAAAGGAGCTTGATATCTATACTCCTAATCCTGAAGAAAGGAGATTTCACCAGATGTGATAATTGGAGGGGGGGGGGAATTAGTGTACTGGCATTAGGTAGTTAGAGGATGGTGAACATGCAGAGAGTGGATGAGTTTAAGGAGTGGTCTGATAGATTTTGTTTTCACCTCCCTCAATGAGTCTTATGACTCCAAGTGTCATGAAAATAATAACAATAATAATAATTACCTGCAAAAATGTGCTGTGCAATATTGATAAATGGGATTAAAAGTGAAATGGAAAAGATATTAAGGCATGAAGCTGGTTTTAAAACAAGTGGGAGTAGTTTTAAAACAAGCATGACATTTTTACTTTAAGGAACATCATTGAACAAAGTGTAGATTTAGAAGTTTGTTATACTTAAATTTTTTAGATTTTGCCAAAGCATTTGATAGTATTGATAGAGAAACGTTATGGTTAATTATTAGATGCTATAGAATTCCTGACAAATATGTGAGCATAACCAAAGATGAGTGTAAAGGAAGTAAAAATTGCGCTTTACTTCCTTGCATACACCAAGGAGCAATACAACGACTTTCTGTGATATTCTTGATATAAGGCAACGTGATTGCATTCTTGAAATCTTGTTTAAGTAAGGGAATTGCAGGAGGTGTATCAAGAATTTTTCTGATCATCTTGGGTTCAAAACTATTAAGTACAAGGTTCTGTTTGAGGTAGTGCAGTAAGTTGATGATGATGTAGGTTGTACTACTTATGAAACTTAAAGTCTTAATTGTTTTTCAGGTTTTAATTGCTTATTTCAGGTGAGGTATGATAGATACTGTGTGAAAGACGAATAGTTGTTCTTGACATGATGTTAGGGTCACCCCCTGATGAGTCTGTCGACTCCTTGGAGTTGCCCGTAATAATAATTTTTTTTAAACTCTTTAATTACATAATAATGTGGTCTCAATACCGAAAACTACCCATAGAAAGGTTTGTTGTTAATACAGTATATGTAATTTGTGATAGATTAGTTACAGAGTTAAATTGTCAATGTGAGGCATATTCAGAAGTGCTGTAAAATTTTAAGGTATTTATTAGACCAAATTTAAATTTGTCCAAAATTGATATTGATATTAAAAAATTGGTAAAAATTTATAACTCATACATTTGTAAGTGAAATAGATAAATTTAAAGATGAAGTCATCTAGTTTCTGGAATACATAACAGAAGAAAATATTTATAATGTAGTGGACACATACAGTCTGATAAATAATGGACTCCAATCAACATTTTCTAATATGGAAACAATACCGAAAATTTTTCTGACAGTGCCAATTAGTAATGCCAGTGGAGAACATTCATTTTTCTGTTCTTAAAAGAGTGAAAATTATTTATGAAATGCTTTGCATCAGAATAGAATGTCAAATTTATCACTGTTATTTATTGAAAATGATGTGTGAATAATTTGAATTGTGATGATATTATTGATAATACATTTGCAAAAGAGAAGTCTTGGAAAAAACATTTGTAGCATCTTTACTTAGTGCTAGTTTAACATTTGGTTTATATATATTCTCAAACATAGCATAAGTATTTTTAATAAATGTAATAAAAGTTTTTTGTATATATTGATTGTTTTTATTTGTCTTTATTCATTTTGTAAGAGAGAGGGGAGGAAACCCAGAGCAAACTAGCACCTTGAGCCCTGAAAGTGTAAGTATAGCCTGTTAACAATATGCAAAAATAGGCATGGCTACATCTCATTAACACTACTCTATAGATAATGAAAGAAACTGCAGTTTAATGATTCTGTCACTAAATTCATTCAAAACCATCTTTCTCTCATGGGCAATACAACAATAAGTGGTGGGCCAGATTAAATGAAGCCATAGTTTTCCAACTACTGATATAATGATAAGGTTGATCTCTAATGAGATTTTATTCATTTCATCTTAGAAAATGTCTTTTTAATTATGACTAATTATTAGAAGGAAGAGACCAGGAGATGTTTAGACAGTTGAGCTTGGCAAGTGCAAGAAGAATGATTGTTATAGGAGATTTAGCTACAGCAGTATAAATTGGGGAGAGGAAGATGCATGTAGCAATAAAGGAATGGAATTTATAGAATTCTTGAGGGACAAATGTCTTAGGCAACATGTAATAGAGGAAACAATAGGTTCAAGAGTTTTGGATTTGGTTATAGCATCAGAGGAGCTGATAATAACTGGGATGGCATCTCTCCCACCAGTTGGAGAGAGAGTGACCATATGGTTTTGACTTGGAAAATGAATAGACATGCAGAAGTATCAAAGAGACAGGAACATATGTGGAATTATAAAGCAGGTGATTATAATAGTCTTAGACGTCAACTTGGGGAAGTTTTGTGGAGGGAGGAATTGGAAGGCCGGAATATCATTAGTGCTTGGGAGATTGTAAAGGAATATTTGTTAGCAGCAATGGTAAGCTGTATTCCACGAGTGAAGAAGAGGACACAATTTGTAGTAAAGTGGATAACAAACAATATTAAACAGGAGCTACATGTGAAAAAGAGGCTACGGAAGAGATATAAGGAGACAGGCGAAGAGAAGATGCAAAAAGAATATAAGACGCAGGCCAGAAGAATGACTAGTATGGTAAGGAGTTTGAAACTGGAATATGAGAAAAGATTGGCCTTAGATCCAAGGAAAATCCTAGGGAATTTTTTAGCAGTGTGGCCAGTAGGGAGAAATGATTGCGGAAGATTGACATTGTGGGATAAAAATGGAAATAGAGTGAATGATCCAGAGGACATAATGGAATTGTTCAATAAACACTTTATTGGTGTATTTCATCCTGGAGGAGTAAATTTTAATATTAGTGGGATAGGGCATGTTTGAGGTTTAGAGGTGCAGGAGGAGAGTATGTTCCAAGTACTGAGCACTTTGGATGTCAATAAAGCTATGGGACTGGATAGTATTTCACCATGAGTTTTGCGAGAATGTGCTATCATAGCTCCTTTGACCAGGTTTTTCAATGAAAGTCTTACTTCAGGAAAGATGCCCAGGGAATGGAAGGAAGGTAAGATAGTGATGCTGCACAAGGGACGCTGCATATCATGACTGGAAGTGTCTAATTATAGACCAGTTTGTGTGTCATCAGTAGTTGTTAAGATCTTGGAGAAATTAGTGGGGGACCATATACAGCATTGGGCAGATGAGGGTAATGTTATCTGTGAGAGTCAACATGGATTTGTTGAGGGGCATTCTTGTTTTAGTAATATGCTAGCCTTTTATAATAAAGTTACAGGAGCAGTTGATGAGGCAAAAGTATATACTGTTATTTTCTTGGACTTAGTGAAGGCATTTGACAGGGCACCACATCATAAACTGATATTTAAGTTGCAGCACATGGGTCTGGATGTCAGATTGGTCAACTGGATTCAGGATTGGCTGTCTGATAGGTATCAGAGAGTTGTGTATGGTGGAGCAGTTTGAAGGAGACAGAGGGTCAAACAGGGCTCAGTACTGGGACCTATATTGTTTAACCTTTATATCAATGACATTGTCAGTGGATTGCAGGGGAATGTTCAGTTGTTTGCAGATAATGTTAAGCTAGGAAGGGTTATTAGTAATAGTGTAGATGTAGTATCACTGCAAGAGGATTTGAATATGCTAGACAGATGGGCAAATGACTTGGAATCTCAATTTAATGCAGCAAAATGTAAGGTTTTGAGGTTTGGGACACATCAATGGGATGCTGCATACTCTATTGAAGGACAATAGTGGAGGAAGTAGGGGAGATGAGAGATCTGGGGTTGATGATTGAAAGAAACCTGAAATTCAGGGGACATATTGCAAAGGTGGTGAAGGTAACACAGAGGATTGCTGCAATAATGAGAAGGACGCTGACCTGCAGAGATAAAATAGTTATCATTCCATTGTATAAGACCCTGATTCAGACCAGACTTAGACTATTGTTCTCAGATTTGGTTTTCAGGCTTTTGATAGATTACCACATGATAAGTTCATAGTCAAACTAGAGCAGATAGGGTTGGATATTAGTTAGTGCATTGGATTGGAGACTGGCTATCTGATAGGTATCAAAAAGTTGTGTATGGGGGAGCGATATCCAGGAAAAGGAAAGTCACTAGTGGAGTGCCTCAGGGGTCTGTTTTATGGCCATTACTGTTTAACTTGTATATTAATGATATTGGTGATGATTTAGATGGAGATATTCAGTTGTTTGCAGATGATGCAAAGTTGGGACAAACCATGAAGAGTAGAGAAGATGTTGTGGCCTTACGAGAAGATTTGAATAAATTGAGTGATTGGGCATGGAAAAATGGGGATGTGAGTTCAATGTTGCAAAATGTAAGGTTTTAAAATTTGGAAAACAATGGTGTGATGCAGAATTTATGCTTGGTGAGAATATATTGTTGGTTGTAGAGGAAATAAGAGATCTGGGGGTGATAATGGATAAGGATCTGAAATTTAGGGGACACATCTCCAAAATTGTGAAAACAGCACAAAGGCTTCTGGAAATGATGCAGAGGACACTGACATTTTGAAGTAGGGAGATTCTTGTTCCATTGTAAGGCTTTGATTAGGCCACACATGGACTATTATGCCCAGATTTGGTCACCTGGTTTTCAGAAGGACAAAGAGATGTTGGAAAAGGTCCAAAGAGGACTGACTAAGGTGGTTTCTGACCTCTGGAATGTTGAGTATGAGGAAAGATTGAGAAAATCTGTAATTTGCAGAGTCTGGTGGACAGGAGGAAGAGTGAGATATGATAGAGACCTACAAATTAGTAAGTGGTTGTTATAGGATTAATGCTGGAGAAGTTCTACAGAAAATAGTGGGAGATCGGGGGAGAACCAGAGGTCATCCCTGGAAACTGTATAAAGAGAGTGTGGTAGGGGAGTGAGAAGCAGGTTTTTTCATGCAGAGTTGTAAATGATTGGAATGCCTTGCCTGAGAATGTATGTCTGCAAAGAATTTGAGTGTGTTTAAGAAACGGTCTGATGAGCTGTGTGTGTGATAAAAGGACCTCCCAGATGATCTTTGACTCCATGAGGTCTTGAGGTAATAATAATAATAATAATAATAATAATAATAATAATAATAATGTTATTATTATTATTATTATTATTATTATTAGAAACTAACTGCAAATACTGCTTTCAGAAAAATAACATATGGAAATCATCCAAATATCATAATTAAAACAAACTGAAGATCTTCAATGGCATTATTAAGGTCTATTATCATATGGATCAGAGATATGGAAACTGACCAAAAACCAGGAAGCTAAATTAAATAGTTTTCAAACAAAATGTCTGTGTAAAACATTAAAAAAAAACAAACATTACAAATGATGACTTATATAAACTGATTGAACAAAAACGTATTACCAAAAAAATAATAAAAACGCATATGGAAATGGATTGGATATGTACTGAGAATGGAAAGTAGAGGAATTCCAAGAATATCTTTAACATCGATTTCAGAAGAGAAAAAGAAAAGTGTAAGTCCCAAATTAACTTTGCTGAGAATAATAGAAAAAGAAAGAATTTTTGTTGGTCGGGAGAGCTGGAGAGAAACTGAAGTTGTGTCACAAGACAGGGGGTATCTGGAAGATACTAATAAAATTATTCTTGTCAATACATGTTTCTTCTAATCTTCTAATAATTATCAGAAGATTACTTTACACTTCCCCCCCCGCCCACACACACACACATACTAATCTGCAGATGGCATTGAGTTGCTATAGGATTTGCAATCTCTCATGTTGGGAATGATATAAATGATATAAATATAACTAAGGATGGATTGTGGACTGCTCTAGCCTAAGTAGGGTGAAGAAACATGTAGATATCATGAATTTGGCTCAATTTTCACGGGGCATGTAATTATTTAGGGGGACTGATCTATGACGATATAGATTTGAAGGAGGAAGGGCTCACCAAAAGAAGGAATGAAATGCAATTTATGCAGCTGCCAAGAGATAATTACCTCAAATGGCACATGGTGTGTGGGGGAGGGGGAGGGGAAGAAAGCTTGAGAGTGCTAATTCTGGTGATTGCATCAGACGATTTGTCCATAATAGGTAGCCCATTTGGAAACAAAACTGCTTCCAGTTAGGAGGCAGCTATCTCCTCCATTTGGGCCACCTGTTTTGTTAGGAATATACATGGAACTACAGAGCCAGTGATTATGATACACTCAGAAGGTTGGAGAAGTGGTGTGGTGTAAAAAAATGATGGTAATGTGCATGAGAAAAAAAAACATTTGAGGAAAGCATTATGAGTAACTGAGTTAGAGTTTCAAATGATTATCACGCATAACGAGTTAATATATATTAAAGTATATATTAAAATATGTACGTAAGATTCTGTGTTTTATGTTATTAATTGATTAGCAAGTATGTCAGAATAGACATTTTGCTTGGGTGTAATATCTTACCAGAGGTGACTGTGAGTGCTTTTTTTTTTTTTTTTTTAGTAAATAAGATATGTGAGAGCATTGTGTGAATAATGGTTAGCGTGGTCCTCCTGCAATAAGTCTTTGCACTCTACTGAGATGTCCTGATGGTAATTTATTGTATAGTGATATAGCATGTTGACCAGACCACATGACACACACACACACACACACACACACACACACACACACACACACACATGGAGTACTGTGTGCAGATCTAGTCACTTGGTGTTATCATGGTGAAGAAATTCTGAAAGAGGATTCAGAAAGAAGTCACCAAAACACTCAGAAATGTTGATTATGGGGAAAGGTTCATGAAGTGTAAATTTCAGAGTTAGATGAATAGGTGGAAAAGGGAGAGGATAAAAAGTGTTTCTGTTGATTTGGGAATTTTTAATTGGGCATAACTTAATTGCTCTCATAAAAAGATCATACGTAGTGTATATCTTTCTATATTAATAGAAAGGATGTTATGAATAATAGGAGTGTGAATAAATTAAATACAGATATTATTATTATTATTATTATGGGCTATTGCATGGTCCTTAGATTCAAGGGAGAAAAGAACTATCCAACATTTGCACACATAATAGACTCTGGCAACCTATTCCGCTCATTTACCACTCTCTAAGCAAAAAATCTAGCCCTGGCATCCCTACTAACTACACTCTTGCTTCATTTTTTAATGAAAAAATGAGAGAGAAAAAAAAATGGCGGCTGCATTGTCATTCCATGATTTTAATTTGGATTTCAGTAGGTTCGTTAAGTGTGAGGTCTGTTATATGTATTCCTTCGATTACATAAATGATTTGTGGATGTTTAGTGCGGATGGAAGAAGGGTGTGTGCGAAATGTGACCTGAACGAGGAATTGATGAATGCGAATATGAAGTTGATGACAGAAAGTGCTAGTACCGATTGTGTCGTGAGTGCACGTTTGAAAGAGAATGGCGAGAAAGACAGGCGAAAAAATGTTAAAAAATCAGGAAAAAAGAAAAAGAGCGATTTGACAACCGTAACGGATGTTAAAAGGGACGAAAGTGAGGCGGAAAGAAACGAAATTGAGAGAACGAATGAAAGTAGAAATGGCGTGGTGCAGAAACCGCAAGTAAAAAAAATCGAAAGAATGAATGATAGCGAAAAAAGAATGACTGATGGCGAAAGTTGGACGCATGTTGGAACGAAAGTACTAAACCAAAGAAAGATGAATGACAGTAAAAGTGAAAAGAATGATAGCGAAAGTTGGACGCATGTTAGTCCGAAAGTACGGAAACAAAGAAAGATATGTGAGAGTGAAAGTGAGAAGAATGACAGTGAAAGTTGGACGTATGTTGGACCGAAAGTACGGAAACAAAGAAGGATGAATGAGAGGGAAAGTGAGAAGAGAGGGTCGAGAGTTAGAAAGTTAGAAAGATTTAATGATAGAGTGAATGTGTCGCGAGGTTCAGAAGGTGAATTGGATTGGATGAAGCAAGAAATGAAATGGATGCGGAATGAAATTAAGAGAATGCAGGTCAAAACTATTAAAATAAATCATGATGGCATGAAAGAGTTAACAAAAGATGAGCGAGTGGCGTTGTATGGCGACTCCATTATTAAAGGTGTGCTAGAGGATAAAATGCACAAGGTATGTTTTCCAGGCGGTAAAATGAGTAGAGTGATTGAGGCATTGAACATGAGGCGGGAACGAGCAAAAGAGTTAATTGTATTAATTGGAACAAATGATTTGAGAGAGAACAAAGAGCATGTCAAAATGAATGTCAGGAGACTGCTTGGAAAGATAAAGGAGAATAGTGTGACAGGAAGGGTGGTCAGTGTGTTGCCTAGGTATGATTGTGGTGAAATGAGGCGGAGAGCAAGGATTATGAATGATATTCTGGCTGAAATGTGTGAGGAGATGGGAGTACAGTTTGTTAATGTGTGGAATGAGTTTGAGGGACGAAGTGAGCTGTATGGGAGCGATGGACTGCATTTGAGTGGTTATGGTGTGAGTCGCTTGGAGAGACTGCTGCTGGAAGGTAGAGAAGTGAATAGAGAGAATGAATCAGATCAAGAGGGGAGTGATGTGGAAGAGCAGGAGAGTAAGACAGGAGAGATTGAAGGAGTGGAAATGAATGTGGAAGTGAGTGGTATGAGTATAGATAATGAGAGAATGGGTGTGCAAGAGGAGCAGGGAAACGGGGAGGCTCAGGGTGGACAGGGATACACAGCGTGAGAAAGGTGGATGCTGCAAGAGGAGGTGAGAGAATGTGTAGGCAGGAAAGTAATGGGATGATCAGGGATCAAAAGGAAACAGATGGAATTGCAAAGGGTTCTAAAATGAAGAAGCAGAAAGGGAAATGGCCCCAGTCCAGCATGGAGAGATCACATCGAGTGAGTGGTATCAGTGGAACTAGCTGTAGATCCAGAAATGAGTTGTTGTGTTTGTATACCAATGCTAGAAGTATAAGAAACAAGGCAGATGAAATGGTTGCACTAATTGCGTCTGTGCACCCAGAGATTGTCGGAATAAGTGAGACATGGTTAGATGAGGATGACATCCTGACAGGAATAGAGATGGAAAGGTATGATGTGTTTCGTGAGGATAGAAGGGGTAAAAAGGGAGGGGGAGTGCTATTGATGATAGAGAAAGAGTTATGTCCATACAAGGTAGAGATGCAAGGGGGAAATGGGGCCAGTGGTTTTGAGGCAGTATGGTGTGAGATAGAGGTGAATAGAATCAAATACTTGGTGGGATGTTGTTATAGACCTGGTAATGTGGATGGTGGTGATAGTGAAATGTATAGTCAAATAAGCCAAGCAAATAAGAAAAGGGTGATCATTATGGGTGATTTTAATTATGGCAATATAGACTGGAATGAAGAGATAGCAACTGGAAGTAAAGAAAATGAGTTTCTTGAGTTTTTGAGGGATAACTACCTCAGACAGTATGTAACAGAGGGCACAAGAGGATTAAGGGTCTTGGATTTGGTCATCTCATCGGAGGATGTAATTATCAATGAGGTATCAAATCATCCACCAATTGGTGAAAGTGACCATGAGGTGATTACTTGGGTGGTTGCCAGCAGTGCAAGGAC
Organism: Typopeltis vanoorti; assembly: GCF_054136105.1. NCBI lineage: Eukaryota > Metazoa > Arthropoda > Arachnida > Uropygi > Thelyphonidae > Typopeltis > Typopeltis vanoorti. The sequence continues at coordinate 32,230,635 of NC_143551.1, forward strand.
CCCTGTGAAAAAAGGGTATATGTGGAACTACAAGGGGGGTGATTATGAAGAGCTCAGGAGACAGCTTGCAGGTGTAGCATGGAATGAGGAGTTAGCTGGAAAAGAGATCAATGCAGCTTGGGGGATTTTCAAAAAATATTTAGTGGATGCAATGTCTAAATGTATACCACGGGTGAGAAGGTTAAATAAGTTAGGTGTGAGATGGATGAATAAAGAGATTAAGCATGCAATACAGAGAAAAAGGGCATTGTGGAGGCAGCATAAGAGAAGTGGAAGTAACCAATTTCATGAGTTCTACAAAGACCAGGCAAGGAGAGTGACTTGGTTGGTGAGAGTAGCTAAAGAGAGGTATGAACAGCAGTTAGCTAATGAAGCTAAAAAGAATCCTAGGGAGTTCTTTCGATATGTAGCCAGCAAAAGAAAGAATGATTATGGAAGGATGACATTGATTGGAGGAAATGGTATAAAGACAGCTGTTGCAGAATGTGTGGTGGAGATACTTAATGAGCAGTTCATAAAGATCTTTCAATCTTGTGAATGTGACTTCATGGAGAGATTAAGAGCAGTTGATGATGGGGAGGAGAGACTGACTGTAAGTGAGCAAGAGGTGTTTGGGGAGTTGAGTAAACTAGATGTAAATAAGGCTGTGGGACTTGATAATATATCACCACGTATTCTGAAGGAATGTGCCAGAGAGTTGACACCTGCCTTGACATATTTTTTTAATACGAGTCTTGCACTTGGTCAAGTCCCTAAAGAGTGGAAGGAGGGCAAGATTGTGCCACTTCATAAAGGAGGTGATCGAACTCAAGCATCAAACTATAGGCCTATCTGTGTGTCGGGTGTTGTGGTTAAGTTGTTGGAGAAGCTTGTGAGAGCTAGAATCCAGAGTTGGGTTGACAACAATGGTATAATCTTTGATGGACAGCATGGATTTGCTAAAGGGAGGTCGTGTTTTAGTAATCTACTTACTTATTACAATAAAGTGACTGCTTCCTTGGACAGAGGAGAAGGATACACAGTAATATACTTGGATTTCGCAAAAGCTTTTGATAGAGTGCCTCATGATAAGTTGACAGTCAAACTAGAGCAGATGGGGTTGGATATTAGATTAGTGCATTGGATTGGAGACTGGCTATCTGATAGGTATCAACAAGTTGTGTATGGGGGTGCAATATCCAGGAAAAGGAAAGTCACTAGTGGTGTGCCTCAGGGATCTGTTTTAGGGCCATTACTATTTAACTTGTATATTAATGATATTGGCGAAGATTTGGATGGAGATATTCAGTTGTTTGCAGATGATGCAAAGTTGGGAAGAACCATAAAGAGTAGTGAAGATGTTGTGGCCTTGCAAGAAGACTTGAATAAATTGAGTGATTGGGCAAGCAAATGGGGGTGTGAGTTCAATGTTGCAAAATGTAAGGTTTTAAAATTTGGAAAACAAAGATGGGATGCAGAATTTATGCTTGGTAAGAATATATTGTTGGAAGTAGAGGAAATAAGAGATCTGGGAGTGATAGTGGATAAAGATCTAAAATTTAGGGGTCACATCGCCAAAATTGTGAAGACAACACAAAGACTTCTGGGAATGATGAGGAGGACACTGACGTGTAGAAGTAGGGAGATTCTTGTTCCATTGTATAAGGCTTTGATTAGGCCACACATGGACTATTGTGCCCAGATTTGGTCACCTGGTTTTCAGAAGGATGAGGAGATGTTGGAAAGGGTCCAAAGGCGACTGACTAAGGTAGTTTCTGACCTCTGGAATGTCGAGTATGAGGAAAGATTGAAAAGATGTAATTTGCAGAGACTAGTGGAGAGAAGGAAGAGGGGAGATATGATAGAGACCTACAAGTTGGTAAGGGGTTGCTATAGGATCAATGGTGGAGAAGTTCTACAGCGAATAGTGGGAGATCAGGGGAGAACCAGAGGTCATCCCTGGAAACTGTATAAAGAGGGTGTGAGTAGGGGAGTGAGAGGCAGGTTTTTTTCGTGCAGAGTTGTGAATGATTGGAATGCCTTGCCTGAGAGTGTGGTGTCTGCAAGGAGTTTGAATGTGTTTAAGACCCGGTATGATGAGATGTGTGTGAGATAAAAGGACCTCCTAGATGAGTCTTTGACTCCATGAGGTCTTGTTTAATAATAATAATAATAATAATAATAATAATTTCTAGGATGTCCATTGTTCTCCCACAACCAATATGTTTCTGAATGAGTGAGAACTCCTGCAGTGAGTATCTGATCTCATCATTGAGATTTGCTAATAACAATAATAATATTTTTGTTATATTATTGTTATTAAAAAGTAATATTGATAATGATAGCTTGTTAACAGTAAGGAAAATAAGAGGTTCACTCATTGGGCATAACTTAATTGCTCTCATTAATAGTACTCTACCTTCTCATTTACCTTTTATATCCTTTTGGAAAATGTTATACCTTTTCATTTCTGATGTTATCATTATATCTCTGTGGTATAAATATGATTTACTTATGGAATATAGGCTTATAATAATAATCATAATACTTTTCATGATGCCACTGTGTATTTCATTTAGGGAAAAGAAATAAACTGGAAGAACTGGCGTGATGCATTATCTGAATCTTCTTTGACTCTTCTACAGCAACATGGCATGCAAGGCAGTATGAATATCTTAGAATTGGCAATGTGGTAGGTGAAAGAATCCATGTGTACAACTTTATTGTTTTTTTATCATTATTATATGTTCTCCCTAGAATGGTAGCATATAGCTACCCTCCCGCGGCCGTATGGCAGATGGGAACCAGAAGAAGAAGAATATGTTCTCCATATTCATGATTAGAGTGTATGAGTGTATGCATGTATGTATGTATGTACTTGCATATATGAATTCCATATACTGTATGTTGCTAATGGGAAAAGTGTTCTGAGGAAAATTAAATCGCAGAATTTAGCAGTTAGGAAGAAAATAGGTGATATGAGAAAACCTGTAAGATAGTAGTTGGTCCAAGGATTTTTTAAAATTAATAATAGTTATTATCATCATGGACCTCCATGGAATTATAAGATTATTGCAGAAGGCTTATCTTAGACAACACAAAGTCTACATACCACTCTTTAAATCAATTCACCACCTGCACATTCACCATTCTAGCAGACAATGAATTCCATGGTTGAACCACCCTCCATGTAACAAAACCACTTCTCACCACCTCCTTTTGCATTTTCCAGGGATGACTTCTTGTCCTCGATCCTTAATGTTTGTTGAAAAATAATAATATTCCTGAAAAAATTGTTACTAGAAATAATCTCTACACAGGCTGCAGCATGGAAAGAGGGAGGGGGGAAGGAAGCACAAAGGGTGCCAAAATAAGTGCACCACAGCTGGATATTTGCTTATATGTTGTTACTGCATTGCTTAGCTTAGATTTTGTAGAATATTGTTTACTAGTTTGATTATAATTATTTATGTATTGCTGTAGCATTTGATCTTGTGTACTGCTGTAGCCTTTGTTATTGTCTAGTATGACCTTTGTTGTTCTTGAACAAATAAACTACAAACCAGCCAACCAACCAACCTTGGCACCATATGCAAGATTATCACTGAAATACAACTAGCCATTTCGAATCGAAGTACATGGCACTTTATAGCCACTGTTGGTTTTAACAATTGGCTTCCTGCGTAGCTCAATGGAAATGCCATGTGTGTTCACAGTGCTAGGCTCAATGGAAGTGCCATGTGTGTTCACAGTGCTAGGCTACCAGAAAAAGGAATGTCAAAGTTTTAGTCTAGTCACCGATTAGAGGAACTTTTTCTAAACCTTTTTTTTCCCTTTGCATAAGGTAGGTTCTAAAACTGCAGTAGCAAATTATAAATCAATCAAAATCGCAGGCATGTGGTAAAAGTACATGGTGGAAAAAAATCTCCAAAAAGAGAATTCAAGAATGGGTGACTTTAAATTTTTAAGGAAATGACAAAGTATGCTAAAATATTAATGAAAAAACTTTAATCAATACCTTCCAGTATTTCAGTCAATGTTACATTGCCATCTTCTGGGAACATAAAACCATGATATGTGCACACAGGCACTAACAACGAGCAAATGAGGCTGAAGAAGGCAACTGGCATTGGTCCAAGAATCATAGGTTCTAGGACCAATGCAACTGGCATTGGTCCTAGAACCCCAAAGGTGCCCCCTAGCAGGCTAAATTGGGTTGTCTTGGCTGTTGGGCTGATGTTCTCAGGATGCATGCTTCCCAAATTTGGGGCAGTCTCATGTATCCAAATTTGTTGAGATTTGGGAAGTTTTTTTAGAGTTGAGGCAGATTCCAGGAACAATCTTTCATATTTATATTTGCTATGGTGTAGTAAAGTGGCTTTCTTCCAGCATATTCTGTGGTGGGTATCTAGTGCATGGTCCACAAGTCCTGAGTGGTTGTATTGGTGAAACCAGTAGTCTTTGTGTTCGGATATCCTATTATTAACTGTCCTGCCTGTTTGGCTGTAGTAGAACAGTTTACAATGCAAAGGACCTGGCATACTCCAGATAGGTCTAGGGAAAGTGGCTGGTCTTTGGTGGAGTGGATAAGGGATGCCAATTTCTTATGTGGTTTGTAACATGGTCAGGGCATATTTCTTTAGGATTTTTGTGAGCTTTTCAGACGTGCCACGAATATAAGGAATGGTGATAGATTTAATATAATCTCTGTTATGAGAGAGAGGGGGTTAACTGGTTTTAATATTTTCTGGATATTTTGGGAGTTGTAGCTATTTGCTAAGAAAGTGTTAATAATATGGTTAAGTTCAGTAGTTAGGGCATTGTCATCTGAACAGATTAATTTAGCTCTGTTATATAGGTCCCATATTGTTTTGAGGGGGGGGGGATGATTGCTGGTGAATGTATCTACCTGTATGGGTTGGTTTTCTGTAGACAGAGAATGCCAGGGATCCATCAGGCTGGTGTGTAACCAGAGTGTCTAGGAAAGGGAGGCTGTTGTTGTTTTCCTTTTCTAAGGTGAACTGGATTCTGGGGTGTTGATTATTTAAGTGTGTTAGAAAGTTGTGGAGTGTGTCTAAACCATGGGGCCAAATAGCAAACACATCATCCACGTAATGTAGCCAAACAGTGAGTTTTTGTGGGGCCGAGTTTAAGGCTTTTTCTTCAAAAGTCTCCATAAAGAAGTTTACCAGGGGTGGAGAGAGTGGAGAACCCATGGCTGTCCCCTCTATCTGTTTGTAGAATTTTCCTTGCCAAACGAAATAGCCTGAGTTCATGATGAACTGAAATAGGGCTGAGATATCAGGAGGAAATTTGGCTTGGATGAGATCTAAGGTATCTTTGAGTGGGACATTTGTGAATAAGGAGGAGACAAGAATCAAGAATGGATGGACAAAAATATGATACTGTATGAGGGACAACATGGCTTTGTAAAGAGTCGGTCATGCCTTAGTAATTTAGTAACTAAATTGTTAAATTATTAAAATTTAGTAATTTTTTATAATAGAATGACAGTGAGTGGGGTAACGGAAATGGTTACACTTTTGCTAGATTTTGCAAAGACATTTGACAGAATACCACATGGTATTCTGTTACACAAATTAAAACAAATGGGGATGGATATGACACTGGTTAAGTGGATAAGAGGGTGGCTGCTGGACAGATGTCAAAAAAGTGGTATATGGAGGGACAGAATCAAGGCAAAAACAGGTGACTAGTGGTGAGCCGCTAGGTTCAGTACTGGAACCATTGCTGTTTATAAATGATATAGGAAATAACCTGAAAGGAAATATTCAGTTGATTGCTGATGATGCAAAATTAGGTAGAGTAATAGTTAATCAAGGCGATGTGGAGAGCTTGCAGGACCATTTGAATAGGCTGTCGGTATGGGCAAAAGATAATAGGTATAAGTTTAATGTGGAGAAATGTAAAGTTACGCATTTTGGGATAAACAGATTACAAGTTGTGTATCACATTGATAGCACTGTACACCAGGAAATAGATGAAGTTAGAGATTTAGGGGTGGTGATAGACAGAGAGTTAAAGTTTAGAGGACATATTGTTAAGGTTGCTGAGATAGCCCATAAGATTACTTGGCTATTGAAGGACACATTAACAAGTAGAGATATGGAAGTTGTTATTCCTCTTTATAAGGCCTTGATATGTCCACATCTAGATTATTGTCTTCAAGTCTAGTCAGCTGGGTTTCTTGGGGATGAGGAAGCTGTGGAGAAGATTCAGAGGAGGGACCAAGTGGTCTGTGTAGTGTTCCCTGTGAAGATAGATTGAGAGTGTGTGGATTGTGGAAGTCTGCTGATAGAAGAAAAAGAGGGGATATGATAGAAACATTAAAGGGTTTAATAGAATTGATGCAGGGGAAATGTTTCAGCAATTGGCTGGAGGGGCCAGAACACGGGGTCATTGTTCTGGAAGTTGAATAAAAGTGTGGTTATTACAGACATGAGGACTAGATTTGTTGCTTGGAGAGTTGTGAATGAGTGGAATCGTGGGTTTTCAAAGTCAGTTGTGAGTGCTTTGTCTGTTGATGAGTTCAAGAAGAGATATGATAGATTATGTGATTATGTGGGTAGTTTGGGTCTTCTACGATCAGTCTTTGGATTTCATATAGGCACCCATACAATAATAATAATAATAATAATAATAATAATAATAATAATAATAATAATAATAATAATAAAATTCCTGAAAAATGTAACAATCAGCTCATGCAAGCAAACTGTTACATTTTCTGCACACACACACACACACACACACACACACACACACACACACACACACACATGCATATATGCATATACATTATATAATATATATATATATAACATAATATAATAATATATAATAATATAATATGATAATAAAACTTTTCTTGCTGAGAAACATTTTTTTTTTCAGTCGATGGATTGCTATTGTTCATCTTAATATGAAAGAAGAAAAGAAGTATAGTTTCATTCTGATATTCAAATTACTAGATGTTATTCACAAGATCTCGAGTGAAGACTCTTATTCAGATGGCGACCTCCAGGATGCTTTTCTAGTTTATTTAGATCGTTTTGTTAAATTCTGTAATATAAAACTCAGTAATCTACATACATTATTTAATGTGGAGATAGAAACAGATGCCACTGAAGTGCAACATATTCTTAAGTAATGTTGTTATTGCATTTACAAATTAGTTCAATTTTATACATGTTAAATAAAGTTATAGATGAATTTAATACTTAATCCTAGCCAACTGGTTAAACAGTTAGCTTGCCTGACAAACATATGATGTTGCAAAATGTTCTAATAACATTATACAACATGAAATTTGCTCCTGGAATGAAATCTGGATTTTCTGTATATTGACTTTGCATATGTGTATTCACTAATTTATAGTGCTTGGCATATTATAATTATTATTATTATATATCTTGCCAAGCACTATCCAACAGATGCACAGTATCTATCATACTTTGAACTCATCTACAGTCATGGCACCTATAACAGACTCTGGCAACCAATTCTACTCATTCACCACTCTCCAAGGAAAAAATTTAGCCCTGACAACCTGTTAACTATACTTTTGCTCAGTTTCCAAGGATGACCCTTAGGTCTGTTCTCCCACCACATCACCAGGTCTGTTCTGAAAAATTTTCTCTGTATTAATCTTGTAACACCCCTCAGTAATTTGTGTGTCTCAATAATATCACCCATTTTCCACCTGTTAGCCAATTTTTGTAACATACAAATCTTCAACCTATCCTCATAAAGTTCATTCCACAGACCTGCCACTATCTTAGTCACTTGGCAATGAATTCTTTCCACCTCCTCCTCCTCTTCATTTCAAAAATCCCAGGAGATCAGATCTGTACATAGTAGTCCAGATTGAATTTTACCAAGGCTCTATAAAGCACTATAATAACTCTGCTTGTCTCTGCTTTTCAGGATATTCTTCAGCAACCAAGTAATCTGATGAACTGCTTTAGCCACTTTTGCAATATACTCTGTAAACTTTAACTCCCTAACCACTAAAACCACCAAACCCCAGACTCATCAGTTTCCTGGAATTCAGTTCCATCAATGTGGTACAATGCTAGTAATATTTTAACCTTACACTTTGTATCTCCTAAAACCCTAATATATACTGAGTGGTTGGTAATTTCTTACATTAGTCATGTAGCTATCTTTATGCAATGGAACTATTTTCTCCTCTTTGCACTATTATATTTGATAAATTGATTGCTCAAACTATGTTATTTCCCACCTATGTCCAACATATATTAAAGTCAGCTATAGAGTAAGATAACAATGTGTTATATATATAACTTTTTATTTTAGTTAGTTAGAATGTATTGGATTCATATCCATGATGGTTAATTGACTTTAGAATCAGCATATTATGAATTTTAAAGAATGTGGCTCTTATTTATAAAACAATTAACATATTTACTGTAAACATGCAAATATATACAACAGATAAAAATTCTATATACCAAGTAATTTACTTCATCTCTCTGAGGAGATCTGACAATCATACTCTCTTTAGAATCACAATCAGTTAATTCCAGTATTCTATATACCTAATTATTGAATTCTAATTAAATACACCAAATAAATATATGGCCATTTTTATTATTTAGGCCTCCAAGGAGTCAAAAGATTCATCGCGGAAGGTCCTTCCTAAGAAACACAAGTCTATCAAGACTCATCGTGGGAGGGCCCTCCTAGGAAACACAAAGTCTATCATACCACTCCTTAAACTCATTGACCATTCTCGCTCTCACACTCTATCAGACAATGCATTCCATGGTTCAACCTAACAGTCTAAAACTGTCTAAAGTTCAACAGTCTAAAAGTCTCAATCATATCACCTTTCCAAACTCTGCATACTGCAGAGTTCAGTGGATAGAAGCACATTCCCTCAGCCGATCCTCATAACTAACATTGTATAGTCCTGAAACTGTCTTTGTTATCTGCCTCTGTACCCTTTCCACAGTTAATTTATCCCGTTAAAATCCTGGGGACCAAATCTAAGAACAATAGTCTAAGTGTGGTCTGATCAGAGTCTTATACAACAGAATGATAACCATTTTATCTCTGCAGGTCAGTGTCCTTCTCATTAGTGCAGCAATCCTCTGCGTTACCTTCACCACCTTTGCAATATGTCCCCTAAATTTCAGGTTTCTATCAATCATCTCAATAGTGTAATATACGATCACTACTGCAAACAAATATACATACAGCATGTGTGTTATTCTCTAAGGATTATTACATTATGGTAAGCAAGGTAACTATTCATAACTACATTTAAGTCTCCTTTAATATTGTCACTGGTTAACAACATGGTGGTTCTGGTAATAGTAACATAAACAACTACATTAATAAATATGAAGACATACATTTTTAAAGGTTACTATATCATATAACAAAAATGCAGTTCTCATTAATTAATTGTTTTTACTCAATATTATAAAGCTGTAAAAAAAACAAACATAACAAAGTGAAACAATTTTGCAAGATTTTTACACGATCCCCTTGGTACTAACCCAGAGCCTAGACTTAGATTAAACAAATGAAGAGCACTTTCAATTCCCTAGCACCTTATCATAAAACTCAAGGTGGTATGCCATCAAATCCCATAGTTGTATTCACATCAAGATTCTGTAATGTGCTATGCACCTCCATTTCATTTACCTCAGCTTCCTTATAAGCCTTTTCCCCCCTCTTGTTACTACAATAACTTTACTTGGATGGTATTATTATTATTACGGGCAACTCCAAGGAGTCAGCAGACTCATCGAGGGAGGCTCTAACATCATGTCCATCATAACTATTCGACATTCACACAGTATTCATATATTCACACAGCAGCAACCTCGCCTTGAACTCATTCACAGTCATGGCATCCACAACAGACTCTGGCAGCTTATTCCACTCATTCACCACTCTCCAAGTAAAAAACCTAGCTTTAACACCCTTGCTAACCACACTCTTGCCCAGCTTCCATGTATGGCTTCTAGTGCTCCCACCACTAGTCCTATTCTCAAATATATCTTCTAAATTAATCTTATAGAAACTCTTCAGTAATTTGAATGTATCAATCATGTCACCCCTTTTCCACCTATCAACCAATTTCTGCAACCCACAAATCTTCAATCTGTTCTCATAAGGTTCATTCCATAGATTTGCTATCATCTTGGTCACTCGTCTCTGGATCCTCTCCACCCCCTCCCCATCAAGAAGAAACCCTGGCGCATATATCTGGGCACAGTAGTCTAGTTGGGGTCTTATCAAGGCTCAATACAGAGGAACAATAACCTGTTTGTCTCTGCTTGTTAAAGTATTTTTTAGCAACCAAGTGATTTGATGAGCTGATTTAGCCACTCTCTATGTGCCCCTAAACTTTAACTTCCTATCCACCAACACTCCCAAATCCCTGGCCTCATCAATCTCCTGGAGTATGGTTCTACCAGTGTGATATACTGCTGCTAATCTTTTCACACCAAAATGCATAACCTTACACTTTGCCACATTAAATTGACATCCATTCTCTTTAGCCCAGTCCTCCAAATTATCCAAATCATCTTGAAAAGTTTTGACAACCTGTGCACTCACTATTGCTCTACCCAACTTTGCATCATCAGCAAAGAAGTAAACACTTCCTCTCAGTTCCTTTCCAATATCATTAATGAACAAATTGAAAAGTAGTGGTCCAAGAACAGAACCCTGTGGCACACCACTAGTCACAGGCCATCTTTTGGACTCTACTCCCGAACAAACCACCCTTTGATATCTCTCCATCAACCACCCTCCTATCCATCTCACCAACCCTATATCCATCCCCATATGCTGCAGTTTACTGATTAGAATTCCATGTGGTATCCTGTCAAAGGCCTTAACAAGGTCCAGTAGAATCACTATAAACCCATTACCCTTATCCAGTTCAGCCGTCACTGTGTTATAAAACGTGAGCAAGATACTGAGGCATGATCTACCCTTCACAAAACCATGTTGTTCCCCATACAGTATCCCATTTTCATCTATCCAATCCTGTATTTTTCTCTTGACTAATTTCTCCAAGACCTTGACAACGATTCCTGATATACTAATCGGTCGGTAATTTACAACATCAGTCTTGGAACTCTTGGAAAGTGTTCAATTAGTAATTCTTCTATGTTACCTGATTCAGTTACCTCTCTAACATCAGCATTCATCAAAATTATTCTTCCTTTTACTTGCAAAATTCTGAAAGAACTCTTTGGGATGATAGAAAACTGAAATTCAGGGACCGTATTGCAAAGGTGGTGCAGTAATCCAGAGGATTGCTGTAATACTGAGAAGGACACTGACTTGCATAGATAAAAGAGTTATCATTCCATTGTATAAGACCCTGATCAGACCACACTTAGACTATTATTCTCAGAATTGGCCCCTAGGATTTGAAGGGGATAAATTAACTGTGGAAAGGGTACAGAGGCAGATTACAAAGATGGTTTCAAGACAGTAGAATGTTAGTTATGAGGATCCACTGAGGTAATTTGGACTGCAAAGTTTGGTAGATAGAAGAAATGCATCATCATTTGTCATACTTACCAGTCCTGTAATCAGGGCTGCGCCAACCCGAGGGTGCAAGAGGGGTGCACCGCACCCGGGCGGCAACATTGATAGGGTGGCATTTTATATAACTAATATCTAATTTGGATTATACAATGCAATATTAGGGGTGGCCGATAAAAGTTTGCACCCAGGTGGAAAATACTCTTGGCGTGCCCCTGCCTGTAATTTTACATAATCCCCCTCATAATCCAACATAACCATATGATCACTCTCACCAGTTTGTGGTAATGTGGTCATATTGGTTATACACGAATTCTCTGATGCAATTACCAGATTTAGCACTCTCAAATCCCTAGTGCATTCCATTGCATGCTGCCTCAGGCAATTATTCCTTAGTAGCTGCATAAATTCCATTTTCTTCCTCCCATTTGTCCTTTCCTCCTTCCAGTCTATGTTACCATAGTTGAAGTCCCCCATAATAATTACCTGCCCTCCACTCGTTAAGCTAATTTGCCTATGTATACTATCCCTATCATCCTTTACATCCTCTGGCCTAACATACAGACAAAACATACAGTTAGTTGTTTCTAGACAAAACTATGTTTACTACTGTCCAATATCTCACACCACAGGGCTTCAAATGTGCTATTTTCACTTGCCTGCAGTTGAACTGCTATTCTCTTTGGTTGCATTTCATCAGCTATTATCAGTAATATTCCTCCTCCCCATTCTTTTCTTTATATTCTTCCAAAACACTGTACTGTTCACATTCTATCCAACTCAATGTTTAAATATATCATCTTCTTCTGTCAGCCATGTCTCACTAATGCCAATAACTTTTGGCCAGGATTAATTCATCAGTGCCCCCAAACTCCTCCCCCTTGTTCTAAATGCTCCTGGAATTAGTGTACATAAACTGCAATAGTCCTGAAGGCCCACCACTGTCTTTACACTTTTATACTAACTAACCCATTCTGGTTCGTTACCCGTGATACTAACACAGGCATTTTCTTTCCATTCTTATGTAAACTCAACTGCCTCACTGGTATTTAAAAGCATAGTTTCACATTCATTTTCACTTCATTCAACAGCATTTTTTTGAGACTCTGAACACCAAATCATTTAGATGTAAACAATCTTCTTGTATAAGATGTTTCACTCACTACACACATCCACAAAAATTCCACATCATTCCTCCTGCATAACCTATGCATCAACTCATTTGCCATTATGGCCCTCCTTCTCTCTCTCTCTCTCTCTCTCTCTGTCCAGAAGTTACTGTTGCTGGAATTGTTAATAGCATTCTTAAGCTAACACAAGCATTTAGAAACAGGTCACCAAGTCTGTACTCTGTTAACAAGGTCAAGAGATCTAATGGCTTTAACTGTGCATTTCCAAAAGTAGCTTTATGTACTGAGGATAAATGTTGCATTTCTTTTCCAAAATTATCATCATTAAGGTCAGCAGGATATTGATCTTTTCTCTCCACATCATTTTCAGACATGGTGAGATATTTCCACAACAAATCAAATTTTTCTGCCAACTGCTTAACAGCATTGAGGCAGACATTTAATTCTTCTAGATGGAAATATAGAAATAAAAATCTCCAGTAAATGTGATGGAGTTAGGTTCAAGAGGGCATATGACAACAGCACACCTGATGTTAACTTGGAAGGAATGAATGACACAGATGATACTCCAGAAGAGGCCTAGTTTTTCAAGTTAACATCAGGTGTGCTGTTGTCATGTGGCATTGTCCTCTTGAACTTAACTCCATCACATTTACTGGAGAATTGAATTTCTATATTTAGGTTTGACACAACCAATTTGGCTTCATTCCATATGCATTTCCAGTTGTTTCAAGTTTCATCAGCTCTGTGAGGAGAGTTTCCATGTTTGCTACTTCATCATCCTGTGTGGCATCTCTCTAGCTTGGATGATCTTGTTGCAAATATCTATACCAGCTAATATTTTGTACCACATGGCTGAAATTAACACACAGGCTAAAGATGTCACATATAATAAAATTCCTTGAACTTCATTCCTTGTTTTGGCCATCAAGTTTAGTTCTAGGAGGTCTTACAGTGCTAATTGAGTGTCACTAGGGAATGCAGCGGTCGTGTTGAGTTATGTAGAAAATGTGTTTTTAAATTAAAGTATAGTGTGACTTTTTGTCTCAAATTGTGCTTCGGTTGGATACAAGTATCCTTCAGTGGTGTTACTGTTGAAACTGATGCATATATTGTGTTTTTGCTGCTGTTTGTTTCACTACTTCAGTGTTTAAAGATGGCATCCAACAAGAGACATATGGCAGCAGCTCGGAGGACTTCTATACAAAAGTCTGCCTCTGCGTTGAATTTTTCGCAATGGATGCATTGTGGGAACTGCTATATGTATGCACCAAAGAATGAAGGATCTGTGGACTGTTTGGCTAAATGAGAAGAATGAAAACGTTGACATATGTGAGAAGTGTCGGGATAAGCTGGAGTGGTTAGGAATGGAAGCAGACTTCGGGACTGTAGCAGAAGAACTTCGGCAGGAGTTCGTGAAAATGAAAAATGTGACCTTCATCTTCTGCAAGAGGAATTGAAAGTGCTCAGTAAGGAGGTTCTGGAAATTAAAACTGAGTTAAAAGTGTTGAATGCAGAAATTAGGACTATTGAGATTACTTTAGCTGAAGTAACTAGAACAGGATAAAGTATGGGAGAGTCTTTGGTGATTGATGAAGTAATAAATAGTATGGGAGTGATTGGAAGTCAACAGAATGAAAACACAAGAGGTCTAGAAGAAATGAGATGTTGTGAGAATGAGGGAATAAGTAAAAGAGCTTTGAGTAATGAAACTGGGAGGGTCATGCTGAATAGCCTAGAAAATGAGGACGTGAGTTACGCTTGTTTAGACTTGAATGAAGTCACAAGTTGTAAAATATATGGTGATTCTATGATTAAGGGTATGGAGAGCGGTATGCCTGATGAGTGCTTGGCTGGTGGAACAATAGAGAGAGTGGCTTTAGCAATAAAGAGAGGGCATGATGCAGAAAAGATGATAGTTATGGTGGGTACAAATGACCTGAGTGGTAGTATAAATCAGGTAGCAAAAGATTTAAGAACATTGTTTGATATCTTGAAGAAGAAAAGTGTCAATGGGAGGATAGTGTGTGTGCTGCCTCATTTTTACAATTATGAGTTAAGTAGATGAAGGATGATAATGAATAATATGATTGCAAGAATGTGCAAAAAAAGAGGTCTGGAATTTGTTGATGTCTGGAGTGTGCTTGAAGGCAAAAGACAGCTGTATGCAAGCGATGGGTTGCATCTGAACATGGAAGGTCATAAGCAATTGAAGAAGTTAAATTGAAGAAGAATAAGCTTCTGAACAAGTTGAAATAATTGGGCAGGGAAACTAAAATTGAAAAGAGGGAGAAACTTAAGCAGTGATTGTATATTTGTTGATCCTCATTTGTGGAATAAATTGCAGAATAAAGTGGATAAAAATCGGCATGGGACTACTAAAATTAGACATGTATATCAGTTCTAAAACTGGTACAAGAACTAAAGGGAATCTACAATTTTTGTATACTAATGCAAGAAGTATTTGAAATAAGAGGGAAGAATTTTTGGCATTAGTCAGTGCAATCTCACGAAAAGTTGTAGGCATTAGTGAAACTTGGCTGTCAGCAGAAAATGTGGTCACTGTAATTGAATGTGATGGGTACAGTATTTTCAGGGAGAATAGAGAAGATAGAACAGGGGAGGAGTACTGTGATAGCTGTGATAATTTGTGATAGCTGATGAGTTGCAGCCAAAGAAAGTAGCATATCAAGATGATAGCCATGTGAATGAAAGTTCATTTGAGGCAGTCTGGTGTGAAATAGTGACCAATGCAACCTAATATATACAGTTGGTTGCTGCTATAGGCCAGGGGGTACAAGGGATGATATTGAATTAATGCATCAGCAAATTAGTGCAATGAGTGCAGGGTTAGTGATTATTATGGGGGATTTTAATTATGGTGATATCCGTTAGAAGGAGGAAATATCACGTGGCAAAAAGGAAATGGAATTCATACATCTTCTATGGGATAATTACTTGAAACAGCACGTAACTGAAGGGACACGTGGTGTGAGAGTGTTGGACCTTGTCATTGGTTCAGAGGATATATGCATAAGTAAGGTGTCCTCATTACCTCCAATTGGTGAGAGCGATCATGTGGTATTGACTTGGGAGGTTGAAAAATTTGTGGATTTCTCTCTTAAGATGGGGTATATACAGAACTACAGGTTAGGCAATTGTAACAAGCTTCGGAGTGAGCTTGCAGCTGTCCCATGGTAGAACATATTGCAGGGGAAAGATGTTAGCAGTGCATGGGATAAAATCAGCAGGTATCTGAGGAAGGCAATATCAGATTGTATCCCCATGGTCAGCAAGGCAAACAAGGTAGGCATTAGATGGATGAGTAGTAGCATCAAGTTTCATCTGCAAAAAAATAATATGTTATGAAGAATTTACAAGGAAAAAGGCAATCAGTACACCTGTGAGCAGTACAAGGCTCAAGCTAGGAAGGTTCCAGCGTAGTAAGAAAAACTAAATCAGATTATGAGAAGATCCTAGCCAAGGAGATCATCAGTAATCCCAAAGATTTCTTCCGCTATGTGACAAGTAAAAGGAAGAATGACTTTGGAAGCACCAATACTATCAGCACCCACTAATCTCAGTAGGTACAGATGTTATTAAGGTAATAAATTCAGATGTAATAGTAGAGTTACTGAATGATCACTTTTCAAATGTCTATCACCCAAGTAAGGATATCTCTGTACCTGTAGCAATAACTAATGTGAGAAGTGAAGTTAAGAAATCAGAGGTACTTAGTATATTGCAAAATTTAAATGCAAACACTGCTGTAGGTTTAGATGGAATATCAGCTCAGGTATTGCGTCAATGTACAAAAAAATTGTCAATGCCTCTTACTTGGTTATTTAACTTAAGTTTGAACTCTGGTATGGTCCCAAGGAAGTGGAAGGAAGGCAAAGTAGTTCCTTTGCATAAAGATGACTCTAAAACTACAGCAGTTAATTACAGACCAATCACCATCTAGGGAGTGGTGGTAAAAGTATTGGAAAAGTTGGTTAAAGACAAAATTCAAGAATGGGTGGATCAGGATATGGTACTCTATAGGGGCCAACATGGTTTGGTTAAAGGTCGATCCTGCCTTAGCAATTTATTAACTTTTTATAATAGAATGACATCTGAGTTGGACAAAGGAAATGGCTACGTCTGGATTTAGCTAAGGCTTTTGTCAGGATACCCCATGAAATACTGTTGTGCAAATTGGAGCAGATGGGGATGGATACTAAACTGGTGATATGGATAGGAGAATGGCTCAGGGAGAGATACCAGAAGGTGGTGTATGGAGGAAAGAGTCCAGGATGAGGCAGGTAACCAGTGGTGTGCTTCAGGGCTCTGTGTTTGGGCCATTGTTTTATTATTATTATTATTATTATTATTATTATTATTATTATTATTATTATTATTCAGGCCTCCATGGAGTCAAAAGACTCATCGTGGGAGGTCCTTTCTAAGATCATAAAGTCTGTCAAGACTCATCGAGGGGAGGACCCCCTAAGAAACACAAAGTCTATCATAAAACTCTTTAAACTCATTGACCGTTCTCGCTCCCACCACTCCATCAGGCAATGCATTCCACAGTTCAACCACCCTCCATGCAATGAAACCACTCCTCACCCTCTTGCTCACAGTTTAATTTCGTAACTTCCAGGGATGGTCTCTTGTCATCACTCCTTCCCGCTGTTCAACCAAGCGAAAGAACTCCCCAGTGTCAACCCTGTAACCACCTCTCAACAGTTTAAAAGTCTCAATCATATCACCTCTCCTTCTTCTATCCACCAAACTCCTCAGTCCACATTCCCTCAGCCGATCCTCATAACTATCCTTGGACAGTCCTGAAACCATCTTTGTCATCCATCTTTGTATCCTTTCCACAGTTAATTTATCCCCTTCAAATCCTGGGGACCAAATCTGAGAACAATAGTCCAAGTGTGGTCTGATCAGACTTATACAACAGAATGATAACCCTCTTATCTCTGCAGGTCAGTGTCCTTCTCATAATAGCAGCAATCCTCTGTGTTACCTTCACCACCTTTGCAATATGTCCCCTAAACTTCAGGTTTCTATCAATGATCAACCCCAGATCTCTTGTCTCCCCTACTTCCTCCAGTATAACTCCTCCCACAGAGTATGCAGCATCCCATCGATGTTTCCCAAACCTCAAGACCTTACATTTTGCTGCATTAAACTGACACCCCCATTCATTTGCCCATCTATCTAGCTTATTTAAATCCTCTTGCAGGGCTATCACATCTGCACTATTACTAATAATCCTTCCCAGCTTCGCATCATCTGCAAACAACCGAATATCCCCTTGCAATCCACTGGCAATGTCATTGATATAAAGGTTAAACAATATAGGTCCTGGTACTGAGCCTTGTGCGACCCCATTTGTAACCCTCTGACTCCTTGAAACTGCTCCACCATACACAACTCTCTGATACCTATCAGACAGCCAATCCTGAATCAAGTTGACCAGTCTGATATCCAGACCCATGTGCTGCAACTTAAATATCAGCTTATCATGTGGCACCCTGTGAAATGCCTTTGCTAAGTCTAAGAAAATTGCAGTATATGCCTTTCCCTCATTTAATGTTCTTGTAACGTTATTATAAAAGGCTAGCATATTGCTAAAACAAGAGCGCCCTTTCACAAATCCATGTTGACTCTCACAGATAACATTACCCTCATCTGCCCAGTGCTGTGCTGTATATGGTACCTCACTACTTTCTCCAAGATCTTAACAACTACTGATGACACACAGACTGGTCTATAATTAGACACTTCCAGTCTGTTACCACCCTTATGCAATGGCACTATCTTACCTTCCTTCCATTCCCTGGGCACCTTTGCTGAAGCCAGACTTTCATTGAAAAGCCAGGTTAAAGGCACTGTCAGTTCATTAGCACATTCTCTCAAAACTTGTGGTGAAATACCATCCAGTCCAAAAGCTTTATTGACATCCAGAGTTCTCAGAGTCTGAAACACACTCTCCTCCTGTACCTCTAAACCTTGAACCTGCCCTATTCCTCTAGCATTAAAACTGACTTCTCCAGGATGAAATACTCCAATAAAGTAGTCATTGAACAATTCCATTATGCCTTCTGCATCAGTCACTCTATTCCCATTTTTATCCCACAATATCATTCTTCCACAGTCATTTCTCCTCCTACTGGCCACATAGCTAAAAAATTCCCTAGGATTTTCTTTGGATCTTAGGGCCAATCTCCTCTCATATTCCAGTTTCGCTTTCCTTACCACACTAGTCACTCTTCTGGCCTGTGTCTTATATTCTTCATGCATCTTCTCTTCACCTGTCTCCTTATATCTCTTCCATAGCCTCTTTTTCGCATGCAATTCCTGTTTAATATTGTTTGTCATCCACTTTACTCCAAATTGTGTCCTCTTCTTCACTCATGGTATACAACTTACCATTTCTGCTAACAAATATTCTTTCACAATTTCCCATGCACTAATGATATCTTGGCCTTCCAATTTCTCCCTCCATGAAACTTCCCAAAGTTGACATCTAAGACTATTATAATCACCTGCGTTATAATTCCACATAAGTTCCCGTCTCTTTGATACTCCTGCATGTCTATTCATTTTACAAGTCAAAACCACATGGTCACTCTCTCAAACTGGTGGGAGAGATGTCAACTCAGTTATTCTGAACTCTTCTGATGCTATAACCAAATCCAAAACTCTTGAACCTCTTGTTCCCTCTGTTACATGTTGCTAAGACATTTGTCCCTCAAGAATTCTAGAAATTCCATTCCCGTATTGCTACATGCATCTTCCTCTCTCCAATTTATACTACTGTAGTTAAAATCTCCCATAACAATCATTCTTCTTGCACTTTCCAAACTTAGCTGTCTAAACATCTCCTGGTCCCCATCCTGTATGCCCCTGGGCCTGTAGCAACACCCCCACTAAATATCCTGTCTTGCCTACCTCTACCTCACACCATACACTTTCAAAATCATTTGTCTCACTTCCTTCCAAAGCCTCCACTCTTAGAGGACATTGGTCATCACTTATCATAAGCAGTACCCCACCACCATGCTCTCCCCTCCTATCCTGATGAAAAATGCTATACCCAGCGACTTCTATTCCTGTTGTTATATCCCCTTCTATCAACCACGTCTCAGCGATCGCAATAATTTTTGGCCAGGCTGATGCTATCTGCGCCACCAATTCCTCTCCTTTTTTCCAGATACTCCTGGCATTAGTATAAAGCATATAAATACCATTGTTTCTATACCCAGCATTATCCCTTCTAGACTCCATTGGGCTCAGTGTTACCTGACATCATCTCCCTTCTCCCAAGTATCCATTTCCACAAGAGGCCATCCCTACTATCATCCTCCCTGGGACACACTGACTCGTTCAGAACAGCAATCTCTCCAGATGCCTACGTCCTTCCTCATTCAAATGTAAACGGTCTCTCGCATGCAATTCCTCTCTTTCCTCAAATGCACTCCAAGCATCCACACGTACTAGTCCTCTCTTGTTACACATTCTCGCTATTATGCCATTCAATATCACTGCTCTTCTGCTCAACTCATCATTATCATACCTTGGCACACTATTTTTCCTCTCTCTGTCTTCTTCCGTACAGTCTCAAGCAAAAATCTCATATCTCTCACTGCCTGATTTACATTACCACTCAAGTCATTCGTTCCTACCATCACAATCATCTCATCCACTTTCACCTCTCTTGCCATAGCCACCCTTTCTATTATTCCTCCTGGCAAACACTCCTCACGCATCCTATCTTGAACACCACGGATCATTGAGTCGCCATACATTATACCTCTTACCATTCCCTCTCTCCTATTGTTTCCATTCTCTCCTCTTCTTTCATTCCCATAAGTCTCTCTCATTCCCTCTCCTCTACTTCTATTCTTTCTTCTAGCATTCCTATACCTCTCTCTCCTACTCTTTCCATTCTCTCCTCTTCTAACACTGCCATGCATCTCTCTCATTCCCTCTCTCCTACTGTTTCCATTTTCTCCACTTCTAGCATTTCCATATCCCTCTCTCTCATTCTGTCTCTCCTACAGTTTCCATCCTCTCGTCTTCTAGCATTCCCATACCTCTCTCTCAAATTCCATCTCTCCTACCATTTCCATTCTCTCCTCTTCTAGCACTTCCATATCTCTCTCTCTCTCTCTCTCATTCCCTCTCTTCTACTGTTTCCATTCTCTCTCTCCTCTTCTAGCACCCCCATACCTCTTACTCATACTCCCTAAATTCTCTCTCTCTCCTACCCTGATTCGCCTTGCATTTATCTCTTCCATTCTCCTAATTTTATCTTTCATACTTCTGCTCTCATTCACAAGACATTCCACTTCCTCTTTCAACTCATCTATCTCCCTCTGCAGGTCAGTCACTCTTAATCTAAATTCACTCTCCTAAACAAAACCATCTCCTAAACTTTCACAGTCACTCACACCTTCCACTATTATTTTCTCATTCATATATATATCTTTTTTTCATTCTCTCCTATCACACTAATTGTCTTCCTACATTCATTCCCCGTTCCTGGAGCAACAAAGTCAGATATCGATATTTCTAATGCACTTATTTCCTCCAACTGGCTGCATTTTGCGCAAGTACGCTCTCCGCTCTCTTTCACAAACCTTTCGATTCCGACGGTAACCAAAATATATTATATCGTGACAGCAACTAACTTCCAAAAAACAACCATTGAAGTACATTTGTATTCAGAGAAACAATTTAGCACTCAAAAACGTAGAAAAATGGGGGAAAAAACTGACTATTCACCGATTAAAAATCACTTTCTTCTGCACAGCTCAAATTCACTGCCACGTGCTACGGCAACCTCTCCCGGGATCTTTAATTTGTACATAAATGATATAGGAGTCTTAAAGGGAGATATTCAGTTGTTTGCTGATGATGCAAAGTTGAGTAGCACAATAAAAAATCAAGCTGATGTTGAGAGTTTGCAGGATGATTTAAATAAGCTGGCAAAATGGGCAAAAGGTAATGGATGTCTCAATGTGGAAAAGTGTAAAGTTATGCATTTTGGGATTAAAAGATTACCAGCTGTGTACTGCATTGATGGAAAGGTACTCCAAGAGATTGATGAGGTTATGGACTTAGGGGTGTTGGTGGATAGGGAGATGAAGTTCAGGGGACACATTGCTGAGGTGTCCAAGATTGCACATAGGATTACTTGGTTATTGAGGAACACACTAACATCCAGAGATAAAGGGTTATTATTCCCCTTTATAAAGCATTGATACTTCCACATTTGGATTACTATGCTCAGGTCTGATCACCTGGATTCCTTAGAGATGAGGAGGTTCAGAGGAGAGTGACTAAGTTGGTGAGTGATGTAAAAAATGCTCCATTCATAGATTGAGAGCTTGTGGATTGCAGAGGTTGGTTGATAGGCAGAGAAGAGGGAATATGATAGAAACATTTAAATTACTAAAAGAGGTTGGACCCTTTCCAACATCTCTTTATCCTTTTGAAAAACAGATGACCAAATCTGTGCACTGTTGTCCATGTATGGTCTAATCAGAGCCTTATACAATGGAACAAGAATCTTCTTACCCGTCAGTGTTTTCCACGTCATTTCCAGAATTTGTTGTGTTGTCTTCACAATTTTGGCACTGTGTTCTCTAAATTTTAGATACTTATCCAAAATCACCCCAAGATTTCTTATTTTCTCCACCTCCAACAATATATCCAAACCAAGCGTAAATTCTACATCCTATCTTTGTTTTCCAAATTTGAAAACCTTATGATTTGAAACCCTGAACTGGCATCTTCACTCCCGTGCTCATTAACTCAATCCATTCAAGTAAGCCACAGCATCTGCTCAACTCCTAATAGTTTGTCCCAACTTGGCATCATCTGCAAACAACTGAATATCCCCATTCAAATCTTCCCCAATATCATTAACATACAGGTTAAACAGCAATGGCCCTAAATCAGGCCTCTGAGGCACATCACTTGTGACTTTTCACTTCTGGGATATTCCTCCCCCATACACAACTTGCTGAATCCTATCAGATAGCCAAACTCTGATCCAATGCACTTGTCTAATATCCAGTCCCATCCCTTGTAGCTTGACTGTCAACTTCTCATGTGGTAATCTGTCAAAAGCCTTTGCAAAATCTAAGCATACTATTGTGTATTATCGATCTGCTTTGTACAATGAAGCTGTCACCTTATTGTAATAAGTAAGTAGATTACTAAAACATGATGTCTTTTTAAAAAATTCACGCTGTCCATCAAAGATAATACCATTGTTGTCAACCCAATTCTTGATCCTAGTTCTCACTAGCCTCTCCAACATTTTAATCACAGTTGACACTCAGTGCAAGACTCATATTAAACAAAAATGTCAAGCCAGATGCCAACTCCCTGGCACATTCCTTCCAAATACATGGTGATATGTTATCAATCCCCACAGGCTTATTAACATCAAGTTTGTTCAATTTCCCATATACTTCTTGCTCAGTTAAAATCAGTCTCTCCTCCTCATCACAAACTGCTTTCAAACTCTCCATGATGACACATTCATAAGAATGAAAGACTTTATGAAACTGCTCATTAAATATCTCAACTATTTCCTCTGCAGCAGTTGTTGTTATACCATTTCCTCCAATCAATGTCATCCTTTCATAATCCATCTTTTTTTTTTGCTAGCTACATAATGAAAGAACTCCCTATGATTCTCTTTGACTTCATTAGTTAACTACTGCTCATACTTCACTTTTGCTACCTTACCAATTAAGTAACCCTACTTGTCCGTTCTTTGTAATCCTCATGGAATTGATTATTACCACTTATCTTATGCTGTTTCCATAAGGCCTGTTTCCCTCTGTATGGCATGCTTAATCCTCTTTGTTCATCTAATTCACACCTACATTATTTAACCTTCTGACCTTTCGAATACATTTAGACATTGCTTATACTAGACAGTTCTTGAATATCACCCAATCTACATTGATCTCCTTACAGGCCACCCCTTATTCCATTCTATGAATGCAAGTTGTCTCCAGCTTCTCATAATCATCAGCATTTTAGTTCCACACATACTCTTTCCTCACAGAGGTCCTCACACTGCTGATAACTGCCCAGGTAATCACCTCATGGTCACTCTCACCAACTGTGAGTAATTTAACATCTCACTTATAATGACATCCTCTGATGAGATGATCAAATCCAAGACCCTCAATCCTCATGTGCCCTCTGTTACATGCTGCCTGAGTTAGTTGTCCCTCAAAAACTCAAGAAACTTGTTTTCCTTCCAGTTGCTATCTCATCATCCCATTCTATATTGCCATAATTAAAATCCCTTATAACTATCACCCTTTTCTTATTTGCTTAGCAAATTTGATTATACATTTCATGGTCACTACCATCTACATTACCAGATCTATGACAACATCCACCTAAGTATTTCATTCTGTTCACCTCTATATCACACCATACTGCCTCAAAACCACTGCCACTATTTCCCTCTTGTATCTCTACCTTGTATGGACCTAATTATTTTTCTATCATCAATAGCACTCCCCTCCCACCCTCTGTTTTAATCCTTTCTATCTTCACAAAACTCACCATACTCTTCTATCTCTATTCCTGTCAGGAAGTAATCTTCATCCAACCATGTGTCACTTATTTACACAATTCTTGGGTGAACCAACTCAATTAATGCAATCGCTTCACTTGCATTGTTTCTTACTCTTCTAACATTTGTATATAAACATGACATTTCATTCCTGGATCTATAGTAAGTTTCACTGATACCACTTATTAGATATGACTTCTCCATACCAAACTCAAGCCATTTCTTTTTCTCCTTAATCATCTTAGAATCTTCTGCAGATATAGATTGTTTTCCCTTGATCCTTTCCCTTTTTGTCTATACATGCATTCACATCCTCTTGGAGCATCAGCCTTTCTCATGCTGTTTCCCCCTGTCCACTCTGAGCCTCCCTGTTTGTCTTCCACACTTATTCTCTCTCCATCTTTATTCTCATGCTTTATTCTTACTCTCCAGCTCTTTCACATCACTTCTTATTTGATTAGATTCATTCCCTGCACTCAGTTCTCTTCCTTCAATCAGCAGTCTCTCCAAATGACTCACACAAAAAGCATTCAAATGCAGTCCATCACCCTTATATAGTTCAATTTATCTTTTCAACTCATTATACACATTAACAAACTGCACTCCTTTCTTCTCACACATTTCTGCTAACATATCATTCACAATCTTCGTTCTCTGCCTCATTTCATTACTGTCATACCTGGACAACACACTGACTACCTTTCATATCATACTATTATCTTTTATCCTTTTTATTCTTTTATCTTCTTTGTTTTATGTAACCACTCAGCCATCTGGTTGGCTGAGTGGTTAGCATATCTGCTCTCCAGCCAAAAGGCTATGTGTTCAAATTTCGCTGTCGGCATGGGTGTTTGTGATTGTCTGTGAAATTACTAGAAATGGTAGTGGTGGGAAGTGGATGGTATTGGTGTAAATGATGCAGTTCGTTGTGATTGGTGGAGACAGAGTTGTGGAGTAGGTTCCTCCCTTGATGAATCTTTGGACTCCCTGGAGGTGTCAAGTAATAATAACAATAAAAAACAATAATAATAATGTTATCTATCATTGTCACCTTCAACTCATTCTCTTTGACAGACACTTTCATTCTTCTTCCATCTGCCATTTTCTTCTCTGCCTGCCTTATCTCACATGGTAAGTCACCTTATTTTCATATCTCTAATACTCCTTCACCAATTCACTATTAACATTTCTCTTGCAACATTTATTCTCAGTTATTTTCATATCTTCCATAATAACTTCAGTCATGTACTACTCATTTATTTAACTTTACTTATTATTCCACTTCTTTCCTTTCTTCTGCTTTCTTATCACATCTATTTTCAGAATTTTTATATACCGGTTAATTATAAAATAATGTCAAGTGTTCAGAGCCCTCTAGCGAGTAATGTATTGGACGAAACACACCAATATTCGGTAGACGAACACAGTGGAACATGGGGATTCAATTTAACAAAAAAAAGTACCAAAAGTTGCCAACAGGAGAAATTTTGGCGCTGTTTACCGAGTAAAATGCATTAATTTGCATTATCGCATTTCTTGTGAGCGATCATGCAATAAAAGGAAAGCCTGTGAAATTTCTTATCATTTGTAGAAGAACTGCTTTTTGATGCCTCTTACCTTATGTGAGCATGCTTTGGTAGGCAGGGGATGCAAACCAATCAATCACCAACAAGTTGAACAAGTTGCAACTGCTATTGCGGAACAGGAGATGACGAATGTGCAGGGTACCAGCAGTGCACGAGCAATATCCCGGCACACGGATATCGCATACACAACGGTGTGGAAAATCCTACATCAGATGTTGAAGTTTTACCCCTATAAAATCAGTCGTGTTCAAGAATTGCGCCCTGGTGATGCGACCTCACGAATCGACTTATCTTTGCGATTCTTAGCGTGCATGGGAGTGGATGATGCATGGCCGTGGCAGATTTTATGGAGTGATGAAGTGCACTTTTATTTGAACGGCGATATTAACATATGCAACTGTCGCATTTGGGCTGTAATTAATCTGCACGTGTGTCTGTAGATGCCTATCCACTCGCCAAAGTCACAGTGTGGTGAGGATTTACGGCATCTTTTATCATCGGTCCATACTTTTACGAGAAAATCGCCAAAATGGACCAGTGACCTGTTCCGTCAATGCTAACAGGTATGCCAATATGCTACAGAACTTTGTGGTTCCACAACTGCAACAAAGAGGATGTCTCAATTCATCCATCTTCATGCAGGATGGTGCACCACCCCACATCGGACTTCAGGTACAGCGTGTTTTGCGACATCATTTCTCTGACAGAAGAATCATTAGTCGTGCATTTCCCACGCCATGGCCACCGAGATCACCTGATCTCAATCCTTGTGACTTTTGGCTGTGGGGATTTCTTAAAAGTATTGTGTATCGAGGACATCTATACCCAATATTCCAACTTTGAAAGATCGAATAACATTACATGTGAGACAAATCAATTCCAATACGTTGTGAGCCACTGTGGAAAATGTCATGCACCATATGCAGTTCCTGGAACATCAGAATGGCGGTCATATTGAACCTCATTTGTAATTAACAATAAACGTCATGAAATTGATGTGTGCTGTCTCTCATTTGCCATTTAGTCATTCATTAGTCACACCTACTAAAATTAATTTGGCAGCACCAAAATTTCCCATGTTGGCAACTTTTGGTACTATTTTGTTTTTCGTTAAATCGAATCCCCCATGTTTCACTGCGTTTATTGGTCTACCGAATATTGGTGTGTTTTGCCCAATACATTACTTGCTAGAGGGCTCCAAACACTTGACGTTATTTTATAATCACCCAGTACATCCCTTAATAAATTTATTTTACTTATTCTTGCCCCAAGTGATGTGAAGTCATTAACCTCTATATACAAGTTGCCCAGTCGTGAGGTTACTTCACATGCAAACTTTGTTTGCTTACACTTTGATAAAGGATTAAACCAAGAATATAATTTCTTATCATTTTTAATTTATAGTATAACCAAGTGGAAAGACATTTAACTTCTTACAATCTTGTTTGCACTTATTCACATATTATCATTTTCTGCTTTACTTTCACTAACCTCTCATTTTCTCTTCTCCCATCAGTAGCTTACTTCCCTTAAAATTGTCATTCATATACTGTGCATGGATTCTCATCCAGCTATGCACTTTAAACATCCTGAACATTCTAAATTCAGTCATTTCATTAAGTGTACCATTTCTGTTTCATATCCTTCTAGGTTTTTGAATGTTAGGATGCTACATTTAGTATAAAATATCATGAGGTAATTGCACAAAGTATTGTTTTTAATGAATGAGAAGAAAAATCAGAATAAAATATTTTATTCTAAAACATATTATTTTTAACAGCTATAAGGGTTTTCAGAAGGATGAAGAGATGTTGGAAAGGGTCCAAAGGTGACTGACTAAGGTAGTTTCTGACCTCTGGAATGTTGAGTATGAGGAAAGATTGAGAAGATGTAATTTGCAGAGTCTGGCGGAGAGAAAGAAGAGGGAGATATGACAGAGACCTACAAGTTGGTAAGGGGTTGTTATAAGATCAATGGTGGAGAAGTTCTACAGAGAATAGTGGGAGTTCAGGGGAGAACCAGAGGTCATCCCTGGAAACTGTATAAAGAGGGTGTGAGTAGGTGAGTGAGAGGCAGGTTTTTTTCGTGCAGAGCTGTGAATGATTGAACTGCCTTGCCTGAGATTGTGGTGTCTGCAAGGAGTTTGAGTGTGTTTAAGACACAGTATGATGAGATGTGTGTGTGATAAAAGGACCTCCCAGATGAGTCTTTGACTCCATGAGATCTTGGGTAATAATAATAATAATAATAATAATAATAATAATAATAATAATAAGTCTTTGACATGAACTTTAAGCAATATCTTATCCATCTCACAAATAGCATAATTCTTGTAAGTACAATATTCATATAAGTAAAAAGAAAGATTTTCAGGATAAAATCAAATATTTTTCCTTTGTTTTTTAATCAGATATTGCAGTAAATTAAGAAATTTGAAATATTAATACAAAGTGCAAATTTATAGTGATATAGAAATATAGTGATATTTCTTTCTTAATTCTTTTTTTTTTTAATAGATGTATAAATAGTGCAGAAGAGTTTCAAAGCATTGAAGGTGCACCTGCTAAAGCTAACTTAATGCTTCAGGTAAGCAGTGTATATCATAATCTGAAATAAAAATAATCCTGAAAGAATTACAATAATAGTGTACTAGTTGATGGAATGTTAGATGGTTATCACTTTTGAGGACACTGACATGTAGAAGTAGGGAGATTCTTGCTCCGTTGTATAAGGCTTTGATTAGGCCACGATGGACTATTGTGCCCAGATTGGGTCACCGGGTTTTCAGAAGGATGAAGAGATGTTGGAAAGGTCCAAAGGTGACTGACCAAGGTAGTTTCTGACCTCTGGAATGTCGAGTATGAGGAAAGATTGGGAAGATGTAATTTGCAGAGTCTGGTGGACAGGAGGAAGACGGGAGATATGATAGAGACCTACAAGTTGGTAAGGGTTGTTATAGGATCAATGCTGGAGAATTTCTACAGAGAATAATGGGAGATCAGGGGAGAACCAGAGGTCATCCCTGGAAGCTGTATAAAGAGGGTGTGAGTAGGGGAGTGAGAGGCAGGTTTTTTTGTGCAGAATTGTGAATGATTGGAATGCCTTGCCTGAGTGTGTCTGCAAGAAGTTTGAATGTGTTTAAGACATGGTATGATGAGCTGTGTGTGTGTGTGTGTGTGATAAAAGGATCTCCCAGATGAGGTCTTTGGGTGGTAATAAAAAAAATAATAATAATAATAATAATATAGTTAAACTTTTTAATGATTATTTCTTTACATCATTTTTGTGAAACTCAATCCCAAATAATGATGCATTTGTTATTTGTAGACGAGATAGTTTCATGCAACATTTCTACTGGTTTGCTCGTTGAACTATTCCCAACATTCATAAATATCATTCCACTTTTGATCTTGGTCTGAATTGAAACCCTTAAATTTAGTTCTGTTTATTGATTATGTTTCTAAAGTAAATTTAATATTTTAAAGATTTCTGGTGAAAGTTTTGTTTTTTTAATCAGTTCAAAGCAGAATATTATTATCCTAAATCCCATGGAGTGAAAGACTCATCTTGGGATGTCCTCTAGTCGTACACACACAGGTCATAATACCATGCCTTAAATGCATTCAAATTCTCTGCAGACATCACAATCTAATGCAATGCATTCGAATCATTTACAACTCTCCATGCATAAAACTTGCTTTCACTCTCTTGCTCACACTCTCCTTATACAGCTTTCAAAGATGACCTCTGGTTCTCCCCCCCCTCCCATCTTCTACCATTTTATAAAAACCTCTTTAACATTAATCCTATAAAAACACTTTACAAATTGTACATATCTATCATATCACACCTCATGCTCCTATTCACCAAACTCCATAAACTGCATCTTCTCAACATTTCTTCATATTCCATATTCTGAAGACTGAAAACTACCTTAGTCAATTGCCTCTAATCCCTTTCCAATATCTCTTTATCCTTTTGAAAACCAGGAGATCAAATCTGTGCACAGTAGTATATATGTAGTATATTCAAGGCCTTATACAATGCAACCAGAACTCCTTACTCCTATAAATCAGTGTTGTTTGCATCATTACAGAATTTGTTGTGTTATCTTCAGAATTTTAACGATGTGTCCTCTAAATTTTAGATCCTTATCCACCATTATCCAAAGAGCTCTTATTTCCTCCACCTCCAACAATATATCTTCTCCAAGCATAAATTCTACATCCCATCCTTGTTGTCCAAATTTTAAAACTTTATATTTTCTTTATAACCTTTTGTCATAGTAGTCAACATTCCAGAGACCAGAAATTATCTTGGTCAGTTGTCTCTGGACCCTTTCCAATATCTCTTCATCTTTTTGAAAACCAGGTGATCAAATCTGTGCCCAGTAGTCCCTATGAAGATAGATTGAGGGTGTGTGGATTGCAGAAGCTGGTTGATAGGAGCAAAAGAGGGGCTATGATAGAAACATTTAAGTTGTGTAAAGAATTTTTAGGATTGATGCAGAGGAAATGTTTCAGCACTTGGCTGGAGGGACCAGTACAAGGGGTGACTCCTGTAAGTTGAATAAAGGTGTAGTTAGTAGATAGGAGTTTGAGGACTAGATTTTGTGCTTGGAAAGTTGTGAATGCATCAAATGGATTGCCAGAATCAGTTGTGAGTGTTTTGTCTGTTAATGGATTCAAGAAGAGGTTTGATGTTTGATAGATTGTGTTGATTGGTCAGGTCTAATTCGATGAGTCTTCAGACTCCATGGGAGTGCCCATACAATAATAATAATAATAATAATAATAATAATAATTTGCAATATTGAACTGGTATCTCCACTCCTGTACCCATTCATTCAGTCTATTCAAGTCTTCCTGTAAAGCCATAACATCTGCTCTACTCCTCACAGTTCTTCCCAACTTTGCATCATCTGCGAGCAAGTTGACATATAAAGGTTGAACAATACAGGTCCCAGTACTGAGCTCTATGGAACACTGCTTGTGACTTTCTGCTTCCTTGATATTGCCCCACCATACACAACTCTCTGATACTTATCAGACAGCCAATCCTGAATCCAGTTGACTAACCCGACATCTAAACCCATGTGCTGCAACTTAAGCAGACACTTCCAGTCTGCTACCACCTTTGTGCAGCGGCACTCTCTTACCTTCCTTCCATTCCTTGGGTACCTTTCCCTGCAGCCAGACTTTTATTGAAGAGCCAGGTCATGGAGCTGTCAGTTCTCTAGCACATTCTCTCATACTCAGTATTTGGAACACACTCTCCTCTAAAACCTGAACCTGCCCTATCCTTCTAGTATTAAAACCTTCTTCTCCAGGATGAAATACTCCAATAAAGTGCTCATTGAACAATGCCACTATGTCCTCTGCATCAGTCACTCTATTCCCATTTTTATCCTGTGAATGTCTATCTTCCACAATCGTTTCTCCTCCTACTGGCCACATAGCTAAAAAATTTCCTAGAATTTTCTGTGGATCTTAGTGCCAATCTCTTCTCATATTCCAGTTTTGCCTTCCTCACCTTACTGGTCACTCTTCTGGTCTGCGTCTTATATTCTTCATGTATCTGCCCTCCACCTCTTTCCTTATATCTCTTTCATAATCTCTTTTTCAACTGCAGTTCCTGTTTGATATTGTTTGTCATCTACTTTACACCAAATTGTGTCTGCTTCTTCACTTGTGGAATACAGCTTACTATTGCTGCTGCTAACAAATATTATTTCACAATTTCCCAAATCTATAAATGATATCCTGGCCTTCCAATTCTACCCTCCATGAAACTGCCGTTGATACCTAAGACTATTATAATCACCTGCCTTATAATTCCACATACATTCCCTTTTCTTTGATACACTTGCATGTCTATTCATCTTCCAAGCCAAAACCACATGGTCACTCTCTCCAACTGATGGGAGAGATGTCATCTCACTTATTTTCAGCTCTTCTGAAATAGCAGGAGTTTTTCACCCAGAACCTCAGATATCTGCTCTCCAGCCAAAAGGCTGGAGAGCAGATATGCTAACCACTCAGCCAACCAGATGGCTGAGTGGTTACATAAAACATAAAGTTATCCAAGTAAGTGAGATTGCACAGATGCTATACACTTAGCTACAATATACTAGCTATACGGCTGCTGTATACCAGCGTTATACTACTTGACTTATTCATAATTCTAGCCATTTCTCTCTCTCTCTCTCTCTCTCTCTTTTGGTTTATATTAAACTAAAGTTTTAGTCTAACACATTATTTTTTTGCATTATTTTCATGATGTATTCTGATCACTGTGTAAGCATTAAGGAAAGGACTCTCTCCTTTCTCTCTCTCAACACAAAAGCTTACTAAATGCACACACAGTTATGCTCATTCAAATATAGCTAATCTCTTGCAAACAAATCCCTCAGATCCCTAAATTAAAGATGCCAAGAAATTATATTCTTCTTTATTCCTTTACCAAGTGTAAGCTATAAATGTTTATTTATTTTATCTATCTATCTATCAATGTTTATCTATCTTCATTGGCCTCTGTATACAAGTCTTATGAACATACTTATTATTATTATTATTATTATTATTATTATTATTATTATTACCCCAAGATCTCATGGAGTCAAAGACTCATCTTGGAGGTCCTTTTATCACACACACAGCTCATCATACCATGCCTAGAACACATTCAAACTCTTTGCAGACACCACACTCTCAGGCAAGGCATTCCAATCATTTACAACTCTGCATGAAAAAAACCTGCCTCTCACTCCCCTACTCACACCCTTTTTTTATACAGTTTCCAGGGATGACCTCTGGTTCTCCCACGATCTCCCACTATTTTCTGTAGAACCTCTCCAGCATTGATCCTATAACAACCCCATACCAACTTGTAGGTCTCTATCATATCTCCCCTCTTCCTCTTGTCCACCAGACTCTGCAAATGTACTCTGCAAATGCTAATCTACTAGATAGTTTTTGAAAATCCCCCAAGCTGCATTGATCTCTTCTTTTCCAACTAACTCCTCATTCCATGCTACATCTGCAAGCTGTCTCCTGAGCTCTTCATAATACCCCCCCCCCCTTGTACCCTTTTCTCACAGAGGTCCTCACACTGATGGCAACGATCCAGGTAATCACCTCACTCTCACCAATTGGTTTGATGATTTGATACCTCATTTATAATTGCATCCTCCGATGAGATGACCAAATCCAAGACACTCAATCCTTGCGTGCCCTTTGTTACATACTGTCTGAGGTAGTTATCCCTCCAAAACTCAAGAAACTCATTTTCTCTACTTCCAGTTGCTATCTTATCATTCCAGTCTATATTGTCATAATTAAAGTCGCCCATAATGATCACCCTTTTCTTATTTACTTGGCTAATTTGATTATACATTTCATTATCACCACCATCCACATTACCTGGTCTATAACAACATCCAACCAAGTATTTGATTCCATTCACCTCTATCTCACACCATACTATCTCAAAACCACTGGCACTATTTCCGTCTTGCATCTCTACTTTGTATGGACATAACTCTTTCTCTATCATCAATAGCACTCCCCCTCCCTTTTTATCCCTTCTATCCTCACGAAACACATCACACCCTTCCATCTCTATTCCTGGCAGGATGTCGTCCTCTTCCAACCATGTCTCACTTATTCCAACAATCTTTCGGTGAACAGACACAATTAATGCAACCATTTCACCTGCCTTGTTTCTTATATTTCTAGCATTTCTATACAAACACAACAGCTCATTTCTGGATCCACAGCTAGTTCCCCCAATACCACACACTCAATGTGATCTCTCCACTCTCGATTGGGGCCATCTCTCCCCCTGCCTATTCATTTTGAAACCCATCTCAATTCCTGCCGATCCCCAGGTCATCTCATTTCTCTCCTACATGCATAAACTTTGTTTGCTTGTATATATATATATATATATATTATGTAAGCATTACACACACACATACGTGTGTGTGTGTGTGTGTGTGTGTGTGTAATGCTATGCATTATGGGGGAAGGGTCACTACCCAGAGTTTTGATCTTTATTGAGGTCTCATCAATAGAAGATAGAGCTAGAAGAGATACAAAGGTTAAAGTAATGCAGAAGTCATATAAAATGATTTCGCATCATTAATATAAAGTCAAGTAGTGCAAAGGTGTACTTGTATATGGGAAATATGACTTCTGAATTACTTCAACCTTGGTATCTCGTGTGTATCTGGCCCTTGCTGATGAGTCCTCAATAAAGGTCAAAACAGGTTTCGGTAGTGACCCTTTTGGTAAAGCATAGCATTATGCACAACCCAAAAGGATGTGTGCTTTGCATTATGGGATACTATGGCAATTAATGTGAAGTCATTGGCCTCTATACAAGTAGTCTAGTTATGAAAATACTTCATGTGCAGACTTTGTTTGCTTATTGTGTTTTTTTAAATTTAATTTATATCAAAGTTAAAAAACTTTCAACAACTATCTCGGATCCTTTTACCTATTATACACATCTCAATCATCCACATATTCCAAGATTTTCTTTGTATACATTCTTGTTATCATTTTATTCATGATAAGTGCCCTTCCCCTCAACTCAAGATTATCAAACTTAGACAGCATGCTCAAAATCATATCCCTTTTCCTTTACATCATCTCTAGTATTTATCCTCTCAGAGCTGTTGCTACAGTAATCATGCTGTCCATCAAATAATATGAATCTATCATTTCTGTCATTTCATTCATCCATGTATTTCCCCTCTTCATAGCCCCAAATACCTCCTTTTCATATATCCCCAACCAAGCACTCCTTGAACTCTTCCTTATTCTGCACACACTAATTCATCAAATCACTCTCCAACACCTTCTTTGGCATTCCACCTATCATTATATTGCATCATACTATCACCTATCACCTTTTCTTTACTAAATACCTGGCATGCTTTTAATTTCATTCAGTATCAGCATTCAGTGTTTCATTCAATGTGACAGTGTATTCTATTTATTTACCACTTCCAATGTGAGAAACCTGCATACTACACTAAGTTACTTATTCATTATTCATTTATTTACTTATTCATTTACTTACCTTATTCATTTACTTACCCTTATTCATTTTCCAAGTTAAAAAAAAAAAAAAAAAAAAAACAAGGCATTAACTCTTGTTTGAAATTTTAACAGGAGGAAGCAAATCAATGGTATTGTAAAAAACATAATGAATTTGCCCCTGGTCCTCAGGTATGAATATTTTAATGTAGATTTTTTTTTTTTATTGTTATTATTTAAACTTTTATATATGATTTTTTTTACTATTACATGACATCTCCAAGGAGCCCAAAGACTCACTGAGGGACAGAGGGAAGGAGGGCACCTACTCTGCAACTCTCCATCTCCATCACTTACTCCACAACTACAGTAAACCACTACTCCTATCATCACCTACACCAACACCATCTACTGCCTACTACAACCACCACCACTAGTATATTTGTCTGTAAATTGCATGTGTTCTCAAGTCTGATTTGTCTGTATGTGGGATAAAAAACCCTGCTACCTCTGTATGAGACTGGCTAACTCACTTCACTAACACCTAACTAACTCAGGTTTTATTATCTTCAGTTGAAAAAAAAAACATATAGAAATTCCTGTCATCACAACGAAGGTACATTGTGCCCCTTTTCCAATCAAAGGGCACAATGTACCTTCATTCTTCCAATTGTGCTACAGAGGCACGAGTGGGAGGTGTTGTGGTCACAATCTAGCAACATGAAAGACAGCACTATGCTGTCTTTCATGTTAGAATGTTTGCAAATTTATAGAGTAGGGGTATGCAGTGGGAGCGAACTACTTGAAACACAATTCCCATACATAGACAGTGCTCAGGCCACAATCCAAGCATGGCCTCCTGAGTGCCCTTGCAAGCTGCTATATT
The DNA here is from genome assembly GCF_054136105.1 of Typopeltis vanoorti. Taxonomy (NCBI): domain Eukaryota; kingdom Metazoa; phylum Arthropoda; class Arachnida; order Uropygi; family Thelyphonidae; genus Typopeltis; species Typopeltis vanoorti. The sequence goes on from NC_143551.1 coordinate 32,266,427, forward strand.
CAGACTTCCTCTTACTCAGACTCTGCTTATTCTACTAGATTGTGACTGCATGACCTCACAGAGTAAGCAGTAGCAAGACTATTCACCCAGTTGATCAGGAAGCATTCCGAAGTGTTACCAACAGGTTCAGTCCTGTGTACTATCTGGTGGCTAGCCCAGCCTGCAATAACTGCTTTATTACAGTACCTTTGGATGGAAGAAGTACTGGCTTCCCTTGCAAGCTGCTATATTCAGACTCCCTCTTACTCAGACTCTGCTTATTCTGCTAGATTGTGACTGCATGACCTCACAGAGTAAGCAGTAGCAAGACTATTCACCCAGTTGAAATGGAAGCATTCCGAAGTGTTACCAACAGGTTCAGTTCTGTGTACTATCTGGTGGCTAGCCCAGCCTGCAATAACTGCTTTATTACAGTACCTTTGGATGGAAGAAGTACTGGCTCCTTAGTTCAATAATAATAATGGTGTGGAGAGCATGCCCAGCAAGGCCATCTGCGTAAGAAGAAAAGTAAGGGAATATGGGCCAGAAACTAGAGGCCTCCCTTTAGAAATGAAACATCACAACAGCCACTTCATGCTTTCAGTAAGCAGAATGGAAGTGTTTCACTAATGATGAGTCATTTGTCACCTAGAAAAGTTGCTAAAGACTTCAGAGTATCTTGTGTGAGAGTGATATAAAAAATAATATCCCTGCCATGTTTCCACAGTTTTCACTTTTCCTTTTTGACAAGACCAGTTCACATATTCTAGGGCTAATTACTATAATATTGTCTTGCACTCTGTACTGTCATTTTGCTGATAGTTTTGACCTCTTAATTTAATGTACTTATCCACTTTCTTTATGCTTTCCTAGCCACATCTAATTTCCTGAAATTAGATGTGGCCACTCATTCTTTTACTGTGCAATAATTTCTTCAAGCACCTGACACCAAACCCATCCCAGAGTAATCCATCCTCCAAATAGAATTCTTTCAACCATTAGATAACCCCATACAAAATCACTCTCCAACACATGCTGCATAGCACTTCTCTTATGCATCCTATTTATTGAATCATTTGCAATCACATCTCTCCACTCAGCTTATACCTTAGCAATAAACAGCTTACGCTTCTTTGTCACCTCACTCAATAACTCTTTTTATCTTCTGACATGCCATATTATCTTCATTCAGATCATTTGTTTCAATCCACAAATTGTATCATCCATTCTTTCTACTTATTTATATGTTGCCATGGTCATGTCACAAAATCTGCTTTTGTTACTTGTTTGTCAACCTCTGATCATGGAGTCGGCATATCCTTTTCATCCTTTCTGCTTTCTTGAATCTTCTTTTACTTCTTGTTTTTCATTTTGTTTTCTAATACTTTTCTAATTTCTACAGCTCCCCTGTAGTATTATGCAGCATTCATCACAGCCTCAAATGTCTGCAATTAGAAATTAGAAATTTTGTTTTTAGAAATTTTGATAATATAATACTCAGCAATATCAGAGTTTATAAGTAACTGCTCTTGTTTTTAATTCCATGTTTTATGTAAAATAATCTGGATGTCATCATCTAGGAATGTATTTAAACTTTTCATACTAGAGCATGTCATTAGTATGAATTATTATTACATCCCATTCTCCATGGGTCAAAATACTCCTCATTGGAGGTCCAGTTAAGCATAATTTTAATTAAGTTGCACTTTGACTCATTTATTGTTTCATATGCACTGCAATGTCTGGCAGTTTATTCCATACACTATCATTCTCCAGGCAGAAACCAACTACTCGCATCTTCTTTATACAAAGTTTAAGGATGGTTTCTTGTTCTCATCCCCTTCTCTCGATGAAAAATCTCATTTGTATTGATTTAATGCAAATCTCCCAAAATATTTTATATCAATGACATTGTCAGTGGATTGCAGGGGGATATTCAGTTGTTTGCAGATGATGTGAAGCTGGGAAGGATTATTAGTAATAATGCAGATGCGGCAGCCCTGTAAGAGGATTTGAATAAGCTAGATAGATGAGCAAATGAATGGCGATGCCGGTTTAATGCAGCAAAATGTAAGGTCTTGAGGTTTGGGAAACATCGATGGGACACTGCATACTCTATGGGAGGAGTTATAGTGGAGGAAGTAGGGGATACAAGAGATCTGGGGTTGATGATTGATAGAAATCTGAAGTTTAGGGGACATATTGCAAAGGTGGTGAAGGTAACACAGAGGATTGCTGCAATAATGAGAAGGACACTGACCTACAGAGATAAAACAGTTATCATTCCATTGTATAAGATCCTGATCAGACCACACTTGGATTATTGTTCTCAGATTTGGTCCCCAGGATTTGAATGGGATAAATCAAACTGTGGAAAGGGTACAAAGGCGGATAACAAAGATGGTTTCAGGACTGTACAATGTTAGTTATGAGGATCGGCTGAGGGAATGTGGATTGCAGAGTTTGGTGGATAGAAAAAGGAGAGGTGATATGATTGAGACTTTTAAACTGTTGAGAGGTGGTTACAGGGTTGACACTGAAGAGTTCTTTCGCTTGGTTGAACAGCGGGAAGGAGTGATGACAAGAGGCCATCCCTGGAAGTTACAAAAGGAAACTGTGAGAAAGAGGGTGAGGAGTGGTTTCTTTGTATGGAGGGTGGTTGAACCATGGAATGCATTGCCTGATGGAGTGGTGAGAGTGAGAACGGTCAATGCATTTAAGGTGTGGTATGATAGACTTTGTGTTTCCTAGGAGGGTCCTTCCTCATTGAGTCTTGATAGACTTGTGTTTCTCAGAAAGGACCTCCCAGGATGAGTCTTTTGACTCCATGGAGGCCTGAATAATAATAATAATAATATTTTTGTTTCAGTTTCACCACCTCTTCCTCCTCCTTCTACTGGATTCAAAAAAACTCATCACAGGCAGTGCACACTGTTACACACGCAAAGCTTATAAAACTGTGCTTTAACTCATTCAGTTTGTCTGCATTCACAACAATGTCAGGCAATGCATTCCTCTCACCAACCACTCTCCATGTCAAGAACCTGCTCCTTATGCCCTTACTCACACCCTTCTTATACAGGTTCTCATGATGGCTCCTTGTTCTTCCCCTTTATCTCATTCTAGGAAAATTATCTTCAACATTTACCTGCTGGCAACCTCTTGCCTCTTATGTCACAATCACATCCCCTCTCCTTCTGTTCACAAGACTTTGCAAATTGCATTTCCTGAATTTGTCTTCATATCGGCATTTTAAAGACCAGTTGCCATCTTAGTCAGTCTTCTCAGGATCCTTGCTGATATATCCTTGTCACCATGAAAATGAGGTGACCAAATATGTGCACCATAATCCATATGAGTTTGGATCAAGGCCATATACAATGGAACCATAACCTCTTTATTTCTGCACATTACAGTCCTCTGCAGAAGAAATGAAGAGGAAAGCTGATGTTGTAGCCTTACAATCTATTCAAGTCCTCCTGTAAGGCTACAACATCTGCTTTCCTCTTCATTTCTTCTTAATTTTACATCATCTGCAAATAGTTGTATATCTCCAGTTAAACCCATTCCAATACCATTGATATACAAGTTAAACAACAATGGCCTTAAAACAGAACTCTGTAGTACACCACTAGTGACTTTTCTCTTTTGGGATACCACATCCCCATATACAACCATTTGACAGCCAGTCACCTATTCAATAAATTTGATATGAATCTTTGATTTGAAATTTGGATAAATTTGAAATAAGGCAGCAAAAATGAAAAGCAACACAACACCTATTTATTCAAAACATCGGTATGATAACTGTCTGTTTGGAAATACATGCAAATCTAACATCCATTTCCATCTGCTCCAGTTTAGTTACCAACTTGTTGAGTGGCAATCTATTAAAAGTGTTTGCAAAATTTAAGCATACAACTCTTATAAATCTCTATTAACCAATATATTCATCATCTTATTATAGTACAAGAGTAAGTTAGTAAAATATGACCTCCCTTTTACAAACTCATGCTGACAATTACAGAGAATACTGCTTTTATTCAACCCACTTCTGTATCCTTGCTCTCACCAACCTTTCCTTAACCACACCACAGTTCTGGATATACAAACTGGCCTGTAATTTTTAGCCTTGCCTTATCATCACCTTTGTGAAGTGGAATATGACCAGAGTAATGTTAAAATAAGGTCAACAAAGCAATAATTTAATGGTTTCAACTATTAAACTATTGTTAATAGTTTAAATAAATAAAGGAACGTTTAAATAGTTAAAGTGATAATAGTTTAAATGTGCACAATAGTACACACACAGAGTTGAAGTGCTTAAGGATTTTTTTTTTACCACAAAGATCTTTAACAATCATTTCCAGCTATATGTTTTCTTTTAATTTCATATTTTGTTTCCAATTATATCCCTCTTTGCTGTTTCTTTTTATCAATATATTCTTCTCCGCAATATTATTTCATTTTGTCATACTGTACAGTATTAATAAGCAGGATAAATTTGAAATAAGGCAGCAAAATTGAAAAGCAATGCAACCCCTATTTATACAAAACATCAGTATGATAATCATCTGCTTGGAAACTCACACACACACACACACACACACACACACACACACACACACACACACACACACACACACACACACACACACACACACACACACACACACACACACAGTAATACTGCATGTATAGCTATGTACATGGTTTGAAATGCCATATTTAGAAATGTTTAGCATTTATTTATTGCAATTAATTAAATTACATATATTTGGAGTGAAAAGATTATCAGCAGTATACCACATTGGTGGAACTGTACTCCAAGAGATTGATGAGGCCAGGGACTTGGGAGTGTTGGTGGATAGGGAGATGAAGTTTAGGGGGCACATTGCGAAAGTAGCTAAATCATCTCATCAACTCACTTGGTTGTTGAAAAATACCTTGACGAGCAGAGAAAAACAAGTTATTGTACCTCTGTACAGAGCCCTGATAAGACCTCATCTCGACTACTGTGCCCAGATTTGGTCACCTCGGTTCCTTCTTGATGGGGAGGAGGTTGAGAGGATCCAGAGGCGAGTGACTAAGATGATAGCAGGTCTATGGAATGAACCATATGAGAACAGGTTGAAGATTTGTGGGTTGCAGAAACTAGTTGATAGGTGGAAAAGGGGAGATATGATTGAGATATTCAAATTGCTAAAAGGATTCTATAGGATTAATTCAGATGATATTTTTGACATCAGGACTGGTGGTGGGAGAACTAGGGGACACCCATGGAAGCTGGGCAAGAGCGTGGTTAGCAGGGGTGTTAGAGCTGGGTTCTTTACTTTTAGAGTGGTAAATGAGTGGAATAAGCTGCCAGAGTCTGTTGTGGGTGCTAAGACAGTGAGCGAGTTCAAGGCAAGGTATGATAGATACTGTGAGAATGTTGAACAGCTGTGTAAACATGATGTTTAGGGCCTCCCTCGATGAGTCTAAGGACTCCTGGAGTAGCCCGTAGTAATAATAATAATAATAATAATAATAATAATAATAATATATTTTCAAATTTGTTGATACTCGATTGAAAATAAAAAATAACTCATAAAGCAAGAACTTATAAATCAAGAATTGCTGTATATGTATTTTATTTTTATTATTATTATTATTTGTTACCTCCAGGGAGTCCAAAGACTCACCAAGGATGGGCATCTACTCTACAACTCCGCCTCCACCACTCACAATCCACCAACTGACTGCAACCACACCAATGCCATCTACCACTGACCACAACACTAGTATTTCCACAGACAATCACAAACATCCATGCCCACAGTGGGATTCGAACTCGCAGCCTCTTGACTGGAGTGCATACCCTAACCACTCGGCTAGCCAGGCCGGCATTTTATTTTACTTTCTTATATTACTTGCACACACACAGAAGACAAAAAGTCCTATATCTTTTTTTTTGTGAGAAAACAAGCAAAACTGTGTTTTGGTAACATTGAAGTCGACTAGGTTTGTTTTCACCCCAACCATGCATACTGTGGGGATCAGTGTTTAGGGCACTTATTACAGATGATATTGAAGCTGGAGATGTTTGAGCACTGCAAGGCTTGTTGTATGAGTAGGATGAGTGCTACCATCAGCAAAACTATGAATAGGATTTGCAGTCGATGAGAGCATCTCACTTTATATAAATCAGGAAGAGGGTGGGTGAAATGACAGAGCCCTGAAAAATACTAGAATTAACAGGAAAATCTGAAGTGAGAACACTATCCACCATTACACGTAGGGATCAGTCTGAGATAAAACTGACAATCCATTTACACATAGATGGAGGCAATTCATATGATGGTAATTTGTGCTCCCAATGCCAGACCTTATCAAAAGCTTTGGAGATGTCAAGTGCTATTATTATTTTAATAATAATAATAATATTTTACATGACTCCTACCCACAAAAAGTTGTAAATATATAGTGCATAAGTACTGTGGGAGGGCTAGTTTTTTTTTTTTTTTTGTATTTTTATTTATTTTTTACATAATCCAGAAACCCTATTTTAGAGACCAAACATATAACTTTTTCAAACCACTTCAGGTCTCTGATAAGCAGAGCAATGGTCTCGCAATGATGAAATTATTATACTAGATCTCAGAACTAGAGATATCTGGTATAATAATTTTACTGTTTTAGTTAAAGAATACAGAGAACCAGGATTCTTTAACTAAATGAAAGTAAGCAATCAATTGACTTTAAAAATAGGCAGGAACATTGAATTTCATTGATGAAATTCAGTGTTCATCATTCTAATTTTTTCATCCATTCTAAAGCACGTCTAACTTCCCATTAGAAGTGCTTTAGAAGATAGAAATATATGATATGACAATATTGAAGTGATGACAATTGATTAGTCCATGTAGTTAACCTTGTGGCTATGCGCTTCGCAATCATATGCCTGGAAAAAGGATTGTCCTAGGTTTGATTCTTGTTGATGATGTGAGGAGCTTAAGGATCTTCCTCAGCCATAGCCAAGTTAGACGGTCTTGGGCATGGACAGCAGGCTTTCCTCCCACCCCAGTTTATCTGGGGATTTTCATCCTGGAAGCAGGCAATCCGGTTCCATGGATACAGTTATGAATATCACCCTTAGGGGATGCAGCAGAAGAGTGGCAAACCAGCTGCATTAATACGCCAGTAACACCTCATTAGGAGGGGACTCAACCCATCCTAGATGGATGAGAAGGATAGGATAGGAGGACAATTGATTAACTAATTTGTAAAATAAAACTGTTGACAGTAGGTTAGTAATAATATAAACTTAATCATGTAGCTCTGTCTCTTGTATATTCTTTGATGTTATATTCAAGACACTGATGATGATCTTTTAATTTAATTTATTATTACTTTGTGATTTTAAGTATTTAAAATTCTGTGATTTTAACTATTTAAAATTCTGTTTATAGGATGAATCAGAAACCAATGAAAAAGTACTGTCATTTGTTACTGCAGTTGAAAGAAATCAGGAAGTACTTGACTACATTTTTCAAAGGTTTGTTTATTATTAGGAAAATATTCTACAATAGCCTATTCTAATTCTATTCTAAATCATACCTATTCTAATTTCTTTTAAACATTTGAAAAAGGTTAGTCAGTATTCAAATTCAGCACTTGAGGGAGACAAGAGTTTGATGGGAAACTATAGTTATATTAAGGGAATGTTTGCCTTAATAATATAAAAGCTGAGTTGGATATGGGAAATGATGGTTTTCTTTTTCCTACATGCAGTACACACAATGTATGTTGTTACAATCAAATTTTTATTTATTTTTAATTTGAGTGTGTTGCTTTTCTATCTGTTCTTTTTAGGTTCCCACTTTTTTTTAGAGAATCTTATTACTTAAAATTTTTATGATTATGTTTTCTTTTGGTATGTTTATTCCACTCTTCTTTTCATACTGCTCTCCATTGTTTTATTGATTTCTCTGTTATATTTCTTTCTAATGCTTCCTTGTCCATTTGTTGTTTATTTATTACAGTGTTTATGGGATCAAGAGGAAACAGATGTTGTTGCAAAGGGTTCTAAAATGAAGAGGCAGAAAGAGAAATGGCCCCAGTCCAGCATGGGGTGATCACATTGAATGAATGGTATCAGTGGAACTAGCTGTAGATCCAGAAATGAGTTGTTGTGTTTGTATACCAATGCTAGAAGCATAAGAAACAAGGCGGATGAAATGGTTGCACTAATTGTGTCTGTGTACCCAGAGATTGTTGGAATAAGTGAGACATGGTTAGATGAGGACGACATCCTGACAGGAATAGAGATGGAAAGGTATGATGTGTTTCGTGAGGATAGAAGGGATAAAAAGGGAGGGGGAGTGCTATTGATGATAGAGAAAGAGTTATGTCCATACAAGGTAGAGATGCAAGAGGGAAATAGGGCCAGTGGTTTTGAGGCAGTATGGTGTGAGATAGAGGTGAATAGAATCAAATACTTGGTGGGATGTTATTATAGACCTGGTAATGTGGATGGTGGTGATAGTGAAATGTATAGTCAAATAAGCCAAGCAAATAAGAAAAGGGTGATCATTATGGGTGATTTTAATTATGGCAATATAGACTGGAATGAAGAGATAGCGACTGGAAGTAAAGAAAATGAGTTTCTTGAGTTTTTGAGGGATAACTACCTCATACAGTATGTAACAGAGGGCACACGAGGATTAAGGGTCTTGGATTTGGTCATCTCATCGGAGGATGTAATTATAAATGAGGTGTCAAATCATCCACCAATTGGTGAAAGTGACCATGAGGTGATTACCTGGGTGGTTGCCAGCAGTGCAAGGACCCCTGTGAAAAAAGGGTATATGTGGAACTACAAGGGGGGTGATTATGAAGAGCTCAGGAGACAGCTTGCAGATGTAGCATGGAATGAGGAGTTAGCTGGAAAAGAGATCAATGCAGCTTGGGGGGTTTTCAAAAACTATTTAGTAGATGCAATGTCTAAATGTATACCACGGGTGAGAAGGTTAAATAAGGTAGGTGTGAGATGGATGAATAAAGAGATTAAGCAGGCAATACAGAAAAAAAAGGCATTGTGGAGACAGCATAAGAGAAGTGGAAGTAACCAATTTCATGAGGTCTACAAAGACCAGGCAAGGAGGGTGACTTGGTTGGTGAGAGTAGCTAAAGAGAGGTATGAACAGCAGTTAGCTAATGAAGCCAAAAAGAATCCTAGGGAGTTCTTTCGATATGTAGCCAGCAAAAGAAAGAATGATTATGGAAGGATGACATTGATTGGAGGAAATGGTATAAAGACAGCTGTTGCAGAATGTGTTGTGGAGATACTTAATGAGCATTTCATAAAGATCTTTCAATCTTGTGAATGTGACTTCATGGAAAGATTAAGAGCAGTTGATGATGGGGAGGAGAGACTGACTGTAAGTGAGCAAGAGGTGTTTGGGGAGTTGAGTAAACTAGATGTAAATAAGGCTGTGGGACTTGATAATATATCACCACGCATTCTGAAGGAGTGTGCCAGAGAGTTGACACCTGCCTCGACATATTTTTTTAATACGAGTCTTGCACTTGGTCAAGTTCCTAAAGAGTGGAAGGAGGGCAAGATTATGCCACTTCATAAAGGAGGTGATCGAACTCAAGCATCAAACTATAGGCCTATCTGTGTGTCAGGTGTTGTGGTTAAGTTGTTGGAGAAGCTTGTGAGAACTAGGATCCAGAGTTGGGTTGACAACAATGGTATAATCTTTGATGGACAGCATGGATTTGCTAAAGGGAGGTCATGTTTTAGTAATCTACTTACTTATTACAATAAAGTGACTGCTTCCTTGGACAGAGGAGAAGGATACACAGTAATATACTTGGATTTCGCAAAAGCTTTTGATAGAGTACCTCATGATAAGTTGACAGTCAAACTAGAGCAGATGGGGTTGGATATTAGATTAGTGCATTGGATTGGAGACTGGCTATCTGATAGGTATCAACAAGTTGTGTATGGGGGTGCAATATCCAGGAAAAGGAAAGTCACTAGTGGAGTGCCTCAGGGGTCTGTTTTAGGGCCATTACTATTTAACTTATATATTAATGATATTGGTGAAGATTTGGATGGAGATATTCAGTTGTTTGCAGATGATGCAAAGTTGGGACGAACCATAAAGAGTAGTGAAGATGTTGTGGCCTTGCAAGAAGACTTGAATAAATTGAGTGAGTGGGCAAGCAAATGGGGATGTGAGTTCAATGTTGCAAAATGTAAGGTTTTAAAATTTGGAAAACAAAGATGGGATGCAGAATTTATGCTTGGTGAGAATATATTGTTGGAAGTAGAGGAAATAAGATATCTGGGGGTGATAGTGGATAAGGATCTAAAATTTAGGGGACACATTGCCAAAATTGTGAAGACAACACAAAGACTTCTGGGAATGATGCGGAGGACACTGACATGTAGAAGTAGGGAGATACTTGTTCCAATGTATAAGGCTTTGATTAGGCCACACTTGGACTATTGTGCCCAGATTTGGTCACCGGGTTTTCAGAAGGATGAAGAGATGTTGGAAAGGGTCCAAAGGCGACTGAATAAGGTAGTTTCTGACCTCTGGAATGTTGAGTATGAGGAAAGATTGAAAAGATGTAATTTGTAGAGTCTCGTGGAGAGAAGGAAGAGGGGAGATATGATAGAGACCTACAAGTTGGTAAGGGGTTGTTATAGGATCAATGGTGGAGAAGTTCTACAGAGAATAGTGGGAGATCAGGGGAGAACCAGAGGTCATCCCTGGAAACTGTATAAGGAGGGTGTGAGTAAGGGAGTGAGAGGCAGGTTTTTTTCGTTCAGAGTTGTGAGTGATTGGAATGCCTTGCCTGAGAGCGTGGTGTCTGCAAGTAGTTTGAATGTGTTTAAGACACGGTATGATGAGATGTGTGTGTAAGATAAAAGGACCTCCTAGATGAGTCTTTGACTCCATGAGGTCTTGTTTAATAATAATAATAATATAATATTATATGACTGTAATCTTTATGTAGCATTTTTTTTTCTTCTGCTGAATATATGAATGAAAGAATTTAAAGGAAGAGGGGGGTCATTAGTGCATGGGAGATACTTAAGAAAAAATTGTTGACAGCAATGACAGATTGTATACCTCGAGCACAGAAGACAAAGCAATTTGGATGACAAAAGGAATAAAAAGGGAATTGCAGAAGAAAAAAGAGATTATAGAAGGTATATAAAGAGAGGGTTGAAAACAGTTATATGAGGAATATAAGACTCAGCTAGGAAAGCAACTAGTATTGTAAGGAGAGAAAAATTAGAATATGAAAAGAGACTAGCACCGTAATCAAAGGAGAATCTCATGATGTTTTTTTCACTATGTGCTGAGTAGGAGGGAAAATGATAGTAGATGGACTATCTTGCTTGGTGGAGATGGGAATCAGGTGACCAAGCAGATGACATAGTTGAGCTATTTAATAATCACTTTATTAGAGTGTTTCATCCTGATATACAGACTTTATTCCTAGAAGGATAATGAGTGGTGAAGTGTTAGAAGTGAATGTAGAGGATGTATTTCGAATACTGAGATTGCTAAATGCCAGTAAGGCAGGGTTTGGAACTTCAGCAACCTGCCCTATTGCAAGACTGTCATTAAACTGACTGTTTAATGATAGTCATGCAATGGGGCAGGTTGCTGGAGAGTGGAAGGAGGATAAGATAGTACTATTGCATTAGGGTGGTGATAGAATGGAGGTATCAAACTACACATCTATTTGTATTTCATCTGTAGTTGTTAAGATTTTGGATAAATTGGTAAGAAACTCATATACAGAATTGGGCAGATGAGGGTAATATTATTTATGCAGGTCAGCATGGATTTGTTAAAGGGTGCTCTTGTTTTAGTCATCTGGCTACCTTTTACAATAGAGTAACAAGAAAAGTAGATGGAGGTAAGACATGCAATGTAATCTTTTTGGATTTTTCCAAGGCATTTGACAAGGTGCCACATGACAAGTTGATTTTTAAGTTGCATTCATATGGTTTGGATATCAAGTTAGCAGATTAAAATTGGGGATTGACTCTCTGACAGATATCAGAGAGTTGTATATGGGCCAACAGTATTAGAGAGTAGGAAGGTTGCAAGTGGAGTTCCACAGGGTTCAGTGCTGGGACCATTGCTGTTGAATCTTTATGTCAATGATATTGTCACAAAACAACAGGGAGATGTTCAGTTGTTTTCATTTGATGTGAAGCTTGATAGAGTTATTAGTAGTATTGCTGATGTTTAGACTCTTCAAGAGGATTTTAATAACCTGGAAGGGAAGGCAAAGGCATGGGGATGTCAGTTTAATGCAACTAATTGTAAGGTTTTAAATTTTGGGATCCACAGTTGGGATGCTTCATACTCACTTGGTGGAATTATACTGGAAGTAATGTATCTTGGAGTGATAGTGGATAGAGATTTAAATTACCAAGGTCATATTGCAAAGGTTATGAAGACATCTTGGAGAACTGTGGCAATGTTGAGGAGAGCACTGACCACAAGAGATAAAAGTGTGCTGGTCACATTGTAAAAAGCTTTGATCAGACCACATCTGGATTTCTGTGCTTAGATCTGGTCACCAGGATTTTGAAGAGGGATGAAGTTACCTTGGAGAGGGTGCAGAGACAGATAACAAAAATTATGTCAGGACTGTACAATGTTGATTATGAGGATAGACCGAAGATATGCAGAGTTTGATGGATACTGCAGACTACTGCAATAGGCAAGGTTTTGATATGATCGAGAAATTTAAGCTGTTGAAAGGTTACTATCATATTAACACTGAAGAGATTTTTAGTATTCTAGAACAAGGGAAAGGAACAAGACAAGAATCTATTCCTGGAAGTTACAAAACGAGATGGTGAATAAGAGGGTAAGAAGTTTTTTGTATGGAGAGTGGTAGGAGCATAGAATGCATTGCGTGAGAGGTTGGTGAACCTACAGTCTGTGGATGATTTTAAGGAATGGTATGATAGACTTTGTGTTAACTAGTAGTGACTGCTTCCATGGACAGAGGAGAAAGATACACAGTAATATACTTAGATTACCACATGATAAGTTGATAGTCAAACTGGAGTGGATGGGGTTGGATATTAGATCGGTGCATTGGTTTGTAGACTGGCTATCTGATAGGTATCAACAAGTTGTGTATGGGGGAGAGCAATATCCAGGAAAAGGAAAGTTACTAGTGCCTCAGGGGTCTGTTTTAGGGCCATTGCTGTTTAACTTGTATATTAATGATATTGGCGAAGATTTGGATAAAGATATTCAGTTGTTTGCAGATGATGCAAATTTGGGACGAACCATGAAGAGTAGAGAGGATGTTGTGGCCTTACAAGAAGACTTGAATAAATTGAGTGATTGGAAATGGGGATGTGAGTTAAATGTTGAAAAATGTAAGGCTTTAAAATTTGGAAAACAAAAATGGGATGTAGAATTTATGCTTAGTGAGGATATATTTTCGGAGATGGAGGAACTAAGGGATCTGGGGGTGATAGTGGATAAGGATCTGAAATTTAGGGGACACATCGCCAAAATTGTGAAGACAACACAAAGGCCTCTTAGAATGATGCAGAGGACACCGACTTGTAGAAGTAGGGAAATTCTTGTTCCATTGTATAAGGCTTTGATTAGGCCACACATGAACTATTTTGCCCAGATTTTATTACCTGGTTTTCAGAAGGACAAAGAGATGTTGGAGAGGGTCCAGAGGTGACTGACTAAGGTAGTTTCTGACCTCTGGAATGTTGAGCATGATGAAAAATTGAGAAGATGCAACTTGCAGAGTCTGGTGGACAGGAGGTGGAGGAGGGGAGATATGATAGAGACCTACATGTTATTAAGGGGTTGTTATAGGATCAATGCTGGAGTCGTTCTAGAGAAAATAGTGGGAGATCAGGGGAGAACAGAGGTTATCCCTGGAAGCTATATTATTATTATTATTATTATTATTATTATTATTATTATTATTCAGGCCTCCAAGGAGTCAAAAGACTCATCGAGGGAGGTCCTTCTTAAGACATAAAGTCTGTCAAGACTCATCAAGGGGAGGTCCCCCCCCCTGAGAAACACGAAGTCTATCATACCACTCTTTAAACTCACTGACCGTTCTCGCTCCCACCACTCCATCAGGCAATGTATTCCACAGTTCAACCACTCTCCATGCAATGAAACCACTCCTCACCCTCTTGCTCACAGTTTCCTTTCGTAACTTCCAGGGATGGCCTCTTGTCATCACTCCTTCCCGCTGTTCAACCAAGCGAAAGAACTCCCCAGTGTCAACCCTGTAACCACCTCTCAACAGTTTAAAAGTCTCAATCATATCACCTCTCCTTCTTCTATCCACCAAACTCTGCAGTCCACATTCTCTCAGCCAATCCTCATAACTATCCTTGTACAGTCCTGAAACCATCTTTGTCATCTGTCTTTGTATCCTTTCCACAGTTAATTTATCCCCTTCAAATCCTGGGGACCAAATCTGAGAACAATAGTCCAAGTGTGGTCTGATCAGAGACTTATACAACGGAATGATAACCCTCTTATCTCTGCAGGTCAGTGTCCTTCTCATAATAGCAGTAATCCTCAGTGTTACCTTCACCACCTTTGCAATATGTCCCCTAAACTTCAGGTTTCTATCAATCATCAACCCCCAGATCTCTTGTTCCATTGTATGCTTTGATTAGGCCACACATGAACTATTTTTCCCAGATTTGATCACCTGGTTTTCAGAAGGATGAATAGATGTTGGAGAGGGTCCAGAGGTGACTGACTAAGGTAGTTTCTGACCTCTGGAATGTTGAGCATGATGAAAAATTGAGAAGATGCAACTTGCAGAGTCTGGTGGACAGGAGGTGGATATAAGGAGGGTGTGAGTAGGGGAGTGAGAGGCAGGTTTTTTTTCATGCAGAGTTGTAAATGATTGGAATGCCTTGCGTGAGAGTGTGGTGTCTGCAGAGAATTTGAGTGTGTTTAAAGCATGGTATGATGATTCTTGTAGACAGCCTTATACATTGGTTATGCATTTCTAAATCACTCAGGGAATTGAACACTGTAGATCCGAATATAAATTAAATTATACTTTAATTTATATTTGGATTTTAATTTATTTTAATTTATATTCGGATCTACATTGTTCAATTCCCTAAGTGATTTAGAAATGGTATGATGAGCTGTGTGTTTGATAATAGGACCTCCTAGATGAGCCTTTGACTCCATGGGGTCATGGGTAATAATAATAGTGTTGACCTACTGCAATGATCTTGTGATTCTATGGGGATCAGGAGAATAATGATAATAATAAAAGAGATTGCAGTTCTGGTAGGAACTAATAATTTAAGTAGCAACAAATATATTATGAGAGAGGATAAGAAAGGTCTGTTGAAAGAAGTGAAAAAGAAATGTGAGAGAGTAAAAATTGTAGGTTTTCTACTCAGATATGACAGTATTAAGTTAAGAAGGAGGTTAAGTTATTCTCTTAACAAATGATTCCATGCACAGGATGTGTAGAAGAAATGGATTGAGTTTCTAGATGTGTGGATTATGTTTGATGGTAGAAAAGATTTGTATAAGAGGAACGGCCTGTGATTGAATTCATTTGGCATCAGGAACCTGGAAAAATTACTTATTTGGATGAGACCTAATTCAAAAAATTAGGGAAACTAGATTATCAAGGGAGGGTAAGTAAAAATTTGTGTTAAAGTTCAACTATGGTATGCAAATATGATAAAGATAAGAGTGGTTTCAAATAATGCATCTGGTGAAGGGGTGGAAATATACACTTTGGGTTCGTACCTTTTGAATATACTCTTATCCAATTGAACATGTGTGGGATATGCTAGAACTGAATGTGAGAACTGCTGACCCTGCTCCACAGAATGAGCATGAACTGATAGAGTTGCTGCAGCGGACATGGATCGTGTTACGTATGGAAAATGTTCAACACCTTGGCCTGGGGAGGGAACAACAAGGACAAATGAACTGCATATCAAATTATAAGAATAGGCTAGGTGGTAATTCGTTATGACTATACACAAATGCCAGGCACATAAGAAACAAAGGGATTGAGTTTGTTGCTTTATTGAATATGATGTTGCCTAAGATTGTTGGCATTAGTGAAACTTGGCTATCAAAACCAGATATGATAACTGGGTTCAAGTGTAATGGATTTACTATTTTTAGGAATGATAGAAGACATAGGAGAAGAGGATGAGTACTACTAATGACATCAGATGACTTAAGTACAGTTAGGGAAGAAATGCAAGAAACCAATGTTGGTAACAATGTCCTATGTAGCGATGAGTTTGAGGCTATTTGGTGTAAAGTGGAGGAAAACAAAATGAAATCTATAGTGAGGTGTTGCTACAGACCTGGAGACTCAGTAGCAGGGGATGAAGAAATGCATCGCCAATTTAGCCTTATGGGTACTAAATGAATGATCATTTTGGGTGACTTTAATTATCCAAATATTGATTGGGTAGAAGAGAAATCTCATGATAAGAATGAAGAGGAATTTATTGAACTGTTGTGAGATAACTTTCTCAAGCAGCATGTGAATGAAGGAACTTGAGGTCAAAGACTGTTAGATCTATTCAGAGTGTCAGAAGGGGTCTCTGTTAAGAATATGACTATTTTACCACCAGTTGGTGATAGGGATCACCCAGTGCTTTCTTGGGAAGTATTCAATTATATTGATGTTCCCATTAGAACAGGTTACATGCTGAACTACAGAGCTGGAAATTTTGATCAACTTAGGAGAATACTATCTTTGGTCTCATGGTATCAGTTACTGAATGAAAAAAATGTCAGCAATGCATGGAAATCTTTAAAAAAGGCTTAAATGAGGCTATATCTGAATATATCCCTAGTGTTCGAAGAATAAATAGGTCGGGAGTGAAATGGACATGCATCCCTATTAAGCAAAATATTCAAAAGAAGACGATGTGGAAAGAATATCATGAGAATAAGCGTGAGAGAAGTTATGAAATATATAACGTGCAGCCAGAAAAGTAACAAGTATTGTGGGGAAGCTAAATCAGTATATGAAAAGAAATTCACTATGCAGGCTAAATGTAATCCAAAAGAATTTTATCATTATGTCACAACAAAAGAAAGAATGAATATGTAAGAATAACTTTACTGAATGCAGATAGTAAGTGTCAAAACCTAATGAGATTATGAACAGTGGTGAATGAACAACAAGTGCTGCCATCTTGTGGTCCCTAACCTAACACAATATACTTAATGTCTGAAATAATTTGGGTTCTATGGTCGATTTCCTTGAGTTTACGGGATGAAAAACCTGAGTTTCCTGGAGAAGAAACCCCTTGCCCATGCCAGAGATCGACTAACTCGGGAACCGGTCGAGAAAAGGGTTAGAAAAATTTCCACCTATTCTCCGACTAGATTCGAAAACTAGTCTTCCTTCATGCCACCATGCGCTGTGGTATGCAAATGCCACATTCACTGAGCTACACAGGCTTACAAAAACTACTCCCCGACGAGGATGCGAACCCCGGTCTCCTGTGTGACAGACGAGGATACTAACCACTAGACTACCGGGGAAGAACATGGAAAAGAAAAATCCTTCATCGTGAGAGAAAGCTGATGCAGCACAAAATGCTCACTGAGAGCAGGTAAAATGCCCATACTAGATCTCTCACAAAAAATAATCAAGAACACAGATAAAGGGATGATGAGTCAAGGACTCAATCTATCACCCAAAGAAGTTCCAAGTTGCAAGTTCAGTCACATTTCACAGAGAGCAGTGTGATTTGTTCAGTGGTCCAATTCTATTATATAGTTAGGATTGTAATAGGTTTCTAATTTGGATTTAATTGAATTCGGAACTTTGGTCAAATTTAATTAGGAATTTTTTGTCTAATTGAGGTTTGAAATATGTGTTAGACTGAGGTTCATTCACCTAGCTATGCCACGGTTAACGAACAGTGGCGTAGTTAATGAACACACCTAGCAAGGGAGGTGGGGTGGGGGCAGTCCACCTCGAGCGGCACTTCGAACCCTACCCTATATGTCATTTTGACTTTTTGTAGTATTTTTGGTGTTGAGGGGGACAGAAAACTCAGGGACCACCCTGGGTGGCAAAAGCTATAGCAACACAGCTATTAATGAGTGTTCACTTTGCTAAGGTATATCAACAAGGTGTATGTAACATGGTGCATAATACTACTGCTACATTGGATGAAGAGTTAGAGTTGCATGAAAATGAGGTTGAAAAGCTGTTGCATAACCTGGATAAGAAATTGTTAATAGGGACAAATGGAATATCAGCACGTTTGCTAAAGGAATGTTCATCCGAATTGGCTAGGCCTTTCACATGTTTGTATAACTTTAATCTCAGCTCAGGAATGTATGGTAGTTCCATTATACAAGTGTGATGTAAAAACTGATGTGTCTAACTACTGACATGTCACTACCTATGGTGTGGTAGTGAAGATTTTAGAGAAGTTGGTAAGAACGCACGTACAGAAATGGGTGGACAAACAGGCTGTACTTTGCAAGCAGCAGCAGCATGTATTTACCAAAGGAAACGTTTTAGCAATTTGCTCATATTTTATTATTATTATTATTATTATTATTATTAACATTTGACTTTCATGGTGTCAGAGACTTATCATGGGAGGTCACACTATTGTACACAATGCTCATCCAACACCCACTATTGCACACAATGCTTATCCGACTATGCCTTAAACTGATTCAATGTGCCTACATCCACAACACACTCAGGCAATGCTTTCCACTCACCAACTACCCTCCATGCAAAGAACCTACTCCTCACTCCTCTGTTCAAATCCCCCTTATATAGTTTCCAGTGATGGCCTCTTGTTCTACATCCCTCTCCCACTCTATGAAAAATTTCTTCCATGTCGACCTGATAACAATCCCTAACTAGCTTATATGTCTCATATAACATTTTATAACAATGTAACTTACATTCTTACATATTTTATAACAATGTTACGGCTATGTTGGATAAATGGAATGGATCCAGTATGATAATGTTGGATTTTGCTAAGGCATTTGATAGGATACCACATGAAAGGCTGTTACATAAAGTGGAGAATATAAGATTGGAATATAAACTCTTGACTTGGATCAGTGAATGGTTAACAGACAGATATCAACAAGTGATATGTGGTTGGTATAAATCTTCTAGATTTAAAGTAACCAGAGGTGAACCTCGGGGTTCAGTCCTTGGGTCATTGTTGTTCAATCTATACATTAATGACATTAGGAAGAGTCTAGCAGGAGATGTGCAATTGTTTGCTGATGATGCAAAGATAGGCAGGGTGATCAGGGATGCTACTGATGGCTAGCACTTATGAAATGATTTGAATAGGCCATAAATTTGGGCAAAACCTGAAAATGGCTGTCCATTTAATGTTAATAAGCGTAAAGTTTTGCACTTTGGCAGTATGAGATTTCCAGCAGTATATTATATTAGTGAGGTTATGCTACAAGAAACCGATGAAGCTAGGGATCTTGTCATAATGGTAGGTAGGAATTTGAAGTTCAAAGGCCACATAGCAAAAGTTGCAAATACAACTCAGAGGATAATTGCATTGTTGAAGAGAACCATGATGTGTAAGGATTAGAAAGTCATTTTGCCTCTTTATAAGACCTTAATAGACTGCACCTGGATTATTATGTGCAGATTTGGTCTCTCTTGTTCAAAGGGGATAAAGAAACGGTGAAATGGTTTCAAAGAAGATTTATCATTATTATTATTATTATTATTAAAATTATATGGGCACCTCCATGGAGTCTGAAGACTCATCACCGGAGCCCCAATCTATCCAAACAATCTATCATACCACTCCTTGAACCCATTAACAGACCAAGCACTCACAGCTCTCTCTCTGGCAACCGATTCCACTAATTCACAACTCTCCAAGCCAAAAATCTAGTTCTCACACCCCTACTAACAACACCTCTATAAACTTCCAGGGATGACTCCATTGTTTTGTTCCTCTAGCCAAGTGCTGAAACATTTCCTTTGCATCAATCCTATAAAACCCTTTAAGCAACTTAAACATTTCTGTCATATTACCCCCCCCTTTTTTTTTTTTCTCCTATCAACCAACTTCTGCAATCCACAAACCTTCAATCTATCCTCATAGGTAACACTCCACAGTTCACTCAAAATCTTGGTCACTTGTCTCTGAATCCTCTCCACCATTTCCTCATCCCCCAAGAATCCCAGGGGAACAAACAAGAGCCCAGTATTCCAGATGTGGGCATATCAAGGCCTTATAAAGAGGAATAACATCTTCCTTATCTCTACTTGTTAATGTTCTTCAATAGCCAATTAATTCTGTGGGTTATCTTAGCAACCTTCACAATATGTCCTCTAAACTTTAACTCTCTGTCTACCACCACTCCCTAAATCTATAGCTTCATCGATTTCCTGAAGTACAGTACCATTCAATGTGATATATAGCTTGTAATCTGTTTATCTGAAAATGCATAATTTTACATTTCTCCACATTAAACTGATATCCATTAACTTTTGCCCATACCAACAGCCTATTTAAATCATCCTGCAAGCTCTCCACATCTCCTTGATTAACTATTACTCTTCCTAATTTCGCATCATCAGCAAACAACTGAATATTTCCTTTCAGGTTATTTCTTATATGATTTATGTACAAATTAAACAGCAATGGTCCCAGCACTGAACTTTGCGGTACACCACTAGTTAACTGTTTTCACCATGATTCTGCCCCCCCATATACCACTTTTTGATATCTGTCCAGCAGCCACTCTCTTATTCAGTGTCATAATCATCCCCATTTGTTCTAATTTGTGTAACAAAGTTCCATGTGGTATTCCGTCAAATGCCTTTGCAAAATCATCATGTAGCCATTTCCTCTATCCAACTCTGCTATTACTCTATTATAAATAATTAGTAAGTTACTAAGGCATGACCGACCCGTCACAAAACCATGATGACACTCATACAGTATCCTGTTTTTGTCTACACATTCTTAATTCTCTTTTTTGCCAATTTTTCTAGTACTTTTTACCACCACCACCACCATGCCTGAGATATTGATTGGTCTATAAATTACAACTGCAGTCTTAGAACCTCCCTTATGCAAAGGAATTATTTTATCCTCTTTCCACTCCCTTGGAACTCTACCAGAGCTGAGATTAAATTAAAGAGCCTAGTTCCTTTGCAGATTCTTGCAGAACCCTAGTTGATTTCCAATCTAATCCCACAGCTGTATTTACATTGAATGCTGCAGTATTCTAAGAACCTCCAATTGATCCACCTCTGTTCCTATATTTGATTGTGTCTGTCACACTTGCAAAGTGGTCACTCAGTAACTCAAGTATTTTATCTGCTTCTGTCTTCTTGTACTTCATCCATTAAGGTTAATCTTCCATAGTCATTCTTCCTCTTACTTGCCACATTAACGAAAGAACTCTTTGGGATTTCCTTTGGCCTGCTCAGCTAAATTCTACTCACAATTTAATTTTGCCCTGTTCATGAGTTTTCTGGTCACCTTTCTCTTTATATACCCTCCATAGCATTTTCTTCTTCTGCAGCTCATGCTTAATGATATTACTCATCCATCCAACTTCTATCTGATCAACCCTCCTTATCCTAGGTACAAATTAAATACTGCTTCCTCTAGATTATCCTTAACTATATCGCATTCAATACTAACATCCTTATCCTGCAGTGTTTTATACCATGATACAGAGGAATTTAAGCTTCTTCCTAAGCATGTCATAATCACCTGCCTTGCAGTTCCACAAATACCCCTTCTTGATAGAATATTCCTCATGTTTTACAATCTCAATTGGTGAAAGTGACCATGCAGTCACTTTCACCAATTGAGATTGTAAAACATGAGGATAAAACATACTCCCTCTCCAGTTTCAATTTCCCTCCACATATTCTTTAATTTTCTTGATGAATACATTTCACATGCATTGCACTGAATAACAATATCCTACCAATTCAAATCACCAGACAATGTGGTCTTTGCTGCCATTGTTCGTCACATTGGTGCCATGCCGACAATATCACAATAAATATCATAATAAGATACTAAGTACTCTAAAATCACAAAAATCAACACTAATGCACTATAATACACTAATTTTCTGATGGACTAGGATGGGAAACTAGTGATATTATTATTATTATTATTATTATTATTATTATTATTATTATTATTATTATTCTAGACCTCTATGTAGTCATACAACTCATTGTGGTGGTCCACCTTAGACAACACAAAGTTTGCCATGCTACTCCTTAAAGTCATTTATCTTCACTGTCGTCATCCTTAGGGCAATGTATTCTATGCTCCTACTGCTTTCTATACAAAAAAATTACTTCTTTTCATAACTTTTCTTGTCCTTATACAGATATTTACAAAGGGAAATTGTTCATATAAAAGAATGAGGCAAAAAATGAACAATTTCCCTTTGTAAATCTCTCTCAAGAACATAAATGTTGGAAGTTTATTTTGCACTTGGTTAGACTATAATAAATTTAGTTTAATTCTTTATCCAAGCAAACAAAGTTTGCTCCTGAAAATATCTTCAGGACTGAGGTAAGGTGGTGCAACACCAGCAACTCCGAGCAAAGGTGGACCAAGCTCTCATCACTCCTTGTCTCAGTATCTCCCATAATGCAAAGCACATCTCCTTGCAGACATGTATACTGCTATGCATTAAGGGAAGGGCCACTACCCAGACCGGTTTTGACCTTTATCGAAGTGTATTTAAGTAAAGACCTCTCTAAAAATTAGACGATCCCGAAAGATCACCCAACTCAGCTTTGTTCCACTCAGTGACAGGCTTACTTCGTCACCAAGAAGAACTTCTCAGTGTTGGTTCTACCCAGTGGCCTCACCCCACCACCAGACAGAGCCATAATCTCAGTGGTGGCTCTACTCAGAGGTAGGCAAAAACCTACCCCAAGCAGAGCCTCTCATATATATCCAGTATGGGAGGCAGACCCAAACGTGGAGATACTAAGGCAGAAGCAATAGGAGAGGTCATATTTACCTATATGAGTTGCCAACAGGTGTACCACCTTATTATTGAATTACTCTGGATTTAGAGAAAGATGTTGGAAGTTTATTTTGCACTTGGTTAGACTATAATAAATTTAGTTTAATCCTTTATCCAAGTGTGAGCAAACAAAGTTTGCACCTGAAAATATCTTCAGGACTGAGGAAAGGTGGTGCAGCACCAGGCAACTCTGAGCAAAGGTGGACCAAGCTCTCACACCTGTTGGCAACTCGTATAGGTAAATATGACCTCCCCTATTGCTTCTGCCTTAGTATCTCCACGTTTAGGACTGCTTCCCACTGACGAGACCTCAATAAAGGTCAAAACTGGTCTGGGTAGTGGCCCTTCCTTTAATGCATAGCAGTATACATGTCTGTAAGGAGATGTGCTTTGCATTATGGGAGATACTGAGACGAGGAGTGATGAGAGCTTGGTCCACCTTTGCTCGGAGTTGCCTGGTGTTGCACCACCTTACCTCAGTCCTGAAGATATTTTCAGGTGCAAACTTTGTTTGCTTACACTTGGATAAATGATTAAACTATTATTAAAGAACTTAAATTGTGATGTCTGTGAAAATGATAGTGGCGATGGTGGACATTAGATGGCATTGGTGTAGATGAGGCGGTTTGTGGATGAGATGAGAGATGTAGAGTAGGTGTCCTCCCTCGATGAGTCTTAGGACTCCCTGGAGATGTCAAATAATAATAATAATAATAATAATAAATGGTTCGATCATATCACCTCTTCACCTGCTTTCCACCAGATTCTTCAGATTACATCATCTGTCTATCTTCATAACCAATATTATGCAGTCCCAATATCATTTTTGCTATCCCTCTGCACCTTCTTTACACTTTTGTACCTTCCAAATCCCAGTAACTAGATCCTAGTACAGTAATCCAGATATAGCCTGATCTAAACTTTATGCAATGGTATACTGCCACCCTCTTATCTCTGCTGGTCAACATGCTCAATTTCAAACTGCTTTCAGACAGCTCCACCAAGAGAGTAGATTCCTATCTGATACCAAATTTCAAAACATTACATTTAGCTGTATTAAACTGATATCTTCATTCATTTGCCCACAACCTTTCCAGATTATTCAAATCCTTCTAATGAAAGGAAAGGATACATTGGTATTCCTTTCCCTCATTCACTACTCTTGTTATTTTATTATAAAAGGATGCCAGATTACTAAAACAGAACAAATTAACAAATCCATTCTGGCTTTCAATCTCACAAATTTCACAAATAATATTACCTTTATCTGCCCAAGTTTGTATATGATTCTGTATATGAGTTCTTACCAATTTTACCAAAATCTTAACAGTTACAGGAGAAATACAAACCTGTCTATAGTTTGATACTTCCTTTCTATCCTACCTTTTGCAAGATGCTCATTAAACATCCAGGTCAATAGCAATGTCAGCTCCTTAGCATACTCTCTTAAAGCATGTGGCCATTTGTTGTTACTGACTTTACTGCAGTGGTTAAATTCTTTAAACGAATAAGCTCCAGGGCCTTTCAAGTGAGGACCATAAATGTGAGGCTATTGCTAGATTGTTGCAACATTTTTTTAAATTTTATTTATTTGTTTATTTATTCTGGTGGAGTTAAAGCCATCAGGCCTTCTCTTCCACCCCACCGGAAACATTAAATACAAATACAGATACTAATACAAAATTACAAATTAATATAATACTTCTAATATATTAAAAGATAATCCAATTTAAGATAATGCCTCCGTAGCGCAATTGGAAGAACGACGGTACATTGCGCCCTTCGATTGGAAAAGGCCTGAGTTCGATTCCCGTCGTGATGGGAGGAATCTTTATATGGACTTTTTCAATTGAAGATGAGTTAGCCAATCTCATATGGAGGTAGCAGGATTTTTTCTCCCGGAAACTCGGGTTTTTCATCCCGCATACAGACAAATTGGCCCTTCAGAACACCCGCAATTTTCAGACAAAAAATACTTGTGGTGGTTGTGGGCAGTAGATT
Source organism: Typopeltis vanoorti (assembly GCF_054136105.1). Classification (NCBI taxonomy): domain Eukaryota; kingdom Metazoa; phylum Arthropoda; class Arachnida; order Uropygi; family Thelyphonidae; genus Typopeltis; species Typopeltis vanoorti. Next base: position 32,291,485 of record NC_143551.1, read on the forward strand.
GCATTGATGTAGATGATTGGTAGTGGTGGAGACGGAGAGCTGTACAGTGGGTGTCCTCCCGCGATGAGTCCTCGGACTCCTTGGAGGTGTCACGAATAGTAATAATAATAATAATAACGTTGGGATATATGAGTGATGAAAAAACAGTAAGCCTATTCAGCTTGTTACATAAATGCAGAAAAGAAAAAATAAATAAATACAATAAAGATGAAATAAATGACTAACTCAAATTCCTTAGTAAATTTCTAATTTAACTTATTTAGAATGTAGAAACATTGAACAATTATTGTCTTATTGATATTTGAATGGATATGCTGTAAAATGAAAAATAATACTGTACTTACTTTTTAAGGATAAAGTTAGACAAACATTTACTCATATCAGTAAATTAAATTTGAAATATAGTTAGTGAAATGCACAGGAAAGGGCACAAAAATATTGGGGCCTACCCTTAGTTAACAGTTGCAGGAAGTCTGCAATAGTTTCCACAAGGCTTCCTTTGACGTCTTTAACTCCACTGTGCTTAAAATCCCTATAAGGATTGAATGACCTCACGATAACACAGAGAAAACAAATCACAGATCTTTCAATTCTTGTCACCATAGTCCATGGCAAAATCATCTGGCCAATACTCAGGTAAAACTACTTTCATTATTTCTGAGTACTTTGTGTCGTTATCTGCCATTCACCGACTTGTCAAATTGTGATTATACTCTCATAAAATTTTCCTTTCTTTATTTCCATTGTGTTGTTCCTGTCCCCAAACACTTTCAAGGGAACTCTTTGAATTAATTTGCTTTTGACTTTACATACACATTTAAAATTGCAAACAATTGCTGAATAATAATAATACAATAATGTAGGCATAATTACCGTAAAGGGAGAAAAGTCACAAAACAGAAAAATGTTCTGGGTCCTGGCCCGGTGCATAAAAAAGTTCCAGGGCCGAGCCCTGGAGGGCCCTGGCTGAATTTAACCACTGCTTTACTGATATGTGGAGTGCTCAATATTCAAAATACCCTGTTCATTCAGCTATAATCCTTGAATGCTTCCTATTCCTCTAGTAAAACAGCTTTACAGGGAGGAAACACTCTAATCAAGTGATCACTAACTGATTCTAATATATACTATCTGCATTGGTCAACTAACTACTGTCTCCATATAGCAGAGTCAATCATCCACAATCATTTATCCTCCTACTGGCCACATAGTTAAAAATCTCACTGGGATTGGATTGCAATGGTAGTCTCCTCACATTTCATTTTCTAATTTTTCTCTCATTACTAATAGTCATCTTCCTAATTTGAGTATTATATTCCTCATGAAGTTGATCTCTTTATATGTCTTTCATAATCTCTTTTTCATCTGCAATTTTTGTTTGATTTCTTTAGTCATCCACTGTACTCTATTTTTGCTGTGTCTCTTTGCTTTATCTTTTTCACTGGACAAACGTTTAATGTTACTGTTAATGATTCATTTTCTAGTTTATCCAATATAAATTGAAAAGTGTGCTTAAAGTAATATTTTTTAAAAGTAGCGATCATGCCTTGATCTAATGGCTGAATAATGCTTGTTGTATTGGGTGGAAAAAACACTACCTGCACTTTTGGATGTTCTAAATGTGGATGACTTGGTGCATTGTCAACAATTAATAAAACTTTAAAATCGAGAGCTTTTTGCTTCATAGATGTTTCCACTTCTGGTACAAAGCAATTATTGAACCATTCAGTAAATACAGCAGTTGTTACCCAGGCCTTTGTATTAGCCATCCAATGTACCGACAGCTGTTTTAGATCTTTGCCTTTTAGAGCACATGGTCTTAGAAATCGATTTACTAGGAGGGGTTCCGTCATTCGATCACCTGATGCATTGTACAAAGTAACAGTGTTACTTGATCTTTGACTTTGCGATGTAAGTTCGACTAGGCATTTTCTTCCAAAAAAATCCTGTTTCGTCACCGTTAAACACTTGATCAGGACAATACCCACCATCTTCAATAATTTTGGCTAACTTCTCTAGAAAATTTTTGACTGCTGCTTCATCTGCTGCTGCAACCTCACCTGTAATCTTCAAGTTATGAAGTACATTCTTTTTTAAAAACCCAGTTAATCATCCTTTGCTAGCTGAAAATTCTTCAGCAGCCTGGGAAGTGGAAGTAGACGGCTCCAATTGCTTCATCTCGTCATAAAACCAAAGAGCTTTTTGTTTAATTAAATAACCACTTATAGGAATTCTTCTTTGAATAATTTCTTCAATCCAAATGATGAGCTCTCGTTCTGTGTTTTCTAATAAAGCAGCTCATGAGTACAATGATAATTTGGCACTTAGTTTTGTGCCAGAAATGACTGGTTTTCTTATTGTGACTTCATTCTTTTTAATTGCTCTTATAGTAGATTCACCTAAATTAAAATGTTTACCAATTGCTGTAGATCCCTCTCCTTTTGCTAAGTGATCTAAAATTTTAATTTTCATTTCCAAAGGAAATGCTTTTCTTTGGTGCTTCTTTTTCTCCATTGGGCCAAATTAAATCTTTAAAATAACAATTAGCAAAATTTAGACTTTCGATAATAAAAAGACATACACTTTCTCACATGCAAAATTAAACTTCACGAACACTCACTGCTTACACGTTATCACGTTACACCAGAATGTGGTGCAACACGCTGTTCATTATGTACAACGGCAATGAACGAATTGGTCAAAAACAACAACACGCAAATTCACGTGATTTATGGTAAAATTTTCCAAATGTTATACAAGCTTACCACTTTAAAAACTACAATGATCATAAAAGAGAAGTTAATTTTCTACTGTGTGATTATAAACAACTCATCCGACAATAAGGATTGATTACCCCAGGGTTTCCCAAACTGTGTTCTGCAGAAGGTAAATAAGTGTTCCAAGAGAAGTTCTACTGGAATTTGTCATTTTAGTTTTCTAAGCATTTTTCATGAATAAATATTTAATAGTAGAAATATTCTGAGGAGAATAACATTCGTGAATATGTCTAAAAGCTCAGACCCAGAATGTCTAAATAGCATCTGGGTAACAAATGTTAGAAACCAAGCCATGTATGTTTAAACGTGGAAGTATTCATGAATTATCATTAATTTTCACACAGTGACACCTTTCAACATTCGGGAAAGGAATACCACTGTTTATGACCAGTCATAAAAATTGCCTGCAAGCCAATTACAACAATGTGCGGCGTATCCTCTGTTCTCAAAACTGAACGAAATTACATTTGTGTTGCAAATGCTAGTGACCAATCAGCAAGGAAGTATAAAGAAAATTTTCCACTGAAATTGAAGATCAAAGTAGTCTGTATCTGGTTCTCAGATCTAGTAATACTGAATACTTTCTTCATAAGTTCATATTGCAGGGTGAAAGTGCTTACTTAAAAATCATGGCACTACAGTTTCAAAACTGTAGTGCCATGATTTTTTAAAAGTAATAGGCCTACAGATTTAAATTTTAATATGAATAAGTGACAAGGGACTTTATTTAATTTTGGGGTTAAGAAATCTCTTATTGAAAGTGTAAGTGTTTGTGATGCAACAGATAGTGATTCATCCACCTCCAGCCTACAAAGCAATCTCCAGGATGTACAAAAGGAGGGGAAAACTATCAGCACACAAGAGAAAATGTCTGCCTTCACTCATGGGTACTTATAATATTATAAATTTTTGGTGATCAGAATGGGATATGTCAATGAAAACCAGCACAAATTAATTTAATGATGTTTATGTTTATTCGATGTTTAATTAATTATTAATTAATAATTAATGATCAATTATTAATTAATAATAAAAAATCTGCTAAATTAGCAATTGATCATTAATTAATACATTACAAAATAACCAAGGTGTTCCATGAAAATTTCAGGATTTGTGAAGTGTTCCATCATAGGAAAACTTTGGGAAATTCTGGATTACCCTATTATTGAAATGGATTCTCCTTCTGTTGGCATGCGAAGTGTTGAAAGGTCTCGTATCTGTGGGCTTACTATACCACATAACTTCAAATCCACATGAAAAAGATCCACATAAAAAGAGACCCGAGTGTACATCTAAAAACTATACACGATTCATCTTGTATAGTTTTTAGATGTACACTCGGGTGTACATCCAAAATTCATCACCATTCATGGCTGCTCTTCTCATTTCACTCTTATTATACAGACTTATAACCTCACTTTTCTTTTCTTGCCTCTTCAATAACTCTTTCATATCCTCTCTCATTCCATATCTGTCCTTCTTTAAATGATTCATACTGCCAAAACAGTCAGCTATTAATCTTTGATAAATTGCAACTAATCTTTAACAGTATGCCACACATGCACATTGGAAACAGTGGAAAGAAGCTTGATATCTATACCCCTAATCCTGAAGAAAGGAGATCTCACCAGATGTGATAATTGGAGGGGGGAGGGAATTAGTGTACTGCCATTAGGTAGTTAGAGGGTGGTGAACATGCAGAGAGTGGATGAGTTTAAGGAGTGGTCTGATAGATTTTGTTTTCACCTCCCTCAATGAGTCTTATGACTCCAAGTGTCATGAAAATAATAACAATAATAATAATTACCTGCAAAAATGTGCTGTGCAATATTGATAAATGGGATTAAAAGTGAAATGGAAAAGATATTAAGGCATGAAGCTGGTTTTAAAACAAGTGGGAGTAGTTTTAAAACAAGCATGACATTTTTACTTTAAGGAACATCATTGAACAAAGTGTAGATTTAGAAGTTTGTTATACTTAAATTTTTTAGATTTTGCCAAAGCATTTGATAGTATTGATAGAGAAACGTTATGGTTAATTATTAGATGCTATAGAATTCCTGACAAATATGTGAGCATAACCAAAGATGAGTGTAGAGGAAGTAAAAATTGCGCTTTACTTCCTTGCATACACCAAGGAGCAATACAACCACTTTGTCTGTGATATTCTTGATATAAGGCAACGTGATTGCATTCTTGAAATCTTGTTTAAGTAAGGGAATTGCAGGAGGTGTATCAAGAATTTTTCTGATCATCTTGGGTTCAAAACTATTAAGTACAAGGTTCTGTTTGAGGTAGTGCAGTAAGTTGATGATGATGTAGGTTGTACTACTTATGAAACTTAAAGTTTTAATTGCTTTTCAGGTTTTTCAGGTTTTAATTGCTTATTTCAGGTGAGGTATGATAGATACTGTGTGAAAAACGAATAGTTGTTCTTGACATGATGTTAGGGCCTCCCTCGATGAGTCTGTCGACTCCTTGGAGTTGCCCGTAATAATAATAATAATATGCAATTTGCCACTGCTGCTAACAAATGTATCTAATTAGCTCACATGCACCAATGATCTCTCTTCTTCAAATTCTTCCATTCACTAACATACAGAAAGGCTTATCTGTTCATCGTACATGTTGTTTAATTTTGACAGTATATATATCAGAACACAGAATTATAAGTAAATAATTACTTATTGACATATTGCTGATATTTTGGTGGTGTTATAAGCAGCATCTTCAGAGCACAAAAACACAGTTTGTCATAGTATGCGAGACTACATCAACATGGTGTAACAAAGGGACTAGTTTAACAAAATTGTAGCAACAACAACACAAAGACTAAAGTCCTAATTAGGTGCCCTCTATCTAAAAAAAACAGAGAGAGAAAGCTGGTACTAGTTATGTCTTAAGATGACTGTCTCCCAAATCTTAGGCAAATTTATAAAGCCATATGATCTCAACAAATATGCTGCTGATGATGCAAAGTTGGGTAGAGCAATTATGAGTGCACAGGATGTCAAAATTTTACAGGATGATTTCGATAGTTTGGAGGACTAGGCTAAGAAAAATGGATGTCAATTTAATGTGCCAAAGTGTAAGGTTATGCACTTTGGGGTGAAAAGAATAGCAGCAGTATATCGCATTGGTGGAACCATACTCCAGGAGATTGATGAGGCCAGGGATTTGGGAGTGTTGGTGGATAGGGAATTGAAGTTTAGGGGGCACATTGCAAAAGTGACTAAAACAGCTCACCAAATCACTTGGCTTCTGAAAAATACTTTAACATGCAGAGACAAACTAGTTGTTGTCCCTCTGTATCGAGCCTTGATAAGACCCCATCTAAACTACTGTGCCCAGTTATGGGCACCAGGGTTTTCTTCGTGATGGGAAGGAAGTGGAGAGGATCCAGAGATGAGTGACCAAGATGATGGCAGATCTGTGAATGAACCTTATGAGAATAGGTTGAAGATTTGTGGGTTGCAGAAATTGGTCGATAGGCGAAGGAGGGGTGATATGATTGATTCAAATTACTGAAGGGTTTCTATAAGATTGATCCAGAAGATATTTTTGAAAATATGACTCGTGGTGGGAGGACTAGAGGCCATGCATGGAAGCTGGGAAAGAGCGTAGTTGGCAAGGGTGTTAGAGCTAGGTTTTTTACTTGGAGAGTGGTGAATGAGTAGAATAAGCTTCCAGAGTCTGTTGTGGGTGCTACGACTGTGAATGAGTTCAAGGCAAGGTATGATAGATACTGTGTGAATGTCGAATAGTTGTGATGGACATGATGTTAGGGCCTCATTAATGAGTCTGTCGACTCCTTGGAGTTCCCCAGAACAATAATAATAATAATAGTAATAATAATAATAATTAGGACTTTAGTCTTTGTGTTGTTGCTACAATTTTGTTAAACTAGTCCCTTGTTACACCACGTTATTGTAGTCTCGCATACTATACCAAACTGTGTTTTTGTGCTCTGAAGATGCTGGTTATAACACCTGTGAAATATCAGTAATAAGTCAATAAATAATAATTATTATTATTATTAAACAAGACCTCATGGAGTCAAAGACTCATCTAGGAGGTCCTTTTATCTCACATACATCTCATCATGCCGTGTCTTAAACTCATTCAAACTCCTTGCAGACACCACACTCTCAGGCAAGGCATTCCAATCACTCACAACTCTGCATTAAAAAAAAATCTGCCTCTCACTCCCTTACTCACACCCTCTTTATACAGTTTCCAAGGATGACCTCTGGTTCTCCCCTGATCTCCCACTATTCTCTGTAGAACTTCTCCACCATTGATCCTATAACAACCCCTTACCAACTTGTAGGTCTCTATCATATCTCCCCTCTTCCTTCTCTCCACGAGACTCTGCAAATTACATCTTTTCAATCTTTGCTCATACTCAACATTCCAGAGGTCAGAAACTACCTTAGTCAGTCGGACTACAACTACTACCACATGGACTACTACCACATGGACTATTGTGCCCAAATCTGGGCACAATAGTCCATGTGTGGCCTAATCAAAGCCTTGTAATATGGAACAAGTATCTCCCTACTTCTACACGTCAGTGTCCTCCACATCATTCCCAGAAGTCTTTGTGTTGACTTCACAATTTTGGCGATGTGTCCCTTAAATTTTAGATCCTTATCCACTATCACCCCCCAGATCTCTTATTTCCTCTACTTCCAACAATATTTTCTCACCATAAATTCTGCGTCCCATCTTTGTTTTCCAAATTTTAAAACCTTACATTTTGCAACATTGAACTCACATCCCCATTTCCGTGCCCAATCACTCAATTTATTCGAATCTTCTTGCAAGGCCACAACATCTTCACTACTCTTTATGGTTTGTCCCAACTTTGCATCATCTGCAAACTGAATATCTCCATCCAAATCTTCGCCAATATCATTAATATACAAGTTAAATAGTAATGGCCCTAAAACAGACCCCTGAGGCACTCCACTAGTGACTTTCCTTTTCCTGGATATTGCACCCCCATACACAACTTGTTGATACCTATCAGATAGCCAGTCTCCAATCCAATGCACTAATCTAATATCCAACCCCATCTGCTCTAGTTTGACTGTCAACTTATCATGAGGTACTCTATCAAAAGCTTTTGCGAAATCCAAGTATATTACTGTCTATCCTTCTCCTCTGTCCAAGGAAGCATCACTTTATTGTAATAAGTAAGTAGATTACTAAAACATGACCTTCCTTTAGCAAATCCATGCTGTCCATCAAAGATTATACCATTGTTGTCAACCCAACTCTGGAGAAGCTGTTGTTGGAGAAGCTAGTTCTCACAAGCTTCTCCAATAACTTAACCACAACATCTGACACACAGATAGGCCTATAGTTTGATGCTTGAGTTCGATCACCTCCTTTATGAAGTGGCGCATTCTTGCCCTCCTTCCACTCTTTAGGAACTTGACCAAGTGCAAGACTCGTATTAAAAAAATATGTCAAGGCAGGTGTCAACTCTCTGGCACACTCCTTCAGAATACGCAGTGATATATTATCAAGTCCCACAGCCTTATTTACATCTAGTTTACTCAACTCCCCAAACACCTCTTGCTCACTTACAGTCAGTCTCTCCTCCCCATCATCAGCTGCTCTTAATCTCTCCATGAAGTCACATTCACAAGATCGAAAGATCTTTATGAACTGCTCATTAAGTATCTCCACCACACATTCTGCAACAGCTGTCTTTATACCATTTTCTCCAATCAATGTCATCCTTCCATAATCATTCTTTCTTTTGCTGGCTACATATCGAACGAACTCCCTAGGATTCTTTTTGGCTTCATTAGCTAACTGCTGTTCATACGTCTCTTTAGCTTCTCTCACCAACCAAGTCACCCTCCTTGCCTGGTCTTTGTAGACTTCATGAAATTGGTTACTTCCACTTCTCTTATGCTGCTTCCACAATGCCCTTTTTTTCTGTATTGCATGCTTAATCTCTCTATTCATCCATCTCACACCTACCTTATTTAACCTTCTCACCCGTGGTATACATTTAGACATTGCATCTACTAAATAGTTTTTGAAAATCCCCCAAGCTGCATTGATCTCTCTTCCAGCTAACTCCTCATTCCATGCTACATCTGCAAGCCGTCTCCTGATCTCTTCATAATCACCCCCCCCCCCCTATAGTTCCACATATACCCTTTTTTCACAGGGGTCTTTGCACTGCTGGCAACCACCTAGGTAATCACGTCATGGTCACTTTCACCAATTGGTGGATGATTTGACACCTCATTTATAATTACATCCTCCGATTAGATGACCAAATCCAAGACCCTTAATCCTCGCATGCCTCTGTTACATACTGTCTGAGGTAGTTATCCCTCAAAAACTCAAGAAACTCATTTTCTTTACTTCCAGTCGCTATCTCTTCATTCCAGTCTATATTGTCATAATTAAAATCACCCTTTTCTTATTTGCTTGGCTTATTTGACTATACATTTCACTATCACCACCATACACATTACCAGGTCTATAACAACATCCCACCAAGTATTTGATTCTATTCACCTCTATCTCACACCATACTGCCTCAAAACCACTGGCCCTCTTGCATCTCTACCTTGTATGGATATAATTCTTTCTCTATCATCAATAGAATTCCTCCTTCCTTTTTATCCCTTCTATCCTCACGAAACACATCATACCTTTCCATCTCTATTCCTCTCAGGATGTCGTCCTCATCTAACCATGTCTCTCTTATTCCAACAATCTCTGGGTACACAGACGCAATTGGTGCAACCATTTCATCCGCCTTGTTTCTTATACTTCTGGCATTGGTATACAAACACAACAACTCATTCCTGGATCTACAGCTAGTTCCACTGATACCATTCATTCAATGTGATCACCCCATGCTGGACTGGGGCCATTTCTCTTTCTGCCTCTTCATTTTAGAACCCTTTGCAATAACATCTGTTTCCTCTTGATCCCTGGTCATCCCATTACTTTGCTGCCTACACATGCTCTCACCTCCTCTTGGAGCATCCACCTTTCTCATGCTGTGTACCCCTGAGCCTCCCCGTTTCCCTGCTCCTCTTGCACACCCATTCTCTCATTTTCTATACTCATGCCACTCACTTCCCCATTCATTTCCACTTCTTCAATCTCTCCTGTCTTACTCTCCTGCTCTTCTACATCACTCTCCTCTCAATCTGAGTCATTCTCTCTATTCACTTCTCTACCTTCCAGCAGCAGTCTCTCCAAATGACTCACACCATAACCACTCAAATGCAGTCCATCACTCCCATACAGCTCACTTCGTCCCTCAAACTCATTCCACACATTAACAAACTGTACTCCCATCTCCTCACACATTTCAGCCAGAATATCATTCATAATCCTTGCTCTCTGCCTCATTTCACCACAATCATACCTAGGCAATGCACTGACCACCCTTCCTGTCACACCATTCTCTTTTATCTTTCCAAGCAGTCTCCTGACATTCATTTTGACATGCTCTTTGTTCTCTCTCAAATCATTTGTACCAATTAATAAGATTAACTCTTTTGCTCGCTCCCACCTCATATTCAATGCGTCAATCACTCTACTCATTTTACCGCCTGGAAAACATACCTTGTGGATTTTATCCTCTAGCACACCTTTAATAATGGAGTCGCCATACAACGCCACTCGCTCATCTTTTGTTAACTCTTTCATGCCATCATGATTTATTTTAACAGTTTTGACCTGAATTCTCTTAATTTCATTCCGCATCCATTTCATTTCTTGCCTCATCTAATCCAATTCACCTTCTGAACCTCGCGACACGTTCTCTCTATCATTAAATCTTTCTAATTTTCTAACTCTCGACCCCCTCTTCTCACTTCTCCTCTCATTCATCCTTCTTTGTTTCCGTACTTTCGGTCCAACATACGTCCAACTTTCACTATCATTCTTCTCACTTTCACTCTCATTTATCTTTCTTTGTTTCCATACTTTCGGACTAACATGCATCCAACTTTTGCTATCATTCTTCTCACTTTTACTGTCATTCATCTTTCTTTGTTTCAGTACTTTCGGTCCAACATGCATCGAACTTTTGCCATCATTCATTCTTTTTTCGCTATCATTTATTCTTTCGATTTTTTTTACTTGCGATTTCTGCATCACGCAATTTCTACTTTCATTCGTTCTCTCAATTTCGTTTCTTTCTGCCTCACTTTCATCCCTTTTAACATCCGTTACAGTTGTCAAATCGCTCTTTTTCTTTTTTCCTGATTTTTTAACATTTTTTTGCCTATCTTTCTCACCATCCTTTTCTTATAATTTACTTATAATTATTTACTTATAATTTTGTGTTCCGATATATACTGCCAAAATTAAACAGCATCTTCCATCCACTGTACTGCCCAAACTGATTTCTAATTCTGTTATAGTCATCTACCTTATAATTCCACTTAATTTCCTTCCATCTTGATACTTCTGTATGCCTATTCATCTTCTGTGTCAGCGTGACAAGCCAGAGGCTTGACAAAGTATAACATCTCATTCATGATCAAATCCTCTGATGCATGCAAAACTCTTGATCCTCATGTTCTTTCCACCCATGTTTCCTAAAATATCCATCCATTTTAAAATCCAAAAATTGATCTGCCTTATTACTGAATGTTCCTTTCCCTGTACATCTGATGTTGCTAAAGTCCTCCATAATGATTACTCATTTTGTACTTGACAAACTTATCTAAACATTTCCTGCTTCTCACCCTCTTTATTTTGGAATCTATAGCAATATCCCACCGAATATCCTGCCCACCATTGTAGCTTTTCTTTAAAAGAAAACTTTTTTTTTTTAATGTGGCAGAAACGTTTCTGTTGTCTGTATTAGCAGTGCAAAGCAAAAGCTTTAGTAGAAGAAATTTGAGTATAATTAATGTAATGTACTTACAATTACTATGGCAATATATAAAATTAGTATTTATTTTCTCTGTAGTGTATGGGAGCAAAGTTATACTTTCATAACGCATAAAACTCTGGATACAATAGTAAGTATTTCTTTAAGTTAATTACTTTATTTATTATTTATTTCATCATCAAATTCCTGACAATGCCTCAAAGGGTGTACAGTTTGATTTCATTTATTCAAATGATGTGATTCAGATTTCAGTGAATGAGAATGCATTCTAAATTATTATTATTATTATTATTATCTGAGACCTCCAGGGAGTCAAGGGCTCTTCGAGGGAGGCTGTAAATTACCCAACCCAACTATCATACCTTCCCTTAAATTCATTTACACTAGATGCACTCACTACCCTTAAGGGCAAATTATTCCACTCACTCACTGCTCTCTGAGAGAAAAACCTAGATCTTACCCCTTTCTTGATTGAGAACAACCTTAACTTCCATGGATGCCCCCTATGTTGTTTCTCCGCCTTCCATATAACGAAAAATTTCATCATTTGAAATGCTATAACACCCATTCAAAAGTTTATAGACCTCTATCATATCACCTGTTTCTCCTGTTAACCAGAGTCTGTAATCCACATACTCGCAATCTGTCCTCATAATCTAAATCCCATAATCCGGATATAATCTTTGTAACTCGTCTTTGCACCCTTTCCACAGCTTCGTTATCTCCTTGAAACCTGGGAGACCAAATCTGCGCACAGTAATCCAAATGTGGTCTTATCAAAGCCTTATAAAGAGGTAAAATTACTTCCTTATCCTTACATGTTAAGGTTTGCTTCAGCATAGAAATTATCCTCTGAGTTTTATTTGCAACTTTTGCTATGTGACCTTTGAACTTTAAATTCTTATCCACCAATACACCAAGATCCCTTGCCTCTTCAGTTTCTTGTAGCATAACCCCACTAATATAATATGCCGCTGGAACTCTAATCACGCCAAAGTGCATAACTTTACACTTACTAACATTAAACTGACAGCCATTTTCGTTTGTCCAGATTTCAAGTCAATTTAAATCATTTTGTAACTGCTGAATATGAAAATGGTTTCATATTAGAAAAGAATCACTATAGCCTTCTTTTCAGAATGGTTTATAAATATAAAATGAATAATAATTGCCATAGAAAAGGTTTTTTTTTTTTGGTTACAAAGTAAATTATACTTGGCAAGGAATTATATTCCCATTTTCATTCTTTACCCAAGCATGAGCAAACAAAAGTGTGCACGAAGTATCTTCATAACAAGATTACTTATATATATATATATGGAGGCATGATTTTGCATCAAAGATTTATATCCCATTAATGCAGAGCACACTTCCTTTCAAACATGTATATTACTATGCATTATGATAAAAAGTCACTACCCAGACTAATTTTTATGTTTGTTGAGGTTTCATAAGTGAGATCTAGATATATGCAGATACTTATTATTATTATTATTTGTCACCTCCAGGGAGTCCAAAGACTCATCGAGGGTAGGGCATCCACTCTGCCTCCACACTCCACCAACTGACTACACCAACGCCATCCACCGCTGACCACCACCAGTATTTCTACAGACAATCACAAACATCCATGCCCACGGCGGGATTCGAACCCACAGCCTCTTGACTGGAGAGCGGACACACTAACCACTCGGCCAGCCAGGGTGGCAACTTAGAACAAATATTCCCATGGGTCTAGCTAATGCTGATGAGACCTCAGTAAAAGTTAAATCAGTCTGGGTAGTAACTCTACCCATAATGCATAGCCATGTAATTTTCACATCTGATAGGAAGTATGAGATGAATTATGGAATACTAGGGCAATATGATAAGAAAGCATCTGTCTCCATATATAAGTAGCCTAGTTGTAAAGATACTTCATGTACAAACTTTTTTCCACACTTAATTACAGAATTAAAACAAGAATATAATTTATTATCATCATCAAATTCCTGATATGAACGACAAGAGGTGAACAGGATAGTATGAAAGTGCTACATGAAAAAGTTATATTATTATTAACTTCGTATCAACAACCCTCCTGCAAATAAATCTGACATCTGCCAAGACTAATATTATCAGATCTTATATTCCTGTTTTTAAGACATATTTTATTATATCAATCCATTTAGCCCTTGGTCTTCTTCTGTGTCTTTTACTTGCCATTCTGTCAAAATTCATGTTTTGCTAACCTTTCCTCTCCCATTCTAAGTGACCATACCACCTAAGATGAATTCTGCTAACACATTCCTGAATGCTAACAGCTGCAATTTGCTTCCTAATAATGTCCTAATAGTTTTTAATATGATACTGTCATTGATACCAACTGTTCATCCCCTAATCTTTCTCAGAACTTCATATCTCAGGTCTCCACTCTTTGATCAAGTGTTTTATTTCTAACTCATCTGTCAGATTCATAACTTAAAATTTATTTGAACACTGTCTTGTATACAGCTAATTTAGTGTTTTGATTAATTTCTTTCTTATTCCATATAAATTTATTCAGCTGACTTCCCACCATACTAGCTTTACTAATTCTGCTGTCTATTTCTATATTTAATTTACCATATGCAGTTTTTTCACAAGGATAGAAAGGACAAGGAGTGGGAGCTACTGATGATAGTAGGGGAATTATGTCCACATATGGTAGATACGAAAAAGGGAAATAGTGGCAATTATTTATTTCGTATCCAAACACAAGTAGTACAGTAGTAAGTAAGTGGTACAACATGATTTACAACAAATTAGGATACATTACAATGAGATTAGCTTAGATTTGGTAGGTGAATTATACAGGGAATAATAATCAAATATGAAAAAAAGGAAACGATGCATAACTTATATACAATAAATATGGTCAGATATTCCTACAGTATCTTGCACAATCAACTGCTCTTTCTTTGCAGGATATAAGGTCCTCTTTTGTGCAAGGCGATGGAAGAAAGGGACAAGAAAGAAGGTGTTCCATGGACTGGGTTGTCCCACACTCACAATTGTCTGGGCCAGTGAGGTAGCCCCATTTGATGAGGTTTTGTTTGCATCGTCCTGTCGTTCGAAGTCTGTTGAGGCTTTACCAAGTATTCCAGTCCAAGTGGGCACCATGTGGAAGATGTTCGGCTGTTGGAATACTCATATTATTTTCAGGGTATAGTGCAAGCCATTGTTGAAGTCTTGTCTCTGGGAGGTTTTTAGGTAGTTCAACAGTTGCCAGGATGCTATGTCAGGATCTTAGCCTTTGGGGCACTGCATTCTGGCCGAATATTGGGTGGCGTTCATCATTCATTTATCTGCTTCTTTCATTAGTTGAGAATGTATTGCACCATCTTCAAATTGAAGGGGGTGCAATACCAGCCAAAGTATACAGGTCTTTTAGTGTTGTTGGTTTCAAGCATCCTGTAATTAAGCTGCAGCTTTCATTCAATGCTGGATCAAGTTTTTCAGCATGGCAAGATCTGGGCCATACTGAGCAGGCATATTCAGCAGAAGAATAGCAAAGGGCCAAGGCAGAAGATCTCATTGTGCTAGGGTCTGCACCCCATTTGAAGGAGATAAGCTTTCTTAGTATGTTGTTTCTTGCATTCACTTTTGCCTTTGTTTTTTCTATGTGGATTTTATATGAGAAGGTGCGATCAAGAGTCACACCGAGGTAGATTGGTTCCAGGAATGTTCTATATTAGAGTCTTCCCAAGAAATCTGTAGCTTCCTGTTGGCTTCCTTATTGTTAAGGTGGAAAAGGCCAGTCTGGGTTTCAAGGGGTTTGGTTTTAGTTGATTGTTGGTATAGTATGTGGTTAGACTATTTAAGACAAGTGATAGAGTAGTTTCAATGGACTTCAAATTTTTTGACTGAGTAACTATGGCAAGGTCATCAGCATAGATAAAATTTCTAATTCCTGGAAAGATGGGGAGATCATTGATGTAGTGTTGAAAAGTAATGGTGATAACACATTTCCCTAGGGGATGCCATTTTTTTAGAGGTGCCAGCGGCTCTTCCTACCCCCGACCCCCCCCCCCCCCAAGGTCCACATAAAAGCATCTGTTTTCCAAGATTGATTGGATCAGGAGGACAAGGCAATAGTCTCTAGTTATTCTGTATATTTTATTTCTGAGTGTGAGATGGTTTATGGTATCATATGCTGCAGTTAGGTTTACAAAGACTTCTTCTGTGGCTAGTTTTTGCCCATAACCATTTTCTAAATATTGAGTGAGGTTGAGAATTTGTGATGTGCAGGATTTGCCTGGTCTAAAGCCAGCCTGCTCAGCAATAAGATGGGGTTCGATTAGGGGTTGTAGCCTATTCAAAATTAGTCATTCATAGAGTTTAAAGAGGTTGCCGAGTAGTGATATAGATCTGTAATTTTTTGCTTCTGTTGGAGTTTTCCCTGGTTTCAGAAAGGCCAAAGGCCTCAGAACCCTAAGGATACCTCCAAATAGTTGGTATCCTTAGGGTTCTGAGGCAAGTGTTGTATAGGTTTAATAACCACTCTTTAGTCCTGGTTCCAAAATGTTTAATATGTTCATTACAGACATCATCAAGGCCTGCAGACTTTCTAGGTTTTAGTGGATTTATGGCAGTGTTGAGTTCAGTGATGGTGAAATCTGAGTTAATCATATTTTGTTCCTCACTTGGGGTTCTAAGTATCTTATGTTTTGTGTGCTTTTTTAGTGAATTTTCCATTCAGCAGAAGCTGGTGAGAAATTTGATTAGCTGTTACCTGCAGATGCTCATATGGCTTAGTGAAATCCTTCCTAATTCTGTTGATAACGTTCCATGCCTTTCTGCTACTATGGTTCATATCAAGGGCTTCTATTTCTTTTTTCCGTGAGGAATGCCTTTCCTCTGCCATCTTGGAGCATAATTTTTCAACTGCTTGGATGGTCTCTTCTGAGAAGGGGTTGGTGTTGTAAGTAATCAGCATACTGGGCTTGTATGTCACTGGAAAGGCCTGGAATGTAGTTTGTGCAGCATCCTCGGGAGATGTGTTTGGTGGAGATTTTCCTCAGTATTTTTATGAATTCAGGATACTCTTGAGGGTTTGGAGGGACTTGTTCAATGGAGCGGTCAAGATCTTTCATGAAACCTTTCCAATTAGCTGTTTTGAAATTAAATCGTCATCTGTAAGGGACTGTGTTAGACATAATTGCTGGGTTGAATTGTAGCATTATAGGTCTATGTTGAGTATGTGTATTCGGATTTAAAACCTTTTTAACACAGGCGTTGGATATTTTTGAGCTAACAAATATGAGGTCACAGTTATAGCCTCGCCTCCATCTGCCACTGTTGAAAGATGCAGGAAGTTTTGGATTATGTGTCAGGTTTAGAGAAAGGTTTTCAGTCCATTTTTCAACAAGTTCTCCATCTTTGTTGGACTTTGTGTAACCCCAGTTAACACTATGGCTGTTAAAGTCACCTAATACAACATTAGTCATGTACGCATTATTATTAAGGAGGATGTCAGAAAAAAGCTTCTTCTAGTGGTTTATAGACTGAGGTGATTGAATTATTTTTAAATGTGATCGTAATAATCTCAATGTTTTTGTTGTTCGTTGAGTCAATGGACGATGGGATCAAGTTCTCTTTTGTAAATATTATCTCTGCAAATATTTGCAATGAGATCTTGCTTGACACTGGAGAAACCTTCAATATTAGATGATATTATTTTTAGGCTTGGCCCTAGGTAAGATCCTTTAGGGCAGAAATTTGGGAGCATTTTAGTTCGATCACTTGCGTTTGGTTGATAGCAGCTTTAGCTTCCCCTATTGGGTACTAACAGGGTGCAGGAACGAGAACCTAGCTGCTGCGCACCCCCAAATAGTGGCAGTGGTTATGAGACAGTATGGTGTGAGGTGGAGATTGATTTGAGGACATATTTAGTTGGATGTTGCTATAAGCTAAGGAATGTGGAAGGTGGTGATGAAGAAATGTATAAACAACTTGTATTTGTGAACAAAGGAAGAGTGATTATTATGAGCAATTGCAATTATGGTGGTATAGACTGGAATGAAGAGATAGCATTTGGAAATAAGGAAAATGAGTTTCTTGAGTTCTTGAGAGACAATTATCTCAGACAGCATGTAAAGGAGGATACATGAGAATCGAGAGTTTTAGATATAATCATTTCATCAGAGGATGAAATGATTATATCTAAAAATTAAGTCTCGCCAACTGGAGGAAAATGGGGTTTCACACTTTCCTCCAGTTGGCGAGAGTGATCATGAAGTGATCACCTGGGTTGTGGCTAGCCATATGCAGACTTCTGTGAGGAAAAGATATGTGTGGAAGTACAAGGCTGGTGATTATGACAATCATAGGAGACGGCTTGGAGCTATAGCATGGGATGAGGAGTTGAGCAGTAAGGAAAAAATACTACTTGGGAGCTGACAAACACATGCATAACAACACATCAATGTGCGAATGTATTTTGAAGGCCAAAAGGCTGAATAAAGTAGGTGTAAAATTGATGAATGAGGGAATTAAGCATGAAATCTGGAAGAAGGTGCTTTGGAGGCAGTATAAAATGATTAATGGTAATAATCATGAAGGATATAAAGAGCAAGCCAGGAGAGTGACTCAGTTAGTAAGGACAACAAAAGTGTAGTAGAAATTATCAAATCAGGCAAAGAAAAACCCTAGACAGTTTTTTTTAGATAAACTGTAAAATTACCGGACAAACACTATTTCTGAAGATTACAACAACAAATTCAGACAGATCAGCTTGTATAACTGATGATTTCATGTAGAAAATGGGGGTATACAATGAAATTTTTGAATTGCATGCAAAGGGGGTCACATGGTAGCACTCAACAGGATAAAAGGCAAAAGGCTGCACTAAGCAAACTGTGTTTGAGGAAAGCATATTTCTGGAAAGTTTGGAATCTTGCATACCATCATATACAGGCTCTGAGTAGTGTTTAAATGAATGGAATGTGGTTATACCAGCAAATCATAATCTATATACCACAGAAAAGGATACTTATGGTAGTGCAAGGGTCATGGTGTGGGGAGACATTATTATTAATTGATGCACCGAGCTACAAGAGCTGGAAAAAAAAAGGTACTATGACTGATGAACAATATTGCAATGATGTTTTTCAACATCATGTTCAATTGGAGTTGTTCAATGAGCATTTTATTGGAGTATTTCATCCTGGAGAAGAAGGTTTAATACTAGAGGGATAGAGCAGGTTCAGGGTTTAGAGGTGCAAGAGTGTGGTTCAAATAATGAGTACTCTGGATACCAGTAAAACTGTGGGACTAAATGTTATTTCACCACGGGTTTTGAGAGAATGTGCTAAAGAACTGACTGGAATGGAATTTCAGCAGACTGGAAGTGTCTAATTATAGGTCAGTTTGCGTGTCATCAGTAATTGTTAAGGTCTTGGATAATTAGTGGGGGACTACATACAGCGTTGGGCAGATGAGGGTAATGTTATCTGTGAGAATCAACATGGATTTGTTAAGTGGTGCTCTTGCTTTAGTAATATGGTTGCCTTTTATAATAAAGTGACAAGAGCAGTTGATGAAGGAAAGGCATATACTGCCATTTTTTTAGATTTTGCAAAGGCATTTGACAGAGTGCCACATGATAAGCTGATATTTAAGTTGCAGCACATGGGTTTGGATGTCGGGTTAGTCAACTGGATTCAGGATTGGCTGTCTGATAGGTATCAGAGAGTTGTGTATGGTGAGGCAATATCAAGGAGGCAGAAGGTTACAAGTGGTGTTCCACAGGGCTCAGTACTGGTACCTGTATTGTTCAACCTTTATATCAATGAAATTGTCAATTGATTGCAATGGGATATTCACTTGTTTGTGGATGATGTGAAACTGGGAAGGGTTATCAGTAATAGTGCAGATGTGGCAGCCCTGCAAGAGGATTTGAATAGACTAGACAGAATGGAAAATGAGCAAATGAGTTATGGTATCGATTTAATGCAGCAAAATGTAAAGTCTTGAAGTTTGAGATTCATCGATGGGAGGATGCATATTCGATTGGAGGAACTATACTGGAGGAAGTAGGGGAGACAAGAAATCTGAGGGTGATGATTGATAGAAAACTGAAATTCAGGGAGCATATTGCAAAGGTGGTGAAGGTAACCCAGAGGATTGCTACAATACTGAGAAGGAAGCTGACCTGCAGTGATAAAAGAGTTATGATTCCATTGTATAAGACCCTGATTAGACCACACTTAGACTATTGTTCTCAGATTTGGTCTCCAGGGTTTGAACGGAATGAATTAATTGTGGAAAGGTGCAGAGACAGATAACATAGATGGTTTCATGACTGTACAATGTTAGTTATAAAGATCAGCTATGAACATACTATGACATACTATGACAATGTGGACTGCAGAGTTTGGTGGATAGAAAAAGGAGAGGTGATATGATTGAGACTTTTAAACTGTTGAGAGGAAGTTACAGGGTTGACTCTGGGGAGTTCTTTCGCTTGGTTGAACAGCGGGAAGGAGTGATGACAAGGGGCCATTCTTCGAAGTTACGAAAGAAAGCTGTGAGCAAGAGGGTGAGGAGTGGTTTCTTTGCGTGGAGAGTGGTTGAACCTTGGAATGCATTGCCTGAGAGAGAGAATGGTTAGAGCAGTAATGGTCAATGGGTTCAAGGAGTGGTATGATAAACTTTGTGTTTCCTAAAAACGACCTCCCACGATCATCAGTCTTTTGACTCCATGGAGGCTTGGATAATAATAATAATAATAATAATAATAATAATAATAATAATATTATTATTATTATTATTATTATTTGACACCTCCAGGGAGTCCAGAGACTCATCGAGGGAGGGTACCTGCCCTACAACTCTCTCTCTCCACCACTTGATCCACCAATTACAACTAACCGCAACTACACCAACACCATCTACTGCCAACCACCACCATCACTAGTTTTTCCACAGACAATCACAAACATTCATGTCCGCTACAGGATTCGAACCCACAGCCTTTTGGCTGGAGAGCGGATACACCAACCACTCAAGCAGCCAGGCCAGCTAATTTTAATAATAATTATATACCATTAATAATAATAATGTTTGATTGTTACATGGTACTGTAGGCAAAGAAATAATTTTTATGGATGACAGTGCCACACCTCAGATATCTCAACAAACTGTAGCAAAACATTTGTATCAAGTAGCCTATATGTATGCCTGAAGTCCTGTAGTCTGTAACCCTTCATCCATGGCTCATCATAGAGCATGTTTTCAGTGATGTTGTATCCATAAAAATTGGACAAGATACCAATGGGGTAATGTACTCTTTACACATGAAACCTGTTTAGTCTTTTCTCTGATTCTAGATGATGCTTGAGCTGCCATGAAAGTGGTACTGCTTACCATCCTGAAAATGTTCTTGAAAGGAATAGATACGACGGTGCTGGGGCGATGGTCTGGGGAGATATTATGCTTAAGCGATGCACCAAGTTACAAGTGCTGGAAAAAGGGACTGTGACTGGTGAATGATATTGCAATGAAGTTCTTCACCATCATGTTTGATTGTTACATGGTACTGTAGGCAAAGAATTCATCTTTTTTATGGATGACAATGCCATACCTCATAGTACACAAACAGTGAAGATACTTCTGGAGACCGAGGATATTAATCAAATTAAGTAGCCAGCATGCTCTCCAGATTTCCACCCATAGAACATGTTTGAGATGCAATAGGAAGATGCATTGCTGCTTGAAATTCCCCTCCAGATGTATCTTCACTGTTTGTGTACTATGAGGTTTGGCATTGTCATCCATAAAAATGAATTCTTTGCCTACAGTGGCTACAAACAAGGCCTTATCCTTGCTCTGAAGGAGCAGTGCATCAGTTTGCC
The DNA here is from genome assembly GCF_054136105.1 of Typopeltis vanoorti. Lineage (NCBI taxonomy): Eukaryota > Metazoa > Arthropoda > Arachnida > Uropygi > Thelyphonidae > Typopeltis > Typopeltis vanoorti. The sequence goes on from NC_143551.1 coordinate 32,313,027, forward strand.
TGAAGAACTCCTGAATCACTTGGTACTAAGCATGGTACAACATTGTGAGAGCTGCATTTCATTTCAAGATGGACATATTCATATTGAAATGTCTCTCTGCATAGTTTGTTTTAAGTATTGTACATTGATTCCTTAACTATGTCATATTACAATTTAAATTGTACGAAATTTATAACACATTTTTTGTGCAATATGAATCTGTGTAATATAATATAATTTATTAGTATGCTGGCAATAAATTTATGTCCACATTTGGTTGTAGTCATAAAAATATTTTCATATACAGGTAAAAACATAGTTCATTCTTCTACTTGCCACATAGTGTATGTGGCAAGTAGAAGGAAGAATGATTATGGTAAGATGATGTTAATGAATGAAAATGGTAGAATAGTAACTGCAACAGAATACATTGTTGAAGTATTCAGTGATTAATTTATAAGGGTGTTTCATCCTCATCAGGGTGAAATCATAAGAATCTCAAGTGTAGAGGACATAAGAGAGGATCGGTTGATTGTGAGTAGCAGGAGGTATATGAGGAAATAAATAAACTTCATATCAATAAGGCAATAGGCTTTGATGAGATATCACCATAAGTCTTAAGGGAATGTTCCAGGGAATTGACAGTAGTATATTGGCATATCTGTTTCATAAAAGTCTTACAACAGCACAGGTTCCAAAAGAGTGGAAAGAAGGTAAAATTGTTCTGCTGCATAAAGGTGGTGATAAGGTTGTGGCTACAAATTATAGACCAATCAGTATTACTGGAGCTGTGGTGATGGTACTAGAGAGATTGGTGAGACTTAGGATACAGATATTAGATACAGACTTAGGTTGATAACAGCAGCATTTTCTGTGGTTATTATCATTGGTTTGTTGAAGGGACATCTTGTTTTGCTTACTTGCTTTTGTAATATAACAAGGTGACATATGTGTTGGACAAGAGAGAAACATGTACAGTGATATAGTCACATCTTGCAAAAGCTTTTGATGGACTACCATGTAGACAAGCTTTTAAATAAACTGAAACTGGTGGGATTTGAAAACCGACTTCAGAGTTGGATCAGCGACTGGCTCTCAGATAGGTATCAAAAAAGTTGAATATGGGAGTTTAGTATCCTGAAGATGGAGGATTACTAATGGTGTGCTGCAGGGGTCTGTAGTGGAGCCATTATTGTTAAATTTGCATATTAATAATATTGGGATGGGCTTAATTGGTTATATGCAGCTGTTTGCAGATGATGCAAAATTGGGGAGGGCACTGAGAGTTTAAGCAGATATTATGGCTTTACAGGACTTGAATAGATTGCATGAATAGGCAATCTATTCAAGTTCTGTAAATCTATTAGTAGAATATCATTTCAATGTTGCAAAGTGTAAGGTTTTAAATTTATTTATTTATTTAGTGTATGATGAAACAATGGCCATGAGTCTTCTTTTTTAGGGCGATGTACAGCACTATCTCAACCCCTAATTTTATCCAGGCTTAGGACGACATATAGGTGACGAATCAGGCCTAATGCCTGGGTCTTAAATATTCTTGACTGTAATCTGTGTGTGTGTGTTCATGGGGATGATTTGCTTGTTCTAGGGGGTGACAATGAGTGTATGAGGTATGAGTATATGAGTGTATGAGAGCCATGAGTCTCCTTTTTTAGGGCGATGTACGGCACTATCTCAACCCCTCATTTTATCCGGGCTTAGGACGACATATTATTATTATTATTATTATTATTATTATTCAGGCCTCCAAGGAGTCAAAAGACTCATCGAGGGAGGTCCTTTCTAAGACATAAAGTCTGTCAAGACTCATCGAGGGGAAGTCCCCCCCCTGAGAAACACAAAGTCTATCATACCACTCCTTAAACCCACTGACCGTTCTCGCTCCCACCACTCCATCAGGCAATGCATTCCACGGCTCAACCACCCTCCACACAAAGAAACCACTCCTTACCCTCTTGCTCACAGTTTCCTTTCGTAACTTCCAGGGATGGCCTCTTGTCATCACTCCTTCCCGCTGATCAACCAAGCGAAAGAACTCCCCAGTGTCAACCCTGTAACCACCTCTCAACAGTTTAAAAGTCTCAATCATATCACCTCTCCTTCTTCTATCCACCAAACTCTGCAGTCCACATTCTCTAAGCCGATCCTCATAACTATCCTTGTACAGCCCTGAAACCATCTTTGTCATCCGTCTTTGTATCCTTTCCACGGTTAATTTATCCCCTTCAAATCCTGGGGACCAAATCTGAGAACAATAGTCCAAGTGTGGTCTGATCAGAGACTTATACAACGGAATGATAACCCTCTTATCTCTGCAGGTCAGTGTCCTTCTCATAATAGCAGCAATCCTCTGTGTTACCTTCACCACCTTTGCAATATGTCCCCTAAACTTCAGGTTTCTATCAATCATCAACCCCAGATCTCTTGTCTCCCCTACTTCCTCCAGTATAACTCCTCCCATAGAGTATGCAGCATCCCATCGATGTTTCCCAAACCTCAAGACCTTACATTTTGCTGCATTAAACTGACACCCCCATTCATTTGCCCATCTATCTAGCTTATTTAAATCCTCTTGCAGGGCTACCACATCTGCACTATTACTAATAATCCTTCCAAGCTTCGCATCATCCGCAAACAACTGAATATCCCCCTGCAATCCACTGGCTATGTCATTGATATAAAGGTTAAACAATATAGGTCCTAGTACTGAGCCCTGTGGGACCCCACTTGTAACCCTCTGCCTCCTGGAAACTGCTCCACCATACACAACTCTCTGATACCTATCAGACAGCCAATCCTGAATCCAGTTGACCAATCTGACATCCAGACCCATGTGCTGCAACTTAAATATCAGCTTATCATGTGGCACCCTGTCAAATGCCTTCGCCAAGTCTAAGAAAATTGCAGTATATGCCTTTCCCTCATCTAATGCTCTTGTAACTTTATTATAAAAGGCTAGCATATTGCTAAAACAAGAGTGTCCTTTCACAAATCCATGTTGATTCTCACAGATAACATTACCCTCATCTGCCCAATGCTGTACACGGTCCCTCACTACTTTCTCCAAGATCTTAACAACTACTGATGACACACAGACTGGCCTATAATTAGACACTTCCAGTCTGTTACCACCCTTATGCAATGGCACTATCTTACCTTCCTTCCATTCCCTGGGCACCTTTGCCAAAGCCAGACTTTCATTGAAAAGCCACGTTAAAGGTATTGTCAATTCCCTAGCACATTCTCTCAAAACTCGTGGCGAAATACCATCCAGTCCCACAGCTTTACTGACATCCAGAGTACTCAGTATCTGAAACACACTCTCCTCCTGTACCTCCAGACCTCGTACCAGTCCTATCCCTCTAGCATTAAAACTGACTCCTCTAGGATGAAATACTCCAATAAAGTGTTCATTGAACAATTCCACTATGTCCTCTGCATCAGTCACTCTATTCCCATTTTTATCCCACAATATCATTCTTCCACAGTCATTTCTCCTCCTACTGGCCACATAGCTAAAAAATTCCCTAGGATTTTCTTTGGATCTTAGGGCCAATCTCCTCTCATATTCCAGTTTCGCTTTCCTTACCACACGAGTCACTCTTCTGGCCTGTGTCTTATATTCCTCATGCATCTCTTCACCTGTCTCCTTATATCTCTTCCATAGCCTCTTTTTCGCATGCAATTCCTGTTTAATATTGTTTGTCATCCACTTTACTCCAAATTGCGCCCTCTTCTTCACTCGTGGTATACAACTTACCATTGCTGATAACAAATATTCTTTCACAATTTCCCACGCACTGGTGATATCCCGGCCTTCCAATTCCTCCCTCCATGAAACTTCCCGAAGTTGACGTCTAAGACTATTATAATCACCTGCCTTATAATTCCACATAAGTTCCCGTCTCTTTGATACTCCTGCATGTCTATTCATTTTCCAAGTCAAAACCATATGGTCACTCTCTCCAACTGGTGGGAGAGACGTCAACTCAGTTATTATCAACTCTTCTGATGCTATAACCAAATCCAAAATTTTTGAACCTCTTGTTCCCTCTGTTACATGTTGCCTAAGACATTTGTCCCTCAAGAATTCTAGAAATTCCATTCCCCTATTGTTACATGCATCTTCCTCTCTCCAATTTATACTACTGAAGTTAAAATCTCCCATAACAATCATTCTTCTTGCACTTGCCAAACTTAGCTGTCTAAACATCTCCTGGTCCCCATCCTCTGTGCTCCTGGGTCTGTAGCAACACCCCACTAAATATCCTGTCTTGCCTACCTCTACCTCACACCATACGCTCTCAAAATCATTTGTCTCACTACCTTCCAAATTTTCCACTCTTAGAGGACATAGGTCATCACTTATCATAAGCAGCACCCCACCACCACGCTTTCCCCTCCTATCCTGGCGAAAAATGCTATACCCAGTGACTTCTATTCCTGTTTTTATATCCAATTCTGTCAACCACGTCTCAGTGATCGCAATAATTTTTGGCCAGGCTGATGCTATCTGCGCCACCAATTCCTCTCCCTTATTCCGGATACTCCTGGCATTAGTATACAGCATATAAATGCCATTGTTTCTATACCCAGCATTATCCCTTCTAGACTCCACTGGGCTCAGTCTTACCTGACATTGTCTCCCTTCTCCCAAGTATCCATTCCCACAAGAGGCCACCCCTGCTATCATCCTCCCTGGGACACACTGACTCGTTCAGAACAGCAATCTCTCCAGATGCCTACGTCCTTCCTCATTCAAATGCAAACGGTCTCTCGCAAACAACTCCTCTCTTTCCTCAAACGCACTCCAAGCATCCACATATACCAGTCCTCTCTTGTCACACATTCTCGCTATTATGCCATTCAATATCACCGCTCTTCTGCTCAGCTCATCATTATCATACCTAGGCAACACGCACACTATTTTTCCTCTCTCTGTCTTCTTCCGTACAGTCTCAAGCAAAAATCTCATATCTCTCGCTGCCCGACTTACATTACCACTCAAGTCATTCGTTCCTACCATCACAATCATCTCATCCACCCTTTCACTTCTCTTAATTGCCATAGCCACCCTTTCTATTGTTCCTCCTGGCAAACACTCCTCACGCATCCTATCCTGAACACCACGGATCATTGAGTCACCATACATTATACCTCTTACCATTCCATCGCTCCTATTGTTTCCATTCTCTCCTCTTCTTTCATTCCCATACCTCTCTCTTCTACTGTTTCCATTCTCTCCTCTTCTAGCACTCCCATACATCTCTCTCATTCCCTCTCTCCTACTGTTTCCATTTTCTCCACTTCTAGCACTTCCATATCCCTCTCTCATTCTGTCTCTCCTACTAGTGTTTCCATCCGCTCGTCTTCTAGCATTCCCATACCTCTCTCTCATTCCATCTCTCCTACCGTTTCCATTCTCTCCTCTTCTAGCACTTCCATATCTCTCTCTCATTCCGTCTCTCCTACTGTTTTCATCCTCTCGTCTGCTAGCATTCCCATACCTCTCTCTCATTCCTTCTCTTCTACTGTTTCCAATCTCTCCTCTTCTAGCACCCCCATACCTCTCACTCATACTCCTTAAATTCTCTCTCTCTCCTACTCTGATTCGCTTTGCATTCATCTCTTCCATTCTCCTAATCTTATCTTTCATACTTCTGCTCTCATTCACTAGACATTCCACCTCCTCTTTCAACTCATCTATCTCCCGCTGCAGGTCAGTCACTCTTAATCTAAATTCACTCTCCCAAACAAAACCATCTCCTAAACTTCCACAGTCACTCACACCTTCCACACTATCAACCATTATTTTCTCATTCTCTCCTATCATACTACTCGTCTTCCTACTTTCATTCTCCGTTCCTGGAGCAACAAAGTCGGATATCGATATATCTAATGTAGTTATTTCCTCCAACTGCCTGCATTTTGCGCACATACGCTCTCCACTCTCTTTAACAAACCACATATGTAATTCCTTAGAAGCATACATGCCGCAAGTACTGCATGCCACAAAGTCTCTTATGATATAGGTGATGAATCAGGCCTAATGCCTGGGTCTTAAATATTCTTGACTGTAATCTGTGTGTGTGTGTTCATGAGGATGGTTTGCTTGTTCTAGGGGGTGACAATGAGTGTATGAGGAAAGATTGAGAGAATATAAATTGTAAAGCCTCATGAATAGGAGGAGAAGCAGTTGGGTATGATTGTGACTTACAAGTTAATACAGGGTTATTATCAGGTTGACATGGAAGAGATTTTTCATAGAATGAGAGAAGGGGTAGAATAAGAGGCCATCCCTGGAAACTGTAGAAGGAGGGTGTGAGGAGAAGGTTCTTTGCATCAAGAGTGGTTGAGGAGTGGAATCTGAAGCTTGAGTGTGTTGTATATGTAAACACATTGAATCAGTTTAAGGCACAGTTGAATGAGCTTTGTGTGTGATATTGTGTACCTCTCATGATGAGTATCTGACCATGGAGGTCAGATGTTAATAATAATAATCTTCACTAAAAATTGTGACTAAATAGTTGCAATATTTTACTTGTTCTGCAGGTTCTCCATTCAAGATACAGTTGGCTTTTCAATGTTTCTGCCTATTTTCATTGTCTTATTTTTTTATTGCTTATTTTCATACCAAATTTATTACAGCAGTTAATCAATTTAGTCAGGAAATCCTGCAGACTTGTACTAGATTTATTTAATAATATAACATCACATGCATAAAGTAAAGAGTTGAGATTAACATCTCCAATTTTGATATCATGTTTAATACCACTTTCCTTCATAATGTTATTCATATGGATGATACTATTTCCTTGATTTCAATATCTATCAGGATATTTTACCTCCTTCCTGATATTTATTTTCTGTATTTTTACCAAAGTCTTCCCATGACTTTTTGTTTAACTTGTTTGCTTTTTTTCTTACATTTTTCTCCATATTCTCTCAGAGCACAAGTCAAGTTACTTGTCAGGTACTTTTTGATAAGCTTTCTCTTTTCCTTGACTGCCTCTTTAACTTCTTGAGTCCACCATGCAGTTCTTGATTTTTCTATCCTTGCAGACAATCTCATGACATGCCTGTCTGGATGAATCATGTTTTATTAAGGGTTTGCTAATGAATCTCCAGGGTTTGGGTCTTATTTTCAATCTCTTTCACTTTTTCCTGAGTAATGTTTGTGTATTTCAGTCTACAGTTTATTTACTTCAGAAAGCTTCTTGACTTTGATTCATTATGAAACCTACACACTTACATACTTTTCTTTTCAAGATGATATTCAGTTTTATCATACTCAAAACTAAATGGTGATTACTTCCATTTTCAATCCTCTGTATATTCTTGTATCCTGAACCAGTATGAAGATATAACTATCTACAATAATATAGTCAGTGAGATTTTTTCTTATTTTTCACATCTTTTCTCCATGTGAATTTGTGCACATTTTTATTTTGAAACATGGGTTTTAATAATAACTAGTCCATGTCCTGAATAGAAATCCAGCTGGTATTTACCATTATTATTAGCTTTTCTCTTTTCTGCAAATTTTCCCAAGACATTTTTACATGTCTGATAATCATTTCTTCCTCTAGTGTTTAGATCTCCAACACAGTCCAATTTTTCCTTTTCAGTTGTGTCAGCTGCCTTCTCTAATGCTTTAAATAATTCCTCAACTTCTTCCACAGTTCAGCCTTCTGTGGGACTATAGGCACAAATAAATCTCATTGTTCAATTTCCTATTCTAATATTTGTTCATATTATTCTACTTGATATTGCTTACCATTCAAGAAGATTATCCTCATATTTAGTGTTGAATACTGTAGCTATTCCTTCTTTTCCCTGATTATTGTTGCCTGAATATAACATTTTGTACTTGTTACTCAGAAAAATCTCACGTGTTTTTGTATTCTTTGTTTCAGTGATGTGTATCACATCAATCTGGTGCTTACCCAGTTCTTCTACTAGTTGCATTTCTTTTTCCATTGATGCCTCTTATGTTGATGGTTCCAATCTTAAACTCTGTTGATGTTGAGTTGGGATGGAGGGTGCATGGAGAGAGGTTGGTGACCAGTTTAAAGCATGGTACCTCTTACAATAAGTTTCTGATTCCATGGAGGTCATATTCATAATGATGATTATTACAGATGTTTCTTTGTAATTTTACACTCTATATATACAATATCAATGGATATAATCACTCTATATTGCATACTTTTGTTACGGTTATTACATACATTACATACATTACGTAATATGATACATTACGTACATTTGTTTACATATGATACATCTTGGATGAGAACTGATTTCTTTGCTTTCATCCTTGAAGCTTATATGTAAGCTTATCTGAGAATGACACCAGTTGGTTGTTATTTATTTATTTATTTATTTATTTATTTATTTTTTTTTTTTGCTGTGTTGGGAAGCTACGAAATCTATGATTGAGAAATTCGCGCGCACGCACGCATGCACGCACGCACGCACGCGCGCGCACGCACACACACACACACACACACAATAACTTGGAATGTATCGATGCGTCGCTGAACTGGAAGCCTGAACAAATATATTGTGTTTCATTAAGTTTGTATGGTATTTTGGGTGCGTGTTTCTTGTTCATAGTATGTCCATAGAGCTCTTTTCAGGCTATTGTAGTTTGTAAGGTTTCTGTATTCAAAAGGTAATTTGTTTATCATGTCTGGTATGTAGAAGTTTCGCATGGCCTTTCCGTAGTGATTATTGTATTGATATGTGATATAATTAGTTGTCTGAGGTCTTGTTATACGGTATGTATTTCTGACTGTCCTGTAGTTGGCATCGAAATAATGTTTTAGCAAAGCTGCATAGTGATATAAATGTTTTGCTGTCAGTATTTTACATTCTGACATTGCAGTATATATAAAGTCGTTATTTTCTCTTTGTTCCCAAAAGATCAGTTTTATCATTTTGTACTGTAGCGACATTAATCTATTTAATTTGTAGGGTGCACAGAAAGCATACATTGTTATAGTGTATCTTAGTATATTTTGGCATAGTGCTTTGTATATTAGTGTTTTTAGGCATAATAATAATAATAATAATTCTTTAAATGTATTGAAAATTGCTCTGTCTAATTCTCTGTGTATGTACATAGTGTCTAATCTTTTTAAAATATTTTGAATGCATTCTTATGTTCTGTCTTTCTATCTGTGTCTATTTTACTCTTACACATAGGTCCATACTGTACCATGCATGCTTTTGAAACCAGATCAGACAGAATGGTGTTGTTAATCCTTATTCTTGTGGTCTCTTATGGCTATACATTGCGTGTGTTTTTATGGCTAATTTGCTTATTTTATATGATAAAAAAATTTGGATTTCCAGCAGACAAAACCCAGCTATCTCTAGATGAGACTGGCTAATTCACCTTTAGTTGAAAACCCCTGATAAAAGTTCTTCACATCCTATATGGGAGTCTAACCCAGGTTTTTCCAACTAAAGAGCATCATTGAAACTAAGTGAGCTACAGTCTTTCATTCTTATATTACAGACAGAAAGGTAAATTTTTAAATAAGTTTCTTGTCATATTTAAAAGTTTATTCATTTTAGTTTATGAATCTTCTAGTTGGAGAATAGAGTTCAACCTTATGTACAAGCATTTGCTCATTATATCCTAGAAGACTGCAGTGAAGAAGAGAAAGAAGACAAAATTGAAGCTATTTTACAAATATACTATTTGTTAAAGAATCTTAAGAATTATGTAGCTGAGAAATTACCACCAAAAATGTAACTAACTTTTATTATTATAGTTTTTATTACTGTATTATTGCCATACTTCATTGGTTCCACATGGGGCCACAAGAGTCATCATTGAGGGTCCACCCTAAGCAGGATCATAATACAGACCTATTCACTACCTTTACACTCCCATATTTTCTCTCTCTCTAGCATTTTGTACATTTTATGCACGCTATAAGTATGCCAATATAGGTATCACAATTAAGTATATTGGCAATTTTAAAGTGTTAAAAATTGTCTAAAAGTTGGAATAATTCTTAAAATTTTGACTTTCAGTAGGTTTTGTAAAAGGTGAAATAGATTTTTGAATAGTTAATGTATCATTTATTATTATATATTAGAGATGTGAGAATAGGAGAACTGCTCTTCTTCTTCCATGAGATTTTGCCTTAAATTTATTTTCAGTTAGTACAAATTAAGAGGAATGATTTCTCTTTATATGCTTCTCTACCTTGTAGCAATAAAGCTAATCTTATGACACCTTTCCCTCTTCTGTTACTTGCCTAAACATGGTAGTGAGGTTACCTTGGATGAAAGTGGACAAAGCATGTCAGGGGTATGTACGTCTGGTAGGGTCATCCAGGCATGAAGGTCATTCAACTTTGCCCAACAAGTGAAACATAACAAGAAGCTTGTAGATAAGCTCATACATTGGGTAGACATACTTCTAATTTTTTAGGAAATGACAACATAGACTAAATTATTAATTATAAAAACTAGAATTAATAACTACTTATATTTCTGCAATGTTACATTGCTTAAATATAGGTAGTTATGAATTAAAGATTTTATAATTAACAATTTAGTTTGCACCTAAAAAATTAGAAGTATAACAAGAAGCTGCAGTCTTGTTATTAATCAGTACTGATATAGATTTAGCTGACCAACTTGTCAGAGCTAGACATATTTGCAAGTATAGTCAAATCATGAAAACAGTTGCAAAACTGTAGTGCAGAAAACTAGGGGAAACTATTGCACTATTTTCCTAAGCACATTACTGTGAAGAGGAAACTTCAAAACATAGCCCTGAGTTTCCTGGAATCCCTTTAATGGAAAGGAGTGTGAATTCCTGGACAAAATACAATAAATATCCATTAAAAAAATAGAAAGTCTGGAAATTAGAAGAACTGAAAGAACAAGAAAGTATAAAGATGTAGGAATTCTAGGGGATAGTGAAATCAGATGGAAGAGCAGTAGCAATTACCAGAGTGAAAACTATAGAATCTCTACAGTATCCATTGCAGTAAGTAGGTTTGTTATTATGTAAAGAATGGGGAAAGAAAGTAAAAAAAAAATACTTACCACCATAATGACAGAATGTTGATCACAGCAATTATCAGTGGATCTTATCATAATTCAAGTACACAGGCCAAGTAATTCTTAAGATTACATGATAGAAGAGATATATGAGGAACTAATAACATCAATTAAAGATAATCTGAACTGTAATGGGAGATGTTAATGCAGTTTTGGGAGGGAACAATGAATATAAAGAAACTAGATAATTTGGACTAGGAAGGAAGCATGAAAGAGAAGAAAGATTGTTAGAATTTTGTAAACATGGTTGGTAAAGATACAGAGACCAGCTATAGTCATATTATTATTATTATTATTATTATCCTAAGACTCAATGGAGTCACAAACTCATCTAGGAGGTCCATTTTCTCATACAAACAATTCATCATAACCATGCCTTAAACACATTGGAATTCTCTGCAGACACCATGCTCTCAGACAATGCATTCCTATCAGTCACAACTCTCCAAGCAAAAAAATCTGCTTCAAACTGCCTTGCTCACAACCTCTTTATACAGTTTCCAGGGATGACTTCTTGTTCTTCTCCAATCTCCCACCATTTTATGAAAAACCTCTTCAATGTTAATCCTATAACAACACCTTACTAACTCGTATGCCTCTATCATATCATTCCTCTACCTCCTATCCACTAGACTCTGCAAATTTCATTGTCTCAACCTTTCTTCATATTCAACCTTCTAGAGATCAGAAACTATTTTGGTCAATCACTTCTGGACCTTCTCTAACATCTCTTCATCCTTTTGATGAAATCTGTGCACAATAGTCCATGTGTGACCTAATCAGAGCCTTATACAATGGAACAAGAATCTCCTTACTTATACAAGTCAGTGCCCTCTGCATCATTTCCAGAATTTGTTGTGTTGTCCTTACAATTTTGGCATTATGTCCTAAAAATAAACATGCCCTCTAAGAGTAAATTCTACATCCCATCTTTGTTTTACAAATTTTAAAACCTTACATTTTGCAACATTGAACTGGCATCCCCACTCCACTCTCATGCCCATTCAATCAGCCTATTCAAGTCTTCTTGTAAGGCCACAACATGTGCTATACTCTTCATAGTTCGTCCCAACTTTGCATCAGCTGCAAACAGTTGCATATCCCCATTCAAATCTTCCCCAGTACATTAACATGCAGGTTAAATAGCAATGGCCGTAAAACAGACACCTGAGGCACACCACTAGTGACTTTCCTCTTCTGGGATATTGCTCCCCATACACAATTTGTTTATACCTATCCAACAATCTCCAATGCAATGCACTAGTCTAATAATACTCTAGTTTGATTATCTTTTCATGTGGAAATCTATCAAAAGCTTTTGCAGAGCCTGAGTATACTACTGTGCATCAACCTCCCGTGATCTATAATATAGATCTATATTATAGACTACATCATCTATATTATAGTTAAAAGACATCTATTATAATAAGTAAATTGATTAGTAAAACATGACCTCCCTTTAGCAAGTCCATGCTGTCCAACAATGGTATTATCTTTAGCAAAGATAATACCATTGTTGTCAACCCAATTCTGAATACCTAATCTCGCCAGTTTTCCAACACTTTAACCACAACTCTTGACACACACACATTGACTTATAATTTGATGCTAGAATTCTGTCACCTCCTTTATGAAGCAGTACAATCTTGCTTCCTTCCACTACTTTGAAACTTGACCCAATGTAACTCATATTAAACAAATATGTCTAGGCATATGTCAGCTTCCTCACACATTCCTTCAAAATACATGGTGATATATCATCAAGTCCAACAATCTTATTATCATCTAGTTTGCTAATTTTCCTCTCTTCTCATTCACCATCAGTCTCCTCCTCACTTCAAGGCTGTAAGTTGTGTAGTGTTGGAAAGAGCTCTGGAAAGATAAGTGCTATTTTGAGTGATAATGACAAAATTTCATGAATTTTAGTTGTACTTGTACTATTTATTTTTGATAATGAAGTGTGTCTGTGTGAATTATTAGTTAAAATTGCCCTTCTTTAAATATAACATAATGGTGGTATTTACAAGATCAATCACACAGGCATCAACCGGTGCGACTAGGCAAGTGCCGTGAAAATCAAGTGGGATTAACGACGTAGACTTTTCAAAAATGATTTGATGCCATGAGTGTAATATGTATGCATGTGGAGTGTAAGAGATGTGTTTGTGGAGAGAGAGAGAGAGAGAGAGAGAGAGAATGAATACGAGATGAGAGAAAGTATAGATTTGTAGAAAGTGTGATATATTATTAGACTATGAAGCAGTGAATATGAAACTGACTGAAAACATAGAAGACAGCATAAATGAAAGAAACAGAAATGAAACGAAAGCTAGTGAAACTGAGGGAGTGAAGGAATGCAAGAATGTGGAAGCAAAAGTTAGTGATAAGTGAGTGAAAGAAAGTATGAAAGAGGAAACGGAAGTCAGGTGTGGCAGAATGAGAGGTTGCGAGACTGTGGAGTGTCCGAGAATGAAATTGTTAAAATGAAAAATTTCATGAAATAGTTATTGAAAATGAAAAATAAAATGAGGAATATGCAGAGTGATGTTAGACATTAATTGGAAATTAACGAAAATGTGCAAGAGAATACAATTAAAGAAAAAAAAGTAAAATAAGTGACAAGTGATTCCAGAATCCATAGTTAGAGGATTGGTTAATGGGAGAGTCCATAAGGTCTGCTATCCAGGAGGGAAGAATGAGTAGGATAAATCAGGCATTAGACATAAGGAAGAAATGAGTGTTAGTTGTGATTGCGGGACAAATTGTGATCTAAGTAGACATAAGGAGTAGCGGTAAGGGTGAATATCAGGAGGTTATTGAAAATAGTAAAAGACAACAGTGTGGTGGGAATGGTTTTCAGTGTGTTGCCAACAACAAATAAGTTGAAACAAGAGAGTGGTAATGTGAGAGATGAAGAGAGAATGGAAATGCAGGAGTAACAGGGAAACACAAGGAGACTGGATGGACAGAGAGACATGGCATAGGTAGAGTGGATGTTGAAAAAGGCAGTGATGTGTGCATATGAAGATGGAATATATTGCTATCTGGATGGAGAGGTTGAGACTGAGCAGATATGTAGACTTTTGTGAGGAAGGGATATATGTGGAATTATTAGGCTGGTGATTATGACAAGCGTGGAGCTATAACATGGAATGAGAAGTTGAGTTGTAAGGAAATAAATGCTGCTTGGGAACTAATAAATACATTTGAAGTAAAGTGGATGACAAACAATATTAAACAGGAATTGCATGCGAAAAAGAGGCTATGGAAGAGATATAAGGAGATAGGTGAAGAGATGCATGAGGAATATAAGACACAGGCCAGAAGAGTGACTAGTGTGGTAAGGAAAGCGAAACTGGAATATGAGAGGAGATTGGCCCTAAGATCCAAAGAAAATCCTAGGGAATTTTTAGCTATGTGGCCAGTAGGAGGAGAAATGACTGTGGAAGAATGATATTGTGGGATAAAAATGGGAATAGAGTGACTGATGCAGAGGACATAGTGGAATTGTTCAATGAACACTTTATTGGAGTATTTCATCCTAGAGGAGTCAGTTTTAATGCTAGAGGGATAGGACTGGTACGAGGTCTGGAGGTACAGGAGGAGAGTGTGTTTCAGATACTGAGTACTCTGGATGTCAGTAAAGCTGTGGGACTGGATGGTATTTCGCCATGAGTTTTGAGAGAATGTGCTAGGGAATTGACAGTACCTTTAACGTGGCTTTTCAATGAAAGTCTGGCTTTGGCAAAGGTGCCCAGGGAATGGAAGGAAGGTGAGATAGTGCCATTGCATAAGGGTGGTAACAGACTGGAAGTGTCTAATTATAGGCCAGTCTGTGTGTCATCAGTAGTTGTTAAGATCTTGGAGAAAGTAGTGAGGGACCGTGTACAGCATTGGGCAGATGAAGGTAATGTTATCTGTGAGAATCAACATGGATTTGTGAAAGGACGCTCTTGTTTTAGCAATATGCTAGCCTTTTATAATAAAGTTATAAGAACATTAGATGAGGGAAAGGCATATACTGCAATTTTCTTAGACTTGGCGAAGGCATTTGACAGGGTGCCACATGATAAGCTGATATTTAAGTTGCAGCACATGGGTCTGGATGTCAGATTGGTCAACTGGATTCAGGATTGGCTGTCTGATAGGTATCAGAGAGTTGTGTATGGTGGAGCAGTTTCCAGGAGGCAGAGGGTTACAAGTGGGGTCCCACAGGGCTCAGTACTAGGACCTATATTGTTTAACCTTTATATCAATGACATAGCCAGTGGATTGCAGGGGGATATTCAGTTGTTTGCAGATGATGCAAAGCTGGGAAGGATTATTAGTAATAGTGCAGATGTGGTAGTCCTGCAAGAGGATATAAATAAGCTAGATAGATGGGCTAATGAATGGGGGTGTCATTTTAATGCAGCAAAATGTAAGGTCTTGAGGTTTGGGAAACATCGATGGGATGCTGCATACTCTATGGGAGGAGTTATACTGGAGGAAGTAGGGGAGACAAGAGATCTGGGGTTGATGATTGATAGAAACCTGAAGTTTAGGGGACATATTGCAAAGGTGGTGAAGGTAACACAGAGGATTGCTGCTATTATGAGAAGGACACTGACCTGCAGAGATAAGAGGGTTATCATTCCGTTGTATAAGTCTCTGATCAGACCACACTTGGACTATTGCTCTCAGATTTGGTCCCCAGGATTTGAAGGGGATAAATTAACTGTGGAAAGGATACAAAGACGGATGACAAAGATGGTTTCAGGACTGTACAAGGATAGTTATGAGGATCGGCTGAGAGAATGTGGACTGCAGAGTTTGGTGGATAGAAGAAGGAGAGGTGATATGATTGTGACTTTTAAACTGTTGAGAGGTGGTTACAGGGTTGACACTGGGGAGTTCTTTCGCTTGGTTGATCAGCGGGAAGGAGTGATGACAAGAGGCCATCCCTGGAAGTTACGAAAGGAAACTGTGAGCAAGAGGGTAAGGAGTGGTTTCTTTGTGTGGAGGGTGGTTGAGCCGTGGAATGCATTGCCTGATGGCGTGGTGGGAGCGAGAACGGTCAGTGAGTTTAAAGAGTGGTATGATGGACTCTGTGTTTCTCAGGGGGGGGGGACCTCCCCTCAGTGAGTCTTGACAGACTTTATGTCTTAGGAAGGACCTCCCTCGATGAGTCTTTTGACTCCTTGGAGGCCTGAATAATAATAATAATAATAATAATAACAGCATCAATGTGTGAATGTGTTTTGAAGGTCAAAAGGTTGAATAAGTAAAATGGATGAATGAGGACCTTAAGCATTAAATCTGGAAGAAAAAGAAGCTACTTTGGAGACAGTACAAGATGAATAATGGTAATAATTCATCTTATTCTTTATACTCTTCATCAGTTACATGAAGAGTATAAAGAACAAGTCAAGAGAGTAACTGAGTTAGTAATGAAAAGAAAAGTGCAGTATGAGCAGAAATTGGCAAATCAGATGAAGAAAAACCCTAGAGGTTTTCTAGATATGTGCAAGTAGAAAGAAGAATAATCATGGTAAGATGTCAATGGAGAAAATGGTAGAATGGTAACTGCTACAGAAGACATTATCACAGAAGAGGTATTCAGCGATCAATTTGAAAGGATGTTTCATCCTGATCAGGATGGAATCACGAGGAACTTAAGTGTAGGGGACATAGGAGATGATGGCTTAATTGTGAGTGAGCAGGAGCTTTATGAGGAAATAAATAACCTTTATTATTATTATTATTATTATTATTATTATTATTATTATCATGGGCAACTCCAAGGAGTCCCTAGACTCATCGAGGGAGGCCCTAAACATTATGTCAAGAACAACTATTCAACATCCACACAGTATCTATCATACTTTGCCTTGAACTCATTCACAGTCATGGCATCCATAACAGACTCTGGCAACTTATTCCACTCATTCACCACTCTCCAAGTAAAAACCTAGTTCTAACACCCTTGCTAATCACACTCTTGTCCAGTTTCTATGGATGGTCCCTAGTCCTCCCACCACCAGTCCTGTTTGGAAAAATATCCTCTGAATTAATCTTATAGAAACCCTTTAGTAATTTGAATGTCTCAATCGTATCACCCCTTTTCTGCCTATCAACCAATTTCTGAAACCCACAAATCCTCAATCTGTTCTCATAAGGTTCATTCCATAGACCTGCTATCGTCTTGGTCACTCGTCTCTGGATCCTCTCCACCTTCTCCCCATCAAGAAGCAACCCTTGCACCCAGATCTGGGCATAGTAGTCAAGATTGGGTCTTATCAAGGCTCAATACAAAGGAACACTTACGTGCTTGTCTCTGCTCGTCAAAGTATTCTTCAGTAACCAAGTGATTTGATGAGCTGATTTAGCCACTTTTGCAACGTACCCCCTAAACTTCTACTCCTTATCCACCAACACTCCCAAATCCCTGGCCTCGTCAATCTACTGGAGTACAGTTCCACTAATGTGGTATACTGCTGCTAATCTTTTCACCCCAAAATACATAACCGTACACTTTGCCACATTAAATTGACATGCATTCTCCTTAGCCCAGTCCTCCAATCTATCCAAATCATCCTGCAAAATTTTGACATCATGTGCATTTACCATTGCTCTACCCAACTTTGCATAATCAGCAAACAAACGAACAGTTTCTCTCAGATCCTTTCCTATCAGTGGCAGCCCATGAAGTTTTAAGTGGGGGGTGCTGCCTATACAAAATAATTTTAAAAAATTATTTTTTTCCTAATTAGTAACCAATTTATTAATAAATAAATCTACAGATTTATTTAATAAATAAATTTACATTTATTTATTAAATAAATATTTATTTAATTAATAAATAATTTATTTATTAAATAAATCTACAGATTTATTTATTAATAAATTGGTTACTGATTAGGAAAAAAATAATTTTTTAAAATTATTTTGTATAGGCAGCACCTCCACTTAAAACTTCATGGGCCACCACTGTTTCCTATTTCATTAACCTTGATCTCAATAAGGTAATAGAATTTGATGACATCACCATGCATCTTAAGGGAATGTTCTAGGGAATTGGAAGTAGCATTGGCATGCCTGTTTAATAAGAGTCTTTCAACAGCATAGGTTCCATGGGAGGGGAAGGAGGATAAAATTCCCCCCCCCCCTGCATAAGATGACGATAAAGCTGTAGATTCAAATTATAGGCCAATCTGTAAAGCTGGAGTTGTGGTGAAGGTACTGAAAACATTGGTGAAAAGTAGGACACAAAAATGGGTTGATAACAGCAGTATTCTCTGTGGTTATCAGCATGGGTTTGTTAAAGGGATGTCATGTTTTACTAACTTACATATACGAGGGTAGCCTGAAAAGTGTTTGGCCTAACAATGAAAAACCAATTTATAATTTAAAAAATTTTTTTTTTTTCAACATATCTCCTATAAGACTAATTCATTTATTCCAGCGATGCTCTAGCACCATTATCCCATTCCTGTAGTGGTTCTCAGTAAGATCTGCAAAATACCCCTCCACAGTTGCGATCACCTCTTGATTCGAAGAAAAACATTGACCAGCGAGGAAGAGTTTTAGTTTTGGGAAGAGATAGAAGTCAGAGGGAGCCAAATCTGGGGAATAGGGTGAATATTCCAACAATTCATAGTGTAGATCCTTTAATTTTCCCATTGCCATAACACCTTTGTGGGCAGGTGCATTATCTCGATGAAAGGTGATTTTTTTCTTCTGCAAACAGGGTCTTTTCTCACAAATTTTTTCTTCTAGTCTGGTTAAAAGATTGGAATAATATTACCTGGTTATTGTTTTACCCTTTTCAAGATAATAAACAAAATGCCTTTAGCATCCCAAAACACTGATGCCATGACATTTCCTGCTGATGGAACTGATTTTGTCTTCTTTTCACTGCTGTTTGGATTGTGGTGTGTAATGGTGAATCCAATTCTCATCCATAGTAATAAATCGCCGCAAAAAAATCAGTTTTATTCTTGTTAAGCTCCAAGCGCTGTTCAGAGATTTTCATGCGAGTGCATTTTTGATCTGCTGTGAGCAAGCTCGACACCAATCTTGCGCAAAGCTTTTTCATATGCAATTCTTCATGCAAAATATATCCTGCACATTCTTTTGAAATGCCTGTAGTCTCAGCAATTTCATGCACTTTGACTTGCAGGTCATCCAATACCATATCGTGCACTTGATCAATGATTTCTGATATTGTTACACTTTTTGGGCTTCCTTCATGTGGATCATCTTCATGGCTGGTACGACCCCATTTAAACTCAACAGCTCATTTCTTAATTGTCAAAACAAAGGAGAAGAGTGTCTATAAATTTTTCAATATTAATATCACGATACTTAATTTTATCCATTTCAAGGGATACAGACAACACCTTTGCTTCAGACAGCTGTATAAAACAAACTACTTGATAGAATGACTTGTAATTTCACATGGATGCTTATGACAGATGTATCAACTTTGAAAAAAAAATCTTGCCAATATGTTGCCATCTATGGTCAAGGCAGAGAACTTTTCAGACCACCCTCGTATATTATAACATGGTGACAAATATCTTGGACAAGAGAGATGCATATACAGTGGTGTACTTGGATTTTGCAAAAATTTGATAGGCTGTTAAGTGAATTGAAACAGATGAGATTGGATAGCAGACTTCTGAGTTTTATCAGTGATTGACTGTCAGATACGTATCAGAAAATTGTATATGGGGTACAGTATTCTGAAAGAATACTTGAAAGAAAGAAAGAAAGAAAGAAAGAATGAAAGAAAGGTCACCACTAGTGTGTCACAGAGATCAGTTTTGGGACCTGTGATATGCAGCTGTTTGCAGATGATGTAAAACTGGGTAGAACAATGCAGACTCAAGTATATGCTATGGCCTTCCAGGAGAGCTTGAATAGATTGCATAAATGGGTAGGTAAGTGAAACTATCAGTTCATTGTTTCAAAATGTAAGGTTTTGAGATTTGGTAAGCAACGATGGAATGCAAAGTATACACCTGGTGCAGAAACTTTAAAGGAAGTAGAATGGAGGAGATGAGAGATCTAAGACTGATGGTGCACAAGAACCTGAAATTTAGGGGCCACATTGCACAAGTTGCGATGATTTCACATTGGATGATGGCAATGATGCAGATGACCTGACATGCAGAAATAGAGAGATTATGATGCCATTGATCAGGCCTCATATGGATTACTGTGCACAGATTTGGTCGCTGGATTTTCATGGTGATGAGAATATGTTAGAAGGGGTCCAGTGAAAATTCACAAAGGTAGTCAGTGGTCTTTGGAATGTGGAGTACAAGGACAGATTGAGAGAAAGTGAATTGCAGAGCCTCATGAATAGGAGGAAGAGGTGAGGGGGATATGATTGACACATATAAAGCTATTCAGGGGTTGTTATCAGTTCAACATGAAAGAGATTTTTCATAGCATGGGAGATGGGGTGAGAACAAGAGGCCATCACTATAAACTGTATAAGGAGGTGTGAGCAGATCAGTGAGGATTAGGTTCTTTGCATGGAGATGGTTGGTGAGTGGAATGAATTTCATGAGTGTGTTTTGTGAATGTAGACACATTGAATCAGTGTAAGGCATGATTGGATAAGCATCATGTGCAATAGTGTGTACCTTTCACAATGAGTCTCTGATTTCATGGAGGTCACATGGTAATAATAATCATAATAATCTTTCACTAGTCTCAAATTCTCCAAGATGTGACATTCACAAGGATGAAAGACCTTTACGAACTGCTCATTAAATAATTCAACTATATTCTTCACTGCAGTTGTGATTATACCATTTTCTCCAATTAATGTCATCCTACCATGATTCTTTTTTTCTTTTTTTTTTTTGCTCGCTATATATAAAGGACTACCTAGAGTTTTTCTTCTTTTTTTTCCATAGATTCATTATCTAACTTCTGCTCAAAACTTCACTTTCCTCTCCTTATTAATCTCCTTGCCTGTTCTTGTACTCCTCATGGAATTGATTATTACTACTCCTCTTATATTGCTTCCATAATGCCTTCTTTCCCTGAATTTTATGCTTCATCTCTTCATTCATTCATTTATTACACACCTACCTTATTTAACCTTCTGACCCCCTGGAATACATTTAGACATTGTTTCTACTAGATAGTTCTTGAATGTCACCCAAGCAGCATTGATCTCCTTTTCAGTCACCTCCTCATTCCATGCTACACCTGCAAGCTGTTTCCTGAGCTTCTCATAATCACCAGC
This sequence comes from Typopeltis vanoorti, assembly GCF_054136105.1. Classification (NCBI taxonomy): domain Eukaryota; kingdom Metazoa; phylum Arthropoda; class Arachnida; order Uropygi; family Thelyphonidae; genus Typopeltis; species Typopeltis vanoorti. Next base: position 32,334,364 of record NC_143551.1, read on the forward strand.
CTTGTAGTTCTACATATGTCCTTTCCTCACAGAAGTCCTCACATGGCTGGCAGCTACTGAAGTAATCACTTTCTGGTCACTTTCATCAACTATGGAGTGATTTGACATCTCACTTCTAATGACATCCTCTGATGAGGTAATCAAATCCATGACCTTCAATGCTTGTGTGCACTCTGTTAGATACTGCCTGAGATAGTGGTCCCTCAAAAACTCAAGAAACTCATTTTCTTTACTTCCACTTCCTATCTCTTCATCCTAATATATATTGCTGTAATAAAAATCACCCATAATGAATATCCTTTTCCCATTTGTTTGGCTAATTTGAGTATGCATTTTATGGTCACTATCCTCCACATTACCAGGTATATAGCAACATCCAACAAAGTATTTCATTCTATTCACCTCGATCTCATACCATACTGCCTTGAAACCATTACTACTATTTTCCCCTTGCCTATATACCTTGTATTGGCATTAATTCTGTTTCTATCATCAATAGCACTCTACCTCACCTTTTACCCTTTTTATTTTCACAAAATAAATCATGCCTTTTTCACATCTATTCTTGATTGAATGTCATCCTTATCCAACAACATCTCACCTATTCCAACATTATTTGAGTGAACAAACTCAATCAATGCAACCATATTTCATTACACTCGTTTCTGATACTTCTAGCATTCGTATACAAACACAATGGCTCATCTGGGTTCTATAACCAGTTTCACTGGTACCACTTACTGTATTAGATGTGACTTCTCTATGCCTTTCTCAAACCATTTCTTTTTCTCCTTACTCATTCCAGAACCTTCTTCAAATCCAACTATTTCCCCATTCTCTTGTCTACACACAAATTCAAATCCTCTTTTAACATCTACCTTTCTCATGCTGTGTTCTGTTGTCCACCATGAGTCTCCTGATTTCTCTGTTTGTCTTGCACACTTGTTCTCTCATTCTCTACTCTCATGCTGTCTACTTCTTTATTCATAAGCACCATTTCAGTCTCTTGTGACCTACTCTACCACTCTTTCACATCAGAATCAGAGCAAATAAAAAATTTCATTTTTTATTTTCTCTGATTCATTCTCTCCCTTCCTGCAGTAGTCTCTCCAATTGACTCACACTGAAACCATTCAAATGTAGTATATTTCTCTTAAACAATTCAATTCTTCCTTCAAAATCATTCTGCTAACACTAATACCAGGAGTATCTGGAATAAAGGAGAGGAATTGGGATCACACAGACGTGGTTGACAGAAGAATGGAGGCCTTGGAAGGCAGTGACATTAAGGATTTTGAAAGCATATGGTGTGAGGTAGAAGTGGGCAAGACAGGATATTTAGTGAGGGGGGGGTGTTGCTACAAACCAAGGAGCATAGAGGGGGGAGGAACCATGAGATGTTTAGACAGTTGAGCTTGGCAAGGGCAAGAAGAATGATTGTTATTGGAGATTTTAACTACAGCAGTATAAATTGGGGAGAGGAAGATGCATGTGGCAATAAGGGAATGGAATTTCTAGAATTCTTGAGGGACAAATGTCTTAGGCAACATGTAATAGAGGGAACAAGATGTTCAAGAGTTTTGGATTTGGTCATAGCATCAGAATAGTTGATAATAACTGAGAACACATCTCTCCCACCACTTGGAGAGAGTGACCATGTGATTTTGATTTGGAAGATGAATAGACATGCAGGAGTATCAAAGAGACGGGAACTTATGTGGAATTATAAGGCAGGTGATTATAATAGTCTTAGACATCAACTTGCGGAAGTTTCATGGAGGGAGGAATTGGAAGGCTGGGATATCATTAGTGCTTGTGAAATTGTTAAGGAATATTTATTAGCAGCAATAGTAAACTATATTCCACAAGTGAAGAAGAGGACACAATTTGGAGTAAAGTGGATGACAAATAATATTAAACAGGAACTACATGTGAAGAAGAAGCTATGGAAGAGATATAAGGTGAAAAGCAGATGCATGTAGAATATAAGACACAGGCCAGGAGAGTGACTAGTATGTTAAGGAAGGTGAAACTGGAATATGAGAAGAGATTAGTCCTAAGATCCAAAGAAAATCCTAGGGAATTTTTTAGCTAAGTGGCCAGTAGGAGGAGAAATGATTGTGGAAAAATGACATTGTGGGATAAAAATGGGAATAGTGTGACTGATCCAGAGGATATAGTGGAATTGTTCAATGAACACTTTATTGGAGTATTTGTTCCTGGAAGAGTAAATTTTAATGCTCGAGGGATAGGGCAGATTCGAGATTTAGAGTTGCAGGAGAAGAGTGTGTTCTAAATACTGAGTACTCTGGATGTCATTAAATCTGTGGGACTGATGGTATTTCACCATGAGTTTTGAGAGAATGTGCTAAAGAACTGACAGCTCCTTTGACCTGGCTTTTCAATGAAAGTCTGACTGCAGGAAAGGTGCCCAGGGAATGAATGGAAGGTAAGATAGTGCCATTGCATAAAGGTGCTAGCAGACTGGAAGTGTCTAATTATAGGCCAGTTTGTGTGTCATCAGTAATTGTTAAGATCTTGGAGAAATTGGTGAGGGACCGTATACAGCATGGGGCAGATGAGGGTAATGTTATCTGTGAGAGTCATCATGGATTCGTTAAGGGGCACTCTTGTTTTAGTAATTGCTAGCCTTTTATAATAAAGTTACAAAAGCAGTAGATGAACGAAAAGCATATACTGCCATTTTCTTGGACTTAGTGAAGACATTTGACAGGGTGCAACATGAAAAACTGATATTTAAGTTTCAGCACATTGGTTCAGATGTCAGGTTGATCAACTGGATTCAGGATTGGCTGTCTGATTGGTATCAGAGAGTTGTGTATGGTGGGGCAGTTTCAAGGAGGCAGAGAGTTACAAGTGGGGTCCCACAGGGCTCAGTACTAGGACCTATATTGTTTAACCTTTATATCAATGACATAGCCAGTGGATTGCAGGGGGATATTCAGTTGTTTGCAGATGATGCAAAGCTGGGAAGGATTATTAGTAATAGTGCAGATGTGGTAGCCCTGCAAGAGGATTTAAATAAGCTTGATAGATGGGCTAATGAATGGGGATGTCGGTTTAATGCAGCAAAATGTAAGGTCTTGAGGTTTGGGACACATCGATGCTACTCTGCATACTCTGTTGGAAGAGCTATACTGGAGGAAGTAGGAGAGATAAGAGATCTGGGGTTGGTGATTCATAGAAACCTGAAATTCAGGGGGCATATTGCAAAGGTAGTGAAGGTAACACAGAGGATTGCTGCAATAATGAGAAGGACACTGACCTGTAGAGATAAAAGAGTTATCATTCCGTTGTATAAGATCCTGATCAGACCACACTTAGAGTATTGTTCTCAGATTTGGTCCCTAGGATTTGAAGGGGATAAATTAACTGTGGAAAGGGTACAAAGGCAGATAACAAAGATGGTTTCAGAACTGTACAATGTTAATTATGAGGATCAGCTGAGGTATTGTGAACTGTAGAGTATGGTGGATAGAAGAAGGAGAGGTGATATGATTGAGATTTTTAAACTGTTGAGAGGTGGTTACAGGGTTCACATTGGGGAGTTCTTTTGCTTGGTTGAACAGCAGGAAGGTGTGATGACAAGGGACCATCCTTGGAAATTACACCTTCCTGCCGAACCGCTCCTCATCCTCTTGCTCACAGTTTCTTTCCATGGATGGCGGCTGAACTTTGGAATGCCTGATAGAGTGGTGAAAGTGAGAATAGTCAATGAGTTTAAGGAGTGGTATGATAGACTTTGTGTTTCCTAGAAGGGACCTCCCGCAATCAGTCTTGATAGACTTTGTGTTTCCAAGGAAGGACCTCCTGCGATGAGTCTTTTGACTCTATGGAGGCCTGAGTAATGATAATAATTATAATAATATCTTTCATAATCCTTGGTCATGGATTATGGTCTTGGAAGGACATGGTGCTGCGCCCTCTCACTGAGGAAGCTACATGAAGAAGAAGAAGAATCCTTGATCTCTGTCTCATGTCACCACTATCCTACCTGGTTATATAAGGAGGAGCTATGATGGCAGTGAGGCACAGTTTTTTTTGCTTAGAGTTGTGGAATGGAATTGATTCAGAACATAAAAAGTGTGGAAAGAGTAAAAGACATCATTTGATGAGCATTTTGTTTACCATTGACAGCATCCCATGACAATCATTTGCTGCCATGAAGAACTGGATGTGATTACACTTTTTAAATTTGAAATAATCATCTGAAAATACGTTTTACCAGATTAGATTTTTTTTTAATTAGTAACATCAGTCTGTAATTTTTACTAGAATTTTAGATAATAGTCATTATCATATCTATATCATTTATATTTATGCATATGTATGTGTGTGTGTGTGTGTGTGTGTGTGTGTGTGTGTGTGTGTGTCTATATATATATATATATATATATATATATATATATATATATATATATATATATATATATATATATATATAATGAATTATTGATAATGAAGATGATATATATATATATATATATATATATATATATATATATATATATATATATATATATATATATATATATATCATCTTCATTATCAATAATGCTAAACCTCCAAGAAATAACCTTTCTCCTGCAGAAAGACAGGCCTTAAAGAATCTTAAAAAGAACCAAAACATCATTATTTTACCTCTAGATAAAGGCAATGCCACAGTCATCTTCAATAAAATTCTGAAGATTACCACAATAAAATGTTTCAATTGCTTGAAGTTGGGATGTTTGGGGAGTTCAGTAAACTAGATATAAATAAGGCTGTGGGACTTGATAATATATCACCGCGTATTCTGAAGGAATGTACCAGGGAGTTGACACCCCTGTCTTGACATATTTTTTTAATATGAGTCTTGCACTCAGTCAAGTCCCTAAGGAGTGGAAGGAGGGCAAGATTGTGCCACTTCATAAAGGAGGTGATCGAACTCAAGCATCAAACTATAGGCCTATCTCTGTGTCAGGTGTTGTGGTTAAGTTGTTGGAGAAGCTTGTGAGAACTAGGATCCAGAGTTGGGTTGACAAAAATGGTATAATCTTTGATGGACAGCATGGATTTGCTAAAGGGAGGTCATGTTTTAGTAATTACTTACTAAAACTTACTTACTACTTATTACAATAAAGTGACTGCTTCCTTGGAGAGAGGAGGAGGATACACAGTAATATACTTGGATTTCGCAAAGGCTTTTGATAGAGTACCTCATGATAAGTTGACAGTCAAACTAGAGCAGATGGGGTTAGATATTAGATTAGTGCATTGGATTGGGGACTGGCTATCTGATGGGTATCAACAAGTTGTGTATGGGGGGGGGGGGCGATATCCAGGAAAAGGAAAGTCACTAGTAGAGTGCCTCAGGGGTCTGTTTTAGGGACATTACTATTTAACTTGTATATTAATGATATTGCCAAAGATTTGGATGGAGATATTCAGTTGTTTGCAGATGATGCAAATTTGGGACGAACCATAAAGAGTAGTGAAGATGTTGTGGCCTTGCAAGAAGACTTGAATAAATTGAGTGATTGGGCATGGAAATGGGGATGTGAGTTCAATGTTGCAAAATGTAAAGTTTTAAAATTTGGAAAACAAAGATGGGATGCAGAATTTATGCTTGGTGAGAATATATTGTTGGAGGTAGAGGAAATAAGAGATCTGGGGGTGATAGTGGATAAGGATCTAAAATTTAGGGAACACATCGCCAAAATTGTGAAGACAACACAAAGACTTCTGGGAATGATGCGGAGGACACTGACATGTAGAAGTAGGGAGATTCTTGTTCCATTGTATAAAGCTTTGATTAGGCCACACATGGACTATTGTGCCCAGATTTTATTACCTGGTTTTCAGAAGGAATGAAGAGATGTTGGAAAGGGTCCAAAGGCGACTGACCAAGGTAGTTTCTGACCTCTGGAATGTTGAGTATGAGGAAAGATTGAGAAGATGTAATTTGCAGAGTCTGGTGGAGAGAAGGAAGAGGGGAGATATGATAGAGACCTACAAGTTGGTAAGGGGTTGTTATAAGATCAATGGTGGAGAAGTTCTACAGAGAATAGTGGGAGATGAGGGGAGAACCAGAGATCATCCCTGGAAACTGTATAAAGAAGGTGTGAGTAGGGGAGGGAGAGGCAGGTTTTTTCGTGCAGAGTTGTGAATGATTGGAATGCCTTGCCTGAAAGTGTGGTGTCTGCAAGGAGTTTGAGTGTGTTTAAGACACAGTATGATGAGATGTGTGTGTGTGTGATAAAAGGACCTCCCAGATGAGTCTTTGACTCCATGAGGTCTTGGGAAATAATAATAATAATAATAATAAGACAACACTACATATTCCGTTCTTCAGGATGATCCAACAAGAGAACTACAAAACTTTACAAACAATCTGTTAAATACTACATTTATACTTCCTCACAATATTCTCCTTTCTTTACATTCTCTTCACCCTCTTATACCTCACATTTATGGAGTTCTGAAGATCCACAAAGTAAACACCCCTCTTTGCCCAATTGTGAAGAAATTGATGGTCCTACTTATAAGCTTTCCAAACATCTTGCAGAATACCTCAAGTGTTTCTCCAATTAATCTTCATTGTTCATCAAAAACACCACAGACTTCGTTTTTCATATCAAAAATATTTCAATCAGTGAGAATGATATCATAGCAAGTTTTAACATTATCTCATTATTTACTAATGTCCCTACTGAGGAGGTATTAACATTACTTAAGAACAAATTGTCTAAAAAGATATTTGCTTTATTAAAGCATTGTATTCAATCTGGCTACTTCAGATATAGGGACTCCATTAGAAACAAAACCAAGGCCTGGCAATGGGCAACCCTTTATCCCTGGTTCTAGCAAACATTTTCCTGGAAGATTTTGAAACAAAGGCCATATCATGCTTCTCACTTAAGCAAAACCTTTGGAGAAGTTATGTTGATGATATTTTCATTATATGGAGTCATGGATACACATCTCTCATGGATTTTCTTCAACATCTTAACAACCAGCATTCTAATATAAAATCCACTGCTGAACTAGAACGAAATAACTGCCTTCCTTTCCTGGATGTAATTATTACTCGATGCTCTGATAGATTTAAAATCTCCATATATCGAAAACCAACTCTTACTAACGGATATCTGCACTGTCAATCTCATCACTTTACACCATAAAAGCTCGGAACTATTTCTACCTTAGGACACAGAGCACGATCTCTTTTAAATGAACCAGATGAACTCCAAAAAGAAATTGAACAAATTTCTCTTATCTTTAAACAAAATGGATATTCTAAAAAAACAATTAAGAAATTTCTTCTGGATCCTCCTAGGCAGCGTACTACGAAAACTACTGATTTTAAAGGTAGCATCTCAATACCTTACATTAGTTCAGTCTCCAATAAATTGGCTAAAGTCCTTAAAAAATACAACATCAGGATGTTTTTTCACTACACTCCCTAAAGTCCGTTCTCTTATAAGCCATTCGAAATCTATTCATCATAACCTGAAATATCCAGGTGTTTACAAGTTATGGTGCAATTGTAATATTCCTTATTTTGGACAGACTAACAAATCTGTTGAACTACGTATTGTGGAGCATAAGAGAGACATCTCCTATAAAAGGTCACATGCATCTGCGCTATCCAGTCATGTTCTTTTCTCTAACAATACTCATGATAATCTACAGAGTCACTCAGTGTGCTGGGATAAATCCGAAAACATTTTTTGCTGTAGTGATGAGTTTGTAAGGAAAATCGTGGAGTCCAGGGAAATCCTCCTTAATCCTGAACATTTAAACAGCAATTTGAGTTATAACATCCCTGATAGTCATACTGCGGTTGTTCAATACTGGCGTTCACGTGAACCTGCAAGCACGCATGCTACAAACAATAGCGCGTTAGCTAGAACGACTTGAAAAGTACAACATTTTTGTGTCAATTATGTATTGCATTTTTTGCCTGTAATTCTCAGTTTTTTGTATCTTCAGTTTTTATTACTGTGTTCTACCTTTAGTGGATACCTGAAGAAGGCTGTAAAAGGCTGAAACTAGTTGTATCATTATCATTAAATTTAATATTTTATCTCAATTTAAAGTGATTTAAAATTTATTCTTTAAAAAAAAAAATATATATATATATATATGTGTGCATATGTTTTTCTCTCTCTTTCTCTGAATAGTGAAAGAGAATCTTTGGGTTTAGAGCAATTTTATGAATGGTTTGGAGTAGACAGCATGGTGAAGTGGTTTAAGTGGGCAACTGATTCTTCTTTACCATGGATTGAGAAAGCGGTGGAATTAGATGAGGTAAGTTAATGTAATGACTATTATTACTGCTACTACCAATAATAGCAATATTATTATTATTATTATTATCGTAAGATCTTCCAATATGTAGATGATACAGCTATAATATCCATCCATAATAACGCAAGCATAGCCCATACAAATATGCAATGACATAAATCTGCTCATAGACTGGCTCACCAAAAACTCCATACACCTAAACTCAGATAAGACAAAATTAATGATATTCAGAAATCCACTGACTCGACTAGTTGATAACAAATATGTAACCATCCAACATCCACTCTCCAACATAAAAAACACACAGAAAAGTAAAACCACTACAATCACTCAGGTTGAAACAATACCATACCATGGAATTTACTTTGATGTAGATATGAACTGGAATAGCCACATAAACCATCTACACAACAAACTCCAAACAATAACTGGCAAACTCTATAGGTTAAAAGACATAGTTCCCGCATGCCTAAAAACACTAATATACAAAGCACTATGCCAAAATATACTAAGATACGCTATAACAACATATGCTTTCTGTGTACCCTACAAACTAAATAGATTAATGTTGTTACAATACAAAATGATAAAACTGATCTTTTAGGAACAAAGAGACGATAGCGACTTTATACACACTGCAATGTTCAGAACACAAAATACTGACAGCAAAACACTTATGTCACTATGCAGCTTAGTTAAAACATTATTTCAATGCCAACTACAGGACAGTCAGAAATACATACCATATAACAAGACCTCATACAACTAATTATATATTATATAAAAATACAATAATCACTTCGGAAAGGCCACATGAAACTTCTATATCCCAGACATGATAAACAAATTACCTTTTGAATACAGAAACCTTACCAACTACAATAGCCTGAAAAGAGCTCTAAGAACATACTATGAACAAGAGACATGCACCTCAAAATACCATACAAACTTAATGAAACACAATATATTCGTTCAAGATTCCAGTTCAGTGATGCATCAAGATATTCCAAGTTATTGTGTGTGTGTGTGTGTGTGTGTGTGTGTGTGTGTGTGTGTGTGTGTGTGTGTGTGTGTGTGTGTGTGTGTGTGTGTGTGTGTGTGTGTGTGTGTGTGTGAATTTCATCAACAGCTGCAGTGAAAATCAAATCTATTAAACATAGGTTTGATTTCGTAACTTCCCAACACAACAAACAAACCAATAAATAATAACTAACTGGTGTCATCCTCAGATAAGCTTACAAATAATCTTCGAGGATGAATGCTGAGAAATTACATCTCATTGAAGATTTAAAAAAAAAAAAAATTAATATTATATTTATTGTTATTACTACTATTATTCAATTAACAGAGTTCATAGTTAAAGAGTAACAAGAAACGTGAAATAGAATAATGAAATCTTTTACAGGCAAATGAGTCCAATTCATGCCTTATCCAAAGTCTTAGGAATTGACTAGGTATCATCATAAAATGTCAGATTTTCCTAAAAGTACCATTTTCTGTAGTGGAAATGGTGTTATATTTAGGAGTCTCAACTTTTCCAGATGTTTCATAAATGTTCTTGGTATTACTCCTAGTGCTCCTATGATAATTAGAACTGTAACTACTTTCTTGCTCCAAAGTCATTGAATTTCAATCACCAGATCTCTATACATCTTTAACTGTCAGTTTTTCGTGCACTCTTTCTTCTTCTTTGCTATCATGTGGTATTACTACATCAATAAACCACATATGTCGTTGCTCGACTACAGTGATGTCTGGCATATTATGTTCAAGATGTCTATCTGTCTGAATTTTAAAGTCCTATAATATCCTGGCATTTTCATTTTCAATAACTTTTTCAACTGTGTTTTCCCAAAGAATTTTGCAGGTTGGGAAACCATATTTATTATTATATTATTATTATTACTTGACACCTCCAGGGAGCCCAAAAACTCTTCGAGGGAGGGCACCTACTCTACAACTCTCTGTCTCCACCACTCAATCCACCGACTACAATGAAGTGCAACTGCCATCATCTACACCAACGTCATCTACTGCCCACCACCACTAGTATTTTCACAGACAATCACAAACATCCATGCCCATGGCAGGATTCAAACCCGCAACCTTTTGGCTGGAGAGCAGATATGCTAAAAACTCAGCCAACCAGGCTGGCAGACAGTCACAAACATCTATGTCCATGGAAGGATTTTCTACACAAGTTCAAATGTACAGCTTTTGCTACCCAATCATGCCTTTGTTTATAGCCTGCAAGGGCAGTCTTGCTGTAAGAACTAATTAAAGGTACACTGTCTCTTCTTTATCTCTGCACAGTTGGCATTTGCTATTGTTACAGATTTTTTCAGTCTTCACCTTTATTGCATTCATTTGTGGTGTTTGTTCTTTAGCAGTAAGTATCAGAACTTCTGTTTCTTTGTTAACTTGGCCACTGCCAAGTTAAGCGACTGTCAACTTTCCCTTCAATATCTTTCAAATATTGACCATAATGCTTTCTTTTTCCAACCTTCTGATTATTTTGCCATTTCTTTCTCCTTGTACTGCTTTTTTAGTCTAACATTCACTGCTTTTTTTTTTTTTGTAAGCTTCAATTAACATCTTTTCTGTGATTTCCTTGATGTACACTCATTCAACACTTGCTTTTATTCTTTCACCGTTTGCTTCACTTACAACATCTTCCACTTTTCCTGGCTATGTATAACTGATCCACATTACTACGTGGGTGCAAGGAATTATTCACTATTATTAATTTTCATGTTTTACAATCAAGTGCATCCAAATCAGCTTCGGTGCTGTCAATTATCCCTGTTGTGCATCTGATTATAGGGATGGCCTATGTATTGATTGCTGTTACAGTGTTGCCTCAATTCAATTTGGAATTTAGAACTTTTGTAACTCTTTTTTTCTTTTTAACTCTGTTTTCTTTTTGACTCCTGAACTTAAAATATCGTCTGCCTCAAGAATTCCTAGGTATTTATAGTATTTGTGCTGTGGCAAGTTTTTAATATTCCTTCCATCTGCAAATGTGATTCCTTTGTTTCCTGTAAGTTTCCCTTGAACTATATGAGTGTTGCACAGTTTTCAAGTCCAAATTCCATACAAATGTCTTCACTGAAGATTCAGACTGTATTGATCAGTGACTCAATTTTTCTGGATGATTTTCCACATATCTTGAGGTCATCCATGTATAATGAATAAGATATTTTTCCTGCTTGCTTTGATGTTTGATATCCAAAGCTAGTTTTCTTTAGGGTTAATATTAGAGGAATCAGTGCTAGGACAAACAATAGAGGTGATAATGAGTCACCTTGAAACCTTTCTTTTAGGCTTGCACGGTGATCCGAATGCATTTTTGGAAATTATGGAGACAACTACCGTGTTTGAATAAAAACTTTAGTTTACTATTACTAAAATTTTACAATTAGACGTTTCGACCTTTATGTCAAGGTCATCTTCTGGAGCGTACAATTATACACAGGAAACAAGCTATACTACAATCATACTGGTTCGTTAAAGACACTGACTAACCGCTACCACAATTGTTGGCCTGACCTCTGGTGGAAAAAAAAAAAAAAAAAAAAAAAAAACATCAACGCTAAAGTCCTATTATTTGTGTTGTCTACTTTATACATATATTAACATCATTCCAGCCAGTTGGAGTGGAATGGTTTCTAATAATAGCAGATTGGCTAGAGTCCTGACTTGTGTTGAATCTTTCAAATTAGGTTGGCTGAATGTGTGCCATCCAGATCCTTGGAATTTTCATACCATCTTTATTGTTGATATTTGGGTGGTTTATCAGGATTTCGCAGGATTCTTTAAATTTTCTTTCGTACCATGTTTTTGTGCGGTGTAAGGAGCAGGTGCTTTTCCAGTTGATTTGGTGTAAGGTGTTGAGTGCGTGGTCTGAGAGGCCTGCTTCACCATAATGGTTATATTTAATGTGTCTAATGTGTTCCTTTTTGCGTATAGGGATTGTCCGTCCTGTTTCACCAATGTACGGTAAGTTACAGGTGCAGCGGATGCAATAGACTCCAGGATGTGCTAATGGGAGGAGAGGGTCCTTAGAGGAGCTGAATATGGTTTTAAGTTTAGTGGGTGGTTTAAAGGTGGCATTAAGGTTATAATGTTGTAGGATTCTGTTGATTTTTTCTGATAACCCTTTAATGTATGGGATGGCTATGGTTTTACTGTAGTCTAGATTCGTTTTTGTTGTGGTTTTATAGAGTCAATATTTTATTGACAGTATTTTTGTTATAGCCATTGTTTATGAATGTGTCACTAATGATTTTTAGTTCTTGTTTCAGGGCCTGCTGGTTAGAGCAAATAGTTGTTTGGCTCTGTTTTTAAGGGTGTTTATGACTCCATATTTTTGTGCTGGGTGGTGATATGAATTCGCATGTATGTATTGGCCCGTGTGTGTCGGTTTTCGGTAGACCGTGAAGGATAGATTGCCTGAAGGAAGACATGTAACTAGTGTGTCTAGGAACGGGAGCGAATTTTGGTTTTCGATTTCGATGGTAAATTGTATGCATTCGTGTTGTTTGTTTAGGTGGCTGAGGAATGTGTTTAGCGTTTGTCGACCGTGCGGCCAGATCGCGAACACGTCGTCAACGTATCTGAGCCAGATTGTCGGTCGAAGCGTGGCGGAATCAAGAGCCCTTTGCTCAAAGGTTTCCATGTAGAAGTTCGCGATTGGGGGGGATAATGGTGAGCCCATGGCCGTACCTTCCTTTTGTAGCCACCAGACACAGTTAAAAAACTCAAACCCCACTACGCCCGCCCCCCCAGAATATATGGGGTTCCGAAAATACACAAACAAAATGTGCCCCTTCGACCAATAGTGGAAGGAATAGACAGTCCCAATTACCACCTAGCCAAGAAATTAGCGGCAACACTCAAGGAGTTGGTAGGTCATTCCCCCTCCTACGTAAAAAACACACAACACTTTATAAACATAATCAAAAACATAACACTCGACAAAGACGACTTATTAGTCAGTTTTGACGTTTCTGCCCTTTTCACTAATGTCCCCATCAATGACACAATTCTCCTACTACAGAACAAATTTCCGCCCGACATTACGGCCCTCTTTGCCCACGTACTAAAGTCCAGTTACTTCGTGTGGCAAAACAAATTCTACCTACAAATTCTAACTACTCCCTCACATCCTCTATCATTTCCATTTTGTCCTGTTTCAAATCATTCGTTCCTGCCACGATTATCATCTCTTTCACCCTCTGTTTTTGCAGTCAAATAGATTCGCTGACGTCCTTTATGATCGCACCCGGCTGGTACGACTTCGTTAAACTCTCAATTATTACGCCTCTTAATAGCGAATCCCTATACAGCACTCGCTCCTAACATATCTTATGATATGTTAATTTATGTTTTCCCATCACTTACTATTCTGTGCAATATTTCTCCTCACCCTGATAAGACTGTTTTACCAGCTTATAAATTGCATCCACATGTTTAAGATTTATAAGCTGATGAGATAATCTTATCAAGTCATTTTCCTGTCTGCCAAGGTCTAAAAACAACACTCTTTTGGTGTACTTATACTCTTATACATTTCATATACATGTACTTATACATTTTATAATCTCAATCTTAGATGCTTGTGGACTGTTTCTGCCATTTTCCTGTCACCTTGCTATGCCTGGATCCAAATTTCTGCCAGTGTGGTTGATGAGTTTGACTTTAATTTTGACAAAAATGCTGCAGTTGATATTTCTCAGTCACTTACACTCACACTTAGTAAACCTATAATACAGTATTACTGAAATGTTATAGAAATAGTAAAAGGTTCTGGATTCCCTCAAAAAATGAAGTGATTATTGTTTTTCAAAAGCAACTATTATTAAGTGTGTGTTATGATCAGTAATGAACAGCACAGTGTTCAATGTAGAATATGTCAGACATGATATTGCAAATGAGGTCTGTTTGCTCTAATCCTGAATCCTCACTGTGTTGACTAGTATAATATGTAGGAGTACATAGTAACATTCCTAAAACTCAAAAAATTAACTTCAGATAAAATGATTTGTTCCAGAAATTATGTTACCACCATCATCTCTGACTAAAGAAGATGAAAATTGTGCTTAGCTTCTGTTAGATATAAACAAAATGAGTAATGAAGAATCTTTCAATGGTTCATACCATGTTATCATTTTCTTCAACTGACATATTAAATCATTCCAATCAAACATCAGATTACTATAATTGAATGTAAGGCCAAAATGTCCTAGAAATGGAACAAAACTATGCGTGTTTGGGTGTGTGCATAAAAACATAGGTTATTGTATCTTAACAATTTTTTGACTATTCAATTTACCACAGATCTCACCTAACTCGGAAAATATTATTATTAACATTTGACCTCCATGGAGTCAGAGACTCATTGTCGGGGGTACTTACTTACTGTTGCATACAATGCTCATCTAACCATGTCTTAAACTGATTCAGTGTGTCCACAACACACTCAGGCAATGCATTCCACTCACCAACCACTCTCCATGCAAAGAATCTGCTTCTCACTCCTTTGCTCACACCCTTTTTATACAGTTTCCAACAATGGCCTCTTTTTCTACTGCCCTCTCCCATTCTATGAAAAATCTCTTCCATGTCTACCTGATAACAACCCCTGACCAGCTTATATGTCTCAATCATATTCCCCCCACTCCTCCTATTCATGAGGCTCTGCAACTTACATTCTCTCAATATCCTCATACTACACATTCCAAAGACCACTGACTACCTTTGTGAATCTTCTCTGTACCCTTTCCAACATATCCTCATCACCATGAAAACTCGATGACCAAATCTGTGCACAATAATCCATATGCGGCCTGATCAAGGCCTTATACAATGGAATCATAACCTCTCTATTTCTGCATGTCAAGGTTCTCCACATCATTGCCATTATTCATGTGATGTCTTCACAACTTGTGCAATGTGGCACCTGAATTTCAGATCCTTGTCCACATCACTCCCAGATCTCTCATCTCCTCTACTTCTGTTAAAGTTTTCCCATGAAGTGTATGCTTTGCATCTCATTGTTACTTACCAAATCTCAAAACCTTACACTTGGCAACATCAAACTGATAGTTCCACTTACCTACCCATTCATGCAATTTATTCAAGTCCTCTTGTAAGGCATTAACATCAGCCTGACTGTGCATTGCTATCCCCAGTTTTGCATCATCTGCAGACAGCTGGATATCACTAGTTAAACCAACCCAATATCATTAACATGAAAATTGAACAACAATGGCCCCAAAACTGTGGCACACCATGGTGACCTTTCTCTTTCGAGATACTGCACCATCATATATAACTTTACGACAGCCAGTCACTGATCCAACACAGAAGTCCCTTATCCAATCCCATCTGTTTCAGTTTATTTAAGAGCTTGTCATGTGGCAGTCTATCAAAAGCCTAAAATCCAAGTACACCACTGTATATGCATCTCCCTTGTCCAAGGTATTTGTGACCTTGTTATAGTAAATAAGTAAGTGAAACATGATCTCCTCTTCAAAAAACCCATGCTGATAACCACAGAGAATACTGTTATCAACCCATTTCTGTATCATACTTCTCACCAATCTCTCTAGGACCTTCACCACAACTCCAGATATACAGACTGGCCTATAATTTGAAGCTACAACCTTATCACCACTTTTATGCAGTCGAACAATTTTACCCTCCTTTCACTCCCTTGTAACCTGTGCTGTTGTAAAACTCTTATTAAACAGGCATGCCAATGCTACTGCCAATTCCCTGGAACATTCCCTTAAGATGCATGGTGATATGTCCTCAAATCCTATTGCCTTATTAAAATAGAGTTATTTATTTTCCTCAAATACCTCCTGAGAGCCTGTGTAGCTCAACGGATGTGGCTTGTCCAAGGTATTTGCACACCACGGCACTTGGCCGCATGAAGGAAGACTTGATTTCGAGTCTAGTTGGCGACTAGAGGAAATTTTTCTAAGCTTTTTTTTGACCAGTTCCTGAGTTAGCCAATCTCTGGCACGGGCAAGCGGGTTTTTCCTCCTGGAAACTCGGTTTTTTCGTCCCGTAAATTCAAGAAAATCGACCATAGAACCCACATTATTTCAGACATTAAATATGAGTGTTAGGGTTAGGGACCACGAGATGGCGGCACTTGTTAAGCTGTCTCTCTTCACTGTGTGCCGCTTAATTAGTGATAGCCTTTGGCCAGCTATCTCTGATAGGATACCAGTAGAGATTGAACTGCCCACTCAGTCTCCAAAAGTTAGATAGGGCTAAAAATGGCCTCGCCTACTCCCTATATGCAGGAATAAAAAGGCGTTAGCTGATTTTTTTTTTTAATACCTCCTGCTTACTCACAATTAAGCTATCCTCTCCTAAGTTCCTCATGATTCCACCCTAATCAGGATGAAACACCCTTATAAATTGATCACTGAATACCTCAACAATGTCTTCTGCAGCAGTTACCATTCTATCACTTTCACCCCTTAACTTCATCTTTCCAGGATCGTTCTTCCTTCTACTTGCCACATATCTAAAAAACTCTCTAAGGTTTTTCTTGGCCTGATTTGCCAATTTCTGCTCATACTCTACTTTTGTTTCCTTACTAACTGAGTCACTCTCCTGGCTTGTTCTTTATATTCTTTATGTGACTGATTACCATTATTCATCTTGTACTTCCTCCAAAGTACTTTCTTTTTCCAGATTTCATGCTTAAGCTCTGCATTCATCCATTTTACTCCTACCTTATTCAGCCTTTTGGCTTTTGGGATACATTTGTACATTGATGCTATTATGTATTTCTTTGTAAGTTCCCGTGCAGCATTTATTTCCTTACCGCTCAACTCCTTGCTCCATGTTATAGCTCGAAGTTATCTTCCACATATAATTCTACATATATCCTTTCCTCGCAAAAGTCTGCATATGACTAGCACAACACAGGTGATTACTTCATGATCACTTTCACCAACTGAAGGAAAATGTGAACCCCCCCTCTAACAATTACATCCTCTGATGAAATGATGAGATCTAGAACTCTTTATCCTCACGATCCTTTATTTACGTGCTTCCTGAGATAGTTATCTCTCAAGAACTCGAGAAATTCATTTTCCTTATTCCCGAATGCTATCTCTTCATTCCAATCTATACCGCCATAATTAAAATCACCCATAAAATAAATGTTGATTACTGCATTCGAATTGGACTCCTTGCAACTTAATTGAGATATTTTACACATAATGTATGTATATATCCACAACTTATATGGTAATAAGCATTACTTACATTTTCAGATGCATTCAATAGATGAAAACACGAAGTTTGGGAAATCAGCTAGAGATACTGTGGAAATTCTACAAATCAGAGTAAGCCAAAATGATTTTTTGCTAAAATTAATTTAGAAAATTTTAAAGGCAACTAAAATAATTACTTTCTTTTCACAAAAATTTAATGTAATCCTACTTCAACCTGAAAATTTTTTTTCAGGTTGAACAATAATAATTGTCCAAGCACCTCCATGAAGTTGAATGACTTATTGTAGGAAGATCTTAAAATTGAGACTCCAATTAACACCTATATGAGTTTGCAAGCTTATACGGAGGTAGCAGGGCTTTTTCTCCTGTAAACTGGGGTTTTTCATCCTGCATACAGACAAATCGGCCCTTCAGAACACACGCAATTTACAGACAAGAAATACTAACGATGGTGGTTGTGGGTGGTAGATGGTGTTGATGTAGGTGATTGGTAATAGAGGCTCTGTGTAGTAAGTGGAGATGGAGAATTGTACAGTTGGTGTCCTCCTGCGATGAGTTTTTGGACTCCTTGGAGGTGTCATGAATAATAATAATAATATTAATAATAATAATCTCTTGAAGTGCCTCTATAGTGCAATTGGAAGAGTGACGGTATGTTGCGTCCTTCAACTGGAAGAGGCTTAAGTTCGATTCTTATCATGACGAGAGGAATCTTTATATCAATTTTTTCAATTGAAGGTGAGTTAGCTGATCTCATATGGAGGTAGCAGGGTTTTTATTCCTAGAAACTCAGGTTTTTCATCCCACTTACAGACAAATCAGCCTTTAGGACACATGCAGTTTACAGACAAAAAAATAAATAAATAAAAATACTAGTGGTGGTGAACCACAGATGGCACTGGTATAGATGATGGAGACACAGAGTTGTAGAGTAGGTGCCCTCCCTCGATGAGTCTTTGAACTTCTTGTAGGTGTTACGAAATAATAATAATAAAATATCATTCCTTAAACTCGTTTCCTGATGGTGCATTCATTACTTCAACTGGCAACAGATTCTTTTCATTCACCATTTGCCTTCTAGTCAATGAATACCTCATTTCTGAGATTAAGAAAAAGGCATATGAATTCATTTCATCAATCTTCTCTCCTAATCTAATTATCAGACTTTGTAATACACATTCCCTCACTCTGTCATGGAAAGTCATGGTTATTACTTGCCTCTAATTCTGTTTCACTCATTATTATTATTATTATCATTATTAAGAGGGACCTCCAGGGAGTCAGAGACTCATTGAGGGAGGCCATATGCTACACACACACACACACACACACACACACACACCAGCTGTCATACTTGTTCTTGAATTCATTCACACTACTTGTACACACAGTATCCAATGACAATCCATTCCAATCACTCACCACTCTATGAGAAGAAAAAAAATCTAAATCTCATCCCTTTCTTGACAGCATTCATTCTCAGCTTTCAAGGATGCACTCTCATCCTTTTCCCCCACCAATAAAATGAAAAATTCCATCAACTGAAATCCTGTACAACCCCTTCAGAAGTTTGTAAGTTTCAATCATATCACCCCTTTTTCTCCTGTTTGCTAGTGTCTGCAGTGTACAAATTCTCCTGGCATAAACACATCAATAGTTTCCTCATTCTGCTACAAAAAACCTAAGTATTCTTTTCTGCTCAAGATGCTATTTTTCACCCATCCAGCTCTTAACTCAGTACAAATTTGAAATTTTCCAATTGTTATTATACTGTTTACATGTTTTGGATGGTGCACCTAAAACCTATCTCCAAATTTTTGCTGTTGTCCAAAATAGATGGTCAAAATATTGATGATAGATTATCTTTCTCCCCATTACTGACTCACATCAACTATTAAACTGAAGCTCTTCATCTGTTTCTGCTGTTTGCCTTTTCTACAGGTAATTCCATGGACACTGCTCCATTGAACTGACTTCCATCATTCCTCCACTCTCTGTTAGGCCTGTTAAAACATGAGCAGCAGCCACCTAGCATTCTTTTCAGTCCTTTTGATACATTTGCAGATGTAACAAATCTGTTTCTCCTCTTTCTTTCTTGTTCCAATTATCTCTGTTCTCTGGAACAGCCTTCCTCATGAAGCATTCTCCAACAATTACAGTCTTCAAGAAAAAAATAGGTTTTGTCTTCCTTGGTACTTACCTACGCTTAACACAGCTCTACTCACTCTTCCAACCTTCAAATCTTCTTGAAGGATCTCTGCATTAGAATAGATAATGCATATATAACTGCCACAATAACTTTTCATGCTTTTTGCATTGTCGGGAAACAACCAAATATCTCCATCATAAAGCATTTCCAGTAATTTGAGAATATACAGGTTTCAAAAAAACAAAATAAAACAAAATAAAAACAAAAAGTAACAGGACAGTGCTGTTAATTAAAGAGTGAGATATTATTAGAGTGGGACATTGACAATGAATATGTAGAGCAGTGGTTGAAATTTTGGAAGGATGGCACATAAATGAAGACCTTATACAACTAGAAGCACAAAAAGTTGCAAAGAAGAAGAAGAAGAGAAAAGCAGAATATGAAGAAGATGATCACCAAAAAAAATTACAGTGAAAACATTGGCAGTGGCATTTACCTTCATTAATAAGACAATTCAGTTATTTATTTAAATGGACTCCAAATGAAGACATTTAGAAAAGTAGGCAGAATGACACAGGCTACAATTGCTTGATAGAGAGAAATTTATGAAGAAAAGGAAAGGCATATTATGCAGTCTAAGTTGGTTGTAATGTAAAAATTTTGTCACTTCTTCCCTAAGAATCAGTGCCTTCCATAAGTTATACATTTGGTGAACATCTTGAAAACTTTGTTGCCATTCCTGAATTTAAAGAATTTGCTATTGATGAAGTAACCTCAACTGCTTCATCTGATGAAATATCCTATTCATAAAGGTTTAAAGCAGCAGATTTAAAAGAATTTTTAAAGAATTACTCAGTTTCACATGTTTCCATCTAACTATTTTACTCTTTAAATGCATGCACAGAGCATACATTCATGTTTACACTGATGTTTCATTATTTGTTACAGTACAGTACAGTCCTGTATATGGTAATTTTTTTGTTATAATTTTCACATTGTATTATTTCACTAGAAACAAAGCATAAAATTTATTAAAAATATTTAAAAAAAACAACTAATGTTTTAGCATTCTGTCATGTTAACTACTAACATGAGAGCCTCTGTAGCTCAGTCTATATATTCAAAGCCCTATGGTCAGAAAGACCTGAGTTTGATTCCTGTCCGTGAAGTGAGAAACCTTTATCTGGTCTCTTTCGACAGAAGGTGAGTTAGCTGGTCTCATATGGAGATAAGGGTTTTTTTTTCACCTGGAAACTCAGATTTTTCATCCCCCAGAACAGGCAAACCAGCCCTGAACACACACAGATTACAGTCTGGAATAATTAAGAACCAGCCATAGGCTTGATTCATCTGCTCTGCCGGTCCTGAACCTGGATAAAATTAGGTGAAGAATTGAGATGGTGACAGTAAAAGGGGCTCATAGCCATTGTATCATCATACAAAATAAATAAAACTACTAGCATATCCTTATGGTTCATGGAGTGATTTCCAACTTGCAACCTTTTTGACTTACAATGGAATCAGTGAAATGGTATCCTGTGATTAGACAAGAACTGACTGTATTTAGAATATGAAGTATGTTATCAGTAAGGCAGTAGGACTGGATAAGATTTCACCATATATTTTAAAGGAATTGCTAAGGAGCTGACAGAAAAATTCTTATTATAGACCCATTGCTATAATTAATTATTAAGACTTGAAACAAGTCAGGTTCCTAGTGCATAGAAAGAGAATCATATTGCATAAATGGATCATGTGTTTTCAGTGGTAGTTAGTTAAGATTTTGGTATAATTGGTGAGGACTCATACCTGAAGAAGTTGAGAGGCCAGCATGGATTTGTTAAAAGGTTATCTTGTTTTGCTAATCTGGTTACAATTTGCAATAAGATTGCAAGAAATGTTAATGGGCAAATTGTATATATTATGATATTTATTTTTGCAAAAGCATTTGACAGGTTACTGCATGACAAGGTTGCATTAAATTTGTAAATGGGATTAGATAACAGGCTAGTGGATTAACTTAATATTGGACTATCCAACAGATATCACAGAGTTATACATTGGAGAGTAGTTTAAAGGATGAAGAAGGTAATGCACTTTCACAGAGCTCTAAAATACGGAATTAATTTTCAATCTTTATTTTAAATATTTTGATATTTTGAATAGATGAAGATATTATGAATAGATGAATACAAGAAATGATATGCAGTGAAATATGCATTCCACTCATTCACCACCCTCCAGGCAAAAACCTTGTTCTCACATCCTTGTTAACCACACTTTTCCTTAATTTCCAGGGATGACCTTTGTGCTTGCAAACACAAAGTTGAAAAGTGTTATTAGAAATTATACTGATGAAGTAGTTCTTCAGGAAGATATGAACAAGCTGAAAATATACGAGGGTGGTCTGAAAAGTTCTCCGCCTAACAATGAAAAAAACGAATTTATAATTTCAAAATTATTTTTATTTTTCAACATAATCTCCCTTAAGACTAATACATTTATTCCAGCAATGCTCCAGCACCATTATCCCATCCTTGTAGTGGTTCTCAGTAAGATCTGCAAAATACCCCTCTAGAGCTGCAATCATACCTCTTGATTTGAAGAAAAATGCTGACCAGCGAGGATGAGTTTTGGTTATGGGAAGAGATAGAAGGCAGAGGAGCCAAATCTGGGGAATAAGGTGGATGTTCCAACAATTCATAGTGCAGATCTCTTAATTTTCCATTGCCAAAACACCTTTGTGGGTAGGTGCATTGTCCTAATGAAAGATGATTTTTTTCTTCTGAAAACCGGGTCTTTCCTCACAAATTTTTTTATCTAGTCTGGTTAAAAGATTGAATAATATTCCCCCATTATTATTTTACCCTTTTCAAGATAATTAATAAAAAATGCCTTTAGAATCCCAAAACACCGACACCATGACCTTTCCTGCTGATGGAACCAACTTTGTCTTCTTTGGCTTTGGTGCTGAACAATCGGCTTCTGTCCACTGTTTTGACTGCTGTTTGGATTCTGGTGTGTAATGGTGAATCCAAGTTTCATCCATAGTAATAAATCGATGCACAAAATCAGTTTTATTCTTGTTAAAATGCTCCAAGCACTGTTCGGGGATTTTCATTTAAGTGTGTTTTTGATGTGCTGTGAGCAAGTGTGGCACCCATCTTGAGCAAAACTTTTTCATTTGTAATTCTTCATGTAAAATATATCCTACACATTCTTTTGAAATGACTATAGTCTCAGCAATTTCATGCACTTTGACTTGCCGGTCATCCAATTCCATATCATGCACTTGATCAATGATTTCTGGTGTCATTACACTTTTTGGACATCCTTCATGTGGATCATCTTCAAGGCTGGTACAGTCACTTAAACTTACCACCCCATTTCTCATTTGTCGTAAATGAAGGAGAAGAGTGCCCATAAACTTTTATGAATTTCGAATGAATTCCTTTTGCCATTAATCCTTCTTTTACAAAGAATTTTATAACCACACAATACTCAATTTAATCAATTTCAAGGGATACAGACAACACTTTTGCTTCAGACAGCTGTATAAAAAAAACCACTTGATAGAATGACTTGTAATTTTTTCACATGGATGCTTATGACAGATGTTCCAACTTGTTATTATTATCATTATTATTACAGGTATCTCCATGGAGTCAATAGACTCATCATGGGAGACCCAAAGTATTAATACAATATCTATCATATCTCTTCTTGAATTCATTTACAGACGAAGAACTCACAACTGAGTCAGGCAATGCATTCCACTCATTCGCCACCCTCCAGGCAAAAAAACCTTGTTCTCACACCCTTGTTAATCACACTTTTCCTTAATTTCCAGGGATGACCTCTTGTTCTTCCATCACTGTCACACAGCTGAAACATTTCCACTGCATCAATCTTATAAAAACCTTTTAGTAACTTAAATGTTTCTATCATATCCCCTCTATCATATAATAATAATAATAATAATAATAATAATTTAATGTTTGAACATTTAAGGAATTTCACTATCATTAATTATAATTATCACAGATTGTCTCACTTTGGAAGTCATTGGACTGGCCTGATTCTATGTGTACCACAGCCATGATTAATGTAAGTATTTTTGTCATACTTATGACTGTTTTATTTTTATTTTATTTTTTTAAATAACTGAACATTATTATTATTGTCATCATCAGCAGACCTGTCTCGAGTCAAAAGACTTCTTGTTTATTATTTATGTACTCACTGCCTAACTGCATTCTTAGGCAATGCATTTCACTATCCATACACTCTTCACACAAAAAACTTGCTCCTTCTCCTCTCTATGAGACTCTGAAAATTGCACTCTGTCAGTTTCTTTCTTTGCATCTAATATTCCAGTGACTCAAATTCACACCTTTCTTAATCACCTAGCTGACCCTAGACTCCACCAATAAACTACAGATTTATCCCATCTTCTCTTCAAAAGCAAATCTTTTGCAACCCAAACATCGAACTGTCAAGTATACAATGTATAAAATTGTATACTTGTATAAATTGTATAAATGTATATACAATGTATACAATGTATTAAAACAATGTATAAAATATACATTTTATACATTGTTTTAATCCTTTTCCCAAAGAAGCAAAACGATGTTTTGCACATGAAATATATTCACGTATGAGCTACTTGTATGTCCCATAATGCAAAGCAACCCCCCCCCCTTTCGGATATGTATAATGGGTAGGATCACTACCCAGACCGGTTTCGACCTTTATTGAGGTCTCATCAGTGGAAGCCAGACCTGGGAGAGATTTCAAGGTTGAAATAATGCAGAAGTCATATATATCTCATATACAAATAGACAAAATGTGCTTGACCTTATCGATAAAAATCTCTGGATGAGAGAAAGATGTAGAAAGTGTTTTACCTTTCAAAGGCAAAATACTTTCTACAGTTTTGTTACCTTGGGTTAAAGATAAAAAAAAAGGTATTCATCATCCTCTTTGCTTGAAGGGTGTCGAATGGATGGAATGGGTTTCTTAAGGTGGTTGTGGATGCTTTGTCAGTGAATGAGTTTAAGGAGAGTACGATAGGTATTATGTGAATGTTGGCTAGTGTTGTGGATCTCCCATGAAGAGTCTTCTGACTCCATGGAGATATCTGTATAATAATAATAATAATAATCATATCTAGAATATTGTTAAGGGAAGATTTTCAATTAAACAACAGATGCCTCTAGATCATATTACTTGTTACTCTTTTCCTTTAGGAGATGGGTACATAACTTTGTCCACCATAACTTTGCCATTTAGTTATCAATTAAAACTGGATAACAAGTTTGTACCAACTTTTGTTATCCAATTTTAATGGATAACAAGAGAAACAAAGAAATTCACAGTAGATTCAGGCACATGATGGAATTGTGTCATGATGGTCATGAGAATCAGTTAGTTAAGTATAATTTGTGAACTTTATCTAATAGGAGATGGAAAGGATATTTAATTGAAGTATATAAATTATTTCAGGGCATATATGTGGCAGAGAATATATATATATATATATAGAGAGAGAGAGAGCCTCCATAGCTCAGCCAGTATAGATGAAGCTATTTGGTTGGAAAGATCTGGGTTTGATTCCCATCAGTGACGTGAGGAACCTTTATCTGGTCTCTTTCGATGAAAGGCGAGTTAGCTGGTCTCATGGAGGTAGGTGGGTTTTTCACCTGGAAACTCAGGGTTTTTCATCCCCCAAAACAGGCAAATCGGTCCCGTGAATACACATGGACTACAGTCAGGAATACTGCCCTTAGGAGATGTAGGAAGGAGTGATGACCCAGCTGCATTAATTAGTCATAAGTCCCTATCACTGGGGAGGAATCAACCCATCCTAGGATAGGATGAGTAGGATAGGA
This sequence comes from Typopeltis vanoorti, assembly GCF_054136105.1. Classification (NCBI taxonomy): domain Eukaryota; kingdom Metazoa; phylum Arthropoda; class Arachnida; order Uropygi; family Thelyphonidae; genus Typopeltis; species Typopeltis vanoorti. Next base: position 32,359,983 of record NC_143551.1, read on the forward strand.
TATATATATATATATATCCTATCCTACTCATACATACATACATACAGGGTGGATCAAAATGACATGAATGATTAGAAACATTTATTTAACAAAAACTATTGAACACAACAATACAAAACTTGCATTAGTTGAAATAGTAATTGAAACAGTTTTTGTACCTGATCTATAAAAGTTCAGTGTATGTATGTGCCATGTGTGGCACAGCGCAGGACATATCAAAACAATACATGACTTTTTACCACACAGAAACCAACATCTGACAATCAGTCATTTTTAATGCTCTGTGTATATGTAGGGGTAAGGTCCAGTAACCATGCAATCCAGACTGTAGGACTCATTCAGCCTATCCATCTCCCAGGAAGTTGAATATTCAAAAGGGACATGACTTCATAATGGATGTGCAGTGGTGCTCCATCTTGCTGGAAGACAGTATTGGATCTGTCATTCAAAAGTTGTTACAATAGCCATATCACCATTGTGTCACAGTACACGATTCCAGTTACAGTTTTTTCAACAAACATGAAATGTCCACAAACTTTGCAGTTGGCCAGGACTCTTCGCTTTACTCAGGACTCTTAGCTGCATCTTCGCTTTAGATGCAGCTGGTCTCTTGACATTTGTTGTACCACTTATGAAAGGAATTCGCAGCAGGAGGCTCCTCTCCTGCAGAAATTGCAGGAGGCTTCTCCTCCTTTAAAAGTTTATATACTGTATTTTTCCATATAAGATGCCTCCATGTATAAGACGAACTTTACTTTTACGAACCCAAAATTAAGAAATCAATATTTTAAGCATAAAACAGAATGCATTTGATATTTTTTTAAATATTCAAAGTATATTTAGTAATTAGGTAATATTTTTAAGATACATACTAAGAAATTATGCATCACTCTCAGTTCCAGGCATATCATTTTCTTCATTGTTTTTTATTTTCGGACATTTTTTATGGGCTGGTGCTCAAAATATTGTTAATGCATTAACTTAACCTGCCAACGAGTTGCAGAGGTATGAATACTTTCAGAGTTCTGATTGGTTTATTCAGAATCAGCCATTAATGATCATCAATTGACAGAGTTAACAAAGGCTAGTGATTGGCGGAAGCCTGTTCGCAGACACAAGGTACCGGCAGTTTCACCACAGCAACTTCGGGTCTCTCAACTGGTTAACCCCCCCCCCGTGTATAAGACAACCCCCAATTTTTGGTCGAAAAATTTTAGAAAAAAAGTATTGTCTTATAAATGGAAAAATACAGTATATAATAATTATCTAATTTAGTGGAACAAAAAACAATACCAGTGTGTTCAGCTATTGTAGTTCAACTAGTTTTTTTGTTGTTGTCTTGTCCTTTAAAGAGTCTTTTTCTTTGAGCATTTCTTTTGGTTCTTTTTTTGTAGAGAGTTTGGTAAGGTTTTAGATTTATGAAGGTATTTGAAGGTGAAGGACTGGAAAATAGAGGTTCTTTGTTTATGTGGGCATTTAGCTGATCAAGACCTATTTCCTTCCTGATAATGTCATCATATTGTAAAGTTGATGATCTGTGAAGTCTGCATTTTTGATTCCAATGTTCATAAGTTGTTAGGGAGATATGATCGCTTTGGTAGCTTCTGATATTATTTATGAATTTTATGGCGGCAAATTTTCATCTGTCCTCCAGCAGGTCAAGCCCACATTCCTGTTGGGCTCTGATGTTGTTAGTGGATGAGACTGCACCAATGATAATCTTGGATGCTTTTGCTTGTATTTTGTCTAATTTTTTCTTTACTGATGAGGCCAAAGGTGACTGGATAAGTGCTGCATATTCCATTATTGGCCTTATTAGTGTAGTGTAAGTAGTTTTGAGGATTTTTGGCTTGCACCCCAATTTGTTCCACAAAGCCTTTTCAGTATATTTAATTTTTTTATAGCTCTGTTGGAAGTGTTAGAGATGTGTTGTGCAAAACGTAATTTCTGATCAACCGTAATACCAAGCTATTTTGGATTTGTGACTTTTTCAATTAGCTTGTTGTTGATCATGACATTGGGATTGTAGGAATGTCTATTTTTCCTGTCTGCACTAAAGGCACTTAGTTTTGTTTTGTCTAGGTTGATTTTGTCTAGGTTAATTTTAAGTTCATCTGACCATTTTTCTAATCCTCTCATAGATTTGTTTAGAATCTCCTCTGATTCTTTGATTTTAGTAATAGTGTGCCAGATGGCTATATCATCTGCATAGCAAGTTACTTTTGTGTCTTCTGTAAGGTACAGATTAATGTTATTGACATATAGAAGGAATAGTAAGGGACTGAGTACTGAGCCCTGGGGAACACCAGCCCAGGTTCTCTGCTCTCTTGATATTGCTGCATTGATTCTGACTTTGATCTTTCTTCCTCTAATGAATTCAGCAATCCAGATTAAAGCATTTCCTCTAATTCCAATATCATGTACTGTTTGTATTAATTTTTTGATCCAAACACGATCAAAAGCAGCAGTCATATCAAGGAATATGGCAGTTGTCTTTTTTGTTGGTTTTTCCTGAAATGAGTCTATTATTGTTTAGCAGAAGTGGAATAATTGATCTGTTGTTGAATGATGGGTTCTATAGGCAGTTTGGTAGTAGTTGTTTTTCTTATTTTTTGTCAGCCAGTGCATAAGCCTGGAGTGTATGATTCTTTCAGTAATTTTACAAAGTACTAGTTGATGCGATAGCTTTGACATTCTGCAGCATTTTTGTCAGGTTTCAGGATGGGTACAATAATTGATTTTTTCAATTCTTTTGGAAGTTTGCCTGTTTGCCGAGAGGTATTGAGAATGTCCAGAAGGTGTTCTTTGGCATTTTTGCCGAGGTGTTTGACCATATGACCAAAGATAAGATCATTACCAGGAGATTTATTAGGTGCAGTTTTCTTGATTGATGAATTTAGTTCACTTACTGTAAATTCTTTGGAGAAGATATCATTAGTTTGGTATGTTCTTGCTTGTTTTAGTATTTTACTTGTGAGTTTATTGAGGGTCTTGTTCTCTCTGTTATACTGAAGTTTGGAGTTGTTTGAATAGGTTTTTGCCAGTGTTTGCAATTTCTTGATCAGTAATAGCTTGTTTCCCAGCATTTATGATGAAGTTTGTTTTCTGTTGGTTCTCTTTTTGATATTGTTGTCTAGGATTCTAATAATGTTCCAGTGTTGGCTGTCTTTTCTTGGATCCAGGTTACTGCAAAGCTCTGCCCATTTCTCTTGTTTGCACTTCCAAATTTCCTGCTCTATTTTGTGTGTTATGTCCATTAATTTCTTTCTGTATTCATCAATTTTATTAATTCTGAATTGGTCATTGATATTGTCTCTTTCTGTAATCATTGAATCAATATTGTGATCTTTCCAGTATGGTATCCAGGTATTTTTCCGCTTGCCTCTTGGTATTGTTGCTTTGGCAGCTTTACTGATGTGTGAAGTAAGGATTTGTAATTATCTGTTGAGGTTTCCAGAGAAAGGTTCATCTTGACAGAGGCTCCAAGGTTTGAGTAAACATGGAACTTCAGAAAAGCCAGTCGGCTTTTCTGAAGTTCCATGTCCTTTTGATTTGCTGTTCTTGATCAGTCTTGAAGTTTAGTGTTGTTATTATGGGTGTGTGGTCACTGATGGCATTTCCCGAAATTTTCCATTGTGCACATGATGCAATGCTATAATTAATAGCTGTGATGTCAATAGCAGATTTAGTTCCTGTAGTTTTAGAGAGATAGGTGCTCTGTTCATTGTTAATTGTTGTGAGTTCCAAATCTGTAAAGAGGTCTTCCAATTGTTGACCTTTATGGTCTAAATTGGGGGAGCCCCATGTTGGGCTTTTTGCATTTAGGTCACTAAGTATAATGGTTGTGTCGGTTGGAGATTCGCTTAGCTTTTCAATGATATCTGTATCAATATTTGTATTATCAGGGTGGCAGACATTTTTGATTGAAATAGAATGGTTTGGTAGGTGTATTTCAACAGCTTGATCTTCCGTCGAACTGTTATTATTTAAATATTGATTTAGGGTGATTTCTTTGAATTTGATTTCTGGGGTCTTCAAAAGGATAGCAAGCCTGCCACCTGCTCTTTCCTTTCTATCCTTCCTAAGAACTGTGTATCCTTTGATGCTGAAGTTCAGATTTTTGTTCAGTTTTGTTTCTTGTAGACAAGCTATATGGATATTGTTTTTGTAAAGCATGTATTTAAGTTCATCCATTTTTCTCTGAGTACCATTGATATTGAGTTGCAAAATGTTAATATGAGTCCTCGTAGCATATTTATCATCAGGAGCCTGGACTGCAGCCCCAGACGCGTCGGCTGCCCTGGATATATATATATATGTATATATATATATATATCCATACATAATGCATGCATAATGATATTATACAAGAGGTGATCAACCGTAGGTTGATCACCTCCTGTATATATATATATATATATGTTAATTTTACAAAGTAAATCTTGGAAGTTTTTATTAGTAAAAGTTTTGTGTACTATACTGAAAATGCCAGTTTTCCAGACATATTCAGTACAAAAATAGACAGTAGCAAATAAACAATAACAAAAATTCTAAAAAACAACACATTAGTAGCTTGCATAAGATAACAAAAAAAATGGTCTATATTTTCCTAAGTAAAAAATAAATATACGGTAATTAAATATAACAAAAGTTGGAAGAGATTAGCTAATTTAAAAAATATCTCCCATTAGGTGTGGTGGGGAAAATCATTTTCCCTACCTTGGAACTGGCTTGGATAGGACTAGTTATAGACCTGAAAAATGAATTACTGTGTTTGTTTCCAAATGCCAGAAGTATCAGAAATAAAGGAGATGAAATGGTTTCACTGATTGAGTTTATTCACCACTAAATCATTGGAATTAGTGAGACATGGTTGAATGAAGATGATATTCTAACAGGAATAGAAATTGAAGGATACAGTATTTTTCATGAGGATAGAAAGGACAAGAAGGGAGGGGGAGTGCTGCTGATGATTACAGAGAAATTATGTCCACATAAGGTAGACATGAAAGAGAGAAATAGCGGCAATGGTTATGAAACAGTGTGGTATAACATTGAGGTTGACAGGAAGACATATTTAGTTGGATGTTGCTATAGGCCCAGAAATGTGGAGAGTGGTGATGAAAAAATGTATAAACAATTTGGATTAGTGAACAAAGGAAGGGTAATTATTATGGGTAATTTTAATTATGATGGTATAGATTGGAATGAAGAGATAGCATTTGTGAATAAGAAAAATGAATTTCTTCAGTTCTTTAGAAGTAACTATCTTAGGCAGCACTTGAAGAAGAGTAAGTGAGGATCGAGAGTTCTAGGTCTGATCATTTCATCAGAGGATGTAATTGTGAGAGGGGTTTCACACTTTCCTCTAGTTCGTGAGGGTGGCAGCTAGCCATATGCAGACTTCTGTGGAGAAAGGATATATGTGGAATTATTATAAGGCTGGTGATTATGACAAGTTTAGGAGACAGCTTGGAGCTATAGCATGGAATGAGGAGTTGAGTGGTAACGAAATAAATGCTGCTTGGGAATTCACAAAGAAATACACAACAGTATCAGTTGTCTGCGAATGTATTCCAAAGGCCAAAATGCTGAATAAGGTAGTTGTAAAATGGATGAATGAGGAGCTTAAGCATTAAATTTGGAAGTATGGAAGTTACTTTAGAGGTAGTATAAGATGCATAATGGTAATAATCAGTTACATGAAGTGTATAAAAAACAAGCCAGGAGAGTGACTCAGTAAATAAAACAAAAGTACAGTATGAGCAGAAATTGGAAAATCACATGAAGAAAAACCCTATAGAGTTTTTTAGATATGTGGCAAGTCAAGTAGAAGGTAGAATGACCATGGTAAGATGATGTTAATGAATAAAATTGTAAAATGGTAACTGCTGCAGAAGACATTCTTGAGGTATTCAGTGATCAATTTATAAGGGAGTTTCAACTTGATCAGGTGGAATAATGAGGAACTTAAGTGTAGAGGACACAGGAGAGGATGGCTTAATTATAAGTGAGCAAGAGGTATTTGTGAAAATAAATAACTTGATGTCAATAAGGTGATAGGATTTGTTGACATATCACCATGCATCTTAACAGAACGTTCCAGGGAATTGGCATGCCTGTTTAATCAATGTCCTGCAACAGAACAGATTTCAAGGGAGTGGTAGGAGCAGGGCCATCACCAGATTAGATCGAGCCTTGAGGCAAACAATTAAATATTGCCCCTGATGATTATAAAACAAAAATATAAGAAAATCTCCATTTACTGTTTTGTTTTATTACAAGATAAACATTATTGCACAATTATTACATAATAATATTAATTAAATGTTTACTCTATGGGGATATTGCACAATAAATCTGTTTGTAAGCTCTTCTAAATTTAAATTATAAACTATGTCTGCCTCTAACCAATCTTTCTTGGGTCATTGCTGTTCAATGACACATTCTGCATTTGTTACACTAACAGGAATTGTTAGCATAGGCTATATTATTAACATCTAGTCAGATGTTAATAATAATAATAATAATAATAATAATAATAATAATAATAAGTAGATAAACATAGACCATTTGATTTATTTAGGTTAGCACAATGGAGCAATGTTTCACAAGTTTCTTTATATATACATTCTGTAAGAAATATCCAGACTATACGGGTTCATGATGTTTGATATATGACTTATGTTCTTCTTGACAAATAAAAGCAGATCTTCCCGTTTGTCCATATAACTATTAATATTATTATTCTAAGACTGCATGGAGTCAGAGACTCATCTTGAAGATCCCTTTTGCTATACACACACAGCTCATCATACTGTGACGTAAACACATTCAAATTCTCTGCAGACACCACACTCTCAGGCAAGGCATTCCAATCATTCACAACTCTCCATGCAAAAACCCTATTTCTCAATCCCTTGCAAAGGAGTAAGAAACTATAACTTGCAAGGATCACCTCTTGTTCTTCCCCAATTTCCCACCATTTTATGAAAAACCTCTTCAACATTAATCCTATAACAGCCCCCTATCAACATGTATGTATCTATCATATCACTCCTCTTCTTCCTATCCACTTGACTCTGTAAATTGCATTATCTCAACCTTTCTTCATATTCAACATTCTAGAGATCAGAAATTATTTTATTAGTCACCTTGGGCTCTCTCCAACATCTCTTCATCCTTTTCAAATCCAAGTGAACAAATCTATGTACAATAGTCCATGTGTGGCCTAATCTAAGTCTTATGCAATGTAACAAGAATCTCCTTACTTCTAAAAGCCAGTGCCCTCTGCATCATTCCCAGAATTTGTTGCATTGTCCTCACAATTTTGGCAATGTGTCCTCTAAATTTTAGATCCTTATCCACCATCACCCCAAGATCTCTTATTTCCTCCACCTTCAACAATATATCCCAATCAAGTGTAAATTCTCCATCCCATCTCTTTATCCCAAATTTTAAAATCTTACATTTTGCACATTCAACTGCTATCCCCACTCATGTACCCATTGACTCAATCTATTGAAGTCTTCTTGTAAGGCCACATCTGCTCTACTCCTTATAGTTTGTCCCAATTTGTATCATCTACAAACAACTGAATGTCTTAATTCAAATCGTCCTCAATATTATTAACATACAGGTTAAACAGCAATTGCCCTAAAACAGATCCCTGAAGCACACCACTGGTGACTTTCCTCCTCTGGAATATTGTCCATACATAACTTGTTTATACCTATCAAACAGCCAATCTCCAATGCAATAATTTAGTTTAATATCCACCGCCATCCACTCTAGTTCGACTATCACCTTATGATGTGGTTATCTATCAAAAGCCATTGCAAAGTATAAGTATACAAATGTGTATACTTATTCATCAGCATTCATTGGATGCAGGGAGATGCATCCAATGAATGCTGATGTTACCATATTGTAATAAGTACATAATAGTATAATATAATAATAGTAAAATAATAATATAATAATATAATAATAATAATAATAAGCTAACACCTTTTATTCCCTTATAGGGAATAAGCGAGGACTTTAAACCCCATCTAGCTTTTGGAGACTGAGTGGGCAGTTCATTCTCTACTGGTAGCCAATCAGAGATATCTGGCCCATGTCTATCACTAATTATAGGTGGCCACTGATGAAGAGACTGACAAACAAGTGATGTTATCTCTTGGTACCTAACCCTTACACAATGCTTTACTGTCTGAAATAATGTGGGTTCTACAGTCGATTTTCTTGAGTTTATGGGATGAAAAACCTGAATTCCCAGGAGAAAAAACCAACTTCCCCATGCCAGAGATTGACTAACTCGAGAGCCAGTCGAAGAAAAGCTTAGAATAAGTTTTTCCATTCAGTGACTAGACTTGAACCATAAGTCTGTCTTTGGGCGACCTAACACAGAGGATGTGAGTATCACTTCCAATGAGCTGCATAGGCCTTGTAATAAGTACACAGATTTCGAAAACACAACATTTCTTTTCCAAATCCATCCTTTTCATCAAAGATAAAATCTCTGTTGCCGACCCAATTTTGGTTTGTGATTATCACCAGTTTTTCCAGTACTTTTGTGGTTAACCACAAAAGTACTGGAAACACAAACTATTAATCACAACACCTGACACATGGATTGGAATATAATTTGAAGCTTGAATTCTATTATCTCCTTTATGAAGCAGTGCAATCTTGCCTTCCTTCTGCTCCTTTGGAATTTTGACCCAATGTAAGACTCATATTAAACAAATATGCAAGGCAGACATAAACTCCCTGGCAGATTCCTTCCAGATTTGCAGTGATATATCCCACAACCTTATTAATATCAATTTTTTTTAATTCCATATATACTTCTTCCTCACTCACAGTCAGTCTCTCTTCCTCCTCATCCACTGCTCTCAAAGTCTCCATGATATCACATTAACTAGGATGAAGAAATTTATGAATTGCTCATTAAGTATCTCAACTATATTGTCAACATCAGTTTACCTTATATAATTTTTTCCATTCAATACCATCCTACGATAATCTTTCTTATTTTTGCTGGCTACATATCAAAAGAACTCCGTGGGATTCTTTTGGCTTCATTAATTAACTGCTGCTCATACTGAACTTTTTCTACCCTTACCAACCAGGTCATCCTCCTTACCTGTTCTTTGTATTCCTCATGGAATTGATTATTAACTTTTCTCCTATGTTGCCTCCATAATGCTCTTTTTTTTTCTGTATTGCATGCTTAATATCTTCATTCATCCATTTCACAACTTCCCTATTTAATCTTCTGACCTTTGGAACACATTTAGACATTGCTTCTACTAGATAGTTCTTAAATATCATCACCCAAGCAGCATTGATCTCCTTTCTACCCTACCTTTCATTTTATGCTATAGTTGTAAGATGTCTCCTCAGCTTTTCATAATCGTCAGCCTTGTTGTTCCACATATGTCCTTTCCTCACAAAAGTCATCATATTGCTGGCAACTACAAAGATAATCACTTCCTGGTCACTTTCACCAACCGTCGAGTGATTTGACATCTCACTTATAATGACATCCTATGATGAGATGATCAAATCCAACACCCTCAATCCTCACATGACCTCCGTTACATATTGTCTGTGGTAACTGTTCCTCAAAAACTCAAGAAACACATTTCCTTGACTTCTGGTTTATGTCTTGTTATCCCAGTCTATATAGTCAGAATTAAAATCACCCATAATGATCACCTTTTCCTATTTTGCTTATACATTTCCTGGTCACTACCCCCACATTACCAGGTCTATAGCAACATCCAACAAAGTATTTCATTCTCTTCATCTCTATCTCACAATATACTGCCTCAAAACAATTACCAGTATTTCCCCCCGCCCTTGCATCTCTTCCTTGTGTGGACATAACTCTTTTTTTTCTATCATCAATAGCACTCCACTTCCCTTTTTACCCTTTCTATCTAAATGAAATATATCATACTATTCCATCTCTATAATAAATTTAGTTTAATCCTTTATCCAAGTGTAAGCAAACAAAGTTTGCACCTGAAGTATCCTTCAGGACTGAGGCAACTTGTGGTAAAGGTGGACCAAGCTCTCCTCACTACTTGTCTTAGTATCTCCCATAATGCAAAGCACATCTCCTTGCAGACATGTATAATGCTATGCATTAAGGGAAGGGCCACTACCCAGACCTGTTTTGACCTTTATTGAGGTCTCGTCAGTGGGAGCCAAACCCAGAAGTGGTTATATTAAGGTGGAAGCAATGGAGAAGTCATATTTACCTATACAAGTTGCCAAAAGGTGTCTCACCTTAAATATAAAGAGCTAATAAGCTTCGCAGAGTATATAAGTTCTTTTCGCTATACACTTTGGTATTAGGTCTAGCTACTCACTGATGAAGCCTCAAAAAAGGCTGAAACCGGTCTGGGTAGTGACCTCCCTCCATAATGTAATAACAGCATACATTTCCTAGGAAATGTGTTTTTACATTATGGAAAATACCTAAGAATAGCGACCAGAACTTTACCACCTTTGCAACGAGTCGTCCGGTATTGTACTACGTACTAGGATCACTTGCATTTGCTAATGCTAGTGTCGCCAATACTTTATAGTTTACTATATTCGGCAAGAAACTCTCTGATTCCAATCTTTGAGTTTCTTATTCGGTTTTAAAACTATGTGGGATTTAATATCCCCTTAATTTAAGTAGTGTCTCACCTTATTATTAAATTACTCTGGATTTAGAGAAAGATGTTGGAAGTTTTGTCAAAACTTGTCTGGGTAGTGGCTCTTCCCTTAATGCATAGCATCATAGGAGATACTAAGACAAGTAGTGATAAGAGTTTGGTCCACTTTTACCACAAGTTGCCTCAGTCCTGCTTACACATGTTTGCTTACACTTGGATAAAGGATTAAATTAAACTTATTATAGTCTAACCAAGTGGAAAACAACTTCCAACATCTTTCTCTAAATCCAGAGTAATAATAAGGTGAGACACCTTTTGGCAACTCGTATAGGTAAATATGACTTCTCCATTGCTTCCACCTTAGTGTCACCACCTCTGGATCTGGCCCTCACTGACGAGACCTCAACAAAGGTTGAAACCAGTTGGAAGCTTGGGTGATAAATGGCAATGCAGTAGCTCATGAAGTTTTAACTGCAGCTCAGCTGTTGCTGTCACCCAGGTCCTGGGTGATGGTGGTGGTGGTGGGGGGGGGTAATGAATGGCAATACTGTAGCCAGTGAAGTTAACTGAGGCATGGCTGTTGCTATTACCCCTCAGATGACATATGAGCAAACGAGCGGCTCTGCTCGGTGGTGGGGTGAGCCTGCCACGGTGTAGAGCCAACCAGTTCTGAGAGTTCTCAATGACAGAGTGAGCCTGTTACTGAGGGGAACAATGCTGAGTTTTTGGAGTTTGATCTTTACTTGAACATTGAATAAAGATCAAAACCGGTCTGGGTAGCGGCCCTTCCCTTAATGTATAGCATTATACATGTTTGCATGGAGATGTGCTTTGCATTATGGGAGATACTAAGACAAGTAGTGAGGAGAGCTTGGTCCACCTTTATCATGAGTTGCCTCAGTTCTGAAGATACTTCAGGTGCAAACTTTGTTTGCTTACACTTGGATAAAGGATTAAATTAAATTTATTATAGTCTAACCAAGTGGAAAAAACTTTCAACATATATTCCATCTCTATTCCTGTCAGGATATAATTCTCACATATTCTGACAATTTTTTGTGAACAAACTCAATAAATGCAACCATTTCATTTCTCTTGTTTCTGATATTTCTAGCATTCATATACAAACATAACAGTTCGTTCCTATAACAAGCTTCACTGCTACCACTTATTAGATGTGACTTCTCCATACTTTCTTTGAGCCATTTCTTTTTTTCCTTAGTTTTACCAGCATCCTCTTTAAATTCCCTGTATCTCAGGTCATCCCCTTCCCTTTTTGTCTACACACACACACACACACATTCACATCCTCATGGAGCAACAGCCTTTCTCACACTGTGTTCCTCTGTCTACCCTGTATCTCCCCATTTCCCTGTTACAGCTCTCTTGTGCTACAGCTCTAAGCTGTCTAATGATCTTAGTCATGGCAGTCTCTTGTAATCCAGCTGGTAGGAGGCTTCGGCTGGTGAATGGTTTGAGAACTAGAGTTCTGTTTCCCAATGCTCTATGTTGATTGGATGTCTGCACTAAGCATGGTGTCAATATGGTGACTTAGAGGGAGCTCAGAGCCACCAGGTTGCCCAGCGAGAATCAAATCGACCCAGAACAGAAATGCAACAGGCAAAAGCTTCTGCATTGTGCAGTAGTGTGATCATGTCTGTGAATAGCATTGAGAAAGCCAGGACAGCATAACCAAGCACAGTTCTTTTGGCAGCCTGGTTGGACAAGTGGTTAGTGTATTCGCTCTCCAGCCAAAAGGCTGTGGGTTCAAATCCTGCCGTGGAGGGGTGTTTGTGAAATACTAGTGGTTGTTGGCAGCAGTAGATGTGCTGGTGTAGATGTAGTTGGTGAATGTAGGTAGAGACAAAGAGTTGTGGAGTAGATGTGCTTGGACTCCCTGGAGGTATCACATAATCATAATTGCCAGTATCGTAGTTTCATATACACCCTCTGTCAAAAAAAGAAACCATACTTTTCGAAAATAGAAGAAACTAGTGGTGCTACCTGTTGTATCTTTTTGTTGTTGAAAGTGGCAACCTTCGTTAGTGTTGTATCAACACTAACGTTCATAATTTGATTCTAATGAAACAAATGTCATATGTTTATGACATTTGTTTCATTAGAAGCTGAATTATAATGCCAAGAGTGACAGTGTGTTTTGACGAATGGCTGGAAAATGAGTTTCAAACAGAGAGTTCAGATTGACTTTTGTGCTAAACTTGGTAAAAGTTTTACTGAAATGCATCAAACGCTTAAAAAAGCATACGGTGATGAATGCTTATCCCGTACTCAAGTTTACGAGTGGTTTATGCGATTTCACAGTGGTCGTGGGATGCTTGAGGACGACGAAAAGCCGGATCATCCAAAAGCTGGACTGAGCGAAGTTAACATCAAAAATGTGGTTGATTTCATCAAAGAAAACCCGAAATCGTCCATGAGATTGATTAAAAATGAATTGGGGATCCCAAAATCAACTGTGCACAACATTTTGACTGAGAGTTTGGGCCTTCGTAAATTGAATTTGTGATTTGTTCCCCACAAGTTGACCAACAACTAAAAAATGTATCGAATTAAACACTGCAAGGACCTCATTAAAACCGCTCGTAAGGACTCAAACTTCCTTGAAACGATACTGGTGACGAAACATGGTGTTTTGAGTATGAGCCCGAAACAAAGTGTCAGAGTGCTGAGTGGAGATCATGAAGAGGGGCATCCAAAAAAAAGTTTCTTGGAGGTCAAAAGTAAAGACAATGCTGATTTGTTTCTAGAATTCCAAGGGCATTATCTACAAAGAATTCATTCCGCCTGGCCAAACGGTCAATGGTGAGTTTTATCTTGAAGTTTTGAAGTGATTGATTGTGAGAATTCATCACATACGACATGAATATTGTGATGCAGGCAGCTGGTCACCTTTGCATGATACATGTACCATTTCATCGTTCGAACATTGTGAGTCAGTTTTTGAGCAAAAACCAAGTTTGTATGTTGGACCACTCACCGTATTCACCTGATTTAGCACCCTGTGACTTCTTTCTCCTCCCCTGACTTTATTTGCTGATGAAAGGAAAGCAATACGACACCATTGAAAACGTTCAAGCGGCAGTAACCATGACCCTCAACAGTATCCCAAAAACTGATATAAAAAACACAATTAACGAATTAATTGACCGTGCCAAATGCTCGAAGCTGAGGGAGAGTATATTAATTGAAATAAATGATTTGAACAATTATAATTGGCCTGTGTTTTATTTTCTACCAAAAGTTCGGTTTCTTTTTGGACAGTGGGTGTATACCTTTCCTCACTGAAATCCTCACATGACTGGCAACCAGCCAGGTAATTACTTCATGGTCACTCTCACCAACTGGTGGGAGATAATAACATGATAAATCATAAGAACAAGGAATCTATTTTTTTTTTTTTTTAAATTTTTTATAATGTATTCTTAATATGCCTGCTCACTGTATTAGGCTTGAAACACACATCTAAGATACTCCCACAACCTGCACTGGCTAATTTTTGTAACCTTAATTTTAGGATAACGTAGCCTTTTGCCTAAATATATGATTTTGTGCATCAGTAGGTGTGTTCTCCTGATTAGTTAACCTGGTTACAGTGTGAAAAACTAATTTCCTGGAGAAAAATTCCTGTCACCTCTGTATGAAACATATAAGTATACTATGAATGTGAATAAACACAAGCCAACCTAATGTCACTGTATATGCATTAATTTAACAACAGTGACAATTATTGAGTAGCAATCTGATTACTGAGTAGATGAACATTGTTTCCAACATTAAATTAGTGGTATTGACTGTGGCTGTGGGATGGTATTTTTCTCTTGATATTCTGGTATTTTTTTCCTCATAAAATAAAGGTATAAAGTATGAATTTGAGTAATCACAAGTTTATACCATTGCAACTCTAAAGATCAGTAAGAATAATTTGCCATCCCTAATCATACTTCATGATTTTTGTGGCAGCCTGATTTATTGAGTTAATTTGCATTTATAATTATTTTGAACTTTCTATTTATTTAGAGTATTCAAGAACTGTGCCAGTGTTATATAAAAAAAATGGGAGAAAAGATTAGAGCACATGGATTTTATGATGTTGAAGGAGAGTTTGAGATATCTAAAGAGGTAAATATTTATGTCATTAACTGATATGTTAAGTACACATTTGGGAAAAGTTGAATTTCTTCCCTTACAGAAAATCATTATGGTTTATTCTGATGTCATTTATAAGAAATAAAGTCATCTCCCATAAAGTAATTAGAAACAAGCTATCTGCCATAAAACATCAAAAATAATGCCACATCCTCCCCATCCTTCTCCATCTTCCTTCTCTTTATAGCAAGGTAGTCCACATCATGTGTGAGGTAAATTAATAGAGATATCAAGTGGTCATCAAGTTATCAAGTGATCTTCATGGTGTAATATAGGTGCTACTGAATGAACAAAACATTTGTCAATTTTTAAGTAATGAAAATTGGACTAGAAAATACGTATAGCTTTGCAACATAACAATGAGTTTATCCAGTTAAATAAAATAGAACTAAAAGTTGCCTCCGTAGTGCAATTGGAAGAACGACGGTACATTGCGCCCTTCGATTGGAATAGGCCTAAGTTCGATTCTCATTGCGACGGGAGGAATTTTTATCTGGACGATTTCAATCAAAGGTGAGTTAGCTGATCTCATATGGAGGTAGCACAGTTTTTTCTCCCGGAAACTCGGGTTTTTCAGACAAATCGGCCCTTCAGAACACACGCAATTTACAGACAAAGGATACTAGTTGTGGTGGTGGTGGAGGTGGGTGATAGATGGTGTTGATGGAGATGATTCGTAGTAGACATTTGGTGTAGTGGTTGAGACAGTTGTAGGTGTCCTCCCGCGATGAGTCTTCGGACTCCTTGGAGGTGTTAGGAATAATAATAATAAGTCTGGAGATAAATGCCATAAAATAATTATTTTAATTGAATGAAACAAATGAATAAAAACAGAAGCTAATTAAATAAGTCCCAATAAAATGATATTGTGTGAACCTGGATTGGATATTTTTTTGTCTGCTCCAATAGCAAGTAAGTAATATGACTAATGATTATTAACAGGCCATCATGAAGTCATTGGACTTATCAAAGAAGGTCATACTCAGCCATGTTAACTTCCTTCATGTTGAATTGGATTTAAACGGTTTTGATGCGAACACAGATTGATAAGAAATTAATTATTAACTTAAAATCTAATATTTCGCTGGTATTATATCCAGCATCTTCAGAGCACATTTGTAACAAACAAAGTTTGTTTCAAATGCGAGACAATCACAATATTGTGTAACAGTGGGGCTAGTATAAGTAACTGCAGTGTGTAACACAAGACTAAAGTCCTAATATGGCACCATCTAAGTTAAAAAAAAAGTAGTCCAAAGTTTTGAAAAAAATATAGTAGTCCAAATAGTAGTCTTTCAAAGTTTTGAAAAATAGTAGTCCAAAGTTTTGAAAAAAAAAAAATAAATAAAAAAAAATAATTTATTAGGGCATTTCAAACTCCTCAAGTAATGTATTCATATTGTTTGAATCATCATTCTTCATGCCTACTTCAACAAAAAAATGAGAAATGATGCATTAAGGAAACTAGAAGAAAATGAACTAATAAAAGGCAAATATATGGATGGATGGGAAGCTTCCATGTCTTTTAAGTAATCCAAGCTAAGGCATCTCAGGGATGCCAATGATTGTATTTTCATAAACTCTCGGGTCAACTTAAGAAACTTTCATAGTTTCTACAAACATTTGGCTTTGAAATAATGTTGAATTTAATATCCACTTTGCTATGCAATTTTACATCGCCCAAATGAAGCCTTTTGGCTCTTTCTTTAGTAATTATTTTTACGCACTGACCAAGAGTTCACTTATGAAAAATGCATTTCTCTGACATTTTGATTTCCTTAGTACTGAACAAGAGTTGCTCTCTTAAGGTTTTCCTTAAGGGGTCAATTTGACCCTCCAGAGGTTGGTGTTTTCTGGCATGGCTTCCATCAGGCATATGTCGGTGAATGCTTTTCCCTGGAATACAAGCAGTTCTACTCAATGGTAGGGTGAGCCTGTCACTGAGTAGAACCAATGCTGAGTTGGATGATCCTTTAGTCACTCATAAGGAGTGGTCTGGGGGATCACCTAATTTTTAGAGAAGCTCTTTACTCACACATTAGTATCAATTTGAGTCTCTGGAGGTTGGTGTTTTCTGTCATGACTTCTATTGGGGCCATGTCAGTGAATGCTTTTATCTGGAATATGAGCAGTTCTGCTCAGTGGTAGGGCGAGCCTGTCACTGAGTGGAATCATTGCTGATTTCCACAATCCTTTGGTCACTCGTAGAAGTGGTCTGGGGGATCACCTAATTTTTAGAGAAGATCTTTATTTACACATTAGGAGAGCTTTTGAGCATCTGGGGATTGGTGTTTTTGAGTGCGGCCTCTATCGAGTTGTGTCAGTGAATGCTTTTCCCTGGAATATGAATGGTTCTGCTCACTCTTTTAGAGTGGTCTTGGGGTTGCCTAATTTTAAAGAGGCCTTTACTTACACAGTGCGTCTATCAGGGCTGTGTTGGTGAATGCCTTTCCCTGGAATATGAGCAGTTCTGCTCAGCAGTAGGGTGAGCCTGTCACTAAGCAGAGCCACCACTAAGTTAAATGATTCTTCAGGTCACTCGCTGTGCTTTGAGTAGAGTGATTTGAGGGATTACATGAGTTTTTGGAGAACCAGCCAATTCAAAACAGCTGTCAGGCAAGTTAAACCTTTATCAAATGGACTAATAAATGGTGAATATATGGACACTTGGCAGCACCCATGTATTTTAAGTAGTCCAAGATAAGGCAACTCAGGGATGTCGAGAATTATATTGTTGTAAGCTGTCAACTTATGAAACTTTCATAGTTTCTACAAACATTTGGCTTTGAAATAATGTTGAATTTAATATCCACTTTGCCTATGTAATTTTACATCACCAAAATGAAGCCTTTTGGCTCTTTCTTTACTAACTAGAAGATGTATTCAAGTATACTGGTCAAGTGAGATGTTTAGCTATTGTATTTAAGGAATTTAAGATAAAATAGATGCTGCCAAAGAAATTTCTGTATGGTTAAGTGAAACTACAGACCTTTTAGCTGAATTTTATCTTCAGTTTATATTGTATGGTATTTAATGTTATTTCCTAGAACTGAATTTAAATGAAAGAATCAGAGAGTGAGAGATTTGAGCTCATATAATCCAGCTTTAGGGCCATATAGTTATCTGGTGTATTTAATTAGAATTTAAGAATTGCATATATAGAGTATTGGAATTAACTGATTGTAATTCTAAAGAGAGTATGAATGTCAGATCTGCTTAGAGAGATCAAGTGAATTGTTTAGCATACATAATTTGTATCTGTTGTATATTATTATTATTATTATTATTATTATTATTATTATTATTATTTCCCAAGAGCTCATGGAGTCAAAGACTCATCTGGGAGGTCCTTTTATGACACACATATCTCATCATACCGTGTCTTAAACACACTCAAACTCCTTGCAGTCACCACACTCTCAGGCATGGCATTCCAATCATTCACAACTCTTCATGAAATAAACCTGCCTCTCACTCCCCTACTCACACCCACTTTATACAGTTTCCAGGGATGACCTATTTATATGTTTATAGTAAATATGTTAATCTTTTTTATATATTAGAACCTCATTCTTTAGAATTCATGATATGCTGATTTTGAAGTCAATGCACCCATCACGGATACAAATCTGAAACGTTCTAACCAACTAAAATTAAAAAAAAAAATTATATATATAATATATTGTTATCTTACTCTATCACTGACTTTAATATATAGCTTGGATATAGGTGGGGGAATAACATTGTTGGAGCAATCAAGCTATGAAATATAAGAGTGGAAAGAGGATCAAATAGTTACATATATGCATATATATATATATAGTTCCATATGTTATTAAATGAAGCTCTATGACTGATATAAGAAATTACCAACCGATCAGTATATTAGGAGTTGTAGTCAATCATTGGAAAAGTTGGTCTAGAGCAAAATCCAGAATGGATAGACAGAAATGGGATATTATATGGGAGGCAACATGGTTTTGTGAAGGGTAGGTTATGCCTCAGTTACACACTCACATTTTATAAATATAGTGACAGCTGAGTTGGATCGATAAAAGTATTGGGTTTCCAGTGATATTGCTGGACACTGAAAAGGCTTTTGTAGGGATGCCACATGGAATTCTAATTAATATAATTGCTACACATGGGAATAGATATAAAGTTTGGTGAAGTGAAGAAGAGGGCAGTTGTTGGAGAGATATCAGGCAGTAATTTATTCAGGAGTAGAGTTCAGTAGAAGATCTGTGACTAGTGGCATGACACAGGGCTCTATTCTTGGGTCACTACTATTTAATTTCTTGTTTAACATATAGGAAAGGATATAAGAGGAACTATTCAGTTGTTTACCAATGATGCAAAATTAGATGTAGCAATAGTTAATGCAGATGATATTAAAATTTTGCACGATGATTTGGATAAACTGGCAGTTTGGGCAAAGGAGAATGGCTATCAGTTTTAATGTGACAAAGTGTAAGATTTTGAATTTTGGGGTAAATATATTACCTGATGTGTACCACATTGATGGAACTATAGTCCAGGAAATTGATAAATCCAGGAATATGAGGGTGTTTGTGAGTAGGAAGCTAAAGTTTAGAGGGCATATTGCAAAAGTGGCTGAAGCAGCTCATTGGATTACTTGGTCAAAAGTATACCCTGACGAGCAGAGATAAGCAGGTTATTAAATCTCTTTATTGAGCCTTGGTAAGATTCCCATCTTGACTATTGCATGAAGATCTGGTCACCTGGGTTTCTTGGGATGATATGGAGGAGATGGAGAGGACCAAAGGTAAATGAGATTGAATGGCGTTTAGTGGTGTTTAGGCTTATATGTTGATTCTCCAGCATCACGCTGTTTAAATAAATTGACAATGTAGACTAGATAATAACTGAAAATATTTAATTATTACTTCCTATTTTTAGCTGAACTTAAATCAGCATCTTCAGGGATTAATACACTGGTATTAAACACATGCATACAAGCATACTTCACTAACAAAGGTGGAACAGGAGAGATACAGGATGAACCTAAAATCCCATAATTATGCCACTTGTCGGCTTTGGTTGGGTGCTCTTGGCTGTTGGGTGGCATAATTATAGGACTTTAGGTCATCCTGTATTTCTCCTGTTTCATCTTTGTTACTGAAGTGTGTCTACAGCATACACGTGTTTAATACCAGTGTATTAATCCCTGAAGATGCCAATTTAACTTCGGTGAAATATAGCATATACTAATAAAATATTTTTAGTTATTATCTAGTACATTATTAATTTCCTTAAACAACACAATGCAGGTTGAAGATGTGTGGCTTACAGAAAATGGTTGACAGAAGACAGAAAAGGGATAATATTGAGACATACAAATTACTGAAGAATTTTACAAGATTAATACAGAAGAAATTTTTGAGAACAGGTCTTTCTTTTGGAGAACTAGAGGCCATACTACTGAGCAAGGGTGTAGTTAGCAGGGGTGTCAGAACTGGATTTTTTGCTTATAGAGTAGCAAATGAGTGGAATGTCATTATATCATCTCTTGTCAACCATATCTCAGTGATCCCAATAATCTTTGGACAGGCTGAGGCCATCGTTGCCACCAATTCATCTCCTTTATTCTGGATGCTCGTGACATTAGTATAAAGAGTCATCAGTGCATTGTCACTGTTTCTGTGCCTTTCATTATTTCCTCCAGACTCCACTGGATTTAGCAACTAGTCCAACAATAGCCCACTTCTGCTGTCATCCACCCTTATAATTCTAGTTTCTCTGTATTGACACACTGGCTTGTTTGAGAGCAATATTATCTCCAGATGCTTACATCCTTCCTCATTAAAATGCAAGCCATCTCTCACATACAGTTCCTTTCTATCCTCAAATACCCTCCAAGCATCCATATAATCCAAGCCTCTCTACTGACACATTCTGGCTATCATACTATTCATTATTGATGCTCTTTTCTGCAGTTCTATATTATCATTCTTGTGCAATGCACTCACTATCTTCCCTCTCTTAGTCATCTTCTCTACAACCTTAAGCATCAACCTCAGATCTCTCGCCAACCAATTTGCACTTCCTTTCAAGTCATTTGTGCCCACCATCACAATCATCTCATCCACTCTTTCACCTTACTTAATCATCATATTCACAGTGTCTGTTATTTCTCCAGGGAAGCACCCCTCTGGCATTCTATCTTGCACATCATGAAGCATCGAATCTCCATACATCACACCTCTTACCACTCTGTTTCTTCTCTTTTTTATACCATTTTTTATGCCACACACACACACACACACACACACACACACACACACACACACACACACACACACACACACACACACACACACACACACACACACACACACACCATGTATCCTTTTTCACATACGTTCTCATATGACTGGCCATCACCCAAATGATCACTTCATAGTCACTCTGATGAACTGGAGGATGATATGATCCTCACCCCATTTATAATAACATTCTCTGATGAGATGATTAAATTCTAAATCATTATGTGGTCTCTACTTCCTAAGGTAGCTGTTTTCCACAAAACTTGAAAAATTCAATCTCTTCATTCCATTCTGTATTATCATAATTAAAATCACTGTTTTCTTTTTGCTTGGCTAATTTGCATATACATTTCCTTGTCATTGCCTCATATTATCAGCTCTTGAGCAACTGGCATTATTGTTACTATGAGTGTATTTTTTAATACACTCATAGTAACAATACACTCATACAAAGTGATATTTTGAGCTATTTTGCCCAGTTTTTGCAATATCTTTTGAACTTCAGCAGTTTATCCACCATCATTGTCAAATACCTAGTCTCATAGCAGAGGTTTTTTTATCCTGGAAACAAGGGTTTTTCATCCCACATACAGACAAATTGGCCTTGAACACATAATTTACAGACAAAAAATACTAGTGATGTGGTGGTGGGCAGTAGATGGCATTGGTGTAGGTGATGACGGCAGTGGTGGTTTGCTGTAGTTGGTGCATTAAGTGGTGGAGACAGAGAGTTATAGAGTAGGTGCCCTCCTGTGATGAGTCATTGTATTCCTTGGATTTGTCAAGTAGTAATAATAATTATTATTATTATTGTTATTATTCCTGATACCTCCAAGGAGTCCGAAGACTCATCGCGGGAGGACACCTACAACTATCTCAACCACTACACCGAACCTCTACTACGAATCATCTCCATCAATGCCATCTACTGCTCACCTCCACCACCACCACAACTAGTATTTTTGTCTGTAAATTGCGTGTGTTCTGAAGGGCCGATTTGTCTGTATGCAGGATGAAAAACCCGAGTTTCCAGGAGAAAAAACCCCGCTACCTTCGTATGAGATCGGCTTACTCACCTTTGATTGAAATCGTCTAGATAAAGATTCCTCCTGTCACAATGAGAATCGAACTTAGGCCTATTCCAATCGAAGGGCTCAATGCACCATCGTTCTTCCAATTGCGCTATGGAGGCGCTTATAAAAAAATGTCCTAGACTCTTTATCTCGTCACCAGAAAGAAGAAAATCTGTGTGGATGGGGTGTTATTGAGCTAAAAGCTCTAGTCATGGCTGGGTAATGGCAATAGCCGCACCTCAGTTAAAACTTCATTGGCTACAGCATTGCCCATGGCAATGTCAATACTCCAGGTAGTACAGTTAAGTTGAAATCGTAACATTACGATGTCAACGTAATAAGTTGCTTTCAACGTAATAATAAGTTGCTTTCAGTTCCGTTCTATCTATGAAATGCTTATAGTCTTTCCATCCCAAAGTGCAAAGCTATAAACTTTGACAATATTGAATTCACAATCATTATCCTTACCCAACAGGCTCTATTTAAATTATTCTGCAGGATCTCTACATTAGCTTTATTAAATATTGTTCTTTCCAGTTTAGAATTGCTAGTAAACAAGTGGATATTATGTTTCATTTCATTCCCAGTATCATTAATGTACGAATTAAACCATAGTAACAGTCAGTTCAAATACAGAACCCTGTGGAATGCAACGGTTTATCACCATTTCTCCTTGATTCTGTTTTCTCATATACTACTTTCTGATTCCCATCCATTTACACCTCTCTTATTCATATCACCAGTTTCCTGTTCGTTGGAGCTTTTGCTCCAATTTATGTAATAAATACTTTGAGAATAAAATACTTTTATAAAATGCTTTGATAATAAAATACTTTTATAAAGTAGCAATATCATATACCATTTCATCTAAAGTGACTGTTGCTTTATTGTGGAAAGCAAGATCTCTCATCCATAAAACTATGCTCCTTCCCCGCCTTCTCCTCGAGTATCATATTCCCACCTGTACATTCCTGAATGGACCCTTAACCAATTTTTCAATATCTTGACCACCACTTCTGAGATAGTGAGCAGACAATAATTACTGCCTCTGTCTTGGAGTCTTCTTATG
Organism: Typopeltis vanoorti; assembly: GCF_054136105.1. Taxonomy (NCBI): domain Eukaryota; kingdom Metazoa; phylum Arthropoda; class Arachnida; order Uropygi; family Thelyphonidae; genus Typopeltis; species Typopeltis vanoorti. The sequence continues at coordinate 32,383,258 of NC_143551.1, forward strand.
TAATTGTAATATCTTGCTCTCTTTTCACTCACTTGGGACTCAGCTGGAGCTGACATTTAAACCAAGTGGCATGCTTATGAGAATTTCTCTTGCACTTTCTCAGTAAAAACATGCAGATATCCAATCCACTCCTATGGTTGTATTCACATTGAGATTTCTTTATATCCTAAACATCTCTAAGTTCATCTGCCTCCATTTTCAAATTGATTACTGTCACATTAATCACTGAATTATCTTTACTTGAATGATATTCTCTCAAAATGATTACTCTCAGTAATTCAACTATTTCTTCTGCTTCCCTTACTTCCCTACTATGTATATTCATTAAAGTTCCCAGGTCATTCTTCCTTTTATTTGCTGCATAGAGCTCTTTGTGATTTTCTTTAGCATGCTTGGTTAATATTATCTCATAATTTGATCTTAATTTATTTACCATACTGGCCATCCTCCTTGCTTTATTTTGTGCTGCTCATGAGTTTACACTTCACATATCTCTTTATGTTCTCTTCAAAATATTTTATTTATTTATCTTGCAGTTCCTGCTTGATGATGATATGCATATATTTTACTTCTGCCTGATTTATTTTCTGGCTCCTGATATTGTCTAAATCTGCTTCCTTCAAACACCACTTGAATATCTTCCATACACTGATAACATCCTTTCCTTGCAGATTCTTATGCCATAGCTCTGCTTCAAGCTGCTTCCTAAGCTTGTCATAATCTCCTATTCTTCCATGTATGTATATATATATATATATATATATATATATATATATATATATATATATATATATATATATATATATATATATATATACTACTGCGTGTATATATATATATATATATACACGCACACATATATATACATACATATATATATATATATGTGTGTGTGTGTGTGTGTGTGTGTGTAGAAAGTATTTTACCTTGGGTATAATAAATGTTAAAGATACCAAGCTATTTTAAACCTGGTTTTACTCCATTTCCCAAGTAAGCAAACAGACAAGTAAGTCAAGTTTACTCCTGCAAGTGTTACAAGTCTGGGTGACCCCGCACGTACTGCAAGTCAAGGCAACTCATGGTAAAGGTGGATAAGCTCTGATCACTATTCTTAATATTTATCCTTAATGCAAAGCACATCTCCTGGAGGAGATGTATGATGCTATGTATTAAAGGCAACAGGCCACTACCCTGACTGGTTTTGACCTTTATTGAGGTCTCATCAGTGGGAGGCAGGCTTTGAAATACCAAGATTTTAGTAATACAGAGCTTATAAGTATTTTACCAGAACAAGTTACCATAAGATGTTTTGACCTTATTAAATAAAAATCTCAGGATGAGAGATAGATGTAGATAGACGTACAAAGCACATCTCCTCCAGGAGATGTGCTTTGCATTAAGGGTAAATATTAAGAATAGTGATCAGAGCTTATCCACCTTTACCACGAATTGCCTTGACTTGCACTACATGCGGGATCACCCAGACTTGCAACACTTGTAGGCGCAAACTTGACTTACTTGTCTGTTTGTTTAGTTGGGAAATGGAGTAAAACCAGGTTTAAAATAGCTTGGTATCTTTAATATATATATACACACACACACACACACACACACACACACACACACACACACACACACACACACACACACACACACACACACACACACTCTCTCTCTCTTTTTAACTGAAATTTTGAACTACTCCTCCTGGATCAAGACTGCATGATCACTCTACCTATTCAGTGGGAAAGTGATGTCACTTGGTAAGGACCAATTCTCTGATGCAATCACTTGATCCAGCATCCTCAAATCCTTGTTTTCTTCTTCGCTCCAAAAAATGTTTGTGTATATCTTTCAGTGGTAGATGAATTTCATCATCTGGTGCAAGGATGCCATTCTGCTTATTGATGGTGAGAGGTGAAGTGATTTTGGAAAGGCACCCAGAGAAGAATAACTAGGGTATCTGGAATGCTAGGTATTTGAGTAGGGAATGTGATCTTCCCTACATTAAAATATGTAGGTTAGTGAGGCTTTGTACCATATATAATGCAGAAGAGGTTTTTTTTTTTTTTTTGCTTGGTGGCATTCATGAGTACAATCACTGCCTGTGGAGAGTGTAGAAATAGTAAATGAGTTTAAAGAGTGATATAATAAGCATTGCGTGTTTGATAATGAATGATATCTTACTTTAATTCCAAGATCTGAGGATAATAATAATTATTATTATGTATCGGTATGTTTCTGCATTAGCACTTGGAATAAAAATAAAACAAAGATTTAACATATAACATATGCATTTTTCCAGTAAATTGCAATTTTACTTGTTTCATGTAATCATTGAAACAAATCCATTAATGTGCAGTAATGAAGCATATTTATATTTCAGTTATGTGTAGCAGTTAGCAATCTATCTCAGATTTGCAACTATTTGGATGAAATAGAGAATCAGATGAAGAATTTTGTAAAGTCTGGACTAGAAGAGGCAGTTGCAGATAAAAATTCCAGTGAAAAGCTAGCAAAGCTTGGTGATGAAATTTTGAATCTCATTGTTGAATTAGGCATTGAAATTGTGGGAAAGGTCAATACAAACATTATGTAGTAATTATTAAGTAATAATTTGCTATAATTTATCTGACAAATATATGTTGGTTATAAGAAGCACATTGCCAGAGTAACTAACCTTTTCATAATCTCCTGTTTTTCACACATCTGATTGCTCTAATTTGTATTTTAAAATGTACTTTACAATGTCTTGCATTAATTTATTTTTATTTTATTAAATTAACTCCCTGATTTAAATATATACACATATACTTCTTTTCAACAAACATATCATGACAAAATATGCACCAAATATATCCGAACAACAACAACAACAACAACAAATAAAAACTTGATAAAGTAAAAAAACTTGATAAAAACTTGACAAAACTTGATAAACTTGAAAAACTTGAAACGTGATAAAAAACATGGCTCTAGTAACAGTTCTGTAGTATATCTAGGACAATTTTTAGCAACAGATCTCAACCATGAAGCTGACATTAAGAACATGATAAATGCAAGATTTTAACATGTAGAAAATATTCAGAAAGCAAAATCCATGTCAGTTTTTAAAAAAAAAGATTTTGGAGCAAGGGAGATATGGTTCACTTAACTTCTCACCCAATAAAATAAGCTTAGGATACTATTTAGAAGAATGGATAGAGCAATATGAAGCATTACATCAAGAGATAAAAATTACAACACGTGGATTATAGAAAGTGCTGGCATCAAATACATAATAGCCAGTAGCAGCTGGTGACAATAGAAACAGGTGGGCCCAAGGGCCAAAAACAACTTAATTTTTTTATATTTATATAGTGGGTTCTATTATTGATTTATAGTTATTATTTCTATTACAATAATGTTTAGTCAGGATTCACTGATGCATTGAGCTATTAATTTTTTAAAATTGTTAGGACAATGGAAGATAAGATGTTCATTTTACCGAACATTTGAAATTACAACATTTGAAATTTGACATTGTTTATATGAATTTTACTGGATTCGTGTTTTTGTATTCGCTCGGAAAGATGTTTTAGGTCTTTACAGCCACTGAGCGTCTACAAGCTCTTGCCACCAAACAAAACACAATAAAAACAGAACAAAGATTTTTTTTCATTACTTACACTAAGCCATGATTTCTTGTCAAACCAGGTTACATAAAATGTTCTTGTTTTTTTTACCAACTTGTTGAGTAATATGCACATCTCTGGGTTGGTACGTGCCCAGTCTTTTGATTTCCAATTTTTCCTGCAGACTTCATAACAAGAAACGTTTTTCCAATAAACTATCGATTTTGTTCATAGTTAAAATGTATTGTTTATGGACGTAATAAAAATTTAAATTTTAAAATAAATTATAACAAAAAATGACAACAATAATTAAACACACTAAAAAACAATAAAACTGATCAACAACGAGAATAAATAATAATAATAATAATAATAATAATAATATATAAATAATAAGGCAATGAAAGAATCGCACTATTTACGTACAAAAGCAGTGATTGGGCCAGACTAAACGGGTCCCAAAATAAGTGTTGTACCCGGTAAACAAACACGCTTGCTAGTGCACGTGCTTCACACACATGCTATGTACATACATGCCAACACAGTGACTGGACTAGACTAAACTGGCCCCAAGATAAGCATTGCGCCCGGTAAACAAACACAATTGCTAGTGCACGTGCCTCATACATGGCCTGTGTTCTATACGTATAAAATAGGGCCAGCCATGGCTGGTCCCAGAGACCGTACTAAGTCGCATTATACAATATTGCCACAAAATACTACAGTAATTTTTTTATTAAACAATAAAACGTGTTGGAAATAGATCAAAAAATAATAATTACAATTATTATGCTAGTTATACAAATATATGTTAGGCCCGGCCCCTATAGACGAGTCGCCTGATAATTGCATATATTATGTTGTAGTGCTGGAACCAGGGATGGAATGATGCTAGGACAGCAGGTAAGTAGGGGAACACAGAGTGAAAGAGTTAGAGGAGAGAGAGAGAGAGAGAGAGAGAGAGAGTGAGGGATTCAGGTGAGCAATCAAGGAACAGGTTGGTAAGAGCTGTGATGCATGGAGACTCGATGATCCATGGTGTGCAAGATAGGATGCCAGAGGAGTGTTTGCCTGAAGGAACAATAGAGAATCAATTAAGCAGGGTGAAAGGGTGGATGAGATGATTGTGATGGTGAGCATCAATTAATTGAGAAGCAATGTAAATTGGGTGGCGAGAGATCTGAGATTCTTACTTGAGGTTGTACGAAAGAAAAACACAGAGAGGAAAGATTGTGTATATGTGTGTGTGTGTTGCCCAGGTATGATAGTGACAAGCTGAACAGAATAGCATAATAGCCATAATGTCAGAAGTCAGTGGCGACTCGTCTATAGGGGAAGAGAGGATTGGAATATGTGGATTACTTGGAGGGCATTTGAGGACAGAAAGGAACTGTATGTGAGAGACTGCTTGCATTTGAATGAGGAAGGATGTAGGAATCAGGAGCCATATGGAGCCATTCCAATCCTCTCTTCTGACACATTATGGTTATTATGCTATTCTGCTCAGCTTGTCACTATCATACCTGGGCAACACACACACACAATCTTTCCTCTCTGCGTTTTCTTTCATACAACCTCAACCAATAATCTCAGCTCTCATGCCACCCAATTTACATTGCCTCTCAAGTTTCATGCTCACCATCACAATCATCTGATCCACCCAGAGATTACTATTTTCTGAACAAGTTGGTGTGTCAATGCAGGGAAACTAGAATTCTCAGGGTGAATGGCAGCAGGGGTGGCCTTTTGTGGGAATGGGTGCTTGGGAGGAGGGGGGGGACAACATTAGGTAACACTGAATCCAGTGGTATCTGGAGAAGATAATGATAGGTGTAGAAGCAGTGACATTTTTATGATTTATACTAATGCCAGGAGTATCCAGAATAAAGGAGATGAATTGGTGGCACTGATACCTTCAGCCTGGCCAAAGATTATTGGGATCTCTGAGGCATGGTTGATGAAAAATGATATAACAGTGACACTAAAGGTTTTGAAAGCATATGGTGTGAGGTAGAGGTGGGTAAGACTGGATATTTAAGGGGGTGATGCCACAAGCCAAGGAGCACAGATGGTGTGGTGCAGAAGATGTTTAGGCAGTGGAGCTTGGCAGGTGCAGGGGGGATGATTATTTGGGCGATTTTAACTATCGCAGTATAGGCTGGGAAGAGGAGGATGCATGTGGTAATGGGGGAATGGTATTTCTAGAATTCCTGAGGGAATAATTTCTTAGGCAACAGTAATAGAGGGAACAAGAGGTTCAAGAGTTTTGTGTTTGGTCATAGCATCAGAAGAGGTAATAATAACTGAGATGACATCTCATCACCAGTTGGAGAGAGTGACCATGTGGTTTTGGTCTCAACTCAACCTCCAAGTGGGTTTGACTGGAGGTTGAGTGTCGGGAGAAGGGAATGTATATGGAGTTGTAGGGCAGAATTATAGAGGTCTTGAATGTCGGCTTGAGACAGTTCAATAGGAGCAGAAATTCGAGGGATCAGATGTCACTGGTGCTTGGAAAATTGTGGGGGAATATTTGTTGGCAGCAATTTTAGGCTGTATTCCACAAGTGAAGAAGAGACACAATTTGGTGTAAAGTGGATGGCAAACAGTGTGAAACGGAAACTGCATGTGAAAAAGAAGCTATGGAAGAGATATAAGGAGACAGGTGAAGAGCAGATGCATGAAGAATATAAGACACAGGCCACGAGAGTGACTAGTATGGTAAGGAAGGCAAAACTGGAATATGAAAAGAGATTGGCATTAAGATCCAAAGAAAATCCTTGGGAATGTTTTAGCTATGTAGCCAGTAGGAGGAGAAATAATTGTGGAAGAATGACATTGTGGGATAAAAATGGGAATAGAGTGACTGATGCAGAGGACATAGTGGAGTTGTTCAATATACACTTTATTCAAGTATTTCATCCTGGAGAAGTAGGTTTTACAATAGGCAGATAGTGTACATTTGAGGTTTAGAGGTGCAAGAGGAGAGTGTGTTCTAAATACTAAGTACTCTGGGTGTTAGTAAAGCTGTGGGACTGGATAGTATTTCTCAATGGGTTTTGAGAGAATGTGCTAAAGTACTGACAGCTCCACTGACCTGGCTTTTCAATGAAAGTCTGGCTACCGGAAAGGTACCCAGGGAATGAAAAGAAGGGTAGATAGTGACATTGCATAAGGGTGGTAGCAGACTGGAAGTGTCTAATTATAGGCCAGTTTGCGTGTGTCATCAGTAGTTATTAAGGTCTAGGAGAAATTAGTGAAGGACCATATATAGCATTGGGCAGATGAAGGTAATGTTATCTGTGAGAATCAACATGGATTTGTTAGGGGGATGCTCTTGCTTCAGTAATATGATTGCCTTTTATAATAAAGTGACAAAAGCAGTTGATGAGGGAAAGGTATATACTGCCATTTTTTTAGATTTTGCAAAGGCATTTGACAGAGTGCAACATGATAAGCTGATATTTAAGTTGCAGCACATGGGTTTGGATGATGTCTGGTTAGTCAACTGGATTCAGGATTGGCTGTCTGATACGTATCAGAGAGTTGTGTATGGTGGGACAATATCAAGGAGGCAGAAGGTTACAAGTGAGGTTCCACAGGGCTCAGTACTGGGACCTGTATTGTTTAACCTTTATATCAATAACATTGTCAATGGATTGCAAGGGGATATTTAGTTGTTTGCAGAGGATGTGAAGCTAGGCAGGGTTATTAGTAATAGTGCAGATGTGGCAGCCCTGCAAGAGGATTTGATAAACTAGACAGATGGGCAAATGATTGGGGGTATCGGTTTAATGCAGCAAAATGTAAAGTTTTGGAGTTTGGGATACATCGATGGGAGGCTGCATACTCAATTGGAGGAGCTATACTGGAGGAAGTAGGGGAAAGAAGAGATCTGGTGGTGATGTTTGATAGAAAACTGAAATTCAGGGAGCATATTACAAAAGTGGTGAAGGTAACCCAGAGGATTGCTGCAATAATGAGAAGGACACTGACCTGCAGAGATAAAATAGTTATCATTCCATTGTATAAGACCCTGGTCAGACCACACTTAGACTATTGTTCTCAGAATTGGTCTCCAGGATTTGAAGGGAATAAATTAATCGTGGAATGGGTGCAGAGGCAGATAACATAGATGGTTTCATGACTGTACAATGTTAGTTATAAGGATCAGCTAAGAGAATGTGGACTGCAGAGTTTGGTGGATAGAAAAAGGAGAGGTGATATGATTGAGACTTTTAAAGTGTTGAGAGGTGGTTACAGGTTTGATACTGCGGAATTCATGTATACTAATGCCAGGAGTATTAGGAACAAGAAGGAAGAATTTTTGGCCTTGATTGGCTCTTCCTGGCCACAGGTTATTGGCATTAGTGAAACATGGCTGACGGAAGATGATATAGTTAGTGGGATAGAATGTGTAGGTTATAGTATGTTTAGGAGGGACAGAGAGAATAAAATTGGGGGAGGGGTGTTATTGATGATAGCTGATGAACTGCAGCCAAGGAGAATTGAAGTATTGCAGGATAGTGAAAGGAGCTCATTTGAGGCTATTTGGTGTGAGATTGATACTGGCAGAATAAAATATAGTTGGGTGCTGCTATAGACCAGGTGATGGAATAGATGGTGGAGATGGTATGCATAAACAAATTGATGAAATGAGTGGAAGGAGGGTAATTATTATGGGGGATTTCAACTATGGTAACATTGATTGGAAGGAGGAGAGGACACATGTGAGGAAGGAAATGGATTTTATTCAATTATTAAGGGATAACTATCTGAAACAGCATGTAATTGAAAATACTAGGGGTGTGAGAGTGCTTGACCTGGTAATAGTATCTGAGAATTTGACTGTAATGAATATGACCATGTTGCCACCTATTGGTGAGAGTGATCATAAGGTCTTGACCTGGGAGGTGGCTAAAGGTGTGAAATTTGTGATTAAGACAGGGTATATGTGGAATTACCGTGCTGGCAAGTATGACAAGCTTAGGAGATTGCTTGGATCAGTGCCATGGCATGTACAACTGCAAGGGCTGGACGTCGATAGAGCATGGGAAGTGATCAAAGAGCATTTACAGGAGGTTATGGCTGATTGTATACCTAAGGTCCAAATAGTGAAACAAGGAGGGGTTAAATGGATGAATAACACCATTAAGCTTGAGCTGCAAAAAAAAAAAGAAACAACTGTGGAGGGAATTTAAAGAAAGGGGTGACCTGCAGGCATGCGAACGGTAAAAAGTGCAAGCCAGAAGGGTAACGAGTGTGGTAAAAAAAAGCAAAAGTGGATTATGAAAGGAAACTAGCTATGCAAGCAAAAGAGAATCCCAAACAGTTCTTTCAATATGCTGCAAGCAAGAAAAAAACTGTACATGGCAAAATGATTTTAAGGAATGACGATGGTAAAGAGTTCACTGAATCAGTCGATATAGTGGAGTTACTGAGCGCGCACTTTGCAAAAGTATATCATCCAGGTGGTGACGTTGAAAAAATGAAGGAACCATTAGTTTATATGGGAATTGTGATGAATGAAGTGGAGGTGAATAGTCTATTACAGAACCTTAATGTGAATACATCTGTGGGATTGGATGGTATACCGGCACGGGTCTTGCATGAAGCGGCTAATGAATTATCAGTGCCCTTGACCATGTTGTTTAATCTGAGTCTCAGGTCTGGCTTAGTCCCATAGGTGTGGAAAGAGGGGAAAATAGTTCCACTGCATAAAGGAGGATCCAAGACTACGGTTGCAAATTACCAACCGATCAGCATATCAGGAGTCGTTGTCAAGGTCTTGGAGAAAGTTGACTAGTCAAGGGGAAAATACAGGAATGGATTGATAAAAATGAGATACTGTACGAGAGACAGCATGGCTTTGTGAAGGGTAGATCATGCCTCAGTAACTTGCTCAAGTTTTATAACACAGTGACGGCTGAACTGGATAAGGGTAATGGGTTTACAGTGATACTGCTGGACCTGGCAAAGGCGTTTGACAGGATACCACATGGAATTCTAATCCGGAAACTACAACATATGGGAATGGATATAGGGTTGGTGAGATGGATAGCTGGGTGGTTGATGGAGAGATATCAAAGAGTAGTTTATTCAGGAGTAGAGTCCAAAAAACGGCCTGTGACTAGTGGTGTGCCACAGGGTTCTGTTCTTGGACCACTGCTGTTTAATCTGTTCATTAACGATATAGGGAATGGTCTAAGTGGGACAGTTCATTTGTTCGCTGATGATGCAAAGTTGGGTAGGGCGATAGTGAATGCAGAAGATGTCAAAGTCTTGCAAGATGACTTAGATAGATTGGAGTTCTGGACTAAGGAGAATGGATGTCAATTTAATGTGACAAAATGTAAGGTTATGCATTTCGGAGTGAAAAGATTAGCAGCAGTATACCACATTGGTGGAACTGTACTCCAAGAGATTGATGAGGCCAGGGACTTGGGAGTGTTGGTGGATAGGGAGATGAAGTTTAGGGGGCACATTGCGAAAGTAGCTAAATCAGCTCATCAACTCACTTGGTTGTTGAAAAATACCTTGACGAGCAGAGAAAAACAAGTTATTGTACCTCTGTACGGAGCCCTGATAAGACCTCATCTCGACTACTGTGCCCAGATTTGGTCACCTCGGTTCCTTCTTGATGGGGAGGAGGTTGAGAGGATCCAGAGGTGAGTGACTAAGATGATAGCAGGTCTATGGAATGCACAATATGAGAACAGGTTGAAGATTTGTGGGTTGCAGAAACTAGTTGATAGGTGAAAAAGGGGAGATATGATTGAGACATTCAAATTGCTAAAAGGATTCTATAGGATTAATTCAGATGATATTTTTGAGATCAGGACTGGTGGTGGGAGAACTAGGGGACACCCATGGAAGCTGGGCAAGAGCGTGGTTAGCAGGGGTGTTAGAGCTGGGTTCTTTACTTTTAGAGTGGTAAATGAGTGGAATAAGCTGCCAGAGTCTGTTGTGGGTGCTAAGACAGTGAGCGAGTTCAAGGCAAGGTATGATAGATACTGTGAGAATGTTGAACAGCTGTGTGAACATGATGTTTAGGGCCTCCCTCGATGAGTCTAAGGACTCCTGGAGTAGCCCGTGGTAGTAATAATAATAATAATAATAATAATAATAATAATTCTTTCGCTTGGTTGGACAGCGGGAAGGAATCATGACAAGGGGCCATCCCTGGAAGTTATGAAAGGAAGCTGCGAGAAAGAGCGTGAGGAGTGGTTTCTTTGCATGGAGGGTGGTTGAACCTTGGAATGCCTTTCCTGATAGAGTGGTGAGAGCAAGAATGGTCAATAAGTTCAATGAGTGGTATGATTCACTTTGTTTCCTAGGAGGGACCTCACACAATGAGTCTGTTGACTCGATGGAGACCTGAATAATAATAATAATAATATCAAGACAGCTAAATGTAAATGATCAGTCATTCAATATGAATATGACCGTAGATAAACCAAGAGATGTATGGATTGGAATTGGAAAGACAAAGAAGAAACCAAGAGAAGATGGAGAAACAGAGTACAAGAGAGAGAGAGAGCAGAAGCTTGAGAAAAAAAAGTACAGCAGGAAAGAAGAGCAAAACTGCAACCTAGAAGAATACTGGAAAAAGGGCTGGATCATGATATTTTTTCCCACATTACTTGAAGATTAATGTCTATGATTGTTACTTGTGAGAATAATGTTCCAATAAGTTGTGGAGAATTATTAATTTATTAATTCTTAATTCTTAATTCTCTTCAGAAAGATAAGTGTAAGGTGTTGCATTTTGGAGTGCTGAAATATAAGGCTGTGTATTGTATTGTATTGGTGGAACAACCATGCTTCAGGAACTGTCTGAGTTTAGCAGACACTACATTGCTTCTACATAGGAGCACACTGACATATAGGAATAAGGTGGTGACTGTGTCATTGCATAAAGCACAGGTGAGACCACACTTATAATTTTGTGCTCATATTTGATCACCATTATGATGTGGAAATATTGGAGAAAGTCCAGAGACAAATGACTAAGACAATATCAGGACTGGAATGTTGGCTATGGAGAGAGATTAAAAGAATGTAAATTACAGAGTTTAGTGAACAGGAGAAAAATATGTATCATGATATAATGATAATAGAATTTGATTTCTTTATGATAGAACCTGAAAAAATCCCCTTAAAAGAAGTTAGTGAGAAGATTTACCAGATCAATACAGAGGGGATTATACAAGGCCATCCCTAGAAGTTATGTAAGGGTGTGAGGAGTAGATTTTTTACATGGAGAATTATAAGTGAATGGATCACATTACCAGAATATGTTGCAAATGCAGGGAGTGTTGAGGACTTTGAGGTTCAATATTATGATAAATATGTCATCAGTTGAGTGAATCTCCCATAATGAGGTATTATAATAATAATAACAATAATAAATCAGATCAAACTTATTATTATAGATTCACTTTCTTCATACACTCCATATCTCATCTTTCCCTTAACAGATTACAGAAACGGTCTCATGTTCTACCTCTGTTACTTCTTGGCCCAAAGAAAGCATTAATAACCTGAACTCTTACCGTGATAAACTACCTTGGATATATGCAGCTACTGAGAGGTATTTGTCTAAAACAGCATATAATGGATGACCTAGGTTTGAAAAGGCAGGACTAATAATAACAGAGGATTTGTTCATAACCAAGGTAGCTACTATGATAAGCGTGATCCTGACTGCGCATGTCAAGTGTTCACTAAAGAGTACGTGGAACTACAGAGCTCGATTATGACTTTTTGTGAAAGCTTGGAACATTATAATAGTATTAGAAACTGCAAGGGAAGAATGTTATCAGTGTGTGAGAAGTGATCAAGGGGTGTTTGAAGTCATCAGTAATGGACCGCACACCCAAATTTAAATTAAATGAGAGTTAAATGGATAATTAACATTATGCTTCATTAAGCAGGAGCTGCAAAAATTAAATGTTGCGGTGAAGGAATATAAGGAGAAATGTGATGGAAGGATGTTGTTAATACTTGGGATCAAGGGATATTTTGTGACAGTTAGTATTACATTGCACATTGAGAGATAGAATGACAGGTGAGGAAGCCAGGAACCTGGGCATCTTGGTAGATAAGGAACTGAAATTCAGGAAAAAAAACTGAAATGATAGTTACACTCCATAAGGTATTAAGTAGGCCGCATTTGGATTTCTATGCACAGATTTGGTCACCTGGCTATATTGGTGATAAGGAAACATTGGAGAGAGAGAGAGCAGAGATGAATAACCAAGACTCTCTCTGAACTCTGGAATAATGAGTATGAGGACAGATTGAGGGAATGTGGTCTTCAGAGATCGGCAGATAGGAGGGATGATATGATTAAGACATATAAACTGGTGAGTCCTTTCTTTTAGGCTTGCACGGTGATCCGACTGCATTTTTGAAAATTATGGAGACAACTACCGTGTTTGAATAAAAACTTTAGTTTAATATAACTAAAATCTACAATTCGACGTTTCGGCCTTTATGTCAAGGTCATCTTCTGGAGCATACACATATACACAAGAAACAAGCTATACTACAATCAAACTGGTTCGTTAAAGACACTGACCAACCGCTACCACAATTGTTGGCCTGACCTCTGGTGAAAAAAAAAATAAATAAAAATAATAATAAATAAATAAATAAAAATAAAAAATTATACATCAACGCTAGAGTCCTATTATTTGTGTTGTCTACTATATACATATATTAACATTATTCCAGCCAGTTGGAGTGGAATGATTTCTAATACTAGCGGATTGGCTAGAGTCCTGACTTATGTTGAATCTTTCATAATTAGGTTGGCTGAATGTGTGCCATCCAGATCCTTGGAATTTTCATACCATCTTTGTTATTGATATTTGGGTAGTTTATCAGGATTTCGCAGGATTCCTTAAATTTTCTTTCGTACCAGGTTTTTGTGCAGTGTAAGGAGCAGGTGCTTTTCCAGTTGATTTGGTGTAAGGTGTTAAGTGTGTGGTCTGAGAGGCCTGCTTCACCATAATGGTTATATTAAATGTGCCTAATGTGTTCTTTCTTTCGTATAGGGATTGTCCATCCTGTTTCAGCAATGCACGGTAAGTTACAGGTGCAGCGGATGCAATAGACTCCAGGATGTGCTAATGGGAGGAGAGGATCCTTAGAGGAGCTGAATATGGCCTTAAGTTTAGTGGGTGGTTTAAAGGTGGCATTGAGGTTATAATGTTGTAGGATTCTGTTGATTTTTTCTGATAACCCTTTAATGTATGGGATGGCTATGGTTTTACTGTAATCTAGATTCGTTTTTGTTGTGGTTTTATAGAGTATTTTATTGACAGTAATTTTGTTATAGCTATTATTTATGAATGTGTCACTAATGATTTTTAGTTCTTGTTTCAGGGCTTGCTGGTTAGAGCAAATAGTTGTGGCTCTGTTTTTAAGGGTGTTAATGACTCCATATTTTTGTACTGGGTGGTGGTATGAATTCGCATGTATGTATTGGCCCGTGTGTGTCGGTTTTTGGTAGACCATGAAGGATAGACTGCCTGAAGGAAGACGTGTAACTAGTGCGTCTAGGAACGGGAGCGAATTTTGGTTTTTGATTTCGACTGTAAATTGTATGCGTTCGTGTTGTTTGTTTAGGTGACTGAGGAATGTGTTTAGCATTTGTCACCCATGCGGCCAGATCGCAAACACGTCGTCGATGTATCTGAGCCAGACTGTCGGTCGTAGGATGGTGGAATCAAGAGCCCTTTGCTCAAAGGTTTCCATGTAGAAGTTAGCGATTGGGGGGGGGATAATGGTGAGCCCATGGCTGTACCTTCCTTTTGTAGGTAGAATTTGTTTTGCCACACGAAGTAACCGGACTTTAGTACGTGGGCAAAGAGGGCCGTAATGTCAGGCGGAAATTTGTTCTGTAGTAGGAGAATTGTGTCATTGATGGCGACATTAGTGAAAAGGGCAGAAACGTCAAAACTGACTAATAAGTCATCTTTGTCGAGTTTTATGTTTTTGATTTTGTTTATGAAGTGTTGTGTGTTTTTTTATGTAGGAGGGGGAATGACCTACCAACTCCTTGAGTGTTGCTGCTAATTTCTTGGCTAGGTGGTAATTGGGACTGTCTATTCGTTCCACGATTGGTCGAAGGGGCACATTTTGTTTGTGTATTTTTGAATTCCATATATTCTGGGGGGTCGAGCGTAGTGGGGTTTGAGTTTTTTTTTTTTTTTTTTAAATTCAAACCCCACTACGCCCGACCCCCCAGAATATATGGGGTTCTGAAAATACACAAACAAAATGTGCCCCTTCGACCAATCGTGGAAGGAATAGACAGTCCCAATTACCACCCAGCCAAGAAATTAGCGGCAACACTCAAGGAGTTGGTAGGTCATTTCCCCTCCTACATAAAAAACACACACTTCATAAACAAAATGAAAAACATAAAACTCGACAAAGACGACTTATTAGTCAGTTTTGACGTTTCTGCCCTTTTCACTAATGTCCCCATCAATGACACAATTCTCCTACTACAGAACAAATTTCCACCCGGCATTACGGCACTCTTTGCCCACGTACTAAAGTCCGGTTACTTCGTGTGGCAAAACAAATTCTACCTACAAAAGGAAGGTACAGCCATGGGCTCACCATTATCCCCCCCCAATCGCTAACTTCTACATGGAACCTTTGAGCAAAGGGCTCTTGATTCCGCCACGCTACGACCGACAGTCTGGCTCAGATACGTCGACGACGTGTGCGCGATCTGGCCGCACGGGCGACAAACGCTAAACACATTCCTCAGCCACCTAAACAAACAACACGAACGCATACAATTTACCATCGAAATCGAAAACAAAAATTCACTCCCGTTCCTAGACACACTAGTTACACATCTTCCTTCAGGCAGTCTATCCTTCTTCTTGTTGAGAGGCTTATACGCTGGTTAGACATAATAACTAATATTTAAGGAATTGACAGCGTATACTGGAAATATAGATTAAATAAACTTTAATATACACTTTCCGATATTTCGGCGAACGTTACGTTGCCATCTTCTTTGGAACTTACTAAAAAGACACGTACACACAAGTACTAATACAACAAATGAGACTGAGGCTAGGACGCTAGCGTTTTCCTAAAGTCCTGATGGTGCCCCCTGGCGGGCTATATTGGTAGTTCTTGGCCTTTGGGCTGAAGTTCTTTTGATAAAAGTTTCCCAAATTTGGGGCAGTTTCATGCATCCAAATTTGTTGAGGTTTGGCATGTTCCTAAGGGCCGAGGCTGATTCCATGAATAGTCTTTCATACTTGAACTTGCTGCGGTGTATTACTGTGGCTTTCTTCCATCTTATTCTGTGGCGAGTATCCAGAGCGTGGTCTGTAAGCCCAGAGTGGCTGTACTGGTGAAATCGGATGTAATCCTTGTGTTCTGAGATTCTGATATTTGCTGTCCTGCCTGTTTGGCCAAAGTAGGACAGTTTACAGCTGCAAGGGACCTGGTATACACTAGGTAGGTCTAGGGGAAGTGGTTGGTCTTTGGTGGAGCGGATAAGGGATGCCAGTTTTCTATGTGGTCTGTAACAAGTGGTCAAGTCATGTTTTTTTAAGATTTTATTGATTTTTTCTGAGGTGCCTCTGATGTAGGGAATAGTGATGGATTTAGAGTAATCTTTTTTGTGAGGGGGAGGGGGTGGTGGGTTGTGGATAACTGGGTTAAGTATTTTTTGGATTTTTTGGAGGGGGTAGCCGTTGGCTGAGAAAGTGTCACGGATGTGATTTAGTTCAGAGGTTAGGGCTTGATCATTAGAACAGATTATTTTTGCCCTGTTGAATAATGTTTTAATAACTCCATATTGTTGTGAGGGGGGGGTGGGATTGTTGGTGAATGTATCTGCCTGTATGGGTGGGTTTTCTATAAACTGAGAAAACCAAGGTTCCATCAGGTTGGCGGGTGACTAGTGTGTCTAGGAAGGGGAGGTTATTGTTTTCCTCTTTTTCCAGGGTGAATTTGATTCTAGGGTGTTGGTTGTTCAAGTGTGTTAGGAAGGAGAGGAGTGAATCCGGGCCATGTGGCCAAATAGCAAAAACATCATCAACATAGCGAAGCCATATGGTAGGTTTTTGTGGGGCTGAGTTTAAGGCTTTCTCTTCAAACATCTCCATGAAAAAGTTGGCCAAGGGTGGGGAAAGTGGTGAACCCATGGCTGTCCCCTCTATCTGTTTGTAGAATTTTTCCTGCCAAACGAAATAGCCTGAGTTCATTGTAAACTGAAATAGGGCTGAGATATCGGGAGGAAATTTAGCTTGGATTCCAAGCTAAATTTCCTCCCGATATCTCAGCCACAACTATTTGCTCTAACCAGCAAGCCCTGAAACAAGAACTAAAATTCATTAGTGACACATTCATAAATAATGGCTATAACAAAATTACTGTCAATAAAATACTCTATAAAACCACAACAAAAACGAATCTAGATTACAGTAAAACCATAGCCATCCCATACATTAAAGGGTTATCAGAAAAAATCAACAGAATCCTACAACATTATAACCTCAATGCCACCTTTAAACCACCCACTTAACTTAAAACCATATTCAGCTCCTCTAAGGATCCTCTCCTCCCATTAGGACATCCTGGAGTCTATTGCATCTGCTGCACCTGTAACTTACCGTACATTGGTGAAACAGGACGGACAATCCCTATACGCAAGAAAGAACACATTAGACACATTAAATATAACCATTATGGTGAAGCAGGCCTCTCAGACCACACACTTAACACCTTACACCAAATCAACTGGAAAAGCACCTGCTCCTTACACCGCACAAAAACCTGGTACGAAAGAAAATTTAAGGAATCCTGCGAAATCCTGATAAATCACCCAAATATCAATAACAAAGATGGTATGAAAATTCCAAGGATCTGGATGGCACACATTCAGCCAACCTAATATGAAAGATTCAACATAAGTATCCGCTAGTATTAGAAACCATCCACTCCAACTGGCTGGAATAATGTTAATATATGTCTATAGTAGACAACACAAATAATAGGACTCTAGCGTTGATGTATAAATTTTTTATTTTTAATTTGTTTTTTTTTTTCCCACCAGAGGTCAGGCCAACAATTGTGGTAGCGGTTGGTCAGTGTCTTTAACGAACCAGTTTGATTGTAGTATAGCTTGTTTCTTGTGTATATTTGTACGCTCCAGAAGATGACCTTGACATAAAGGCCGAAACGTCGAATTGTAGATTTTAGTTATATTAAACTAAAGTTTTTATTCAAACACGTAGTAGTCTCCATAATTTTCCAAAATGCATAAACTGGTGAGAGAGCCTACTTAATAGGAGAATTATACATAGAATAATGGGTGTTGTAAAATCTAGAGGTTATCCCTAGAGGCTGTACAAGAAACAAGGTGAAAAAAGATTTTTTGCTTGGAAGATGGTGAATGAATGGAATGCATTGCCAGAATGGGTGGTGAATGCTCCAACATTGAATATGTTCAAAGCAAATGATAATTATTGTGTCTGTGAGTGTTTGGCCTCCTGCAATGAGCCTTTGGGCTCTATGGAGACTTGCAGATAATACTAATACTAAAATCAGGTGGAAGTTCAAGGAATATGTGATATGATTAAGCAAGACCTCAAAAAAACTGAAAAGAATATAAGAAAAAATATGAGCACAATCTTATCAACAATAAAAGGGGAGGGGATACTACTGATGATAGCAGATGAAAAATGTTTTTAAAAATTATGTGACACCAACAGGAAGTCCAAAGACGCATCGAAGGAGGGCACTTACTCTACAACTCTCTGTCTCCACTATTCAAATCCACCAACTACACCATCTACCTCCTACCACACATTAGTATTTTCACAGACAATCACAAATATCCATGCCCATGGCAGGATTCGAACCCACAGCCTTTTTGCTGGAGAGCGGATACGCTAACCACTTGACTAACTAGGCTGGCTGGTTAATAATAATAATAATATTAATTTATTAATTTAATAAATTAATAATAATAAATTGCAGCCAAAACGAATAGGAGGCAGGTGGAAGGGTGACTGTTCATTTGAAGCAGTCTAGTGTGACATCAAGGCCAGTAAGAAAAAATATACAGTTGGTTGTTGCTATAGGCCAGGGTATTCCATCGCAGGAGATCCAATCTATCCACACAATCTATCATACTTCTCCTTGAACCCATTAACAGACAAAGCACTCACAACTGACTCTGACAACTCATTCCACTCATTCACCACTCTCTAAGCAGAAAAATCTAGTCCTCACACACCTACTAACCACACCTTTATTCAACTTCCAGGGATGAACCCTTGTACTGGTTTCTCTAGCCAAGTGCTTAAACATTTCCCTTGCATCTATCCTATAAAATCCTTTAAGCAACTTAAATGATTCTATGATATCTGATCTTTTTCTCCTACCAACAAACTTCTGCAATCCACACATCTTCAATCTATCCTTATAGGGAACATTCCACAGGCCACTCACCATCTTGGTCACTCTCCTCTGAATCATCTCCACTGCTTCCTCATCCCCCAAGAAACCCAAAGGGACCATACTTAAGCACAGTAATCTGGGTGTGGGAATATCAATGCCTTATAAAGAAGAATTACAACTTCCTTATCTCTACTTTTAATGTGTTCTTCACTAGCTGAGTAATCTTATGGACTAATTTAGCAACCTCAGGAATATGTCCTCTAAACTTTAACTCTTTGTCTACCACCACCCCTAAATCTATATCTTCACTATTTCCTGTAGTACAGTGCCATCACTCTGATACACAGCTTGTAATATATCCTAAAATGCATAACTTTATATTTCTCGACATTAAACATGATACCCATTAACTTTTGCCCATACTTAAAACCATTTTTAAATCTTTCTGCAAGCTCTCCACATCACCTTGATTAACTATTACTTTATCTTTTATATTTCACATAATCAGCAAACAACTGAATATTTACTTTCAGGTTATTTCTTATATCATTTATGTACAAATTAAACAGCATTGGTCTCAACACTGAACCCTGTGGCACACTTCTAGTCACCTGTTTTTCACCTTGATTCTGTACCTCTATATACCACTTTTTGATATCTGTCCAGCAGCTATCCTCTTATCCAGTATCATAATCATTTGTTCTAATTTGTGTAACAAAGTTTCATGTGGTATTCTGTCAAATGCTTTTGCAAAATCCAAGCAAAATCATCGTGTAGCCATTTCCTTTTTCCAACTCTGCTATTTTTTTTTGCTCTCTGTTATAAATAGTTAGTAAATTAGTAAGGAATGACTGACCCTTCACAAAGCCATGTTGACCCTCATAAAGTATCATATTTTTATCTACCCATTCTTGAATTCTCTTTTTTATCAATTTTTCTTGTACTTTTACCACCATGCCTGAGATACGGATTGGTCTGTAAACTGCAACTGCAGTCTTAGAACTTCCCTTATGCAAAGGAATTATTTTTCCACTCCCTTGGAACTCTACCAGAGCTGAGATTAAAATTAAAGAGCCTAGTCAAAGGTATTGCCAGTTCCTTTGCAGATTCTCGCAACACCCTAGCTGATATCCCATCTAATCAAACAGATGTATTTATATTGAGATTCTGCAATATCCCAAGAACCTCCAATTCATCCACCTCTGTTGCCACATTAGTGTCTGTCACATTGGTTATAGCAGTAACCTCACTAGGATGATATATGCTTGCAATGTGGACACTCAATAACTCAACTATTTTATCTGCTTCTGTCTCATCGTGACCATCATCACTCATTAATGTTAATCTAGTGACGCCACTATGGTGACCAGTATGAAGCAGGCACTACATAGGAAATGTGCAAGACCCCTGCAGTCAAACATAGGACTCACAAAATCCTACAAATTTACTTCGCCAACATCTGTGGCCTAAACTCCAATCTTAATAGTGTCCACTATCAAACCTCACCTTTCTGGCAGAAACTCAAATCTCACCTCCTCAAGCACTATTCATCTCAACCTTCCAAACTACACACTCTTTAACTCCTTCCAACCCAAGGGTGGTGTCTGTGCATACAACCGCTCTGACATACCTTGCCAAAGAGCACCCAACCTGGAATCGCCCAACTTTGACCTTCTTTGGATGAAAATATCCCTACCCAACTCAGTCAAATTCATATGCTGTCTCTATCACTCCTCTAATGTGCAACCAACCACTCTGAACTCTTTAATTTCCTCTCCTTAAAAATTGACTTTCTCCAGTCAATTTTTTCCCACTTTCCCAACAGTGAAATCATCCTCCTGGGAGATTTTAATGTCCATAACACCAACTTGCTTTCCTCCTCCAGCTGTACAGATCTTGCAGGCAGAGATACCAAAACATTCGTCATCACTAATGACCTTACACAACTAGTTCAGATGCCAACCAGAATACCTGACCACCCGAACCAATCTCCAAATACCCTAGACTTCTTCTTGACCAATGACCCTTCGAAATACACAGTGAATGTAGAGCAGCGCTTCCCAAACTGTGAGCCGCGGCCCCCTTGGGGGGCATAGGTTTTGTTGAGGGGGGCCGTGAAATAATGAAAACAAATTTAAAATGTTTTAAGACTAAATAGATTTTAAATGAATAAGAATCTTATATTGTTATATAGCCAGTAAGTGAAACTCAAGATCGATAACTATGATCTATGAGTTTCAATGCCGAAAAACTATCGGCGAAGGCAATTCGAAGCAAAGGTGGAGCAAGCTCCCTCACTATTCTTGATATTCTCTCATAATGTAAAACACAGCTCCTAGGAGATGTAATACTGTCATTACATTATGAGGGGAGGTCACTACCCAGACCGGTTTCAACCTTTTTTGAGGTCTCATCAGTGAGTAGATAGACCTGGAAAATATCAAAGCTTAGTGAAAAGAACTTACATACCTTCACTATACTTCACTATCACTCACTGATGAGACCACAAAAAAAGGTTGAAACCGGTCTGCGTAGTGACCTCCCCTCATAATGTAATGACAGTATTACATCTCCTAGGAGCTGTGTTTTACATTATGAGAGAATATCAAGAATAGTGAAAGAGCTTGCTCCACCTTTGCTTCGAATTGCCTTCGCCGATAGTTTTTCGGCATTGAAACTCATAGATTGTAGTTATCGATCTTGAGTTTCACTTACTGGCTATATAACAATATAGGATTCTTATCCATTTAATATCTATTCAATTGCCAGAAAACTAGCCTTTTGGCTTTTTATTTTAATTACTAAGTAGATTTTTTTATTTTAAAACAAACATATTTAACTTTTATTATTTATTATTTCTTTTTTGTTATTTTTTATATTTTTTACAAACTTTGCTTCCAGCGTATTTCAGCACTTAATGAATATTAGTAAATATTGCTTATTCATATGTTTAATTTCAAAGCAGTGGTTAATTGTATTTACTTCGAATGCTCTCCAGGGAAGCTCCAAATCTTCCTGTCCCTTTCATCACGCGTTCGTAATCAGGGACTGTTGATATTGACTTTATATACATATCAAAACTCGTTTTATATTATCACTGTCATCCGAGCTAGTTTTCTGTTACCAATAAAAGTTTCGCATATACTTCACACATGAAAAAAAAAAGCTTAAACAAGTTCATGTGGGGAGATAGTAACTCGCTTGCAGTGGTAAACAACATGCCCTCCCACAGAGGCAATAAAAACAAGTACTTTTATTATGCCAGTGAATAAGGTATGAGGAGTCTGTGTAATATATTTCTCAACAAATAGGGCAATTAGAGACAACTGGGATAAAAACACACTAATTAATGAATCACATGTCCCCTCATACAGAAACTATGCTGTATATATAGACTGAAACAAAACCATATGTTGCATGGGCAAACACAGTATCTAATTAAAAACTATTGTTATTAATTAGATGTGTGCGAGTTCGATTTTCCAAGGCAGCAATAAAATTCAACCGAACGTGTTAAAATTCGTAAAAGTGTTAAAACTAAGTAATATATATATATAATGAATGTTATGGCAGTTTCACATATGGAATTCGGTTGAAGAGAGTTAGCATTTTAACTCAATTGTCAGCTATGCTTTTATCTTTCGGTTGCGCGATCTTTTGTTAATACCACACCAATCATATGCACGTTTTAATAACCTGCCTTTGCTGTCTGTTTTGAGTTAGGCTTAATTACCGTAAAGGGAGAAAAGTCACAAAAGAGAAAAATGTTCCTGGTCCGGGGATTCCTTTATTCAGGTAATATTCACTAATTTCATGTTATCAGTCTGTGGTGTGCCAGTATCGGTAAGTAGTGATATTATTTGATCTATTCTATGTTAAAAAATTTAACCCTGAGATGGATAAGTGGCTGATAAAAAATTTAAAAAAAATTCCCGCAAACAATCAGAAGAAACAGAAACAGACTCAAAAAAAAAAAAAAAAAAGGACAGTATTTCATATTTTACCAGAACAGCCCTCATCGTCTTCAGAACCAAACGGTAAGAGGCAAAAAATGTAATATATGCATTTGATTTTTGCGATATTCACTGTGTATGTTTTGTATTGAATATAAATACAATAAATATTATAATAATATATCTCTCTATTACGATTTTTTTTCGAGGGGGGGCCGTGAAATATTTTAATTTTTGCAAAGGGAGCCCTGACATCTATAAGTTTGGGAAGCGCTGATGTAGAGGACCCGCTAGGCAATTCTGACCACAACCTAGTGCTCATCACCTCCCCCCCCCCCATGCAACAACGCTTGCACAGCCACTCCCATATAAGAATAGCTTGGCATTATAAGAGTGCCAAGTGGGATAGCCTCTGCAACTTCTATGCCTCATTCCCATGGTTAGACTATTGTTTCTACCTTCCAACTCAAACACATGCATCAAACCCATAACCAAAGTAATCCTCACTGGCATGGAATCATAGATTCCCCACAGTACTCTGACCTGCCATTCCCTAAATAAACCCTGGTTTTCTTTTGGAAAACCCTTGCACTGAGGCTGTACAAATGAAAAACCAAACATACCATTACTGGCTCAAATCAAGAACCCCATCCTCCTATAGAGCTTATACCCAAACCCAAAATAAATGCAAAAAAAAACAATCGATGCTTCCAAAACAGAGTTTGAAAGAGATAAAAGCAGGAAATTAGCATCCTGTCCAAATAGCAACCGAGCCTTTTGGTCCCTCGTCAAAGTGATCGGTCGTAACTTCTGCCCAACACTATTCCCATCTCTATCATACCCAGATGGCTTCATTGCATCATCACCTACAGAAAAGGCCAATCTCCTGGCCTCACACTTTGCTTCCATTGCATGCATAATTGCCAATAGCAATTATGTGTGCATTGGAAAGGCAATTATCATCAATTCTCGTGTAGGAGTTTAGGAGTTGAGAATTGTCATCAATTCTCAACTCCTACACTACCTTGAAGCTACCCATCTAATAAATGACTACCAGTATGGATTCTGTTGCTGCTGATCAACAGGAGATCTGCTCACATATGTCACCCATCTCTGGACAAATGCCAATCTCAAGCAGTTGGACTTGATATCTCCAAGACATTTGACTGGGTCTGGCACAAGGGCTTACTAAGCAAGCTGCCATCATTTGGTCTATCTCAAGACCTCTGTAGTTGGATTGCCAGCTTTCTGTCTGGGTGCACACTATGTGTGGTGGTGGATGGCTCCTTATCCTCTCACCATTCAACTAATGCCAGGGTTCCTCAAGGTTCTGTCCTCTCACCAATCCTCTTCCTACTATATATCAATGACCTACTTCAGCTTACCTCCAACTCAATGCACAGTTTTGTAGATGACAACACATTGTACTCCTCCCTTTCTTTTGATAAACCTTACTCCACAGAACTCACCTCAACCAACAGGACAGCAACCACCACTGCCCGCAATTCAGACCTCCAAGCCATCCTCCAATGGGTTCAGATAACCTAGTCAATTTCAATGCAAATAAAACTCAGCACAGTCTTATTTCCCATAAAAAGAACCATTTTCTCCCAGTATTATTTTTGACAACACCCAAATTTCCAGGCAATCTGAGATTTCTCTTCTTGGAATTACCTTGACATCAAGCCTTTCCTGGCATAAACACATAACAACCATTGCATCCTCAGCTTCTAAAAACTACGATTTCGCTTTTGATCAAGACATTACTTCACCTATTTATTTATTTATTTATTCTTATGGCAAAAGGAATACAGAACAGCTACAGGTCAATGTCCTGTGTGGACAGCCAATCCAAGGCCTCATCTGTCACCTTGTGGATGTCCTGTAGACCACCACCGTGAAATTGGCACTTTGGGCAGTCGTTCACAATATGAGTAATCGTCTGAGCCACAGGAGAACAATAATGGAGAATAATCCCCATTTATGTAGTAGGTAGCCATATCTTCCCTGGTTAGTTTTGATCCTGTTGATTGATGACCAAATCTTCCTAGGAAAATCAAAACCAGGCTGCAGATAACAGGGATCTTCTACCAGGAAGCCGTTTGTTGGGAGACTGTTGGACCAGTATCCTCTCCGCATGTCAGGTGTTGATGGCAGGGCAGCTGAAGAGAGTTCATCCATGGACCAGAAAGGCTTTCTAGATTAGATTTTAGGTGAAGACTAGATGGATTTATGAGAGTCTGGTGCAGGGGCAGAAGTGGGTTGCTCATTGCTTTATTAAAGTCTTTAATCGAGGCTTGTTCTTCTCCGTATGCTTGGTGGAGCAATGTTAGATAGGACAGGCAGCCAGGAGAAAGGGGATGCTTTGTCCCATTAACTGTGTGCATGGTAGAGTTTAGCTAGGTGTCTATAATGTTAGTGTGTGCACTTCTTTCCCAGACAGGAGCACAATATTCCGCTGCAGAGAATGTGAGGGCTAGTGCAGATGGCCGTTGGACTTCTGCACCACAACCCCCAGGTTGTTTCAGCAAGCCTTGAAATGATATTGTTTTTTGTTTTAATTTTGTTGGATAGGTTGGTGATGTGCCTTTTATAGGTTAAGCTTCTGTCTAGGCTCACTCCAAGGTATTTCTGGTCAGACACAACAAAAACTGTGTCCACAGGTGAAATACTGTGGACACAGTTTTTGTTGGATTTGGCTTCAAATACCACCGCTTGAAGTACTCTTCCAGGATGTTGCATTTGCAGGAGGCTATGGCTGGTTGTATACCTAGGGTCCGAATAGTAAAACAAGTAGAGATTAAATGGATGAATAACACCATTAAGCTGGAGCTGCAAAAAAAGAAACAACTGTGGAGGGAATTTAAAGAAAGAGGCGACCTGCAGGCACACGAACAGTATAAAGTGCAGGCCAGAAGGGTAACGAGTGTGGTAAAAAAAGAAAAATCGGATTATGAAAGGAAACTAGCTATGCAAGCTAAAGAGAATCCCAAACAGTTCTTTAAATATGCTGCAAGCAAAAAAAAAAACTGTACACGGCAAAATGATTTTAAGGAATGACGATGGTAAGGAGGTCACTGAATCAGTTGATATAGTGGAGTTACTGAGCGAGCACTTTGCAAAAGTATATCATCCAGGTGGTGATATTGAAAAAATTAAGGAACCATTAGTTTATACAGGAATTGTGATGAATGAAGTGGAGGTGAATAGTCTATTACATAACCTTAATGTGAATACATCTATGGGATTGGATGGTATACTGGCACAGGTCTTGCGTGAAGTGGCTAAAGAATTATCAGTGCCCTTTACCATGTTGTTTAATCTGAGTCTTGGGTCTGGTTTAGTCCCATAGGTGTGGAAAGAGGGGAAAATAGTTCCACTGCATAAAGGAGGATCCAAGACTACGGTTGCAAATTACCAACCGATCAGCATATCAGGAGTCGTTGTCAAGGTCTTGGAGAAAGTTGACTAGTCAAGGGAAAAATACAGGAATGGATTGATAAAAATGAGATACTGTACGAGAGACAGCATGGCTTTGTGAAGGGTAGATCATGCCTCAGTAACTTGCTCAAGTTTTATAACACAGTGACGGCTGAACTGGATAAGGGTAATGGGTTTACAGTGATACTGCTGGACCTGGCAAAGGCATTTGACAGGATACCACATGGAATTCTAATCCATAAACTACAACATATGGGAATGGATATAGGATTGGTGAGAATGATAGGTGGGTGGTTGAGGGAGAGATATCAAAGAGTAGTTTATTCAGGAGTAGAGTCCAAAAGACAGCCTGTGACTAGTGATGTGCTGCAGGGTTCTGTTCTTGGACCACTGTTGTTTAATTTGTTCATTAATGATATAGGGAAGGATCTAAGAGGAACAGTTCATTTGTTCGCTGATTATGCAAAGTTGGGTAGGGCAATAGTGAATGCATAAGATGTCAAAATCTTGCAGGACGACTTGGATAGATTGGAGTTCTGGGCTAAGGAGAATGGATATCAATTTAATGTTACAAAATGTAAGGTTATGCATTTTGGGGTGAAAAGATTAGCAGCAGTATACCACATTGGTGGAACTGTACTCCAGGAAATTGATGAGGCCAGGGACTTGGGAATGTTGGTGGATAGCGAGATGAAGTTTAGGGGGCACATTGCAAAAGTAGCTAAATCAGCTCATCAACTCACTTGGTTGTTGAAAAATACCTTGACGATCAGAGACGAGCAAGTTATTGTATCTGTACTGAGCCTTGATAAGACCTCATCTTGACTCCTGTGCCCAGATGTGGTCATCTAGGTTCCTTCTTGATGGGGAGGAGGTGGAGAGAATCCAGAGGCGAGTGACTAAGATGATAGCAGGTCTATGGAATGAACCATATGAGAACAGGTTGAAGATTTGTGGGTTGCAGAAATTAGTTGATAGGCGGAAAAGGGGAGATATGATTGAGACATTCAAATTGCTAAAGGTTTCTATAGGATTAATTCAGAGGATATTTTTGAGATCAGGACTGGTGGTGCGAGAACTAGGGGACACCTATGGAAGCTGGGCAAGAGTGTGGTTAGCAGGGGTGTTAGAGCTGTTCTTTACTTTTAGAGTGGTAAATGAGTAGAATAAGCTGCCAGAGTCTGTTGTGGGTACTAGGATGGTGAGTGAGTTCAAGGCGAGGTATGATAGATACTGTGAGAATGTTGTATAGTTGTGAGGACATGATGTTTAGGGCCTCCCTCGATCAGTCTAAGGACTTCCTGGAGTCGCCCGTAGTAATAATAATAATAATAATAATGTTCAGGTCTGTGTTCAAGGTTGATTCCAGGTTGGCAAAGGAAGTAGATTGATGTAGGATCGCTAGATCATCAGCGTGCATATACTTGCTTGAGCTGGTATGTGGTATGAGCTGGTATGTATCATACATATAGATGTTAAAAAGTAAAGGGGATAACACAGAGCCCTGAGAGAGACCATTGTGAAGGAATCTGGGCCTGCTCTTTTTTCTGCCAATATGGACCCAGATCTTTCTGTTGGAGGGAATGGATTCAAAAAGCTGGAAAGTTTTTTTGCACCTTTTAATATTTCCTAGCTTTAGGAGGAGGCCCCTGATTCAGACTGTATCATAAGCTGATGTTAGATCAAAAAGTGGCTCCAGATTTAAGTTTCCTTTGGAAGCCTGCTTCAGTTTGTGTTGTCAGGGCCAGGACCTGGTCACAGCAACTTCTTCCTGGCCTGAAGTCAGCTTGTTCAATTGGGAGTGCTCTTTTGATGAGTGGCAAAATTCTTTTAAGGAGAATTCTTTCAAAGAGCTGAAAGGTGGAGCAAAGCAAGGAGATAGGTTGTAGATTTTTCACATCATTTGGATCTTTTCCTTGTTTGGGCATGGCAATTAATTTGGCTTCCCATCACAGATTTGGTAGTTTATCAGTCATTATAATTTCTGAGAAAAGGGTGGCCAGCCATGTTTGTCCTCGTTGACCGAGATGTTTTAGAAACTCAAGGAGGATACCGTCCACTCCTGCAGCCTTGCCATTCTTGGTAAATTTTAAGGCTACATGTACCTCTTCCCAAGATACTGGATGTACAAGTTCAGGAAGCTCGGGATCCATCTTCAGTATTTGTCTGATAGAAGATTGCACAGTAATATTCCTGATAGAGCTGGGACATATCTTGGAGGTTTTCAATAAATGATTAGCCATTTGATCAGGAGTTATCTCTGTTATTCTGTGTGTTGTTGGTTCTGCTCCACCTAATTTTCTCAGAAGTGACCAGCTTTTCTGGCTAGATGTGGTGAAATTGAGTTCATGGATGGTTGAGATCCATCTTTCCTTTCTGTTTTTATCCAGCGTTGCTATGAGCTCCTTAGCAACATTTGGGTCTTCATCTATGAACCTATGAACAACTATGAACAGCTGTTAATCCTATACAAATCATAAATCGGCCCAACCATGAATACTGTTCCCACATATGGGGTGGGCCCCCAAAATCTTCCTCAAAATGCTCGACTCAATACAGAGGAGAGCAATCAGACTTATTAATGCCCCATCGCTTACCAACTCACTCTCCTCACTTTTGCACAGACAATCAGTCTCTGCACTATGTGTTTTCTACAAATATTTCAATGGGAAATGTTCATCAGAAATAGCATCAATAATTCCCCCACTTAGCACTAAGCTCGTTGGAACACGTACAGCTGCTGCTCAACATTCCTACACAGTGCACCCTGCAACCCACAGAACATGTTTCTTCTCCTCTGCCTTCATCCCTGCAACTGCTATACTATGGAACAGTCTTCCTTTTGATGTTTTCCCTAAGGAATACAATATACAGTCATTCAAATCCAATGTGAACAAGTACCTTTTTTTCCCAACCCATATACAGTACTAATGTACTATAGATTGATCTACCAACCTCTCGTATATGGGCTCAATATTAAAAAAAAAAAAACTTCCATAGTTATTTTTCCTCTTATTTGCCACATCATGACAGAAAACTTTGGGATTTCCTTTGGCCTGCTAGGCTTAATTCTTCTTATAATCTGATTTTGCCTTCCTTGCCATTCTAGTCACCTTTCTTGCCTGAGCCTTGTACTGTTCATGAGTTTGCTGGTCATCTTTCTCTTTATATACCCTCCACAACATTTTCTTCTTCTGCAGCTTGTGCTTAATGATATTATTCATCCATCTAACTCCTACCCAATTAACCCTTCTTATCCTAGGTACACAATTTAATACTGCTTCCTCTAGAAGACCCTTAACTATATCTCATGCACTACTGATATCCTTATCCTGCAGTGTTTTATGCCATGGTACAGATTTAAGCTTTTTCCTAAGTATGTCATAATCACCTGCTTTGTAGTTCTACAAATATCTCTTCTTGATAGAATATTCTTCATGTTTTGCAATCTCCCAAGTCAATACCCAAGATTACGAGAAGAATTTAGCAGAGCAGACCAAAGGAAATCCCAAAGAGTTCTTTCATTATGGCAAGTAAAAGGAAGAAAGACTATGAACAATTAATCTTAATGAGTGATGATGGTCATAAGGTGACAGAAGCAGATAAAATAGTTGAGTTACTGAGTGTTACTGAGTAACCACTTTGTAAGGGTATATCATCCAAGAGAGGTTACTGCTGTAACATATGTGACAGACACTGATGTGGAAACAGAGTTGGATGAATTGAAGGTTCTTATGATATTGCAGAATCTCAATGTAAATACTGTTGTGGGATTAGATGGAATATCAGCTGGGGTTTTGAGAGAATGTTCAAGGGAACTAGCAATACCTCTGACTACACTCTTTAATTAAGTCTCAGCACAGGCAGAGTTCCAAGGAAGTGGAAAGAGGGCTAAATAATTCTTTGTAGGATGCTTGACATTGTCTTCTTTTAGAGCAACATTAGGCATATAATAATAAAAAAATTATATATCTGAATTGCAAAATATGACTGAAAGGAAGGGGGGGGGACGAGTTCAAAAATGTGGAGATAGAAATATTTGGGAGCTTGAAATGCAGAAAATCAAGGATATGTGAATTAAAAGCTTAATTCATTAATAAAAACTTTTTGGGAAAAGGAAGAAGCCACTAATCTGCAATCATTAGAATATAATGAATGTAGATTAGTGGTTGGAGTTATGGGCCTTGAGCCATTTCGACTGAGTGTCGTCTTCAGAGCTTGTGGGCAAATTGCAGGTTATGTCTTGTTGGCATAGTGTGTTTTTGAGGCATAATGTGATGAAATGTGGGAAACACTAAGCCAACATGCCATAGCCTCCACTTTGCCCACAAGCTCCAAAGATGACACTCAGTCAAAATGGCTCACACCCTGTAACTACTAACCCTAATCTTCTCTCCCACTCCTAATCTACATTCATTATATTCTGCCTTTTTCCTTTTCCAAAAAAAAAATTTCTAGTCCATCCTTGGAGATTCAGCTTTTAATTCACATATCTTTGATTTTCCGCATTTCCAACTGCCACATATTTCTATCTCCATGTCCTTTCCTTTTAGTCATATTTTGCAGTTTGGATATATAAATTTTTTATATGCCGAATGCTGCTTCAAAAGAAGACAACTTCAAGCATCCTACAAAGGTATGTCCAAAATTATTCCTTCCATATTTTTCATTTATCTATGTCCTTAAAATATTATTAATGCCTTAAATAAATTGAGTAAAAAAAAAGCCAATAATGTTATACAAGGAGTACTCCTTAAGAAAATAGGCAAAATAACCATAATATTAAAATCAAGAAATTAGGTAGAGTAATAGTTAATCATGGCAATATGGAGAGGTTGCAGGATGATTTAAATAGGCTATCGGTATTGACAGAAGATAATGAATGTCAATTTAATGTGGAGAATTGTAAAGTTATGCATTTTGGGATAAATAGATTACATGCCATATACCACATTGGTGGAAAACTGTACTCCAGGAAATAGATGAAGTTAGAGATTTAGGGGTAGTGGTATAAAGGAGGTTCTGAGACTGTAATAGCAAATTATAGACTAATCAGTATCTTGTGCCAGGTGATAAAAGTACTGGAAAAAGTGGTCAAAAGGAGAACTCAAGAATGGGTGGATAAAAATATGATACTCTATGAGGGGCAACATGGCTTTGTGAAGTGTCAGTTATACCTTAGTAATTTACAAACTTTTTATAAAAGACAGCTGAGTTGAATAAAGGAAATAACTACACGATGATTCTGCTGTATTTTGCAAAGGCATTTAACAGAATACCACATGGAACTCTGTTATGCAAATTAGAACAAATGGAGAAGAGATATCGCCCTGGTTATGTGGATAAGAGGGTGGCTGCTGGACGGATATCAAAAAGTTGTATATGGAAAAGAAGAAGCAAGTCAAAAACAGGTGACTAGTGGTGGATTGCAAGGTTCAGTGCTGGGACCACTACTGTTTAATTTGTACATAATATATATTTATTTATTTATTCATATGGAGTTTCCTCCCTTTTCTCCCCCATCCCTATTGGGGCGAGTTGAGCCCCCTGATGGGGGTTAAGTATTTATGGCTGTAGATCCGTGTGTTCATGGGGCTGGTTTGGCTAACTATGCGGGATGAAAAACACCAGATAAACTGGGGGATAAAATCCTGCTGTCCATGCCCAAGACCGGCTAACTTGGCTATGGCTGAGGAAGATCCTTAAGCTCCTCATGTCAGCGACTGGAATCGAACCCAGGACATATGGTTGCGAAGCGCATGGCCACTAGGCTAACTACGCGGACATAATATATATTAAATATCCTGAAAGGAAATATTCAGTTGTTTTCCAATGATGTGAAATTAGGTAGAGTAATAGTTAATCATGGCAATGTGGAGAGGTTGCAGGATGATTTAAATAGGCTATCAGTATGGGCAGAAGATAATGGATGTCAGTTTAATGTGGAGAAATGTAAAGTTATGCATTTTGGGATAAATAGATTACATGCCGTATACCACATTGGTGGAACTGTACTTCAAGAAATAGATGAAGCTAGAGATTTAGGGGTAGTGGTAAACAGAGTTAAAGTTTAGTGGGCATGTTGCTAACATAGTCCATAAGATTACTTGGCAATTGAAAAACACAATAACAAGTTGTTATTCCTCTTTGTATGGCTTTAATACATCTACATCTGGGTTACTGTGTGCAAGTTTGGTCTCCTGGGTTTCTTGGGGATGAAGAAGTGGTGGAGAAGATTGAGAGGCAAGTGACCAAGATGGTGAGTGGTCTCTGGAATGTTTCCTATGAGGATATTTTGAGGGTGTTTGGATTGCAGAAGTTTGTTGATAGGAGGAATAAGAGGGTATTATATTCCTATCACCAGTTTATATCCATCTACATTTGTTCCAATTTATGTGGTATCCTGTCTAATGCCTGTGTATAATCCAGCAGTATTATTGGGTATCCATTCCTTTTATTCAACTCAGCCATCACTCTATATTAAAAGTTAGTAAATGGTATGCAAATGTGATAAAGATATAAATGTATGATAGTTCCACTGTACAAGGGTGGTGCAAAAACTGATGTGTCTAACTACCAACCTATCAATATCTCTGGTGTGGTAGTGAAGATTTTAGAGAAGTTGATAAGAATACGCATACAGAAATGGGTAGACAAATAAGCTATACTTTGCAAGGAGCAGTATTGGTTTACTAAAGGAAGGTCATGTTTTTAGCAATTTGCTCATATTTTATAACAATGTTACAGCCGAGTTGGATAAAGGGAATGGATACACTATGATCATGTTGGATTTTTCTAAGGCATTTGATAGGATACTACATGAAAGGCTGTTGCATAAACTGGAGAATATGGATTTGGAATATAAACTCTTGACTTGGATCAGGGATGATTGACAGACAGATATCAATAAATGGTATACAGGAGATGTGAATCTGCCAGATTTAAGGTGACTAGTGATGTACCTCAGGGTTGTCCTTGGGTCATTATTGTTCAATCTGTACATTAATGACATCAGACAGGGTCTACCATCAGGTTTGCCAATGAGACAAAGATAGGCAGGGCAATCAGGGATGCTACTGATATTCAGCACTTACAAAATTATTTGAATAGGCTGGAAATTTGGACAAACAAAAATGGCTTCAGTTTAATGTTAGTAAATGTAAAGTTATCCACGTTGGCATGATGAGATTTCCAGCAGCATATTATATTAGCAGGATTATTATTATTATTCAGGCCTCCATGGAGTCAAAAGACTCATCGAGGGAGGTCCTTCCTAAGACATAAAGTCTGTCAAGACTCATCGAGGGGAGGCCCCCCCCCCTGAGAAACACAAAGTCTATCATACCACTCTTTAAACTCATTGACCGTTCTCGCTCCCACCACTCCATCACGCAATGCATTCCATGTCTCAACCACCCTCCACACAAAGATCCTCATAATTATCCTTGTACAGTCCTTTATGGTACAAGAAACTGAGGAGGCAAGGGTTTTTGGCTTATTAGTGGATAGGAATTTGAAGTTCAAAGGTCACATAGCAAAAGTTGCAAATACAACTCAGAGAATAATTGTCATGTTGAAGCAAACTTTGACATCTAAGGATAAGGAAGTCATCTTTTTTTTTCTTTATAAGGCTTTGATAAAACCACACCTGGGTTATTGTGTGCAGATTTGGTTTCACAGATTCCAAGTGGATGAAGAAGCTGTGGAAAGGGTGCAAAGAAGAGTTACAAAGATTATATCCAGACTATGGGTTCTGTCCCCCTAGTCTGTTGCCTACGGAACCCCCCCACCGAGTTCCGGACTGGTAAGCTGGTTCTCCTTGAATTCTGATGACTGGAATTTTGAAGACTCAACACTCAGGGTAGGCCCTGAGTTTTAAAACATTTCAAATAACTTGACAAAAAACGTGACATAAAAACGTTACAAAAAAAGGCTTATCGTTTTATATTATAGGATAGATTATGAAGATAAATTGTAAGTATGTGGATTACAGACTCTGATTAACAGGAGAAAGAGTGGTGATATGATAGAGGTCTATAAACTATTGAATGAGTGTTATAGGATATTGTTTTATGAAATCTTTTGTTATGTGGAAGGTGGAGAGAGAACACGGGAGGCATCCATGGAAGTTAAGTTTGTTTTCACAGTAAAGAAAGGGGTAAGAGCTAAGTTTTTCCTCTCACAGAGCAGTGAGTGAGTGAAATAGTTTGCCTTTAGGGGGTAGTGAGTGCATCTAGTGTGAATGAATTTAAGGGAAGGTATTATTGATGGTTTGGGTGATTTATAGTCTCCCTCAATGTGTCCTTGACACCCTAAAGGTTTTACATAATAATAATAATAATAAATTACTAAGGCATGACCTAACTTCACCAAGCCATGCTGTTTCCAATAGGGTATCACATATTCTTATCCACCTATTCCTGATTTTTGTCTTTGACCAACTTTTCTGATACTTTTACTACCACTCCTAAAACACTGATTGGTCTGTCTTCTAAGCTTGTCATAATCACATCCTGTAGTTTCATTTATACCCTTTCTTAACTGCATATTACAGGCTTTTAAACTTCCCAAGCTGAGACCACAGGATCACCCACCGTAATCCAAAGCAATGTGGCCTCCTTGGTTATGGACAGATCCTCTGATCCTATGATGATTCAGAACTCTCAAACCACAAGTCCGCTTCATCATAAGCTGTTTTAAGTAGTTGTCGTTTATTATTATTATTATTATTATTAAACAAGACCTCATGGAGTCAAAGACTCATCTAGGAGGTCCTTTTATCTCACACACATCTCATCATACCGGGTCTTAAACACATTCAAACTCCCTGCAGACACCACACTCTCAGGCAAGGCATTCCAATCATTCACAACTCTGCACGAAAAAAACCTGCCTCTCACTCCCCTACTCACACCCTCTTTATACAGTTTCCAGGGATGACCTCTGGTTCTCCCCTGATCTCCCACTATTCGCTGTAGAACTTCTCCACCATTGATCCTATAGCAACCCCTTACCAACTTGTAGGTCTCTATCATATCTCCCCTCTTCCTTCTCTCCACTAGTCTCTGCAAATTACATCTTTTCAATCTTTCCTCATACTCGACATTCCAGAGGTCAGAAACTACCTTAGTCAGTCGCCTTTGGACCCTTTCCAACATCTCTTCATCCTTCTGAAAACCAGGTGACCAAATCTGGGCACAATAGTCCATGTGTGGCCTAATCAAAGCCTTATACAATGGAACAAGAATCTCCCTACTTCTACATGTCAGTGTCCTCCTCATCATTCCCAGAAGTCTTTGTGTTGTCTTCACAATTTTGGCGATGTGACCCCTAAATTTTAGATCCTTATCCACTATCACTCCCAGATCTCTTATTTCCTCTACTTCCAACAATATATTTTCACCAAGCATAAATTCTGCATCCCATCTTTGTTTTCCAAATTTTAAAACCTTACATTTTGCAACATTGAACTCACATCCCCATTTGCTTGCCCAATCACTCAATTTATTCAAGTCTTCTTGCAAGGCCACAACATCTTCACTACTCTTTATGGTTCGTCCCAACTTTGCATCATCTGCAAACAACTGAATATCTCCATCCAAATCTTCGCCAATATCATTAATATACAAGTTAAATAGTAATGGCCCTAAAACAGATCCCTGAGGCACTCCACTAGTGACTTTCCTTTTCCTGGATATTGCACCCCCATACACAACTTGTTGATACCTATCAGATAGCCAGTCTCCAATCCAATGCACTAATCTAATATCCAACCCCATCTGCTCTAGTTTGACTGTCAACTTATCATGAGGCACTCTATCAAAAGCTTTTGCGAAATCCAAGTATATTACTGTGTATCCTTCTCCTCTGTCCAAGGAAGCAGTCACTTTATTGTAATAAGTAAGTAGATTACTAAAACACGACCTCCCTTTAGCAAATCCATGCTGTCCATCAAAGATTATACCATTGTTGTCAACCCAAATCTGGATCCTAGTTCTCACAAGCTTCTCCAACAACTTAACCACAACACCTGACACACAGATAGGCCTATAGTTTGATGCTTGAGTTCGATCACCTCCTTTATGAAGTGGCACAATCTTGCCCTCCTTCCACTCTTTAGGGACTTGACCAAGTGCAAGACTCGTATTAAAAAAATATGTCAAGGCAGGTGTCAACTCTCTGGCACGTTCCTTCAGAATATGCGGTGATATATTATCAAGTCCCACAGCCTTATTTACATCTAGTTTACTCAACTCCCCAAACACCTCTTGCTCACTTACAGTCAGTCTCTCCTCCCCATCATCAACTGCTCTTAATCTCTCCATGAAGTCACATTCACAAGATTGAAAGATCTTTATGAACTGCTCATTAAGTATCTCCACCACACATTCTGCAACAGCTGTCTTTATACCATTTCCTCCAATCAATGTCATCCTTCCATAATCATTCTTTCTTTTGCTGGCTACATATCGAAAGAACTCCCTAGGATTCTTTTTAGCTTCATTAGCTAACTGCTGTTCATACCTCTCTTTAGCTACTCTCACCAACCAAGTCACTCTCCTTGCCTGGTCTTTGTAGAACTCATGAAATTGGTTACTTCCACTTCTCTTATGCTGCCTCCACAATGCTCTTTTTCTCTGTATTGCATACTTAATCTCTTTATTCATCCATCTCACACCTAACTTATTTAACCTTCTCACCCGTGGTATACATTTAGACATTGCATCCACTAAATATTTTTTGAAAATCCTCCAAGCTGCATTGATCTCTTTTCCAGCTAACTCCTCATTCCATGCTACACCTGCAAGCTGTCTCCTGAGCTCTTCATAATCACCCCCCTTGTAGTTCCACATATACCCTTTTTTCACAGGGGTCCTTGCACTGCTGGCAACCACCCAAGTAATCACCTCATGGTCACTTTCGCCAATTGGTGGATGATTTGATACCTCATTGATAATTACATCCTCCGATGAGATGACCAAATCCAAGACCCTTAATCCTCTTGTGCCCTCTGTTACATACTGTCTGAGGTAGTTATCCCTCAAAAACTCAAGAAACTCATTTTCTTTACTTCCAGTTGCTATCTCTTCATTCCAATCTATATTGCCATAATTAAAATCACCCATAATGATCATCCTTTTCTTATTTGCTTGGCTTATTTGACTATACATTTCACTATCACCACCATCCACATTACCAGGTCTATAACAACATCCCACCAAGTATTTGAATCTATTCACCTCTATCTCACACCATACTGCCTCAAAACCACTGGCCCCATTTCCCCCTTGCATCTCTACCTTGTATGGACATAACTCTTTCTCTATCATCAATAGCACTCCCCCTCCCTTTTTACCCCTTCTATCCTCACGAAACACATCATACCTTTCCATCTCTATTCCTGTCAGGATGTTATCCTCATCTAACCATGTCTCACTTATTCCGACAATCTCTGGGTGCACAGACGCAATTAGTGCAACCATTTCATCCGCCTTGTTTCTTATACTTCTAGCATTGGTATACAAACACAACAACTCATTTCTGGATCTACAGCTAGTTCCACTGATACCACTCACTCGATGTGATCTCTCCATGCTGGACTGGGGCCATTTCCCTTTCTGCTTCTTCATTTTAGAACCCTTTGCAATTCCATCTGTTTCCTTTTGATCCCTGATCATCCCATTACTTTCCTGCCTACACATTCTCTTACCTCCTCTTGGAGCATCCACCTTTCTCACGCTGTGTATCCCTGTCCACCCTGAGCCTCCCCGTTTCCCTGTTCCTCTTGCACACCCATTCTCTCATTATCTATACTCATACCACTCACTTCCACATTCATTTCCACTCCTTCAATCTCTCCTGTCTTACTCTCCTGCTCTTCCACATCACTCCCCTCTCGATCTGATTCATTCTCTCTATTCACTTCTCTACCTTCCAGCAGCAGTCTCTCCAAGCGACTCACACCATAACCACTCAAATGCAGTCCATCGCTCCCATACAGCTCACTTCGTCCCTCAAACTCATTCCACACATTAACAAACTGTACTCCCATCTCCTCATACATTTCAGCCAGAATATCATTCATAATCCTTGCTCTCCGCCTCATTTCACCACAATCATACCTAGGCAACACACTGACCACCCTTCCTGTCACACTATTCTCCTTTATCTTTCCAAGCAGTCTCCTGACATTCATTCTGACATGCTCCTTGTTCTCTCTCAAATCATTCGTACCAATTAATACAATTAACTCTTTTGCTCGTTCCCGCCTCATATTCAATGCCTCAATCACTCTACTCATTCAATGCCTCAATCACTCTACTCGTTTAGCGGGTAATAGTTACCATTTCCTTTTCCATGTGATCTCTTCTTCTTTCAATCTACATCTCCATAGTTGAATTTCCAATAACAATTATTTGACCTGTTCTCTACTGTGCTAGTTTGTCATGTTCATGTTTGTCAGTTGGTTTTTGCTATAGGCCCAGAAGAATGATGTCTTCCACATCTTTCTTCTGGGCCTATAGCAAAAACCAACTGTATATTCCGTTTCCCAGTCGCCTCCATCTCACAACAAATAATTTTAGTGCAAGAGAAATTTACTGAAAATCTTTTTCCAGAAATATAACTATCTGGGACAATAATGAAATAAACATTTAATTTAAATTTAATTAAATTAAATTTTTTCATGCAATGTTTCACTAGCTTGAGCTAGTGTTATCCAGGCATTTGAAAGATACACACTTAACAAACATAGAAAATGTCACATGCTAGAAGTTGGAGTTGAGAGTTCTACTGTTCACAGTGATTTCTGTAACTAGTGCTGATAGGAAGATGAGGTGGCATGACAAAATTTGTTCAAAATCACACCATGTTCTGTTGCAATTATCAGGATTCTGTAGAAAATGTGAGCTGCTTACACAAGCAATCTTTGCCAATTGAAGTGAAATTTATGCAATAACTTAGCTTTCTTCCATCTGATGGCATAATCATTATCTAGGTTACAGTATCCCTGTCAATGTAGTGTTCAGTATTTTGGACAAACTGGATGGGTCAATTACCATAGTAAAAAAAAAAAAAAAAAGAAAGGACATGAAAAATGTCTGCAGTATGGACAACCCAAATTCAGATTAGCACAATGTCTTGAATAAAGATCCCTTCACTGCCCAGTTAATGTACAAATCTCACTTCAGATCACAAAAGTCTATCACTAAAGTCTTAATTGTTCTTGGAAACAGCTCAAGTTCTACTGAAATCCTGATATTGCAAAAGAATTGATGATGTGATTTTAAATTAAACTCCTGCAATACAATCCTATCAATACAATGCACAGCTTGAAATCTTTTCAGCCTAACATGCATCATTTTACACTTTGATACATTTGCTGCAAACAGCTAGATGTTATGTTTCAGATTATTCCAGAATCATTAATGTATAAATTAAACAGCATACCAAGTATATATAGAGCTTTCAACTTATGTTACCACCTTCCTTCTCCTTGATTCTGTTCCACTTCTATATACTACCTAATGGTTGCTGTTTGTCTGTCAACCATCCTCTTATCCATGTCACCAGCTTCATATCCATTCCCATTTTATATCCACCCTTCATATCCACCCTTGACTTAATGGATTTTCTTGTAGTATCTATCCATTGCCTTTGCAATGGCCACTGATATCACTATGTAGCCTTTTCCTTTATCCAAAGGCAACTACACATTGATATTGCTTACCTTTCACTTTACAATAATTGAGTAAATTACTAATGCAAGATCTTCCCCTTCACAGAGACATGCTGCCACACATAGAGTATCATATCTGTCTATCCATTTATTTTACAAAACTTTAACCATCACTCCTAATATACTTGACAGGTTTATAATTTGTACCTCTGTCTTGGAACCTCTCTTACATAATGAAACAGTGTTGCCTTCTTTCCACTTCCCTGGGATTCTACTAGTACTGAAACTTAAATTAAAACAGCCTAAAGATTGATATCCCATGGCTGTATTTCAAATATTTAATATCCCGAGCATCTCTGATTCATCCATATTATTTTCACAGTATCCACTTTCACATAAATCATAGCATTACCTCCACTGGATGTTTTTCTCTTGCAGATTGATTACTAATTCAACTAATTCTTCTGCTTCTTCACACATGCGGTAGTAATATCATAGTAAATCCTATAAATGGTATAAATTTCCTTCTTTCTTAGACTAGGATAAATCTATTGCTTTACTTAAAATGAAAGGGGGGGATAACTTAAAGTCTTGAATTAAGTAGGTTTTTTTTTTTTAATTTAGTAAGTTATTAAGCATGTTTACTAGTGAAAATTTAGAGTCTTTTTGGCTTTTGTATCAAAGATAAGTTGGAGAGGAATTTAGCATTACAAGTTGTTTGTTGTGACTCATACACTTGTGAGAGCTTAAAGACTACCTAGGTTTTAATGAGCAGGTCACTTTGATAAGGAATAATGAAATATATAGATGAAATAGAATCCTGAATCAAAATGAAGTATTGAATTGCTTCTCATAATTCACGTGTTTTAATGTGAGGATCTAGAGAATGCTGTGTTTCCATATGTTATATCAAGTGAGTGGAGAGAATTCCTCCTGACTAGTTATAGCATGCTCAAGATCTCATTGGTAAGTCCATTGAATTTTGGTACCAAGTGTGTGGGCCAATGTAGCAAACATTTGCCCTTTCCATACTCATACTTGATACTTTTTTTTAGTGCTCATAATATTATCTAATGATTTTGTTTCTCTTTTTCACTTAGGTGAGCATAGAAATTAAGGTTTTTGTGACGGGTGTAGCCAAATCTAAAAATGAAAGCACACAACAGAAGGTAAGTCATGTACTTCATTATTTTTTATTTTAATTAGGTATTTAAATGATGAAAATTCATTTTCCAGGATCATATTGTGCAGTTTTGATTTACCAGAAAGAAAGTCCATTGATAATCTTTGATAATCACTGTTAATCTTTGCATCTGCTCCCAGGTGTGTGTGTGGGGGGGGGGG
The DNA here is from genome assembly GCF_054136105.1 of Typopeltis vanoorti. NCBI lineage: Eukaryota > Metazoa > Arthropoda > Arachnida > Uropygi > Thelyphonidae > Typopeltis > Typopeltis vanoorti. Next base: position 32,424,735 of record NC_143551.1, read on the forward strand.
GGAGATGCAGGTTAATGTGTATATGTATTCTGAGACTAATGAGGCAGATGAGTATGAGATTAAACAAAAAATGCTGAATATAGTTCTGAACGTTATAAATCAGAAAGACATAGTAATATAAAAGTGTAAGGATTATTGGCATAGGGGTCTACTGCACCTCATGTATACCCATGCTAGAAATATATGGAATAAAAAGAAGTAGTTTATGGCATTGGTTAAATCTTCTTGACCAAAAGTTAATGGCATTATTGATACATGGCTGACAGAAGATTAGTTAGTGAGATAGATTGCAAGAGGTATTAATACTTTCAAGGAGGAGAGAGAAAACAGGATGGGGAGGGTGGTATTGCTGATGGCCTCTATATCATTGCTAGAGGCCACCAGGAAAATATATACAGTCATCAGTATTATAGGCCAAGGGATGCAAAAGATAATGGGGATGGTTATGCATCAGAAAATAAGCTCAATGATAGGAGGCTGAGACTTCACCTATGGAAACGTAGGAGGGAAAAAATTTGAAGGAGGAAAGGACACAGGTTTGAGAATGCTGGATCTAGTAATTGCATCAGAGGATTTGTCTATAACCAAGGTGAAGCATGAAAGGTGAGAATAATCATGCAGTCTTGATCTGGGAGGTGGCTAAAAAAGTAGGGTTTTGGAAGGGTCAGAAGGTTAAATAAGGTATGTGTGAAATGGATGAATGAAGAGAATAAATATACAGTCTGGAGGAAGAAAGCAGTATGGAGGCAGCATAAGATGAGTGGTAATAATCAGTTCCATGAGGAGTACAAAGAACAGGCAAGGAGAGTGACCCAGTTGGTAAGGATAGCAAAAGTGCAATATGAGAAGCAGCAGTTAGGTAATGAAACCAAAAAAAATCACCCCTAGGGAGTTCTTTTGATGTATAATATAAAACAAGGAATGATTATGGAAGGATGATATTAGTCTGTGAAAATGGTAAAAGGATAATCACTGAGCAGGATATACATGAGATATTAAATGAGAAGTTCATAATAGTGTTTCATTCTTGTGAATGTAACACCATGCAGAGTTTGAAAGCAGTGGATGATGAGGAGAAGAGACTGGCTGTGAGTGAGCAGGATATATAGGGAACTGAGTACACCTGATGTTAATATGGCTGTGGGATGTGATGATATATCATCTCAATTGTTGAGAGAACATGCCATGGAGTTAACATGTGTCTTGACATACTTGTGCAATATGAAGCTTACACCGGGCCAAGTGCCAAAGGAGTGGAAGGAAGGCTAGATTATACCACTTGATAAGAGAGGTGACAAGGCTTCAAATTATAGACCAATACATGTGTTAAATGTTATGGTTAAAGTGTTGGAGAAGTTAATGAGTACCAAGATTCAGTTGACAACAGTGACATTCCCTTTAATGAATAGAATGGATTTGCTAATGGAAGATCATGTTTAGCATTGATATAGAGGCCATCAGCAATACCACCCTCCCCATCCTGTTCTCTCTATCCTCTCTGAAAGTATTAATACCTCTTGCAATCTATCTCACTAATTAATTTTCTGTCAGCAATGTATCACTAATGCCACATACCTTATTTAACCTTCTGACCCTTCAGAAGGTTAAATAAGGTTATAGACAAATACTCTGATGTTTATCTACTTACTTATCATAACAAGGTGACAAAGGAGATGAATATGCAGTAAGCGTACTTAAATTTGCAAAGGCTTTTGATAGATGCCACATAAGTTGATGGTTAAACTGGAATGGATGAGATTGAATAACAGATTAGTACATTGGATTGAAGATTTGTCTATCCAATAGGTATCAGGAAGTTGCTTATGGGGGAGTAATATCCCAGAAAAGGAAGGTAACTAGTAGTATGCCTCAAGAGTCTGTTTTAACACTATTACTGTTTACCTTGTATGTTAATTATATTGAGGAAGATTTCAGCATGGATATTCAATTGTTTGCAGATGATGCAAAGTTGGGAAGAACTATGAGGAGTAGAGCAAATGTTGTAGCCGCAACATTTGCTCTACTCCTCATACAACAGGACTTGAATAGACTTAATGAATGGGCACAGATGTGGGGGTTACCAGTTCAATGTTGCAATGTACAGGGTGGCCCATAAGTCATGAAGGTGTTTAAACATTTAATAACTTTTTAATTCATTAATTATTTTTATTCTATTTGTGTTATAACGAAATACAGAACCTGGAGATTTTTTTTATTAGTTATGAAAAACCACATCATGTAAATACCTTTCATTTTCAGCTTCATAAAGAAAGGTTCTTTCTATAGCATGTTACATGACATCAGATCTGGACATAATAATGCATGACATAATAATGCAGAGGATTCTGCCTTGTAGAAGTAAAGAGATTATGGTTCCATTGTATAAAGTCTTAATTAGGCTTCATATGGACTACTGTATATAGATTTGGTCATCTGGTTTTTAAAATGATGAAAAAATGTTGGAAAGGGTCCAAAGGTGATTGATTAAGGTGATTTATGGTTTCTGCAATGCTGGACATGAAGAAAGTTTGAGAAAATTAAACTTTCAGCCTAGTGGATAGAAAGAGTGGGATATGATAGAGACATAAATTAGTAAAGGAGATTAACATTGAAGAGGTTTTTCATAGAATGATGGGAGATTGGAGGGGAGGAAAAGAGGTCATCCCTGTATAAGGAAGGTGTAAGCGAAGAGTGACAAGCAAGTTTTTTGCATAGTGTATGCTGAATGATGGGAATGCATTGTGTAACTGCAGAGAATGCATATGTATTAAGGCACAGTATGAGGAGCTGTATCTGTGACAGAGGGCTTTCCATGATGAGTCTATGACTTCATGAAGGTCTGAAGATGATAATAGTAATAATAATAATTATTATTATTATTATAATAAATTAGAGTTTATTCCTTAAAAGTCAAAATATATTAATTTGACATTACACGTCTTTCTGTAATGCAATTGAAAAGATGTTCATGCTTAGTTTGAATCCCATCTAGAATGTGAGGAATATTTATAATGAATTTTCACTTGATGGTAAGTTAGCTAAATAATGACTTTCAAGTAAAACTTACTAATATTTCCTCCTCCCCAACACACACACTAAGATAAAATACAATATAAATGTACGTGTAATTAATTTTGATATTTTCTTCATTTATGTAGCCACTTAAGCCACTTTGTTTTGTTATGATGAGAAATGATAATAATAATAATACTTTTCTCTCCATGAAAGATAAGGATAAAGATGCAGACCCAAGTAACTATTGTCCAATAACATACCTACCAACTATGCTTAAGTTGTTCACTGCAATCATGGCAAATTCCATTTACCACACCATTTTGTTTAATCAGATAATCATATTTATCTGATTAAACAAAATGGCAAATTTAAAAAATCTAGAGGAACAAAAGACCATAACCTTATTGATAAAATGATCCTCAGAAATTCAAAAAGACAAAAAAACTAACTTAAACATGTCATGGAAAGATTATAAGAAAGCATTCGATTCTGCCAGCAGACTTTTTTCCTCCCACATTACTGGATCGTAAAATCACTACAAATATTTGGAATTAATGGAATTAATGAATACAATGTTCAAACACAAAGATGTCGATGAATTCACATGGTCAGCAAGAGGATCAAAATCTATTATAGACTATGCTATAGCAAATTATTGCTGAAGTAAACTGGTATCCCCATTCATTTGCCTGTCTGTCTGGTTTATACAAATCATCTTGCAGGGCTGCCACATCTGCACTATTACTAATGACCCTTTCTATCTTCACATCATCTGGAAATAACTGAATATCTTAATAACAATGTCATTGATATTAAGGTTAAATAATACAGGTCACAGTACTGAGCCCTGTGGGATCTCACTTGTAACCTTCTGCCTTGTTGAAGGTTACAATTGCCCCATCATACACAACTCCCTGATACCTATCAGATAGCCAAAAAATCCCCCAAAAAAATGGCAGAATATGCCTTTCCCTCATAAGCCGCTCTTGTCACATTATTATAAAAGGCAATCATATTACTAAAGCAAGAGCATCCCTTAACAAATCCATGTTGAATCTCACAGATAACATTACCCTCATCTGCCCAAGGCTGTATATGATCCCTCACTAATTTCTCCAAGATCTTAACAACTACTGATGAAACTCAAACTGGTCTATAATTTGACACTTCCAGTCTGCTACCACTCTTATGCAATGGCACTATCTTTCCTTTCTTCCATTCCTTGGGTGCCTTTCCCATAGCAAGACTTTCATTGAAAAGCGAGATCAACAGAGCTGTTAGTTCTTTAGCACATTCTCTTAAAACCCGTGGCAAAATTCCATCCAGTCCCACAGCTTTATTGACATCCAGAGTTCTCAGAATTTGAAACACACGCTTCTCTTGCACTTCTAAACCTCAAACCTGCACTATCTGCCTATTATAAAACCTACTTCTCCAGGATGAAATACTTGAATAAAGTGTATATTGAACAACTCCACTATGTCCTCTGCACCAGTCACTCTATTCCCATTTTTATCCCACAATGTCATTCTTCCACAATCATTTCTCCTCCTACTGGCCACATAGCTAAAAAATTCCCTAGGATTTTCTTTGGATCTTAGGGCCAATCTCTTCTCATATTCCAGTTTTGTCTTCCGTACCATACTAGTCACTCTCTCCTAGTCACATCTTAAATGAAAAATCACCACCAGAAAACTGGCAAAATGCTATGATCATTCCCATCTTCAAAAATGGCAATATTAATGAATGTCAGACTATAGAGGCATTAGCCTTTTAAATACTGGATATAAAATATATTTAAGCCTCTTAAACCATTTTGTTCCTTTCCAAAATTATTTTCCTAATTTTGGAAAGGAACAAAATGGTTTCAATAAAAGCAGATCCTGCACAGACACCTTTTATATTCTCAAGCTTCTGATAGAAAAAAGAAAAGAATTCAATTTAGAGATCCATATATTATTCATCAATTATAAAAAGGCTTTTGATAATGTCAATCATGATAAGCTACTGGAAATTTTAAGATGATAACATTCCTAACCAGTTAATTAAATCAATTTTTAATATATATATATATGACAATAACCAAATTAAAATAAAGAAAGCTGCACAAAAATCTGAATCACAGAACATAAATGTAGGTGTCTGACAAGAATGTAGTCTATCATCACACCTCTTTAATATTTATATTAATAATATTATAAGAGAGTGGAGAGAAAAAGCAGTTTTGGCATTCCAGTAAATGACTGCATCAGCATCGATACAATTTTATTTGCCAATGATCAGGTTCTAATTGAAGTTAAGGAATATTCGCTACAGAAAGCAGCCTTCCTTTTTATTAATTGAAATAGCAAAAACATACAATATGGAAATCTCCACTTCCAAAATCAGAGTAATGGCATTTAAAGGCTGAGATCCAATAAGAAGCATAATTTGTAGCAATGATGATACAAGGCATGTTCAAAAAAGGACTGAACTTTTGCTATAAAGGCTTTATTGCTCATTTTACAATATTTTAAGCACTGTCCCCTTCAAAGTAGTCCGCTCTACTGGGCTGCTGAGACTAAGTTCATAGAATAGGGTGGATGGGACACAATGAATGTCTGATGTTTTACCATTTAACTGTGAATGAGGAGCAACCTGTGAGCTGGCACATTGTCAAGGATCCAAGTCTGGTTTTCCCACAATTCAGGCCTTTTCCAGCACACAGCATCCCTCAAACGTGTTAAAACTTCCTGGTAGAACTCTTTATTTACCATCTGATCACATGGTACAAATTCAGTGGACAATGTCTTTCCAATCAAAAAGCCCAACCAACATCACCTTGATCTTTGACCGACTCATCCATGCTTTTTTTTTTTGGTTGAGGAGACCCTTTATCCGCCCAATACAACAAATTGCATCTTGGTTTCAACATCATAGCCATTTATTGAGGTCTTTTCAGTTGGCACTTTAGCAACTCCTATAGGTAAAGATGACCTTGCCATTGCTTCTGCCTGGTATCTCCACTTCTGGGCCTGGTTCACACTGAAGAGACCTCAATAAAGGTCGAAACTAGTCTGGATAGTGGCCCTTCCCTTAATGCATAACATTATACATATCTGCAAGGAGATGTGTTTTTCATTATGGGAGATACTGAGATAGGAGTGATGTTAGCTTGGTCCACCTTTGCGACAAGTTGCCTGGTGTTGTACTACCTTACCCCAGTCATAAAGATATTTTCAGGCACAAACTTTGTTTGCCTACACTTGGATAAAGGATTAAACTAAATTTATTATAGTCTAACCAAGTAAAAAATAAACTTTCAACATCTCTTGCCATGGTCATCGTCTGTGGATGTGGAAGGTCATCCAGGCCTGGGATCTTCACCGACAGACATTCTGCCTTTTTTTAAAATGCTTAAACCACTCAGTGTTCGGCTCATACAGTCCTCCCTGTATGCTTGGTTAAACAACTGAAATGTCTCTAAAACTTTTACCAAGTTTGCAACAAAATTTCACACAAGTACATTGTTCTTCAAGCTCTTTCATTGTCATTTTGTCACTAATCCAATGACAGCTTGTGCACATACTCACTTCAGCCGATGTAACTGGACGACTAATGCTTATAGCAGAATGGGGCAAATGGTAGTCTTGTCAAAACCTGCCGCTAGGGGGTGCTCAGTAGCTGCAGCATGCTCTCTGTTGACACGCTATTTAAAAAATTCAGTCTTTTTTTGAAGACCCCCTATATTTTATAAAACAAGTTAATACATTCAAGTATCTAGGCTACTACTTATCTTATGAAAGAGAAAAAGACATGTGGCATAAAATTACTAATTATATAGGAATAACAAAAACTATTAATCAGATATTAATTTATTAAATTTAATAAATTATATTATATTATTATAAATTATAAATTATATAATATATTATATTGTATTAAATATTATATAATAAATAAATATTATATTATTTAATAAATTATATTATTAAATCCGAATTTAATAAGCAAGAAAACAAGAATAAAAATGCATAACTGAATAGCAAGACCTATCCTAACATATGGTTCATAAGCCTGAAACATAACTCAAGCAGATAGAAAAAGACTGATAAGCTTTGAAATGAGATTCATATGCAAAACAGGTGGATACAATAGACTCAACTTCAAAAGAAATAGCGACATCTTAAAGGAACTTGAGGTGATACCTGCCTTAGACTACATTGATTTTTAGAGAAAGAGAGATGGGGATAACATACAGAAAGAATGAGTGAAGTAAGACTCCCCCAAAGAGATGCAGAGTTATTGACTTTGAGGGAGAAGGATTAGAGGACGGCCTTTGAAAAGATGGGAAGAGACTGTAACAGACACTAGGCCTATTGCTGGAAAGGAAGAAAAATCATAGCATAAACATATGCTTGTTTCTGGTTGCTGCTATGAAATCATGGAAAATAACTTTAATAGCCAATAATGAAAGATTCTGAGATATTAGTATTAAATTTGGAATTTTCCAAGGTGATTCCTTGTCACCATTACTTTTTAACATTTCTTTCATACCTTTGTCTATGATTTTGAAGAAAACAAAATTTAGATATGAAATCCCTAAATATAATATTAAAATTTTCCATCTGCTGTATATGCATGACTTGAAGTTATATGGAAAATCGGCACAGCAAATAGACTCTTTAATCAACACGATTCGTATTTTCAGTCAGGACATCAAAATGAAATTTGGTTTGGATAAATGGGCAATTTTATCTATTAAACAATGAAAAATTAATTACCCTAGCAATTTTAAATTTGATCAGGAGTTTTATATAAAAGCAATTTCAGCTAACAAACACTATAATTACCTAGGAATTTTAGAAGTCAGTGATATTCTCCACTCGAAAGTCAAGCAACATGCAGAAGCGGAATACACCGAAAGAGTTAGAACCATTCTAAAAACAAACCTCAATGGATTAAACACAATTTGTGCAATGAATTCTTGGGCTATTCCAGTGATCCAATACACAGCTGGCATAATAGATTGGACAAAAGAAGACATGGACAAATTGGACTGCAAAACTAGAAAATTAATGACTATGCATCATGAATTACATCCACCAAGTGATGCTGACCAGCTGTACATGAGAAGAAGAAATTAGTCTAAAAAATTACATTGACAATAGCACTTAGCAAATGCTTCAAGCCATCTCACATGAAGGCCTACTAAAAGCAACAGGAAACAAATCTAGTTACAAAAAGGAACAGAAAATAATAAAATAAACCCTTGCATGGGCCAATTTCTTCAAGATACTGAGGAAAAAATTTACATGACGATGATGATTATGTAGCAATGGCTACAATATGGACATATTAAAAGATAAACAGAAGGATTATCCTGCTCAAGAACAGGCATAACAAATTAATTCAATCAAAGCAAAAATTTTGAACATCAATAATAATCAGCAAATGCAGATTATGCAATCAGAAAGATGAGACTATGGAACATCTAATCAGTGCCTGCAGCAAGATAGCTCAAACTGACTATAAATACCACCATGATCAAGTGCCAAAATAATTCATTGGCATGTATACAAAAAATATGGTTTTCCTACTTCTGATAACTGGTGGCAGCATAAATTAGAGACAGTATTGGAAAACAAAATAGCAAAAATTCTCTTCGACTTTAGAATACAAAGTGATCAGCATTTGGTACACAATAGACCTCACATTACTGTTATTGAACATGGACAAGTATGGATTATTGACATCGCAGCACCCACCGATTAAACATCAACAACACAGAATTTGAAAAAAATCACTAAATATTGAGATCTGGCAATTGAAGTTGGCTGGCTGTAGCTAAAAACACACCAAAGCCATCTCAATAGTTATCTGTGCATTTGGTGCAATTTCAAAAAAGCTATTCAGCTATTTATAATACAACAAATAAACATCAATGAAATGCCCACACATGATCTACAGGAAAATGGCATTACTTGGAACAGTCCATATTTTATAACGCTACCTGACAGACACCAATCAAATTGTTGCTTAAATGATATCTTGTGTTGACTGTGTAAATTGTACAAATAAAATAATAATAATAATTATTATTATTTTGTTATGATGAGAAATAATAATATTAATTCTTCTTATTACTATTATTTTGTTTTATTCAGACTTCAACACTATTTCTAAAGCATCAGTAGAAAATTAAATTACATATCATAATATCTTCTTTATTGTTAGGTGTTTTTCTTTGCACCTTCTTTTGTAACCAGAATGGTTTGTCGATATCTTAATTTCTTGATTCATATTTTTACTGCAGCTTATAATCTTATTAATTTGCGAAATGTTTACTTTTATGAAATTTATAAAATAACAGCAGTGATTTTTAGAAAGCATAAAAATTTAATATCTTTTAGACACTATATGATATGAGGGATTATATTGAGAAATGCCTAAAAACATTACATGAGAATCTTGAGGAGATACCATTTAAATTCTTACTTAAAGGACTGTGGGTAGCATTGCTTCATGCCATCAGTAATGAAATAAAGGAATATGTAAAGGTACGTGATGATGTTTTATGATCTGTGTTGTATTGATTAATACAATTCTATTCTATTCTATATTTTGTATTTTGTATTTCTATTGAAAAATATAGGAAATAAAAATATTCTATATTTCTATTTTCTATTCTATATGATATTCTATATTCTAATACAGTTCTGTTCTGTTCTAATGATAGTGTATTAAATGTTTTTCCTCTAAGGGATGGTCATCTTGTTTAAGAAGAAACATTACATTTACTGGTTTAAAACAAGTGTTGGATCAGATGGAACAAATAATTCATGCTGATGGCTATGGCTTAACAAAAGAAATTCTACACAGCGAGTTATTCGTGGTATGTACAAATGTTGTTTTTCTGTTATCATATGCTGTATATTGTTCTTCTGCTAATGTAGTTCCATTCACTTCCACTACAGTCAATAATACTTAAATATCCTGCACTCCTTTTAGAAATTAAAATAAATATTGTATGTCAGAGTTACTTATCAGTGACTGGCAGAAATATTTCATAATTATTATTATTATTATTATTATTATTCAGGCCTCCAAGGAGTCAAAAGACTCATCGAGGGAGGTCCTTTCTAAGACATAAAGTCTGTCAAGACTCATCGAGGGGAGGTCCCCCCCTGAGAAACACAAAGTTTATCATACCACTCCTTAAACCCACTGACCGTTCTCGCTCCCACCACTCCATCAGGCAATGCATTCCACGGCTCAACCACCCTCCACACAAAGAAACCACTCCTTACCCTCTTGCTCACAGTTTCCTTTCGTAACTTCCAGGGATGGCCTCTTGTCATCACTCCTTCCCGCTGATCAACCAAGCGAAAGAACTCCCCAGTGTCAACCCTGTAACCACCTCTCAACAGTTTAAAAGTCTCAATCATATCACCTCTCCTTCTTCTATCCACCAAACTCTGCAGTCCACATTCTCTCAGCCGATCCTCATAACTATCCTTGTACAGTCCTGAAACCATCTTTGTCATCCGTCTTTGTATCCTTTCCACAGTTAATTTATCCCCTTCAAATCCTGGGGACCAAATCTGAGAACAATAGTCCAAGTGTGGTCTGATCAGAGACTTATACAACGGAATGATAACCCTCTTATCTCGGCAGGTCAGTGTCCTTCTCATAATAGCAGCAATCCTCTGTGTTAACTTCACCACCTTTGCAATATGTCCCCTAAACTTCAGGTTTCTATCAATCATCAACCCCAGATCTCTTGTCTCCCCTACTTCCTCCAGTATAACTCCTCCCATAGAGTATGCAGCATCCCATCGATGTTTCCCAAACCTTAAGACCTTACATTTTGCTGCATTAAAATGACACCCCCATTCATTTGCCAATCTATCTAGCTTATTTAAATCCTCTTGCAGGGCTACCACATCTGCACTATTACTAATAATCCTTCCCAGCTTCGCATCATCCGCAAACAACTGAATATCCCCCTGCAATCCACTGGCTATGTCATTGATATAAAGGTTAAACAATATAGGTCCTAGTACTGAGCCCTGTGGGACCCCACTTGTAACCCTCTGCCTCCTTGAAACTGCCCCAAAATACACAACTCTCTGATACCTATCAGACAGCCAATCCTGAATCCAGTTGACCAATCTGACATCCAGATCCATGTGCTGCAACTTAAATATCAGCTTATCATGTGGCACCCTGTCAAATGCCTTCGCCAAGTCTAAGAAAATTGCAGTATATGCCTTTCCCTCATCTAATGCTCTTGTAACTTTATTATAAAAGGCTAGCATATTGCTAAAACAAGAGCGTCCTTTCACAAATCCATGTTGATTCTCACAGATAACATTACCCTCATCTGCCCAATGCTGTACACGGTCCCTCACTACTTTCTCCAAGATCTTAACAACTACCGATGACACACAGACTGGCCTATAATTAGACACTTCCAGTCTGTTACCACCCTTATGCAATGGCACTATCTTACCTTCCTTCCATTCCCTGGGCACCTTTGCCAAAGCCAGACTTTCATTGAAAAGCCACGTTAAAGGTATTGTCAATTCCCTAGCACATTCTCTCAAAACTCGTGGTGAAATACCATCCAGTCCCACAGCTTTACTGACATCCAGATTACTCAGTATCTGAAACACACTCTCCTCCTGTACCTCCAGACCTCGTACCAGTCCTATCCCTCTAGCATTAAAACTGACTCCTCTAGGATGAAATACTCCAATAAAGTGTTCATTGAACAATTCCACTATGTCCTCTGCATCAGTCACTCTATTCCCATTTTTATCCCACAATATCATTCTTCCACAGTCATTTCTCCTCCTACTGGCCACATAGCTAAAAAATTCCCTAGAATTTTCTTTGGATCATAGGGCCAATCTCCTCTCATATTCCAGTTTCACTTTCCTTACCACACGAGTCACTCTTCTGGCCTGTGTCTTATATTCCTCATGCATCTCTTCACCTGTCTCCTTATATCTCTTCCATAGCCTCTTTTTCGCATGCAATTCCTGTTTAATATTGTTTGTCATCCACTTTACTCCAAATTGCGCCCTCTTCTTCACTCGTGGTATACAACTTACCATTGCTGATAACAAATATTCTTTCACAATTTCCCACGCACTGGTGATATCCTGGCCTTCCAATTCCTCCCTCCATGAAACTTCCCGAAGTTGACGTCTAAGACTATTATAATCACCTGCCTTATAATTCCACATAAGTTCCCGTCTCTTTGATACTCCTGCATGTCTATTCATTTTCCAAGTCAAAACCATATGGTCACTCTCTCCAACTGGTGGGAGAGACGTCAACTCAGTTATTATCAATTCTTCTGATGCTATAACCAAATCCAAAATTTTTGAACCTCTTGTTCCCTCTGTTACATGTTGCCTTAGACATTTGTCCCTCAAGAATTCTAGAAATTCCATTCCCCTATTGTTACATGCATCTTCCTCTCTCCAATTTATACTACTGAAGTTAAAATCTCCCATAACAATCATTCTTCTTGCACTTGCCAAACTTAGCTGTCTAAACATCTCCTGGTCCCCATCCTCTGTGCTCCTGGGTCTGTAGCAACATCCCACTAAATATCCTGTCTTGCCTACCTCTACCTCACACCATACGCTCTCAAAATCATTTGTCTCACTTCCTTCCAAATTCTCCACTCTTAGAGGACATAGGTCATCACTTATCATAAGCAGCACCCCACCACCACGCTTTCCCCTCCTATCCTGGCGAAAAATGCTATACCCAGCGACTTCTATTCCTGTTTTTATATTCCCTTCTGTCAACCACATCTCAGTGATTGCAATAATTTTTGGCCAGGCTGATGCTATCTGCGCCACCAATTCCTCTCCCTTATTCCGGATACTCCTGGCATTAGTATACAGCATATAAATGCCATTGTTTCTATACCCAGCATTATCCCTTCTAGACTCCACTGGGCTCAGTCTTACCTGACATTGTCTCCCTTCTCCCAAGTATCCATTCCCACAAGAGGCCACCCCTGCTATCATCCTCCCTGGGACACTGACTCGTTCAGAACAGCAATCTCTCCAGATGCCTACGTCCTTTCTCATTCAAATGTAAACGGTCTCTCGCATACAACTCCTCTCTTTCCTCAAACACACTCCAAGCATCCACATATACCAGTCCTCTCTTGTCACACATTCTCGCTATTATGCCATTCAATATCACCTCTCTTCTGCTCAGCTCATCATTATCATACCTAGGCAACACGCACACTATTTTTCCTCTCTCTGTCTTCTTCCGTACAGTCTCAAGCAAAAATCTCATATCTCTTGCTGCCCGACTTACATTACCACTCAAGTCATTCATTCCTACCATCACAATCATCTCATCCACCTTTTCACTTCTCTTAATTGCCATAGCCACCCTTTCTATTGTTCCTCCTGGCAAACACTCCTCACGCATCCTATCTTGAACACCACGGATCATTGAGTCACCATACATTATACCTCTTACCATTCCATCGCTCCTATTGTTTCCATTCTCTCCTCTTCTAGCACTCCCATACATCTCTCTCATTCCCTCTCTCCTACTGTTTCCATTTTCTCCACTTCTAGCATTTCCATATCCCTCTCTCATTCTGTCTCTCCTACTACTGTTTCCATCCGCTCGTCTTCTAGCATTCCCATACCTCTCTCTCATTCCATCTCTCCTACCGTTTCCATTCTCTCCTCTTCTAGCACTTCCATATCTCTCTCTCATTCCGTCTCTCCTACTGTTTCCATCCTCTCGTCTGCTAGCATTCCCATACCTCTCTCTCATTCCCTCTCTTCTACTGTTTCCAATCTCTCCTCTTCTAGCACCCCCATACCTCTCACTCATACTCCTTAAATTCTCTCTCTCTCCTACTCTGATTCGCCTTGCATTCATGTCTTCCATTCTCCTAATCTTATCTTTCATACTTCTGCTCTCATTCACTAGACATTCCACCTCCTCTTTCAACTCATCTATCTCCCTCTGCAGGTCAGTCACTCTTAATCTAAATTCACTCTCCCAAACAAAACCATCTCCAAAACTTCCACAGTCACTCATACCTTCCACACTATCAACCATTATTTTCTCATTCTCTCCTATCATACTACTTGTCTTCCTACATTCATTCTCCGTTCCTGGAGCAACAAAGTCGGATATCGATATATCTAATGTACTTATTTCCTCCAACTGCCTGCATTTTGCGCACATACGCTCTCCACTCTCTTTAACAAGCCACATATGTAATTCCCTAGAAGCATACATGCCGCAAGTACTGCATGCCACAAAGTCCCTTACGATATTGCTAATAATTGAGTTCTTAAATGGCGGAGGACTTGGTGTTACGCCTCTTGCGACTGCTGCTGAATCCACCATCATTCCTTACTGTCGAGTAGCGTAATCCTTAATAATTATTCAATTAATAAATAAGAGGGGAAAAAAGTACAAACATCAGAACATTTAAGTACTAATATAATTAAATAAAATGAAATATAACTAAATACAGTAACTTAGCTTCGTTTTGTCTTCCACCGTTACGCGTTCGATTCTGACGTCTCTATTCCTTTCTCTAACTTGCTAGCCTAACTAGCCTAGTGGTTATCATATCTGCTCTCCAACTACAAGCATCAATGTTATACATTAATGCTTGTACAATTACTACATTATTACTGGCATTAACGTTATTGTCTTTATGTTGTAGTTTATAATGATAATAAAAATTGATTCATTTGTTTATTTAACGCTAAATTTTGTTGCAATATTTATAAATGTTAGACATAGGAACTAATTTTATATGAAATTTGATGTAATTGCTTTGTTTGCATTTAATTATTCTAATTCAGTTTAATGTATGTTGCATTATATTTCAAGATGTCTAGTTCTCAAAAATTGGCTGCATCCATTTACTGATGTTGCTATAGTCTGCATTATATGGATGTTGGGAATAATGTACATGATCTGTGGAAGGAGAAAGAGAGAGAGAGAGAGAGAGAGAGGAAGTGAATAATAAGATTCTCTGCATTAGAAGTCTGCATATAATAAGATAGTCAGCATATAAGAAGTAGGAAGGAGTTCATAGTTAGATTTTGTTATTTCTTAGCCCTGATATTATCTTGGTCTCTATTCCTTTCTCTAACTTGCTAGCCTAACTAGCCTAGTGGTTATCATATCTGCTCTCCAACTACAAGCATCAATGTTATACATTAATGCTTGTACAATTACTACATTATTACTGGCATTAACATTATTGTCTTTATGTTGTTGTAGTGATGAATTCATCTCCCAGTGATGAATTTCATCACTGGGTGTAAGAGTACATTGCCCTGTTTATTGGAGGCTTAAATTCCCATTAAAATGCACCATGCTTGGCGACTACAGCAGTGCAGGTATCAGGATTATCTAACCCTTACGACATGCATGTAATGTACTAATGCTAATATATTAATAGACTCACAGCTTTTTTTTTAAATCTTTTGCATTAAAAAGTTCCCTCCCAACATCACATCCAGATGATTTAATCTATGTCCAGGATTTTAGATGTCATTCAATTAAAGCTATATACAAAAAAAAAAAAAAAAAAAAAAAAAAAAAAAAAAAAAAAAAAACAGGTATTTTATCCCAAATGATTAGTATCCTTTTTTTCATAACTATAGTAATTCTTTTAGTTTCTTTATCTCTTCTGTAAACATGTCATCTGACACTGAACATCATATTCACTATATCTGTTTTGTGCATGATTTTTATTTTTAAGTTGATGCTGCTACCACCTTATCTATCATAAGCTTATAGCAAAAAAATAATAATAATAAATAAATAAAAATAGAATTGTGCTTCTTCTTTTGCAAAGCAAGATTTTCTGGTATGTATCACAGTAGTACTGTACTTCAAATTTATTTTTTAGCCTTACAATATTTGTAAGGCTAAAAAAGAAATTTATGTGTATATGGAACCCATAGTATATCATATATATATATATAACAAGCTGTGGATTTCAAAGGAGTTCTTCCCCCCCATCTCTCAGTTTCACTAACTCTTCAGTCACATTTTTATAAATGGAAATGTTAATGAGTAGAAATTGATAGTGCTGCTGGCTCAGTTGATTCCTCTGAAAATAGAGTTGTGTTTAACCAATTCAGCAATTCTTATTATTAACACATCAATACAGGTATCATCAGTAGTATAGGTAATAACATTTACAACCCATATATTTTTCTTCATTTACTCTGATGATATTATGATGTTCAGTGGTCCAATAGCTTTTTATTGCTAATTGGTATTTTTACTGGTCAGTGGTTGGTTGATTCATAACAACAGCATTTGATCACTACTATTCAGCAAGAAATCGGACTAACCCCATACATACATTCAGTCTGTAATTGTTAATGTTGATATCTCAGGGTTAAAGCATAAGTCAACTAATCCCCATTAATACAGCCATGACATCAATATCACCATCATCATTATTATTATTAAGAGAGACCACCAAGGTGTCTGGGCATCATTGAAGAGGCCACATATTACCCACACCAGCAGTCATACATGTTCTTAAATTTGTTCATGCTACCTGCACTGCCAACCTCCAATTATTATTATTATTATTATTATTATTATTATTATTATTATTATTAAACAAGACCTCATGGAGTCAAAGACTCATCTAGGAGGTCCTTTTATCTCACACACATCTCATCATACCGGGTCTTAAACACATTCAAACTCCTTGCAGACACCACACTCTCAACCAAGGCATTCCAATCATTCACAACTCTGCACGAAAAAAACCTGCCTCTCACTCCCCTACTCACACCCTCTTTATAGTTTCCAGGGATGACCTCTGGTTCTCCCCTGATCTCCCACTATTCGCTGTAGAACTTCTCCACCATTGATCCTATAGCAACCCCTTACCAACTTGTAGGTCTCTATCATATCTCCCCTCTTCCTTCTCTCCACTAGTCTCTGCAAATTACATCTTTTCAATCTTTCCTCATACTCGACATTCCAGAGGTCAGAAACTACCTTAGTCAGTCGCCTTTGTACCCTTTCCAACATCTCTTCATCCTTCTGAAAACCAGGTGACCAAATCTGGGCACAATAGTCCATGTGTGGCCTAATCAAAGCCTTATACAATGGAACAAGAATCTCCCTACTTCTACACGTCAGTGTCCTCCTCATCATTCCCAGAAGTCTTTGTGTTGTCTTCACAATTTTGGTGATGTGACCCCTAAATTTTAGATCCTTATCCACTATCACTCCCAGATCTCTTATTTCCTCTACTTCCAACAATATATTCTTACCAAGCATAAATTCTGCATCCCATCTTTGTTTTCCAAATTTTAAAACCTTACATTTTGCAACATTGCACTCACATCCCCATTTCCATGCCCAATCACTCAATTTATTCAAATCTTCTCGTAAGCCCACAACATCTTCACTACTCTTTATGGTTCGTCCCAACTTTGCATCATCTGCAAACAACTGAATATCTCCATCCAAATCTTTGCCAATATCATTAATATACAAGTTAAATAGTAATGGCCCTAAAACAGATCCCTGAGGCACTCCACTAGTGACTTTCCTTTTCCTGGATATTGCACCCCCATACACAACTTGTTGATACCTATCAGATAGCCAGTCTCCAATCCAATGCACTAATCTAATATCCAACCCCATCTGCTCTAGTTTGACTGTCAACTTATCATGAGGCACTCTATCAAAAGCTTTTGCGAAATCCAAGTATATTACTGTGTATCCTTTTCCTCTGTCCAAGGAAGCAGTCACTTTATTGTAATAAGTAAGTAGATTACTAAAACACGACCTCCCTTTAGCAAATCCATGCTGTCCATCAAAGATTATACCATTGTTGTCAACCCAACTCTGGATTCTAGTTCTCACAAGCTTCTCCAACAACTTAACCACAACACCTGACACACAGATAGGCCTATAGTTTGATGCTTGAGTTCGATCACCTCCTTTATGAAGTGGCACAATCTTGCCCTCCTTCCACTCTTTAGGGACTTGACCAAGTGCAAGACTTGTATTAAAAAAATATGTCAAGGCAGGTGTCAACTCTCTGGCACATTCCTTCAAAATACGCGGTGATATATTATCAAGTCCCACAGCCTTATTTACATCTAGTTTACTCAACTTCCCAAACACCTCTTGCTCACTTACAGTCAGTCTCTCCTCCCCATCATCAACTGCTCTTAATCTCTCCATGAAGTCACATTCACAAGATTGAAAGATCTTTATGAACTGCTCATTAAGTATCTCCACCACACATTCTGCAACAGCTGTCTTTATACCATTTCCTCCAATCAATGTCATCCTTCCATAATCATTCTTTCTTTTGCTGGCTACATATCGAAAGAACTCCCTAGGATTCTTTTTAGCTTCATTAGCTAACTGCTGTTCATACCTCTCTTTAGCTACTCTCACCAACCAAGTCACTCTCCTTGCCTGGTCTTTGTAGAACTCATGAAATTGGTTACTTCCACTTCTCTTATGCTGCCTCCACAATGCCCTTTTTCTCTGTATTGCATGCTTAATCTCTTTATTCATCCATCTCACACCTAACTTATTTAACCTTCTCACCCGTGGTATACATTTAGACATTGCATCCACTAAATATTTTTTGAAAATCCCCCAAGCTGCATTGATCTCTTTTCCAGCTAACTCCTCATTCCATGCTACACCTGCAAGCTGTCTCCTGAGCTCTTCATAATCACCCCCCTTGTAGTTCCACATATACCCTTTTTTCACAGGGGTCCTTGCACTGCTGGCAACCACCCAAGTAATCACCTCATGGTGACTTTCACCAATTGGTGGATGATTTGATACCTCATTGATAATTACATCCTCCGATGAGATGACCAAATCCAAGACCCTTAATCCTCTTGTGCCCTCTGTTACATACTGTCTGAGGTAGTTATCCCTCAAAAACTCAAGAAACTCATTTTCTTTACTTCCAGTTGCTATCTCTTCATTCCAATCTATATTGCCATAATTAAAATCACCCATAATGATCACCCTTTTCTTATTTGCTTGGCTTATTTGACTATACATTTCACTATCACCACCATCCACATTACCAGGTCTATAACAACATCCCACCAAGTATTTGATTCTGTTCACCTCTATCTCACACCATACTGCCTCAAAACCACTGGCCCCATTTACCCCTTGCATCTCTACCTTGTATGGACATAACTCTTTCTCTATCATCAATAGCACTCCCCCTCCCTTTTTACCCCTTCTATCCTCACGAAACACATCATACCTTTCCATCTCTATTCCTGTCAGGATGTCATCCTCATCTAACCATTTCTCACTTATTCCGACAATCTCTGGTTGCACAGACGCAATTAGTGCAACCATTTCATCCGCCTTGTTTCTTATATGGCAATCCATTCCAATCACACAACATTCTATGAAAGCAAAATCTGGCTTTTACACTATTCTTGATGCCATTCATTCTCAACTTTCAAGGACACCCTTTCTCCACTTTCAAACCCTTTCAGAAGTTTGTAAGTCTCAATCATATCCCCCCCCCCCACTCTTTCTCCTGTTTTGTAGCAGCTGCAGTCCACAAGTTCTCAATTTATCTTCACAATCTGTATTCCACATCCATCCCAATGTCGTTTTTAACACTCTCCTTTGCACTTTCTTCACTGTATTAGAATGATCATGAACAGTACCATCGACAGGGTGTAGCATAGAAGCAGCTTGCCTCACAGCGTGGCATAATAAGGGCGCTCGTTCAGCCATATTGCGGTAGGCTCTGTAACAGGAATTGTTAGCGTAGCAAGTGTGGAAAGAAGTTTATCCAAGCTTAAATTGATTAAAAATTATTTCTGAACAGCGATGACCTAAGAAAGATTGGTCTGTCTAGCAACTATATCGATAGAGGTGGACATAGTTTATAATTTAAATTTAGAAGAGCTTATAAGCAGTTTTATTGTGCGATATCCCCTTAGAGCAAACATTTCATTATTATTATTATATAATTGTTTTGCATTAATGTTTCTCTTGTAATAAACACAAAATAGCAATTGGAGATTTTCTTATATTTTTGTCTTGTAATCCATCAAGGGAGATATTTAATTGTTTGCTTCAGAGCATTATCTAGTCTGGCAATGGCCCTGATCATGAAAACCAGGAGACCGTATCTGCACAAAATGACTTTCTTATCTTTGCATTCCAAGGTTTGTTTAAGCATTGCAATTATACTCCAAATTATATTTTAAACCATTGCTACAAGGGTTGCAAATAAAGTAGTGGAAACACTGTCAGGAGGTGTAGTTGATAACTGAAGTGTTACTCTCTTAACATATAGAGGTGCTAGTCATATGTACTGTACATCTACACAAGGTGACAACACAGCCCATTCTAACAATGTCCTTGTGTGGAGAACTGGTTAAAGTCAACATCTCAGTTTGTAATGTTCTAAGGTATATTCACAAGATTAGAACAATGATCCTGGATTAAGGCCCTGGTTGCATGAGGTAAAATTGTGAGCAGCCATTATCATGGTCTTAGGGAAGCCTGTGGCAATAATGTCCTACCATACCAAACTATGGGTTAGTGCATTTCATGCAGGGCGAGATCACCCAGATGATAATTGCTGTGAAGGATGACCCACCATTTTAGAATATGTAGAACATGTTGAGCTTGTTCAGGGACTCCTCACGGTTAATTGGTAAATGTAGGTTTCTGTGGTTAAGCAGTTCTGTAGGTAGTTTTTGGTATTCAGACCACATATTAATATAAAGAGTTTATTAAAAATAAACAATTAAAAAACCCAACTAGCTTCGTGAATTGTAAGACTTAAATCATCTGGAGTAGTGGTACGTACATAAATGTTTACACAACAAAAGCTTATTGACAATTAATTATGCATATTAGATTATTATTATTATTATTATTATTATTATTATTATTATTATTATTATTACCCCAAAACCTCATGGAGTCAAAGACTCATCTGGTAGGTCCTTTTATCACACACACACACATCTCATCATACCATTTTTAAACACACTCAAACTCCTTGCAGACACCACACTCTCAGGCAAGGCATTCCAATCATTCACAACTCTGCATGAAAAAAAACCTGACTCTCGCTCCCCCTACTCACACCCTCTTTATACAGTTTCCAGGGATGACCCCTGGTTCTCCCTTGATCTCCCACTATTCTCTGTAGAACTTCTCCACCATTGATCTTATAACAACCCCTTACCAACTTGTAGGTCTCTATCATATCTCCCCCTCTTCCTCTCTTCCTTCTCTCCACCAGACTCTGCAAATTACATCATCTCAATCTTTCCTCATACTCAACATTCCAGAAGTCAGAAACTACCTTAGTCAGTCGCCTTTGGACTCTTTCCAACATCTCTTCATTCCTTCTGAAAACCCGGTGACCAAATCTGGGTACAATAGTCCATGTGTGGCCTAATCAAAGCCTTATATAACAGAACAAGAATCTCCCTATTTCTACACGTCAGTATCCTCTGCATCACTCCCAAAAGCCTTTGTGTCGTCTTCATAATTTTGGCGATATGTCCCCTAAATTTAGATCCTTATCAATTATCACCCCCAGATCTCTTATTTCTTCTACCTCCAACAATATATTCTAACCAAGCATAAATTCTGCATCCCATCTTTGTTTTCCAAATTTTAAAACCTTACATTTTGCAACATTGAACTCACATCCCCATTTCCATGCCCAATCACTCAATTTATTCAAGTTTTCTTGTAGCCACAACATCTTCACTACTCTTTATGGTTTGTCCCAACTTTGCATCATCTGCAAACAACTGAATATCTCCATCCAAATCTTCGCCAATATCATTAATATACAAGTTAAATAGTAATGGCCCTAAAACAGACCCCTGAGGCACTCCACTAGTGACTTTCCTTTTCCTGGATATTGCACCCCCATACACAACTTGTTGATACCTATCAGATAGCCAGTCTCCAATCCAATGCACTAATCTAATATCCAACCCCATCTGCTCTAGTATCCAACCCCATCTGCTCTAGTTTGACTGTCAACTTATCATGCAGTAATCTATCAAAAGTCTTTCCAAAATGTAAGTATACTACTGTGTATCCAACTCCTTTGTCCAAGGAAGCAGTCACTTTATTGTAATAAGTAAGTAGATTACTAAAACATGACCTCCCTTTAGCAAATCCATGCTGTCCATCAAAGATAATACCACTGCTGTCAACTCAACTCTGTATCCTAGTTCTCACAAGCTTCTCCAACAACTTAACCACAACACCTGACACACAGATAGGCCTATAGTTTGATGCTTGAGTTCGATCACCTCCTTTATGAAGTGGCACAATCTTGCCCTCCTTCCACTCCTTAGGGACTTGACCGAGTGCAAGACTCGTATTAAACAAATATGTCAAGACAGGTGTAACTCCCTGGCACATTTCTTCAGAATACACGGTGATATATTATCAAGTCCCACAGCCTTATTAACATCTAGTTTACTCAACTCCCCCATACACTTCTTGCTCACTTACAGTCAGTCTCTCCTCTGCATTCTCTGTATCTCATGCTTAATCTCTTTATTCATCCATCTCACACCTACCTTATTTAACCTTCTCACCATTGGAATACATTTAGACATTGCATCTACTAGATAGCTTTTGAAAATCCCCCAAGCTGCATTGATCTCTTTTCCAACTAACTCCTCATTTCATGCTACACCCGCAAGCTGTCTCCTGAGCTCTTCATGTCCATGTCCACATGTTCATGTCCACAGAGGTCCTCACACTACTGGCAACGACCCAGGTAATCACTTAATGGTCACTCTCACCTATTGGTGGATAATTTGACACCTCATTTATAATTACATCCTCTGATGAGATGACCAAATCCAAGACCCTTAATCCATGTGTGCCCTTTGTTACATACTGTCTCAGGTAGTTATCCCTCAAAAACTCAAGAAACTCATTTTCTTTACTTCCAGTTGCTATATCATCATTCCAGTCTATATTGCCATAATTAAAATCACCCATAATGATCATCCTTTTCTTATTTGCATGGCTAATTTGACTATACATTTCACTATCATCACCATCCACATTACCTGGTCTATAACTACATCCCACCAAGTATTTGATTCCATTCACCTCTGTCTCACACCATACTGCCTCAAAACCACTGGCACTATTTCTGTCTTGCATCTCTACTTTGTATGGACATAACTCTTTCTCTATCATCAATAGCACTACGCCTTCCTTTTTACCCCTATCCTCACAAAACACATCATCTTCACAACTTTTAAATAATTGAGAAATCAGAATACAAATAATATATTTTTTGCTGTATGCATGTTGGAACATTGCTAGTTGTTGTCACATTCTGTTGTTCATGTATGCTATATCCTAGGTCTGTGGCAGTTAAATTTTTGATGAAGGCAGACCACACTTGATGTAAAATCTAGCCTTGATTTTTATCACACTGTGTAGGGATCCTAAGAATTTGTGCAGCTTCTTTAAATTTTCTCATGAAACAATTATTATGAATATATGACATATTTGTCTGTTGCTTGAGTACTTGAGGCCAGTAGTGGCTATGTGAAATGCTAACCTTGATTTGTGCTCCCATCTTTTTTTTTTTTCGATGTGTTTTACATGCTCAGACATGTGAATCTCTCCCGTCCTTCCCATCTGGCCTACATAACAAATGCCACAAGAGCAATGAATCTCATAGACGCCTGGTTTTTTCATGAGGTGATGCGGTGGTTTTGGTGGATGTAGGAATCTTGATATTTTTTATAAAGGTAGAAATGCCACTTTTATGTTGTACTCGCAAAGCATCATAGCCACTTTGTTCATGAATATTTTTGATGTATGGCAGCATGATTGCATTCTTGAAATCCTGTTTAAGTAAGGGAGTTGTAGGAGCAGTAGTAAGAATTTTTTTGATCATCTTGGGTTTGAAACCATTAAATGCAAGGTTCTGTGCCAAGTAGTATAATTCTTCATTTCTTTTAATTGGTGTGCTAGATATATCAATGTTTAGATAATCTAAGTGCCTCCATAGTGCAATTGGAAGAATGATGGTAAATTGTGCACTTTGATTGGAAAAGGCCTGAGTTCAATTCCCATCATGATGGGGGGAATCTTTATATGAACTTTTCAATTGAGGGTGAGTTAGCCGATCTCATACAGAGGTGGCAGGTTTTTTTCTCCTGGAAACTGGGGTTTTTCATCCCACATGCAGACAAATCAGCCCTTCAGAACACATGCAATTTACAGACAAAAAATACTTGTTGTGGTGGTGGTGGTGGGAGGTAGATGGCGCTGATGTAGTTGATTGGTAGTGGTAGAGACAGAGAGTTGTACAGTAGGTGTCCTCCTGTGATGAGTCTTCCGAATCCTTGGTGGTGTCACGAATAATAATAATAATAATAATAATAATAATAATAATAATATTATTATTATTATTATTATTGTATGCCCTGTCTCACAAACTTTTAATTATGCCTATTTTTTGCAATGGATGGTGGTGTGAAGTGGCATTTAAAAATCTTTCCGTTCTGGTGAGTTTTCTCTATACGGAGAAGGATAACCTTTTTTCCTCTTTGTTTACTTCAACAAGGATATCAAGGAAAGGTAATTTCTTCTGCTGTTCTAGTTCAATAGTCAATTTTATTTTGGGAAAATATCATTGACATAATGTAGCCAAACTTTGGGTCTTTTTTGATAGGTTTTTAATGCATTTGTTTTGAAATTTTCCATAAATGGGTTGGCTAGAGCTGAAAAAAAAGGGAGAAACCCATGGCAAGTCCTTCTTTTTGTTCTCAATATTTGTTTTGAAAAATGAAAAAAGTGTTTTCCATGCAGTGTTTGAAAAGTTCTACAGTGTTCAGTGGGAAACGTTTCCAAGTAGATTCACTGTGTCATTTCTCGGTACATTGGTGAAGAGACTGACTATATCGAAACTTGCTGAGATGTCTGAAGGTTCTATATTTATTCCCTTTACCTTTTCAATGAAATGCAAACTATTCTTTATAAATGATTCTGTTTTTCCTATGTGTGGTGTTATCATGTTTGTCAGACATTTCGCTAAGTTTGAGGTCGGAGAATCTCTCCCATCTCCAATTGGCCATAACGGAATATCTTTTTTATGAATTTTTGAGGCTCCATAAATTCTTGGGACCAATAGATGTTTTGATGATAAAGATCTTTTTAATTCTTCTAGCCAATTAGGTGACTTTTTGATCAACTCATTGATTTTATTATGTGCATGCCATGTGGGATCCCTGTCTAAGGTGAATAGGTATTGGAATCCTCTATTAGGATGTTCATTTTTCTTGTGTATCCCTCTGAATTCATAACTGTGTTTTTATCTCAGCTTAATTCTTTCAGGGCTATGGATTCCAATTTAGGTAAGTTTCTACATAGTATTTTACATTTTAATAGTAAAACTGAACTTTGTATGTGGATGAGATCTGCTGAATCACTAGGAAGATTGCAGATTCCTTTCTCAATTTGCACTATGATGTCTACTTTTGGAATATTCTGTGAATTAAAACCTTTCATTAGGATTTTTTTTTTTTTGACATGACTTTGGAAGAAAGATTAATCACCACTTTAGATTGATCTAGATGTTGTTCTTGTTTTTCTTTTTCTTGTTGAAGCAAGTCTTTCTTGTTGATGTAAGTCTTATCATGCACAAAACTCATAGTTTTTTAATTGTTTATTTTTAATAAATTCTTTATATTAATATGTGGTCTCAATACTGAAAACTACTTATATGCTAGTTGGTCCAGGAAACTCAGATAAACCACCAAAGTGTTTTTACATCCTAAAAGAGAGGCTCAGTATACGCAAACTTTCAGCTCGGTGGGTTCTACATCACTTGACTGAGATCCAAAAATGGCACAGGTACACAGTTGCTGGTTTCAATCTGGAACTATACAAAAATGAAAGGAATGTATTCCTGAACCATATTGTAGCCATTGATGAAACTTTTTATTTTATAAATTAAAAAGTTTATGAATTTGAAATTTGAATTTGAATAATTTAAAACTTTATGAGCCTGAACTGAAGAGACAATCCAATGAATGGTATCATTCATGATCACCCCATCTGAAAAACACTTCACCAGGAACCCAGCAAAGTTAAAGCCATGCTGATAGTTTTACTTACAAAACATTCAAAGTGTCATTCTTCATTGTCTTGTGCCCTAAGGGCAAACTGTTAATGCACAGTGCTATTGATGATTTCCAGAGCACCATTTGCATCCAGACATAAAGAGAAAGTGACCACATTTTTTCATAGGCTCTCCTCTGTGTTTGTTGCATGAAAATGCACAATGTCATGTGTTGCAATTGGATAGAGAGGTTGTACAGGTGGTAATGGGAAGTATTGGAACATCCTCTGTATTCACCGGATATGAGTTCTCGTGACTTCGGCTTGTTTCCCAAAATGAAAGAACCCCTCAGAGGTGTGCGCTTTTGTGATGTGCATGAGGTTCTTTGAGCAGTAGGTTGCACCATCACCGATATCAACACCCAATGCTCTGCTGATGATATCCAGTGGCTCCCACAAATTAGAAAATAGGTGCAGAATATGGAAGGAGATTGCATTGAAGGGATGTAATTGTATAGACTTTATAAATAAATTATTTTACATTTTGTGCATTTACACTATTTTATTTACAACCCTTGTATATGGCCCTTGAACTTCAACTTCCTATCTGCTAAAACTCCAAGATTCCCTAGCCCGATCAGTTTCTTCTGGTATAATCCAACCAGTATAATATGACATTGGTTATCTAATCACACTGAAATGCATGACTTTACATTTACTAACATTGAATTGACAGCCATTTTCCCATGCCCACAATTCCAACCTATTCAAATTATTTTGCAACTACTGCATATCAGCTGCATTCTTGATTATTTTGCCTATCTTTGTATCATCAGCAAATAGTTGTATGTCTCCTATCAAATCCTTCCCAATATTGTTAATGTGAAGATTGAATAACAAAATGGATCAAGGATTGAATATCAAAAATGGATCAAGGACTGTTCCATGCGATATGCCACTGTTTACTTTAGATCTTGCATGCAGACTCACATCCCCCATACACTACTTTTGATATCTGTCATTTAGCCATTCTCTTTTTCATATTTTTATATTTATAAAATTTTATATTCCAATCTCATATTTTCCAATTTATGCAACATTATTTCATGCTGTATTCTGTCAAAAGCCTTAGCAAAATCCAAAAGTATCATGGTATATCCCTTGTTTAGCTCAATGGTAACATTATTATACAATGTGAGCAAGTTGTTCAGACATGACCTTCCCTTGATAAACCCATCCTGTTCATTGCAAAGTATAAATTCTTTGTCAACCCATTTCTGTATGTGGGCCCTAATATTTTCCCAAAATCTCCATCCTGACTCTAGAGATAGGTCGATAGTAGGATATATTAGTCTTTGCACCACACTTGAATTCATCATCAGCTTTTCAAACAGATATTCATCATCAGATTTTCAACAGATATTCATCATCAGATTTTCAACAGATATTCATCATCAGATTTCTGATATGTACCCTCAGGGAATGTACAGCATATTAGTATTAGTATTGCATTCAAAGTTTACATTATTACTAACTTCATAATGACAGTTTTTCTTCAAATTAATTTATTGTCAGATCTTATATTTTAGTCTTCTAAGGCATTTTTAGTTACATCAATCTGGTCGGCTAGATTAATGCAGCTAATTTCTTTCTTAGTCTATATAAATTTATTCAGTTGAATTCCCAACATACCAGCTTTGCTAATTCCGTTCTCTTTTTCCCAAAAAGATTCATCAATCAGCCAGCCTGGTTGACTGAGTGGATAATGTATCTGCTCTCCAGCCAAAAGGCTGTGGGTTCAAATCCCATCGTGGGCATGGATGTTTGTGATTGTGTGTGAAAATACTAGTAGTGGTGGTGGTGGGCAGTAGATGACGATAGTAGTTGCGGTTCGTTGTAGTTGGTGGATTACGTGTTGAAGACATAGAGTTGTAAAGTAGGTGCCTTCCCTCGATGAGTCTCTGGACTCCTTGCAGGTGTCACGTTATAATAATAATAATAATCTACTAAATATTTGTCTTTCTCTAGGTCTTTTTTCTACCATCCTGTTGAGTAAAAAAAAAAACTTGTTTTATTAGCCTTTCTTCTCCCATTCTGTCTAAGTGACTGTACCACCTCAGATTTGCTGCGCTCAGTGGTGCACCCAGAGGGGGGGAGGGGGAAAGGGGCCCGGGCACCCCTAAGAAAAGGAAAAAAAACACTAGAAAATTTTCCAAAAATCTTTTCCTAATTCAAATTCATTTTTTTTATTTATGTTGTGTCGTGTCTTCTATTACTATACTACTTATGAATTAGGATCACTGCATATGTTCAGTCATAGGTCGTATGTGATGCGTAGTGTGTATTCTCAACTCCCCCCCCCCCCCAAGTTAAATCCTGAGCGCTCGGTCCCATCCAAGATGAAATTCTTGATCAAAAACTAGATGCTGCAACTATGAGAGTTATGAGACAGATTAGGAGATTGAATAGATGGCATCAATAGCAGCATCGTATTAAAAACAAGAATATTAGAAAGGAACTTGCCAGCACTGGCTGTGCTCACACATTTTATGTGTGAGCACAGCCAGTGGAGCACTCAGGATTTAATCTTGGAGGGGACCGAGCTAGTTTAGTTTAGTTTGGTGTTTAGTATTTTGATTAATTTCTTTCTTATTCTATATAAATATATTCAGTTGACTTCCTAACATACCAGCTTTGCTAATTCTCTTCTCTTGTCCTCAAAAAGAGCTTATTAAATTGCAGAAATGTTTTACTTATTCAATTGTTCTCCATTCATTTGTTGCTTTGAATGTTTGAAAATCAGTAATTTATTACTGATTTTTACTACCTTCGCTATTTGCTACCCTTACCAACGAAGGGTCACTTGGTTGGTAAGGGTAGCAAAAGTGAAGCATGAACAGCAGTTATCTAATGAAGCCAAAAAAAAAAATCTTAGGGAGTTCTTTCAATATGTAGCCAAAATAAAACAAAACAAGAATGATTATGGATGGATGACATTGATTGGAGAAAATGGTATAAGGACAACTACTACAGAAGATATAGTTGAGATATTTAGTGAGCAGTTCATAGAGGTCTTTCATTCTTATGAATATGAAATCATGGAGAATTTGAGAGCAGTTGATGATGAGGAGAGACTGACTGTAAGTGAGCAAGAGGTATTGGGGAATTGAGCAAACCTAATGTTAATAAGGCCTGTTGGACTTCAAAATATATCATTTACTTCCACTCCTGTTTCAAAGTAGTGGAAGTAAAGCAAGATTGTGCCACTTTATAAGGGAGGTGACAGAACTCAAGCATCAAATTATGGACCTATTTGTGTGTGTCAGTTGTTGTTGTTAAAGTGTTAGAGAGGCTGGTGAGAACCAGGATCCAGAATTGGGTTGATAACTGTGGTATTATCATTGATGGATAGCATGGATTTGTTAAATGGAGGTCATGTTTTAGTAATCTACTTACTTATTACAATAATGTGATGACTTCATTAGACAAAGGAGTTGGATACACAGTAGTATACTTACATTTTGGAAAGACTTTTGATAGATTACTGCATGATAAGTTGATAGTCAAACTACAATGATGGGTTGGACATTAGACTTGTGCACTGGATTGGAGATTGGCTGTCTGATAGGTATTGGCAAGTTGTGCATAAGGGAGTAATATCACTAAAGAGGAAAGTCACTAATAGTATGCTTGGGGGATCTGTTTTAGGACCATTTCTATTTAACCTGCATGTTAGTGATATTGGGTAAGATTTAGATGGGGATATTCAGTTGTTTGCAGATGATGCAAAGTTGGGATGAACTATGAGGAGTGCAGCAGATGTTTTGGCCTTACAAGAC
Organism: Typopeltis vanoorti; assembly: GCF_054136105.1. Classification (NCBI taxonomy): domain Eukaryota; kingdom Metazoa; phylum Arthropoda; class Arachnida; order Uropygi; family Thelyphonidae; genus Typopeltis; species Typopeltis vanoorti. Next base: position 32,454,716 of record NC_143551.1, read on the forward strand.
TTGAACAGATTGAGTGAATGGGCACAGGAGTGGGGGACACTAGTTGAATGTGCAAAATGTAAGATTTTAAAATTTGGGAAAAAGAGATGGAATGAGGAATTTACACTTGATGGGGATATATTGTTGGAGGTAGAGGAAATAAGAGATCTTGAGGTGATGGTGGATAAGGATCTAAAATTTAGAAGACATATTGCCAAAATTGTGAGGACAACACAACAAATTCTGGGAATGATGCAGAGGACACTGACTTGTAGAAGTAAGGTGATTCTTGTTCCATTTTATAAGACTCTGATTAAGCCACATATGGACTACTGTGCACAGATTTGGTCACCTCATTTTCAAAAGGACAAAGAGATGTTGGAAAGGGTCCAGAGGTGATTGACTAAGATAGTTTCTGATCTCTGTAATGTTGCATATGAGAAAAGGATTGGAATGATATGATAGAGCCGTACAAGTTCGTAAGGGGTTGTTCTAGGATTAATATTGAAGATGGTTTCTCACTAAATGGGAAGCTGGGGGGAGAACAAAAGGACATCTCTGGAAACTGTATAATGAGGGTGTGAGCAAGGAATCGAGGAAAAAGTTATTTTGATGAAGAATTGTGAATGATTGGAATGCTCTCCCTGAGCTTGTGGTGTCTGCAGAGAATTTGATTGTGTTTAAAGTAAGGTATGATGAGCTGTATGTATGTATGTATGTATGACAAAAGGATCTCCTAGATGAGTCTTTTGACTCCATGAGGCCTTAGATTACTATTACTACCAGAGCCGGCGGAAGCGGGCATTCAGTGCATGCGGGCGCCGCTACGAAGAGGGCACCACCGCCGGAGAGACGCCCCCTTCGTGCCTGCAGAACCACACATGCCCGGATCGTTACAGGGGCACTTAGATAGAAATTGCATGCGGGCGCCAAAGACCCTAGCGCAGCTTCTGATTACTACTACTACTAATAATAATAATGATTTATGAATGGGTATTATGAATTTTATCATTATCATTACAAGACAAAATATAGTTCAAAATTTTCTCTGTTGAACTTTATACAGCTTCATAAAAACTGCATTTTATATTATAAAACACATATTGCACTTTTATTTTTTCCATCAGCAAACCTTTAGGCATTTTTTTTTAAACAGGAAATTGAAATGAAGCTTTCTGATTTAATATCGGAAACTGGTTATGCAAAGAAGAAGAAGAAGAAGAATAGCAGTTGAAAGTAATTTCAGCATCAATATTTTTGTATTAAAGTAAATAATTATATAATTTTTATTAAGTCAATGTATTTTATTTTGTCACTAATTTGGTTGAGCCGAGATCACAAATAAAAAAACCTATTTTCATAAGTGTTATTTAAGTACTTTTCTCATTTTATTAATAAACTATCAGATATCTGTATGTCAGATAAGAACACAGATAAGTGAGAAGGTTCATTCCTCTACTTATAGAATTTTTTATTGGGTATGATTTGGGGGAGTAATATCCAGTTTGCTGATTAATACTGAAACTAGGGGGGAGGGGGCAGTAGTTAATAGAAGTCATGTAAAGGTTCTGAAGGATGAGTTAAATAAACTGGCAGTTTGGACAAAGGATAATGGTTATGGTTCTGTGTGGCACAAGGAATGAAACTTTGGGATGAAAAGATTACAATTTGTAACATATTGGCATATTTTAAAAGTGGCAAATTGGAAAATTTACTCATGCTTGACTATTATATGGCAGAGATTTGGTCAACCTCATTTTTTGGGGATGTGGAAGTAGTGGAGAGGAGAATCTGGTGAGAGGTTAACAAGATGGTGTCAGGTCTGTGAAATATTCCTTCTGGATAAATTAAAAGTTTGTTTATTAAAAATATGATTGATAGATTGGAAAGAGGGGATATCATAGAAACAATTATTGCTAAAGGGGCTTTATAAGATAGACACATGAAATTTTTCATTACATAACAAGGAGTCATCCCTGGAAGTTGTGGTTAGCAAGGATGAGGACTAGATGTTTTTACTTAGAGAACGGTAAATGAATGGATTAGGTTGCTTCGCATAGTTTATTTTGAGTGATTTGTCAGTTGAAGAAGAATTATGATAGGCATTATGTGAATTATAGTTGGTAAGTGTCCTGGATGTGATGTCCTGCTTCACAATTGATAATGACTTTTTGACATTTATTCCCGTTAAAGATTCCCCCATTTTGACATTGTCTTGTCAAAAGGTTTCCTTCTTATATTTCTTTCAATTTCTAAATTGTTTTAAATTTTAGTTCTCAGGCTTGCATTTTGTTTCATTTCATTCATTTACACACATTTGAAAATCAGTTTCTAATTTTATCCTATGGAGAACCAAAAGCAATTCAAATAGTTTGCTTCCAGCTTCTTATTATAAGTTTCTTTTAGATCATTTTTTATGTTTTAAATATTTTGGAATTATAATTTCGAATTTGAAGCAATGTGATAGCTTCAGAATTAGGGAGTGATCCTTGAATGGTAGACTTACTATAATGTCATATCACATAAAAGTAACACATGCACTAAGTACAGTCTGTTTACATACTACTATTAACCTTTTGACAATGTTTGAGGTGGTAGGCAGTTAAAACTTTCATGTGAGGCTGCTTCCAATAAAATCTGTTTGGCGATATATACTTTTTTTTTTTGAGAAAAGTTTATAAACTCTCCAGAGCTATTTTGGCAACAAGCTCAGAAAGACTCAACTATTATGATGCGTGGTAAGTGTAACTACTATATCGAATCAGAATGGGCAGGTAATGACATTATGTAGGGGTAACTGTGGGCCCAGGGATGTTTAAATGCATGTACATGAATGCCTGAAGCATCAGAAATAAAGAAAAGTTACTATAGATATATAGTTCATATATATATATTAATATATATAAGCAAACAGGAGAAAGAAGGGTGATATGACTGAGACTTACAAACTTTTGAAAGGGTCATACAGGATTTCAGTTGATGGAATTTTTCAATTTATGGTGCATGGGTGGGCGGGTAAAAGACAAGAGGGCATCCTTGGAAGCTGAGAATGAATGCTGCCAAGAAGGGGGTGAGGGATAGGGTTTTCTCTCATAAGGTGGTGCATGATTGGAATGGAATGCCATTGGATGTTTTGTGTGCAAGCAGTGTGAATGAATTCAAGAATAAGTATTATAGCTGGTACGTGTAGTATGTGGCATCCCTCAATGAGTCCCTGACTCCCTGAAAGTCTCTCTCTTAATAATAATAATAATATATATATATGTTTATATGTATTATATAGGTATAATACTCAAGGGTGATATTGTATTTTTGCATTTATCCCTGTTAAAGATTCCCCCAAATGTTTGCAGTCTCTGCTTGATTCTTAAAATGAACACGATATACTAATGCTTCACGAGGGTAATAAAGCATTAGTGCTTCATGAGGAGGGCACTTTCAATGCGTAAACATTGCATCACATTCACGTTAATAGCCTGGTGTACTTTCAAAATACACACACCTTTGAGACCTTTGAAAAGATGTAAAGAGGGCACAGCGGGTCAAATTCTTAGCGTTTTAGTATTTTTAAACAGCTGAGTAGGCTGGGCTGGGTGAGCTAACATTTTGAGCTCACCCAGCACCTAGCGGCTGTGATTGGTTATTCTGTCAACCAATCCAATTGAATGTTGTCACTTGTCATGAGTTGAGCGTTTTCTGTATCCGATGGTTGTATTACAAACAGCTGTTGCACATGTTTTCTGGAACTGAAGATTTGAAAGTGGATGTTAGGAGAAAAATGCTAATTGTTTTTTTCTTTTGCTTGTGCAGTATAGCATCTGTTGAGGTTGCAAAGGTTTTTAATGGTATACAGATATTTTTATTCTAGTCTTTGGAAACAACAGACAGTAAAAAATTATCTATTCCTGAATAAAAAAGTATTCTGTGTATTATAAGACGTTGTTGATCCAACAAAATACCAGCATATGCAAGATTGATAAGACGGAAGAACTGCTGATACTAAAAAAAAAAAAAACTAATGAATGCAGGATTCCTGAAAGTGTGGATAATTCCAATAACAATCGAATGTTCTGAGTCTCAATAACCAAAATAAAATTCTTGAAAAATGGAACGAAATATACATAAACCAGAGAAATACACATAACATGGCAAATTTTATGAGATGATTTGCTGCTCCATCCAACATATTTAATCCTGCAATACAATACTCTCTTCATTAAGTTTTTTTTTTTAAAATTATGCCATCATAAATTCAGTTATTCTTGTTTAGACTTTATAGGATCATGCTATTCGCTCTACCCAACAACTTATAGGATACACATATCACAAATGATAATTATTAATAATTCGTTTACCATAATGAAAGTGTTTCTGCTCACATTTATTCTTTCCTATTCTTACATGTCTTATAAATGAGGGTTCACATATTTTAATCTTTGAGTATTTCACATATACCAACCAAATTTAGCATTCACCTTCAGTGTTGTTTTCTAATCAATCCTAAAACAAACAGATTGTTCCTCCACTCTATGCAGAAGTATTCAAAGTTATTCTGCAATTAATTGCATTGAACCAATTAAGATGAGCGCTGATATGCTATGCTCTCTCAAAACTTTCATACATCGATAAAAATGCAATCACATGGTCATGGGCGTCCGCAGAGGGAGGGGGAAACAGGGAACTTACCCTGGGATCGAGTAAAAAATTCCACAAATTATAATCGTAAAAGTGATTGAGATATGTAATCTTACACCCTCAACCCTGGGATGCTTTCTCTGTCTTAAAATTTTATTATGGGTTTGCCTGTCTCAGCCCATGGTGGGGTAGCCATAGAACATGTGTTTTATTGCAGCAATAAAACACGTGTTCCTGTTTTTGGTTCATCTTTTTCTGATTTGTGAAAAAATGTTCATTACTGTTGTGAACAAAGACCAATTCATTTGCCCTCTGTGTCTAGTGAGTCACTGAGTGAAGTGTGAATTGTAAATTTATAGTGAAACAAATTTAAACAGAAAAATACATTTTTAAAAGGTAAGTGTATGCAATTTAATATTATTTTACTTGTTAGTTTTATGATTTTTTTGCTTTTAAACTGAAATAATTTAATTTAGGATTTAATTTGGGATTAATTAATTAGTTAATTTTTAATAAAATATGCCAGTCGATTTTTTTTACAAATGAAATTATTATTATTATTATTCCTGATACCTCCAAGGAGTCCGAAGACTCATCACGGGAGGACACCTACAAGTGTCTCAACGACTACACCGAACTTCTACTACGAATCATCTCCATCAACGCCATCTACCGCCCACCTCCACCACAACTAGTTTTTTTTTGTCTGTAAATTGCATGTGTGCTGAAGAATTTCATTTACAAATGAAATTGTACTAAAAACTATTAATTCTGATTACTTTTTTTTCCAAGAATTAAAGATCGTTAAAATCGATGTAAAATGAAAAGAATGTATTTATAGTTTACATTGACAAATAATTACATCAAAAAATGCTAAAAGTCATTTAATTAATGTAATTATTTAATTAAATCAATAATTATAACAATTTATCGATGTAATTATTTGTCTCCAAGCTCCCCCCCCCGGAAAATTTTCTGTGCATGCACTCCCATGCATACGGTCAAATTGACGTGAAATTTGTAGCGCGGTTTGCATAACCCTCATGACAGCACACCCAACCGAAATGGGCACTCGATGCCACTGATAATACTATATCTATATAATACAGTTACTATGGGATAATTACCTGAAACAACACATGATGGAAAAGACCAGGGGTTTGAGAGTGTTGGATCTGGTAACAGCATCATATCTATCTATAACTGCAGTAGCAACTCTACCACTAATCAGGGAAAGTGACCTTGCAGTCTTGTCCTGGAAGGTTGCTCAATATGTAGAAATTTGTCAAGAAAGGATTTATGCAGAACTACAAAGCTGGTAATTACGGTATGAAAAATTTAAGATACAACTTGGAGCAGTGCTATGGCATAAGAAACTACATGGAAAGAATGTTATTAGTGCATTGGAAGTGGTCATGGATTGTTTGTTTGAGATAGTATCAGAGTGCATACCCAAGGATAAGTAGAGTAGGGATTAAGTGGATGACTAGCAATATAAAGCAGGAACTGCAAAAAAAGAAAGCATTGTGGAAGGAATATAAATAACAAGGTGATCAGCATGCCCATGAGCAGTATAATGCACAAGCAAGAAGGGTGACTAGTATGGTAAGGAAGGCTAAATCAGATTTTGAGAGAAAATTAGCTAATCAGGCCAAAGTAAATCCAAAAGAGTTTTTTCTACGTAGCAAATAAGAGAAATAATGATTGTGAAAAGATAACTTTAGCTGATTAGCTGATGGTAGGGTAGTGCGAGAAGCAAAAGAAATAGTTCAGTTACTAAGTGATCACTTTGCAAGGGTGTATCATCCAGGTGGTGACTTTGCAGTTACTAAGGTAACAGAAATTGTTGTGAGCATTGAAGTGATGAACTGGAGGTACTCAGTATATTGAAAAATATCAATGTAAATACAGCAGTGGGCCTGGACGGTATGTTAGCTTGCATGCTACGAGAATGTACAAGTGAACTGGTAGTGCTTCTGACTAAGTTGTTCAATCTAAGTCTCAGCTCTAGCAAGGTTCCAATGGAGTGGAAAGAGGGTAAAATAGTTCGATTACATAAAGGTGGCTCCAAAACAGAAGTAACAAATTACAGACCAATTAGTATCTCTGGAGTGTTGTTGATTAACGTATTGGAAAAGTTGGTTAAAAGTAAAATTCAGGAATGGATAAATAGGAATATAATACGTTATAGGGGCAGAATGACTTTGTAAAAGGTAGGTTCTGCCTCAGTAATTTATTCACATTTTATAATAAGGTGACAGCAGAATTGGATAAATAGAATGCCTTTACTACGATACAGCTGGACTTTGCAAAGGAGGATAGAATACTGCATGGAAAAATATTACATAAGTTGGAGCAAATGGGAATGGATATGAGGGGGCATGATTGAGGGGGGGGTTGATAGACACAGATCCAAGAGTGGTTTATGGTGGAGTAGAATCAAGAATGAGGGTTGCTAATGGAGTGCTCCAGGATTGTACTGTGTACTGGGAACACTAATCTTTAATTTGTATATTAATGCTATAGCAAAAGAGTTGAAGACAGGACATTCAGTTGTTTATGATAATGCAAAACTAGGGAGGGCAATAGTTGATAAAGATGATGTAGATATTTTACAGGGTGATTTAAATAAATTGGCAGTGTGGGCAAAGGACAATGGTTGTCAATTCAATGTTGTAAAATGTAAGGCAATGCTCTTCGGGATGAAAAGATTGCACACTTCGTATCATATTGATGGTACTAGTTTACAGGAAATTGATGAGGCTAGGGATCTGCAGGCGATGTTGGATAGAGATTTGAAACTCAGACGACATATTGCAAAAGTATTGGCAAAATTGCTCAGACGATTACTTGCGTTTTGAAGATCACATTGACAAGTTAAGATAAGAAGGTTTTATCCCTCTTTACAAGGTTATGATTGGCCACATATTGACTACTGTGCATAGATTTGGTAACTGGGGATCAAAGTATTACTTGGGAGGTGGTGGAGAAGATTCAAATGAGTGACTGAACTAGTGACAGGTCTGTGGACTCTTCTCTATGATGTTAGATTGAGGGCATGTGTGGGTTGCAGTGTTTAGCTAACATGCGGAGGAGAGGAGCTATGTAAGTTACTAAAGGGACACTATAAGACTGACACAACAGAAAAATTTCAATAAATGGGGAGTAGGGGGAAAACAAGGGATCACACTTAGAAGCTGTCTAAGAGTATGGTTAGTAAGGGTGTGTGGACTAGGTTCTTTTCTTGGAGAGTGGTGAATGAGTGGAAGGGATTGCCAGAGGCGGTTGTGAGTGCCCCAACAGTGAATAGGTTTAAGATGATGTACGATAGGTATTGTGTAAAGAATGGAGTGGGTCTCCAGCGATGAGTCTTTTGACTCCATGGAGTGCCCATATAAATAATAACATCTCCTCTTCTGTTCTTGAAGAGATAGGATAAGAAGGAATATTGAAAATTGACGAACCAGAGGATGTCTCTAGGGGGTTTTTCCATGAATCACTCACGTGAACAAGAAAATGAGATAATAGTGACATTTTAATCAATCCCCAATATACAAGAGGTTGCAGAATCCCTACATATAAAATATATTTTTTTGTGTGGCTTTGGCTTTATCCTTTTTTTTTGTGTGTGTGTCGACCCCATACAGGAGAGGTTATTTGATCAACCTATAGTAAATTATTACCGTATATGGGTAGTGAATTGGGGAGGAACTTGTTTACATTTGATTTGAAAGATTGTATATTGCATTCTTTGGGAAACACAACAGGGAAAAGACTATTCCACACTAGAGCAGTTGCAGGGATGAAGGAAGAGGAAAAGAAACTTGTTCTATTTGTTTCAAGGTACATTGCGAAGGGATGTTTTGGCAACAACTACACGTGTTCCAACCAGCTTAGTACTAAGTGGAGGAATCATTGATGTTATTTCAGATGAGCATTTCCCATGGAAATATTTGCAGAATCTACATATTGCCTAAACCAAACGTCTGTGGGAAAGTGAGGGGAGTAAGTTGGTAAGATATGGGACAATAATAAGTCTAATTGCTCTCCTCTGTATTGAGTCAAGCATTTTGAGGGAACCTTTAGGTGCCCACACCCATATGTCAGCAGTATTCAATAGCTGGGCGGATTTGTGATTTGTATAAGGTTAACAGCTGTTCAGGGGTGAAGTAACGTCTTGAGCAAAAGCGAAATCCAAGTTTTTTTTTGAAGCTGAGTATGCAATGACTGTGATGTGTTTATGCCAGGATAGGTTTGATATCAGGGTAATTCCAAGAAGAGAAATCTCAAATTGTGTGGAAATTTGGGTATCATCAAAAAGAATACTGGGAAAAAATGGTTCTTTTTTATGAGAAATAAGACAGAACTGGGTTTTATTAGCATTGAAATTGATGAGGTTATGTGAACCCCATTGGGATATGTCTCGCAGATCAACCACCACCGCCCTCAGAATTGAGAGCGGTGGTGGTTGATGTTCTGTAGGTAGAATTTATCTGCTATAAAGATGATGTCACATGGTACTTCATGCATAAAAAATACAATCCATTTGGTAAATAGTGTTCAATAATGAATGTTTTTTTTTCCTTGCTTTGCGAAATGCATAGGAAAATGCCTAGCCGAAAATGCCTCCAGTCATGACGAGTTTCCAATCTCGCATTACTGGAGGTATTTTACACTGTGTTTTAGTGGTAATAGGGTTTTTTTACTTCTGGAAATCCGACCCAGGAAATGCACGTCATTGAGAAATGCTGTACTGAATATGAGTTACTTATCCTATTCCATAGGATATAGTGGGATCTCCGGCTTAGTAAAGCGTGAAATAATAATAATGTGAAGCTCTGTAAAATAAACAAGGGAAATGAGCTAATATACACTGAATGAAAAATAAAACATTCGTCGAACTTTTTCGCTAAGTTTATTATAAATCCAGGAATGTTTATGTGTTTCCTAGGCAAGTTAAAAAAATTAAATCCCAGTATTAATTCAATATATTAGTTAGATAAACGATATGCTTTTTTTATAGCTGTCATCACTTTGTGTTTATTCGTAACTCAAAATGGACTTGCCGAATTTTCCTTAGAGAAACTCCGACATCTTACGCCTCACTTATCTGTGTTAGAACACGTTTTTTCCATTGGTGCTGTTTACCAAACCGCCATCAGTATTTGCGTTTTCTCTGGCGAAATCCGACGTTTGAGTGACACGCCATCTTCTTTGAGGCTTACGTTCAGTGCCTTCCTCACAATACGCACGCCGAATTAATTTTTGTATGCCATAGTTTTTTTTTACGATTACAAAAAAAAAAAAAAAAAACTGGGGTTACTGACTAGATCGGGATTCTGACTTACGTTTTTGTCTTTATGAATTTAAAGTTCATTTTCTGCGTATAAATAATAATAAATAATAAGTATTTATAAAATTTATAAATGAACAAATTAGGTTTTTCACAAAAACATTCTAATATAATACACATGTAAAGGGTTAATTTAATGTGACTTTTTGGTGATGCCATTTTATAATGGCTTTGTCATTTTTGAGATTAATGTTTTACTTGACAAGTTATCTACATCGTAACTGGTAATCGGTATTTAATTGCGTCAAGTAAATGCTCTCCTGGTTGACCGATTGAAAAGTTTGGCTGCCTCTTGATCCGTAGCTCAAATAAGTTTTCATGTATAAATGCAGACAAATACAAATGTGAAACAGGCACATATATATGAGCACTTGCTCAATATATTTTCGCCATTTAGGTTACTTTATTTCAGAATAAATATTTCTCGAACTTGTTTTTGCTTTCTTTAGGTCATTGCCGAACCTACATTATTCTTCTTCTTTAGCAACAACTCTTCCTACAGAAATCAGGTGAGGTCAGATGGATCAGATTTTTTTCAGATCATTTCTTTCTATCCTCCCAGATTCTTCTTTCAAGTTTCTATTTTCAAGATCTCCTCTTATCTGGTCCCTCCACCTTTCCCGTCTTCTTCTTGGTCTCTTTCCCCTGCAATTTGATTTCCTACATTTTTCTTGGTATTTTTCCAAGTTCATTCTCATTAGACGTTCAAATCACTTCAAGCGAGAGTTCACGAGCATTCCTTCAAACACGTTTTAGTCCTAAACTATTCTAATGTCCACATTTCTATCTTTCTTTGTTTTTACCAACAATGTCCTTAAAACTTTCACTTCCATTTCTTGCATTCAACTTATGTCTCTTTTTATTAGTCTTCTTGTCTTTGTGCGTAAGTCAAAATGGGCAAAAAGTAACTTAAAGCTTATATTTCCGTGGAACGTCATTGTTCCAAATTAGACTACTTACACTGTTAAAAAAAACAGGTTTGTTTCGGTTTGGCCCATTGAAATCCAGCTCATTATCTCTTGGTCTAAGCTTTCATCACTGGAAATTATACTGCTTAGATATTTGAAGATTTCACTACTTTTCATTTGGTAAGGTCATCATTGATCTACAGAAACAAATGATGACATCGGGAAATGAATTTTAATGAGTTTCATTAAATTGCATTAAAATTACATTAAAAAGTACCAGAATTCTTCTTGAATTCTATACTTTCTGCTAATTCTAAATACTTTCAGGATCATGAAGTATAACATCTCTCTCTCTCTCTCTCTCTCCCTCTCTCCATCCATAATGCTAACTTTCATTCATTTGGATCAGAGACTCCATTCACACTATTGCAAGGTCCATCCTTTTTCGTAGTAAGACAGCTTTTTCGGGTCTCTCCCAATTTACCGAAATACGTTATATCAAAAAATACCTATCATAATATAAAATTTCGTATGTTTAGTTCAAGTAAACCACATATTTGTACAATAAAGTTGCTATAACTGAAGATATAAGTACACGTTTCCTGAAAAGAACATTACATTTTCTCTCTTATCTTAGTAGTTGCATCTTGACTTTTTCCATCCTGACTGGGTCACGATGGAAAAAGTCATATATTCACAGGAGATAAATCACTAAAAAAACTCAAGGTTTTACGATCTCAAAGATAGGCACAGAAATCACTGCTCCACATATAGGCCTTATATACTCAGGCTTTAAACAGGCCTTGACCTCTTAATACATCGGATGACGATTTCTCGCTTTGCAAGATATACTTAATTCGATCCAACATCTATGAATGCACAACAAAATTACGCGATTCATTTTTCCCAGTCACTGACATTCTAATAACTTTGACACATGAGATTCTATGCAATATTTGCTGTTCAGGCAAAGTAAGTTCGCTCTGCAATAAATGTCAATAAGATTTTTATCACGATACACGTGATTGTCGTATCTGGCAAGGAGCCAGCCATATCATACCGATTAACATGTAGAGAGACAAGAACTGCGTGACATACATTAATAATTCTTGTTATATTCCTTGCGAATTACAAGTTAATATCATTTTATTTGCTTTATGAACAACATCGTCTTGTTATACTCATGAGATCAATCTCTGAAAGTCCTAAGGTAGCTAAGCCCGGAAAAGTACAATCATCGTGATAATAATTACGTAATGTGTTTGCAAAATACACGTAAACTTGCAACACTGATGAAACAAAGAGATAAATAAAGGTGTGGTTTTTATTAGTTGATCAAAAAAAGAAAGAAATTTGATAGAACGTATAATTGTTTGAAGATAGTGATAGGAAGAAAGAAAAAGACATACGCAACAGCAAGATGAGATAGTGAGACGAAGAGAAAGACAATTCTAACTCAGTGTTTGTCCAGCAACACGAAAACAAATAGCCATATAAATGATGGCGCGCATCGTGACATATTTTTATGTCGTATTAATACGTCACGAATGTAAAGAATGGGAGGAGATCACAATCTCAATTTGAAAGTGACTTTCATAGTAAATGTGTCTACAATAAGCAGCTTTAGTAGGCTAATTCAGAAACTTTTGAAGGAGAAATTATTCCGTGCACGTTTACCTATTGCTAAAATGCGTGCTAGAAAATTTTCTAGGTGAGAGTGTGTGTGTATACAGGAAGGGGAGCGTGGGGGGAATGGTTAAAGGCGGTAGTAGCGTAATGTTGATGTTAATGTAGTAATTACAAAGTGACGAAAGGTCGTTCAACGGATATGCTTGAAATATGACAGGAAAGCACCGGTGTATTGTTAGGAAACAACCTTCACAGGGGTAACTCACAAAGTTAATTGGTGTTACCCCTGTGGAGGTTGTTATACTATCCATAAATTGTGTTAGCTTTGATTCGAATACGGAAGGCTTTTCTATCCTATACCAAGGTTTTTTTTTTTTTGGTCTTTCTGCTAAAGGTAAGATTTAAACAATTTTAAAATACCCTTAGGGGATTGAATGACATCATTGTGTGCATATTTCATAAAATTCCATAAAATATTTCATTCACCATTATTAATGCATGGATATAATGTATACCAAAAATGTAATAAAGGCATGGAACGATGTCTTATAATTACTTTGAAAATTTAATCGAAAACATTTTAAATTTATTATTGACATAATCTGGAAAATTCGCTCTTGAAACCAAACATGGAACATTTTCAAGACTCCACATAAGGCTTCCAGTAAGTGGGGTGGTGAAATTCACCTTCCATATAAACGAGATCTCAAACATTTCTGCCCATGAGGGAATTTAAACCCACTGCCTGTGGGTTAGAGACCAGGTGCGCTAACCTCTCTGGCAACCAGACCGGCAAACGCTGCTTAATGTTTATTTTAAAAATACTCAGCCAACGAACATTTTTGATAGACCTTCCTTCGAATAATGTATACCGGAGTGAGTGAAAGCTTACTTTGTCACCTTATGGTAATTGTCATTTAATAATCCAGGAAACATTAAGGAAGTTGAGTTCTTTTGATCTTAAGCCTTTTATGCTTAGTTTAAAAACAACTATTAATATATTCTAGATGGAGACTTTTTATCCTATTAGGAATTCATGCTATATTTATTATACACCTAACTGTAAATTATCTAAATAAACCACAATACGTAGCAATGCTGCATAGTTATGCTTTTTGTGTTTTTAATTTTAACAATTTATATATATATTTTTTTTTGAATAAAAGTTCTAGCGAAAAGCACGATCCCTCCAAACTCGAGGGTGCATATAAGGAAAATATGATGACAACCATGATAAAAGTTTGAATTTGTACTTCATACACAAAAAAACTATGTAACTCAAAAAGACAGCGAGTTTAACTAATACTGTACTACTAACAAAAACAGCTCATAAGGTTAAAAATGTTAAGTATTACGTTAAATCAGTCGTAATGAGAATGTAAAATTGTAACCAGTGTCAGCTCGCAGCGACATTCTTATTATTTTTCTTTTTTTTCTCCTAGAGACACTCTTGACTTCTCTCGGTGATCACTAAGCTGGAGTTTCGTGCTATTTCGACATATTATAAATTACTAATGGAGGTTTATAAGTAAAAGTGTGCAACGTCAGAGGAAGGATACACCATGGAGCCATGGAGCATGTTTTTATTTTCTTCTTATTGATAATTATTATTATTCTGCGGACTTGATTGTATTCTAATAATGAATTATTTGCTAACAGAGCAGAAAACTCATTTGATAACACTAAATCTGAATAACGAATAAATATGGATATGTTTAGGCAGTAGTTTTCAGTATATATGGAATTCAGTATAACAGGAAGTGAATGATAAATATTAAAATGTTAATAATTTCAACTGCCAGTGAAGTGTACACATGGCCACGAGCAGGCTGAAGTGCGTTAAACTCGATTTCAGTCTAAAAAGAGCAAAAATTCTAATCCAATTCAGAGTTTGGTTAAAATGTACACTATTTTTCTTTCTTAAATAAATATCTGATGAGAGTATCTAATGACAGAATATGCTTACTAAAAGAAAGAAAATAACATTGTGTTCATTCATCTCGATTGACGAGTTTTTAGGCATCAGAAGGTGGAGCTCTTCTTCCTTTCTGGATTTTAACGATATATTTTATTTGTGGCGATGCTAGTGGCTTGCTTTATTTGATGAGTCCGTAATATAGGAAGGTATATGTGTGGTCGCTATTGCAATCAATGAGAGTAGCGTTTCTGAACTGTGGGTAAAAAGATTTGATCGAAATTATAAAATTATAGGTTTAGATTTAAAGATTTAAACAACATGTATAATAATAATTATTATCACTTTGTTTAAGTGTACATTCTTCATATTTACAAATTCTGCTTGTGTGTTTTATCCAGAAATCAAACACCACAAGAACTACGTCCATTAAATCCCTTGTGCAACTTTCTCTTATCTTAAAGCAACGTACGGATTTTGCTGACTATTGTTCTATGAAACTGGCTTTCATCTGCAGTTGAAAAGCTCTTATATATTTTTTTTTTTTTGGGTTCAAAAATTTTAGAACAGTTAAATTATAGTATTACAGTTGAAGAGTACAAAGTCTAAACATTCCCAATCATCAACTAAAGAAAGACTAGAACAACTTTCGGACATAAACTTATTTTGATTTTTAGTTGGGAAAATTCTCTAACTAAACTTCGCAATAGATTATGCAATTAAAAAGTATCTTATCCATTTAAATAAGTCATTTTTGTAACACTAAAAAAATTAAAGAGCAAAGTGGCTTGATGATGCATTTCATTTCGGTAAGCCATTCACTTGAAAAATTTCTTAATAAAGTTCAATTTTTGAACAAAAATGTACACAGGACTACTGCTAGTCTATTTCGTTGTCAAATGAGGAAAAATATAAAAAAAGTGGGCTCTGTGGTAAAGATCTGATCTCTTCAGTAGTATTTAAAATATTTCAATAAATGGAGAGGGGTGAATAATATAGCTATCTAATAACAGCTGATAAGAGATAAAATATTTGTTATTACAAACTTTCATGTAAATGAATTTTACAGGAATTGAACAGAGATAAAAAAATAGTTTGTCAAGTTTGAGAGGAGAAGAGGAATTATAATGTCACTTCTGATAACAAAATATATATGATTATGAAAAGAAATTTAATGCAGTGGAAAATAAGCAATGACAAAGAGTGGGAAGAATATATTAAGAAAAATATTCTTGGATTTTAGTAAAATATTTGATGCTACTACCTAATTGTAAACAAACTGAAGAAATATAGCAAAACGAATAAATGGGCATATCTTTAGTCGGTATGAGCAGCTACTAAATTTCACAGAATTCAGTGTCGGGTTCATTGTTGATTTTAATGATTATCGATGAAACTGTTGATTATTCTAGTTGTAATAAATGAAGTGCTGTTGTAACAGCATTTAATTATAAGGGCTTTTCAACTAAATGTGAATTAGATGATCTCATACGGAGGTGGCAGGATTTTTTTTTATCTGAGAAACGTTTTTTTTATCACATACCACAGTCAAACTGGTTGAGGAACACACGTAATTGCCAGACAACATAATATACTAAACTTATAGTCTTAGCTACTTCGATCGTAATTACAGTACAAAACTTATATCACATTATTACCATTATCTGACTAAGATAATCCAAAAACCACGATCTATAGACCAAATATGGCATTTTTCGAGTCCCTTCGCACCTCTTGAAATGGCAAAGGTGATGTAACACTGGCAGATGAAAACTATCATGAACAACAAACTATATTTGTTTAGTGTTTACTGGAAGAAAAAAACGGTATCTATTGACCTTTTGATACACTTTCACATAAAGAAAAATTAGAAAAAATATCGCTTTCTTCTACTTCATTATTTGAAATATTAGACTTAGTTATTAGGAACCTTTAGCATTAGCATATAGAGCACGAGGAGAGTATCTAATGTCTAACAATTGCATATTTTCATTGGCTGGTTTGTCTGTTTTTGTAGGTGAAAAAAACCCGAGTATCTTTGAGATTTGAATTGTGCCCGATTCCAATCTAAACTGTCACAACTAAGTAATCTGTCTTCACGTAAGCCTGTGTTTTTGTTACTGTTGTTGTTTGGAATTATGGTCAAAGCTTCACATAACCTTGGTTGCTTTGACCGTAATTTGACTAGTTTGTCCGTTTACAGAGGCGAAAAACATGACCGACTAATGTTCTCTATATAAGTCTAATTAATGCCATAATATGGCGATTAATTCTGTTCACTGATGGATCCCTGTAAAGTCTATATCTTCTTTAACAGACTTTTATGTTTTTCAGGAGAACCTAAGTTATTCTGCCACATGCGTGTGAGATAAGCTAAAGGCTTCACTTTAAAAACACTATAAATGACGTTAGACTAGAATCCAGATCATTATCACCTAAATTTTTCTTGAGGAAAAAAATACTTATACTTCTATTGACCATTTCAATCAGCTTTATCTGAAAAGACCTAGAAATTATACATTGTACTCTTGACAATATTTGAGCTCAGAGTTTCCAAACAAAGTAAGAAATATCTATTAAATAATAATAATGTGTTATATATAGGAAGCCATCTAAAATATCAGGCAGATAGCTTAATTAGCCAGCCTTGGTTCTGCGAGCGATTAGCGTGTTCGCACCCCAATAGTTGGTACAGCTGTTGTGTTTATTTTTGGGTGGATGATAAATTTCATCGATTGGTGTGACACTGCCTCTCTTTTTGGAGGGCCGAAGGGATTGAAAAATTCGATTTTTGGTCTCTGTAGCAGAGTGTCTTTTCCATTATGTAAATATATGTTTAAAAATGCAAAACAAAAACACATAAAATTAATATAATAATTAGTTTAATACTAATGAACTAAAATCAGTTGGTACATTGATTTTAGCACATTAGTGCTTGATATTAATGCTCTCTCTCTCTCTCTCTCTCTCTCTCTCTCTCTCTCTCTCTCTCTTTAAGAATAGACCGAATATGGTCCAATTTCCAAGATATTCTCAATGTTAGGAGAATAAAATAATGCAAAACAAGTGATATTAAAGTGGAAATAATTTTGAAATAAATATGTCACGAGGACAAACAGTATCGCAAGACATTCAATGAGATGGAATGTCTTGCAATTCAATGAGTGTGGAAACCATCTCGTTGAAATTATTTCAACAAAAACATCGATATGTTTCACTGCCTTATTTATGTCAGAATAAGGTATAATAGTTAAAGAGCACAAAATACAAAAACGGCACAAAACAAAACCAAATGCTTTTTTTTTCGTTTATTTTCAGAGGCTCATAAATATTTTTACATCTATGTTTTATAGTTTCTGCACAAAGATATTTAAGCAAAAATATAAGCCATCCCCCCCCCCTCTACTGCAATTGTTCTTTTTTTTCCCCAAAGATCATAAGAGGAGCTGAAATGATGTATTGGGAACAGCACGAGAAGATTTCATCACCTCCTCTATCCAAAAATACGTTCTAGATCATGACCGCGCTTAAAAAATGCCTTCACAGTTTTGGAGAGAATAAAGGTTCTGGGAAATGCAATATTCGTGTGACGCGGTATATATCTACAATGATATCAAGACGTTAAAGTACTTTCTTATAAAAAATAATTTATTATTTAGATTAAAAACAAAGCAACTTTTTCACATCTTAAATATTATTTTAAAACCAGAAAATAGTGCTATATTGGTTGATGTATCTTATAATGGTACCTGTGCACCCTTGTGGAAAGGGCATTTGTTTCCCTAGAGTTAGATCATCCGATGAAAGACCGTTATAGGTTTGATTCTAGTCGATAACTATAGGAACCTTTTCTAGGTTTTCTTCGCCATTTACCAAGTTGGTCATTCTTTGATAGTTATAGTTATGACGCATCTCCCCCCCCCCCCGAAAACGTGTTTTAGCCCCATCGCTCAATGAATAGACCATAGAATTCACACTATTTTTATATAATTTATAAGTGATAAAGTTTAGGATCTCGAAATTGTGGCACTCATCCACAATAATCTCGTCCCTTATATTACCATTCTATGAGCTTAGAGAGGAATCGAGCATGAAAATCATCTTCAAAAAGTCAGGGCTAAAGGAACCTTTCCTGTATCTTTTATTAATAAAGGTAGTAGAGGATTTTTTTTTCTTTTAATTTCAAAACTTAAGGTATTATCTTTAATTACAAGAGTTAAAAAAAAAAGAAACACTTATCTAGAAGCTTTTAAGTTTAAACTTCCTTTATACATATACACCTGCTTGGAAATAAGGTAACGGACATCTTAGTCTGAGGAACAAACAGCCATTGCCCCCACTTTAATAAGATGTAAGGCTTCCTTTCGCTGAGACAACTGTAACAGTCCTACGGGGCATACTTTCTAGAAGCGTGCAACAGTGATCAATGGGAATTTTTGACCATTCTTCCTAGCCAAGTAATGAGGTCTTGGACTGTTGTGGGACGGACGCACCTTCACCTCACCCAACGCTCCAGTTCTTCCAAAAAAGATGTTCATTAGGATTGAGATCAGGACTCTGGGGAGGCCAGTCATTGTGATTGTCATGTCCATAAACCAACAACGTAATTATAGCAGCAGCAGCATTATGACATACGGTACATTGTCCGGAATGTTCAAATGCCTGCGGAGTTGATGTTCGTGGCATTTCCTTGATTGACCTCGGAGCAGATGTCCGAGGCCAATCAAGGAAAATATGCAAGTCTTACATTACCCGAACCAGCATGTAGCGTCGTCTTCAGTGGTGCAGAGAGCGTGTACAGTGGGACGTGAAAGCTTTGAGATCTGTGCTATGGAGAAACAAATCATGTTACATCTGCTCAGTAGAGACTGTAACGTGATTCATTTCTCCATAGCACATCTCAAAGCTTCCACGTCCCACCGTACACGCTCATTGCACCACTGAAAATGACGCTGCATGTTGGTTCGGATAATATAGAACTTGCATATTACGGTCCTACCATGAAAACCCATGTTGCGAGCCTCGGTTCTGAATGTTTTTGTGTAGATTTGTTTTGTAGTCGATGCCCAGAGCTCCGCATTCAACGAGTCGGCCGACGAATAGCGATATTTACATATTATCCTACATAGCACCTTACGGTCAGGTTCGGTGAGTGTAGTGAACCGTCCACTGCGGATAGCCCTGCGCTTCCATCTCAGTATGGTATCACCGATTGTTGACCCCTTTTGGGATGGCCCCTGTTTTCATCAATTTTCCGAATAGATAGGCCTGCAACATGCCATCTTGTCAAAACGACTCTTTTAGATCCCTTCATTTCCTTTCTCGCAGCCATTTCATACGCACACAGTTGCACTGACTTGAGAGCATCATATTCCTCCAGTTTATGCCGACTACAAACACGTGACTCGTTACTTTGCACAATGAACCTTTTTCCCATGGGAGTCTTCTCCGTTGACTTTTTTCCAAGCAGTGTGTGTGTGTGTGTATTTAAAAAACTTTATATATATTTAAAATATTTTAAAAAATTTATATATATGTAAATATTTAAAAAAACGAATAAAATATTTAAAATTTAAAATTTAAAATATTCAAATTTTTTGCTAACTAGATGCGATTTGAATCTAGGGATTTCTAACGACTGCGATACGAAGGTAGTCATGGTATTGAGCAATGTTTTCCTATTGTTGTTTCAAAAATAGATTTTGGATCTTTCGATAATATGCGCTTTATTATTTGGTAGCGTTAAACAAAGCAATGTAAACAGACCCAAAGGTTTGTTTGCTTCTTAACTATTAACATTAGTAATGAAGTAATATAAGTAAATTCATATAATTAATTACTTGTTGTAATAGTAGTTTTGCCTATTTTGCGTAATTATGCGAAATTTGCGTAAATGACAATTATTTGTAATTATTGTCATCAACAGTTTGTTACTGAAAGATGAAACAAAACCATATTTACCCTGCATCTTAACATGAGATTAACAATAAAAAAATAATAATTATAAAATAAAAATGAAATAATAAATCAAAATAAATGAAAAATAAAATATGATAAAATAATAAATAAAAATGAAATCATATAAAAAGAATAAATCTTAATGTTCCAAACTAAAACTAAGTGACTGTTTGACTATATGCGGAGATATCCGCTGTATTCGGTTATCAACTTTCTCGAGCACAATGCATTACACTGAAAACCAAATCAAACATTTTCCGGATTAATTCACCAAAACTTGAAATGAGAAGTGAAGGAATCATTAATGGAATCATCAAGCCACATCGCGTCAAATATACATAATTACTGTTTTGTATAACGTATAACGCTACTGTCAGGATGGGTGAAGCAAAAATGCTTTTCACATTCCCCTTTGTAAAGGAAGTTATTTGGGAAAGGGAGTTTTGTGAGCTTTAAGCTCGCCCTCTGGGGGGAAGTTGTATTGTATTAGTTATGATCAGCTGGGAGTAGAATAGCCTTCGGTTTTTTTTTTATTTGTAGTACTCTGTTTCATTGTAATTGACAGCTTGTACGATCAGAGGGTTTGAATGTGAACTTGACTTGACGAAGAAATTTTCTGGGAGATCACGAAGAAGGGAGGAGATGTACGGAGTGACGGTTTCTCGATGAATCTGTGAATTTCTGATAAACCATGGGGTATCTAGGATCATCTTTAGGCATTTATTTTGGATCCTTTGTAGTTTCGAAATGTTTGATCGTGAAGTGTGACTCCATGCTGGTGAGGCGTAGGTAATAATTGGACGTATGACTATCCGGTAAATTAGTAATCTATTTTGTAAGTTCAGTTTACTCTTGCGGTTGACCATTGGATAGAGTTGAGTTATTAATTTGGATGTCTTGGAGCCAATGAGATTGATGTGCTTGTTAAAAAGGAGTTTCGTATCCAGTAGTACCCCAAGATATTTGGTGTCTGATTGCCATGGGATCTTTTGACCAGAGAGCAAGATTTCGTCTTCTTTAGTGTAGACCTTTTTTCTAGAGAATAATGGCTGAGCTTTTGAGCGGGTTACTTGAATCCTCCAGTTGGTGAACCATTTTTCTAGTGCCTTGATACTTCCTTGGAGTCTACTGATTGCCAGGCGAGGGCTGAGAGACCTTGCTAGAATAGCGGTGTCGTCGGCATAAAGGGCCGTAATAGTTGTTCTTGAATTTCAAGGGATGTCTGATACGTAAATTGTGAACAGTAGTGGGACCAGAAGGGAACCTTGAGGTATACCAGCTAGAATTTACGCCTTGATGAAACAATTCCGTTAAGCTTTACTTGCATGTATCTTTTGCTAAGGTATGAGTTAATAAGTTTTACTAGCTTAATTGGGATGTTTTCAATAAGTTTGAAGATAAGGCCTTGATGCCAGACCTTATCAAAGGCCTTGGCAACGTCCAAGAGCACAGCAGCAGTGTGGAGGTGCCAGTTGAAACCATGGATAATGTGTTCTGTTAATCGGTGAATTTCTTGCACTGTGCTGTGAGCTTTGCGAAAACCAAATTGCTCATATGGAATTATTTTATGTTTGTCCACTGCTAGTTGTAGCCTTGTTAGGATGATTTTATCTGTTAATTTGCTGAGACAGGAAAGAAGACTGATGGGCCTGTAGCTTTGGGGGAGTTGTAGGTTATTACTAGGCTTTTTCAGAGAGATGATGTAAGCAGTTTTCCAAACTGTGGGAAAGTACTGGATGAATTATAGCCTTCCCTGGGAGTAATTTTATTATTCTATTGGTGATGCCGTCGGGACCAGGAGCCTTTTTATTCTTCAAGTGGGATATAATATTGATTATGTCTGTTGGAGTAGTGAGGGTGATGAGCTCTGAATCATTCTTAGGCTATCTTAAGGCTTTTCTGACTTGACGATGAACTTTATAAATGAGATTAATATTTAAGTTTTCGTAAGATGGACTGCATTGATTTTCCAGATTGTCAATTAAGGCTTCTACTTTTTCTTCATCTGAATGTGCAATTCAATGTTTGGTCTTCATAGAGGAAGGAGCTGTCTTTTGGTATGAAGAGTTTTTAGAAATTTCCATATGGAGTCATCTTCTGGGTTGATTTCCGTAAGTTTAGATTCCCATTCGGAATTTCTGTGTGTCTGGAGAGCTTCTCGAATCTGTCTGTTCAAGTTGTTTAAGGTTGTTTTGTCCTGAGGTGCTCTCGTGTCGAGGTATCGCTTTCTGGCTTTGGTTTTAGCCCTAATGAGGTCCATTATCTCTTCCGAAATCCGACTGGAACGAGTGGAAGACAGTGGCTTGTGTGACTGATGTTATTGCTGTGTTAATTTGTTTTGTTAGGTTGCTTACAGCTGTCTATGTCTTCTTTTTTGCGAATAACAGGAGGTGGGCCGATGTGATCTGGAAGAACCTTAGAGCTTATCCCATCCTATAAAAGAGTGTTGAGGAGAGGTCTGAACTTGAGTACCGAGCTTAAGCTGGATGGGATTATGATCTGAAGTAAGCCCTTCTAATGTCTCCAGCTGATGTTGGTATCTGATGTTCCTGGCGATAACTATGTCTAGTACATCCGAAATTCCTGATGGGCTGTAGTGGGAGGGCTGGGTAGGTCCAGATACTATTGGTGAGTTGAGTGACGTGTAGTTAAATAAAGTACAGCCTTTGGAGTTGATTGACGAACTGAACCATGCTGTATGTTTGGAGTTGAGGTCTCCTGCTATAATTATGGAATCCGTGGAGCCGAGGCTGGAGTTTAAATCCGATGTCAATAGTGGAATGCTAAGAGGATTGTACGCTTCATAGATTTTAAGTCTACCTGCGTTGTTGGTGTGCATCTCCACCCCTATCACTTCAAGGTTTAAAGTTTGAGTTTGATGGTTGGTTAAAACATTGTGGCTTAAATAATTTTTTAATAAAAATGGCTGTGGCACCACCACTATAGTTAAGGCTGTCTGTCCTGTATACTATTTATCCTCTTAATCTTGTTTTGTTATATGGTCTGAGGTGGGATTCGCTGGTCAAGATTATGTTCGGATTGTATCTGTTTGCGAATTCTTGCAACTGAAGAATTTTATTTGTCAGGCTGTTAGCATTCCATGCTATAATCATGAGGGAGTTTGGTTTGAATTTTTTATATATTGTAGAGAGCTGTCAATATGGATTGGGTTTCTAGATAAAATCTCTTTCTGGAAGATGGTGAGGTGCTTTCTTTGCTGAATTCATGCACATTGTGGCAAGTGAAGCAGTTAGAACTGATGTTAACTTGGAGCTTGTTTTCACTTGAGATGAAGGAATCTGAGTTCGTGTCGCCTCTGCGTATGTTTTGGACATGGATGAAGGTTGTGTGCCTTCCTGTGCTGCTGAATGTGAGGTATTTCGATTAGGAGGGCGACCTACTTGGTTGCTTATGGTGTTATTGCATGGGGGGAGGGGGAAGGGTTCCATCTTGCTGACCCACGATTTTTTGACTGGAAAAGGCACCCCTTGTAATTAGCGGGATGTGGTCCTCTAGAGTTAGCACAACAAGCAGGTGTAGATCTCGGCTTTATGCAGGTTGGTCTGGTGTTCCTCTGCACATTTCAGACATCTGTAGGTAACTCTGCACAGCTTTTGGGCGTGACCGAATTTTTAGCATCTATGGCATTGTCCTACCAATGCCTTCTTCCTTAGAGGCTTGGTTGTAATTTTGAGCCTGTAAATATCTGTCACTTCATATATCCTTTTCTGTGTATTGCTGATTTCGACCAACACTAGCGGCATTGGTCTTTTGTAAGATCTCAGCATCCTGCTGATTTTGATTGGGGATCAGTCCTTGGCTGATGAGGTCGGCAGTGATCTCATCAGTTGTGATGCCCTAAACAACCCCTCTAAGCACCACTTTAAGATTTTTCTCGCTTGCTAGTGCGAAGGTATGGAAGGGCAATTTGGAGTTGTCCAGCATTTTCGTCATCTCATGATAATCTGAAACAGTAGCAGGATGAATCTTTACACCCTCATCAGTATTTCTTGCCCTGGAGAAGTTGATGTTTTGTTCTCCTAAGTACCTTGAGAGTGAGGTCCACTTCTCTTTATCTCGGAGGATAACTTTTCTTTTTTATCTTGAGTAACTTGGGTATCATGTGTTGCTACATCCTCTTCCATATCGTCTTCAGATGTTTTACGTCTTTTGTTTCATTGTTCCTCTTGCGACCGATCACAGTGTCGGGGGAGTCTTTGGTGGTAGAACAGGTGTGAAATCCCCTTCAGTGTCAACATCAACTTCTTCCTTGTCATTAACTTGAAACTCAGGCAGCCAGGATATTCTGTCTCAAATTTCTTTAAGGTAAATTTAAGAATGTCGAGTGTCAGATCTTTGTTTAAATTTTGAATGGCGTCCTTAATGTCTTTTACGTTTTCCATTATTGTTGACCGTATATTGTCAAATAATATTCCGGTGTCTATAGATAATCCTGTAGACTTTGGAGGGTCTACTGGCAAATCCTGTAGACACACACGGGTGTCTACCAGCAAAACAATATATGTTAAAGTTTATAATGCCCTAATAACAGGGGAAAGGAGTGTGAAGAACTCAATTGGCCACAGAGCGAAAACTTACCTTTCTAAAGTACCACACATCCACACCACTGGTCCTCGTCGCGGGTGGGGTCTACACGGCCATCAGACCTCGTGAATTTTTCATGCAGTGGGGGAGACAGTACGTTTCGAACTGTGTTAGCGCCAGTGCAATGTGAGATTCCCGAAAAACCTTATAAAATTCAATCAGACACAGTCTACAATAACATGTCCGATCTCATCAAAAGTTTTCAATCGATCCCATCATCTCATCTCTCAATCTTGTGTTTTGTCCTTATATATTATATTATAAGGACTGGCTTAAAGGGGCGAAGCAAGAATGCTTTTCATCTTCCCCGTTATCCGTAGAGGACAGTGTAGGGAAAAGGTGTTATTGAGCTATTAAAGCTCTGATCATGGCAGAAGGGTAACAGCAATAGTCAAGCCTCAGTTAGAACTTCATTGGTTACAGCATTGCCATATGTAAAGGTAAAGCCGTCGCTAAAAATTCGGACGATCCCAAGGCCACTCAATCGTGGGCGAAATAAAGTCCATCTCAGCGTTGGCTCCACTCAGTGATGGCCTTTCATCCACACACCACCACCGAGCAGAACCTCTCATATTCCGAAGAAAAGCATTCACTGACAAAGCCCCTCAGCGGGCCATGCCGGAGAACACCTTCCCCGGAGACTCAATTTATTCCCTTAAGGCAAAAACCTTAAGAGAGCGAACTCAAAACCCTCGAATCTCAGCGCCCCAGGGGGTTAACAGCAGCAGCCGAACCTCAGTTAAACTTCACTGGTACAGCATTGCCATATTTAAAGGTAAAGCCGTCTCTAAAAATTCCGACGATCCCTAGGCCACTAATTGTGGGCGAAAGACCGTCCATCTCAGCGTTGGCTCCACTCAGTGATGGCCTTCCACCCACACACCAGCACCGAGCCAAACCACTCAAATTCCGAAGAAAAGCATTCACCGACAAAGCCCCTCAGCGGGCAGTGCAGGAAACACCTTCACCCCCGGAGACTCAAATTTTGCTCCCTTAAGGCAAAAACCTTAAGAGAGCGTACTCATAACTCTCGAATCTCAGCGCCCTAGGGAGTAACAGCAACAGCCTAACCTCAGTTAAACTTCATTATTACACCATTGCCATCCGTTACCCTCCAAGGGTATTAATCACGGCATCTCCCTCGTGTTTTGTACATTTTCTATGCACACATATTAATAAATAATACAAATTTTATATTGGTGTCTTTAAACGAAATTTAAATTTATTGAAGAATTGAAAAGTTTTATTTTTATTTTAAAATATTTGAAAATTATTAATATATCAGATTTATTTATATATCTAATTTTGTTTTAAATAATTTTGCCATTAAAATAGAACAAAATAAACGATTCAGCAATTTTCGCCATGATTCGAAATACCAAATTGCAATTAATTTTATCAATTCAGGAGGGAATCATTATCATTTGGAATCGTTTTGTCAATAAAAAGATTTAATTACAGAAAAATAAAATAAAGAAATCATTCCAAACTGTATTGTCAATAAATATGGAATTTTAACGAAAAAAAGAAAGAAAGAAAAATTAAGAAAGAAAATTTAATTTGGTTTTGCTTAGTTTTGCTTCGACAAATGCTCCAATCGAAACAATAAAATATTTCAATAGAAAGCATAAATACCAAATTTCATCCAGCCTTTGGACTTATATCAGTTCGAAACGTTTTGTCAAATTTTGCTCAAGAAAATTAATCATTAAAAACCAATACATTCGATATATATTTTTCTTTTTTTGTGTGTGTGTGTCTGCAAATGGTCTAATTGAAATCAAAATGCGAATGGCTAGACAATTCTGAATACCAAATTTCATAATAATTTGTTTCAATAACAGTTGTACAGTGTGGTTGAAATTGAATGAAATGCGATACCGTTTGGGTTTCTTCACGTTTAGTTTCAATCGGACCATTGACTGTGGCAATATCGAACCAACCGAAATTATGTACAGTAGGAAAGCCAAAAACGATTGATAAACGCCGGATGACTCTGCACATCATCATCGGATTTTTCAAAAAAAAAAAAAAAAAAAAAGCACTGCCACTCGATCTAACTCTTTTGATTTCAACTCCCTCCAAAACGGTGGAAATATTGACAATGGAAATTTCTCTTCTGAATAAATGAATAATATTCAGTTGCCCTGTAAGAAAAATTTCTGAGCTCGGTTGCGTGAATGCGTATTTGGTTATATTTTGCGTCTTTTTCAAACTGCATGGTTGTCAGTCTTAGTTTCAAAACTAATTGATGACAATCTTTTTTTTTTCCCTTTCTGTCCATTATAAATGATTGGTTTTTATTGACACAGTAATTCGAAATAATATTTTTACAAGGAGCAGTGAGTGAGTGGAATAATTTGCCTTTAGGGGGTGTAAATGAATTTAAGAAAAGATATGATACCTGGTTTGGATGATTTATAGCCTCCCTCGATGAGTCGTTGACTCCCTGAGACCTCCAGGACGTAAGGACACAAACATGGACAAACGT
This sequence comes from Typopeltis vanoorti, assembly GCF_054136105.1. NCBI lineage: Eukaryota > Metazoa > Arthropoda > Arachnida > Uropygi > Thelyphonidae > Typopeltis > Typopeltis vanoorti. The sequence goes on from NC_143551.1 coordinate 32,482,189, forward strand.
AAGGACACAAACATGGACAAACGTAAGGACACAAACATGGACAAAGCATGTTTGTGTCCTTATTTCGGTTTGTCCTTGTCCATAGTACTTGAAAGAACTTTTGCGTATTCGGTGTAAGTTTCCCATAATTTTCTGTGCCCCCTGTACTATCGATATATTTCCCTTTTTCAGCTCTTTGTAGGGCCCCCTTGAGGTTTCCCTTATCGAAGAGCAGTTTGTTGATCATGTCGGGCATATAAAAGTTCCGGGTGGTTTTTCCCATAATGATTGTTATATTTCTATGTAATGTACAGCATTTGTCGTTTTGCTATCTGATATTCCGTTCTTATTCTGTAGGTTAGGTGTATGATAGCATAAGTGCTTTACATATACTTTAACTATTTTGTTCTGTCTTCGCTGCCGTACTAACGTGGCATCACCTTTTTTGCTCCCAGTAAATCAGTCACCATTTTATATTGCAACGATTATGATCTATTTCGTTCGTAGTCTGCACACAATGCGTAAGTTGTTATTATGTTTCTTAAGATGTTTTCACATATTGCTTTATAGATTAAGGTTTTATGGATGTGAGCGCCATGCCTTTAAATCGATATAGTCTACTTGTTATTATTCGGGAGCTTCTTGTGCAGATGGTTTATATGGCTATTTCAATTTATCATGGAAATAAAGTCCAAGGTATCGTGATGTATTCGTCTGTTACGGTATTAATAAGGATGATGCCTCGCATATAACAAGAAGACTTCTTATTCACAGACTGTCTTCAGCCATTTCTGGGTTTTTTGAATATCAGCTACATTCCCACCTCCCAGCGTTTATATGTGTGCCGTTTTCTGATAGTCAGCTGGTAATCAGATTAATATCGTATTGCATGTTTGCGTAGACTGTGTTTGTATCATTATTGATACAAACACAGTCTACAATGATACAAATCAATCATTTTGTGGCCTTGTCGTCTACGTATTGGAAGATATTATTCGTCGTGCATGTATATGTTAAAGAGAATTGGAGAAAGAACAGCTCCTTGCTAGACTCCCTAGGCTGTTTGTATCGCTCTGCTGTGTGCTGATCCAATACGTTTAATGTGCTTTCTATTTTCCATGTACGCTTTGAACCAAAAGAATAGAGGTCCTTCAGTTCACATATGTGTCTTGTCTACCAAGGTTTTGTAAATTGTTGTGTCAAAAGATTTTTAAGGTACATTATAATTGGATGATGTGGAATTTTTCTATTTATGTGGAGAGTTTGTGATATACACTCCCTTCCATAATTTTATCGATCACCGACAATCCAGCAATCAATAGTTATGTAGTTACTTATAATTTATTTTCCCTCGTTTATATAATGGGAGTGATTAATGCCATCTTCAGTGCTAATATGTAGCCTGATTCGAAGATTTCATTTAACATTTTTAGAATAACAGGACTTAGGCTAGATGAGTGTCTTTTGATATCTTCCTTTCTGATTCCATCTATACGTGGTCCTTTGATGGGATTAATTTGGTGAATTATAAGAGTTTCTCCTTTGTTACTATTGAGAACCACATTGTATGGATTACTCCAGGTCCCAATGGACAGTGTTGCCTTGTGTGGAAAGGTTCGCCAAGTGCTGGTTAAAGTCGTTTGCCAAGTGTGCCAGGGATCTGAGCGCGCAATGAAACTTGTGTTTTATAATTTCAAAGGGTAGTGGCTTTGTGTATTATCTAGCATATCGGCCATCACATTCCACGTTTCCTTTATATTACTCTCTGCTGCTGATAGTTTGTTTCTATAGTAGGTTCTTTCTGCTTTTCTAATCTCTGTTGTAAGATAATTCCGTTCTCCTTTTGTATTCGGTTTGTAATGCTCTATTGCTAAGAGGGGTCTTGTTTCCATAAGGCATGTTTTCTTTGTATATTAAGAGATATAAAGAAAACATGTTTTGTGCTATACATGGATTTTGTCTGTCTTGAGCGCATATTTTTATTTTCGTTATTGCTTCAATTTTGTTATTTTACTAAATGCGAGTATGCGATTACTATGTAGATTATCAGCAGTGTTTATAATTGCTATCAGCGTCGAGTCTAGTTTTCTTTTTTCATTATTTGCGATAATTCTATCATGCTGTTTGGTAGACTCAGTACATTTTTTTCTGTTTGTGCTATTTACTACCATGGATATGTTGTTTACATGTTATAATGTATAGGTTTCTAATTTTACTGCTAATTTCTAGTTAGTGTGTAGATATAGCAAAGTGGCATAAATGAGCTGTTAGTCTACTCCGAAGATAAACTTTGCGGTGCTCATACATCTCAAGCTTCGAGATCATCACAATAAATGTGATGACCTGAACATTGGTTTCCTCGCTATTCTTCAGTGGAACGATTCGGTTAACCATTTCTCTCACAAACTGTCTTCGGCCATTATCTCCTAGACGATCACTTTCCACATTATATCTCTTCAACAAACATTGCTATGGACGCTTTTCAACAGAACGTGCGACCATTATATCCCCATTTCTTCTAATCTTACAGGAACATGAATGCCAGATTGTCCAACATCCTTTTACAGTAGAACTTCTGTTCCAAATAACTTGCTACTACAGCTTCTCCTTCATTCTGTGGAATAGTCTTCTCCATAAAGTATTCCTACAAAAAAAAGAGTATAATTAAAAGAAACACACGTATTAACCACAGTGAAAATTATTTAATTGTAAATATTTCATCCTAAGTATCTTAGGACATCATCAGTACAGTAGTTTAAAACAATAATAGGAATAACATACAGTTAGGGTGCATGATTACAATAGAATCTCATTAAACGTGCGTAACGTGCTACAGAAGTAAAAAAAAATATTTAACACAATTTTGTATGAGAATTTCCCATACTTTAGGAATAGTAAGAACGTCGTTGCGATTTAAGTTTGGTCTGTGTAGTAGGGCTTCAGAACTTTCTTTATATAAACGTTCATGTTTATATAAAGATCAATGTAAAAGTTTAGACTTTTCCCAATGGATCCTATGGTTTGGATTTTCAATCCCGTGTTGAGAGAGGCCAGATATCTGCGGTTTAAAAAGAAGAATGTGGTCTTGAGGTTCCGAAATGCGTTTCTGAACAGACCTACCTGTCTCTCCAAAGTAAGACAATTTGCATGAGCATGGAATCTCATAAACTCCAGGCAACATCAAAGGTGAAAGTTTGTCCTTAGGAGAAGGTAACAAGTAAATTTGGTTGATAGGTTTGTAAGTAGTGGCAAAATTGTATTTCTTCATAATTTTAGAAAGCCGTTCAGAGATGCCTTTAACGTAAGGTATGGGAATCCTATGGACTTTTTCCTGTCTGGTTTGATGTGTGAAGAAGTGACTGATGATTTTTTGAGTTGTTTTAAGATTATATCCATTTAGGATGGTATTTTTGATTACTTCTAATTCCTGGTTTAAAGATTCTTCAGAGGAGCAGAATTTGTGTGCTCTGGAAACTAGTGATTTAATAATGCCAGATTTCTGAGATGGATGATGAGCGGAAGAATTGTGAATGTAGCGACCTGAGAATGTAGGCTTGCAAAAGACGGACGTGGCGATGGAACCGTCTTCTTTTCTTTGGATGTGTAAATCCAAAAAGGAGATACCCTGTGGAGATTCCTTTTCTAACGTAAAGTTGATGCGATGATGAAGAAGGTTAATTTTATCTGCAAATACGTCGTCGACATATCTTAAACAAATTTTTGGTTTGGGTTCAAAAGTGAATATTTTTTTCAAGGTGTTCTAGAAACAAGTTTGCTAAGGTTTGGTGATAAAGGAGATCCCATTGCTGTTCCTTCTTCTTGCTTGTAAATTTGACCTTTCCAGGTGAAGTAACTTGATGCAATAACAAACTTGAACAATTCAACTATATCAGACGGAAATTTTTGAGTTAGTAATTCTATTGTTTCTTTATGGGAATGTTCGTGAAAAGGGAGACAATGTCGAAGCTGATTAAGAAGTCAGTTTTTGATAGTTGAATGTCTTTAATTTTTGTGTGAAACTCGGTAGAATTTTTGATTGAAGAGACTGAGTGGCCTATGTGAGGGCGGAGAAGGTTAGATAAGAATCTTGATAACTTGTAAGTTGGACAGCTGATACAGTTTACGACGGGTCTAAGTGGAACATTAGTTTTGTGTAGCTTAGGTATGCCATAAATTCTAGGAGGTCTTGGTTGGTATGTCTTAAGATTTTTGATTGATTCTTCATCTAAGGAGGAAGTTTCATTAAGTAGCTTATTTAATTTTCTGAGTTGATGTTTCGTAGGATCATAATCCAATTTGGCGTAGGTATCACGATCTCGAAGAAGTAAATTCATTTTTCGGTCATATGAATTGGTATCAAGAACAACAGTGGTATTTCCTTTATCAGCTCTAGTAATAATTATGTTTTTTATTAGGTTTTAAGGAAATGATAGCTTTCAATTCTGATGGTGGGATATTTAATTCTGAAGATTTGGCATTGTAGATCACTTTAGCTACTTCAAATCGAAGTCTGTTGGCTTCAATACTGGAGAGATGGTTGACGTTCCTTTCTATATCATGTATGAAGTCTAAATATGGGAAACACTTTGGTGAAATCGCAAATGTATGGCCTCTTTCTGGAACATTTAATTTTCGTCTGATATAGTTGAATTGTTCAAGTTTGTTATTGTATCAGGTTATTTCATCTGGAAAGGTCAAATGTACAACTTGTTACCTTCTCCTAAGGACAAACTCTCACCTTTGATGTTGCCTGGCATTTATGAGATTCCATGCTCATGCAAATTGTCTTACATTGGACAGACAGGTAGGTCTGTTCAGAAACGCATCTCGGAACATCAAGACCACATTCGTCTTTTTAAACCGCAGATATCTGGCCTCTCTCAACACGGAATTGGAAATCCAAACCATAGGATTAATTGGAAAAAGTCTAACCTTTTACATAGATTGTTATATAAACATGAACGTTTATATAAAGAAAGTTCTGAAGCCCTACTATACAGACCAAACTTAAACCGCAACGACGTTCTTACTATTCCAAAAGTATGGGAAATTCTCATACAAAATTGTGTTAAATATTTTTTTTTTACTTCTGTAGCACGTTACGCACGTTTAATGAGATTCTATTGTAATCATGCGCCCTAACTGTATGTTATTCCTATTATTGTTTTAAACTACTGTACTGATGATGTCCTAAGATACTTAGGATGAAATATTTACAATTAAATAATTTTCACTGTGGTTAATACGTATGTTTTCTTTAATTATGATCGCACCACGGGTTTCGTAATTTAAAAAAAAAAGAAGAGTATGACTTGTAGGTCTTCAAAAAAGAATATTAGCAGATTAGTTTGCCCTTGACATTTTAGCCCACAGACATTTATTTACCACAAGCATTGCGGCCTGTCAAGTATGGGAGTGATATAAAAATGTATGATTTAATAAAACTTGTATGCAAGGATATAGGTTCCATTTGTGGAAAATAGCTGCCTCTCTGAGTGCTTTAGATTTACGTGCCCCGTAGTTACGATATCTCTATTTTCATGGAAATTTTGTTGCTCCTACTATGATGCTCCTATTCTTATGGAAATGGGTTTAGCTTAGAATTTCTTTCTAAGCAATCTTTCACTATGATACAACTTAAGCATTAAGTAAAGCAAATTCAGTTTTGTTCCTATTTTTATGGTCATTGCACATATTTTTGGAGAAGTCATTTCAAGTTAAGTATTTTAGCAGAATCTTTTCAAATATTCAGACTCCTACAAAGATCTTTTCATTGTAAGAAGAGGTCTGACTGTCATCACAGCGTTTGATTTTCATTGCCTAGGTATAGTTGTAAGTCTGCGTTGTTGCTAAAAGGTTATTTTTCAGCATGACCATTCTACAGCATGTTTGTAGAAAGTCTTAATGGTCTGAAGGCTATAAAAGCTGCATAAGAAACAATAGTTTAAAGGTTGTCTCTACGAAGAGAAAATTGCTTTCCAAGATAGACGGAGCTCATTTTTCAAAGCCAGAGAAGTATGAAACTGTAAAACTAATACTACTAAGCTGAAGTGTGGAATAACAGAAAAGAAAAAGTTGCATGCATGTATAGATAGAGAGACGCTCACATATCGTATCCATTGCTGGTTACCTAGCAATGGCGTAACATTGATGCGATAACCAGGATGCTCGTTTGGTGTCAGTGTGAGAGATGGAGGATGAGAAAGAGCATTGAAAGATGAAATAGGAGGTGAAACACAAAACGCTGCCAAAACGGTAAGATAAACAAAGTAATAAAACCTCAAGGTCACTATACAAACAACGCTCGAGATGCAAGAATGACATATTAATAGACGGAGTCGCCACTTTATCGTTGACGTAATCAGCAGAAAAGTGCATTTGGCTGATATGAAAGTCGAGGCTAATTTGAGAAATTAATATATCATATTAACCTTTGAAATAAAGAATGTGTACTTGTTGACTCAGCGTTACGCTGGTGAATTACACAACGTATTGTAAATAGAGGATAAAAAAAAGCTAATAATTCTTCTTACAAATAAAAAAAAGTTTTAAAAAGCGCTCAAGGCCTGTTATTGATTTTATGTAATTTCTCGTTTATCTAACTCGATGCTTTTAGCATCCGTTTTTTTAATTTATTTTATTGTAAAATCAAGGATTAGTGTCACTGTAAATGAATAAAAGTATATTCTCTAAAGTTTTTTTGTTCTTCAAAGGAAATAGGAGACATTCTTTTAACACTTTTTTTAATCAATAGGCAGCCATATCCACCAGTGCCCATTACGGCAATTGAGGGCATTTCTGTTTCCTGTTAGATGAAAGGCGATTGAGAATACTGCAAACATTCGTCGTTATCTCGTGTTTGTTCCTATCCCTAACTAGTAGTTATTTATTAAGTCGATTGTGCCTGGTCAAAATCTCCTCTCCCACAACAGAAAACAAATTACCTTATCTACGCCAGCAATCGTGCAACTATAGGGGTCAGAATAATAATCATTATTTTATTATTGGTTTTTATTTATTTATTTTTTATTTTTACATAATCTGGGCACCCTGCTGTACAGACGAAACATGTAACTTTTTTTAAGCCAATTCAGACCTCAAATATGCTGGGCGATGGTCTCGCACTGGTCGATAAAGTATCTCTCCGCCAATCACAGACATTCACGCCGGGATTGGGTTTGAAGCTGCAGGCTGTTAGTTGGACAGCAGATAAGCTAATGGTAATACTTATCGTTGTATTAAAAGTCTTTATGACTAGCTGGCAATTTCACTGAATTCTTTTCTTTCTTATATTGAATAGAGTAACTATACTTTTCTAATATAAATATATTTAGTAAAAATATGTTTTTTGTTCTTTCTTGGCGATCAAGTTAGAAGTAACATTGTAATTCTCAGCTGTATATTTAAAAGTTTCATTTTTTTTAAAAATAAAATGTAATAAATTTTGGTACGCAGAATCTCCATTAAAATTAGTATCTCTATTGTACTAATCCATAGGTTCCCAAAGTGGGCGGTACCGCCCACCCAGTGGGCGCTGAAGCCTTCTAGGGGGGTTATAGTGGGATCAGAAGCATTTGGGGGGGGGTCTAGGGGTCGGTGGCTCTTTATAAAAGAAATCAATAATATATATTTAAAAATTAATTATTTTCGTGATTTTGCGATTAGATAATCATTTAAAATTTAAATATTGCATTTTAATTCATCTTATGCCCGTCTTACACGATCAATTTTTTTAATCAATTTTCTATTTCAATTATTTAATCATTTGAAAATTTACCATGTCAGATAGAAATAGATGTCAATTTTCTATGTCAATCAGAAAATAGAGCATGTATATATGTGTGTATAATAGGGGGGGCGTTACAAAATTTAATGGGGGCGTTGCAAAATTTATGTCTTGCAAAATGGGCGGTGACCCGAAAAAGTTTGGGAACCTATGTACTAGTCGAACCATTTTTAGTTGAAAATTAGACCCGAGAGAGATAGAGAGAGAGAGAGAGAGAGATTTCAATCATTACAGATATATATGATCGTCTACAGTTATTTCGATACTTGTTCTGAATTTCCTAAATTATAGTAATTCTCTGTTTCAAATATGTGTGGCGTATTGTCATGTCGTTCATGAAGTCAGCCATTATCTCAATAAAATCCCAGTCTAGACGCGAAGGAACTTTAAATGATTTCTGCAACTAAATGTGCGTTTTTCGGCCTCATAAGGAGATGGTGGTGACAAGGATACTCGAGTTTTTCACCCTTCAAAACAGGCAAATCAACCAGAGAAAACAGGCAATTAATAATAATCATTCTACGAATCCATCTTTACTCTTGACCTACTTGCATTCAAGAATGCATGAATTGTGAAAAAATTAATCTGTAATATCGTATACAAGAAGGAATTTCTAACTCAGCAGGACACGCGAGTAGCATGGGTTTGTTAAGCAGAGATCAGTTGTTAAAAATCGACTGACTTTGAACCCTCGAGGGAAATACACTAATTTAATAGCTACGATGTGATGAAAAAAAATATGCGTACTTGACTACAGATAAAACAGATATTTGCATTTTAAAAATTCTTTTGATAGTTGCACATAAGAACGCAATACGCAATAGAATATACCAAGAACGTATGAGACAGTTATGATACCATTAAACTAGTCTGGCCAATATTAGAATATGATTCCCAGCTTTACTCCCCAAGATATTTAATGGATGGCAAGAAAATCGACGATACTCAAAAAATAATCTAAATATAAACTTGAGTAATTTGTAGCGTTCGTGACATTGCCATCTCTAGATGAAGTTAATGATTTTGCAATCGTAGCTACATACTCTTCAATAAAGAAATCAGTTACGTTACTTTATTGTTGGACTCGTATAATAGAGATGAAAAAGCAACATTACCCTTGCTACTAATGTTAGTATTTGTTTTAATTTTTTTTTATTTTTTTATTGATCAGTAAATGTTGACAGGGTTCCAAAATTAACAGAAGTGTAACAAGGTTTTCTATAGAATCCTTGGAATTTATTTCCGCCAATTTGACACTTTCTAACTCCCACTTAGTTAACAGCCATAATGCCTTAGTTACTATGGGATATTCCCAAACACTACACAATATTTGAAACTAATATAAGTACTCGTATTTCTGGAAAGAAACATTTAATCTATTAAATATCAATAGAAGCCTTTTATCTTTTATCTATTAAATGTCAATAGATAAGAATATTTGGCTTTCCATTGTTAAGTAATAAATTATGTAACAATAATCACTGACTGTTTGGATAGGATGAAAATGGCCTCAAATAGTTTTTAAGACTAGTGCCATTTGGGATCTTTCGTATTCATAATTAAGGATATTCTTCGTCTGCATTGAAATCAATTTTTCTAGTGGTGTAAATGGGAAACCTAATTTAATGACTGTTACTTGAAATCCAATAATTAAAAAAGACTTATTTTGATAAGTTATTTGATAATTTAGTTGGTGTTTGACTTCTCTTCAACAGAACTTCTTAGATCGATATATCAGTAAGCTATTTTTTTTTTACAGGATCAAACAAATATCCGTTATTGTCACTCCACAATCGGTCATTTCTTTTTAGTTGGACCTTTTAAGCTACTGTAGTTTTCCTGTTGTTTAATCTTTCCTATCTCTTGAAAACCTTTTTGTTTTTGTTATGGTTTTCAAAAATGAAATATGAAAGAATGACAAAGAACAATGTAAAATCGATCGCAAGTAAGAAAAATAAACGATTTTAGTATTTCTTTTAGAGAGTTCGCCACATACGTAAACATCTTATATATATAATCGTAAGAGGAGTCAAGTCATTTACTCCTATTCGTAGCACAATCGCCATGAATAGGCTAAGGATTGGATAATCCGGAATCCTGGCTGTACAGATTCTACTTTAAGCCTCCAGCATACAGGATAATGGTGTACACACGAGGCAATGAAATTTATATACCATGTAAAGACTCACAAAGATCCATGCCTACAGCAAAATTCGAAGCCACACCCTGTTGGTTGGAGAGCAGTGAATTTGAAATTTACTTCTCGAGGTTGTAATCCACAACTCAGAAAAACTCAGTATTTCACACAATAATAGCAGCTAATACTAGATGACATATTGTCTGCCATATTGTTGTCGCTAGTAAGCAAACACATGTTGTAGATATGCACTCGAATACCAATGATGATGAAAGATGGAGCCCACTGCCCACCGATTTCCAAAAGTTGGTGCCAAAAGAGTTCTGCCTATTGTCAAGAACGATAAATGGTGTCAGAGGATTGATTTATTTTATGTAAATTCCATTTATTACAACTAAAACAAGTTTAATAAAAGTTTGAATCCGCAGGTGTTAATAGTTTCTGTTTTAGAAACATAGCGTAGCGATGGAAATGTTGTGGTTAATACTCGATTCAGGATTGCTAATTGACACGTTTAAAATAATTAGCACCAGCAATGCTTTCTTATAATATAGAATTTAACATAATCTGTGAAAATTGACCGATAAAAGTTGCTCTGTTGACCAGGATTCTATCCTAAATATATATTTGCAAGAATTCTCTGGGCATAAAAAACTATTTAGTGGTTTGATAAAGGGAACCCTTACTTACTTTATACACCATATTAACAGCGAATAGATAAGATCCTTCAGCTGGTAAAGAATACGTAAATGTTATTTGTTATATTTATTTTTGAAAGTATAAACATTTCATTTTATGCGTTCTTCCCTGACTGTAGTACATTTCAGCATTTAAATCGCTTAGTGGACTTGAATGGAACTGACTGAAATTAGGAAATATTATCTGCTATTTCTGTGCCTTATACAACGTTTTCATCAGTATTAAAATTTAACTTCTTTCCCGAAGTGTAATTACGTGTAAGAATTATGAAAGATTACTGATTTTTCTAATTAAACTTTTCATTATACTTATAAACGTGCTGTGTTTCTATTTTCTTTTATGATAGACGAAACAAATGTGAAATATACAAAGCATGAATTACGTGAAAATTATTAAAATAATAGTGATTTTTCATCTGCTTGCAATTTTATATTTTATGCATTAAATTGGAGTTTATGTACAAGAGTAGAATTAATCTATTCGAAACATACAACTTAGCATACAATATGTTTTTATTATTAGTGAGAAAATGGGAATCGTACTATAACTATGAAGACTGGGCATTTAAAGGGACATTATATTATGTCTGTCCGTTGCACGTTCATCGACCAGTTCGAGTTATATTTTGCTGCAGAAAATCATTGAATTTTCTAAGGAAAAGAAAACACACACACACACACACACACACACACACACACACACACACACACACACACACACACACACACACACACACACACACACACACACACACACACACACACAAATTTTCTGGTTTTACCAGTTCCAACTAGGTTTTCCTCCGTTGAATCTTCAGAGAACAATTGGTTTCTTCCACATGTCGATATTTGCCGACTCCGCTGATATGCAAACAATTGATTGTCGATGTTAGCCGACACAGACACCACAGAGCTTTAATTAGCCTGAAGGCAACGCATTAACAAGGGATTGTTTACACAGGGTGTGTTCCGAATTATTGTTTCCACCTTTTTCTTTGTGTTTTAAGAATTAGCTTCAGATTCTTGTGAACAGCTCGTTTTCTTTTGTGCTGTACTTTTATTCGAAATGAGTTTGTCTTTTATAAACGACTTCGTCTATGTTTTATTAGCAATGACTACTTTGGAATATCTTTGTCTGCGTGTTTAAAACGAGTAAAATGAAAACAGCAAATTATTAATGACGTTTGGATTTTCATACTCCTCCTATCATGCAGTGATCGCACACATAATGGATTCTCAGTCTACTATTAGCTGTTCTGGTTGGCTGAGTAGTTAGATCCGCTCCACTGCTCCGTCTAGTAGAGGTCTGAAGTGGCTTAAAAAAACTGTTAATAATATCAACTCTCCCTGAAACTCTCCTGTGTTTCTCTTCCCGAAAAACAGGCGAATCTTCCAGAATAACAGATGCAATTCGAAGACATAATACACTGGCCTCATAGCTTTAGGTTGTATCGGTCGTGACTGCAAACCACTGAACTTTCTTCTCCTCCCCCACCCTTCCATAACGGGTGTGTTATGTAATTTATGGTCCGGTAGAAGGCGACCTTTTCTGATAAGTTCTGTACTTCTAAATCACGAAAAGAAAAATTACTGCGATACAAACGTCGCTTGAATACTTGCTATGTAAATGCGTTGTTGATAATTTCCACTAACCTCTGCATCCGCTGTGAGAAGAAATACAAAATGGCGTCGAGTAAAATGATTACATACGCCGAATTGTCCTCAATGTTAAGGAGAAGTATGTGCTTTCCTATTGAATTTGTTGCTATTCGAATCAAAGGCTTAAAGCCAAATCTATTTAGATAAAAAATATAATAAATAAAAGAAGAAGGAATCAATTTCTGATTATAATTTTTAGATTTCAACCACCATGAAGAAGTATTTTAATCTGAAAATAGCTTTAAAGTAGAGATGCCAACTCTATAGAAATTCTGAGCTTATGATTCGCCAAACCTGGCTGATATCGAAAAACGAAGAAATCAAGAATAAAAGGATGGCTCTGAGAGCATTGACGACACAACAACGCTCACCACACAAGCCATTATTTGTATCTTCATATCTGACCGTGTTGTTTTTTCGGGTAGTGATCAGACCTTTCTACGATTTCGCACATCTCTCAGAATTTTCCAGTTTTTCTTCCAACAACACCTGCAGCTAATAGAAAAAATATAAAAAGTTCTTGCTTTGTCTTAAAAAAAGTTGTCTCGACTTCATCCTTACATTGTTATTCTATGGATGAGGGAGGGAAAACAAAGAATCTGTGATCCGTTATATGTATGACATTTTGTAACAGAGGGGCAGCACAATATAATAATAAAAGAAAGCATTTTGATATAGTGCATGCAGAAAATCCTCTAAACATCTTACGGAAATCTTTTCCATAAAGTAGAAATCCTAATTTGTGACCTGTTCGATCGTATTTACTTTATTGAATGAATTTTTAGGTGATTAAAAAAAGATCAAATCCAAATAATAATAATAATAATAATAATAATAATGAAATAGCTGGAAAAAACGGCTAAAAACTGTCATTATTCTTCTTATTATTGATTTATTTTTCCAATTTGGACCAAATTTGCAAATGTTCATTACCCTGTTTATTCTCCAGCGAGAATTTAAATCCAATCACACTAAAAGGAGGTGGGGGGGGGGGGTGCATTGCAGTGATAGCTATCTCCGCGAACTCACAAGTCCGTATCGCTCAAACAATTTCGACCAAATATGGAACATAGTTATTTCTATATTACTTCAAGTCTCTTGATAATTTCCGCACAGTTGGACCAAAATGAAGGGCGGGATTGTAAAGGAGGAATTTTAAAAAAATAATAAAATGCCGGAGATATGATAGATCACATCATTCAACAGACTTCGAGCAACGCTGTTTTTTTTGTTTATCGACTATTTTTGCTTTTTTACTTATTTCAAGTAAAAAAAAAATAATGATATTTCAAAAACATTAGCCAAGTACTGAGGGAACAGGAAGCTGAATGCAATGTTTAGATAGTGATTACATATCAAAGATTACACACGGAATTTTCTTTCTAACTTGATGTGTCCAGTAAGCAGTGTGGTGGGTTAATGCGATGTTCATCTATTACCTAAAAGAAATCCGCAGACATTCATGCCTCCAGTGGGATTCGAACCCATAGTCTGTTGATGGCATAGCCGATATGCCATCTACTTGGCCAACAGAGTAATCCATGTTATTGTTTCAAGTGGAGGACAACTATGTTTCCCAGTTACCCTCAAACCACGGATACCTTTTGGTCATTTTTATTCTAAGTTTATTTATGGAATACAAATGTAGACATATACAAATAAGTTAACTTATGTAAACTATTCCTTTGTCTACTAATGGAATTTAGACAGCCATTTGTATGACAAAAGTAACTAAAATAACAGTAAAATAAAAGTTCTCTTTATCTAAAGTATTTGTTTAATAATAAAGAAAGAGTGAGTCAAATATTATCGGAACAAAACTTGGCACCAACCTTGTGTATAAAGAGAGTTTATCATCTGTCAATTCCTTTATGTTAGATCCGTTTACAGTCTTCGAAATATGATGCTGATGTTCTGTGAAAGATTGCGTTAAGCCAAATCTTAACTAAAGAAAAGAAACCATGAAGAGAAAGGGGGACTTGCCAATATTTCACGTCACATACTGTGAGTTGCTCACTACACAATGCTTTAAATGGTGTGTGAAATCATTGCTGGGAATAATGGCACTCATATTCTAGACACACCACTGGAATTGTATTTGTTATGGGCTATAGAACAGCAGTTTTGGTTACAAATGGCAATCCCTTAACCGCAACAACAATAAAAAAAAAGACATTATCGATCATAAATAGCCAGTCTGAACAGAATATTTCATTCACTCATCCATAGTGAAAATGCGTGCCTGTGTAACCAAGGTTTTAGAGATTAAGTGATTTTGACTTTGTTTTTAACAACATAATTAGGCCTAATCAGCTCTAACATGCGAAATCAAGACTATTCGCTATTGTGTTAGTTAATACATAAGATAATAAGATAATACATAAGTAAAATAAAGATAATACTTTAAAGTTTCTTTTAAGATTAAAATAATAACGTGTTAATTAAATTTTAAAAAAGTAATAATATCTAGTTATAAAAATTACGGTATTCATTATTGAAGAATAAACTTGCCATCAAAGGTAGCTTCAATTACTATAATGTTCCGGTTTGGCACATAGATTCCCCGCCCCCCAATTGTCTAACTTGAATGGTTTTAAAATTGAGCTAAGAATTAATGTTATTGTCTCATACAGCGAGTGTAATATAATAATTAAAAATAAATTTAACTATTTTACTCATTACTGTTTGTAAATTTGTTGCGTTTTCTTATTTCACGTTAATTTATTAAGTTACGAATACTAAAATATCGGAAAATTTTATAGCTACACCATTCGTATGCAGACGTCTAATGCACAGAAATTCGCCATCTGTATTTTTGAGTCAACAGTGTCAATTGGATAGAATACAGACAGCATTCTTTAGGTTTTGCATTCGAAATCATGAAAATACCTTATAAGTGCTTTACAACAATACATTATTTACAGAAGTTTCTTATCTTTTATATTTTTAAGTTCGGGATATACGAAACTAATTATTATGAAAATTACTTGTTTAAAAATCTATATTATTTTAATAATAAATTTTAAACACCTGGTCTTGTTTCATATAACTTTTCTTTATAAGGTCACGTAAACCACCCAATGCGGATGACAGACGTCGACCCTTGGAGGGTAATGGATGGCAATGCTGTAGCCAATGAAGTTCTAACTGAGGATCGGCTATTGCTGTTACTCTCCTGCCATGATCAGAGCTTTAATAGCGCAATAACACCTTATATCCCTACACAGTCCTCTACAGATAACGGGGAAGATGAAAAGCATTCTTGCTTCGACCCTTTAAGCCAGTCCTTATAAGGACAATGCGGATGAAATGGAAGAAGATGGCCCTGTCACGGACTCTGCTACCTCATCAAGGGAAAAGATACCCCCAATTATTCTGCGTGAAAAGAATAAATGGATGTCGCTAAGTACTACGATGCACAACTTACAAATCTCATACGGCCAAGCGAAAAATGTCACAGATGGTATTAAAATCCAACCCAGGACTGATGGATTATCGACGGTTAACCTCTGAATTGAATACCAGAGGTATTCAGAACCACATGTTTTCACTAGGATCAGAAAAAAACCCCAAGGTAGTGATTAGAGGTGTATCTGAAGATGTTTCCACAGAAGAAATCACGGCAGATCTACACCAGCAAGATTTACCACCCGTAAAGGTCAGCAGAATGACCACGAGATACAGGACTCCAATGCCACTGGTATTAGTAGAGATCAGTCAAACCTACAAGCACATATATGATCTGACGTCCATCTGTGGACTGAAAATCACTATAGAACCATTGAGGGAAAGGGCTTCACCAGGGCAATGCCACAGATGTTAGAAGTTTGGTCACGCCCAGAAAATGTGCAAGGCTGAATTTAAATGCTTAAAATGTGGGGTGAGCCACCCATCAAATACATGCTGTAAGCCAAAACCTACCCTGGCTAAATATGCCAACTGTGGCGGTCCTCACACAGCCAACTACAGAGGATCCGCGCACAATCCAAGAAACAGAAAACCAGAAGAAGGAACATACTCTTCCTCTCTTAGCACACCTACATCAGAGACTACTTCACAGCCTCCTAAAGAATCAACATAAAGGGTCAGAATCCTATCTGCTGTAGTCAGAGGCTCCTAAAAAACAACTCAGAAACAACAGTTTAGGACATATGCAGATGTAACTCTCCCTAAACAGACATCCCTGGAACAGCCAACATCACATCCAAATTCGACAGCTATCATTACATCTTCCTTGGCAAATATGCTGTTGGATTTTAGCAGATCCAACCCCTCACCATGCTCTACAAATAGATTTCTGAAGGACACACAAGTCATCATCTCAGCGCTCACTCATGAACAAAAATAAAATAAAACCAGATTCTTTACAGATCATAGCATGGAATGCGAACGGATTAAGAGGTAGAATCTTGGAGCTCCTGGAGTTCGCCCAAAGGCGTCAGCCAGATATACTCTTGATAAATGAAACCCATCTCCGACCATCAGATAATCCCAAAATAAATGGATACCAGATGTACAGAACTGACAGATTATCCTGAAGAGGAGGCGGCACTGCTATTTACATTAAAAATTACACCAATCATCACTCTATAAATATTCCATCCACCATTAATCTTGAGATTACAGGCATAGAGATTCCCACGTGTACGGTGGGCAAACTAAAGATTTTCGCAGCATATAATCCTCCACACAAAACATTACTGTTTTTAGATCTGAACGCTGTACTGATCAACAGGGAGCCTGTCATCATGGCTGGCGACTTAAACACCAAGCATCCTATCTGGAATAGCCGTTCCACAAATAAAAATGGTCACATCCTTGCTAACTACTCTGGATCCAACAATATGGTTGTGGCAGGCCCCACAGCGCCTATCCATCACAACACATACGGTCGTGCTGATGTACTAGACATAACTATCCTACAGAATGCAAGACTCCAGTACAGTGTAGTGACCCTAAATGATCTTTCATATCACCACAACCCCATTCTATTAAAGCTGGGAAACCAGGATATACCTTGGGATAAGCTATCCAAAGCGTTTCCAAAATATATTGGTCCCTGTACCACTGATTAAATCCACAGAGGAAATTGAAACAGCTATAAATGATCTAAGTAAACAAATCAACACTGCCGTTGCAACAGTAGCCGTTCCAACAACTACCCACGTTGTGGGTAGTTGTTGGCCGCAGATCTAACCACTTGCCAGAAGACATTATGAACTTGATCAGAGAAAAGAACAGAGCAAGAAAAAGATATCACAACACGCGAGCACCTCAAGATAAAAGAATCTTGAACAGATTCAACTTGATTTCTATCTCTCCTGACAATCACTCCATATGGAATCTTATCAAAAACAATAAGAATAAAAACAAACCTCTTCCTCCTCTCCAAACAGATACTGGCCTTATCCATACCGAAGCAGACAAAGCCGAGGCAATAGTAACATCTCTAGAAAAGCAATGCAAACCCTCATAATGACCATCTAGACTTCTATCGCATATACGAGGTTCATCGACATGTTAGATCTTCGCTCAAACTTTCTGTCACATGCTCTAGTCAAACTGCACCCACATTACCTGTAGAATTATACGACATAATCAGAAGATTAAAAACAAAAATGCTCCTGGACCTGATGGAATCACAAACAGGGTGATAAAACTACAACCCCACACAGCTATTGTGCATCTGACTAACATTATAAACTACATCTTACACTACAAATATTTTCCTTCCCACTGGAAACCAGCAGATGTAATCCCAATCCATAAACCTGGAAAAGACCCGCGATGACCTCAAAACGACAGACTAATTAGCCTAATCTCCAACCTAGGCCAAATTGCGGAGAAAGTCATTCTCACTAGACCAAGAACTGGTGCACAAATTAAACATTCTCCCTGAGGAGCAATTTGGATTCCGACAATTTCACAGTACCACACAGCAAATATACAGATTGGTAGAATATGTTAGCACGGGATTTAACTGGCGTCAGTGCACTGGGGCTGTTTTCCTTGACATAGCCAGTGCATTCGACAAAGTCGGGCACTACGGCTTGCTATATAAAATGATAACATCTGGAATACCATTGGAAGTAGTTCACCTGATCTGATCATACCTCTATGATAGGCGCATGCAAGTTAAGTTAAATGGCACACTCTCCATACAAAAAAAAATCTTGATGGTGTCCCACAAGATCACAACTGGCACCAACTCTTTTCTCCATTTATATGTGTGATATTCCTCACAACCCACTGTCATCTATCAAAGTTTTATATGCAGATGATACAGCGATATTAGCGATCTTTAAAACCGCACCTAGCAATCAAAAGACTGCAGGAGCATCTACTGATAATTGAACAATATTTCACCAAATGGCGACTCAAAATAAATCCTCAGAAAGGCGTAGCCGTACTGTTCGCCAGAAGATCAATGCTTTCTACTGGACCAGAAGATCAATGCTTCCAATTGACACAGAAATCCCTTGGCAGTCTGAGATCAAATATCTTGGCATATTGTTGGACAGAAAATTGACTTTCACCTCCCGTATCAAGTCTCAATGTTTAAAGACATCAAAAATCATTGCACAGCTCTATCCTCTAATAAACAGAAACAGCAAATTCGTCCTATACTCATCTATGCTTCTCCGGCTTGGAGTCATACTGCTAATACTAATATCCTCAAACTACAACGCGTACAGAATAAATGTCTCAGAATAATCCTGAACGCACCATTGTTCATACGCACTGTGCAACTTCATCGGGACACGGAAGTCCCCTATATTTATACCTTCATGCAGACTATAGCAACTAAGTTCTTTTCAATAGCATCTGTGCATCCTAATAATCTAATTCAACTAGCTTCAAATTACGACGCAACAGATTACACCAAGTACAAAAGACCAAAAGCTATTTTAAACTGCAACTTCAATGATTAATCCTCAGGCCCACTCAGGCCGAGCAACAGGCTCATTAATATTTTTCCTCTCACAGTTTTCCTCATCAGACAGCGGAGAATATGAAAAGCATCTGCTTCACCCTTTAGGCCCAGCAATGTTGACAGTTGACATAAGAAAAATAACCACAACACAAGATATATACTATACCATAATATATTTTGGTACCAAAACACCAAATTTATACCGAAATATACCATACCCATCCTTCTTTCCCTTTTCATACGTCAAAAAAAAAAAAAAAAAAGGCGTTTTGCCTAGTGCTCATACATATGATTCGCGATTCTGATATTTGATATAAAATGTGATTTAATGAACTCAACAAATATTTTTACTGGCAGTGAATAGTCCTACTGGTATAGTCAACCGGTTTGGTTCTTGAATAGGCTCATAAAAACTAATTCAGTAGGTAAGTTAACCTTTTTCGAAACAACGGCGATACGCTAGGCTTACTGCCATCAGCATCGCCATTGTTTCATTGCATCAGTTGTTATTTTAGAAACTACCTGTTTTCACTATACGGTAGACAGAAATGGAAAGCATGTCCTGTTATCCAGAACAAAACGTGGGTCCAACCACAGACCTGCCGTACGAGGAACTCACCTTCAAACAGCTCCTGGCTATTTTCAAGCATATTGGAAATCTGCTACACACAAAATGGCCAGGTAAGGTAGTAGTTCATGAAATCCAAGAAGTTGATACAGATGACGTTCAACTTCTTGAACTACTCCAAGACAACGCTACTGAAAAAACAACAACGGCTGAAGATCATTCCCGTACTGACCACACTGATTTTCAGGAGGTTCGCGCAAGCAAAAAGCGCAAAACTGCGACCTCCGAATCACCAATTATAGATGTCATGGAAGAAGATGGCTCTGCCCCAGACTCACCTACCTCCGCAAGGGAAAAGATCCCCCCGATTATCCTGCGTGAGAAGAACAAATGGATGACTCTAAAGAACATAATGAACAACCTAAAGATCTCATATAACAATGCAAAGAATATCACAGATGGTGTAAAAATTCACCCTAAAACTGTCACAGGCTATCGTAGGTTAACAACAGAACTAAATTCCAGAGGAATTCAGTACCATACTTTTTCACTCGGTTCGGAAAAAAATCTCAAGGTTGTGATTAGAGGCGTACCTGAGGATGTCTCCACCGACGAAATCATCACAGACCTGCACTCGAGTGATTTACCACCAATCAAGGTCAGCAGGATGACCAGGAGGGACAAGACTCCAATGCCATTAGTGCTGATCGAGATCAGTCAAACCTATAAACACATATATGACTTGACAACCATCTGTGGATTGAAAATCTCGGTAGAACCGTTAAGGAAGAGAGCTTCTACTGGGCAATGCCATAGATGTCAAAAGTTTGGGCATGCCCAGAAAATGTGTAGGGCCGAATTTAAATGTTTGAAGTGTGGGGTTGGTCACCCAACGAACACCTGTTCTAAACCAAAATATACCCGTGCCAATTGTGGCGGTCCTCACACATCCAACTACAGAGGATGCTTGTACAATCCACGTAACAGGAAATCTGAAGAGGGAACATTCACTCCTTCCATCAGTTCACCTACATCTGCGGCTACTTCACAGCCTCCTAAAGTTCAGAATAAAGACTCAGAAGCCCATCTGCTGAAAACTGAGGTCCCTCCAAAAACGACTCTAAATTGGCAGTCCAGGACATATGAGGATGTAACCCGCCCTAAACAGACATCTCTAGAACAGTCACCATCACGTCCAAATTTGACAGCTATCATTACCGCGTCCCTGGCAAATATGCTATTAGATTTCAGCAGATCTAATCCTTCACAAAGTTCTACTAACAGATTTCTAAAAGACACTCAAGTCATCATTTCAGCGCTCACTAATGAACGGTAAAAAATTAAAACCAGAAGCCCTAGAGATAATAATAGCCTGGAATGCAAACGGCTTAAGGAATAAGATCCTAGAACTCCAAAATTTTGCCCACACACATCGGCCAGATGTTCTATTAATAAATAAAACGCATCTAAGACCAGCGGACAATCCCAAAATTTATGGATATCAGTCGTATAGAACTGACAGATCAACCCACAGAGGTGGAGGCACGGCAATTTTCATCAAGAATTTTATCTCTCATCACTCCATAAACATTCCTTCTACCTCCAATCTCGAGGTCACTGGCATCGAGATTCTCACGAGCTCAGTAGGCAAATTAAAATTTTTTGCAGCATACCATCCACCTCAAAAATCATTACTACCTTCTGATTTGAACGCTATATTTGATACTGGAGAGCCTACCATTGTGGCAGGTGATTTAAATGCCAAGCATTCTACCTGGAATAGCCACTCCACTAACAAAAATGGACAGATACTACAGAACTATGCTGATTTCAACAACCTTCACGTAATAGGCCCTGCTGATCCCACCCATCACAACACCTATGGCAGGGCTGATGTATTGGACATAGCCATACTGCAGCACATCAGACTCCAATACAATTTAATGACAATCAATGATTTATCATCAGATCATAATCCAATACGGTTAAAATTAGGAAATCTTGAAAAATTATCCCCACCCCCTCACTCATTTATTCCTTGGGAAAGGCTCTCCAAGGTGCTTCCAAAATATATTGGTCCTGTTCCCATCATTAAATCAAAAGAGGAAATTGATATAGCTGTCAAAAATCTGACAGAACAGATTACAGCAGCCTGTGCAGCAGTTACTACCCCTGCAACCACCCACAAATCCAACCATCTGCCTGAAGATACTATGAATCTGATTAGGGAAAAAAATAGGGCTAGAAAAAGATACCATAACACTAGGGCGCCACAAGATAAACGGATCTTAAATAGGTTATACTCTGCAGTGAGAGATGCACTCGCAGCTCATAGAACTCAACTCTGGGAAGAAAAACTGACCTCCATCTCCACTGACAGCCACTCTGTATGGAATCTTATCCGAAAGATCAAGAACAAAAATAAACCTCTTCCCCCTTTGCAAACAGATTCAGGTCTCATCCACACTGATGCTGATAAAGCTGAGGCAATAGCTAATCACCTTGAAAATCAATGCAAACCCGCATACGATCACCTTGACATTAGTCATATCTACAAGATACACCGTAATGTCAGATATTCGCTCAAGTCTGCTCCCACACATTCTACTCAAATTACACCCACCTCACCTGCTGAAATATATGCTGTTATTCAGAAATTCAAAAATAAAAAGGCTCCTGGACCCGACGGTATCTCCAACAAAGTTATAAAACTTCTACCTCGCAAAGCTATTGTTCATTTGGCAAACATAACCAACTCCATACTTCACTACAAGTATTTCCATTCCTACTGGAAATTGGCGTACATTGTTCCAATTCATAAACCTGGAAAAGAATCCCACTTTGCCACAGAATTACAGACCAATCAGTCTCATCTCTAATCTCGGAAAAATTGCTGAGAAGGTAATTCTTACTAGGCTTCAAGATTCTGTACTCCGGTTAAACATCCTGCCTGAGGAGCAGTTTGGCTTCAGACAGTTGCATAGTACCACACAACAAATACACAGATTGGTGGAACATATCATTACAGGTTTTAACTGGCGTCAATGCACTGGGGCTGTTTTCCTAGACTTAGCCAGTGCAGTTGACAAGGTTTGGCATTATGGCTTGCTATACAAGCTTATATCATCCGGTGTTCCAATCAGAATCATTCAACTCATCAAGACGTACCTCTGCGATAGACGCATGCAAGTGAGATTAAGTGGAGTAGTGTCCTCACAGAAACACATCTTGGCTGGAGTTCCACAAGGGTCCTTACTAGCACCAATCCTATTCTCCTTATACCTGCATGATATACCACACAACCCATTATCTTCAATTAAAGCTCTTTACGCTGATGACACAGCGATATTGGCCAGATCATTAAAGCCTCACTTAGCCATCAAGAAACTGCAAGAAAACCTACTGCAAATAGAACAATATTTTGCCAAATGGCGACTCCAGGTGAATCCTCAGAAGAACGTAGCCGTCTTATTCTCTAGACAATCAGTGCTTCCCAAAGAAGATATTCTCCTCCTTAACACAAAAATTCAGTGGAAAACAGAGATCAAGTATCTCGGTGTAGTAATGGACAGTAAACTGACTTTCAACTCCCATATCAAGACTCTCTTGATGTGCAAACACATCAAAAACCATAGCCCAGTTCTATCCGCTAATTAACAGAAACAGTAAACTGAGCACCAGAATCAAACTTCTCATATACAAACTGATGGTTCGTCCAATACTCACTTATGCCTCACCGGCCTGGAGCCATACTTCAAACTCAAATATCATTAAATTACAACGCATTCAGAACAAGTGTCTTAGAATGATCCTGGGCGCTTCATCCGAACTGTCCAACTGCATCGCGACACGGAGGTCCCCTATATCTACACCTTCATGCAAACTATAGCAACCAAATTCTTTTCAAAAGCAACTGTGCATCCTAACAGACTGATCCAACTGGCCGCTGACTATGATGCAATGGACTATTCTAAGCACAAAAGAACTAAAGCCATCCTCAACCCTCTCACTGAGGATTAATCTCCTAGCCCACTCAGGGCGAGCAATATAGCTCATAAACTCTTTCTACTCACAGTCTCTATTAAGATAGCCGGGAATACGAAAAGCTTTTGCTTCACCCGTTAAGCCAGAAATGTTACTAGTTACGCCCCCTAGGACGGATATACGAGTTGATGCCGTTATGTGAAGAATAAACTGTTGTATACTTATTAAAGAGCGATAACGTAACCTTTTCAAAGGATTCATAATTGAGATACTAATTATTATTCGATATCAACCTTCTTAGCGTGTCACACTTCGTTCTATTTTATTTAAAGAATTGAGTAACATATTAGTTTAAAAGATTTTTCATGTTAATTTCAAAAATATATTTGTAGTTATGTTGCTTTCATAAAACGTGTTGTACAGCGCTTGAAATGTAAAAGGCCCAATTAGATTATCAGTATTAGATGTCAGTATTCGTAAGTCACTCCCATTGGATAATTAATTTTGAATGACCACTTCACTCCGAGGTTTAGTAAATACTGACCTAGAGAAAAGAAACATTGAATTTTATTATTTAAAAGTGTTGTTTTAATTAGGAAATAGATAACAGAATTAGCAAAGCTATGGTGAGAAGCCAGCTAGACAAATTTATATGGAATAAGATAGTTGAGTTATGAGAGAATTAAGGGAATGAACAGGTAGTACCATTAAGTAAGTCATATTAGAAAGGAACTTGATACTTGATTATATTAAAAATGAAAATATTTATTACGAAGCTTGTCAATATTTTCATTTAAGATTGTGAGAAGGGCGCTAATCTCAAGTGCAATGGTCAGTTAAACAAAATGGGAGAGGAAAAGTTAGCGAAATGAGTGTTTGACGCCTTGGTGGCAGGGTAAAGACCCAGAGGAAGGTTTTTCCTCTAAACTAGATCGAGTTGGATTAATGCTGCTCTCATTGCCTGCTTCTAAGCCTATAAAATGTTATAGGCGTAGAAGATCAAAATGTGACACCTGAAAATATTGGAGGCTAGTAAATAGCGTTTTCATTTGGAATAAAACTGTCGATATGAAGCTAGTAATGTCGTAGTGTTACTTATGTAGTACTATAATATTATATAAACTCCTTGAAGGGCACATATCAGGAATTGGTGATGATTAAATACTGAGAAAGTGACAAGTAGCCTACAACTAGAGGCTACTTCTTGGTTGATATTTCATACGGGGTTTTCCTCCCGAAAACTGTGATTTTCATTGCGAATAGAAAACAGACAAACTGCCAGAAGAATACTCAGAAAAAACTAGCTTTAGAGAATCAGTTGCTTCGGCTCTAGCTCCAGACAGTCCTACACTCACATTATTTCCTTTTGAAGTAGCCACTTCTAAATCGCTGGCAAGTTTCCACTTTCTCGGTGCTTGGCACATACTTTCCACATATTAAAATGTTGTTTAGAAGATCTAACTTATTTTTAGAGGAAATACATAAAGGATTAGATCGATTGTAAGAGAGGAGGTTCCCCATCAAAATCAACCTCCATTTCGAACAAATTCTGAAATTCGTACGAGAGCACGATCAGTGTAAGAACAACAATATTCCAAATTTCTAATTTTTTTTCCTAGTTTCAAAAAGATTCTAATTATTTCATTCATTTGATTTGAACACTTCAAATCAGGTAAGCTGTATTCTATTGAATACAGTTGTAGAGTAACTGGAGTTCCAGCAGATTGAATTTTGGCTGTGACGACTCTTGCAATAAGAGTAATGTCAGCAGTTTGAATAGTATTGACGTCAGAGAAACCTGCATTGCTTCATCTGCAATAAAAAACACTCACTAATATAGATTTAAAATTAGCACGGAACAATTAACTTTACCCGAATTGAAAATTATAATAACTTTCTATTCGGTCATAGTTGACATTTTAATAAAAGAAATGAAGTATCCATCATCTCCTTTCAAATTAAGTAGTTGTTTAAATTTAATCCATGCAACTTAATCTTTCGGCATCGATTTAAATTTAAATGATTTATTTATTTTTTGCTGTTTACTTTTAAAATACGCACGCAATAAAAATGTTATTTTCAAAAATGTATTAACAACGTTCTTTAATTAATATTTCACATGACTGAATTTCGAAAAGAAATACGTATATTTAAAAGTATGTTTACAAGATGGAGGCCTTTTTCTAATGAAGGAGGCTTCACCACTATTATTGATCCGTTAACTGAAAAGTCTTATGAAATGAATTATTTTTTAATGTGCTCCTATCTACGATACGTTGTAAATCTAGTCTACATTACTACCGTGGGTAAGGATTTTGGCTAAAGTTTTATTTTTATTTTTTACATAATCCGAAAATATTCATGTAGAGACAGAACACGGAACTTTATCACTCCTCCAGTAAACAAAGTAATAAAATTCAAATTCATCTTCCAACTAAAGACAGTCACAAACATCCATGTTCACAGCAGGATTCGAATCTGAACCGATTACTTGGAGAGTAGGTACACTATCCACTCAGTAGAAGACAGGTATCCACTCAGCCAATTAGGCTGAATGGATACCTGCTCTCTCCAAGTAAAGACACAATTCTACTCAGCCAATTAAGCTGCCTACTTGATCACAACTCTCACGACATCTACGTCTTCAGTATACAATTTGAGATACGTGACAGAATTTTATGAAGTGGTTATAGAGCTGGACAAATGACTAATGTTCACTGATAGGAAATTTCTCGTGAGTCGGAGTTAAAACACGACAAAATAGAATTCATCGGTCTTTGAGAAGATGGAAAAAAGACTTTCAGGATTCTGTTCTGATAACCTTTGCGAGAAAGTCAGTGATTGGATCGCCTATGTTGTTTTCTGTAACAGTGATCAATATCAAAACAGAAATAAGAAATATCGCCCTTCGTCATGACATTGAAACGTCACAATGAAATCCAATTTTTATATGTATCATAAAAGCAAACAAAACATCATTTAATAAAAGTAATTAATTTTTATATCGAATCGCATGTGTAGATGCTTCTAAATTACTGATGGAGATGGCAAGATTATAATTGTAAAACGGTTTTGTTTATGCCCATATCCCAAACATATATTTAAAATATAATGTGGGAGACCGAACAGAGAATGTCAAGCAAGAACTGACGTAGAGGCGAGAAGCAAGCAGACCAGTTGGCATGGTTACGTTGCAAAAGAGAAGAGCAGTCAGAATATCCGGATTATCTTTGACAGGGAAGAAGGTTTTTTTTATATATATATATTTAAGATTACCGGAATAAATAGGCGTAATCTTTAATCAAGCAGATGTCTAGAGTTCCAGACTATATTATCTGAAGTTTCTTTACTCTCCCTGTAAGATTCTTATCATTTTAAGCATTACAATTAAGAAGAAAACAGCTGGGATAAATGACGACAGTTTACCAGTCAAAAGAAACGCAAAAATTTAAAGAATTCTTCCAGAAATTCCTGAAAGCAAAAGAAATAAAGCAATGAAGGACAGAAAAGATATTTAAGCATTTTTAGCTATTCAGTTAATAAAGGTTTCATTCTAGATATGAAAGCCATCGTTTAATAACAATGGACTGAAAAATCTCATTTTTCTGTAATGTACAGCATCAGAGATTTTCCGCGCAAGCAACATTGTTCGAAGAATATTAGGGAGTTTAAAAACTCTTATTTGAAATATTTTTGATATTTTTAAATAGTACTTTGAAACATTATTGCATCTGTTATCTTAAAATGATTTTTTTTATATTATTCCTAAATTTATTTCAATTTTTCTATAATAAGGGTATTTTTATATTAACAGAATTTAATAATTTTCATCAAGTAATTATATTTGAATCAAAAAAGTTTGTATATTATATTGGCTGAAGGTAATTGATTCATTCAATCCAATACCCTTGGAGGGTAATGGATGGCAATGCTGTAGCCAATGAAGTTCTAACTGAGGCTCGGCTATTGCTGTTACCCTCCTGCCATGATCAGAGCTTTAATTGCTCAATAACACCTTATCCCTACACTGTCCTCTACAGATAACGGGGAAGATGAAAAGCATTCTTGCTTCGCCCCTTTAAGCCAGTCCTTATAAGGATAAGGTATATTATATTAATATATTATATTAATTTTCTTTTATTGATCTTTGAAGACGCGTTATGCTAGACTTCAAATCTAAAAACACACTGATCCTAGACTTTTTAAAGATATAAAATTATTATTTTTTTTATATCTTTAAAGTCTAAGATCAGTGCGTCTTTAGAGATCAATAAAAGAAAATTAATACAAATAAAATTATTATTTTTTTATATCTTTAAAGTCTAAGATCAGTGCGTCTTTAGAGATCAATAAAAGAAAATTAATACAAATAATTTTTTTAAAAAAATAGCACTTATATTTATCAAATGATTTCTTAGTGGAAAAGTTGAAAATTTATCGTACAGTAGTCCTGTATGTTAATTCGCGACTGCTGCTGTAGAGATCCAGTGTGAAACTTTTTCCAAGCCATTTCAGGCTTGCAATAAGCCGATGAATAAAATGAAATTCATCTCCCACCTAAACAAACATGCATGCCAAAGATGGGATTTAAACTCACAGCTGTTTAGTCGGAGAGCTGATAGGCTGCCCATTTGGATAACAAGCCAGCATTAAGGGGAAATTCTGCGTTCCTTAAACCTAGCTGTACCTAATTGATATTGCCACTACCGCAAAAAACCTTACGGAGTAGCGCTGCTATTGGGACAAAGAAATCTACCTCAAGGCCCATGCTGCAAAGTCATGCAGGTATCTGAGATTTTATTTTGATAATAAGAACACACACACGCAGAGATAACAGTACCCTATAATAATCCACTGGTTATTTATAGCTGCTGTCTCATGTGATTTTATTCACATATTCATAAAAAATTCCATTCAATAAAAGGCTGTCGATTTGAACCCACTCTACGTGGCATTCTGAGGTCAAATGAACAACACGTGTTATTGAACAATCAGATTTATATCGATGTTACTACACTCCCAGAAGAATTTACACCATCAGAGAAAGTGGAAAGACATTCTATGGAACCATGAATCACACATTTACGATTTTCGTCCAATAGATGAGTGGAACTGGGAACAGCTCGTCTTCACAGATCTGATTTCATGTAAAATAACGGACCTAGTTTTTAATGAAAGATCCATTGACTACAACATCACTGTGCAATTTGAAATAACAGAGTACTGGTGGCAAAGAATCTCACACAACTCAATAGGACAATGTCTGTCTCACAAAATCAGAACGTATGACATCTAGGTTTTAAGATAAAAGTGTTTACAGAGAAGCTCACTCAAATCTCGATTTTAAAGAGGTGAACATTATGGAGTTATAAAACTTACCGTGAAAGTCCGTATTAGGAGATATTCTTCGTACGCAATGGTGGAATATATATTTTTTTAAATTCTAGGTTACATATCGATAGAGAGTATGTTATTTTGGCATGCTGTGTATCGTAGGTCAAAGGTGATTCATGTTCTGAATATCAGACATGTATGTATGATGTCTCTGGAATCAGCGTAAGTATAATGGTGTTTTTAATTATTTTTCCTATGCAAAACTACTCAATTTCTGTGCTATTCAGTTGAAGTGCTTTGTAATAGTTGCCAGTCAGGAGTTCTTTTCAGGTTATCTTGAAAGTAAATATTTGTTTAATTGAATTACAGGAAACTAACTAGCTTGGATTTTTTATTCTTCTTCAATCACTTTTCCAATTACTAATTAATTTTGTTAAATAAATTTCCTGACAGCTCGTTTCAAAAGCGACCTACTGATAACTCGTTTTTGCTAAACACATTGTCAACAGTTTACCATCTAGCAATAACAAAAAAAACAACAACATTTCTTTGCAAATTAAAAGCACTCCAATGACCAGAAGGAAACGTCCACTAGTATTTACACAATTTCGTCGGTATTTCTTATACTAATTAGAAGAAAGAGCTTCGTCTTAATCACTTTATGTAATCTATCTTACTTGAGGAAGCCCGGTTAATTATTTTATAACCTATTCGTGATAAGAAAGGTTGTGTGTGTATTCGTTCTGTAGTCTGATCTCTTTTCTTTGCCTCTATGTAAACAGTAATCTTGGACTAGTTCTCTGTTATCTGTTACGCACGTGGATATTTGTCCACTTCCAAAGAGAAAAGTCAACATTAGCAGATGACTGAAACAACTCAGGCGAACACACACACACACACACACACACACACACACACACACACACACACACACACACACACACACACACACACACACACACACACACACACACACACACACGTACTACCACCCAAACAGATTCGCACACCCTCCGTTGTTATGGTGACCAAAGTACTAATAACTAAATGCACAGTAGGAGCTACCAAACATTGTTCTAAGGCAACACTTGTGCCATTGCTCATCAGTAATACATCGTTCTTACTTGAAGGAAGCTAAAATATGTATTTGCGTGTAACTTGCTCTTACAGTTAATAATGAACTTTGTAAACTTTTTTTTTTCGTGCGTAAACAAGACACGAAACTTATAAAAGTTTGCAAGTTCATTATTAACTAAAGAAAAAAAAAAGAAAGTCAGTCTTGAGAGCATTCAAATGAGAAACACCAAACACGCTCATGAAGCAGCCACAAAATTGTTTGTTAAAGTGTTTCTATTTTAGTTCTAATTTCTATAATATCGAAGAAATATAATTACGGGAAACTTTTGTTTCCATGAAATTGAAAAAAATAGAATCTTGAAATAGGATATCAAGTGATTATCTCTTCATTATTTATTGGAAATTAGCTTAGTATCTTTAGAATCCATTTATTTATTTATTTATTTTTATAAACATGCCTCTCTAAACCCCCATTAATATAAGAGGTAGTGTGAAAAGTTCTCGGCCTAACCACGAAAAAAACGAATTTATAATTTAAAAATTATTTTTATTTTTCAACATAATCTCCCTTAAGGCTAATACATTTATTCCAACGATGCTCCAGCACCATTATCCCGCCCCTGTAGTAAGATCTGCAAAATACCCCTCTACAGCTGCAATCTCCTCTTGATTTGAAGAAAAACGCTGACCAGCGAGGAAGAATTTTAGTTCTGGGAAGAGACAGAAGTCAGAGGGAGCCAAATCTGGGGAACAGGGTGGATGTTCTTACAATTCATAGTACAGATCCCTTAATTTTCCCATTGCCAAAACACCTTTGTGGGCAGGTGCCTTGTCATGATGAAAGATGATTTTTTTAATCTGCAAACCGAGTCTCTTCTCACGAATTTTTCGTCTAGTCTGGTTAAAAGATCAGAATAATATTCCCCTGTTATTGTTTTACCCTTTTCAAGATAATTAATAAACAAAATGCCTTTAGCATCCCAAAACACTGATGCCATGACTTTTCCTGCTGATGGAACCGACTTTGTCTTCTTTGGCGCTGAACAACAGGCTTCTGTCCACTGTTTTGACTATTGTTTGGATTCTGGTGTGTAATGGTGAATCCAAGTCTCATCCATAGTAATAATTCGACGCACAAAATCAGTTTTATTCTTGTTAAAACGCTCCAAGCACTGTTCAGAGATTTTCATGCGAGTGCGTTTTTGATCTGCTGTGAGCAAGCGCGGCACCCATCTTGCGCAAAGCTTTTGCATTTGCAATTCTTCATGCAAAATATATCCTACACGTTCTTATGACTATAGTCTGAGCCATTTCATGCACTTTGACTCGCCACTCATCCAATACCATATCGTGCACTTGATCAATGATTTCTGGTGTTGTTACACTTTTTGGATGTCCTTCACGTGGATCATCTTCAAAGCTGGTACGGTCACGTTTAAACGCGGCAGTCCATTTCTTAATTATCGAAAACGAAGGAAAAGAGTGCCCGTAAACTGTTATGAACTGCAAATGAATTTAGTTTGGTGTTAAACCTTCTTTTACGAAGAAATTTATAGCCACACAATAGTCAATTTTATCCATTTCAAGGGATACAGACAACACTTTTGCTTCAGACAGCTGTATAAAACAAACTATTTAATAGAATGACTTGTAATTTCACATGGATGCTTATGACAGATGTACCAACTTACAAAAAAAATCTTGCCGATAGTGTTGCCATCTATGATCGAAGCCGAGAACTTTTGTGTTCTTAACGTTTTAATAATAAGTTCTTTGATACGACGGTGGTCTGAAAAGTTCTCGGCCTCGATCATAGATGGCAACACTATCGGAACTTTTAGGATTAAATTTCCACAAAAAACTGTTTTAAATAGAAGAATATTTATTATTATTATTATTATTATTATTATTATTATTATTATTATTATTATTATTATTATTTCGGTGCATCAACAGCGGGCTTCCCTTCTCTCCTAGTTTCGGATTTGACTGGTTATGGCTTGTAATCCAACCTCAGATCTAGCAAATGTCGAATACGACTTTTTTTTTACCATGATTTCTGTAGCATTTTATTCGTATTTTCATGCACTTATTTTATATATAATGTTCATGTCATATACAGAATTGTGTGGATGTTTTTAAATCTCTAGGTGCCTCTGACTATAGCTACTTGAACTCTCTAGACAATTATTCATTGCATTCATTAATAACATATAAACTATCGGATGAAAACTGCTAACAATTTAATTTTTAGATTTTTAGATAATGACGTAATAGAAAGGTATTCGGTATCTCAAAACGTAAAGATTTTAAATATTTATTAAACGGGCAATAACCTATGAAGAAAGTCAACCTGAAGATGAGAACGTGATCAGAATAAATTGATCTTAGAATTTCAAAAATACAGTCAGTTTTCTGAATATTTTTTGAAGTTAAAATACGCTTGGAAATCAAAAAGTATAGAGAGTTTATTTTGTTTTTTAAAATAAATGTAGAAAGTGTTCTTTTAGTAATTTCGGTTATTTTCTTTGACTAATTATTTTTCTCCATGTTGTGCTGGCATCTGTCTGCAAATCTGGGATAAATTTTTCCCTTAGTATCACGGTATCTGTTGTTCAGCAGTGCGGTCATAAAGCAGAGCAGATATCTTTACCCCTCACCTGTACGAAACACGACAAGCACTGGCAACTGGAAAGAGGACTAATGCTTTAAATCAGTTCCTTTGTATTTACGCAAGGAAGTTATAAATGTAACCAGGAATCTACTCTGGAAAGATAGCGAACTTAGAGATTTTGGTACTTGAGCCTTATGAAGGTTAGTAAGACGTCAGAAATAACGGTTTTCACATTACATATTCGGATTCTAGTAAAGCATGTGATACTAGTAAGGCACTGCGCATTGCTTTAACACGACATTAAGTGTTAAAGTAATGTGCCTTTATCCTTTTATTCATTTCAGTGTTAAACGCACTGAAATGAATAAAAGGATAGTTGAGAGAGAGAGAGAGAGAAAGACAGGTTGATTGTAACTTGTAGGTTGCAAACTTTGATAAGACGAATATGAGGAGATTTGATTAGGGTCTATAAATCTGTTAAAGGAATGAATAAGTTCATGTAGGGAGATATTTTTATATTTTTCACAGAAATCGCGAACTAGTGGACATAATTTTGAACAAATAAAAAGTTTATACTGATGCATATTATTTACACACACACACGTATGTGTGTGTGTGTGTGTGTGTGTGTGAAAGCTAGCCTTAAGAAAATATTATTTTAGTGAAAGTAGTAAATCATCGAAATAAGCTACCCGGAAAGTAGATACTTTACATAATAATAATAATAATAATAATAATAATAATAATAAAACTCGAGACAGGTATTCCTTATACTCTTTTCTTAGGCACATAACCGTTCTATTAGAAATAATTAACAAATGGCATTATTTCCTCAGCTGCAACAGATCCCTGTAAAAAGTTACCACTTCGTTATGTATTAATTGTACAGGACCATGAGGAGCATTTAGCTCTTAAGGATTCTGTTTGTGTTCTGAGCGAATCTTTGCTACCTTGTATCGGATTTTACACTAATGATAAGGCTAAACTGTCCTTATACATTTCGAAGGATGGTGTGTGTATTTTGATATTTATATCAAAAATGACTCTTTCCTACATATTAAAAAAAATAGTTTTTTTTGTTTGAAACAACAGAAAGATGTGATGCTAGGTTTCCATAGCAACAATTGTTTCTAGTTTTAGCAATGATCCTTACCATTGCTTCTAAAAGAACTAAGTCCCACTTAAGCTTTGAATGTTTCTTTAGATCGAAAATTCCCTAGGTACGCTATCCATACATGATACTAGCATACTATAGGTTGGTCAACCAACTTCTCGTGTATGGGCTCAACATAACAAAAATGATATTTTAGCGCATTGTGCGTACAATAAGGGTGAGCTAGCCTCTAGGTATTTTTATCGTTACTTGATGATTATATATATGAAATAGACAAGTTGATTTACGAACTGATGTTGATTTATGATAATTGCCAGAAGTCTCTCTATATGATAATAAAGATGTTTTTTTTTAATCATCAAGAAAACTGAATAGCCACACATACAAATCTTAAACTGTAAAATTTATCGCTTCTATTGGCTCCCTTGATTGTCTTTGGCTTTGCATGCAGTGGACTATAGAAGTAATGCAAATACAACGAATGCATGAAGCGAGATTTGTGTACTGACCTGAAGTGACGTCCCAATGACCTTTTCGGGATGCTGAAAAAAATCTGTCGACTGTATGATGGAATCTTATCGGCAGTACGAAGATGGGATCCGCTTCAATCAAAATCGAAGCCAACAGCTGATAAGCACGAACCACTTCGTTGTCCTCAATCATTTAACCTTTAAGTCTCGTGCTTTTAAAACTCCTCGCATCGCGTGACCCGGAGACAGACTCTGTTTGCAAACGCTCCTCGGAGCGTCTCCCGACTATCACCTTGGCAACAGCGAACAATCGATGTAGGGCTTGTTGCAGCAGAAAAGAAAGATGAATGTTGCCACCAGGGGGCGTCACTAGACACTTCGTTCTGTCGGAAGGCGATCGGCAAGGTGACGCGTTGCGGTTCGGGGATGCCAACTGTCCCCCCGGTCACACATTCGACGTCGCCAAGGCTTCAGCTACGGGAGAAGGAGAACGCGCGCGTGTTTATTCATCAGTGGACTCAGACCACCAGGACACTATGCATCCATGAGGAGCGAATATTAAGTGGATCTCTACAAGAGGGGATAGAAGGAAGTCTCGAGATATGAGGAGGAGAAAAAATAGTTGCTGTCTACAACGATGTTTCGGATTACTGTTCCCACATTCGGACTGCCCCTAGATGATGCGGGCATCTCTAGAAGAGAATTTTGGGATTAATTGAAAGCATTCATATACATCTTCTACATCCCGTGTGTGTGTATTATCAAGGTAGGTTCGTTTTTTGAGATCATTCTTAGACTCTGTTTCTCGTTTTGATTTTTTTATATTTTTTTATCAATGACAAAAAATCCTGTTTTATTTTTAACCCTTACACGACACAATTCATTAAGAATCCTACCTGGAATGTGTGCTTGACGCAGTTATAACTGTTTCTACTATAGTGTTGACATTTGTGATGGGTTGGTCTTGCGCATGGCTTTGTCGGAGACAGAATACATCACGCACTAATTCTTTGATCACGGCATTTTGTCACATCGTGTTTTATTATAACTATTGAAACACACGCTAACAAAGTATTAATTCTTATTTGGTTGTATGATGTCGATTTCACGTGATTAAACTCGTGTGTATTTCGCACCAAAAGTATTTAAAAAAAATGTTCATTTCATTATGGAGTCTATTTCAATTGTTAAGCTATTAAAAGTCTGGAATCTTTGGTTATTTTGTTTATTCTTGCTTTGTTCTAATCAATCTCATCAACGAAAGTATCTTTCAGTATCATTTGATTAATATGACTTTGAATGCATATCATTATTATGAACGGTAGTTATTTCCTGAAGGCGCCTGATGTCGATCATAACGCTATATGAAGTCCACAGTTTTCCCATCACTTCATCTTACAATTGAATTTATACTCTAATCGAACCATTTTTCACTTGTTGATTCGAATTTTAACCACGCATATCTAATTACATGAATATTAGTCATTTAATTAGACAAAACAGACCGAGAAAAACCTCCCGATATCCCTTAAGTTTTCAATGAAGCAGATGGTGAAGGAATATTTGGCTCAAATCCAACTGGAGCACCGGGAAATGGTGGCACTTCGACTCCTACTTTTGAGGACACTTTCAAGGACGACTTGCCGCTAACGGAAAACCTCCAAATAATGGCTTCGGTTCAAGATTTGTTCGAGACTTCTTGGAACCTCCAAAATGACAATCAAGTTTACTAGGAATCTGATTTATTTAATGAAGAACAACGTTTTATTTTAGCTTTCCGTAGGTTCTTCCCAACTGGCACGTTCTCTTGCTAATGGTGCATTTGATAACTGTGTTAACCCATCTGGTTCTTTGGTAAACACCAACTAACGATGTTAGAGAGGAGTTTGCCCTTTTCTAGGCCTCAGTGTTTTCGATGGACTTCCTGATGTGGTTCATCAAATCGGGGACTATTAGCGTGACCTAAACATTGTCCGTTTCCCTTCGTTGAATCGCGCTATAGCTGTGGAAATGGTCTACTTGCACGAGATGCAATTTGTCATTGCGCGCGCGTGTGTGTGTGTGTGTGTGTGTTGGCAGAAGTAAAGTGTGTAATGGGAAATGTCTGTCTTCGTTATATACTGTGTGAATTATCACGACAGAAAATGAATAAGAGAAATACTGAACGGTCTACTTGTTCTCAGATGTGTCAAGCCACAAATTTCGTGTCTACGCTAAATACACGCTCTGTCTTTCACGAAGCTTCTATGGAAAATGAAACCTATAAGAGAGAATCTAGGAGAATATAGGAGAGAAAAATCAGAAAACCTCGAGTTTTTGCAATTTGCAGATAGATTGCCTAACATTATATTAAATCGAGTATGTATCGTTAACAAACTTAGTTATATAAGAAATATAAATTATCTTAAATGATAAATTCATTTTCTATTTTTTAAAATTTTTTCTATATAATTTATTTTATAATATAATATCCTCTTTTATTTGATTTAAAAGTTTCTTAAAGTTTTAGAATTTAAATAATAAATTTAGAATTAATAATACACCGTTTATATTTTAGCAAACTTAAAGATGATAATGCATTACGCAGGTAGACAGCTAGATGATTAGCGGAAGTATCCAATACCTTTGGAGGGTAATGGATGGCAATGCTGTAGCTAATGAAGTTCTAACTGAGGCTCGGCTATTGCTGTTACCCTCGATACGATCAGACATGAATTACATGAATATGAACATACGATCAGAGCTTTAATAGCTCAACAATATCCCTACACTGTCCTCTACAGATAACGGGGAAGATGAAAAGCATTCTTGCTTCGCCCCTTTAAGCCAGTCCTTATTATTATAAGGACTATATAAGTATATATTGATAAAATATCACTCATTGGACAATCTTATCTTAAAAAAACAATTGTAAAACCCTCTTCAGTTGTTTATTGAATTGAATAAAGTTTAAAGTTGGTAAGAAATCTTTAAGGGAAAAATGCTAAAAGAATACTTGCCAATTTTGCTTATTCCATTAATAATCCTTTTAATTAATTAATTTAGTTCTTAATAACGTATTTTTTACCAACCTTAGCAGTGCTTTATTTAATATGTTTTTTTTTTTATTATTCAAATAAAAATCTCGTCATAAAGAAGAGTTTATGTGTTATGTGAGGCTATAGCAATAAAGATTCATATTTATTTGATTCTATAGCGATAGAGATATATTTTGTTCATGGGGAACTTGCATGGCTCAGGTGCTGATTACTTAAAAATCTCTGTTATTCTAAAGAATAACAAGGAAATAACTGAAATATAAAAAATAATGTAAACTTTTTCGTTTACATTTTTTGCAGCATTATTATAATACACTGCCCGCATGCAGGGGCATCAGTTGTGCCAGTTAGGCTTAAAATTCAGTACTTTGCCTTTAGATAAATATTTTGTCTGGCAATTACATTTTTTTTTTATTATTATTATTACAAAGACTTCTAAAATGACTCTAATCACAGAAGCCTTGTTGAAATACAAAGTTTTATTGTGAATGTCGTAATCTACATTATTTTATTTTTAAATATATGAGAATCCTTTAAACTATGACATACGGGTATGTTTTTCACACAATATCACATGACAGGACTTAACACTTGTGTGATATGTGTATATTCATAGGGCGAATTTGGTCTCAGTAGATGAGGAAAGTGGTATTTTATATACAGAAGAAATAATAAAAAAAAAACTCTTGACATTCGATGGGAATGTTTGTTCTTTGTGTAATCTCATCAGTCGGGATTCTTTTTTAGCAGTTGTTGCGTGCATGCTAACTGCTGAGGTACATAGAAATAGCAAACTTTCTGGGAACGAGAATATTTCCCTTTCATCTCCAACCAATTCACAACAATTAGAAGTTTCCGTATCCTTCAAAATCCCATTCGAAATAAATCCTTTTAACAAGTTAATAAAAAGCGTGAACAGGAAACGCTGATAAAAATTGC
The DNA here is from genome assembly GCF_054136105.1 of Typopeltis vanoorti. Classification (NCBI taxonomy): domain Eukaryota; kingdom Metazoa; phylum Arthropoda; class Arachnida; order Uropygi; family Thelyphonidae; genus Typopeltis; species Typopeltis vanoorti. The sequence continues at coordinate 32,520,520 of NC_143551.1, forward strand.
CGTCCTAACCTGAAATCAATATAATCAAAGCAATGTAAGGAACTTGAACATGGTAAGAGCAGGTGGTTGCATATTTTACCGAATGGAAAATTAGATAAAATATCGTAATCCCTCACTGTATCAAATCATAAAAGACGTAATTTACACACACGTTTGATAATACTAGGCTACAGATTACTTAAAACATTTTCCGAATAATAGTTATCATTCGGGATATAAATTAAACTAACTGATAACGGATTTCCTGATAAGTCACAAATCAGAGTAAAGCATACCGAAATACAGCGTTTTTCCTCTATAACTCAAAATATGTATAGAATTTATTGACAGATGGAGCCCCACAGTGATTTCCAGACTTTGAATTTTTTTTTTCTTCAAATTCTTGGGGGGGGGGGATTTTAATATTTAAAAAAAATTTCTTCAAATTCTGGTAAAAAAATATTTTGAAGAATTTGAATATTTTGAAAAAAAAAAAGTTTTTTCTTCAAATTCTGATCGATCAGTCAATAAATGTCAGAAAATATTTATTGTTCAATTCATATCAAGTAAGAAATATATACTTATATAAAAATAATCTTTAAGGGTTTTTTTTTATTAATTCTTAGCGCTAAATTTGGAAATTGGTTGGCAGTCGTTCTCCATCCATCGTGATTGTAGTTGATTTGATTTCTATCTGGCTTTTATGGACCCACTGGTGACGAGAGTAAGGCAAACAACTGCGGCCAACTTAATTTATTGTGAGAAATAGTATGAATTCTACGTCTTTTTTTCTTTTCTGAGTGTTACGTTAAAAAAAAAAAAAACGTTTCTGAAAGAAAAAAAATCCTAACGAATGAAAATGAATCCTTTATTGCTCGTTAAACTTATCTTCTGGCCCAGACACTGTTTTGAATTAAAAGTTCTCTTCAGAAACCACACAAACAACTTTCTGTCTATATTTGAAACAGTATACTGTGAAATTACTGCGTTTCAAAAACTGAAAACCTTTAATTAGTAACAAATATGAGGATATTTTAGCCGATTGTCTTTAAGTAGCGCAATGTGAAGGTAACTCATTACGTATTCTTTTTGAAGTTATATTGACTTCAGTAGTTAGTAAGCATAAGTTTCTTATTACTTTAATCTATAATTATTAAATTAATGTTAAATATATTAATATAAATAATTATCATTTTAATTTTTAAACCATATATATATATATATATATATATATATATATATATATATATATATATATATATATATATATATATATATATATATATATATATATATATATATATTAAAAATTACTTAGACGCCTTTCGTTTTTATATAAAACTTTATTATAAGAAATCTAATACTTTAAGTATGATAATTTATTCCCGTATGGTGACTGGGATAAGAATAGCACCAGTGTAGCTCATGCATGTCGTACAAGGCGACTAAAATGGGTATCCTGGGAGGGTAATGGATCGCAATGCCATACCCAATGAATTTCTAACTGAGGTTTGGCTATTGCTGTTACCCTCCTGCCATGACATGATAAAAGCTTTGTATAGCTCAATAACACCCTATCCTTCACTGTCCTCTTCAGATAACGGGAAGTATGAAAAGCATTCTTGCTTCGCCCATCTAGCCATACAGTCCTTTTAAGGACGCTATGATCATTTAAGCTCTTTTTGACATAACAAGTTGTAATGCTCGATGCTATTATATTATATTATATATTATAGACAGTTACAAGTATTAAGTATATATATATATATATATATATATATACTAGGGAGGGGGATCCTCCCCTTACGGCGCCCCCCGAGTTCCGGACTGGTAGGGCGGTTCTCCTTGAATTCAGATGACTCGAATTTTGAAAACTCGAAAGGGGGTGTTCCTCCCCCTGGGGCCTAAGGCGCCCAACCCCCTGAGTTCCGGACTGGTAGGCCTGTTCTCCTTGAATTCTGATGACTTGAATTTTGAAGACTCGACACTCATGATAGCCCTGAGTTTCAAAATGTTTCAAATAACTTGCCAAAAAACGTGACACAAAAAGGATACAAAAAAGCTTATCATTTTATATTATAGAGTAGATTATATATTATAGACAGTTACAGGTATTAAGTATAGTACGGTGAGATGATAACTATTAATTAGTTTTAATTAGTCTAACTGTGAGTTGCGAACCCTTCCGGGGATTGCAGCAAACATTGATGAACTCGAGTAAATTAAATATTTATTATAGAACTATTCAAATTATTATGCACCTGTCAATTCTCTATTTGTTTAATTTACTGCAGAAATAAACATCGTGAAGCATGATTACACAAATTACAAGATTATGTAAAAGGCATTGCAAAATAAAAAAAAAATGTTTATTAATGTGATATATTGAATGACAACATAAAATTAATTTTGTCATAATTAGAAGCAAATATGCAAACTTTCGAAGACCGTGTTTAAATATTCATTATGAAGGTAATTCATGATGATGAAGACCGTATACGTGTATGCTTCTTAAATTACTGTCTCTAATAGTTAAAGACTGCTTGAGCTACTTATTTCAATTTATAATTATGGTATAACTATTTAAAAACATTATTATATAAAAATTAATGATTCAATTTTTATAAAATATATATATATTTAAATAATGAATTATTTAACACCCTTTATATTTTTATATACAGTTAATTATAAGAAAATCAGAAAGATTTTATACTATAACGACTATTGTTGTTACCCTCTGCCATTATCAGAGCTTTATATATCGGAGCTTTATATAGCTCAATAACACCCTATCCTTACACTGTCTTCTTCAGATAACGGGGAATATGAAAAGCATTCTTGCTTCACCCATCTAGCCAATCCTTTTAAGGACATATGCATTTGAAATTCATCACTAGAAGGTATCTATAAGAAAGGATCCTTTTTATTTTATATAATGAGATATTTGTAATACATCTTGAGTATTTTATGTCATGACAAATGCTGTTGATGAATACCCGTACGGGATGCGCTACTAGATGTATCAATAATTAAACATACCAAGACAAAACATGATGTTATAAGTGATAACGCAAAGCGAATTTATTAGTATAAATTGTGGAAATAATGCCTAATAAAGATGGTAATTTCAGTCTGACTACTCAGTTCAATAATAATCGATAGTGTAAAACCTAGAGGTTCTCTAACAGTCGGCAAAGGCGGAAAAACCCGTTAGGACACAAAGAACCTGCATCTTTTTCTTTCTTTTTCTTTTTTTTTTTTTAATTGGAGAAAGTTAGCCGGTATCCTAAGTTTTTTTTCTTCCTTAAAGCAGGAAAATCATTCGGTGGATACACCTAGTTCACTGATATAGCAGACCATGTAGATAGGATCTACCTTCCTATTATAGCGTCAATTAATGATGCCATTGTTAATTATGCCGTGATACACCATTGAACTTAACGTGTTAAGGGGGAAATGAGAAAACACAATAATAATAATTTGATAACAAAATTTCATTTTATAAATATAATTGCAACGAATGTTAGAGAATGGATCTATATTTTAAAAATTTAAAAAACAGATGCATTCTCTAACATTCATTTAAAAACTATATCTATTTAAACAATGAATTATTTAGGCGCCCTTAGTTTTTATATATATAATTTGATTATAAGTAATCTCGGCATATTCCAGTTCTTCGATTTTTTTTTTTTTTTTATATTTAACTCGATATATTTTCCATGTCCAAATCACTACTGTCTCTAATATGTGCAGCATTTTCACGGATCCCATAATTAAACCTTATTTCGTGGAACATCTTAAGATATCCGTTTCAGTGCAAGGGTCAGCCATTTATCCATTCGCCGCGAGCAGTGAATGCTTTAGTTGCCTTCACTGAATGCAACGATCATTGATCGATCAATGCCGACTTCCTTGTGCACCGCTGATAAAGGGCGTGTTTCGCGGCACGTGCCAACACTAGTAGTAGTTTCATTTTCTCAACTGTTCCGAAATAATTTTCTTCAGTTTTTCATTACATCCCACTTTTCTTTGTAATTCTTGGATGACGTCAATGCTAAGAAGAATGATGCATTAAGAAGACGATCTCTCCATGCACACAAGAATTTTTCTTCCGCCCATGTAATGAAAATAGCATCAGTCTATCTAAATGTGGGTTGTGCATTTCGGATTTAGCATTCAGAATGTAAATTATTTTTCTCTTCTTTCATTCATTCTACCTCCATTAAAAGTCCCTCAGTTTAGTTTCAAAACTCGGGAAAAATGAATAGATAATGACCATAGATTGATTCTCACCCCATCCCCAAATAAATGTAATTTGTAGTTTTTGGAATACACACAATGGAAACAACGTTTACCCGACCATCACAGATCAATTTAAAGCAACGTCTTGTAGCAACTAAAGCATTACATATAAAAGGGCACCGTATGTAATGTCGTTCCCTGTGAATTCTCTGATACCAAGCAAGACACAGGGTGACGAACTGGGTGAAAGTTGTTATTATTACAATTAATATATGGTACATAGAACCTCTGTAGTTCGGTTGGTTTAGACGATGAACCCGGTTAGAAAGACCCCGGTTCAAATCTCGTCTATTATACAGGGTGTCCCAAAATTCACGCAAATTTAAATTTAGCGCCATTTGTGCGGTAAAGTGTTGCCAACGAGAAAAAAAATAAAAGACAGCGTGACAGCTGACAGTTCAGGGTTATTAAAAATGGACCGCTACACGAAAGAACAACGCATTTTCATTGTTGAGCAACAACAACAAATGGATGCTTATTTTTCGAAAAAAATCATCTTCAGCGATGAGGCTCATTTTCATCTTGATGGCTTCGTTAATCGACAAAATTGTCGCATTTTGGGTTTAGAAAATCCACGAGTGATTGTTGAGAAACAAATGCATCCACAACGTGTCACTGTTTGGTGCGGATTTTGGGCTGGAGGCATCATCGGTCCATTCTTCTTCGAAAATGCGGCTGGTAAGGCAATAACAGTTAATGGTGCTCGCTATCGCGACATGATAATCCAGTTTTTTGTGCCTAATTGCAAGATATGGATGTGGACGACATGTGGTTTCAACAAGACGGTGCCACATGCCATACAGCCCGAGAAACAATTCAATTACTGCATGAGTCATTTCCTGGTCGTGTAATTTCCCGTTTTGGTGATCAGAATTGGCCGCCCAGATCATATGACTTAACGCCGTTGGACTTTTTTCTTTGGGGTTTTTTGAAGTCTAAGGTTTGTGCCAACATGCCCACGACCACCCACGCCTTGAAGGAGGAAATTGAGCGCTGTATCAACGAAATTCAGCGACATTTATGCAAAACGGTCATGGAAAATTTCGACAAAAGAGTGCGTATGTGCCAGCAAAGCCGTGAAGGCCATTTACCCGATATGCTATTCCATGCATAACCCTATACTGTATACTTCATGAATCAATAAGAAATTACAATTTTTAATGAAAAACCTGTGTTTTCCATCAAAATTACTTCTTGCGTGAATTTTGGGACACCCTGTATAAAGAGATTATATCTGACTTTTCAGTCAAATGATGATTTAAGTCGCATGCGGAGGTAGAGTGGTTTTTTTGTCCTTCAGAACAGGCCGGCAAGTCCCGTGAACGGACAGATCTACAGGCAGAAAATACTTGCCTTTAAGGGATGCAGTAGAGGAATAGCAAGATGGGTGCATTAATTAGGGATGAAGGGTTGAGGAGGAAGATATGGCATCTCTATAAAGTCATCGTAGGAAGCCGCTCCGAATTCATTAATCTATCTCATATGGCCATTCCTAACCAATCTACCTCACAAATGTATTTGTTATATGTATGTTTGTGTGTGTTCTCTGGTTGGTTTGCCAGAGAACACACACAAACATAGAGGGAATAAAAACTTGAATTTCTGTGATAAAATAGTTATTTGACTGATGTTTTGTAATAAATACCAGTCTATAAAGAGATGATATTAATTGATAACATACGTTCAGTAAAATGATGACCACTCGTTATATAATTATAATTATATATTTTTTTTTCCATAACGGTTCTTAATTCTTGCGTCCCAATAATGAGAACAAAAAACAAACAATCCAAATAATCATCACTAATATGCAGTGATGAAATGGAAACATATGGAGGATGTCGGCTAGGAATATCTTGAAGCTGATAGCAAAATAGGATAACTCACGAAACAAAGTTAATGACAAACCTTAAGGAGCTAGATTGCATTAACTCGAATAAAGTGTCACTCATCTGTCATCAGTATTAAGCGTTTTATACGGAATAAGGAAGGCCACATTCGCCACTGATTTAAGTATCTGTTGTGTCTAGTCGCATGTTTCACTCCATAAACGATAAATGTGGAACAGCAATATGAAAAACAAAGTCATAGAGAGTTAATTACAGCCCTTAATCACTCACTGACCTCGAATGCGAAAAATGAAAAAAAAAAAAGAAAAGAAAAAAGAAAAAAAGCCTCCTTCTGCTGAGACTATTGAACGTAATTTCTTCTGCTCTTGGATTCCTCCATTTTTCTTGCATCCAAAAGGCTGTCCTCTTGGCATTTTCCAATTCCTATAGACGAATAAGCCCCCCCCCCTCTCTCACACACACATTACTATACCATAAACAACTCACAGCATGCTCATCTTTCTCCAGAAAGACCCCTCCAAAAACCCTCAATAATCTAGATACCAATAAATCTGGTCCATACGATCTCCCGCCAGTGGTGCTAGAAACTGGTGATCCAGAAGTAACACCCGTCCTATGTCGCCTTTCCAAGCAGTCATACTTATCTAGCATCTATATTTAATGTCATCTCGTTTGCGACTGGTATTTATTACAGGACATTTTATAGAATATATAACTGTGATAGTTGTTCACACGACAGTCAAATAACTATTTTATCACAGAAATTCGAGTTTTTAACGGGGTATATCAGCAAACTACAATTCTTATGATCTGTCTTCCACCCTTTGTAATTACGGTAGAGGAGTTGCTCTGGTCAACTTTCTTTTCTTCTTTCTTTCTATCCCTTACCTCAAATCCTATTCCACAGTTTTCTAGACGACAGCGCACTTCAGTGTGCTAAATGTTCCGGTCTTCAAGATCCCATAACCAATGCCTTAAAACTGACTTCTTTGCCATTTTTCAATCAAGCGCTACTTCGCTAATTGTACTGCTTCCAAAACACAAAGAACGTTGTCTCCTTTCCCCATCCCCCTCAAGATGTCACTTATTCTCTGTTATCGGTATAGAAATCTTCCTAACCTTACAATACTCTTTTGACTTTTGATGCGGCTCACCAAAAAACGTACTCATATTATAGATATAAGTTAAGGGAAAAGTGACTGCTTCTGTTCCCTTAACCTTGCTTATAAAATGAAAACGTCATCCCAGCCACAGCTGTTCCTTTTGTAACTATTTATATTAGGAAATGTCCCATTTGACTAACAATAAAAAAACAAGCAACTATATTATTAGGTATATCACACACGAGTGTCTTCTTCCAGTGTTGATGTACGTGTAACATTCGTCGAATTTCGTATCATTAGTGCAGAGGCGAATTCTCCATGCTTGCTGCGCAAGCCCATTACTTGAGAAAGAAGTAATATTTATTTGTTAATAAATGCATACATTTATATGCATTCCATTTAGGCTTTTATTTCTGTAGACAGAAGACGTCTTAAGCTTGCGCGACAATAATTGAGCTTTGCGTTGTATATCGAAGGCCGATGCTTACTCCATCTAGTCAAAGCTACCTTGGCTTGCTCGGTTGTAGGAGCTTCCGGGTCCTCGCAGCAGCAGCAACAGCACTGTGATTTCGTGCGCGCGCATAGCCATTTCACGTCGTCTCACTCTGTTGCTTAAACACAGGCCATACGCAGTCAACGTAGCTCTAACCAGTAAGCTTCAGCCAGCCTTTACAAGTGTGCGTTTTGCTTGTGAAAATTAAGTTACCACCAACTTTGTATGACGATTATTGACTAGTTCATTAAAGAAGATCCGTAGGGTAGAATTTGTATTCAAGTAGCTAAATTAAAAAAGATAGAACAGCATTTGTAAAATAGATGTTGTATTTGTATGATTAAATGCACATAAATTTCTAAATATATATTTTTAAATGGTCAGTAATTCATTATTCCGCTAATCAGGCTTCAATCACACCTCTCACTCCCTGAATGATAACAAGAGCAAGCGTGAATTTTAAGACCAGCATTCGCCCCTGCATTAGTGTATTATCATTAATAACAATAAGAAGAAATTGAATAACAAATAGATGCTCTCTACATCCATTAAATGATACCGAGAGAGTGTAACAAGTTTTTTTGTTTATTTATTTTTTTCTTGCTAGTAAGGAAAGCAAGTTATATTTGACGGGCAGTTATGTTCTGATTCATTTTTATTTCGACTGGTTTTTATGGTCGGATGTCTTTCCTGCCGTCAACCAAGGAGGACTGTTCTGTGGACCCTTATTCTTGGCCTCTCCACTGGAGTACCGACGCCATTTGCAACTGCTCCTCTGGAGATCGGATATTGCTGAAGCTGGATCTTCCGACTTTTTGGGGGCGAAGTTGTCTCCATGTATGGAGAAAGCCGGTAGACCACCCAATTCAAAGAGTCATAACAATAGAAGCGAAGGGTAAGAGAAGAAAAGGAAGACCAAGGAAAAGATGGTGGAAAATGATCAAAAGGGATATGGAAGAAGTTGGAGTGGAAAGGCGGGATGTCCACGATAGAAATAAGTGGAAGAAAATTGACCGAGCGACAAATCCCAGGATTGTCTGGAACTAAAATGCCGACAAGAACAAGCCGAAGAATTATGATCTGATTCTTGAGTTCATCCTTGTATTAACCTATGAGTAATAAACATTTGGTTGCGAAATATCTTCACGAAGAGAGTACACTTTGCATTATGGGATTCTAGAGCACTTGATGTGAAGTCAATTGCTTCTGTATAGAAGTAGCCTAGTGTTGAACAGTTTTTCAAGTTTTATCACTAGTAGCTAAAATAAGAATTTTGGCAAGTATCATTTACTTTATGTGTTAATATTTCATTCTAAGTTCTGCGCCTAGGCGGTATTTTTATTTATTTTTTAGTTTAGTTTAGTTTGCTGCTCAAAAATGGATCGAGAATCCTAAATAGCAATAATAATAATAATAATAATAATAATAATAATAACGATAAAATATATTCAAAGTAAAAGAATTCATTGATAAAAACTAATAAATTATTTTAAAGACCTTTAGGTTTTAAATATATTTATTTTATATTAAATATACTTAATCATAGAATATTAAATGAAATTAAAGAGTTTAACTCCACGTGGTGGCCGGGATAAGAATAGCCCCAATGTAGCTCATGCATGTCGTACGAGACGACTAAAATGGGTAGCCAATGAAGTTTTAACTGAGGTTCGGCTATTGCTGTTACCCTTCTGCCAAGATCAGAGCTTATAGCGTCATATTACTCCATATCCCATCCATACAGTTTATTTACAGATAACGGGGAATTGTAAAAGCATTTTTGCTTCACCCATCTAGCAAAAAAAAAAATAAATAATATTAAATTCAATATAAATGCAATATTTATTATTATTGTCGTAGAGTCGTAGACTGATCAGATTACAGGCTCTACCGCTATCGACAAATTTCATTGAAATTAAAATTAACCTGCATTTTTCAAGCAGGATTGCCTCAAGTTTTGTGGAGGCAGACTCCACAAAACTTGAGAGGGGCGATTGTTTAGACATTGTTGTACATTTTATACACATGTTTGGTGGGATTTACTGGCCATTCAACATTTCACATTTTCCAAATATATCATTATACTCTATATTTGGAACAATGTAATCATATTCATAACGTTTATCAGACTGCCGTCAGATTGAAACTTTCCCCTCCGGTTAAAACCGACTGTAGTGTGATTCATCAAACCCTGTAATCATTGCTGAATATGAATGAACTCATGTTATTATGGTTTGCGGATAATCCGGCGCAACAAAGCCAAGCCCTGTTACTTGAATGCATTCAATTCCATTTTAATGCAAAGTAGTATTTTATTCTGATACGGAAATTAAACATCTGAGATATTTGTCTTGTTATGAGGCTTGCGATATGACATCCGACAACCTGTCCACCATTGAAAGATTTGAACTTTGCTTCATGCGCTAATGTAGTTCAAACCGAATGATGCTGTCGATGTCTCCTTTGTATACTTATCTTCCTAGACGCCACACAGCCTGTCTTATTATATCCTTCTGACCTTGCTTCTGCAGGGATTTGGGTTGTATTGTCTGTTAATTGTGCATTTTTCTGTTCTGTGCATTCTTCTGTCTAGTTTGCCTATTTTGCAGGATGAAAAACCTGTGTTTCCTGGAGGCAACTTACACACGCACACTTCACAGTCGTTCTTACACGGAGGAAACAGAGTTTATCCTGTCAGCAGTCCCCGACAGGATAAAGGATTCAGGATTCCCATGGCCCGCAATTTTTAGGGACCCGGGGAACCTCTTTCCCACTTCAGATGGTCCGATAAATTCTTTACCTCACGCCCAGCGTTAGCTTTTGACACCTCTCTTAGTCAGAAACGTTTTCCTCTACCGTAAAACAGACAAATCATCTCGCACACGTATTTAACAGACTCATAACAGTTCTTTCGACCATAATTTCGACTAACGCTAATCACAGTGAACTACAGTCTGAAAAAAATCCTCCCAAAACAGTACAAGGTGCTTCATAACCTTGTTTAAAAAAAAAAAAAACTTTCGTCTAATTATAACGTAAGTAGCAGGAACTGCGAATTGGAGATCATTATACCAGGGATTAGCGTTCTTGATAACTGAGAAAGTTGGATAACTATCACTTGAAATAAGGGCAACCTATTTAATAGGGAGCGCTTATCGATGAGACTTCGTATATGATTTGTTTGTTTTTCAATATATGCCCAAGAACAGAAGGCGTCTCCAAAATGGAATATACTTCTGTTTTAAAAGAATAGAAACTGTCTAAATTCCTATATTTTATACAAATGTACATGTTGTATCGCAGTAGCTTATTGGAATTTCTCTCGACATTATATTATATTATCTTCTTCTTCCTTCTACGTGTAAGGCCTACTGGCCTGTTACAGAACCAGGGGCGGCTCGTGCATACGCACTGCGGAACTGCAGCAGCCCCAATTTTTCTCGATATATAAATATATTTATTAATTTATTTATATTTGTAATATTTAATTTTATCATCAACAATCCAATCCTATACAATTCTCTTATTTTGTATAAAAATTAATAAAAATCCATCTTGTATCACTTAGGAGTGCGAAGGACGCTAGCAGCACTGTGTTTACCACAGTGTCATATTGCTACTCACACAAGCATATGCACGTCATAGTGAGATCGCGCTATTAGCGTAATGCGGCACTGTCCGTCGCGCAGTTCCACTGTTGTTTATATGATGTAATTGTAATGTTCAAAAATTGTAAATCCATTCCTTTAATTGTAATTAAAGGAATGGATTTTATTTTAAAATAATTTTGAATTATACCAGACGGTGTATAATTTTATCGATAATAAACAAAATTTTACATGTCAACTTTTTTTTTAAATTTTTACCATAATTTTGATATTTTATCCAAACACGTATACACTGCACTTCCAGTGTGTATGTATATTGCTAAAGTTGCAGCACCCCCACGATTTCAAGCCACGAGTCGCCACTGTTAACAGAACTATCTTTAACCCCTCTAAGTCGTATCCGTTCCAAGGATAAGGTGACCAGCCCCATGCCTTCCGGTATATTCTATGGCTGTAGCTGCGTGTGTTTTCACGGCGCCGGTTTTGCCTGCTTGCGGGAGAACAAACCCCAGATAAACTGGGGAGAAAAACGTTGCTGTCCACTCCCAAGACCGGCTAACTTGGCTGTCTGTGAAAGATGCTTAAGCTCCTCACGAAGCGCATATCCACTAGACTAATCGCGCGGACTATAGTATACTATATTTTAGATATAAGTTAAAGGTGGTAGACGGTGATTATCAATTTCAATATTACCAGTGTGAGAACACTACCTTACTTAACGAATGTACTGTAAGTTTACAAAATTCTTTCGTGTATGAGAGTCACATAAAATTTTAAAAAAAAATAAAAAAAAAAACATTTCAAAATTTGTCCAAATAATATCCATTATGATCGCATGCCTCAACATACATACAGTATATTCATATCTGAACTGCATTTGAAATGAAAACCTTTTAATCTAAAGTCAATCTAATTTCAAAACGGGTTCGTTTAGTTTTATAGGAGCGTAAAAAAAGTCAAAGTCTTAACTTAAAGAAACATAACAGTCCTTTGTTGTACAAGATTACAAGGAAGACGACATCATTTCCTGTTATCCCTTTATTTTAATCGATATTTTTGTTTGTAAAATGTGAGGATACAAAGTATGCATATACAGTTATGCAAACAAATTTATTATAGCTATAATTAGGCAAATAATGTTTTGTTACATGCCCCCCTCCCCGAAGAGTTGACGTTCTAAATTTTGGGTCTCTCCCACATTATAAATCTTCCTCTTCGCCATTAAACTTTTTATATAAAATAGAAATTCTAATCTGAATCCATCTACGAACTCTGTACAAATCTCAAATTCGCATAATCGTAGACTATTGTTCTCATGTTCAGCAAAGTCTCTCTAAAATGTTCAATGCTCTTCTAAAGAGTTCCTAGTAATCTCTCAAACAACAATCCCTGTTTTCACCCACCGTCTTACAGACAATGCATTTCAGCCTAATGGCTCTTCTACAGGTGAGCTCTGTCCATCTAAGTTCATTATTCCACTATTCCCGCTATCCTTGTTAAAACACAAGCGGCAGCTACTCAAAGTGCCGTACATGGGAAAGTGATAGAGACAAAATAGGAAGCTAATGTTTATCTGCTAAAGTGTATGTTGAAGCGCTGCTGGAGGGTACATTCCTTGAGGAAAGGACTTACTTAACGAATGAGGCTGTTCCAAAGAACAGAAGTGTATGGCATGAAAGAAGTGAATGAGAAGTTGCTGTGATAAGTTTAGAATTTAACTGTGTATGAATATTGACTCGCAACTGTTAATGTTCTTTCTTAACTAAGGAAAAAGGAGGAACATTGGCCTGTTTTCTATGAAAAACATCTTTAAAAAACGTAATGAAATAACTGAACGTCTGTGAAAAAGCGATTGAATTAAATGTATAAAAAATAATCAACTGTGTTGAGTGGATTTGCCCTCTTCTCGATAGTATCACTCATTCTTAGGAAGGAAGGCTTTCTTAGGAACTGTGGATAACTCAACATTGACAAAGAAAATTCATTAGAGGAAACAGAATACGATAGTGTCCAATGAACGACCAGAGAAAAACAAAAACTTGTGACCAATTCATAATTGGCAGAAGCGAGACTACAGAAGTCCTCTATGCTAGACCTAATCAAATGCCTAGAAAACGTGAAGGGCAAATGCATATGTTTTTACACTAAACCTTTCTATGGTTTTTGTGCAAATGTTAGTAAAGTTAATTATCACATCTGTAAAAGTTAGATATGAACGACCTTTTCCCATGTGTTGGGTAGATGCCCTTTGAATTCATCTGCTTAGAATGCGATATAGAAATCTAGTGTTCCAGAATTTCCTGGACCAGGAAATTTATTATTTTCCAGATTATTGAGAATATTTTTGAATAAGAAGGGAATGTATGCACAAGGCTCTTTGTATTACAACATGAAGTTTGAAGTTTTCTTGTTCGTTTGAACAAGCTTTGAAGGAGAACACTGCCACATGGTCAGCCATTTCTTTAAATGATGTTACCATGGTACCTTTTGGATGCGAGATAAGGGGAGAGTAGCTTTGTGCTCAATAGCATTTATGAAATATCAGCGAAGTCTCTAGTGCTGTTTCAGTAGGAGAAAAAGTTTACGCAATGTTCAAATTCTACTTTCGATTTGTTGATGCTTTTAATCTACATGTTGCCGGTTGTAGTGTAGCCGAGTAGATTCCAGTTTTTTGTCTTGAACCATCCTAATATATGCTGAATTTTTATTTTTTTCTGGACTGATTTGACATACTTGTTGAAGAACTAAGACTTGGATAGTAGTCAGGGATTTTGTGTGACAGGAATTGGGAACGAAAGTCCTGCTCAGGAAGGATTGTTTCAGTTATGTGGTCAGATTAAGTGTGTGAATCCCGAGGACGGTAAACAAGAATCAGTGCATGGAAAAGAGAAGTAGAAATCTAGGAGGTCATCCGAAATTATACCATTGTTGAGCCAAAGGATATAAGGCCTTCATTCAATGGATCAAGTTTCATCTGTAAGAAAGGAAACGTTGGTCGAAGTACCCACGCGGAAAGCTAACATCTAAATGAATATAGAAGGAGAGAGTGTTAAAAAAGATGGAGAACTGTATTCTGGTTGGTAGCTTAACAATTTGTGTTCAATCATTATTGACAAGATGATTCGACTTCACTACTAGATTAATCTGAAAAATTAGAGAAGGGAAGCCTGATTGATTTATAAATATTGAAGTCTCAGGAAGATGTTCAATTACACAGAAAGTTCAATTACACTTTCTGTGTAATTGAACTGTATCCTAATCAGCCTTCGATGGTGATCAGAATTAGAAGAGTGGCAAAGACAGCAAATAAAAGCAACGCAGTGAGGCAAGGAAATCTTGATGCAGAGCAGACCATATAGACGGGATTTAAGGTTCAGTTATCTCTAGCATGGAATGGCAGATCTAAGAAATGCACGCTTTTCCCACTTATTGCAAAAAAAATCGTGCAGAATGGAGTTGGACAGCTAAGATGAGCTGCAGTTTTAGAACATACCAGATTAAGTTAGTTAGGGAAAATAGATCAGGTTTTGCAGCGTGAGCAAGTGATGGCGAACATTTAAAGTTTATAGTGAGGCCTCAGATACTGATGAAGTGGATTTTTTTTTCTTTGTTGTCTCTGCTTTTTTTTGTGGTTTTGTTATTTATGAAATTTTATGTTGCATATTTTCATGTTTTTTTTTCTGATTTTTTTGATTTTGTTGCGATATTTTCTTTTAATCGCAAAGTCACTGTTATCTATTATTCCATGGTTAGTGATATTCGAAACTTACCGAGCAAGCTCCCGCACTGGGGGGGCGAACGACGTCGAAACAATTTCCACCCACGGAATTCCCTAATTTCAGTCAATATGTGGCTTAGACAGTCTACCCTAATAACTGCTATACTTCTATTCTGCGACGCCTCTAGTCGTGATCACCTCACTGCATATATGAAGAAAGAGACCAAAAAACCAAAGAGACCAATATATGTATTGGTCTCTTTGGTTTAAGAATAGGAATAAGAATAGGCCCAATGTAGCCCATGCATGTCGTACGAGGCGACTAAAATGGGTATCCTGGGAGGATAATGGATGGCAATGAAGTTCTAACTGAGGCTCGGCTATTTCTGTTATCCTCCTGCCATGATCAGAGCTTTATACAGCTCAATAACACCCTATCCTTCACTGTCCTCTTCAGATAACGGGGGATATGAAAGCATTCTTGCTTCGCCCAAGTAGCCCGCCCTTTTAAGGACAGTGAAGAGTGGTATACCCGTGTGGTGACCGGGATAAGAATAGCTCCACTGCAGCCCATGCATGTCGTACGAAGCAACTAAAATGGGTACCCAGAGAGGGTAATGGATGGCAATGCTGTAGTCAATGAAGTTCTATTGCTGTTTCATTCCTGCCATGATCAGAGCTCAATAACACCCACACTATCCTCACATTGTGAGGATAGTGTGGGTGTTATTTTTATGCGTAATTTCAACTGCAGAATATCTTAAAATATTTATATTCTAAAAATAAAATCATTTGCGAGTATTAATAGAATTGTTTTTTGTATGACCTGGATTACTGTGGCTTCATAATAAAGGAACTCGAATAAAATTCTGCTGCGATCATGATTGTTCAGTATCAATCATCATAAGAAGCGATACAACTGCTTTATGTTTTTGTATCCTATGTTTTATATTTACAGTAGCGAACAAATTTATCCGAAGAAGCCGAATTTTTGTCAAGTGTTTGGTTTGGTTTGGTTTTTATTTCAGTTCACAATAGTTTTGGTTTCGGTTTACTATTTTCAGTTTTGGTTTTAATTCACTATTTTGGTTGCGTGTTTTAGCTGTCTGTACGATGTTTATTAATAGTGTTGTGAATTTTAATAATGAAAAGAAGTTGATATTCGTAGTGTTTTATTCATTTTGTGAAAATATAAACCGAGAAAGCGTTCAGAAATATGTACTTTCTCTCTCAGCACACATCCATGACCAAAACTAAATTGCCAATGAGTGTGATGTTGGGTTGGGTACTGTTAATGCGATTTAAAGAGGTTTAGGGAGGCAGGTACCTTTTCTCCTGACAGAAAAGGAAAATGTGGGCAAAATATGAAATTACACTTACTCAAGATCGTTTACTAGTTAGCTATAGCAAAATGAATCCACGATTGTCTGCTGCTGCTGTAGAGTTAAATAGAGATTTGGCAGCTAGTAGGCTTAATGTTTCTGATATGACAGTCCGTCGAAGACATGTAACATGGAGAGTAAGACAGTAACATGGAGGACTGCCCACAGACCAAAAAAGAAACTGTAGATGAAGGCCATGCAGAAAAATAGACTCCAGTGGATAAAAGTGTACAAAGATTGGACTGCTGAGAAGTGGAAGAAGGTCATATTCTCAGATGAGAGTCATTTATTTGTCCCAGGAGAATAAGTACCACAGGTTCGCAAATCAGCGGCTGAGAAGACTTCTCCCGTCCACCTTCAACAAGCTCTTAAACACCCAGCGAATAATGTTCAGGAGTTGTTTCACATGAAGGTCCACGATCACTTGTACCTGTTGACAATATGATGAAAAGTGACCAGTACATAAAAATATTGGAGAAAAGAATGATTCCACAGATCCAGAAAGACAAAGAACTCTTCTTCCAACAGGATCTTTCTCCATACCACATTTCTAAAAAAGTGAAAGAGTTCCTCCAAAATCACAACATCCAATTGTTTAGGGGACAAATAACTCTCTTGATATTAACCCAATAGAAAATTCCTGGGCCATAATGAAAAAGAGACTTGGAAAATTAAATTGTGACACAAAGGATAACTAAATACAATCCAATGTAAAAGTCTGGTTTCGAGATGCAGAAATAAGAAAAGTATGTTGTACGTTGGTAGAGTCCATGCCTAAGCATGGACTCTACCAACGTACTTATTTATTCCATTTTATTGATATGACTAACAGTATTATTGTCCTATTTATTCCATTCTGTCAATAACATCTGTACTGATGAATATATGTATTCAGACAGACATAGCAGCCATTCTTATAAATAAAATTATAGTTAATTTTATTTATAAGAATTTCAGCTAAATGTTAATCCATACTGTTAATACACTAGATATTATAAAAGTTTTACTTTTATAATATCTAGTGTATTATAACTTTTCTGTATGACCTGGATTCCTAATAAATGCACTTAAATAGAATTCTGGTGACCTTGCCAGTTCTTTTGAACAGTCTTTGAAAATCTTTGAGTTGTGGTTAATTGCGTAATGATATTGCATGAAAATGTGTGATGTTTCTTCTTTCTTTTTATTTATTTATTGAAAGATTCTAACGTAAATAATATCTGGGACTCAGACATACAGTTCAGGATTTACTTTACTAAGTTACATTTTTTTGAAAAAGGCCGTCCGAAATATCTTATAAAATTAAATTTTTTTATATTTTTATATTAATACCACTAACTCACCTTCATGTGAAAAAATCTTATAAAGATTTGAATCTTCTACCCTTAAAAGGGATTCAAACATAGATATTCAAAATTTGTTGTAATAAGGTATGCCTCAGATTTTGGAACTTCTAGATCTGTACATTTCCGAGGTTTAGATGTTTAAAACTACATAGGTGGGTAATATAAATTTTCGCCTTTTGAGGAGATTCTCATATTCACTTTGTTTAGCAAAAACACATAATCTTCGACATGCTTGTACGATGCATCGAAAACAAAGAAAAGTATTCACAAGAACTCCACTGGTATAGAAGCCGTCAGTATATCGTGACAAAATTGACCATCAACTGTTTTTAAAAATTAAAGAAATTGAACTCATTCACCGTTACAAAAACAATGAATGGTCAAGCCATACAAACTTCATCTTGTGCAGCAATCACAGAGCACAACAACAGGACATGATGACTTCTGTAGTCAGATCCCTCTCAGAGTTTGGAAGGGGAAAATGACTTCACTTCATCAACGAAGTCATGTTCGTATTGGGTGACTGGAAGAACAGCTTGTATTGCCTCCAGTATTAAAAATATGTAGGAACTTTTTGATGTTTTTTCGTTATTGGTTTCGATGACTAAGACCTCCTTAAATCCTCCATTCCTGAGGACTTTGAGAAAGACTTCGTCCAGCAGTGGACAAAAATGGTTGCTGATGATTATAAGTATTCCAAATATGATATTTGATAGAATCTATTTAACTAAACGATCTGAAAGAACAATAGCAATTGTTCGTTGGCTGGATGAAATTTAATTTAGGAACACCATTAAAATTGGGGGACTCATTTGTACCATTTAATCGTAAAATCAAACCGTTGTTTCTGCTGTTGCCTTTTTTCGAATCGCACAAAGCTATTAAAGCTATGACGTCACTGTATTGTGTTTTTATGGCCGGTTTGCCTGCTTTTCCCGAAGAGTAAAACTCTTTCCAACCTTATATGAAATAAGCTAGCTGATCTTCAGTGGAAAAAACCCTTATAAGGACTCTTCGCCTCCTGGAACTGAACCCGGTTCTATCTAAACAAAGGGCATTATGGGTACCAGCTGAGCTATTAAGGCTCCGCAAAACAAGCTTGTCTACGGAACGCAATATACCCAAAATAGCTCTAAATTCAATTTAGAGCTATTTTCACCTATAAATGGAATAAATATAAATAGCTAAATAAATAAACATAAGTAAAAACTTTAAATTGACTTTAAAACAGAAATTATTTCACATTCGTGGGTGATATCCGAAATGAAAGAGTAACAAAATCTGTCGGAATCCGGTCGTATTAACTCCACATTCTCGATGACAGGATATAAAAATAAAAAATTTTATAAGAAGCATATGAATGTAATCAATAATTTTTTTTTCTATAATTTGTACGGAAATATGTTTTAATTGTAGGGAAGTCTAAATTTCGTAATAAACGTGATATATTTCTAAACAAAAACAAACCTTGGAACAACGCCAAAATCATTAATTGGTTTCCAAAACTTAGTTCATATTTTACGGTGTTCTTTCATATTTTTATTTCCTTAAATTAAAACTTTAATCACTAAATTGGGTCTTGTTCCTTTCTAAACGAAATCTATAAAGAAAATAACAAAGGATTCAGTTCTTCAACTTCAGTACAGAAATTTATCAACTGTATCGATTTGGAAATTAATAAGTTTGGTGATCAAAGGAAAAAGAAAAAGAGGAAGACCAAGGAAAAGATACTTTGATCAAATAAAAGAAAGCACATGGGACTAAAAAATACTACGAAATAAAGAGAAAAGCAAACAGAAGAGAAGAATGGAAGGAAATGCTGCTGAGCTACCAGTCATAAGGCTGATGCAACAGAAAAAGGAGTGGATCCACTTTGGGTGATTTTCAATGAACCACTGAGATTGGGGATAGTCGAAATTTATAAGGGTCGTTTATCGATCAAGTAAAGAATTATTGAATTCAGTGACTTTTTATGATTGTCTTAGCGAAAATAATGGACAACCAATCATATCCGGGTTATGATTGGTAAAACATTTCTTTCATTGCCGATGTTGTGAAACTGGGCATTCAGATCGCACATTTTATTTTATTTTATTTAAGGGATCATCTTCAAGATTGATAAGAAAGTAGTATTTCTTGGTTGCAAGTTAAATAGACATTCTTTAGAAAGAGTGAATGAATATAAGAATTTCAGGATGTTAATAAGCAAACTAAATTCAGGAGTTCCTATTGTAATTATGAGCTTGACTAGTTCAGTCGATATATAGACGACTCCCTTTGGTTGGAAATACGGTTCGAATCCAGTCTATGATGCGAAGAACTTTTATCAGTGCTTTTCAACTAAAGGTGAGTTAGCGGGTCTCATACGGAGGTGGCAGGGTTTCCCTTCGGGAAATTCGGGATTGTCGTCCTGCAAACGGGCCAGCAGAACACGCAATTTTTACAGACAACCACCTTATCCTGGAGTGACGGTTACGAAATCTAAGGATACTTTGAATTCTTCATCCGTCGGCTCTTAAGTGCTCTCAAGCGACTGATGATGTTATATTTCAGTGAAGTTGTACAGCTTAGTAGATTGTAGGTTTAATTAAAACAAAATTCATTTGTTTAATTAAAACAAAAAAAAAAATATATATATATATATATCGGCCTCACCCATGAAAGGTAAAACTAATGTACATTAGTGGCGTAAGGATTTTTATTAATTTTAAAATTTGCTTATTAATAAATAAATTAATTAGAAATAAATAAATTAATTAAAGACCAGCCAGGAGCTTATGAAATATGTAGAAATTTTTGCCATTAGCATGCGACCGGATGCTCCTATAGGAGTTTCTTATTCTAAACCCCCAATTTCTCCTACCTTTTTAATATTGTGATTACTATATTCCATGAGAATTAAATACATGCAAATGAAAGCGAGACAGCATCTCTCTCTCTCTCTCTCTCTCTCTCTCTCTCTCTAAGGAAATTTAACACCTGGACAGTACTTTGGAGGTCTTTGAGGAGAAAGTTTCTTGGGTTTTATTATTCTTGCATTCGGGCTTTTGTTCTTAATTTTTTCCACGGGCACTAGTGCTAGCCAGAGATTTTGATGGCGTTTTGAGTTTTCCTTTGTTTTTGGAAGAAGCTTTACTTTTGCGATTTTTATTGGAAGCATCTACTTGATTTATCCTAGATTTTGGAATACCCTCCTACAATTTCTGGAATAAAACATCTTGTAAAGATCATGCTATGTTTAATATTTTTATTTGTATAATCATTAGGTGTGATAGCTAGCTCATTGTAACTCATTTCCATATCTTCAATGAAAGTTATGCTTTTACTAACTCCTCAAAATTATTCACTAAAGCATGAAGTGATAAATTTGCCTCAGCATCACTATACTCATAGGGAAAATATGTTTCTTAAAGTTTCTGTACATCTGCTTGAGAAGACGTCACTGATAGCTGAATCATGACGTAAAGGAGGTCTCGAGTCACTTAAGTATTATTGATCGACTTTGAGACTTGGATTGTGATGATGGCTGAGGCTTATCTACTACAATTCTTTGGACATAAAATTTCTAAAGACATTGTTTGCTTTTGTAAACTGCATCTGGATGGAGCCTCTATTCACACACGCTTGCTGTGTGTCTCTGAACATCATGATTGCTGTATGAGCACATTGATAAGCGATGAGCGGTGATTCGATCCCATTGCAAACTCGAAGAAAGTTTGCGATGAAGTTCTTCATCAAAACACGAACATAAATAACATCATTTCTCCAAACAGAGAACTTTTCTTGTCATCATACCCTACTAAGCCTCAGACCATATTTAAGAACACCTCTGACGACATCATCCAACAGAGTTTGACACGATGATTAGCGACGAATGGTTTCCAATGGTTTTTGAAACTGTTAATTCATCTTTTCACTAGAAACCCTTCAACATCTTATTACAATAAAAAGATGCCTTGAGTGCGATTTTACATCTTCTATTTTATTAGAAATCAATTCCCTTTCTGAAATTTGCGTTCTTCTTCAAGATATGAAATTTTAAAACTAATATCTACAAAAGTCATAGGAATAATGATAAATAATGATATAGATAACTGTAGTGTACAAAATTATCATATCACTTATTTACAAATAATAATAATAATAATAATAATAATAATAATAATAATAATAACTGTACTGGAAACACAAAGTTAGTCCTCTGGAGCGACGTCACTCTTCAGTCTATCCCAGTTCGATGGATGTTTTGGTTTAGGTTAGGAGTATACTGGAGAATGCTTTTTTCTCATTTACTGGAGCCCATTGTCCTAAAGAAGCGGAAATGGCAGTGGTCGTAATGTATGGAACAGTAAATGTTAAGTCATTTTATTGATGTTCTAGAGAAATACGCATATTGATGATCTTGATTTTCTATGCCGCAAAACAGTGGATACGAATACCTAAGTTTTGACGACAATAATACCGGAGTATTGGTGTTGCTAGCACACTGTGACCATTCGCTTTTACAATCGCTGCGATAAACTAGAATTAAAAATCGGATATATCTAAGACTGTCTATCTTCTTCTTTGGTGGAATTTACTACTGCTTTTTAAGGGAGAGATGGAGCGCAACACCACCAGAGTTCTAGCGGCAATCAGTATGAAATCCTCTACAATACACCGAAGCAGTTATTTCGAAAGGGCTGACAACGCGTATTAATTTCTCTAAATCCGGATACATTTTTTTTTTAGATCAACGTTTCCAGTGCCTTTTCGTTAGATAGTGTATTTCTGTTTATTATGCCTAGGCTTGCATCTTAGGCTGAATCTGCACTGTGAAGATATGTAATTAGTGAAATCATTTAGGATAGTTATGGCTAAGCTTGGGAAATTGGGCTACTGATCTCTCTCTCTCTCTCTCTCTCTCTCTCTCCTTCAATTTGGATGGCCCAATTTCCCAACAGCTGGACTAATGAGAGTCTTGGCGATCAATTAGAACGAGCGAATAACTTGTAGTTCATTAGGTCTAAGCTGGGTTCCTATTCCTAGAATATATATTAAATTTATGTTCCCCAATAGGAAGGCTTTTCGCTCAGTATAGAGTGAAGAGTACTCAATATGTTAAAAAAACTTTCCTTTTGGGAATTATCTGGTATCGAGCGCTCCTTATGATGCATTCTTTGCCTTTCTGGCTAACACAGAAAGCCACCTTGTGAGGTATTTTCCAAACTTGTTGGTAGTACTCGATGCTAGTAATTTTTAATTTATTTGCTTATTTTATTACGCCGTAGAGACATTGACCGATGTTCTTAAACTTATTAAATGTATCTGATCCAAATAACTAAAACTGTGTAACTTAGTTGGTTTTTAGAATCATTTTAGGACGCCAGGAATCTTTATATGGGATTTTCAACTAATGGTGAGTTTAGCCGACCTCATATACAAAGGTGGATGGGTTTTTCTTCCAGAATCTCGAGTTTTTTTTTTTTTTTTTTAATCTTGCTGAAGAGATGTAATTGTAATCAGCCACAACATCCAGTTCATTGTGAATTTTTCATTCAGCAATACGACTGAAAGATCATAATGGTGAATGAAAGCAAGCTAGCATTATGTGCTTGTAGAATGTTAGCTTGATTGCCAAGCTGTTTCGCTTTTCAACCAACAGGATATGTATTCGAATCTTACTAACGATATAGATATTTTGAAATGTCTGCAGTAGCCCTTGAGAACTTTCCATGAGAGTCTTGAAAGAATAAATAATTTTAAATGCGAATTTTTTGTTTTCTTCCTCTTCGCGATTATTGGAATGACCCTTTTTATTCCCTTATTACTTCCTGTTGTTTTTATCATTATTATTATGATGATGTTTGATATGACGCTGTTTTTGAATCCCATAAAGTATTTAAACACATGAGCCTTAATTGTTTGGTTGTAGTTATTTTTGTGTTTCAGTATTTAATTGTTCCAAGCTTGCTTTCTTTGAACAATAAAATATGCATTTCATTAAGGTCATGCTTATTCGAGGCATTTTATGGCCTTTTCCAGGGTGTATTGGAAGCCATCCAAAAATTACTTGTATTAAATTCTGAACACTCACACAGTATCCAACATCTGAATTACCATCACACCACCAACATATCGATAACCTTTATCATCTGCTAAATAACCGTCAAAATGGTTATTCAGGATATCACTGCTAAATATAGATATTCAAGATATCTGCTAAATAACCGTCAAAATGGTTAATTCAAGATATAGATATAGATATTCAAGATATGAGGTAGGCAGTATAGATTTTCAGTATAGTCTTATTGTAACAACTTTCATGTATATTTTTCCAACATCTGAATTACCATCACACCACCAACATATCGATAACCTTTATCATCTGCTAAATAACCGTCAAAATGGTTATTCAGGATATCATCTGCTAAATAACCGTCAAAATGGTTATTCAGGATATCATCTGCTAAATAACCGTCAAAATGGTTATTCAAGATATCACTGCTAAACATAGATATTCAAGATATCTGCTAAATAACCGTCAAAATGGTTAATTCAAGATATAAATATAGATATTCAAGATATGAGGTATGCAGTATAGATTTTCAGTATAGTCTTATTGTAACAACTTTCATGTATATATACATGAAAGATATCCTTATAGTCCTTATAAGGACTGGCTTAAAGGGGCGAAGCAAGAATGCTTTTCATCTTCCCCGTTATCTGTAGAGGACAGTGTAGGGATAAGGTGTTATTGAGCTATTAAAGCTATGATCATGGCAGGAGGGTAACAGCAATAGCCAAGCCTCAGTTAGAACTTCATGGGCTACAGCATTGCTATCCATTACCCTCCAAGGGTATTGGATTGAAAATCCTAAAACCATCGCTCCATGAATGAAAGATATTCTTAAAGTTCTTAAAAGAACTGGGCGATGGACTGAGTCCTTGACTCTTTATCCCGTCATCTGAATGAAGAAAATCTGTGTGGATGGGGTGTTATCGAGCTAAAAAGCTCTAGTCATGGCTGGGTAACGGCAATAGCCGAGCCTCAATTAAAACTTCATTGGCTACAGCATTGCCATCCGCTACCCTGGAAGTCCTAAAAAGGACTAGGATGTTTTCCACGAATGAAAGATATAAATACCATTGACGACCATTGACGTTACTGACAGGATGGGTGAAGCACAAGTGCTTTTCATATTCCCCTTTATCTGTAATGAGAGTTATTTGGGAATGGGAGATTTGTGAGCAATTAAGCTCGCCCTCTGAGGGCAGTAGTGTTAGCTATGATCAGTTGAGAGAAGAATAGCCTTCGGTCTTTTGTGTTTGTAGTAATCAGTCTCATTGTAATTGACAGCTTGCACGATTAGTGGGTTTGAATGTGAACTTGACTTCACGAAGAAAAAGATATAAATAAAAATGTTAACCTTAATTTGTGAATAGAACTTTAAAAAATTAAAAGGTGTCTTAATAAAGTTGAAAAAACAATCAAAAATTTTAAAGTAAAACGAATAATTTTTATAAACTAAAATTAGTAACTTAGTTCTATAAATTAATGTTTAGATTAAGGAACAGTTTTTTAAAAGTGTTTACTGCACTTAGTGTGCAACGTATACTTCATTTAGTGTAAGTTCTTGTATGAAATGTACCTGCTCGATTTTTTATTTGACTTTCTAAGAAATCAAACTAAATTACTGGATCTGTATGGCCAAGTGTAACGTAACTGCTCGGCTGTAGTTTCGAATTTCGTCCTGGCCATTTAATGTTTTTGAATATCTTTAAGTGAAAGATGAATTTCCCAGTGTACAGTGAAAGGCCATGCATATTTGACTTGAAAAAAAAAACTCCATGATTGGTCTCATAGAACTAGACATCCAGATTATGTAAAAATAATAAAATATAAAATTAATTACTAAAGTATAGTGCAAAACGTCTTCATTTTGATTTGTTCACAATGTATATTATGGATCCATCTATATTTTATAGCCAAATTCAGAAAAAATTAAGAAAACTTTCGAAAATTTACCAGATAGTTTATGAAAATATAACTTTAAGCATAAGAGTTGCCTTGGCATGCACTGCTTAAGAGACACAAACTATGCTCTGAAGCCAACACATTCGTTTTTTTTTTTTTTCAGTGTTTTTATTAGTTATATTTTATTTTTGCTATAAAATATGGATGGATTCATTATATCTTCCATTTTAATAAGAAAAATCCTTAGCCTCTTAATTGTACTAAAATACTATAGGCTTACAAATTTTTGTGAGTTAGAGTTTCAAAAGATGCACTGTATGTAAACTTCGGGTTAGGTTGTTGCTGCATGACATTACGATAACAAGAATGCCAATCGCGGTTGTGTCGACAACAGTGAGTGACTTTCAAGCTAGTGTAAATGTTCACCATGGTTCTGCGGGACTTTCGGGACATGTCACGACATCGAAAATTATCGCTCCAGATATTTCTCCAAAAGGAAGAAAATAAAAAGAATTATTGGACCATAAGATATGCAGAGGACGAATATCATGGAACCAGCAAAAGAACTGCGCAACGTTTTCAATTCCAGTGTTTAAATTAGATATCTTTTATCATATTCAATGTATTATTATAGCCTGATAGCCCAACATCACACATGACTCACAGTAGTACTTAAGTACAATATCTCATGACTTTAGCTAGATATAATTTTCATCATACCTAAGTATTTCATGCTAACAACGTTCATTACGTTATATCCGAAGTACTTACGGGTTGAGCCAGGTCGCTGTCCACAGTATCTCTTTGTAGACCTTCTTTGTCATCTGGTAAACAAGCTAGCCAATCTTTGTCGGAGGTAAGTAAGGGATCCTATCAGAAGTCTTTAAATCTAATATTTGTGTTTTAATTAGCATTAAAATAATAACTGAGTCGTAATCTTAGACACAACTGTTGTTTTTGTGTGTTGTTACGGCCGTAAGAATAATAAGCATCTTTTATTGTGCAGATCTATGACTTGACTTCTCACATGAAGTATCAATGCATTTTGTATCTTGAAGCTGGTATGATAAAAGTGTTTCAAGAGTCGTATAAGTAGTTGTTTAGAAATCCACTACCATTAAAAAAAATGTGTGAAGGCTAAATAAAAATATTTCAAAGCTGACTACGTAAACGAAAGTCAATCTTTTATTTATTTATGACATTCCTGTGTGATTTGTATTGCGAACTAGAATATTTGGATCACTACCAACTCTTTCAGTGGTATTTTAAGCGTTTAATTCAGTTTCTGAATTAAATAACCTAGGATAGGTAGTTTCTGACAGTTAAACAAATCTGTTTTCCTTTTCTAGCCTCATTCGTGATCGTTGTTTGCTTAGTGGTTTTCCCGCAGGCTGCAATATTTAGAGAGCGATTCACCTAAAAGCTGGTATACTTTCAAACCAGGCAAACGTAATGACTGCACGCAAATCTCACATTTCATTCTCGGGAGAAAAAAAAAAAAATCGCAGAGTATTCTGTGATGTAATAAAAGCCTTGGTGTAATTAGGATTATTAAGTTCGCATAATATAATGATAAAACAGATTTGTTACGAAGTCCTTTAGATGTTTTTAACTCGCTAGATGGCAGCTAACATTTTTTCGTGAGTGTTCATTTCTTGGCTGACTTGCAAAGTCATAAATCATTAAATGAACATCTTATCAGTGTTGGGTTTAAAAGAGCACTTTGCATGCGTTTTATCCTCTGACAACTAATTATTAAATAATAAATGAGCATAAAAGATTGCCAAGTTTGATGGAAAAACTCAGAGCTTTATTATTATCAACACAGAACACCTTTTACGAAAATCTAATTCCACTTTTTTTTTTCTATTTGTTTTATTTTCTTCTGACACTAAAACAATAATTACCTTTGAACGAAATATTAATAGAAAATTTAATTATAGATGAATTCTTAAAATAGGTGTTTGAATGATAGTATTTCGTTATAATTAACGAACTACTATCATTCAACTATTTGTTAGTGTCTCAATTTTTTTGAGATATTCGGAATAAATTTTTGATGAAAAAAAATCTAGCGACAGCCGCACTTATCTGCTAGACGCATTGAGGAACCTTTTACGTAATCAAAAAGCTTGATAACTTTCAGGATTCATTCGATGTATTTGTAAAAAAAAAAAAAAAAAAAAAAAAAAAAAAACCTATTTCCAAACCTACTGGAAGATCTGAGTACGTTTTATGGTAATCCTACACATGAAAGTTCGAAATCTATTATTTTGTGATTTTTTTCGCCAGAAACTCGGGTTTTTCGTCCTCATGAACACACATGGATTACAGTCATGAATACGTCCCAGCTATATGCCAGTCCCGAGCCCGCATAAAATTGGTGGGCTTGGAGAAAGCAATGAACTACCCTGTAAAAAATATCTCACCAAGAACACTTTGTGGGCAATGCCTACAAGTCACCTAGGGCGGAAACAAGTGAAAGGGAAAACTCCACACCACTCTAAAGACCAAAAAGGATAATTTATCAAGCTACTTCAGCCCTCCAGTAATCAAAGCGATGGTCTCACACCTAGCAATGAATATCTGTTATCTTAAGATTTTAAAGACATCCTTGCTTCAGTGGAAGTCAAAAATGTAGTATGTTTGTTGAGAAATAGAGATTCCCTTTATTCGATGAGACAAAAAAAAGTCTAAATGCATACTTTATAAAAGTATAAATGCAGAAATGTAGAATATTGTCCGTGCTTAAGACATAAGTTCTACACCTCTGTCCAAAAAGAAACCGAACTTTTCGAAAATAGAAGAAACTAGTGGCGCCATCTGTTGTATCTTTTTGTTGTCGAAAGTGGCAACCTTCGTTAGTGTTGTGTCAACTGTTTATGACATTTGTTTCATTAGAAGCCGAGTGTGCCAAGAATGACAGTGTGTTTTGACGAACGGTCGGTCGTCACGATATTCATGCCGTACGTGACGAATTCTCGCTATCAATCGCTTCGAAACTTCGAAATAAAACCAACCATTGACCGTTTGGCCAGGCGGAACGAATTCATTGTGGATAATGCCCTTGGAATCGTAGAAAGAAATCAGCCTTGTCTTTACTTTTGACTTCTCCAAGCGACTTTTTTTCGGATGCCCCTTTTCTGGTGGTCTCCCCTCAGCACTCTGGCGCTTTGTTTTGGGCTCACACTCAAAACACCACGTTTCGTCATTTTCGGACCGTTCGTCAAAACACACTGTCACGCTTGCCACTATAACTCGACTTCTAATGAAACAAATGTCATAAACAGTTTACACAACATTAATGAAGGTTGCCGCTTTCGACAACAAAAAAGATACAATAGGTGGCACCACTAGTTTCTTCTATTTTCGAAAAGTTCGGTTTCGTTTAGGACAGAGGGTGTAATAGCAAACGTAAATGATACTGTGTCATGAATTTTGTTCATTTGCGCTCCATAGTGGTAAAGTGAAAGGTCATACTCGTGTTGAATTGAGAAGCGGCTGATGGCATGTTTATAGGAGGCTTAAGTGTGGAGGCACATAATGACAAAGAAAATCGCACCCACATCTCCACGAAACCCACTCAGATGGTTAAATATCTTAGATGATGTCTCGCCTGCAGAAGCTGGATCCTTAAGAAGTGGGAAGGCATTCTATGGATAAATAAAAAAAATCTTTCTCTTTACTTTCAACTAATGAGCTTAATCCGACGAGAGAGATTATCTCAACTCAGCTTCTCGGTATTTGGACTGCTAATTTCTGCCAGGAGATTTATCAAAGGTAGTTTTATCCCTCGAAAACAGAGATATGGAGATCGCCATTAAGAGTCATCATACACGTATGTCCTTAGTTTGAATGAACCTTACGTGTCTAAACAGAACAATGTTGCTCCCCCCCCGCCCCCAACACAAAATTGTTTCAGATATGGAGGAACTGCAATGGAAAACTTTTCCAATGCAGTCCATTCTTTCATTTTTGTGCCCTTCATTTTTTTTTTCTTTTCTTTAGTTTTGTTAATTACATATAAATATAATTAACGAAATGCTATTATTAACCAAGTACCAATGAATCATTAACTGGAGTGGGGAAGTAAAATTTTTCCAATGCAGCCTAGTCTTTTTTTTTTTAAGTATTTATTTGCCTGAATATAATTAACTAATTATTAATAACGAAGGGTTCTGATTTTCCCTTTTAGTCGTTCCCGACCGCATGTAACTTTGTAGGCATTGCCCACAAAGTATTCCTGATGAGATTTTTACAGGATAGTTTACCATTGCTTTCCCCAACCCCCCAATTTTATCCGAGCTGGGGAGCGGAATTGGCTGGGACATATTCATGATTGTAATCCATGTGTGTTCACGTGACTGGTTTGCCTGTTCTGGGGGACGAAAAACCCGAGTTTCCGGGTGAAAAAACCCCTACCTCCATATCAGACCGGCTAACTCACCTTTCGTCGAAGGAGACAGATCAAGGTTCACATCAAGGTTCACATCACTGACGGAAATCGAACCCAGGTCTTTCCG
Source organism: Typopeltis vanoorti (assembly GCF_054136105.1). Lineage (NCBI taxonomy): Eukaryota > Metazoa > Arthropoda > Arachnida > Uropygi > Thelyphonidae > Typopeltis > Typopeltis vanoorti. Next base: position 32,550,787 of record NC_143551.1, read on the forward strand.
ACCAAAGGGATTCATCTATACTGAATGAGCTATGGATGCTCGACGAAGGATTAATGAAGCTAATTAACGAAATATTATTATTAACGAATAGTTAATGGAGAAATATTATCAGTAGTAAAAGCAGAGGGATAAAAATGATACAGAATATAAAAAAGCAAGAATATAATAAACAAAAAAAAGAAAGAACAGAAAAGACAAGAAACGGAAAATCTCTACTATTCATGAGTAGCCAACAGTGAATGATGGTGAGCTGGTCGTTTTGAATCAGCCGAGATATCTTTGTTTGTTTCTCTTTCGGTTTTTTTTTCTTTCTTTTTTCTTTCTTTCTTTCTCCAGTTTCTGTATTATGTATGGGTCTGGACGCTTTTCAAGATGCTTTCTCAGCTTCATTACTGTGTAAACAAATTTAAATAAGAAATCCTTCATATAATTATTGGGTCTTGGAGCAAAATGGGTTCAATAAAACTGCTTAGATGAATTTTTCTTATAGTCCTTATAAGGACTGGCTTAAAGGGGCGAAGCAACTATGCTTTTCATCTTCCCCGTTATCTGTAGAGGACAGTGTAGGAATAAAGTGGTATTGAGCTATTAAAGCTTTTATCATGGCAGGAGGGTAACAGCAATCGCTGAGCCTCAGTTAGAACTTCATTGGCTACAGCACTGCCATATTTAAATTTAAAGGTAAAGCCAATCTCTAAAAATTAAGACGATCCCTAGACCACTCAATAGTGGCCGAAAGACCGTCCATCTCAGCATTCACTCCACACAATGATGGCCTTCCACCCACCACCACCACCGAGCAGAACCGCTCAAATTCCGAAGCAAAGCATTCACCGACAAAGCCCCTCATCGGACCGTGCCGGAAAACACCTTCCCCGGAGACTCAAATTGCTCCCTTAAGGCAAAAACCTTAAGAGAGCGACTCAATCTCTTCGTTCCAGGGGATAACAGCAACAGCCGAGCCTCAGTCAAACTTCACTGGTACAGCATTGCCATCCATTACCCTACAAGAGCAAAGCTCTACTTGATACCTCAACCATCTAGATATTTTTTTTTATTTTTTTTTTTATTGTGAACATAACAATCTTATTTACAGGATTAACCGGTTTTTGGTTCTCTGCAGTCAGGCAGAGAGGTTACATGCTCATATTCTTGTTGAGGTATGTTACATCGAAGTCACTTAAAAGACAAGTTACATTTTTTTTTTTTTTAGATTAAAGCCATTAAGAGTTATTCTAACATGATACTGTATAAGATCATAAAAGTGGAAGAACATAGGAGTTTCTATTGCACAATATTGTCTATTTATATGAGAGTGCCAGCTGATTAATTTTCGCACTGTTAAGCACAACAATCCTTCTTTTTTCCCCTTTCTTTGGGGGGGGGGGATGGTGTCACTTCTATGTTGGAAAGTGAATTTTAATGCAGTCGCCCTGCTCAGCCAGGAGTTGATTCCGTGGATTCCAGTCTTGGTGGAAAAGATCTAAGGTGTTGTTTTGCCTGTGGTGGTGATACTCGTGTAGGATCCGACTTCTCACCTTTTGTTGGAAGGCTGCAGTGAGTTGGTCAGTTGCCTCTCTCTGTGAAGTTGCTGTGCTGTCTGGTCTTGTATGTCTGAGGTAGAAGTTGTATATTACCGCTTTCGCGGTGATGAAAAGGTAGTTGCAGAATGAATGGTTATTTGACTCCGCATGGACGAGATTGAAATATTCCTCTTCTGTATGAAGACTACCACAGGTGAGAGCTGCCGTTTCCCGAGACAAACTGATTAATTGGGTGTTGACTGGGCATTCCAAGTGGATATGCCGGACTGTTCCTAATTGGTAGCAGAACAGGCAGTTATCTGAGACGTTTGAGTTAAATTTTCGTAATATAGTAGGAGTGGGTAACATATTGTGCCACATTCTCCACTGAATATCTGCGTCAGGTTTGATGGCTCTTGTGCGATATGGTAGATCCCATTGAAATAGTGTTTGATCAGATGATGCAGGATTTTCCAATAAAGTGCTTTGGTTCGACTGTTGTGTTAGAGTGCTGTAGATCTTGTTGGTGTTGCTGGGTGTAAGTTTCTCCCATGAGTTATTGGTTTTTATCAGAAAGATAGGCGCCAGATCTTCTGAGTTGGGAGGGCTAAGCCCCTCTTCTGTTATGCTATCAGGCATAGCGGCCTTTACGGTGTCTATCTGCTCAGACTGATTCCCATATTCCAGGTTTTCGAGAGAATTTGGAAAGCGCCAGGTGAGGCTTGGAGAAAGAATGTCCCCCAAGATCCTCACGCTTCGCCAGCTCCATGGAAGAAAGAAAAACTCTTTCTGAGTGATCGGGCTTCTTACCGTCGTGTTGTGAAATATGGATTCCATGAGGATTTCAGGTAGGGATGCTGTCTTCACTGTGTGCTGGAGGTTTAGCTTCTTCCATCGTCGAAGGGCATCTTTATAGTAGTTTGTTAAATTTACAGGCACTTGAGCTGTTGTCATTCTTAAGGTTGTAGAGAGAGAGAGAGAGACCTCTAGTGGCAGGAGTGAAAATATATTCAGTGGTGCATTTGTGTGATATTTCCTGTTGTATGGTATTCAGGAGAAATCGAGCGCGGAACGTTGTTATCCTATTGTCAATGGAGGTCAAAATTTGTCCTCCATCTTTGAGAGAAGTACATAGCTTGGAGTATGAAAGCCAGTTTGTTTTGTTCCATATGAATCGATATATGGTTGGCTTTATTTGTTTGATGAATTGCTCTGGTGGCGTAAGAATCTTTAGTCTATGCCAAAGGACACTGGTGGCTATTTGGTTAACGATTATTGCGCTCCCTCTTATGGAGGCAGAGGCTCGTATTGCTGCCCACTTTCCTAGTACTTGCTTGAAACGCTTGTTCAGTGCCTCCCAGTTCTTATCCATATAAGAGGGTGTGTTTCCGAGGTAAATCCCCACGTATTTGTTTCCCTCTGTGGACCAGGTACCAGACATTGGGGAATCCGTTCGGTTTTTCCATTTGCCACACCGCAGTCCTGTGGTTTTATGTGTGTTTAGTTTCGCTCCTGATATAGATATAGAAAATAGAAAACAGTTTAGCGATACTTCAATCATCTAGATAGATATCTAGATAGATAAATGTTGAGGTAGTGTTCTTCTTATGTTAATTTAATATATAATAAACTCTTTGGTGTTTATATATATAAATAGCAATAATATTGAAGTTTTCAAAAGCTTTTCGGGTATTATATACACAGTTAGTTAGTGTATAATATAAAACTCAAAGTTTTTAAGATAGAACACACATAATACACCACACTTTTCATGAAGATTATGTTACATGTAGAGCTGAGATGATATTACTTGTTCATATTACTAGAAGTGCCAGAATGCATGAGCAGGATTATTGAATTCTGCTAATAGAAATCATAAAAAACTAAATCAAGTAGCGATTTACAAATTCACCCACCCACACATATATATTTATAATTGAAATCCTACGTTATTGTAACTGCTGCGTTAACAATTATTATACGAGCCTCATCAGCTAATAATAATAATAATAATAGTTTATCTCTTGTGAAATCATGGTATTTCCACCAGAAACTGCGGTAGAAAAACTCTTTCAGACAACAATACCAGTTAAAATTTCATATTTAGTTCTTCCTTTTTTTCGAAAATTTTGTATAATTTATTTTGGACATACAGCATATCTATACTTTTATCTTTTCTCATTAAAAATATAGCGTAAAAACAACTTAGAGATTTAACATGAAATGATTCAACAACGAACCAATCAGATTTGTTCTTGTTTTGGAACTCTTAACAAATAAGTGCTTCTTATTGGATGCTTTGCCTTTGTAAAAACAGCGTTGCTCTTGACAACAGCTGAAATGTGCAGATAATGTTGCATCATATTATATTCAACAATATCGCAGAGCTAGGCAGCCATTTTACTTATTATTATTATTTAGACAGGTTTTGCATGCTATTGTTCTTATGAAGTTCAGGCTATAAGAGAAACAAAATGTAAAACATATTCAAATACTGCCATTTTATAGTTATAAAAGTCATTACGCCATATACATTGTATACACGAAACATCTGCAATCATAAAAAGACACTCAATTATGAGCATTTCTGATAAAATCGTTAATTTCTCAAAAATATAAGAATATAATGTCATGTAGACAAAAACAATGAAACTCTGTGTTTCTTGCAGCTTGTTACTACTGTTGGTGACTCCATTTTGAAACATGGCATTTCACCGACTTTTTAAATAATAATAAAGGGGAAAAGGGTTTATAGGCAAAATGTAAAGAAGGTAACTTTCCCGCAATACCAAGCAGAGTTATCTTGGCAAATACGATAAAACTACCGGAAAGAAAGCATAAATTGAGATATTCCTCCTCGGGATAGAATTGCGATTATTGATTTATTGAAAATCCTTCTGCTCCACGTCTGAAAGATGGAAAAGAAAAGCTAGCGTGCTTAATATTGATGTTTCTTGTTCATACACAATTCCGTTTATACTTTGTTCTTAATACTTTTTTGCATTTTTTCCTTTTTTTTTTCTTTCTGGAAAGTATTTGTAATTTATATTAATATATCGGGAGTCGAATTGCACAAGCTTAAATGTAGTAAGAATCATTCACCCGTGTAGCGTTTTAATGAAAAAATATTTTGTTTATCTGACAAGAATTGAAATTAGAATAAGTTGTTTGAAGTCTTTAGAAATCTCAACTTCCTTTTCTGCTAATTGTTGTATGTGTACGCATGTCAATATTGTTCAAATTCTGGATGTATGTTTCGTAATTTATTATGACGTCAAAGCCAGACTAGTTGGAGATTAACACGATATTATGCCATCGATATAAATGATATTGATGATGGCCTTTGGCTGGAAATACTTGAATTTAAATCCTGTCTAGAACACGAACAAATCCTTACCTATAAAGATTTGTTGCAGATTATATAGAACGTATTTTTACGAAACTTTCTTACTTTCTACATCCGGCTTTGAAATAATGCTGGATCTAATATCCACTTGATTTTTATAATGTTTGCATCACTGAACTGAAGCCTTTTTGGCTCTTTATTTTAGTAAATAAATATTCAGTGTTTTCAACTGAATATTATCTTTACTCGGGCTCATCACAAGGGCGAGAGGGTTTCCCAATAACGGAAATTCATTTTTTTTTTCAGAAAAACATGCCAAATGGAAGAAAAATATATGCAGTTCACATAAATAATTACAATGCCCTCTTAGTTCTTCTGCTGGTTCTAAACAAAAACGAAACAACAGCTGTTTTACCATTTCAACAGCTACAACTATGCGGAAATATGAATGAAATTTAAAAAAATAAATCACACAGAAAGTGAAATACCCTACCTTTTGTCGCTTTTACAAAGTTACAGTTAATATGATCTATATTATTTCTTGTACCCTACATATTATTAAATTTTTAAAATAATAATTAATATATTATAATTCTTTTGATACTTGACACTAGATTTATGAAAAAGGCTGAAATTAATGAATAGTTAATGCAGAAAGGTTTTTAGCATACAATAATTTCTATGTTCAACATGTTTTATTATTTGAAATTTAAAAAATAATCAACTTCTTCTCATCATTATTTTGAAACCATTAATAACAAGTCCGAAATTTATTTACTACGCAAATATAGACTTGGTACGACCACACTTAGATGTCCTTATAAGGAATGGCTGAAAGGGACGAAGCAAGAATGCTTTTCATCTTCCCCGTTATCTGTCGAGGACAGTGTAAGGATAAGGTGTTAATGAGCTATTAAAGCTCTGATCAGGGCACGAGGGTAACAGCAATAGCCGAGCCTCAGTTAGAACTTCATTGGCTACAGCATTGCCATCCAGTACCCTCCAAGCTATTAATCACCGCATCTCACGGTCGATTCTCTCCCAACTCCTACGGTCCACCACACTTAGATGTTAGGAACCCTTCATTATAAGAAGAGTCAGTAATGTGAAATTAAAATGGTGTTGCAATAAAGCTGATCATTAATATTGCAATTTTAAATTAATTTACATTAAATCAGTTTTTAGATCCAATAAAATAACTTAATATATTTCTAAAGAATTAGTTTCTTCAAATACTATTATAAAATTAACAAATGATAAAATTATTAAATGTTGCAAGTATAAGACTGAAAGTAAAAAAACAGCAATTTCAGATAGTCAGTTTATCATTAAAGTGTAATTCATCTCAATTCATACGATGTATCAACTTATCTTAACCACATGATTTTTCAAGTACTTTTACAACTTCGTATAATTTTCTGCCTTTAATTTTATATATTTTATATTTGAACCATTTCACATATTTTGTTTTATATTTTATTAATGTATTTATTATATACATTTTATTGATTAATTTTTTAAATGTCTGATCAATATATTGTTAATTGATTTATTATCTTTATTATTGTGTGTGTGTGTGTGTGTGTGTGTGTGTGTGTGTGTGTGTGTGTGTGTGTGTGTGTGTGTGTGTGTGTGTGTGTGTGTGTGTGTGTGTGTGTGTGTGTGTGTGTGTGTGTGTGTGTGTGTCCTTTCAATAGTAGCCCTACCAGAATACTGCATTGTATGCTGTAGAACATGTAATATTATTTTCTACATGTTCGACAACATACAATGCATACATTACATGTATTTGCATATTACATACGTTAACTAACAATATATATATTGTCTCAGAGCTCGTTAGCCTAATCTCCAATTTATCCTTTGCCGATTTCGCTAGAAGGTTTATTACTCGTAAGCATTTGTCGCTGGGACCGATGCGATGTGCTTGTTGAAGTAGAATTGGTCGTCAGTTATTACTCCTAAGTATCTCGATGACTACTTCCAGAATTTCCTCGCTTACTATGACTACTGTCGGTTGTTTTGATCGCTTTTTAGAAATGTGAAGCATTTTAAACTTGCGCTATTGAACGTAACTTTTCTCTCAAGTGCCCATTCTGCAATTTTAGAGAGTTCTCCATTGACCGATGCTTCTATATGTAATCGGTCTAGCCCTAGAATCATGACCATTACATTATCGGTTATAACGTTTGTATCAGCAGCGTAACAAAGTCGTAAAAGCGAGTCAACTGGATATTCAGCTTAGTCCACAGCAAGAACCTTACGGACGGCGTTTGACTTCTTTCCGTACAGTTGTAGTTTTCAGTGTCATGTGGTTGCTCTTCTGTCATTAGCATTTTTTTTTTTTTTTTGTAAGGTTGAATAAGTTTAGATATTTTATTCTTTAGTTAGATATTTATTAATTTTGTTTATTTATTAGTGTATATACAAAAAACTCCTTTTATACGTAAACACTACTTTATTATTTACATACATAAACAATTAACAGAGTTTTACGTTATGGTTAGAGATGTGTAATCTTTATTGCTATTTAGAATTACACCCAGTGGTGGCTCGTCGCTTGAAATCGTGGGGGTGCTGCAACTTTCGAAATATACATACAAAGTGTAAGTATACATACACACACACACAGTGTATACGTGTTTGGATAAAATATCAAAATTATGGTAAAAATTAAAAAAAAAAATTAAACATGAAAAAGTATATTGTTTATTATCGATAAAATTATACAGTTTCGTATAATTCAAAATTACTTAAAAATTGTAAACCCGTTCCTTTAATTGTAATTAAAGGAATGCATTTACAATTTTTGGACATTACAATTAAAGGATTTAATTGTAATGTCCAAATATTTAAAGAGGTGGAGTAAACACGATAAGCACTATGAACACTCCACTACTGGCTCAAACTTCATATAAACAACAGTGGAACTGCGCGACGGACAGTGCCGCATTACGCTAATAACGCGATCTCACTATGATGTGTATATGCTTGCGCGCGTAGCAATATGACACTGTGGTAAACACAGTGCTGCTAGCGTCCTTCGCCCTCCTAAGTGCTACAAGATGGATTTTTATTATTTTTTATACAAAATATGAGAATTGTGTAGGATTGTTGATGATAAAATTAAATATTACAAGCAAATATAAATAAATTAATAAATATATTTATATATCGAGAAAAATTGGGAGTGCTGCAGTTCCACAGTGCCTAGGTGCACGGGCCGCCCCTCATTACACCTGAAGCAGCTAAGGCTGGTTTTCTCGTTTGCTCATCATAAATACCTAGTATCCCAGAGGGGAATCCTTCAACTACCCCTAAAATCTTCTAACTGACGTAGGGATAAAAAAAAAATAATAGAAAATGACTGTCATTGTAATTGTGAAAAATACCCTGATCGACAAGTACAACAGAGATTCGATTTTTCCTAAAAATTAAACAGGAAATATTTAGTTATTTACCAGCAGAGCACTAACTGCTGGCCGTTTTGGGAAGAATACACAGTGTCTACTACCCTAACAAGACACAGACACACACACGTGCGCACTGCTTGGAAAGTGGTCAAACGGACAGAATAACGTAAGGAACAGACAGCCATGGCGTCCTGCTTAATAAGATGTAGGACCTCCTTTCGCTGCGATTACTACAGCAATCCTATGGGACATACTTTCCGCAAGCGGACGATAGCAATCAGTACGAATATTGGACTCTTCTTCCTGTAGGCATGAAACCAGGTCCTAGACCTGCGGAGAAGATGTCCCTTGAGCTCATCGGACTCTCCTGTTCATAAAACAGAAGTCTAATAGGGTTGAGATCAGAGTTCTGTGGAGGCTAGTCAAATGTGGTGACGTTTGTCCCCAAACCATGCAGTCACAGCAGCACCCTTATGACGGAGACAATGGTCAGTTCCGTAGAAATGTAACAAAGTAAAAAGCATAACATTGCCCAAAATTTTCAGATACCTCTCGGAGTTCAATGTTCATGTCACCATAAACAGAGGTCGGAGGCATAACCAAGAAACACAGGATCATACCATCACACTGCCAGCCCCGAATTTCGTACTTGGGGTTACGCCCGCTGACCGGGCGTAACCCCAAGTTCACCGGGCATCCGCACATCACAATGCCTCCATCTGCTCAGTAGAGGATGTAGCGTGATTCGTTGCTCCATAATAGAGCTTTCCAAGCTTCCATCTCCCACTGTACATGCCCTTTTCACTACTGAAGACGACGCTGCCTGTTGGTTTGGATAATGTGGGACTTGCATATTGCGGTCCTACTGTGCAAAGCCATGTTATGAGCCTCGGTTCTAAATGTGTTTGTGCAGTTTCGTGTTCCAATCGATATCCGGAACTCCGCATTCAACACGTTCGCCGACGAATAGCGATTTTTTACATATTATCACATGTAGCACCCTACAGTCACGTTCGGTGAGTGTTCCACTGCCGGTAACACTTGCAGTGACTCCCTAAGCTTCCATCTCCGTATGATATCACTGATGTTTGTCCTGAATGGCCCAATTTGTCAACAATTTTCGCAACAGATAAACCTGTAACATCGCATTCTGCCATACTACTTCAGTTCCCTTCTTGCATCCATTTCACCCGGACATAGTTGCACCGACTTCATATTCCTCCAGTTTATACCGCTAAACACACGTGACTCATGATGCACCTTGCCCATGGGGATGTCCATTTTGACTTTTTTCCAAGCAATGTGTAGCTCAGGTGTCCTGTCCTATTCTGGAACAATCTAGACAGAATAACCTCCCGGAGGTCAGCGATGGAAAGCGACACCGGAGGATGTTGCATTCCACATGCTTCGAAAAACGTACGATAGAATTAGACCTTGAGAATTAGGAAGCCAAGGGGGTTGTCCAACCGAACGAGTCCAGATCCATCGAGAAAAGTTGCCACCGTGCAGGATAATATCTGATCGGAAACAATTCATAGGTAAGAATTAGCAATCAAGGTAATCCACCAGTGGGGATGAGAGGACCCGCTGATTTCTACTAGAGCAATTCCCGTAGCATGATATTGCTAACATTGGCCCGTTTCCGACCAACTTTGTAAGTGTGGTTGGTCGACTTAGGATAACTAGCTAACAGTTATATAGTTTAAAAGCCTTTATAAAAGTTCTTCGTGTGTCTATGAATCGTAGATTTTGTAGGTCCTTTGCAGATGTTCAGAAACTATACTTTGTAGTTGGAATTTCCAGGTTATCCATCACATTCCAGTAAATGCAATGTAGTTCGTCTTGATTTTACTAGACTAGATTAAGTTGTCTTTTATAGACGACTAATTAGTCCTTATAAGGACTGGCTTAAAGGGGCGAAGCAAGAATGCTTTTCATCTTCCCCGTTATCTGTAGAGGACAGTGTAGGGATAAGATGTTATTGAGCTATTAAAGTCTGATCATAGCATAGCAGGAGGGTAACAGCAATAGCCGAGCCTCAGTTAGAACTTCATTGGCTACAGCATTGCCATCCATCACCCTCCCTGGGTACCAATTTTAGTCGCCTCGTACGACATGCATTGGCTACATTGGTGCTATTCTTATCCCGGCAACCACACGGGTAAACCCAATCCTAGTTCTTAAGTTCTTAAAAGAACTGGGCGATGGACTGAGTCCTTGACTCTTTATCTCGTCATCTGAATGAAGATAATCTTTGTGGATGGAGTGTTATTGAGCTAAAAACCTCTAGTCATGGTTGGGTAACGGCAATAGCCGAGCTTCAGTTAAAACTTCATTGGCTACAGCATTGCCATTTGTTACCCTGGAAGTCCTAAAAAGGACTTTTTCAGTCAGGAACCATTCCTCCTGGTTCCACCCAATCATATTTAGAACTCTAAAATTAATATTTTCCTTAGTTGAATTAATAAAAAAGGTGTTGGAATACCTTCCGAAGCATTTTTTAAAAATAAAATAATTCAAAATTTTAAACTAAATTTTATAGTAATATTAATTACATTTTATGAATATTTTGCACTTTATTTTATATGAAATAAAATTTAGCTTTATATAAAATATATTCCTCACTTCACTTGCACATATGTTACATGTACATAAAAGTAATTTTCCGATTTCGTATAAAAATGCCCATTTCGCATTTACTTTAAATATGAATAAAAAATTTACTCAAGAAATATGACTTGGAAGAAATTCATTATATGCGATACTCTATATATGATTACTTTTCTGCCAAATGCGACGAATTTTTGTTATTACCATATTTATCCCGCTTAGTTGTTATATCACCGTTTTCGTTTTCCAACGATATTGTAATTATTAAACCTTTATCATGAAGCCTATTAGATTTCAAGTAAAATGTGCAAGATGTCTTATCGATCGATCTCAAATTGTGCTGCAGCGAAAAATATATAACAATAAAATTGCCATACAGGTAGAACAATTATCACATTCTTGTGTAGATTAAATGTTTAATTTAAAAGATGTTAAACTTTAAGAATATCTATATACTATTTTATCTTATAAAAAAATAAATAAATACGCTGATGGACTTTTTTAGAATGAAAGATATTCTAAAAAAATTAGGGTTCTAATATTTATACACCAATTTGTAAAAAACAATAAACTGCTAGAGTATAAGTAGTTCTCGTTATGAATTCTGATGCACGTATGACCAAAAGCTTTTAATAGAATGATGATAATTCCAAAAGAAATGGAAAATTTAACAAAAAAATAATAATAATTTAAACTTTGACTGGTGGAGACACGTGTTTAATATTTGTAGGTCAGAATTTTGAATAATTTAATACGATATTTCGTTCTTGGTGTTTAAATGTGTGTTTGCTTGATCGTCTCTAATGCTTCGATTTTATATGAAAAGATGGTTTGAGGTCGTTTTCACTATTTGAAATTTTTAATTGGGCAGATTAGGGCCAGTATGCCATCGTTCGGACGTCCCCATTTGTAACCAATGTGTGTAATCTTGGGATCGTAACACACCATGCAAATGCATGTATTTAACTCCTTTCTCCCCTCCCCCCCCCCACGCAGCGAATGATAAATTTTAGCTACGCGTGTCTCTACTGTAATGCAAATCCAAAACAAAAATGAATAATATTTCAATAAGCTTGAAAAACAGATATAGACTGTGTCAGGTGTGAGAAAATCGTTTTATAAATAACGCCTAATCCTTATATAAATAAATCGTTATTTATATAAGGGTTAGGCTTGTAATTCAACTTTAAAATACGACGATTGACTGTAACAATGTCTTTCAAAATTGTAATACCCTTCCCACTTAAAAAACATTCATCCAATGTGCAACTTAAAATAATTCATTTATGTTTAATTAATTATAATTACACAGCTGCAAAAAGTTGTTTCTGTCTTGATTACGAAGTCAATTATACTTGACAATTATATTCTTGTTTTAATTAATTAGCCAAACAAACAAAAGTTGCGCGTGGAGTAGCTTCACGATGACATCTGTCTTAATGCACAAGTAAATTAGTAGTGAAGATATTTCACTCGCTAACTTTCGTTTGCTCACGCTTGGGTAAAAGATTAAACAAGAATGGAATTTTTTGTCAATTATAGTTATAAAGCACAATACAAGGTGATCAAAATTAAAATATTCCTAAATAGGAATTGTGGAGCTCCATTCAGTGAGCTCCATAGTGTGCGTCAATCGAAAACGATATATAAGGAAAAAAAAAAAAAAGAGTTTCAAATTTCACCACCATGAGCGCTGTATGATGTACCAAATAGACGCAATTTTTCTGTGTGTATAAGAAGGAGAAAAGCGACACAAGTATAAACAACACATTTGATTCACTTCCTTTATGCATTCACGAGCTGTACTGTTCAATGTGCTGCCCTTCCAGATATGCTACAAACTGCATCCATTGCGCGGTGTGTTCAATAGCAGAACGCACGGCTGATCACTCTGGCTTCTTCTCGAAGAACCTCCTATGAGAAATAATCCTATTTCTATAATCAGCTATTCTAACGAATGTGTCCTCTGGTCAGTTTGTCTATTTTGCAAGAGATATTTTTGGAATCATCTGCATATGGCACTATCTATCTGAAACTTCAGCTGCATCGTCCTTAATTTTATTTTATAAAAAAGGAACTTGACATTGTTTGCTTTCAAGAATGTGTGAACAAAGAAGCTAATTTAAGAAAGGAATGCAAAGCAGATGTTTTACGCTAGGATGGCAGGATAAACATCCAGGGAAAGATCAAAATTAAAAGCTGATGAATTCAAACGCCTAACAAATAATAGATAAAATTCGAAAAACGTTATTGAATCAAAAGTAACCACGAAATAGTATTAATTGTATGGGACTGTTATAATATCTGATACAAATCTTGAAAGTTTACCAAATAAAAAAAAATGATTTTAATATATAAAGGTAAAAATAATATACTTTTAAATTTTATTAATTAACTTCTAAAAATTTGTTTTTAATAATTAAATTATCATAATTTATTTGTACACCAAATATAAAAATAGATCTGAGAAGAAAACGTGCTAAATTCCTAACATTGAATACATCGTATCTGCAGATTAAATTCTGCAGTAAATTCGACTGTATATAAAGGTCACTTTCTAGATAGTAAATATAATGGCTCATTATTGCGTTAAAATAAATTAAAAAAATATTGTTAAAAAGATGGGAAATTATTTTGAGTTAGGCTGCATAATTAGATGACGTTTAGGTATTTTTAAGCTAAGAAACTTGTGGCCTGCTACATATTATTATTTAGTACGCATACATTATTTAATGCCATGTAGCTTATTTATAAATTAAATACTACATTTTTCAATAATTTTCACTTGAAACTTAATAAAAGCTTTACCGAGGTAAGAGCAGAGTTGATTTTCTTTACCATTTTTAGAACAAGCTTCTATACTTTGGAAAGGATCAGAAAATGTCATTATTCTTTAAATTAAGAAAATTTTAAGGCTTCAGTAGACATCTTAAAAGTCTTCATTTAAATTTACAGACGTATATATATATATATTTAACTTGATTACTTTCGCTGCATTTTGTGGTTTCACGGGAAAATGTAATCTTCCAGACCAGATTTATTAATTCTGAATTCCAATGCTTTGTTTATATTATGAGAAGAAATTTAATAAGGACCCTTGGTGAAAACTGGAAAAAGAATAAAAGCTCCCAAGTCTCTAGAAATGCAAGCGAAAGAGAATAGTTTCTAGTGCTTAATACTTTGTCAGCTGTAACTATCTGATATGTCCATAAATATATTTTTTCCCTTTTAGAGTTCCGTTGAACCAATTATTGTCGAAATATGAATAACGTATTTAGTTTTTCTAGGAGGAATAAAGAGTAGATGGATATTTCTTTGTGTTGGCTAAGGTTTTGATTATTTCTTTTCTTATATGAGAGATATCAGAACCTCTCACATAAAAATAACAAGCATTTTGCTAGCGCGTTAGATTTCCGTCAGACAACGAATAAATAGGAAGTTAAATCAACATATTCAGAAAGCCTGATTAAACTGACTTTGAATACGAATACGCCAAATTAAAAGTAAACACAATAAACTTTCTCCCTCCATTTGTACTACGAATTTTAACCCTAAATTTTGATTAATTCCAAAACAATAGAAGACATTGGAAGTAAAGAGGATCTTTTCCGTATTTTACTCTATCCGAAGACCTCTTCAATGTTTAGGTAATTTATTTTAAAATAGCGTTGTCTTTGACACAATCATGTACATAATATGTCGTTCTGAGAAATTAAAACTATGAATTGAACAAAGGTTTTCGTTCACTGATCTAGTTCACTCGTCTAGTGATCAACTAAAATAAAAAGGACGAAATATCTGTGAACGAATTAAACAATTTTAATTAAGGAATCATAACTATGGCTAACAACTATAACTCTCCCTTGCTAATAACACTGATCCGTTTGTCATCCTTTTATTTCAAAAATGTAGCCCACATTGTTATACGTGTGTGCTGCATTATCCATATATATGCAAACCTAGAAATAGAATAAGTGAAAAAAGATGTGTAAGTTCTTTTAAGCAACTGAACATTAACCTAATCAACAGCACCTGAAAAGAGCATTGAACACAATTTGTGAAAAGAAGTAATACAATACTAATTTTAGAGATGTTATTCTAACAAAATTCCTCCCGCACACGGAATTTAACCAATTGGAATAATACTACCTGCATCTGTGATGTTTCTTACTAAACACGTTGCTGCAAGGAAGTTAAATTTGTGAGTTTATTTAAAATGGACAAAAAAGAACCATAATAACCGTAAGTACCATCTTTATTCAAGTCTGGAATCTAATGATGATATCTTCTATGCTTTATTATTCATTTCATGTTCTTGCTTTTTTGCATAATTTCAATTTTCTGAACTCTTTGTATAATTCTAAGCCAATTCTTCGTACAACTATAATACGAGAACATAAACACCAATAATATGACGTTGTTAAGGAGCTATCTCATGTTTAAGTTTCCAGTGATATTTTAGAAAACTTTTTCTTTAGAAATATTAAAGATCACACACATCGAATACAAATCATATTTACATCACATACATTACACATTACAATTTACATTCTAATCTATCGAGATTATATTATTATGTCATGTAGAAATAGTTTCTACATAGCAGATATTACATTATTAATTATTGTACTTTTCATTTACAGAATTAATTATTAACAATAATAGAATACAACAATTATTTCACAATAAATTAATCATTTTTTGATTTTCCTGTATTATAATCAAAATTAATTACAATTTTCTAACAATTATCGTACTGAACGTCAGTATCCTAAATTGTTCGTTTTTTTTTTTTTTTTTTTTTTTTAATAAATTCAAATACAATATTTTGTCTCTTGAAACACACAAATATTTAAAAACATTCCACCAGGTGGTAAAATATTAAATTAAAAAAAAAATAAATTAATTAAATTATGGCAAAAAGCAAATCCTAAATATATCCTTCTAGCAATAGTAGCGGTTTAAGTTACCAACTTTCGTTTTATTGGGGGAACTTTATCTCATTATTAATACATTTATTTTATGACATCGATCTATTCAGAAGTCATCGAAAACAAAGCTCTTTTGACAAATGTCGGCAACGTGCCAACATTACTTGAATCACATCATACATTTTGCACCTAATGGACTTGGGGATGAGCAAAGAATGTATGCAACCACGTTTTCTGTAACGTCGCGTGCTTGTAGCATTCCTCCCCTATTTCTTTTTTTGTTTTTTTTTCGTTTGTCAGTAATTTGTTATCGATGGACAAGTTACATGCAGGTATCGAATATAATCTCGACTGCTGTGATAATAATAATTACTATAGCGCCATCTAGTGGCTGCTGAACGCAATAAACAAACTGGAATTTTCCAAAATACTTATAGCATTTCAAACATATCAGTAAGAGGTCAAAAACATGTTTTATTTTAAATTACACTTTAGAAATGAATAATAATTCTAGAATCCTAAAGATTTTTAAATACTAGAAGGAATAAATGAAACTTATTTTAATATTCTTGTTTTCTTAGAGTTAAATCGAACTTTTATAATGCACCTTTTTTTAAAAAAACAAACAAATTCTTATTTAAGAAATAATGAACAACAATATGTGAATTACCCGTGTGGTGGCCGGGATAAGAATAGCCCCAATGTAGCTCATGTAGGTCGTACGAGGCGACTAAAATGGATACCCTGGGAGGGTAATGGATGGCAATGCTGTAGCCAGTGAAGTTCTAACTGAGGCTCGGGTATTGCTGTTACCCTCCTGCCATGATCAGAGCTTTAGTAGCTCAATAAAACCTTATCCCTACAGTGTCCTCTACAGATAACGGGGAAGATGAAAAGCATTCTTGCTTCGCCCCTTTAAGCCAGTCCGTATAAGGACTATAAGGACAATATGCGAATGGTGGATTACTACCCTTGGAGGGTAATGGATGGCAACGCTGTAGCCAATGAAGTTCTAACTGAGGCTCGGCTATTCGTGTGTAGAGGCTTAAGTGCTGTGAGGACATCATGTTGGAGGCTTAATGGATTTTTTACACCACTCAAAAAGAATTAAAATAGACTTTAATACTTCCTATATTTCGTCCTAGTCACTAGGACATCTACGGGGATTACAAGAAAATTACTGTAACATATGCACAAATAACAAACAATACTAAGCCCAACCACGTGGGTGACACTAAAGTCCTATCTAGGTAGAGCGCCCTCTAAGCACAGTAGTAGGTGGCCTGGAATGTAAGGTGGGAACTCTGGTGATGAGTGTTTCCCAAATCTTCGGAAGCTTAATGCACCCATATTTATTGAGATTTGGTTCTCAAAAACCAACCAAATCTCAATAAATATGGGTGCATTAAGCTTCCGAAGGCTCGGCTATTGCTGTTACCCTCCTGCCATGATCAGAGCTTTAATAGCTCAATAACACCTTATCCCTACACTGTCCTCTACAGATAACGGGGGAGATGAAAAGCATTCTTGCTTCGCCCCTTTAAGCCAGTCCGTATAAGGACTATAAGGACAATATGCGAATGGTGGATTATACCCTTGGAGGGTAATGGATGGCAACGCTGTAGCCAATGAAGTTCTAACTGAGGCTCGGCTATTGCTGTTACCCTCCTGCCATGATCAGAGCTTTAATAGCTCAATAACACCTTATCCCTACGGTGTCCTCTACAGATAACGGGGAAGATGAAAAGCATTCTTGCTTCGCCCCTTTAAGCCAGTCCTTATGTGAATTGTGAATTGCCTCATAAATTGCAAAATTCACGATTTTCTACGTTTGCTCCTTCAAACTAGTTTTCGGAAATACAGAATGAAAACGTGTACCATTTTTGCGTGTAATAACAATGACATTTACAGAAAATAAGATAAAAAAAATAGTCCATTAATGGATTGCAACAGATTTTTTTTACGTGTAGTCTCACGTGCATATTGAAATTGAAAGGCAGTTTTTGCTGGGTTGGTCATTGAATTAAAGGTAGGAATAAAAAAGAACCTTTGAAGTGGTTTCTAAATCCAAGCTGGCTTTCACATAAAAACAATTACCCAAATTGTTCAATTCTTCGTGTAATATTTATTATTCCAATAAACACAGAATAAACCTACCAATTAAAACTGTTAATAAGATAGGAATCTTTAGCATTATTTCCCTCTCTACAATAGTGATAGTTTGTTTATGTTTTTGTAATACAAGAATTAACAAAACCGAAATGCGAGTTGGTTTTCCTAATGGATCGCTATGTGTGAACTTTATTATGCTGCAACGTGGCAGATCAAGTTATGCAGCTAGTAATAACATTATTTTCAACGAATAGTCCAAAAAATTCATTTTGGTATCAGAAACATTTGAACAATAAAAGAATCAATTTCCATGGTTATTTAATATCCAAGTAAAAGCCAATGCTTACTGTTGAAAGTTAAGTTTCAAAACTGATGGAACTTAGGTCCACACACACACACACACACACACACCTCCGATGATGAAACTTTTTTTGCAGCTCTTGCCACCGCCGGCTTTCTGTGTTCCAAATTTAATTGTTTTATTAACTATTCTTTCTGTAATAATTAATTAATACAGAAAGAATGATTACAAAAATTAATTAATTAATTAATCATACCTTTCAGTGATTGCAAACCCATTTATAACATTTCATACGAAAAGCTCTAATAAGTTTGCCATGGCGAAACTGTTCTGCACTCAGACTTCTTATTTAAAACGAAAATCATGAGAACAAATGCAGTCTTAATGTGAATCTTTCAAATATAGTTTCTGTCCAGTTCTTTGATGTGGTGAAGACAGAATTTCAAAATTGAAAGCTATATTATTTCTCGTAAAAATAATTTTTTCTCCTTGATCTTACTTTTGATGCCATGTTCACAGTGAAAAAATACTTTACTGTGTAAAACATCTACTTTATCCAAGGCATATTGTTCGCATTGTTTTGAATTACCGTCGAAGCAAGGCCATGAAGCCATTGCATATGTCTATTAATGGAGAGTGTTATTCTGGCCTGTTTGCTTGTTTTGCTGGATGAAAAGTTCGAGTTTCAGAGAGGAAAAATCCTTCCACCTGCGTTATGAGCTCACCTGACTCACCTTTAGATGAAAAGGCCCTTATAATGGATCTTCACATTGCAGACGGGATTCGAACCCAGATATTTATAATTATACAGGGCATCATCGTAAAAAGTTCTGCATAAAGAAATTAGAACCATCGTAACACACAGAATACAAAGAAATAAACTTAAAATGTTACTTATTATTATTGTCCACCCATCACATTTTCACCTCAGGGGATATTTGTAGACAGAACGAGAGTGTGTGTGTGTGTGCGTGTGTCCAAAATTTAAATGTTTAACAATCTCATACCATGCCTAACTAAAAAAAAAAAAATCACACAGATGCTCATTTACCATCCTGTGCTTCTTCCATAGTTCATCTGAATTTCCACCTTCAGTTCCACTTCTCAGTTTTATCTGCTATCCATTCTTACACTTACTATAGGAACTTCAAGCGCAATCACGAGGGCGTCGTGATACTTGCGCTTTGGTTGGAAAGACTCGTGTTCGAATCCCTTCCGAGACCCAAGGGACTTTTCAACTAAAGATGAGTTAGCTTCTCATCTGAAAATATGGTTTTTACCCTCTTCTTTCTGGAAACTAGGGTTTTTCGTTCACCAATGCAGGCCGTAGAACACGCTGTTGTCAGACATAATGCAGTAGGCTCAAAGCCTTAGCTGCTTCGACTGAAATTCCCAACAATCAACGCAACTTGTGGGATAAGCTTTATTTCATCTGTGTTTTCATCTGTAGACAAAAGTAATGGGGGAATTAAACATGATCCAAAAAAAGAAGATTTTTCGACATATCTTTAGAAATTGCATAAATATTCTGATATGGGAACAATTACGAGAAGACAAAACTTTTGAAAGAAATGGAAAAAATATTATTACTATTTCTCATTTTGATTTTTTTATTCATTTAAGCCTAGAACATTTAAACACAATTTTTAAGTATTTTTAATACAAATATTTATTGAAAAAAAAATAAAATGAAAATACAACAGTAACGAATATAGCAAATAAAAGATCAGAGTGTTGTTGTTGTTTTTTAAATTTATATTTAGTGCAGAGTAAAAAAAAAAAGTTACCAATATAATCTGTATGGAGTTTACCATTTAAATGACTCAGCGCTTGTTCGCTACGGTCACTAATTTTGTCTTATAATACAGACTTTTTTATGTGTACAATTTATTTTAGATGTTCCAAAAGAAAATGCTTAAAATGTGTAAAGTCAGGTTTAAAAGGTGGCCAAAAATTTGGTACTTTTTCTACTTAACCATCTATCTAAATAAGATCAATTATCGAGAATTCTGTGGACGGACATTCCTCAATAGTTTGTTAAATTGATTTTTCTGCCTCCTAGATTCTTTTATCATTAGATGGTTTAGCCTGATAAATTTTTAATATAAAAAAACTCCGATTTCGCATACATGAACCGCAATAAATTTTATGGTGCTAAACGCAGAGTTGAGCTATTGCCATCCTGACCATCGTCCGATTAACAAGAAATGATCACACAAGCGTAACAATGCCTGAATAAGCTAGATAGCTATCAACCTTTTATTGTTTCCACATCGGCATTATTTTGTGAAAACTTTCTCTATAGAAGCACATGCATTTAATGAACTCAATAGAAAATTTCCAGGGAATAGTGGGTTTAGTTTTCTAAGGGGAATATATTTTTTTATTTGTCAGATCTTTGCTTTATGCGGATGATGTTATACTTCTAAATAATTCCGCTACGAGTCTGCAAGATTCCCTGACTAAAGTGAATAACTATTGTAATAGATATGGTAGGAATGTCAGCAATGAAAACACAAAGACAATGAAAATAGGCAGAAGCATTGAAAATATCAACTGCATTGTGAATGGAGAACCTGTGGAACAAGTAACACATTTCATCTACTTAGGCACAATTTTTAGTGAAGATGGCAAATTAAATATGGAAATAGACAACAGAATCAACAAAGCTGGTATGGTGGGAAGTCAATTGAATAAATTCGTATGGAATAAGAGAGAAATTAGGAACACTAAATTAGCTGTATACAAGACAGTGTTCAAACCAGTTTTAACTTATGGATCCGAGAGCTGTGTCAGGAAGTAAAATACTTGACCAAAGACTAGAGACCGCAGATATGAGAGTCCTGAGAAAAATTAAGGGCGTGAAAACTTGGCATCAATGGCAATATCATATTAAAAACGAGAATATTAGGAAAGAACTTGGCATTGTCAGCATCCAGGAATGCGTTAGCAGAGCTAATCTCAGGTGGTATGGTCACTTAAATAGAATGGGAAAGGAAACATTAGCAAAACAAGTGTTCTCTACCAGGTTGACAGAAAAAAAGACCCAGAGGAAGACCAAGATATTGTTGGATTGATGCAGTAAAAAGTGCCTTAGAAGATATAAATATAAGATCTGATGATGTTGGAGTCTTGACAGGTAACAGATTGGAAGAAAATTGTAGATAGGAAGTTAGTAATGATGTAATTGCTCATGTAGTACTATCATATCCTGTACACCCCTTAAGGGTATATATCAGGAATTTGAGGATAGTATTATTTTTTACCATAAATATATTTCTTTAATTTCACTATAGAGACTCCTTCTGTTATTATATATATGCGAGGGTGGTTTGAAACGTTCTCGGCCTAACAATGAAAAAAAAGAATTTATAATTTCAAAATCATTTTTATTTTTCAACATAATCTCCCTTAAGACTAATACATTGATTCCCTCGATGCTCCAGCGCCATTATCCCGTCCCTGTAGTGGTTCTCAGTAAGATCTGCAAAATACCTCTCTACAGCTGCAATCAGCTCTTGATTCGAAGAACAGATCCCACCAGCGAGGAAGAGTTTTAGTTTTGGGAAGAGATAGAAGTCAGAGGGAGCCAAATCTGGGAAATAGGGTGGGTGTTCACAATTCATCGTGCAGATCCTTTAATTTTCCCATTGCCAAAACACCTTTGTGGGCAGGTGCATTGTCCTGATCAAAGATAATTTTTTTCTTCTGCAAACCGGGTCTTTTCTCACGAATTTTTTCTAAAAGATAAATAATATTCCCCAGTTATTGTTTTACCCTTTCCGAGATAATTAATAAACAAAATGCCTTTAGCATCCCAACACCGATGCCATGACATTTCCTGCTGATGGAACCGACTTTGTCTTCTTTGACGCTGAACGCTCCAAGCACTGTTCAGAAATTTTCATGCGAGTGCGTTTTTGATCTGCTGTGAGCTAGCACGGCACCCATCTTGCGCAAAGCTTTTTCATTTGCAATTCTTCCTGCAAAATATATCCTACACCTTCTTTTGAAATGCTTGTAGTCTCAGCAATTTCACGCACTTTGACTCTCCGGTCATCCAATTACATATCGTGCACTTCATCAATGATTTCTGGTGTTGTTATACTTTTTCTGGACGTCCTTCACGTGGATCATCTTCAAGGCTAGTACGGCCACGTTTAAACTCGGCAGCCCATTTCTTATTGTCGAAATCGAACGAGAAGGGTGCCCGTAAACTGTTATGAACTTCGAATGAATTTCTTTTGGCGTTGAACCTTTTACAAAGAATTTTATAACCGCACGATACTCAATTTTATCCATTTCAAGGGTTACAGAGAACACATTGGCTTCCGACAGCTGTATAAAACAAACTACTTGATGATAGAGTGACTTGCAATTTCACATGGATGCTGATGACAGATATACCAACTTAGAAAAAAAAAATCACTTGCCGATAGTGTTACCATCTATAGTCGAGGCCGAGAACTTTTCAGATCCCTCTGGCAATTTATTATTAAGTACTAATAAATATTTAGTATAATGACGAAATTCTCAAAACAGTCTAATTTTTTTACAAACTGCTTTTGTAAGCAGCCTATTTTTAAATAAAACTTTTAGTGTCACCTGTAGATATTAATCCTATAAGGGGTTAGGTTCAGTTTCCAAGGTGTTTTGAATTATTTTACGCTGAACATCTAACACTGCGGGACAATTGTATTATGTCTTTTAATTTCATGTGTTCTTATGGAAGGTTTGCCTGTTTTTGTGGGATGAACCGTCGGAGTTTTTCCTCCATATGAAACTGGATAACTCACCTTCAACTGAAACGAACAGGTGCTGCTAAAAGAAAAACATTAATCCTGAATTTTTTTAATGAAACTCCCATATGAAAGGCCGTTAATCCGTAATACAGTATTATTACGCTGTCGATTGGCTAAATAATCCGACTAAAAATTCTACTATAGAAACGAAATATGAAACATTTTTTCAAAGCCACTTCAGGCCTCCAATAATCAAGCCAGAATATGACGATTTATTAGAAGTTCTCATATTGGATACTTTCTACGTCTGCTTGTTTTTAAGCTTATTAAAATATTCTTCATTTGTGTTTTGTATTTGCACACCGAAGATATAGCTAAATTTTGGGAACCTCCATTCTCCAGCCAATCTTCAACGAGTCATATCTCTTACTTTCTATGTCAGTACTACTGGGAAAAAAATGTGAATCCGAGAACAAAAAGATAAAATCGTATTCAAAGGATGAAAAAGCACCTAATCATAGGATGCGCAAATATAAGATCAGTCAAGTCAATACGTGTATTATTTGAACTAAATATTCATCATTACTTGTGAAATGGATTTCTTTCATTGACACGAGCAAAGAGAGGAGATTAGTGGATGCAAACAACTACACCTGGTGGATATTCAACTGAAAGTAGGTGTGGTCTTTAAATTTCAGATGCTCTTTACTTCTTGGAAAATACTGAACCGAAGACTGACTGGGAACGAATTTTTACTGAATATTTTGTTGCCTAACAAGGCAAGTTTCCAAGAGCCTGTATATCTGTCATAGACGAAGGCTTTGGTCAGAACGACTTGAATTCCATTCCTGTCTATGACTTGAGGAATATTTATTAAAGAAACTTTAAAAGAGGTATTTTTGACTAAAGATAAGAAACCGGTCTCATGTGGAGGTGGATGGTTTTTCATCCCTCTAAATAGGCAAACTAGTACATGACCACGCATACCCACAAACAAAGAACTTTTCAGGTAATTATTGCGGCCTGTACTTCCTTTCAGCTAGGAAGTACTAACTTCTGACAAATATCTCGGATCCAAATGCGAATATTGGTACCTTGGATACTCTCATACGCTAACAACAGCTACACATATTTCAAAACAACACAGAGCGCTCTTGTAGTAACGTTTTCTATTTTTTGATTGTGCAATCTGATAACACTTATATTAATGTTGCAAATAATTAACTGAGCTTACATGATCACATTTTGTTAGTTCTACTAGAAACATCTTTTCCTGAACACTAAACATCATCATAGGAATGGAATTATACTGTTAACAAGACCAGTGCTATTTTGACGAGCCCAAATTTTTGACTACTTATTCTCCTACAATGGTTTTTTCTTTTGGCTCGAGGATGAGAAAAATGTATCATAATTCTTACCTACTAAAAACTACCTGAAAAAAAAGTGCTATATATTTGAAGTTAAGTTTTCTAAATATAACTATCATTTTCGTTGTGATGTATTCTTTATAATAATGAAGTGAAAATGAAATATCAGTTACATTAAGTCAATAAAAGAATGAGACCTTTGTTCTTCGAAGACCATTGCTTAGAGCAGTGGTCTCAAACTCAAATTGCATGCGGGCCGAATGCACGATGTGAAAGCAGCTGACGGGCTGGAATCTGAGGCTCGGCTATTGCCGTTACCCAGCCATGACTAGAGCCTTTTAGCTCAATAGCACTCTCCATCCACACAGATTTTCTTCATTCAGATGACGGGATAAAGAGTCAAGGACTCAGTCCATCGCCCAGTTCTTTTAAGAACTTTAAGAACTTTCTTTTATTTATTAAATTTTTCTTCGACACATACAGAAAAAATACATATGTTTGTATGTAAATAATTATAAACTTTATTTCTTACTGCAACTCTTGACACTTGATGGCGTTTCGATTCTGATAAAGTTTTGTAGGCTTGGAGAAAAATTACTAGGAACTGTCTTCATCACGGATTGTAGATGCTCATCGGTCAATCGGGTTCTTTTCTTAGACTTATTAATTTTCAACTGCGAAAAAAACTGCTCACATATATACGTACTCCCAAACAAAGCGATTATTCTTATTGCAAAAATTCGTAACTGAGAGTATTTATCTTTTGACAAGTACGAATAAAATTTAATCAAATCTGTATCTTCAAATCTTCAAATAAGATTTATATCACACTGTAAATTAATTAGCTCCATTTGTAGATTTTCTGGTGCGTTATTCACGGTCGTTTTTAATGGTAATAAAAATAATGTCAAATCTCGACTCCAAATCATTAAAATCTTTATATCTTTCTTAAATTCTTATCGTAATAATGCTATTTTTCTTGCATAGTCTTGAGATTTTTCATTTGAAATAATAGGGCAGGATTTAAGATGTAGGAAATGTACGAAATTTTTTCATTCCAGTTGTGTTTCCTATAATTGCAATTTAATTTTAAAAGCTTTAATACAAGCATACATGTCAGTGATAAGTTTATTCTTTCCTTGCAGCTCTTTATTGAGAAAAGTTATGGCCGCTTAAGTCAACAAGAAATGCTAAATCTGTTATCCATGTATCATTACGTAGCTCGTCGACGGTTTTATTTTTTTGTGTCATGAAAATTTTGATTTCATTTATTAAATCAAAAAACTGTTTTAATACAGCTCCTAGACTTAACCATCTCACCTCGTTATAATAAATCATTTCTCCGTACTCACTTTCAACTTCTTCAAGCAATGCAACAAATTCTCAATGATTCGGAGCTCGTCCACAGATAAAGTTTACTGTTTAGTTACTGTTTCCATAACATTATTCATCTGCAAACTTTTGGCACAAAGTGCTTCTTGATGAATAATGCAATGTATAGTGCAAAATTTATTCTGATATTTTTCTTCTTTCACTATATTTCTTAATTTTACCGCTACTCCATTTTTTTACCAACCATAGCAGCTGCACCATCACTTGCAAATCCAACAATTTTATACCTACTTAATTTATATTTATCTATTACATTTTTTATTTCAGAAAAAATATCCTGTGCACCAGTTTTTCCTTTCATAGGAATTATTTCCAATAATTCCTCAATTACTTCAAATTCGTCAGTAACACCCTGTACAAAAACGGCAAGTTGTGCTATATCTGTGATGTCAGTACTCTCATCAACTGCTATTGAGAATGCTGCAAAATCTATACTTTTTTCTTTTAACCGACATCGTAAATCACTAGCGATTTCGTTAATACGTTCCGCTACGGTGTTGGCTGACAAACTAATATTTTTAAATAATTGTTGTTTGTCAGAACAAAGAAGTTCAGCAGACTTAATCAAACAATCTTTAAGGAATTCGCCATCAGTAAATGGTTTTGATCGTTTTGCAATGATGTGCGCGAGAGCAAAACTTGCGTGAACTGTTGCTTCACTGGATTTATTTGCTTCAGTAAAAAAATTTTGTTGTCGTTGTAAGCCAGATTTCCGAAACTGTAACTTTTCTTCCCTCAATTTGCCTTTCAACATTTCAAATTTTTCTTCATGATTCGTTTCGCAATGGCGACGTAAATTGTATTCTTTTGGAACTGATATTCCCTTATTACAAATAAAACATACAATTTTATTGCGCACAACACCACAAAAGTACATAATTTCCCATTTATCTTGAAAAACACGTCCTACTTTGTCCACTTTTCTTTTACTCTTTGTTAAAGACATGGCTTGCAGTTTCATCTCTTAATTAAAACCACTATTATAATTTTATTTACAACTTTAATTCAACAAGATGAATTTTCGTATGAAAGCAACACTCAAAAGTTATGCACAATTCTAAACGATAGGTATTGATATAATGTAGATCTAACAACAAGCACAAATAAACAGGTTTTATAAGCCGTACGTTAGTTTGTCTCCATCTATATTGCAATATGAAACGCGCAGCTGTGCATCGGAAACACCAGAATACTGAAGCGCCACCAACTGTCGGCTGGCGAACTGAATTTCCTGATTGTAAATTGTAGATATGGACTGAGCCTATGCGCACATAAGCTCAGTCCATATCTCTAAGTCTCTAAACTATAAGCACCGTATTTACAACAAATACATAATTGAAATGCATTCGCGGGCAGTGTAAAATTGCTTCGGAGGCCGGATTCGGCCCGCAGGCCGCCAGCTTGAGACCACTGGCTTAGAGAACATTTATTTTTAGTATTATTAATATATTAAAAATAAAAAATAAAAGCCACTTTAACAAAACCTTGTACATCTGCGCATGCTCCATTATAGATTTCATGTGGAAGAAATGAAAGAAATCGTTATTATTATTATTATTATTATTATTATTATTATTATTAATTACAGGCAATGTACGTTTAACAATGGCACTTTTCTTTTCTATTTTAGTTTTAAATTGCAGGACGTTGATAAAATGAATAAACTGAATCAAGTATAAACATACGTTAACCTTTCAAATATGAAGAACATGAATTATCTAAGTTGAAATCACATCTAGAACTCCAGGGACTTTCATTAGGACTTTTCAACTGAAGGTGAGTGAATCCGTCTCATACGTAGGTGTAGGTCCCTCCCAAAAACTTCTGTTTTCATTCCGCTATCAGGACAACATACGAATTTATCCACAAAAATATCTTTAAGCATAAGAATAACCACTAGTAGTAGGGGAGGCACTCTGAACAAGATCAAGATAAGATAAGGAATCGTGACATTTTTGTGTGATAAGCTGATTGACGTCATTGTGAAGGAGAGATGGCGTGACATCATGAGATTGGAATGTTTGGAATTTCCCTGGTGGCACATATGTGTCAGTGACATCACTAGTGTATTTGTGTTTGCGTATGGTTTTGTGGTGATGGTTAGAGATAAGATATCTTGGAATTTACCAGAGTGACACACGTCCGCCATTGACGTCACTTTGTGTTTTCGCTTGTCTATAGTTGGCAATAAATCAATAAATTGTGTGTGAATTCACTGTGATTTTGGAAAAAAAAAGTGATCTTACTTAAATTTGCATAACACATCAACGACACCATTTGTTCATTTAAGTTTACACATTTTATTTCACAGATATTATTTACAATGTTATCTTTCTGAACATAACATATAGAAATAAGAATTTTCTGACATCACCACTTCCTGTGGTGTTTTTCTTGTCGTAACATTTCTCTGATGAGACATGTGCGATTGGCTGATACTGCTTCCCATATTAGTATAGAAATTTCAAAATACACAAGTATAAATAGTACTGCTATGAAAGCAAGCATCTGCCGCTTTTACGATGGTTCTTGAATTCCACCTGCAAAGAAAAAATCTTATTGTTAGTGATGGAAACGTTAGCAGATTACTATAATCCCAATACAATAGTTAGTTTCGGAAGTATTAAAGCTTTACAGAAACATACAAATTTACCACATGAAATCGTGAAAAGTTGGTTAGAGCAACACAGCCTACTTATGTGAGACATAAGCCCGTTAGAAAAAAGTTTAAACGCAATCAAATCAAAGTCCCGACACTTTTACACACTTTTTAATGTGATTTGGCAGATATGTCATCCCATGCAAAAGAGAAAGGGAGGGAGTGTTTCCTTCTTGTATGCATTGATTGTTTTTTCCGATTTGCGTGGGTTCGAACACTGAAGAAATCAGTAGACGCTGTTGTTAACGCTTTCGAGTCTATTTTTAAAGAAGTGGCGTGTTACATAAACACTGATCAAGGAAAAGAGTTTTGCAACAAGAAAGCTCGTGCATTTTTAAGAATCATAATATTCATTTCTACACCACCAGGAGCGAAATGAAAGCACCCATTGCAGAAAGATTTATCAGAACATTGGAAACAAAGATCTACAAATGGATGACGTATACTAAAAGTAAAATTTATACGAACGTTTTGCCGATCCTTGTACATACTATTTAATCTCACACCACACCGCACTGTAGGTATGGCTCCTTCGGAAGTTAACCTTTACAACGAGGATCATGTTTGGAAACATTTGTTTGTACGGAACCCAAGAGGAGGCTAGCAAACCAAAATTTCAAGTAGGTGATAATGTAGTTTTAAGTGATGATACCCACAAATTTAGAAAAGGGTTTTGGGGTAGCTGGACACGAGAATTATTCACTGTTGCTCAGGTTATTAATAGAAACCCTGTAGTATATAGAGTTCGCGTTCGGGACGGAGAGATAGTGAAGGGAACTTTCTATGAACCCCAACTGCAAAAGGCTGATATACCCAATGAACTTCCAGATGACGTGTATCTAATCGGAAGAGTACTTAAGCACCGCAAACAGAAAGAAAAGCTTCAGTATTTTGTTAAGTGGCTCGGTTATCCATCATCGTATAATTCTTGGGTTCGTAGCAAAGATGTTTTACTAAACCATTCCCAGTAACGCCAGTATGAAAATGTTTCCTACTAAAACACAAACGAAATTTCAAGTGGAATTATTACTCGAGATCAGGTTTAAAGGTAAATAGGAAGTTGCTTCTTGCGAAATTCATCTTCAGGGAGAATTCAATAACATCGATTCCGGCTACGATGAGTTTAATTTGACACGTGGAGGTGGTGGAGGAGGAGGGGACAACACTATCGACAACAACAACATCACAGGAAATAAAGTTTTCGAAAAGCCTAAAGAAGGATTTTACAAAGTGTACAAGATTCCTCATGCCAGTTACAATTCACCTGTTGAACTTCTTCAACCAGTATTTGATGTGAGTTATGTGATTACTGGAAAAAAAAAGAACCCGAACAACACCATTTCTCTGATAGTCTCAAAAGATTACAACTTGTTGTTTCAAAAACGAGGCTCCAGGGTTGGGGCTTCTATTGGGTTTTAATCAGATTGGTGTTAAACTGAAAGGCACAATCACTGGGAAATATCCAGTTGATACAAAGAGGGATGTAGACGCATATTTTGTTTATTCTGATTTAATCCAAGAACAGATAGCTGGTGATACATGTGCACCATTGTTACGAGTTGTTTAGTTCAGCACAAAGTGTTCTTTCGTTTTTGCTCACCCTGATTATTATCCGTTACGAAAACAAACATTTCAGTCAATTAGCATTGGAATTCATTCTCACAGCGGCGAGTTGTTTCACTTTTGTGGCGGCAAGATAATTGTTAAATTACACTTCCGGCAAGGAAGGATGATTGATTATCTCAGGTATTACACACTGCTGGCAGGTGGGGCTCAAGTGTTTACGGGGCCCCGAATACAGCGTGGGTACGGCTTAGTTAGCATTTTCAGAAGTGCCTTCCCCTGTCTAAGTCCACTTTTAAAACTTGCAGCTCAATTTGTCGGTCGTCAAGCCTTAAACATCTCCTATCAGCATATGATAAGAGCTGTATTGGAAGGGGTACATGTACGTCGAGCCTTTATAAACAGAGCATCAAAAGCTGGGAAAACGATTGCTGAAAAAGCTCAGAGCAGATTACTTCAGAGAGGTCAAGTAAGCAAGAAGAAGAAAACGAATACTAAAAAGTACAAGCGAGATGACATTTTTTTTTTTTGCCGAGAATGTGATCTCAGAGTTAGATCTTTTTCCCCCCACCCATGTGTCAATTTGTGTGTGGAAAGAAGTTCTTTTGTCTCCTACCAACCGATATCCAGTACTGACAGTGGAGGTCCCGTGGAATTTTGCATACCAGGTACATATGAAGAATACTTGGATTTGGAAAAATCATACCTACCCGTTCGTGTGCGTATCACTGACAATGATGGTATGCTTACTGAAGATTCTTCAGTTGGTGACGTGAACAATTTTTTCCATTCCCTATTCAGTCAAATTAACTTTTTTCTCCAAGATACACTAGTGAATGTGGCATCAGACACGTATCCTTATAGGGCTTATATTGAAAACCTGCTAAATTATGACACAGATGCTAAAAACAGCCAACTGACAAATGAACTATTTGTTAAAGATGATGTGGCTAATGTTAATGATATGTTTACCAAAAGTGAATGTGGGATGCGTAGACAACAAGCTCGAATTAACCAATCGAAATGTGTCGAGATGCTTGGGCGAATACACTCTGACATCATTCATCAAGACCGGTACTTGATCAACAACGTTTCTGTTCGTGTTCGTTTGGCAGTTCTACAGAATTTTGTTTACTGACTGCAAATGCTGATGCTAAGGCTAAAGTGCAAATTGAAGAGGTTACACTTTTTGTATGCAAAGTCAAAATAAACCCAAAGATTCAACTGGCTCACCTATCTGTGTGAGACAAGTCAAACATGGTTTTATCCCATCAATCGAGTGCAAGTATCTTATTTTTTGTTTCCCAAGGGTATGTCAGATGCCACACGAGACAATCCGTATCTAGGAAATGCCATCTAGATTAATTATTGGACTGGACGCTATTGATGGATTTAATGGCACTTTCAACAGAAATCCATTTAATTTTCATCATTTGGATCTGAATTTTCTTGTGGTGGCAGCTGACGGTATTCAGTATCCCTCGCAACCCTTGACTCCGAACTTCAAAGAAAGGCATTACAGCAGATGTTATATGTCACTGTTCACATCGCTAGGCAAATGGAACAGAGATTGTGGTAATGACATATCTTACGAGGAATACGTAAAGGGAAATGTTCTCTATGGATTAGACTTATAGCCAGATCAAAATACCGTTGCATTGCATATGCAGCCTCTTAAGAAGAGGAAGTGTGCCCCTCGAAGTTAAATTTGCGTCCAACCTCTTCCTGAAAACATCACAGTGGTTCTTTATGCAGAATTTGAGTGTACGTTATCCGTAACAAAGGATCGTTCTCTGTTACTGGACTATGAACACCGAACAATTAGTAAGCATACTAGAGTTAGAACCCACCACAAGAAAAGTCGGTTTAGGAGTTTGTGCTCGTGATGAATTGCCACAACATCCGATCAGACAACAACAGTCGATGTTCGTCGTGAACACAGATCCGACTTGTTTGCCAGGACTTTTTTGGAAATCTATCTATATCAAAGACAAACACGGCGAATTTTTCGATATCTTCGGTCGTCAACCCGAAAGCGATATTATTAACTTTCTGAATATCAACGCTAATAAATGGCATTATAATAGTGTACTTGTACAAGCTAAGGAATCTGTCGCCTGTGGTTTGCACTGTGTATATTTTTTAATATTGAGATGTCGTGGTCTTTCTATGCAAAATATTATTAGCAAATGTTATCCTAAGGATTTGTGGCTAAATGATATTATATTCACAAATGCTGTAACAGATCATTTACTGAAAATGAAAGATAATTAAAAACAATTTTTTTTTTTTCACTTATCATTTTTTCCACACCAGTTTCCAATTCCTACGCAGCTTTCGGGGAGATAAAAAGACGAACTTGGTACTGGTTCTTCGAGCTCTCCTGCTGGTGGGGAGTGGACTGGAAGCGTTTTCCTCACTAGGACTGGCTGATGTTGATGGCTGACGGGAAATGGTCTGGGTATTCGGTTTGCTCGGTGTGGGTGGCGGATGAGACAGTCTATCTTCCTGTTGCTCTCCTTCTGTGTAAGCCAATTGGTTTTGTAAACCGAAATACTTTTGCAAAGTTCTTAACAAAGTACTTTGCAAAAGTAATACTTTGGCAAAGTAGCTTTTACGTTTTCATCTGGATGTTTATTTCTCATTTTCAAATGGAACTCATCTCATCATCTAGTGAGTACAGTTCACGCTCCTCTGGTGATTGGAGGAGCGTAAATTTTTTAAACATATGATTCATTTTCTGATAAGTGAACTCAATAAAGAAACAATAATACTACCTAATAATGGGAACAGTGCTCCCCCGTGCTGTAAAACCAGTTTTCTTCTAGTGATGAAGGGAAGCGATTTGTTGCGTAGTGCTCGTATAATTCTTTCTTCCTTTGTAGGCGTGACTTTTGGTTATGAAGTTGTGAAGGTTATGAAGTGGAATATTTCCAGATAAAACATTTTGCAGATTTCACAGAGTGTGGTGATTTGGTTGTAGATACAGTGTTTTAAAGCATCGTTTGCTTGTTTTGGAGAGGAATGAGATAAGTACTTGATGAGATATTCATATCGTTTGGGTCTATCAGCCATTCAGGGATAAACACTGTGTTGGGTTCTTCTCTTGGCTAGTCCCCGACCTTAATCGTAAAATATCAGGAGTTTCCTGTCTAAAGTCTAAAATTAAATATGAGTGGGGTTCCTGTGTTGCATCTTTATAAATCTTTATAACACATTCGTGTGTCCTGGAAATACTTGGGAAGCTAAACGAGAAAACTCTTCAGTTGTAGGTGTCCTCCCGCGATGACTCTTCGGACTCCTTGGAGGTATAAGGAATAATAATAATAATAATAATAATAATAATAATAATAATAATAATAATAATAATAATAACTGTAAAGAGTCTCGGGGATTTTTAAATGCAATAACATAATGGCTATTGAGAGAAATTGTCCGAAAATGTGTTCCTTTACAGAATAAATTTTGTGTCAGTAGAAAGACATTGAGGTTACGGTGATGTGAACCTTTTATGAAAACATCAGCTATTTCTGTGCTGTCCTTAGCCTGGTGAACCAAATCATCGATTATGAGTAAATTTCTCACATTTGAATCACATTCAGGTAACTTCAAGCCATTTGCGAATTCTATGTTGGTAAATTTTTTAAAATCATTCCTGATTTTCACTGTAACAGTAAACGATTCGCTCCGGTGGTGGTTTGATTAGTTGGTTACAATGTTCTATGAGAGACAACACGAATGTTGTTTTTCCTGACT
This sequence comes from Typopeltis vanoorti, assembly GCF_054136105.1. Lineage (NCBI taxonomy): Eukaryota > Metazoa > Arthropoda > Arachnida > Uropygi > Thelyphonidae > Typopeltis > Typopeltis vanoorti. Next base: position 32,584,505 of record NC_143551.1, read on the forward strand.
GAGTAGCTCCAGAAATAATGCATGTGAATGGATGTATGAACAAAGCGAAAATGATAACATAATTAGACTGTGATTAGTTTTATATAATCAGAGATCATGTAAAAACATACTTTACTTTACTGAACACAAAACACCACAACACAATACGATAGCTGCACTGTATGAACGAATTGCCGTAACTGAAAAGGCACTCGACTCGATCGTTTTTTCTTATAGTACTGTTTATCTGACCCTTTCTCTGACCATTCCTTCTAAAATGAAACTTTCGCGCAGATGACTCACAGATATGTTTCCACATGCTGTTGGATATGATGTTGATGTGAGATTATCTTACTTTGTGACATCATTGGGCAAACCTTATCTCTGTGGTTCGAAGGGTATTCTATATTATTTGTCCTTATTATGTTAAGTATTTTATCCTCAAACAGCGTTTTTGATGTTAGAGCATGTGACTAGTTCTCTCACCCATATGTCCGAAATTGTTAGGATAGAAAAAAAATTATACCATTAGCTGGTGGTGTTGGTAAAGGGTAGTCGAGAGGGTGACAGTGGTCTTCCCTGCAATCCTCCCCACCCATCTCTACCCCTTCCTCCCTCCACTATCCTATCCCCTCCTCCAGAAGATCTCCGCTCACCCTAGTGGAGATGAGAGAGCTCGTCTTTGCGGACACCGACTAGCGACGTCACTTCCAACTGATACTGATAACTTCGGAGCAAAGAAAAAAAGTTGGAAGTGACATCGGTGTCCGCAAAGACGAGCTCTCTCGTCTCCACTAAGGTGAGCGGAGATCTTCTGGAGGAGGGGATAGGATAGCGGAGGGAGGAAGGGGTAGAGATGGGTGGGGAGGATTGCAGGGAAGACCACTGTCACCCTCTCGACTACCCTTTACCAACACCACCAGCTAATGGTATAATTTTTTTTCTATCCTAACTATTTCGGACATATGGGTGAGAGAACTAGTCACATGTTCTAACATCAAAAACGCTGTTTGAGGATAAAATACTTAACATAATAAGGACAAATAATATAGAATACCCTTCGAACCACAGAGATAAGGTTTGCCCAATGATGTCACAAAGTAAGATAATCTCACATCAACATCATATCCAACAGCATGTGGAAACATGTCTGTGAGTCATCTGCGCGAAAGTTTCATTTTAGAAGGAATGGTCAGAGAAAGGGTCAGATAAACAGTACTATAAGAAAAAACGATCGAGTCGAGTGCCTTTTCAGTTACGGCAATTCGTTCATCCAGTGCAGCTATCGTATTGTGTTGTGGTGTTTTGTGTTCAGTAAAGTAAAGTATGTTTTTACATGATCTCTGATTATATAAAACTAATCACAGTCTAATTATGTTATCATTTTCGCTTTGTTCATACATCCAGTTACATGCATTATTTCCGGAGCTACTCAGTCAGGAAAAACAATCTTCGTGTTGTTTCTCATAGAATATTGCAAAAAATTAATCAAACCAGCACCGGAGCGAATCGTTTACTGTTACAGTGAAAATCAGCATAAATAAAAAAAATTTACCAACATAGAATTCGTGAATGGTTTGAAGTTACCCGAATTTGATTCTAATGTGAGAAATTTACTCATAATCGATGATTTGGTTCACCAGGCTAAGGACAGCACGGGAATAGCTGATGTTTCCATAAAAGGTTCACATCACCGTAACCTCAATGTCATTCTTCTGACACAAAATTTATTCTGTAAAGGAACACATTTTCGGACAATTTCTCTCAATAGCCATTATGTTATTGCTTTTAAAAATCCCCGAGACTCTTTACAGTTTTCTCATTTAGCTTCCCAAATATTTCCAGGACAAACGAACGTATTAGTTAAGATTTATAAAGATGCAACACGGGAACCCCACTCATATTTAGTTTTAGACTTTAGACAGGAAACACCTGATATTTTATGCTTAAGGTCACAGATTTTGCAAGGAGAAGAACCCAATACAGTATTTATCCCTGAATGGCTGATAGACTCAAGCGATATGAATATCTCATCAAGTACTTATCTCATTCCTCTCCCAAACAAGCAAATGATGCTTGAAAACACTGCACCTCCAGCCAAATCACCACGGTCTGTGAAATCTGCAAAAAGGTTATATCTGGTGATATTCCACTAAATAACCACCAGAAGTCACGCCGACGAAGGAAAAAAAATAATAAGAGCACTAAGCAACAAATCGGTTCCCTTCATTACTAGAAGAAAACTGGTTTTACAGCACGGGGGAGCACTGTTATCAGGCAGTATCATTGTTTCTTTATTGAGTTCACTTATTAGAAAATGAATCATATGTTTAAAAAATTTATGCTTCTCCAATCACCAGAGGAGCGTGACTTGTACTCACTAGATGATGAGATGAGTTCCATTTGAAAATGAGAAATAAACATCCAGATGAAGACGTAAAAGCATAATTAAGTACTTTGCAAAAGTATTTCGGTTTGAAAAACCAATTGGTTCACACAGAAGGAGAGCAACAGGAACACAGACTGTCACAATCGGCACCTTGACTGAGCAAACCTAATACCCAGACCATTTCCCATCAGCCATCAACATCAGCCAGTCCCAGTGAGGAAAATGCTTCCAGTCCACTCCCTGCCAGCAGGAGAGCTCGAAGAACCAGTACCAAGTTCGTCTTTTTATCTCCCCGAAAGCTGCGTGGGAATAAGAAACTGGTGTGAAAAAAATTATGATTGTGAGTGAAAAAAAACAACTTTTTTAAAAAATTATCTTTTATTTTCAGTAAATTATCTGTTACAGCATTTGTGACTACAATATCATTTAGTTACAAATCCTTAGAATAACATTTGCAATAATATTTTGCATAGAAAGACCAAGACATCTCAATATTAAAAAATATACACAGTGCAAACCACACGCGACAGATTCCTTAGCTTGTACAGTATTATAATTTTATATAGTAATATTATAGTATTATAGCTTGTACACTATTATAATGCCATATGCTAGCGTTGATATTCAGAAAGTTGACAATATCGTTTTCGGGTGGACGACCGAAGCTATCAAAAAATCGCCGTGTTTGTCTTTGATATTGATAACTTGCCAAAGTTGTCCTGGCAACTACGTCGGATCTGTGTTCACGACGACCATCGATTGCTGTTGTCTGTTCAGATGTTGTGGCAATTCAACACAAGCACAAACTCCTAAACCCACTTTTCTTGTAGTGGGTTCTAACTCTAGTATGCTTACTAATTGTTCAGCGTTCATAGTCCAGTAACACAGAACGATCCTTTGTTACGGATAACGTACACTCATATTCTGCATAAAGAATTACTGGGATGTTTTCAGGAAGAGGTTGAGCAAATTTAACCTCGAGTCTCACACTTCCTCTTCTTAACAGGCTGGCATGGGGGGCAAAGGTATTTTGATCTGGCGACAAGTAAAATCCATAGAGAACGTTTCCCTTTACGTATTCCTCATAAGAAATGTCATTACCACAGTCTCTGTTCCATTTGCCTGGCGATGTGAACAGTGACATGTAACATCTGCTATAATGTCTTTCTTTGAAGTTCGGAGTCAAAGGTTGATTTAGATTGAAATGATGAAAATTAAATGGATTTCTGTTGAAAGTGCCATCAAATCCATCACTAGCGACCAGCCCAATAATTAATCTAGATGGTATTTCACCTAGATACAGATTGTCTCGTGTGGCATCTGACATACCCTTGGGAAACAAAAAATAAGACACTTGCACTCGATTGATGGGCTATACCATGTTTGACTTGTCTAGCACAGACAGGTTGAGCCAGTTGAATCTTTGGGTTTATTTTGACTTTGCGGACAAAAAGTGTAGCCTCTGCAATTTGCACTTTAGTCTTAGTATCAGCATTTGCAGTCAGTATTCGATACAACTGCAAACCACACGAACACGGACAGAAACATTGTTGATCAAGTACCGGTCTTGATGAATGATGTCAGCATGCATTCGCCCAAGCATCTCGACACTTTTCGATTGGTTAATTCGAGCTTGTTGTCTACGCATTCCACATTAACTTTTGGTAAACATATCATTAACATTAGCCACATCATCTTTAACAAATAGTTCATTTGTCAGTTGGCTGTTTTTAGCATCTCTGTCATAATTTAGCAGGTTTTCAATATAAGTCCTATAAGGATACGTGTCTGAAGTTACATTCACTAGTTAAAAAAAAAAGTCAATTTTACTGAATAGGGAATGGAAAAAATTATTTACGACACCAACTGAAGAATCTTCAATAGGCTTACCATCATTGTCAGTGATGCTCACACGAACTCACGAGTAGGTATGATATTTCCAAATCCAAGTATTCTTAAGATGTACTTGGTATGCAAAATTCCACGGAACTCCACAGTCAGTACTGGATATTGGTGGGTAGGAGGCATAATAACTTCTTTCCACATGCAATTTGATACGAGGGTGGGAAAAAATATCTGATTATGACATCACATCCTCAGCAAAAAATGTCATCTCGCTTGTGCTTTTTAGTATTCGTTTTCTTCTTCTTGCTTACTTGACCTCTCTGAAGTAATCGGCTCTGAGCTTTTTCAGCAATGGTTTTCCCAGCTTCTGATGGCCTGTTTATAAAGGCTCGACGTACAGTACATCTCCTATCATATGCTGACCGGCTTTTAAGGCTTGACGACCGACAAATTGAGCTGCAGGTTATAAAAGTGGAGTTAGAAAGGAGAAGGAAGTTCTGAAAATTCTAACTAATCCTTACTCACGCTGTATTGGGGGGCCCCGTAAACTCGTGAGCCTCCAAATGCCTGCTGTGTGTAATATCTGAGATAATCAATCATCCTTCACTTGTCGGAAGTGTAATTTAACTATTGTCTTGCCACCACGAAAGTGGAACAACTCGCCGCTGTGAGAAAGAATTTCAATGCTAATTGACTGAAATGTTTGTTTTCGTAACGGATAATAATCAGGGTGAGCAAAAACGAAAGAACACTTGGTGCCGCACTGAACAACTCGTAACAATGGTGCACATGTATCACCAGCTATCTGTTCTTGGATTAAATCAGAATAAACAAAATATGCGTCTACATCCCTCTTTGTATCAACTGGATATTTCCTAGTGATTGTGCCTTTCAGTTTAACACCAATCTGATTAAAACCCAGTAGAAGCCTTCAACCCTGGAGCCTCGTTTTTGAAACAACAAGTTGTAATCTTTTGGGACTGTCAGAGAAATGGTGTTGTTTGGGTTCTTTTTTCCAGTAATCATATAACTCACATCAAATATTGATTGAAGAAGTTCAGAGGGTGAATTGTAACTGCCACGAGGAATCTTGTACACTTTGTAAAATCCTTCTTTAGGCTTTTCGAAAACTTTATTTCCTGTAATGTTGTTGTTGCCGATAGTGTTGACCCCTCCTCCTCCACCATCTCCACGTGTCATATGAAACTTATCGTAGCCGGAATCGATGTTATTAAATTCTCCCGGAAGATGAATTTCGGCAAGAGCAACTTCCCATTTACCTTTAAGTCTGATCTCGTGCGGTAATTCCACTTGAAATTTCGTTTGCGTGTTTGTAGGAAACATTTTCATACTGGCATTACTGGGAAGGGTTAAGTAAAACATCTTTGCTACGAACCCAAGAATTATACGATGAGGGATAACCGAGCCACTTAACAAAATACTGAAGCTTTTCTTTCTGTTTTCGGTGCTTAAATACTCTTCCGATTAGATACACGTCTTCTGGAAGTTCATTGGGTATATCAGCCTTTTGCAGTTGGGGTTCATAGAAAGTTCCCTCCACAATCTCTCCGTCCCAAGAGCGAAAGCTATATACTACAGGGTTTCTATTTTTCTATTAATAGCCTGAGCAATAGTGAACAATTCTCGTGTCCAGTTACCCCAAAACTCTTTTCTAAGATTGTGGGTATCATCTCTAAAATCCACACTATCGCCTACGTGAAATGTAGCCTCCTCTTGGGTTCTGGTCAAATGTTTCCAAACACGATCCTCGTTGTGAAGGTTAATTTCCGAAGGAGCCATACCGAGAGTGCGGTGTGGTGTGAGGTTATAAGTATGTACAAGGGTTGGCAAAACGTACGTACAAATTTTAATTTTACTATATACGTCATCCATTTGTAGATCTTTGTTTTCAATGTTCTGATAAATCTTTCTGCAATGGGTGCTTTCATTTCGCTCCTGGTCGTGTAGAAATGAATATTATGGTTCTTAAACAATGCACGAACTTTCTCGTTGCAAAACTCTTTTCCTTGATCAGTGTTTATGTAACATGGCACTTCCTCTTTAAAAATAGACTCTAAAGCATTAACAACAGCGTCTGCTGATTTCTTCTTCAGTGTTCGAACCCACGCAAATCGGGAAAAATAATCAATGCATACAAGAAGGAAACACATTCCCCCCCCCCCCCATTCTCTTTTGCATGTGATAACATATTTGCCAAATCACATTGAAAAGGTGTGTAAAAGTGTCGGGACTTTGATTTGATTGCGTTTAAACTTTTTTCTAACGGGCTTATGTCTCACATAAGTAGGCTGTGTTGCTAACCAACTTTTCACGGTTTTATGTGGCAAATTTGTATGTTTTTGTAAAGTTTTGACTTCTAAAACTAACTACTGTATTAGGATTATAGTAATCTGCTAACTTTTCCATCACTAACAATAAGATTTTTTTCTTTGCAGGTGAAACTCAAGAACCATCGCAAAAGCGGCAGATGCTTGCTTTCATAGCAGTGCTATTTATACTTGTGTATTTTGAAATTTCTATACTAATATGGGAAGCAGTATCAGTATCAGCCAATCGCACATGTCTTATTAGAGAAATGTTACGACAAGAAAAACACCACAGGCAGTGGTGATGTCAGAAAATTCCTATTTCTATATGTTATGTTCAGAAAGATAACATTGTAAATCATATCTATGAAATAAAATGTGTAAACTTAAATGAACAAATGGTGTCGTTGATGTGCTATGCAAATTTAAGTAAGATCACTTTTTTTTTCAAAATCTCAGTGAATTTACACACAATTTATTGATTTATTGCCAACTACAGACAAGCGAAAACACAAAGTGATGTCAATGGCGGACGTGTGTCACCCTGGGAAATTCCAAGATATCTTATCTCTAACCATCACTACAAAACCATATGCGAACACAAATACACTAGTGATGTCACTGCCACATATGTTCCCCCAGGGAAATTCCAAACATTCCAATCTCATGACATCACACCACGCTTCCCTCACAATGACGTCAATCAGCTTATCATCACAAAAACGTCACGATTCCTTATCTTATCTTGATCTTGTTCCGAGTCCCTCCCCTACTACTATCACTTTATCCTAAAATTACCGTTACGAAAGCCAAGCACGGCTGGTAGTGGGCATGTTTGGACTGAGGATTATTATTATTAATTCAACACGTTTGATAAAAAGAATGACTTTCTCTTAAAGTAAATTCATTAACTTTAATACTTAATCTTGTTTACTCTTTCTCTTAATTACACAACATCCGGTACTATTCTCTTTCCTTTCCTTTTTTTTTCCCCGTAAATTTTCTGCTGAACAGATTTTCATATTTGAGTTTATCATATATTCGTCAACTGTAATCTGTTGAGCACACGTCTACTTCGTAAGCAGATTAACTGGAATTATGTTGTAAGCCGGATTAGTTAACTCTGACCGAAATTGGAAATAAGATTAATCTCTGATAATACTTCTTGAAGGGGATTTAGCGGTCTTAAGAATCTATGCTATAACGAATCTAGTTTTATAAAGTTCATGCATGTCTTTAAAGACATTTTTTTTCCACAAAAAGCAGATGACAACACTGTTACCAAAGTGAAAACTACAATCACTTTTAGTTATTGCATTATTTATTTGAAATTATAAAAATAAGTGGTATATAGTATATCAGAACATTCCATAGATGGCAGCACGAGTAGAGAACGTAACTTAACAATATATAAATCCATATCTAGAACTTTTTTTTAAAAAACACCACACTAAATAAATTTAAAGGAGATAATATAAATAAAAATACAGCTTAAATCTATTAGCTTTAATTTAATTGATAATAAATATTATCAATTTAATTGATAATAAATATTATCAATTTAATGGATAATAAATATTATTGTTCAAACACCAATTATTGTGTTTGATAATTATTTATTTAATATGATAATAAATCTTATTGTTCGAATACCCATTACTGTTTATTCTAATTAAAGGTCTATAGTACTTATAGTCCTTATAAGGACTGGCTTAAAGGAGCGAAGCAAGAATGCTTTTCATCTTCCCCATTATCTGTAGAGGGCAGTGTAGGGATAAGGTGTTATTGAGCTATTAAAGCTCTGATCATGGCGGGAGGGTAACAGCAATAGCCGAGCCTCAGTTAGAAATTCATTGGCTACAGCATTGCCATCCATTAAACTCCAAGGGTATTAATTAATCCGCATCTCACGGTCAATTTAGTTCATTCCATTCTCACGGCTACTGGTGTGCAAGTTTCCAATCACGGCATGTTTTTATAATTCATATCAGAAAAAAAAAAGAAGGTAATAATCATTAGACTTTATGTCAAGCCTTTCTTATAGTGCATTAAGGCTATCAATTACTATATCAAGTACAATTAGTTTTGTTTTTAAAACTGTCCTGTGATTAAGTAGGTGATGACATCTACCGGTAAAGTACAGAAATCATAATGACATAATCATGTTTTTTATATAAATGCATAAGTATATAATTTTAAGTTTTTTATTTAATTACATAAGATTTTTTTTTTCGTCTCTATGAAAATAAACAAATGTCGCGTGTAATATAATAAAAATAAATAAAATTAACTAAGAAAATAGTGATGATAAAAACACAATGTATTAGCGATGAGGAAAAGGATCTGTGTGTGTGTGTGTGTGTGTGTGTGTGTGTGTGTGTGTGTGTGTGTGGTGCCTGTCACACGTACTGAAGTAAGGCTATAAATCTAGTCTATTAGCTCTGTGAGTGGGCTAAGCGATTTTTTAATATAATCTGAAACTGCTCTAGAGACCACATATGGCACTTTTGCAAGCCACTTCAGGCTCTCAATCATCTCACACCGGACGATAAAATTCAACTCCTACCAAAAGGCCTTCACAAATCCATGCTCACCGTAGAATTCGAACCGAACCACAATCTGTGGCTTGATTGAGAATGAACATTCTAACAGCTCAGCGAACCAGGCTAGCAAATTAATAAACTTTTAAAACTTCTATGGAATCAGTACTTTTTTTTTTTAATTTTAGAATGCAATAATCAGTTCAAACTTAAAAAAATTATAAAATAAAATTAATAATTATTTTATTTTATTATGTGGTGTATTATATATATTATAATGTTATAATGTAAGATAATAACACAGTATTATACATTCATTATTGTAATCGAATATTAAAAGTTCTACTTTATATGTGTGTGTGTGTGTGTGTATATATATATATATATATATATATATATATATATATATATATATATATATATATATATATATATATATATATATATATATATATATATATATATATATATATATATATATATAGAAAGTTTTTTATCTTGGGTATATATTATGTTAAAGATACCAAGCAATTTTATAAGCAAACAGACAAGTAAGTCAAGTTTCCTCATGCACGTAGTGCAACACTAGGCAACTTGTGGTAAAGGTGGAGCAAGTCTGATCACTTTCCTTAGGATTTTTCCCCTAATGCATAGCATCATACATTTCCGCAAGGAAATGTATGATGCTATGCATTAAGGTAATGGTCACCTGAATAAAGGTCGAAACCTATACCGGTTTCGACCTTTATTCAGGTCTCGTCTTCACCCTTGGCCTTTTATAGGTCTGGCTCCCACTGACGAGACCTCAATAAAGGTCGAAACCGGTATGGGTAGTAACGATTACCTTAATGCATAGCTTCATACATTTCCTTGCGGAAATGTGCTTTGCATTAGGGGAAAATGCTAAGGAAAGTGATCAGAGCTTGCTCCACTTTTACCACAAGTTGCCTAGTGTTGCACTACGTGCAGCTGCAAACTTGACTTACTTGTCTGTTTGCTTACTTTGGAAAAAGGATTAAAAAACCTAGTTTATAAAATTGCTTGGTATCTTTAACATATATATATAATACGATCTATCTATATATATATATAATACGATATATATATATAATATATAATACGATATATATATATATATATATATGTAGAAAGTATTTTACCTGGTGTATAATAAATGTTAAAGATACCAAGCTATTTTAAACCTGGCTTTACTCCATTTCCCAAGTAAGCAAACAGACAAATAAGTAAGTTTTGTCTGTTTGCTTACTTGGGAAATGGAGTAAAACCAGTTTTAAAATAGCTTGGTATCTTTAACATATATATATATCAAGTCTAAAGGTGGTGCAACACCAGGGCAACTCATTGTAAAGGTGACTAAAGCTCTGATCTCTATTCTTAGTGTTTCCATAATGTAAAGCACATCTCACTAAGAGATGTATACTGCAATACGTTATGGGTGGGGTCACTATCCAGACCGGTTTCAACCTTTTTTAAGGTCTCCTCAGTGAGTAGCTAGACCCTAAATACCAAGGTTTTAATAATACAGAGTCTTATCAACTTTACCTATGCAAGTTGCTAAAAGGTATATAATTTTGTTACCTTGGGAATAATATACATTATTCCCAAGGAAAAGAAATCTTATTTATATCTATATGACCGTATTGCCCGATATGACCATATTGCCACCTATTGGTAAGAGTGATCATAAGGTCTTGACCTGGGAGGTGGCTAAAGGTGTTCAATTTTTGACTAAGACAGGGTATATGTGGAATTACCGTGCTGGCATGTTTGACAAGCTTAGGAGATTGCTTGGATCAGTGCCACGGCATGTACAACTGCAAGGGCTGGACGTCGATAGTGCATGGGAAGTGGTCAAGGAGCATTTACCGGAGGTTATGGCTGATTGTATACCTAAGGTCCGAATAGTAAAACAAGTAGGGGTTAAATGGATGAATAACACCATTAAGCTTGAGCTGCAAAAAAAGAAACAACTGTTGAGGGAATTTAAAGAAAGGGGTGACCTGCAGGCACACGAACGGTATAAAGTGTAGGACAGAAGGGTAACGAGTGTGGTAAAAATAGCAAAAGCCGATTATGAAAGGAAACTAGCTATGCAAGCAAAAGAGAATCCCAAACAGTTCTTTCAATATGCTACAAGCAAGAAAAAAACTGTACATGGCAAAATGATTTTAAGGAATGACGATGGTAAGGAGGTCACTGAATCAGTCGATACAGTGGAGTTACTGAGCACGCACTTTGCAAAAGTATATCATCCAGGTGGTGACATTGAAAAAATGAAGGAACCATTAGTTTATACGGGAGTTGTGATGAATGAAGTGGAGGTGAATAGTCTATTACAGAACCTTAATGTGAATACATCTGTGGGATTGGATGGTATACCGACACGAGTCTTGCATGAAACGGCTAATGAATTATCAGTGCCCTTGACCATGTTGTTTAATCTGAGTCTCGGGTCTGGTTTAGTCCCGAAGGCGTGGAAAGAGGGGAAAATAGTTTCACTGCAGAAAGGAGGATCCAAGACTATGGTGACAAATTACCGACCGATCAGCATATCAGGAGTCGTTGTCAAGGTCTTGGAGAAATAGTCAAGGGAAAAATACAGGAATGGATTGATGAAAACGAGATACTGTACAGGGGACAGCATGGCTTTGTGAAGGGTAGATCATGCCTCAGTAACTTGCTCACGTTTTATAACAAGGTGACAGCAGAACTGGATAAGGGAAATGGGTTTATGGTGATACTGCTGGACTGGTTAAGGCATTTGACAGGATACCACATGGAATTCTAATCCATAAGCTACATATGGGAATGGATATAGGGTTGGTGAGATAGATAGGTGGGTGGTTGATGGAGAGATATCAAAGAGTAGTTTATTCATGAGTGGAGTCCAAAAGACGGCCTGTGACCAGTGGTGTGCAGCAGGGTTCTGTTCTTGGACCACTGTTGTTTAATCTGTTCATTAACGATATAGGGAAAGATCTAAGTGGAACAGTTCATTTGTTCGCTGATGATTCAAAGTTGGGTAGGGCGATAGTGAATGCAGAAGATGTCAAAGTCTTGCAGGATGACTTAGATAGATTGGAGTTCTGGGCTAAGGAGAATGGATGTCAATTTAATGTGACAAAATGTAAGGTTATGCATTTTGGGGTGAAAAGATTAGCAGCAGTATATCACATTGGTGGAAATGTACTCCAAGAGATTGATGAGGCCAGGGACTTGGGAGTGTTGGTAGATAGGGAGATGAAGTTTAGGGAGCACATTGCAAAAGTAGCTAAATCAGCTCATCAACTCACTTGGTTGTTGAAAAATACCTTGACGAGCAGAGACAAGCATGTTATTGTACCTCTGTACCGAGCCCTGATAAGACCTCATCTCGACTACTGTGCCAAGATTTGGTCACCTCGGTTGCTTCTTGATGGGGAGGAGCTGGAAAGGATCCAGAGGCGAGTGACTAAGATGATAGCAGGTCTATGGAATGAACCATATGAGAACAGGTTGAAGATTTGTGGGTTGCAGAAACTAGTTGATAGGCGGAAAAGGGGAGATATATTGAGACATTCAAATTGCTAAAAGGATTCTATAAGATTAATTCAGAGGATATTTTTGAGATCAGGACTGGTGGTGAGAGAACTAGGGGACACCTATGGAAGCTGGGAAAGAGTGTGGTTAGCAGGGGTGTTAGAGCTGGGTTCTTTGCTATTAAAGTGGTAAATGAGTGGAATAAGCTGCCAGAGTCTGTTGTGGGTGCTATGACAGTGAACGAATTCAAGGCAAGTAGTTGTGTGGACATGGAGTTTAGGGCGCCTCCCTCGATGAGTCTAAGGACTCCCTGGAGTAGCCCGAAATAATATTTTTTTTAATTTTTTTTATTTTTTTATTGTTCTTTCAAATATTTACATATGTACAATGATCATCTATTCAGGATATTATTTTACAAGGTTCAGCACTTTGTGCTACATATAATGAGATTTAAATTGTAATGATGATAACAGTTTTTTTTTATATAACAATCATAATAATAATTTACAATTATATTGTTCAGAGTTACATAAGTTGTATAATATTACACGTTGTGGTTTACTATTTTTTTTTCAAGTTTGAAAAGGTGTGATTATACAACAGTATTTACACATATGCAATCTGAATATTATGTGTCCTTATTTTCACAAACATACGGTGTAAACTCATGATTTACTTTTAAGATAATTTTTTTTTTTACATTTGTTACAGTTATTATATACATTACATATATTTGTTATAATTATTATATACATCACATTCATTGTAGTTGGCATCGAAATAATGTTTTAGCAAGGCTGCATAGTGACATAAATGATTTGCTGTCAGTATTTTGTGTTCTGCCATTGCAATGTTTATAAGGTCGTGATTTTCTCTTTGTTCCCAAAAGATCAGTTTTGTCATTTTGTACTGTAGCGACATTAATCTATTTAATTTGTAGGGTGCACAGAAAACATACGTTGTTATAGCGTATCTTAGTATATTTTGGCATAGTGCTTTGTATACTAGTATTTTTAGGCGTATGGGAACTATGTCTTTTAATCTGTAGAGTTTGCCACTTATTTTTCGGAGTTTGTTGTGTAGATGTTTTATATGGCTCTTCCAGTTCATATCTGCATCGAGGTAAATTCCAAGGTATCGTATTGTTTCAACCTGAGTGATTGTAGTGGTTTTGCTGTTCTGTGTATTTTTTGTGTTGGAAAGTGGATGTTGGATGGTTACATATTTGTTATCAACTGGTCGAGTCAGTGGATTTCTGAATATCATTCATTTTGTCTTTTCTGAGTTTAGGTGTATGGAGTTTTTCGTGAGCCAGTTTATGATCAGATTTATATCATGTTGCATATTTGTTTGGGCTATGCTTGCATTATTATGGATGGATATTATTGCTGTATCGTCTGCGTACTGGAATATCTTACCTTTGAGTGGTAACTGATTAATATCGTGCGTATAAATGTTGAATAGAGTTGGGGAGAGTACAGCTCCCTGTGGTACTCCACAGGTTACTGGTAGCTCTCTGCTTCGGTTTGATCCGATACGTGTGATATGCTTTCTATTTTGGAGGTAGTTTGTAAACCACCTGTGAAGAGGCCCGTCTATTCCAACATGCCTCAGCTTTTCTAACAAGGTTTGATGTGTAAGTGTATCGAATGCTTTGGTTAGATCTATAAAGACTACCATGGCTATTTTGTTTTTGTCTAAGGCGGTATTAATTACGTCTGTAAAGTCTTCCAAGAGAGATGTTGTTCCCTTATTTTTCTGAAAACCATATTGTGTTTTGGGGATAATATTAAAGGTCTCAGTGTATGCGGTGAGTTTCTTCAGTACGATCCGCTCCATAATTTGATTGATAATTGGTAATGTTGCTATGGGTCTGTAATTGCTGATTAAATTTCTTTTTCCTTGTTTGTATATGGGTGTAATTATGGCGGTCTTTAGCATATTTGGTATCTGTCCTGTTTTAAATATTTTATTTATTAGTTTTAGTAGGATAGGACTTAAACTAGTTGCATGTTGCTTTATATCTTTTTGTCTGATACCATCTATTCCTGGGCCTTTGTTTGGTTTGATTTGATGTATTGCTGAGAGAAGTTTTGCTTCTTTTATGGTTGGGAACCATAATGTCTGTTTTGATCGCGGTCCAAGTGGAGGGTCTCGTTTTGTGACTGGGGGAATATTTCTGTGAAGTTCTTGAATGGAGTCTGCAAAGTATTGGTTAAAGTCATTTGCTAGTTGTTGGATAGGTTTTGCGTCTTTCATGAAGCTGTGTTTTATGGTTTCGGAGGCAGTGGTGTTGGGAACAGAATCTAGCATCTCATTAATCAGATGCCAGGTTTGTTACATGTTGTTTTGTGCGGAGGTTAGTTTGTCTCTGTAGTAGCTTCTTTTTGCATTTCTGATTTGTGTTGTAAGGCGATTCCTTGTTATCCTATATTCAGTTTTTAAAGTTGTGTTATTTGGATATCGCTTTAATTCTTTCCATAAAGCGTCCTTCTGTGTATTTCTAGGATTAAGTTTTGTGTTATTCAAGGATTATGTGTTGTTTTTGATCGAATTCGGACTTTCTTTGTAGCTTTCTTATATATTTCCTCCAGTGTGAGTTTAATGTTGTTGTATAAGATATCTGCTGTATCTGATGCCAGGTGTTCACAGTCTGTTTTTCTTATTTCGTGGTTGACTATTTCTTCGTCTATTATTGTTTTCTGTCGTTTTTCTTCTGTGGGACATTGCATGGGTATTGTCTTGGTGTGCAGGTTTAGAGCGGTGAAGTAATGGTCTGCTACTTTGCACTTTATGACAGATGCAGTGTAACTATTTGGTGATGCTCGGACGTTTATATGGTCTAGGCAGGAGGCAGTGATAATATTTCAGAATATTTCTTCTCTAGTACATGATGTTATTGTTGGTATTAGATTGTACATGGATAGTGTGTCTCTAGGTATTGTACAGTGTTGTTCTGGTTTTCATTTGCAATATTTATGTTTATGTCGCCAATTATCATTAGGTGTTCGGCTGAGAATATTTCTTGGCTTGAAAGCCAGCAATTGATTTCGTGTAAGAATGTTATCATGTTTAGCTTTGGTGGCCTGTAAATAGCATTTAGTATTATGGGATGCTGTGTATTCGTGGTATTAATGATTTCGAGGCAGAGGGTTTCAACATGCTCAAACTGATAGGCCATTTCTTTTGCTATTAATTTTTGTTTCATAAATATTAGTATTCCACCCCCCTCTTCTTGTGTGGCGGCATGATCTATGTTGTTGGAGAGTACAGCTCCCTGTGGCACTCCACAGGTTACTGGTAGCTCTCTGCTTCGGTTTGATCCGATACGTGTGATATGCTTTCTATTTTGAAGGTAGTTTGTAAACCACCTGTGAAGAGGCCCGTCTATTCCAACATGCCTCAGCTTTTCTAACAAGGTTTGATGTGTTAGTGTATCGAATGCTTTAGTTAGATCAATAAAGACTACCATGGCAATTTTGTTTTTCTCTAAGATGGTATTAATTACGTCTGTAAAGTCTTCCAAGAGAGATGTTGTTCCTTTATTTTTCTGAAACCATATTGTGTTTTGGGGATAATATGAAAGATCTCAGTGTATGCTGTGAGTTTCTTCAGTATGATGCGCTCAATAATTTGACTGATAATTGGTAATAATAATAATAATAATAATAATAATAATAATAATAATAATAATAATAATAATAATAATAACTCCTTCAGAGATTATTCAAAATAAAAACACCTTTTAGCAACTTGCATAGGTAAAGTTGATAAGGCTCTGTATTAATAAAACCTTGGTATATTCAGCTCGTCAATCAACACCAAAGGCCGTACCTTATACAACTACACATTACTCAACTCATCAATAGTAGCTGGACCCACTGAGCCCACCCACTACAGCCAATCAGGAAGTTCTGATGTATTAGACATAGTTATCCTCAGAAACATCAAATATCAATACCAGCTGGAGACAGTAGAAGAGCTTAACTCAGTTCATAATCCCATCCTACTCAGGTTAGGACTTCAAGATCAGCTCTCTCCCCATCATTCTTTCATACCATGGGACAAGCTCTCCAAGGTTCTTCCAATTCACATCGGTCCTCCCCCTGTCATTCGTAAAAAAGAAGAAATAGATCATGCTGCAAACAATTTAACTAGGCAAATCAACAATAGCATCAGTCACTCAAACTACTGTCTTTCACGCTCCTAACTGGATACCAGAAGAGATAATGGACCAGATTAGAGCCAAAAACAAGGCCAGAAAGCGATATCACAACAACAGAGCCCCACAGGACAAAGCAACCTTAAACACTTTGAACAGACAGGTTCGAGAAGCCCTCCAGGTCCACAGGAACTCCAAATGGGAAACCAAACTGAAGGAAATCAACCCAGAAGATAACTCCATGTGGAAGTTTGTAAATTCTCTTCGTACCAAAAGACAACCACTTCCCCTTTTAAAGACCAATCTTGGAGTTGCACACACAGATGAAGAAAAAGTAGAAGCCCTAATTGACAATCTGGAAAATCAATGCAGCCCATCTTATGCAAACTTAAATATCAATCTTATTTACAAAGTTCATCGTAAAGTTAGATATGCACTAAGTCAGCCTAAGGATGATTCAGAAATCATCACCCCCACATCTCCAACAGAAATAATAAATATCATTTCCCATCTGAAGAATAAAAAGGCCCCCGGCCCGGACGGCATTACCAATAGAATAATAAAGCTACTCCCACGGAAAGCCATAATTCATCTAGTTAATATTACCAATTCCATTTTTAGATTCCAGTACTTTCCCACAGATTGGAAAATCGCGGACATTATACCTCTGAAAAAACCTGGTAATAACCCACAACTTCCCCAAAGCTACAGGCCCATCAGTCTTCTTTCCTGTCTTGGCAAAGTAATAGAAAAGGTCATCCTATCAAGACTACAATCAGCAGTGGACCAACAGAAAATAATCCCAAATGAGCAATTTGGGTTTCGCAAAGTTCACAACACGGTGCAACAAATTCACCGACTAACAGAACATATCACTCATGGTTTTAACTGGCACCTTCACACTGCTGCTGTGTTTTTGGATGTTGCCAAGGCCTTTGATAAGGTCTGGCATCAAGGCCTTATCTTCAAACTAATTGAAAACAATATCCCAATTAAACTTGTGAAACTCATATATTCATATATCAATGAAAGATACATGCAAGTAAAACTCAACGGAATTGTTTCTTCAAGGCGCAAAATTCTAGCGGGAGTACCTCAAGGTTCTCTTCTGGCCCCAATACTTTTCACAACTTACATGGCAGATATTCCTCTCAATCCAAGAACAACTACTACAGCCCTTTATGCCGACGACACCGCTATTCTAGCTAGATCACTCAGCCCTCGCCTAGCAATCACTAGACTCCAAGGAAGTATCAATGAGCTAGCAAACTGGTTCACCAACTGGAGGATTCAAGTGAACCCCCTCAAAAGCTCAGCCATGGTGTTTTCAAGAAGAAAGATCTGCAACAAAGAAGATATCCTGCTCTCTGGTCAAAAGATCCAATGGCATTCAGAGACCAAATATCTTGGGGTATTGATGGACAAGAAACTCCTTTTCGACAAACACATCAATCTCATTTGCTCCAAATCTTCTAAAGTCATAGCTCAGCTCTACCCATTGATCAACCGCAAGAGCAAATTGAACCTACATAATAAATTGCTTCTTTACCGGATGGTAATACGCCCAGTCATCACCTACGCCTCACCAGCATGGAGTCACACTTCAAGATCAAACATTTCAAAATTACAGAGAATCCAAAACAAATGCCTTAGGATGATCCTGGATGCACCGTGGTTCATCAGAAATTCACAAATTCACCGAGAAACCGACACTCCATACATCTCCTCCCTTCTTCGTGATCTTGCAGAAAAATTCTTCGTGAAGTCAAGTTCACATTCAAACCCACTAATCGCGCAAGTTGTCAATTACAATGAGACTGATTACTACAAACACAAAGATCGAAGGCTATTCTTCTCTCAACCGATCATAGCTAACACTACTGCCTTCAGAGGGCGAGCTTAATTGCTCACAAATCTCCCATTCCCAAATAACTCTCATTACAGATAAAGGGGAATAAGAAAAAAAGCACTTGTGCTTCACCCATCCTGTCAGTAACGTCAATGGTTAAACCTTGGTATATAAATTGAGAATTCAGTGAGGAAGGATTTTTTTAAAAAATTAATTTGTGTGGTAAATATTAATATGTACTATTAATATTAATATATATAAATATATATTAATTTGTGTGATAAATATTAAAGAACTTTACTTTATAAGAAGTGTGGAGTTGATTAAATCTGTCAAGTTGGCATTAGAAAATAATGTGGTGGGTATAAGGAGGTAGTTGGTTGAGTGGTTAACACACCTGCTCTCCGACCAGCACGGTAAGCAGCGTATCCTACCATAGCATTGACATTTGTGATTAAATTCAGGAGATAAATTTCATAGTCCGGTAAGAGACTCTGAAATTAATTTTTGAAAAAAATACAAAAAACAAAAAATCCTTAGCTCTCAAGATACTAACGTATTATAGGTACGTCAGTATTGGTGTAATATAGGTGTACAATCTTCATGGATGGTAGTTGCATTAAAATAAATATAAATATAAAATAAAGAAATATAAATATAAAGAAATAAATATAAATAAACAAAATAAAAAAATAGATGTACAGATTTTATGATATACGTGTGAGATATCATATCTAAAATTCTTCATGGTGTATTTGCACTGCAAACGACTGTGATAAAAAAAATATTAGTAAGTATTAACAATTTTTATTTTTATTTTTATTTATTTATTTTTTAGAGTTAATAAGGAAAACTGCAGATATTTAGTTTCCTTTTAATATATAAGAAGTGATATGTTGAATGTCACTACTACAAAATACCACGAAGCAAATCGAAATATCTTTGCCACAAATTGTTACAAAGAAATGTTACTTGAATTCGCACAACACCGTTGTTTCTCGAGCGTAAATGCACACGATAGAGATGAAAGATGAAAGATATGAAAGAAATACAATAACAGCGAAAGCAGTACCTGTCGGAATAATTCTTAAAAGCATATTCAGATTTTCGTCTTTCACTTCCATTAAATTTAAAATGACTTAAACAAAAAAAAAATCTAAATTTAGTTTCAAAATTTTTGATAATATATTAAAATTAATAAATTTAAATAATATAAATGAGATGTGATGGTACACAATTTATTGTTTATTATAACTTTTGTAGTAGTGCAACAATGATGAACAAAATCCACGAGAGAGTAGAAATATATCCTTGGAAGGTAATGGATGGCAATGCTGTAGCTAATGAAGTTCTAACTGAGGCTCGGCTATTACTGTTACCCTCCTGCCATGATCAGAGCTTTAATAGCTGAATAACACCTTATCCCTACACTGTCCTCTACAGATAACGGGGAAGATAAAAAGCATTCTTGCTTCGCCCCTTTAAGCCAGTCCTTATAAGGACTATAAGAAAATCCACGAGAGAGTTTTTCGCCTTGGCTCCATAATGAAAATATCATCTACATCTACATATACATAACGCTTCCAAACTTTCGGTTTAAACGAAAAGGACGATATAGCTATTATTTCGAAGTCTTCAAGGTAAATATTCTCCAGAATAAGAGATAAAGGGGTCCCAATCGCCAAGCCCTAGTTCTGTTTATAGATGGTATCTTGATATTACTAAAGGATAATTTATCCTTTAGTAATATTAATACTTCTTCAGTTGGTACATTTGTAAATAATGATATAATATCTAAACTGGCTATAATATCATAAATAATATAAAAAGAAACTTTAAAAAAAGTTGAAGAAAATAGGACTGAGAGTCAACAGGTCTGTCGACTCTCAGTCCTATTTATATTATATATATATTTGTATATATATATATATATATATATATATATAGGATAATTTTTTTAGACTATAGAATACGTCTTTCAAGTTCATCATAACATTTGTGAATCATAGAAGTAACAATTAGAAGTATTAGAAGCTAACAATTGTCTTCCTTTTTTAGACTTAAAACTTACAAGGTGCTCTGATGATATTAAATTTCAATCTTTAGGAAGCCAACGCATACAGACAGATACCTTCATGCATCCTCTCACCACTATCCTCCACAGAAATTTGGCATTATATTCACCCTTGCACATCGGGCCAGATCCTTATTATCAGACGACGTAGAGCCTCAACATGAACTTAATTTCCTCGAAAGGACCTTTCTTAATAATGATTTTACTTCAAAAAGTATTGGAAAATTTCTTTTTCGCCGTTGTCAACTAACTAATAAAGATTATACTATCACCAGAGCTTACATCTGCTTGCCTTTCATTAGTTCCCTCTCCCCTAAACTGGCTGAAATTTTAAAAAAGTTCAACATCAAAATATGTTTCTTACTTTTCCTAAACTCCGTTCTATCCTTAGTCAACCTAAAGAAAAACATCACCATCTTCAGTTCCCAGGAGTATTCAAGATTATTTGTAATTGTGGAAAACCTTACTACGGACAGATTGATAAATCTATCGTTCTCCGTGTTGAAGAGCACAAACGAGACATTTACTCTAACAGAATCCGAGCGACCGCTCTCGCCAGCCACCTCTTGTTCTCTATAAATTCTGATGCAGACCGCCAACATCAAATAGACTGGTCTCAAACTTCTAATATTCACAAATGTTATGATGAACTTGAAAGACATATTCTTGAGTCTAAAGCAAGTACCCTCGATTCAACCCACATGAATAGCAGAATTCAATGAATTCGGCTATTCATGAATTCTTGCGGGTTGAATTAATGAATTCAACCCGCATGAATAGAATTGACTACAATTTACCTGATTCTCAGTAAACTGTAGTAAATTCCCAGTGCTGGCGTTCTTGCGATATCACACGCACGCATAAACATATAGCTAGAACTGCAGCGCGGACACAAATTTAAACTGTATTTCAGTTTCTAGTAGACCTGTCGTTGTTATTATGTAATGTTTCTGTCAGATTATTGTGTATAATTCTTTGTACTTTGACGCCTGAAGAAGTTGGTTTACCAACGAAACTAGTAGTGTCCACATTAAACCTTATTCTTTATTTTTTCTCGGTGTTTAAGTCATTTAAATTAAATTAATATATATATATATATATATATATATATATATATATATATAAAGTGTATAACGAAAATTACAGGAACAAAATGTCATCCACTAGATGTCTCTGTTGTCGGACTTTCATATGCAGAAATATAACTGAATAAATGCTCTAATCTGAGTACTTTCAGATATTTATTTTATCTTTAAAGGTCTATTTCATTACCTATAGATGGCGCTACTTGATATGCTTGATGATTTCAAATATTTAAATCATATTCACAACCGAGCAATACATGCATAAAGGAAAAAACGAATTTTTAAGATTTTTTCTTCATATTTGCTAAAAGAATCTTAAAACTACTCCTTAACTGCTATAAACACAAACGATCTTGTTTCTACCAGTTATGATCAAAATATATCGATTCTGTTTTTGTTTCTTCTAACTACAGTACTCAAAGTATGATACGTCTTTTAATGTGTCGAACAAAATTCTTCTTTTTCTTTGTAGCATGTCTAGAATTATTCTTAGTTTTGGAAGAGAATAAGATTGTTTTGCCATTATTGTGTTTATTTTTGTCTGGACAAGCTTATGAAAAATAGGAAACAGTAACTTATTCATGTCATCTCTTGACATTTTAACCACTTGAATGCCTGTCTGCTGCACATCAAAGCAGCACACGAAAACTCCTTTTTTTTCTTTTTTTTTTAATTCTCTGCATTTATGGACTTCTCTCCAAATGTCGTGCTAATAAAGACCTACCGTAAACATCAACTTTCGTCTATCACGCAAATTCTACAAAAAAGAAAAAAAAACCTTCGTTTTAGGATTTTGCACGTGTCATAAATATGACGCAGTACCTTTCCTTGGTTCCTTCTTTAATATTTATTGAAAGACATATCGATTGGCGAAAGTCATTATAATATATCCTCATAAACTTCTTTTTTTTCCTCCTTGGAGGAAAAAAAACATTTATTCCTCATCCACTAGATGTCTCTGTTGTCGGACTTTCATCCACAGAAATGCAACTGATGTGTGTTCTAATCTCAGCGTGCTTTCAGATATTTTATATTTAATGTGACTATGTGATTCCCTACAGATGGCGCTACTAGAAATTGATATTCTCGTACTCTCAACAGAGAGAATACAATAACTGGGATTTATTGGGTAACTTGGTCGTAAAAGTTCTATTCGCTGAGTCGTTCGTTGCTCAAATCCCATCTCATCTTCTATCAGTATCATCTTTTTTTTTTTCTGACAGGGATACCGATGGTCTCGATATTCTTCAGAGAAAGAGAGAGACAATGAACCGCCCTCCATCCCTTGTGTAGTTGGAAGCTACCAATCGATTCTATAAAAGCGGGTCTGAAGTAAATATCAAAGGTTACGGACTTTCACGCTGTGTCCAGGATACAGATTATGACATTGATTGCGTCCCGCGCACGCAACCAGGCTGCAGTAGGTCTTCGTGTTGGTACGTGATGGAGGGAGCTTTTTTTTTCGCTCTATCTCTCTATCTGTCAGTTTCTCTCTGTGTTTATTTACACCCCACTCTCTCTCTCTCTCTCTCTCTCTCTCTTCCTCTTTATCTATCAGTTTATTTACCTATTATACGAGTATATCATTCAATCTCTCTCTCTCTCTCTCTCCTTATATCAATCTTTTTAAGTTTCTATATATTTTAATCTCCCTCCATTTATATGGTAGGTTATTGCTTTATCTTTATTCCTCTCTTCAAATCGATAAATCTAATCATCGTGTCTTTTTATCTATCTATCTATTAGTCCATTTCATTCTCTCCATCTGTCTGATCTGTTGTTTTCTTTCTCTCCCTGATTCTGTCTGTTCTGACAATTTTTTTGTCTGTCCATCAACCAATCTTTCTGCATATATTTGTGTAGCTCTCTTTCTCTCTACTTATCTATCAAATTTTTTCGCTCTTTCTCTCTCTTAGAGATCATCCTTTAACAAAATACTAGGTTTTTGGAATTAACCTTTAAAAAAAGTTTTCCTTTGTGTTCCTTTTGCATCCATTTATATCATTATATACAATAAAAGACACAAAATGCTTTTGTTCCTCAGAATGCACATTGAACAAGTTAATAACACTAATAAAAAAACTATCATCTCTGTCTCTTTCTCTCTCTCTCTCTCTCTCTCTCTCTCTCTCTCTAATCGATACTGCTGACAGGCATACTGTCCTGCGGTATGCTATCCAAGATTAGTTTCGAAAGTAATGCGGAGATCGAAGCGATATCACTGCAGCAGTGATCAGGAAAATGCCACTTGACTAAAATATAAATGGAAAGGAAGACAATGAATAATGTCCTAATTATAGGCAATCCATGTTCAGTTAATATAGAAATCAACTATTGTAGGAGTTAGTTGTAATCTTAGTAGAATGGTGATAAAAGATATTCCTTTTCTTTGTTATTTTGACTTCAACTCACAATTCCGCTGACGTCACAGAAACGTCACCACTCGACTTTGCATGTATTTTAATACTAGGAATGAAATTAGCCAACACTGTCATCTGAAAGAGCACAGCTTCATTTTCGGAACTGATTTTGGTTAATGAATTTCACAACACAGTGAAGTAGTCTAAACACGCGCCCGCCTGTTGTGTACAGGTTATAATCGCAGAAATAATGGCAGGAATATTATTATATCGCAGAAGGCCAAATCTCACAAAAAAGTAAAACTAAATATTTAAATATCAAAATCAAAGCTTAAAACAACTTATGGTTGTAAATGCTAGTATGCATTTATATAGGCATTTAATGATTTTTATTATGTTTTAATTAATTCAAAATTTGTCAACAGCCATTGAAAACAAATAGAGGTGTTAAATATATAAGTAATTAAATAGAAAATTGTGACAATTATTTTTGAAGTAGTTATTTTTTTCTTCCCTGTATTTTCTCAAAACATCTTTTTTAATATAACATTTATAAAATAAATTTATATTATTTAAATTGTATTTAAAAATGTCTGACTTCTATTAAAGTTTTTGCGATATCACTCAGAAATAAACATTGATTTTTTAATATTATTTTTGTTTGTATTTTATTTTATTTCATATTTTTATACATTTATTATATTTTTATTTATTTCTTCTTGGTTTTTTTTGCTATTATTATTATTATTATTATTATTATTCATTTTCGGTGAGAAAACCCCTTTCTATTAATCTGTAGTAACCCTTGTTCATTTAAACATAATTTGTTAAGAAATCCCCTGGATGAACATACTGTATGATGTACATAATATCATATCTTTTTATAAAATGCGTATGAATAAATAAACAAATATTCTTCCCCATATTAATCAGTAACACATCACGATAAGTAATCATATAAATTGTTAGTACATCAATTTTCCAACACACTATATAATTCTAGATGAAATGATCCAATGGCTTACAACTAGAACAACACAAGGCAGTGTAAGCTGAATGCTAGCATTAACATTCCACAACACATGCTTGCTAACTGAATCTACAGATGCAATCAATATCTCATAGCTGATTTTTTATGATTTTTTTGTTTAATCAACATGAAATTTTATATGGAAAGGTTATCGCATATGAAATACTTTATGTCAGATTTCTAAACATCATGACATCATTATCTGTGATTGCTTCAGACAGATTTCATTGCATTCATATTGTGTTATTCAGTTGGAATTTAGAGATGAATTCCTTCGTTTAGCGTGAGATCATCGCGACGCTTATTGGAGGCCTGAAATAGCTGCTTGACAAAGTTCCAGGTTTGATCTCATAGCAGAGTTTCCTGACTATGTAGGAATAAATAAAAATTAAAAAATATATAAAAATTAATTTAAAAAAATGCCTACTCCATCTTCAGTACCAATGTACATATTATCGTCATCGTATGTTACGTTTTCGCGCAGGCCTACACATTTTACCGAGTACGCTTCTGTAACCCGGTAAAATAATGGGATACTACCGGTTATTCTCGGTAGTATCCCATCTCTGTTGAATCGTATGTTCACGGGGCTGGTGATTTGCCTGCTTAAGGGAGGAAAAATCCCAGGATAAACTGGGGAAAAAATCTGCTGTCCACTCCCAAGACCGGCTAACTTGGCTATGGCAGATCCTTCAGCTCCTCATGTCGTCGACGGGAATATAACCTAGGACACTCCTTCCCTATGCATATGGTTGCGAAGCTTATAGCCACTCGGCTAACCTCGCGGACGTACATACTATAGATTTGCATAAACCTTACGGGTGTGGAAGCCACACAAAAAAAATAAATCGGAAACAAATGGGTTCGAATTATGCCTACAATATGACGAGAGATCTCGATCGAAACGCTATTCAAAGGGTTTATATTTTATATGAACCATTAGTTTATTCAATTAGTAAACATTTATTCCTTCCCAAGAAATAAA
This sequence comes from Typopeltis vanoorti, assembly GCF_054136105.1. Classification (NCBI taxonomy): domain Eukaryota; kingdom Metazoa; phylum Arthropoda; class Arachnida; order Uropygi; family Thelyphonidae; genus Typopeltis; species Typopeltis vanoorti. Next base: position 32,610,670 of record NC_143551.1, read on the forward strand.
AACTCGTCATTCCATATACGAGGATTGCTCTTTTAGTTTCGACGACTAAATCTATCAGGATCTCGCTGAGTTTTCTGTACTTTGGCAAATTTATATATTTGTAATGTTTTGCATCATCAGAATACTCTAGAAAGTTTACAGGCCAGTAAAACGTTAAATCTTTTATAGATTTAAAGATGTATGTATGAATACACCTTTGTGAGTAGTAACATCTACGAGTATGTATTATACCAAGACTTATATTACTGAGTTTAGTTGAGGATGTTAAAATTCTTCGTTTGTGCCTGTGTCTTCAAACAGACGTTGATCTTAGAAACGAAAGAAGCACTGAAAAAAAAGAAAGAAACAAAACGTTATTTACTGTTCAGCTTCTTTATATATCGTTGATGATATTAATTAGACCTAAAGTATGTAACTGGACATTCAGTTTTACTAGTTAAATAATAGCCTACGATTTATGGGTTGCGAATAAATACATTTAAACTAAACAAAGTGCAAAAATATATTCACATAGAAGAGAGAGAGATAGAGAGAGAGATAGAGAGAGAGAGAGAGAGAGGTGATATTTGATTAGCAAAGGAAACATAGTTTTTGCTCTGAAAGGAAATTCATACTCAAGAACTACGAAATAATGCCGACATAAACGGAGCTAACAAAGGCCTTCGAAAAAAAATATAAAAAAAAATACTGATAACATAAAGCGAGGGTAAATAAACAGACACGGAGAGTTTAAATAAAAGAAAAAAAGTACTTTGTTTCTACTCAAAATTCAAACTTATTGTGGTTTTAGAAACAAAGCAGAGAGAGAGAGAGAGAGAGAGAGAGAGAAAGAGAGAGAGAGAGAGAGAGCAACCATCCTTGGAGGCAAATCAGCTGAAAAACACAGCACACAGCAATTAACAGACACAACGTGCTGACTTAGTTATGGCACTAATCCAACTAATACGGACATTACCATTATGAACGTCTGTTTAAAGATTTTCAATTGGAATAAGATGGACAAACGGCATAAATAGGGCAATTTAACGACCATTAAAATCTGTTCTAAAATACAGCCCTGTCCTAATTCTCGGTTTATTTTTATTGTTGAAGAGGAAGACGCAATTACGTAGTGAACTTTTTCTTCCTGGTGTGTTATTTAAAAAATAAAATAACTTTACTTCCGCAGTCTGAACGAATGTCTCATTATGCATGTTGGTATTATCAGTAAACAAGAAGCTGCAGTCGAAATCTCGACGAAGGATTTACATCAGACCATTTTGTTTATAATCTTCATTTTCGTTTATTTCCTGTTTTTTTTTTTTTCTCGTTGTTATTAAAAGTTGTTTTTCTGGTCATTATTAAAATCTTTTCTCTTGCCAACCCAATTAACCAACCGACAAAATAAAAGTGTTGCATTCTTTTTATTCTGACAATGATTCAAAAACGAACACAAACATCTTTAGATGAATCTTTGCCAATTGTCTACTTTTCTTTACTTTCCATTGCTCACAGTTTTCAAAAAAATAAAAAAAACTACAAAAGAAGAAAAAAATAAAAAAGCGTCAGTTTAAAATAGGCTACACTCTATCTGTATTAAGTGTAAAGTGTAAAAACCAGTTAGGTTTTTACACTTTACACTATAGTCCGATCATTAATTAAATTTTGCTTGCATTGGAAAGAAGCAATTTACTATTTTCAAATTAATTTCATTCCTTCAAGGGCACATCTAAGCAGTAACACTCATTAACGTGTCCCCTGTAAATGCCGTCTCACTGCAATACAGTGGAGTATATCTGGCAGCATAACTTAAGGATAATGGACAAATTAACTCGGTTATTCAGTGATAGAACAATGAAATAGAACCATTCTTTTTACTGGAACAAAGAAATTGGAAAATTTAGCTGTTGCTTGTATATAACATTTGAATAAAATCTAATGAAAGCAGTTAATCTACTTTACACTGACATAATTTAATCAGAATTAAATCGAACTGCTTTTGCATTTCCAGTGAAAGTCTCTAATGTGAAATTACAATATATACACCATACCATTATTTTCCTTATTATTATTATTATACTCAAGCTTGATTTTTTTCTATTTTATTAAGTTACCCTTTTCTATTTACGTAACATTACACCAAAACCATTCTATATTTCATGTTCTTTCTTGAGCAAATTCAGTTGTTTTTTATGTTTTTAATCCACAGTTGTTTCTTTTAGGGTCAGCTACAAACTGGTTAGCTTTTAGGGTTAAAATATTCTCTTCTACCAAAACATGAGCAAATAATGTGCGCTGTAAATATTTCCGTGTTTTACGACATTATCTATTATGGTTTTGTGAGTATTCCCCTGCGTCTCGCACCGAGTGTTTTATTAATTAGTTTGGATCATTAGAGGATTAAAACATGCAGTCTCTAAAGAGAATACTCCGGAAGGGCTATTATGATAATGAGAGCACTATGCTCTGTGGACAATGTTTAATCTCCGTCTTTTTGGCTTCCTCAATTTATTTTGATGGAAATAAAAAGGAAGAAAGTTGTTTGTCGCAGAATAGGAGAAAATAAATTTCCCTGTTCGGTAGAAGCGGTGAGATTGGGGAAAGCATTGAGTAAACAGATCTCTGCGATGACTGCGAGAAGGAAGCTTAAGAGGCTGATGGAAAAGGGCAACTGATGCGGAAGATGACCTTTCAAAAGAGATGATGCTTTTTACTAGATCGCCGAATTAAGAGCCTCCATTGAAACTACTAGAACAAATGGAGTAGTCGGAGTAAAGGTTAGAGGTCATTGCCAGCTAACTAAGTAACAGTGAAAGCCGAATAAAAGGATGAAATATTGTGGAAATAGAAAGGTAGATAAAGGAGGGCATATTACATACAATGCATAGGTTTCTAAATAGCTTATTGTATTACGATAAATGCATCCACATAAAGAGCATCTGCCGTTTAGTTATGTATTAAACATCATCATTTACGTGTGTTTCCATAAGTACCCTCTTATTAGTTACCATAGCAACTGCATCGTTTTGCTTCTCGAGACGAAGCTTAAGCACGTTAATATAATTAAGTGTTCGTTTTAATTAAAGCGGTGCAGGAAAATATGAGCTCAGTTTGTAAAGGGTACTGAGCTCTCTCAAAGTAAATAAACTGGTAACGTTCTAGAGGTATACGATTAACTAATATTACAGTATTTCAATATAGATAGCAGTGCATAGTGTTTGACATTAACAATGCTGCATTAGCCTCAGGTACAGTATAACTTTCGTAGAAGAATATTACCGGAAACAGAAAAGTATCCCTAATCTCCGAAGCGGCCTATTGTCTTTTCTTTTCTTTCTTTAAGATGTCCAAGACTTATCACTATGCACCGAGAATGATGAGTCAGCAAATCCATTACGCTAGTTCTGGCTTCTCTTAAGTAATGCATCCCTTTTTATTGAGGACTTGGAAATGTTATCCCGGATTTAGTGGATATTTATGGCCTTTCTCTTCTAAACGCATTTGTGCTAAAGTAGTTCAGTCTAAATATGACTGACCGGATACCTCAACCTCACGTTCACTTGAGGGCTTCTTATCAGTAGTAATGCTTAAGATACTGTTAAGCATCAAGCTGTACTTTGGCAGCCTAAAATATCGGTTGATATACGCTTGCGTATGCATTTCCCGATGTTTGAAGAGACTTCCAATTCGTGCTAATACTTGCAAGTCTTTCAGTTTTCTCCCTTTTAACACCCACTTTCTAACCCAATATTTGTTTTTCTTTACAAATTTTAAGGCATCACCATCGCAGTATAATCTTTCTCATAGCAGTTATTGATTTATGACAGTCTGTTGATTAAACAGGCTTAATTTTTATCATATTCTTTTGCCTTTCTTTTCACACGTTGTGCTATTAATCTATGTTATATCTATTATTATTTATTTAAAACTTCCTTAGGCCTCTCTTTCTCTCTGTTTATTTTATGATTGTGTTTTTTCTCTACTTGTTTTTCTCTTTCCCCTGAATCTATATTTCTCTATTCTTTAACTTCCATTTCATGTTATCTATTCCATCTTTGTTATTCTTCATAATGCGGTATAATTTTTTATCTTTTATTTATAATAATATATCTTTCATTCGATCTATGGCATCAATAATACAGGGTGGCCATAATTTAACTTTCCCTCTTTGTAGGTATCTGTAGCTAAAACTAATACACAGAATGAGACCACATTTTATATTGAGCCTTTCGAAGGCATGGGGAGATGAATTCCGCGAAAAAAAGATTATTACCAAAAGTCGCCGATAGGGGAAATTTCGGCGTTGGTGGAGCCGAAAGCAGTCAAATATTTGCAGTAAACTCAGGTAAAAAAGGATTATGCAAATTTTACTGTGCGTACGTGACAGCAGCGCCACCAATTCCACTTAAAAAGAATTGGGAATGTTCAGGCAGTTATTCGAATGACTGATGAATTGTGCTCAATTGGCGTCCTACCTTGCCTCAGCGTGCTTTACTTGTTAAGTTGTTTTACTTTAAACAGTGCAATGCTGTAGCGGCCCTTCGGGAATTCAGAAGGCTTCATAACCTGCGTACAGGTCCTATGTCAGCTGTAGCACTGAGAGCTATGATTAAGAAGTTTGAAGAAACTGAATCACTGGGAATTAGACCTGGCAGAGGATGGAAAGCAGTGCAAGAAGAGACAGTAACAGACGTTGCTACTGCGGTGTTCGACGATACAGGAACCAGTACTGGTCCAAGCGCTCGTGCCATAGCTCGCAAACTTGATATGGCTTATGGTACAGTCTGGAAAATCTTACGGAAAATGCTTCACTTCCATTCGTATAAGTTCAGTCGTGTGCAAGCACTAACTACCGCAGATTATGATAAGCGCATGAACTTCGCGCTTATTATTATTATTATTATTATTATTATTATTATTATTATTCCATTTTATCTGTCTTTAATGTAATTATCCGCTTGTTTTCGGCTCCACCAGCGCCAAAAAATCCCCTATAGACGACTTTTGGTACTAAATCTTTTTTTTTTCGCGGAAATCATCTCCTCATGCCTCCAAAAGTCTCAATATAAAATTTGGTCTCATTCCGTTTATTGGTTTTAACTAAAGATGCCTCCAAAGAGGGAAAGTTATTTTATGGCCACCCTGTGCTATCTGTTTTGTTCAAGGTATTGCTATTTTCCGTCATAGGGCAGAATACTCCTGAATTTAATATTTCGGTCATCACACAAATAATGCCCTGGAAGTTATTTCTGCACATTTATCCAACGATCTGTCGTCACAAATGCAGATTAGCCTAAACGATTAATAGTTACAATAGTCAAAAACGGTTGTAATTATTTCTCATTATTATTTTCTTTAGAAAACAGCCAATCATGAATCATCTTAAAGGCTGGATAGAACGAAAAACGTATAAATATTCCCTTAAAAATAGAAGGGTAAAATAATTTAACTCTTTATGGTTTACAGAAAATCAAAAGAAGAAACGAAGGAGTTAGATAAAAACTACAAGCGCAAATATCAGATAAGAAAACGTTTTTTTTTCTTTTCTGATTTACGATTTAATCCCAAGATCACTTGCACTTATAAACAGTTTTCCTACGCTTAACTCTCTCACTTGGAGCATTCCAGCCGTATTAGCGCATGTCCCAAGGCTAAGAAATGTTCTAGAAAATGGTCGCAAACCCAACAGACTCATCGGAGTTTAATGACTAATGCGACCATAAACACGGCAGGCTATTAGCTCCATCCTGTTGCATTCAGTAGAATATCAATTGCTCAGATTTTAATGATACAAACATAGCAATCCAACAGCATTTCTTCCTGCTTTCATTACTCAACCTGCTGATAAAAACAGTCCACGGCAATACCTCAGAGCAACTTAATGTTTCCTCTTCCGACGCTCTAAATAAATGAAGTGCTAAAAGTTGGTCCGTGGTGAGCTATTAACAAGTAGCAGATGTTCCATTACCTCAACGACCGAGAAGAGTAATTGGAGATGCCGAAACTTAAAAGCATCCACTTCTCCTTAAACAGTGAGAAACAAAGTAATCCAAGTCGTCTGAAAACTTGGAAATAAGCACACAAAAGTAGAAATCATATCCGCAGATTTTGCATATAAAGGGAAAATATCATTTTCTCGTGTTTGCACCTTTCTACACAGATTGAGAACGAACATCTCCTGTTTGTTTTCTAAATGTACTTTAAATGTAAAATCATAGACTAACATAGCTCTACTTTAGAAGAGAACATCAAAAACGAAAAAAAAGAAAGGATAAAAATGGAGTAAACAGATATTTGGCCCTCTTTATTGGTGCTATGAAATACACATCGCATATTCCTCAAATAAAGAGAGATTCGGCTTCTGAAATTCTAAATAACTCACAGCGTGTCAATTAAATAACCAGAAAAAAATCGTATAAACATAAAGAGTAAATCAAATGAAACTATCTTCTTCGCCAAGTATCTCAAAGATGAATGAGAAGAAAGTGTTTTCATAATTTCTAGTCATTCATCAAAGATGCTGCGACCTGGTTGATCACTGTTATCAAAGATTTTGTGGAAATAGTTTTCCCAAGTTTTATTTTCGACTTTGCCCAGAGGAGGACTATTTTACGAGAGTTTCAACCACACATCCGGCTTTTACTTTACCATGCAATATAAAGAGATGAATATTTTGTTAAAACTTGTTGAAACATTACGACTTTTCTGTAATCTTTTTATGTGCGCTTCGAGTTAATTTTGGCCATATGCCCTTTTTAACTACCGTTTCACGGAGTCGTGATGCACGAAGTTCTGAATCTGTTTTGTACCTCGAGGCATTGGAAAACGACATTTGTACGATAAATAAAGAAGTCAGCTCGTGAAATTCCATTTTGCCTGCGGTCAAAAGATAGTGGAACTCTGGACGTTTCTTTTAATGTTATCTGTAAAATTTCTAGCAGACACCCACTTCTCCTTAGTAATTCAATTCAGTGGAGTTTGTTATAAAGTGCCGAGTACCTTGTTGTTTTCATCATTAAGGGCGAAGTATTTAAAAAGACGAGTGCAGTCTGTAATAAGAATATTGCAAATGCCAGTGGCGTGAAAAGAGTAACAATAAAAAATAACTCATGGAAATAAAAAATAATAGAAATAAACTAATTTGCAACTTAAGCTTTACAAATCTCTAAACCAATGTTTTTACTCTAAAAAAAGTTTAGCGAGTATTTGATAAAGAAAATCCTATAAATTTCAAGAACCGTGACTAGCACATTTGACAGACATTCTCTTATTATAACAAAAATAGCAGAAATATTTAATTAGCTCATCTCTAAGTACTAACCATAATGGCTGATCAGTAACATTTGAGACGATGTTTTGCAGTTATGTTATTAACAGAGAATAAACAAATAAATAAATAATAAGCTAAATCCTTTTTATTCTCTTATAGGGAGTAGGCGAGGCCTTTTAATCCTATCTAGCTTTTGGTGACTGAGTGGGCAGATCAATCTCCACCGGTAGCCAATCAGAGATAGCTGTCCCATTACTATCACTAATTATAAGCCTCCACCCATGAAGAGACCAGCAAGCAAATGCTGCCATCTCTTAGTACCTAATCCTAACAGAATATATTAATGTCTGAAATAATTTGGGTTCTACGGCGAGTTAGCCGATTTCCGTGCCAGAGATCGGCTAACTCGGGAACTGGTCGAAGATCCTCCAGTCGGTGACTAGACTGGAACTGAAGTCTATCTTCAGGTGGCTTAGCGCAGATGATGCAAGCGCCACTTCCACTGAAAATCATGAAGGATATTTGGCAACATCTCCAAACACCACCTCTGGGAAAAGAAAGTTGTACTTTGATTTAGTTATGAGTACGCTGATCTAAAGTATAAAGAAATGCCTTTCTTAGTTGAATTCTGAAGTTCATGTGCTGAAGTAGTAGAGCATATATACGTTAGATAAAAATATCTAAAATGTTATATGGCATTATGGAAAAAAAAACCCTGCAAAAGAAAAAGAGTAAATCTGGTCAGATATGAAGGCAATTCTGATTTCTTTAACTTATGTGGATGCTATTCTGCATCGAACGTTTCTTCCTTGAGAACAGATTATGAATCCAGCTGTTTTGGAAAAAAAAACATGCTTCAACCCCATCGAGATATATTTCTTCGCAATTGACTTCACAAATGAGTGTCGTCTTTTTGATTTCTGCATAGGCCACACCACATAGCGTACATGATTTATTTTTCCTTACGATAGTAGTCCATATCACACTTGAATGCCCAGGAATTGTATCCACGTGATTCTCCACCTGCTTTACTCACCATATAATAACAGTGTGAGACTTCTTTATCGTCGACAAACTGAAAAGTAGCCGGAAGACGAAACGAATCTAAGACATCTTTAATATGAAAATGAATACGAGCTACATGATAGCATCCAATTGGTTGCTTTGTTGTTGTTGTTGTTGTTATCTCAATCTACCATTTTTTCAAAATGTTACTTTGACTTCAGAAAAATCAACAGTTTGTAACCACTTCGAGATTAAAAAGAAACGGAAAAATGAGAGGAAGTTCCAGTGCCTGAACTTGTCTCCATCTTTCCGTGCCTCGTCAAGCAAGGCATCTCTTCTTCCCTCCTCATACGTACGAGACAGGTTGAATCCTACTTTTGCTCAGCGGGAACCAGGTCACCAACTACACGAACAATTAATAAAAAATACCGAAATAGTGATAAAGAGTGAATTCTTCACTTGAAAACAGATGAATGATCAACTCTTCGTTACCATTATAAAAACGGAATGCTAGAGCTGAAATCAAGAGATTCTAATAGCTATCGTGGATTGCCTAGGAAACAAGCCTGGGCCATTTGTTCAAAGGCAAACTTCGAGAAATCTTCCAAATACAGTTCAGTAATATATGTGGTCTTAGTTTCGAACTCAGTGTTATTCATTACCACCTCCAGTGTGCAAATTTTCACTTACGTTTCCTTACAGAAACCCAATTTCAACCACATCAATATCCTCAGAGGGCATCCACATTAGTTCTTGAGAGTAAATCTCTCTCTCTCTCTCTCTCTCTGTTCCATTCCATCAATTGATAAACATTTGCTGTCTTTAATCGCTCATCTAATGCCCCCAACCATTCGGAACTATTTTTGTCTTAATATTCCTAAATGTTGATTTTCTTCAATTCACTTTTCTAGCAGTGAGCTCATCTTTCTTGCAGTTTTTAATATTTACAACATCAACAAGCTTTCCTTTTCAACCTGGTGAGTTCAAGTAGGTAGAATTGTCAAGGTATTTTCTATCACCAATGATGTTAATCGTACACAAATGTTCACATGTCTGCCGGAATGCAGATAATTCCAACTGCTCTCCAGAAATACCCCTTCTTAACTAGTGGCTTATAAGTATACTGTAGTTCCTGTACTATACTGAATATAGACAATTCAGTTCGCAGATTATTGATTCGTTTCCCCATGAAACAGAAGCAGTAATACTTGTATACATGCTGTCTGGCATTATGTTGTTGTGATTATAGCCTTTCGGTTGTTTAGGGGCAGCTATATTCGCCACCATCTAGGCAAATGACTATGAGCAAGATGGTTTCTCATTGCCTTCTTGCCGTATTTTTATGACTGTAGCCTGTGTGTTCAAGGGCGCCGGTTTACCTGCTTGCGGGATGAAAAATTCCAGATAAACTGAGGAGAATATGCTGCTGTCCACGCCCAAGACCTGATAATAGCTATGGCTGAGAAAGATCCTTAAGTTCACGTCGTCGACGGGAATCGAACCTACGACACTCCTTCCCCAGGCATATGGTGCAAAGCTCATAGCCACTAGGCTAACTGGGCGGACTCTGGCATTATAAGAAGGGTCAAATATGATGGTCTTTTTTTGACTTTCATACTTAATTTCCTTGGTTAGATTATTGTCTTCTGATTCAATCATTTCCAAGAAAAGAATCTGATATATTGTAATTAATTTGAATCAAAATTTCCATCTTTCTTTTATGTTAGTGCCAAAGCACGAAATAGCTGCAAACACAAGTGCAATTCCTGAAAAATTTATTTTGAAAGATCTAAAAGAAAGGAGGTTACATCATGTTCCATTGGCAGTCATGCTTTCTGGTCCATTTCCCAAACTCTTGGTCAGAAGGTTGTCCAAATATTCTTCCATTTCTTCTTTATCAGACACCAAAAGCTATACTACCCGAAATTCGATCTCGAAACCATTTTTAAATGGGATTGGGAAAATGGTGTCTATCTAGCTCCAGCAGAACACAATTCTGCCTTACCACAACAGAGAACTTTTTTTCAGTCTTACTTTTGACAAAGCACCTAGATGTCTAGACAAGATGAGATTTCTTTTCAAGGAATTACATTACGTTAACAAAATCTCTTTTGACGTAAACATATTACAATTATTGCCTTCTCAGCATATCAATCAGCAGGATTTCTCTTTCGACAAAGCATTAACCAGAACAGTTATCAATCCTATACAAATTATAACTTCGGTCAGCTATTGCATATTATTCTTAAATTTGAGGTGTTAGTGTCCATCTAACAGCTCCCTAAATCACTGAATTCTGTAGAATAGATCAGAGAAGTTGAATATTAACTCATCTCTCAACCAATTCACTGCACTCACACTGATGCTCAATATTTTGCTAATTGCGTTTTTCTATCAATATTTTCATTACACTGTTGATCTGAACTGACACGAATAATTCCTTTGCGCTCTTCTAAGTCTATTACAACACTGGAGAAGCTATTCAACACTAGAATTTAATCCTCAAAATCAGAAAACAAATTATCCTTTCTTTTGTCCGCTCTTCTTATGCTGTCCACTGGGAGAGTTTCCCCTTTTAAGTGTTTCCAAAAGAGTGCCATACACAGGTCTTCAAATAAAATGCATAAAAGCGTCTTCCTTTTCCTCGATTTTCTGTCCATCATGTTAATAGCGTGCTATAGGTTGATCAACATTTCGCGTTTGGGATCATACACACAAAATAAATATGCCTACCACAAATGCATTGAACAATGGACTGAAATGATTGTTGGAAATACTGCGTGCATTCACAAGGATTCATGGAGATACTGAAAGAAATTTGCATTAACTTTAATTTCCCTATAAAGATTCCTTTCGGAATATTTTTGATCTCCCTTCGTAGCTTCCTCATCACAAATTAAGTAACCCTGATATCAGTTGATGCCTTCTGAGTTGTTATAGTTCCAAGCCATGCCGGATTAATCTTTTTCTTTTAAACTCAATTTTCTTCCCATCCCTCTTTAGTCCCTGCAGATTTCATATCTGACCTGAATAAACATAAATAATAGTGTTCACAGTGGAGCCTTTTGGCTATACAGCTTCAATGTGAATAGGAGAAAATGTTCTTTTCGTGACAAAGGTTTACTTCTTGAAATCCATTTAATGTGCTCCAAATCGAAAATGCGATCTTATTGATCATCTCTCTCTGTCTATGACGTCAATAAAATGTTGTCTTAAATGTCCCAAAAGATGTTGCTGAATAGGAAGCAACTCTATTTATGATACAATGCTAACCCTATTTGTGTGACGTCATTTATTGCTGGCTATCTGTAACTACACGTGCGGTGGAGAGAGAGGATACAGGTAGGATTTAAATATCCTTTACTCCGAACTACTTAGGTCAGATGGGACCAGCTTACCAGTGGACAGATATAGAATAAGACATGCTCCACATATTACTACTTCATCTTTCAGTTTAGTGCAGGGAAGATAATACACATAAACGTTTTCAGTGCACACATAGCGGCAACAAGATGCCAAGACTTCATTCTTTCCTATGTTTACGGCAGCATCCTCATAACTGATAGCCAGAGGTCGATTTCTTGTGCGTTGATTATTAAAGGTAATTGTGTTTAAATTAAAATTTTTCAAAACTTTCCAAATTGTTTTAAATTCATTTAAAAAAATACAATATTCTGGGGATAATATTATTTTCATGTACACTCTTCATCCATAATCATACCTAAACGATAAGGGCTTCACATCACAAGATTATAGCTGAGATTAAAATCTTATTCCAGCAAATCGTCTTTCCTTACCCTTATTGTGTGGCAATGTTTGGCACAAATGTCAAAAGAAATATTTGGTAAGCCATCTAGCGGCATTGTTCATAATTTAAAAAAATGTCCAATCGATGATGTCTGGTACTCAATCAACATTTGTTTTATAACGATATGACTAATATTCAGCTATCAGCTGGTTGATAAAAAAACAATCATAATTTATTGCATGTGTGCAGTATCACTGATTTGTTGTCGGAAATCTATACATTATTTTACTACTAAGGGAAATTTCTTTTAAATTATTTCTACACTAAGTGTATTTTGATTCAACCCAATAGATGATGTGGATGCTGAAATATAACATGTATAAATACAGTAAATAGGGTGTCCACGGTAATACGTATGCATTACATAAACATTTATCTATAAAAAAAGTACTACATAGATATACATGAAGTATATGAATGAATGAATAAACATAAAAAAGCCTAAGTCTAAATATAAGTATGCGAACAAGGAACAAGAACAAACACATAAAACACTAAGCATAACTAAAAGAAGTACCCGCACAGAATGTGGCAACCACTGTACTAATATTCATTCACATTAACATAAGAAGACATACACATAAGACGACATTATATATATTCGGTTTATTAGAGTTCCTTCTCAATAGTATCTTGGGTGCATCGAAATCCTTATCGTCTACTTCGATATTCGAGAAGCACTATTCCACAGATATATCTCAAGGTACTTAAATATGATGAATTTCTGCAGTTCCATCAAGTTGCTGACAATGCGTTCTTGTTACGAATATCTCGTTTCCCAACATCGGAGGGTTGTACTCAATGGAAATGAAATCTGGTAAATGATGGAGGCAAAAACATTAAGCTAATGTCACTGCCATGTTTTTGTAATCATACTTGAATAACAAGTACCCTATAACAAGGAACACTGTCCTGTTGAATGTGACCATTTCACGTAGGATAAATGGTCAGCATGAATGGTATAATTGGTCAGTACCGATGTTCAGTTACACCTTTGCCATTCAATCCCTGCTCTTCTGCATCAAGGGACGAAATCAATGCCATAAAAGCCTGTCTCCATACTATCATTCCAAGAATTCTTTCGTATTGTTATGATCCAGTATGTAGGTCCACGGCTTCGTTTGTTATTGCCATTCAAGATCACAGTGACACCATAACATAAACTCTGATTCATAAGCTTTATCTCCAGCCCCTCTGGTGTCCATTAGTCTCCGTAGCTCACCATGGACGATGCACGGACACACGCATTCTATCTGGGACACACACACACACACACACAAAAGAATCTTTATAAGACTTTTCCGCTTGGTTTCTTCAGCCGTAATTCAAAATAACATGTAGCAGCCAATGTTAATATCCATAATAATAAAGACGTAGTTGGTTGGTTCTGTAAACTGAGTTTTCTGTATATTTGTACTTCGCACTCCTTTGGATAATTACAGACCCCCTTTTGGACATTGTAATGCACTCCCTCTGATTCTTATCAGCCTATGGCCACATTCTGTTCTCACATTCGACATTGGCATTATAGTTTTGGCTGTCACATGTTGATAATCACGTGATATGCTCTTTTGGATTCGGGTTAGCATGAGGATGTCTTTAAATATGATGTTTATATACTTAGAGTCTTTAGACACTGTGTATAAACACGGTAGCTACAGACAGGATCGAGGCATAAGTTGGTAAGGGATTATGAACAAAGTAATGCAGATGAGATTTTTTATAAAAGGGCTGAAGACGAGGAAAACTAGAGATAATTCCTAGAAGCTAAGGAGGCAGTGAACAAGGGAAAAGTTTTTTTTTTTTGCTTGTAAAGTGGTGGGTGATTTAAATGCATCGCTTGAGAGTGTGTTTAGTGCAGGAGATGGTAAATACCTTTAAGACACAGTTCATCATACATACCTTGTGTGTGTGTATGTGTGTGTGTGTGTGTGTGAGAGAGAGAGAGAGAGAGAGAGAGAGAGAGAGAGAATAATACTTCCTTGACTCCATGGTGGTCTGATAATAATAATAATAATAATAATTATAATAAACATTCGACATAAGAGCAAATATACAACCATATTAGCATATTGTATATTAGCATTACAGTTCTGCAACTTCTGTATAGTCGTATATAAAAATAATAATAATAATAATTTTTTTCAATGTCAAATAATTCTTTGTTATCTGTCAAATAAATTATATACATATACATACAATATAATTATGCATACAATTAAAAACATAATACTACTATGGAAAGACTTTTATTGGGATTATACTGATCAAATGCATATAATAAACAACTAAGTTATACCAACTAGTTTCACCAACTAAGTCTGTTGACATCTTCGGGGTACATAACTGATGTACGGCACTAAAAAGAAAAAAACTGTTACAAACTATAATCAACCGATTCCAATTATATTAAACAAAGAACAGAGCGCGTACAATACATGCATAGAGCGTGGATGATCTCACTTGTTGTTATTTAGGAACGTTCTATAGTTGGCACTGTAATTCAGTTCTGGCGAGTTGAAGGATCTGATAAGGGTCTTCCAGATCACGGGCAAGATTAGTCCTTGGTTCCCGTTAAGGTTTTGTGTACAGCGGACAACTGTTGTGGCCTCCTTAAAAATTCGGGAGCGGAAGTCCTCCTCTATGTAAGGAATTGTGCTTCTATCCCACTCTATGGTATGGTTCGTTCTTGAGAAATGAAAAGCTAACCCCGATTTTTCTTCTCTGTTATTATTGATGTCACCTATATGTTCTTTTTGCCTAATTTCAAGGCTCCTTGAAGTTTGGCCGATGTAATTCAAGCCGCACGAGCATGGTATGTTATAAACTCCAGCATATTTGGAGAAAGGATGGCTATCTTTTGGAGATCTTAAGAATTGTCTAATCGTTTCTGTGGGTTTAAAGGCCACTCTTATTATTTTAACATAATTTTTTTTAACAGAATACTACTATTTTTCACTTGTGGTTCAATTCAGATTCCAATTTATCTCATACTCTGTACAGTCATATAGCACAACAATTTCTGTGTTATCAGCAGTAATAACGATTTTTGTAATAGTTTACAATCAGTTATAGTTCAGTTACACAGGATATATTACACAATTATCTACCTATCTATATAATGTTTTTCAATACAGAACGCTATGAAAATATCTCATTTAAATTGTATAAATAATGATATTTTTTATTTTACATCTTTTTTCACATTCATATTCACAATGATTCATTTAAATTTACAATGATTCATTTTTATTAAATTATTTATAATATTTATTTGTTTCTTTGGGTGGCTTCTTCCTCGAAGCTTTGCTGAGCTTATCTGAATAATGTTATCAGTATGTTCATTATTCTTATACTTTACTGACTGTTTTGTTACATAATCTGCAGTTACATAATATTTTGTTACATAATATAATAATAAATAAAATAGTAATAATAATAATTGAACTTTTCATGTATAGACTGATGCGCAGTATTGCTAGCATCATCGTGATCTAAAACTGTTTCTAAGGGTTTCAGACTACTTTATTTTCTTAATATTGATATCCACTAGGCATAGTCTTATGAAATTTTAGATTTTTTCTTTTCCTAATTTGCTAGAATTCTCCGGCAATCCTTTGCCACGTGGAGACATCATTTGGACCGACCATTTACAAGCTTGCAATAACAATAAAATCCATCTTTGTGATATTAATTTCTGATATCACTATCGATCGAAAGATAGTTAAGTCGTGATTTTATATCTATACTTTGTAGTTCGTTACATTTTATATTTTTCCACTTAATTTTGTTGTATTTTTTCTCCGTTTTGTGCTCTTTGAGGTTTCATGTAATATAAAATACATTAGTTTAACCATAGCGTTTTACATATAAATTTTAAGTAAAACATTTTATGTAAAAAACATCTTTTTTACCTCACACGCATATCCAAATAAGTAGCAAACATAGTGCTCATTTGCATAATCTAACCTTGGCTTAACTAGTTAAGCCAAGGTTAGACTTGGAGAATCAAATATGCTATGTGCTTCGATACGTTTAGAATCGATATAGGCTGAGATTGGGTTGGATGAACAGAGGAATACATGAGAGTGACAACGAAGACTTTCAAGAGAATGCGTCACAAATATAAAACATGGCAGCTACATTTAGCCATACAAACATGAAATGAACATAAACATATAAACATACATATGAACAAGAGATGTACAGGAAAACACAAACAAGAAGACACCAATTATAAGAAATATATAACGTAATGTAAGAAAGAATATTTATAGATATTCGTTCCCATGTGCTGATTGTTTTTTGTTTCTTCCAGGTAATTCATCATCATGATCTCGGCAATGCCTGCTGTCGCCGTTCGTCGCGAGCGGAAGAAACCTCGGAGCTTCCGGAGCCACGGTCCTCCAAGTCACCACAGCAGTATGACATCATTATCGAGAGGACGTAGTCTGACTCACCACAAGCGCTCAACTAACCAGAGTGTGAGTACCATCAGTAGCTCCCACGGTGTCTCCGAGCTGTACGGTAGACGCCGAGACGCTCTGGAGGCCCAGAGACAGAAAAGACGTTTCCTTATCTACTTGGGTACGATACTCATGATCACTGGTCTGATTTTGGTGTTTATTGGGGTCGGCGCGAACTTATCCACTGCCCAGTCGGTGGGTTTGCTCTTCATAGGCATCGGATGTGTGTTGTGTCTTATCAAAGTCTTCTTTTCGCAGAGTCAGACCATGGTGGTCAAGAAGACCGCACAAGTGGACCTCGAGTCGGCGGCGCAGTCGGTGGAGAACCTACCCAACAGCGAAGTCACAACCCCAGCAGTAGATGGAGGAGAATTCACGCCACTTCCAGTCCAGACGGCAACTTCGCCCGCCCAAGACTCCAACACCACCAGTAACAGTAACCAGAACAGCAGCTTGACACCTTCAAGCTTGAATAGCATTCCCGAGACTCAAGTTCTTATCACAGAGGAGACCGAAAGGTACTGAAGCACACGAAGATATCAGCAATCTCTTCCCACCCCATAAACAAGAGAGGAAAAAAAAGAGAAAAACTGCATTTAACCTTCGTACAAAAGAAAGACAATTTTTTGTTAGTCCGTGTGATCTCGCACGTGACACTTTACAGCAGGGTACCCTCTATCGACGGGGACCCTTGGTTAGGACTGCCCTATATTGAAATTATTTGTAGTACTCATCTATTTATGACTACAGATCAAACTACAGACTTATTATATACGGTTCAATCCTTTTCTTATTTCTCCGACCCCTCGATTTGTAGAGGGGTCGAGAATAGTTTTATGTGAAGTTCACCCAATGAACGCCACAACATTCCAAGTGGTTCTGATTTGGAGGTTCTTTTCCCCCACCCTAGTAAGAAACGAAAGCCAGTGTTTGTTCTTCGGGCTCAATCCCGTTTGACGTTTCTATTTTTGATCCCCCCGTTTGACCCTCGACTATCGCACAATTGAATAAGGTGCAGATTGTTTATCTACCCTTTATTGTTACATGCTTGTTTGCTTGGCATTGTGGCTGTCGCTAATGTAACTCTGTGATTGGTTTTTGGGATTAAACATTGCTTTTTACGTGTTTCGATAAGATTTTGTTCATACAATGACACACACACACACACACACACACACACACACACACACACACACACACACACACACACACACACACACACACACACTATTCAAATTTTACACATCGTTATAGAAATGAGAATGATGGAATGAACAGAAGTTTCAAACAAAAAGTTTGAAAACAAAAAATAGTTAACAAAAAAATTAAATATCTATGGCGTCGAAGAGAATAAAAAGAATTAGAGACATTGCCAGGCAAACAAACTAATAATCATTTTCGGCTATTCCTGATAATTATATTTTAATTTTAATAATAATATTAATTCCGAGACATTAAGAATGTAATCCAAGGCTCATTCAATGAATCATCATAATATTTCGTACTCATCTAAGTGAACAATTTAACAAATCATATTTTTGATCTTGTAGTAATTAGTATCAGCGAACGACAGGTGAAATTTGCTGCGATGGTTTAGTAGAGTTTAAATAAATAAATATTATGAAAAATCACTTGAAACAACTACTTTACTTTCAACTGAAAATTCAACTGATTGTACTATGATAGTATTTAACTTTTAAAAGTGTATTAAATATTTCTAAATTGAAATGAATTATTATAACGATTAACAATTAATTCATTTAATGATATATATGCCAGCCTGGTTGGCCGAGTTAGAGTATCCGCTCTCCAGCCAACAGGGTGCGGGTTCGAGTCCCGCCTAGGCATGTATGTTTGTGATTGTCTTCCACCTTCATTCACCCAAGTATAGATACACTCTCCCAATAGGGACTGGGTCACCATAGGAGTAGTAGACCCCAAATCTCCCTCAATGGAGAGGCCTCCACCTTTCAATGGGTAGAAAAATAGGCTGTTCATCATCATCATCATATATATAAAGTTATATTATTATTTCTAAGAAAAAAGTAAATTATATGATTCAGAACTACTATATCATCTCCTACTGCCAAGCAAACCTTTTTTTACGGATATATAGAGAATTCTATGAAAAATAAAAATCCTTATGATAATTATATGAATCAAATATTATTAATATAGATGTGTTATATTATATTATATTTAAATAATATAATTATCATAACGTGTTAATTATATCACGTTGTGATAATTAAAGTATTCAAATATACCATATTTGAATACTGCAAAAGTTTACTTGGATGTCTAATATGATGTAGATGTTCTGAATTATATAATATTATATAGCTCTTGTTGAAAACTATTTAATTTTTTAGAAATAATAATATTACTTAAAGTATATATAACATTTAATGAAATATTTGTAAATTAAATTTTATCTTTAGAAATATGAAGCACACCTTTAAAAATCAAATACTATTGCATTACAATAGGACAAACAATACAATATCCAATTTCATTTATTAGAAAGCTTCATAAAATTAAATTATATGATTCAGAATTAATTTATTAATTGGATAAGGGTGAATGGTATGATACGGGCACAACTTGCTGAGATCTGGACAGTCAGGGTGATTATATTCTATTATCAAAGTGTTCTGTAATGTCAAATAAAGTTCTTTTATTATTGCACTGACGTTAATTTTCCAAGTATGAAATCATCCTTCTGCGTGCTCATTCGTTCTGGTTTCTTGCACTGCAGAACACGCTTTTCAAATGTAATTTTTGGTATTACTAAAAGTTCCCTCATTGCACTGTATTCTATTTACATTATAAACTATTTTATCTTTTTATTACGGAAAAAGCGAGTGTTCAGGATGTTCTGATCGCCTTGTCTGTATTGCGTAATGAAAAACCCAAGTTTCTTGGAGGAGAAACCCTCTCACCTGGTATAAGATCTGGTAACTAACCTTCATATGAAAAGCCTAGGACATGTAACGAAAATTCCATCTCCTGGATCGAGATTACAGAAATTCTTACATACATCAAATGTGCTTAGTATTTTGCATTTTCATTTCTTTAATTTTAATGTGGCGAAACGTAATGAAACATAAAGAAAGATTTACGTTCAAATATATATAATATAAAGCCACTACTTATGATGATATCACGAATTTTGATTAATTATATTTAATTAACATAATATAATTAATAGAATCATAACATATGCTGGGCTGTTTGGCCGTGTAGTTAGTGGTAATGCAGCTTATTTATAACAATGCAGCATAGATATAACAAATTCATCCTCTTTAATAGCTGAGCAGAATGCTAAATAACACATATTTTTATTGTTACACAATTCTTTCTAAGAAAATAAATTGTAAATTTATAGTTGACTCTAAAAAAATTTAAATAATTATTTTCATAAAATTAATTGTATTTTTAATTTCAAATATATTAAATACACCTTTTTATATCATTATAACTTTAAATATAAAAAACGAGACATTTTATTTAGTATCTCGTGGAGAAGCATCCTCCTTCGCTAGTTTATTTTGAGTTTGGCAGCGACGGATGCTCTCTTAGGCTTCTTCCAGAGTTGTGCTGTGATTGAGGAGATTGCCCTAATTTTTACAGAGGTACTTTACTTAAAAATTAGTAGTGTAGTAGATTCTGACCAGAGGATAAATTATATGAATTATGAATGAAGATGGCGGCTCGCGTGGTAGTGTTTAGTGTCGTGTATTATTGATGGTGAATTGTGAATTTGACGGTTATGATTTAGTGATTTATGCGTATTCATCAGTAATTTCAGTTAATTGCTTACTGCCATAAACAGGCACTTTATTTATTTTCCATCCAGGTAAGTCAATTGAAGTTATAAGGGCGATACGCTAGGCCTACTGCCGTTAGTATCGCCATTGCTGTATTTTATATCGCGACATCTTATTGCTGGTAGACACCTTAGGGTGTCTACGGGATTTGCTAGTGGACCCTCAAAAGTCCACAGGATTACTTTTACCTGCTCGGAACACCAGAGCAATCTCTACTCTTTCTCCATCCTTGACTTAACACATTTCCAAATATTGTCATGGCAAAACTTCTTAATGAGGCCAAATTCGAAGAAGTTTATTTTGAATTCCTCAGACT
Organism: Typopeltis vanoorti; assembly: GCF_054136105.1. NCBI lineage: Eukaryota > Metazoa > Arthropoda > Arachnida > Uropygi > Thelyphonidae > Typopeltis > Typopeltis vanoorti. The sequence goes on from NC_143551.1 coordinate 32,631,344, forward strand.
GGGAAAGCTGCTGAGTGAAAATTGGCCGGGAAAGGTTAAACTGTATGACACGTTTCCCCCCGAATGTGTCTCAGACGCTGTCGCTGAAGATCATTTAGAGTCGATGCCTTCTACTCCTCCAGACCTTGCAGAAGTGCGTGCTCACAAAGTCGTCGCTGAAGATCATTTAGAGTCGATGCCTTCTACACCTTCAGACTTTGTAGAAGTGCGTGCTCGCAAAAAGCGAAGAACAACAGAAGAACCGCACAATGACAACACTGTAATGGAACAGGATTCTCAGGGTTCGGACGCCGCTACCTCTCCCAAAGAAAAGGTGCCTCCGGTCATCCTTAGAGAAAAACAAAAGTGGGCAGCTTTACGATCCACAATGTCCAATCTGCATATTGGCTTCATTAAGGCCAAAAACATGGATGAAGGCATAAAGATTCAGCCAGCAACAGTGACAGACTACAGAAGGTTGACCAAGGAACTGGACAACAGAGGCATCCAGTATCATACCTTTGCGCTCAGTTCAGAAAAAAATTTAAAAGTAGTCCTTCGTGGTGTCTGTGAAGATATTGACACAGCAGAAATCACTGCTGACCTAAATTCTCAGGATCTGCCACCAGTCAAAGTGAGCAGAATGTACAAAGCAGACAAAACTCCCATGCCATTAGTCCTTGTTGAGATTCACAAAATATATAAGGATATCTACAACTTAAAAACAGTCTGTGGTCTCATCGTCACACCGGAACCACTCCGTAAAAGATCATCTTCTGGGCAGTGCCACAGGTGCCAAAAGTTTGGCCATGCCCAGAATCTATGCCGAGCAGAATATAGATGTTTAAAATGTGGAGACAGCCACCCAACCAATACCTGCACTAAGCCAAGGACCACCTCGGCCAAATGTGCCAACTGCAGTGGCCCTCATCCGGCGAACTACAAAGGATGCACTCAACACCCAAAGAACAGACGGATGGAGGCAATCAATCAGCCCTCCTCCTACAGTACAAGAACACCAGCGGCCCAGACATCAAAACCGGAGACTCATCGACCACAGTCGGAGACCTCCAACCAAAAGCAAACAAGAAGTTATGCCGATGTGACCCGTACAACTAGGCCAATTCCAGAACAAAATCAACCAAGAGCACCTAAAAACCTAACAGCTATTATCACGGCCTCACTAGCAAACATGCTACAAAATTTTAGCCTATCAAACCCTACTGAAACCTCCACTAAAAGATTTCTTCGTGAAACACAGGTCATCCTCACAGCTCTCATAAATGAATAGTAACAAACTCATTCCAGCATCTCTTCAAATAGTTGCTTGGAACGCAAATGGCCTCAAAAACAAAATCCTGGAACTCCGTGCCTTCACATCTAGGTATCAGCCAGATGTTATTCTAATCAGCGAAACTCATCTAAGACTCTCAGACAACCCTACAATAAGGGGCTATCACCTATACAGAAATGACAGACTACTCTACAGAGGTGGTGGCACTGCCATCTTCATTAAAAACTACGTTAAGCACCACTCTGTGAGCATTCCTTCAACCACTAACCTTGAGATCACAGGAGTGGAAGTAGTCACCAGCTCCACTGGCAAACTGAAAATCTACTCAGCTTACAATCCTCCCCAAAAATCTCTACTTCACTCTGATCTAAATGCCATCTTAGGCATCAGAGGGCCCACCATTATTGCCGGGGATCTGAATTCCAAGCACCCTGCCTGGAATTGTTCAACCACAAACAAGAATGGTTGCATCCTTTTCAATTACTTAGGATCAAGCAACGCTGTTGTGGCAGGCCCCACCGAACCAACTCATCTCAGTACGTTCGGCACTGCTGATATCCTGGATATAGCTATCCTGCAGGATATTAAACTTCAGTACAGTATCATTTCTATGGATGAACTATCATCCGATCACAATCCAATACTGCTGCATCTGGGAAATCAGGAATTCCTGTGTCCTCCTTCTCACTCCTACATTGTATGGGAAAGACTGTCAGCCGCACTCAAGGATCATATTGGACCTGTTCCTCACATACACACAAAAGAAGTAGAAACTGCAGTTACAAATCTCACACAACAAATTAATTCTGCTATAAAGGTAGCTTCCTCCTACAAATCTGCCCGCAAGCCAGATCGTTTGCCTGAAGACATCATGAACTTAATCAGAGATAAAAACAGAGCTCGAAAGAGATTCCGTAACACGTGTGCACCACAAGACAAAACAAATCTAAACAGATTAAATGGGGCAGTAAGAGATGCACTGAAAGCTCACAGAGACCATGTATGGGATGAAAAGTTATCCTCCATTTCACCTAGTGATCACTCCATCTGGGGACTACTGAAAAATACCAAAAACAAAGGCAGATCCCTTCCCCCAATATTAACTGATCAGGGCCTTGCTCACACAGATGTGGACAAAGCAGAGGTTATAGCGCACAGCTTGGAAGAGCAATGCAGGCCTTCGTATGGAAACCTTGACTTTGACCACATACATAAGATTCACAGCAAGGTCAGACACTCACTCAAACTTCCTATCACCAGCACTGACCATATTGCATCAACATCACCTGCTGAGATATATGACATTATTAAAAATTTAAAGAACAAAAAAGCTCCTGGACCAGACGGCATTACTAATCGTGTGATTAAACTTCTGCCCCGGAGGGCAGTAGTGTACCTGACCAGTATAATAAATGCAATTTTAAGATTTCACTATTTTCCTTCCACCTGGAAACTGGCTGACGTAATTCCCATACATAAGCCAGGCAAAGACTCACACCTACCCCAAAATTATCGTCCAATCAGTCTCATCTCAAATCTGGGTAAGGTTGCAGAGAAGGTCATCCTCTCACGACTTCAAACCTCAATAAATGACCTAAACATCCTTCCAAAAGAACAGTTTGGTTTTAGGCAACACCATAGTACTACCCAGCAAATCCACAGAATTGTTGAATACATCACAACCAGCTACAACTGGCGCCAGTGCACAGGCGCTGTTTTCCTAGACTTATCCAAAGCATTTGACAAAATCTGGCATTTTGGACTCCTGCACAAGCTTATCTCAGCCGGCATCTCACCTAAAATGGTTCATTTAATCCACTCATATCTTCAAAATAGATCAATGCAAGTAAAAATCAACGGTTCTACATCCTCCCAGCGCCACATCTTTGCTGGAGTGCCGCAGGGATCTCTGCTGGCTCCATTGCTGTTCTCTGTATACATGTCAGACATCCCACACAATCCGATGACTTCCATTTTGGCCCTATATGCAGACGATACGGCAATACTAACCAGATCTCTCAGACCCCTTTTCATTACCAGAAAGCTTCAAGAAAACATTCTAAAGCTGGAGGGTTGGTTCTCTAAATGGAGATTGGAAGTCAACCCCCAGAAAAGCTCAGCCGTTCTTTTCTCAAAAAGGCCAATGTCTCCTGTAGGAGATTTGTTACTATTCAATATTAAAATTCCCTGGCAGTCAGAAACAAATTACCTGGGTGTAATTCTCGACAAAAAGCTATCTTTCAATCAACACACCAAGTCTGCATGCACAAAGGCATCTAAAGTCATAGCACAGATCTATCCGCTAATTAATAGAAATAGCAAGCTCAGCAACAGAATCAAATTGCAGCTATACCAGTTGACGATTCGTCCTATAATCACCTATG